>NW_024609879.1:16312077-17512077 GCF_016920785.2 Ixodes scapularis
CATCGAAAAACGTGCTCGCAAAAACAATACAGCCTCTTTCACTTCTTTTAAATAACCAGAAAAACAAGGGGTTCAGTACATTCACTAGTCACCAACACTGCCGGCAAAGAGTTCGCCAGTCTCACCTGGATAATTGCACGTAGGAAGGGATGATTCTGGTCGCGTCGGAAAAAGAAGGGCGAAACAATCTTACGGACGAAAAGATGCGAGAGGCCAAGGCCTCCCGACTTGACGCTCCGGAAAAGGTTATCTCTTCTCATCCTTTCCCACCCGGACCTCCAGATGAGAGTGGCGAACACTCTATGGAACTTTTGGATACTCATTCGTGTACATGCCAAAACTTGCATAATGTACCAGATTTTTGCGATTAAAAAAATATTACACACTGTGGCGCGCGCAAAAATTGACAAGTTCCGACTGACCCAAGTGTCCGCCTTCGTCTTTAAATCTTTTGCGAGATCCGTCCAGTACGGCGTGCTAACTTTGTAATATTCCAAGGGCACCCCAAGATATGTACATGGCGTCGCTTCCCAATTAAAGCCTGCAAAGTAATGCGGTTTTAAAGCCCACCTCTTGTGCCACACCCCACAACATTTCCCCCAGTTCACTGCCGCTCCTGTGGCGTTACAATATTCTTTCGTGAGGACGACAGTTTCCATGACGCTTTCTTCGTCTTTACAAAAAATAGCCACATCGTCAGCGTATGCGGACACTTTAACTTCAACATTATTGAAAAGAAACCCCCGGATATTCTTGCTAGCTATCACGCTCACACAGAAAGGTTCAAGGTACAGGGCAAATAGTAAGGGTGAAAGGGGACATCCCTGTCTGACTGACGAAAGCACTGCAATTTTCTTAGAAACATTATTATTTAACACCAGCCTGGTGGTACAACCTTTATACGCCATATCTACGCCCTTTAGGACAAGTTTGCCTACATTAACATGCAATAAAATACTCTTTAGAACATCATGTCTAACTCTATCAAACGCTTTCTCCAAGTCTAATTGTATCATTGCCACTTTATCCCTCCCAACAGTTTCAAAAATGCTTCTCGCTATATGAATATTAGTTTGAATGGACCTTCCTTTAATGCCACATGTCTGGTGATCCCCGATGAGGTCCCGAATGACACACTGGAGCCTACGCGTAATAATCTTAGTGAAAATCTTGTAGTCTATGTTACATAATGTAATCGGCCTATATCCCGTCACGCTGAGCCTTTTCGACAAGTCCTCCGACTTCGGTATCAGTATGGTGTGGGCCTCTACAAAGGAACGCGGTAGACAGTAATTTTCGTATGACTCATTAAATACGGCCAACAGTACGGGACTAAGGGTATTTTTAAAGGTTTGGTAAAATTCTGCACAAAGCCCATCAGGCCCCGGGGTTTTCTGTCTCGCTAGCGAATCTATTGCTCGTTACCTCTCCTAGCGTGATTTCTCCCTCGAGCCACGTTGTAACCTCCTCATCCAACTTGGGCATGAGTGACAAAAAATCTTTAAATTTACGAAATCCTACGGGAGTCGGTTTTTCCCCAAAAAGTTTCCCAAAGTACTCAACAAAAGCTTCTTCTATAACATCTTTATCGCTGCTAATTTCCCCTTTATATTCTATTTCTCTTATTTCTCGAGTCAGGGCATACTTCTTTTCCTCAGCCAGAGCTCGCTTAGTCGGCTGTTCTCCCAACAGAAATTTCTCCGAGCGTGCCTGCACGACTGCCCCTTTATACTTTTCATTGTATATTTGATCCAACTCCATCTTGATGTGCCGAATGTCATCGCCGCAAGTTCCAGGGCGCTCACACTCTACTCGACACAATGCGTTAAGGTCTTGCTTCAACTGCCTTTCGCGAGCTCGAGCTTGGAAAGTGATGTTACTGGCCCTTTCTACCGCGGCCAACTTAACTCCCTCTTTGAATCCTTCCCAGGCTTCCCTGATACAAGTCTCTTTTTCGACCACACCCCGCAACAGCTCAGCGACAGTGGTTGCAAAAAGTTTATCATTCAAAAGTGTTCGGTTTAATTTCCAAAGCTGCCAGTTAAAACGAGACGCTCTGCTTTCTTTCCTGCCAATTTTTACGCTTACGAGGCAGTGGTCAGTAAAAAAAATGGGCTGGACACGGTAGCCGTGCACAGTGCGCAGTACGTCAACTGTAACATAAATACGATCTAAACGAGCGTGTGACCTATTTTGAAAATGCGTATACCTTACGCCACTTCTTATGGTGCATAAGGCACCGACGTCCTCGAGCCCACACACATTTACAATTTCTTTCAAAAGTCTCGAACTGCTGTCACCACTCGTGGCCGCTTTAGTACTATCCCGCTCGTCACAGACACAATTAAAGTCACCCATGCACACGATCACTTTGTTACACTCCAGATAATTACGTAGAAATTGAAAAAAAAAAAACTTCCCTATCCTTCGCGTTATTGGGAGCGTAGATACATATCACTCGCCACTGGACATCTGACAGCGTGAAATCACAAGAAATGAACCGCCCGCACTCATCGATAACAACTTGCAAGTTTTCATAGTTCACAGATTTTCTTAAAAAAAGAAAACAGCCCCCCGACCGACCCGCAGCATGACTAGCGGCAACTTCATATCGCCGGAGATAAGGCCTCAGCGCTCTCTCAATGTTATCTTCTGTCTGCAATTTAGTTTCTTGCACCGCAAGAAAGTCCGGCTGCTCGTCCTCTACCAGACGCTGCAATTGGTACTGCTTCCTCGACGAGGCCAACCCACGGACGTTTAAAGTGGCGAAACTAAGAGACATATTACTATCACGGAGCTAAAATAGAGAGAAGGCCAGGCTACGATACAAAAAGCCGCTTAAGTCAAACAGGTAAACACATACAAAAAAATACAACACTCTTACTTGTATTAGGCCGCCTAAGCAATATTATTCAGCCGCAGTACAGTTCCTTCACTATGGAGCCTTCGGCACGTGGCCCTCCGGTGGTCCTTGAGGGGGGGCGTGGCGTCGGCCCCTCTTGGAAGTCACCGTCTGCCACCTCTGGAGTACCCTCTCCTGCAGGTTCTGCGGTTGACCGGGCTCCTGGGTTGGTGTCGGTTCCAGGGAACGCTTGGCAGAGCCGCTCACGGCGTCCATCTCGCCGTCCTTCTGGTCGTTCTCCCTTTCAACGGCAGCCAGGGTCGACTCCCGGCGGGTGTAGTCGTGCCCGCGCTCGTCCTCCTGGAGGGCCGAAACGCGTGCGACGTCGTCGCCCACCGGTTTCGGGGTGTCCGTGTTTTCTGCGGGGAGCTTGGCCGTGGTGGACGTCTCGGGTGGTGGGACGACCACGGTGGTCTCGGCTCGCCTCTGAGGTTGGCTGCCCTCCGAGTTTCCGCCTGCCGCGTCCTCAGCTTCATCCTGGTCCATGAGTAGCTCCGAGGCGTCGTCCTCAGGGCCGCCGTTAGCCTCGTCTGCGTAGGTTTTCTTGCAGTCGTCGCGTAGGTGTCCGAAACGCCTGCAGCTCTCACAGCGCGGCACTCGGCACTCCCTACGAATGTGGCCGGTTCGACGGCACCTGAGGCAGAGCGGAGCTCTACCCGGGGCCAGCACCAAGGCCGTGCAGCCTGGAAGTCGTAGTTGGTGCGGCAGGTTTTCGAGCGTGACGCCTTCCCTTAGGGTCAGCCTCACGACTCGGGTGGTCGACTGCACACCTTCGAAGCCTCCGACACGCCAAGTCTCTCGGGCGACGTCTTCAACCTTGCCATACGGCTCCAGGGCCTTCTTCACGGTTTCGTCCGGAAGGTGAAAAGAAATCCAATGAAGCTTCAGCCTCACCTCGGCCGGAGAAGGCCGAGGTGAGGCTGAAGCTCACCTTTTGGTCTCTAAAAGTTACTTATCAATCTAAGTTTTTTTTTTGTTATCCTTCTAACGAAGATGAATAAGTTACTCTGAGAGGCAACAGGAAGCTTCCGAAAGAGCGCTAGCACCACGTGACAAACAGCGGCCACTGTTCCGCTGTACACGCAGGCGCAAACTACAAATTCATATCGCGCCGGAAATATAGCTCTAAATTTAAAAGCTTTCTTTTTCGTTGTAAAATCTTTTAATGACTTCCTTTTCCCAACCAGCATGTTGAAAATGTTTTTTCTCCTTCGCATGTGTGATCACGAAAGGTTATGTCATAGGTTCATCTTCCTTCGAGCCGCGATTAACACTGCCGTGAAAAAAAAAAACAAAGAGTTCACGTGTTCCCTATAAGTTTGGTTAAGCACCACGTATGTTTGAAATAAAATAAAGCAAGCACTAAACTTTCCTTACAAGACATTTCTAATAGAGATGGCGAAATGAGAAGTGAGTGTGTAGCAGAATGGCCTAAAATTACTCAAAGAGCGGAAATGACCAAGTAATGGATGGGGAGCCGAAAAAGAGTGAATAAACTTCCACACAGGGAAGCAAGATGATTCTTACTTGAAAACGTAAAAAAAAGCTACCCTCGGCGGGATTCGAACCCGCAATCCCCGGTTTAGGAGACCGATGCCTTATCCGTTAGGCCACGAAGGCCTGACCGTACGGTGGGGAGTCCCGAAGTGTCGGCAAATGAAGCATAAAAATACAATGTGCTCTCGTCCTCGGCTAACTCTGTTGGCGACGACATGTTTTGGTAGCGCCATTTCGCGGGCGCCTTCCTGTAGGATGCAAGCAGACGATGCGCTATGTCAAAGCAGGGAGTGGCTATGTTAGTTCGTATCTATGTCGGTTAAAATGAACTATTTATTAAAGAAACATGTATAACGTTTTCGTAAGTAATCTTTCTAATTAATAACACCGCCTCGAAGTTGCTTTTTATATTAGGAAAAGCTTAAAATGTTCCAAAAACAAGCCTGGAGCCTCACATTACAGCTTGCGCGGCGTACGTCATGGCTATTTGCAGCCTGTCTGGTTCTTTTTTTTTTTGGATCTGTGGAGGCTACTGTAGAAAAAGGTTTTGCATTCACCAGAGTAAATGATGTGATGTCTTCTTAGCTGTGAACGCGCGTACAATTGTGTTGCAAAGCGCCGCACACCGGTTTTAACTACATTGAGCTTGCTGATACCGACGCTTCTATCCAAGTGTGACTCGAAAGTTGTTACCGAGCAAACGCGCGTCAGCAACTGACACTGAGTTCCTCCCGAATCGAATACTTGGCAAAGAAGTGTCACATCGCGACTTCTGCTCGAAATAAAAGCATATTTGTTTGTTATAAATAACTGTCGGTCATGGCCCGGCAAATTCAGGCGATTGATTAATTTGTTCTATCCTATTTTTACTAGGAAATGTTTGCAAATTTCAAATCGCTCGCTGAGAAGCGCATCACACATTATGCGCATTTGGGTTTGCAAAAATTAAACATACGAATGGTAGTAATTTATAGCAGGTGCACTTCTCATCTTTTGGAATGCTGAAGTGTCACCGACTTACAATATTTAAAACTTCAATCGCGTGGGCGTCTCGCACGTTTCACGTCGACCAGGTAAATAAGCAGGGATTTAGTTGAAACGATTTCCAAAGCCAGCCACCACTTCTTCCCGCCAGTTAATTTGAGGAAATGTTCGTTTACTGGTTTGCAAAATAAAAAAAAAAAAGAATCAACTCTGAACTAATAAGAGACCAGCACTTACAGACCACGTTGCAACCAACAAGATACACGGAGTCGCTTTCACTGAGTTGTTTACTACACACGCAAGAGGGTCTCTAATTTCGCTTTTTTTTCAATTTGAGGAGACATTCTTCTCTCAGTTTATGTTGTTCGACATAATAAAAATAGACACCCTATTCGCCGTTGTAGATGTCGCAAGTAGTGTGGTAAAGCGCAGGATATTCTATTTTTATTATTCGTCTTTTTGTACTGGGGTAGAGAATGGCACACCACTATTCCATACGCTTCGACAGATCAGCGCAAAACGTGTTTTTTAGCATGGCTACGGGTGCCATGGTTTCAAGCTTCGGTAAAATGTCCCACTACAAATATCCCTTCACCGGATAAACGCAACGCGTGAAACAGGCTTTGCGGCGTGTTACCCAAACGCCGCATGAAGCAAGCCATAGCCGCCTGCTGTTACCGATGGTAGGCAGTGAGAGTTTACAAACAAACCGGAGCGCCCCTAGCGGACGCCACCGGCGCCGCGCATGCGCGATGGGGGTGTGGGCAGGAAGCTCGCCGTCGCCCATAAACAAACCATTGAAGTGCAATGTTGTTGGCGTCGGTGTCAGTCCCCCTGCCATTTTTCGCGTTCGAATTGTTGATTATACGTCTTCCTGGGCAATGTCTGACTACTTGAGTGGCATCAGCGAAATTTACGAGGCTCGTTACACCGCAAAACTTCGCGTGAATAGTGTGACATGCGGTGATTCATTGCGCGTGGACGTCGCAGAATGTACACTAAAGCCTTATTCGCATGATGAGATTTCGCTTGCAATGTTCAGTCGCGACGACGCACGGGCTGAAGCGTGAACCGTATCTGAGATGGTTGACGTCGATACTGAAAATCTCAAGCAGAATTGGCCCAAGTGAATCAGGCTTAACAAGTCGGTGATGGCCACCAGCAGCAATTATCAATATATCCTTGTATCTACTGTTTACATCAAGCCATGCTTACCAACCTTCAAACTTAAGACTTTGGAGGCCCGCACTTACTTCTTATCGCAAGTAGCGGACCCACGTTTGGTCTACGGGCCGGTATAGTCTAAAGCGCGAGACACATGTGCGAAAAAACCATCCGATCCGACGTCCGATCCGGCAATGCGACTGCCTGATCCGAAAAATTTGGTCGCATCAGACGTCGGATCGGCGATCCGACGTGCGTCCAACGCGCCAGATACTTTGGCACGGCGGACGGATTGTCGGATGCGTCCAGCCAATGACAGCACAGCTAGCGCGAACGTCATGATGACGCACTGGGACTGGCGGGACGAAGCGAACGCGATAACGGCGCAGGCGAGGGGAAGCCGGACGCGTGAATCCCGCTGACCTATTCGAGAAAGATGGCCCCAGCAAAGAATGCACGCGCTATTGAGAACGAACTCGTAATTTCGCTCGTGCGAGTTGAACCGTCAATCTCGGACCGGAAATGACCTCCGGAGTCCGCTGGAACGCTTGGATCTCCTGGGTCCTGGGCGGAGCCGAACGGATCGTCGTGTCGCATGCAAGGTCGGAAGCGTGTGTCTCAAACTGTCGCGTGCGGCGATTCGGAGCGGCGTTCGGACTGTCGGATCGGACGTCGGATCGGACGATTCTGCCGTCCATGTGTCTCGCGCTTAAAGGAGCAGACGACAAGCAGAAACGTCGAAAAGAGCAGACGACAGTTCGAACGATCATGCGGTCGTTTGAACTTGAAGACGCACTGAACGTAGTCCTCAGGTGGTCCGTACAACTTGACAGTTTTGCGGCGTTCATGTTGTAACAAAACAAATAAATCTGATGACTACAAGTGTCCGTGAATTCAACCCAAAATGCTTCCCGCCCAAGCAATCGTTGTCCGACGGCGTCTGCTGTTCCCTTTTCATCGCTCATATCCAGATTCTCGGACGAACCGAGCACGTGAAAACTGACCTTCAAGCCTTTCTCGACTCTTTTGGTACGGCCCCAGTCGCGGCGTTTTGACGAGAAGGCAGGTTTTTGTCTGGTTTCTTTCAAAACAACGCATGGAATACACGTCTGGCATGGAGACTTCTGCCCACAGCCCCAGACCGGAAGTGCGCCCGACGCGCCACCACCACGCCGTGACGTAACAGAGATGAGTTCGTGTATAGTGATATGATTGAAGACGAAGCGGTGCGGTGGCGCTGGGTTTATAGCATGAGCTGCTGTGTCGTTAAAGGGGCCCTGTAATCCTATTTAAGCGTCAACCTTTTTTCCAGTTTCCACATCTTTTGGGGTTCGGGCAAGCCAGCGGGCACGGAGAGAGTAACTAAATATCAGTGCGTCATATTTTAACCGGACGACGCGAACGCCTCCTGCACCTGCGGGGGCGCCCCGTGGTACCGAACGCGTGCGGCATGTGACGACACCGTGACGTTGTTGGTCCTGGCCAGCCCCTGCCTTGCGACTGGTCAGAGCCGCTAAAAGCTTTTTTTTTTTTTTAGTCGAAATACAAAATATAAGTAAAAAAAATAGTATATATAATTGAAAGCATAAACCTTAACGGCGAAATTTTGAGTTGTTCGAATATGGCAAACGCATTTAACAGCTATTTTGTGAATATAGCTAATAGCTCTTACAATCCTGAAGCGTCAGACCACATTAGGTCAATCTCGGAATCACTATTTATGTACCCTACTGATGAAACTGAGGTTTGTTCTTTTATTTTGTCTCTTCATAATAATCACAGTTGTGATGCCGATGACTTGCAAATTAAATTTATAAAGTATGCGATAGATACCATTGCTCCATGTCTAACATACATATTGAACTTTGCAATATCACCTGGCATTTTTCCCCAAAAATGGAAACTGCAAACGTTTTAGCGTTGTTTAAAGCAGGTAACAAAAATGAACAGGGGGAACTACCGTCCTATATATATATATACATGCTTCCTGTGTTCTCAAATCTCTCGAAACAATAATTCACTCTCGTGTTGTTAATTGTTATGATAAGCATTCTATAATTACTGATTGTCAATTCGGATTTTGAAAGGATAGGTCAACAGAGACAGCGTTATTGGTTCAAAAAGAAGAAATGCTTAAAACTTTTGACGAAAAAACCTTAACGCTTGGGATATTTTTAGACTTCAGCAAAGCGTTTGACTTTATAAATCATTCCATTTTGTTAGATAAACTATATGCTTATGGGATTCGTGATCTTTCACATGCACTAATCAACTCCTATTAAGAATATCGTACCCAGTTTGTGCAAATTAATAATGAGAAATCAATGGCATTAACCATATCAGCAGGAGTGCCCCAAGGAAGTATTCTAGGACCAGTTCTTTTTCTGTTATTTATTATTATATTGTGAACATCGATTCAAGCTGTAAATATCCAATCTATGCGGATGACACGAGTATATTTTTTTCTGATATATCCGAAGAGGGCCCCATAAATAAAGCTAACACATTTCTTTCGAAGTTATAAGTATGGTTTGTGCAATTGTCAAACAGTCAAATATTCAATTTGTTCATTTGATTTTGTCTTTTTTAACCACTGTGTTGTGTGTACTCCGTCGTAGCTGCTGAATGGGGGGCCCGGAGCCTCGTCAGGCTGCATTTCTGCAGCTTTTTCTCCGGCCTCCCGTTCACCACTGGTGTTTGTGGTAAAAAAAGTTCGTATCGTGTTGTATCGTAAGTGGCGCGAACCATTTGATCTATTTATGAAAGTAGTTTTTGTACAGTATTTCAGATCAGAAAAGAAACAAGTGCAGTTTATAAAGTACGGAAACAAAAAATGACCTTTTGCAAAAACAGCTCTCTGGCCGCCGCCATTTTCCGACTCGAGTGACCCCTATCAGCCAGAATTTCTGCCACCCGCCTGAGCTGTGGAAACCCGGCCAGCGCGACTCCCCACATGCATTGTGCATTCGGAGCTCGACGGCCTTCCTTGAACGTTTTACGGGCGAAGCTCCTTAGGGTCTAGCCTTGTCCGTCCGGCGTCCGTGCTCAGATCAATCGGCATCGCATCTGTCTTCTTAAAAAAAAAAAAAAAAGAATGTTTGCGCAGTCGACAGGATTCGAACCTGTGCGGGGAGACCCCAATGAATTTCTAGTCCATCGCCTTAACCACTCGGCCACAACTGCGGGACGAGTAGGGGGCTCTGAGATGTGGTAGTATTTCAAGAGCTGGGGATGTCATAGATGAAACGTTGCATGTAGCCTACCAACGTCTATACAGGAGAGGGCGCTGCGGTCAAATGCATATATATATATATATATATATAATATCAGCACCATCAGCACCACATATGAACAAAATCAGTATCGTCAGCACCACCAGATATTCGCCCCCATAGAGTTATTAAAATAAACGCTAGAGGCTCAGCTGGCGCTAGTGTGCTGTTGCATTTTGAAGCAGACAGCAAGCAGTCAGAAATTGACTTCCGGTAATGCATTTCTATGGGAAAAAGCGAGTGCATTTTCTCTTTGCGCTCGATTATAAGAGCAAACATCACGAATAATTTGTACGTACTAAACACATTGGAACATTTCTCAGTCACGCAGATGAAATAATTGGTCAGTTACAGCATTTTCATTTGAAATTCGCGGCATTAAAAACGGTGTTAAAACCGCTTCGTACGTGTATTTATGTGCACTGTCGGACACTGTTAGCGCGAACACGGCGTCGACGCTTTCCAGCATGGGGGATATACGTGACAAACGAACGAACGACATGTGGAAAACCAAGAAAGACGGCAAGAACTACGCAGTAACACTGGGTAAGTAACTCCTTGTGCTTGCAGACGATCAAAATAAGTTGAGTCACGTAATATAGTCCGATTTGCAATAAATAAGTGCTTTATTCTTTCTGCTCATAAATATGTGCGAAGATGCTTGTTCTGTGTTCAAATCATCACCCGTACGCTCCAAATATTTGCAGATAGGGGAAAGCCAGAGAACAGGTGCGCGATAAAAACTGCCCAACATAGGAAATAATAAGAAAACAGACCTTTCGTAGCCCACGTACTTTATTCTTTACGTTTCGAACGTTTCTTTTTTTCTTTTTTAACCACTTGTAAAGATATTAGCAATATATAAGCACCAACGGAATGCTGGCGAGCTTTGAGCACACTCTACATTCCTTTCGATTGTTATTTTGCTTAGAATCGTGGCTGGCCTTGGAACAGAGGTTTGGAACAGAGGTTTGGGCCTGAAATATAGCGAAGTTTAACATCGTTCAGTGGCAAAGAAAAAATGCTGCAACTAAAGCAATTACACTTTCACAATAGTAATAAAGGTACATACTATCCGGTACAACCGAAATAACAAAAGTTATTAATGTTATTTTCCGGCGACGAGACAAAATTCACGCGCGTTTTCCCATAGGAATACACAGGAAGACTGGAAAAGTAGACTGCATGCTGTCTGCTTCAATTTGCAACCGGAAGTTCCATAGACACTAGCGCCAGCTGAGCCTCTAGCGTTTATTGTAATAACTCTATGTTCGCCCCAATCAACATCATTCACCACGTGGAAATGCGGTCATTTTTTTTAACTTTATTTGCCTGTTCAGAATGCTTGCGTGTTTTGTGTTATATTTCATTGTGACAAACAAGGAATACCAGGGCTCGTTGCCTGCTCAACCTTCGCAGGACACGATCAAAAAGGGCGAACGTCAAGCAGCCCGCGACGCGGGCCCTTCCACGTTAATCAAACTTTTCTTTTCTCAAATTTCGCTTTATATTAAAAGTTATAGGCGAATTAGAATTACAAAGACAAGCAAAAAATAACCTCCTCCATGACGTCGTAGGTCCTTGCTTGAGTGGCCGTGAACTAGAGAAGGGGTAGTGAGCTCATCGAGCGCTCACGGCTGCCGCACTCCGTGTCGACGGCTCAAGAGGGCGCCACTAAAGCACGTGTTGGATAGACTCTATGAAGCGGGTGGCAAGGGCGGCTCGCATTGCATTTGCTGCGCGATTAAAGACTATTTCGGCAGAACAATTCATTGGCCACAAACGATAGCAAACACAGGGTAAAGATCAGTTCAGAACGGGAGCCACTTCGCGCTGCCATACGGCCAAATATCCAAATTGTCGGCAGGGCCCGCGCCGAAGGCCTTCGGAACGCTCGGAACCGGTCGGATCCTCGAGCCGGTATACGACCGCAGCGCCGCCGCGTACATCCGGGACCTTTCTACGCTCGCCGTTTGTGGTACCCTCATCCCACTAGCTCTTTGTAGTATGCGCCGTTTTTTCCGCCGCTTGGTGGCGGGTTTGTCGATGGGTCTTTTCTTGTCTCCGTACTTTCTAAACTGCATTTGTTTCTTTTCTGATCTAAAATACTGAACAAAAACTACTTTCATACATAATTAAAACGGTTCGCGACACTTTTATTTTGTATCTCGACTAAAAAAAAAAAAGCTTTTAGTGGCTCTGACCCAACGAGGTAGAGGGGCTTAGAGTGATAAACCGGAAGTTCCGAAGTGGCACCCCCCCGGTTGCCGCCATATTTTACGCACGTCACGTGACCTCTCAAGAGCCGTGACGTCACAGGTAAGATGGCAGCGCCCAGAGCTGGCGGATGCGAGTTTGTTCGGTGCGCGGTAGCCGTGATGTGCAGCTGCTTTCCGACGACTTCGGGCTTCTTCGTGCTCGCTGACGCAGGTATAATGTGAAAATATGAAGGAATGAGACTTTATACCGTTTTTGCGCAAGATCGCTCTGGATCATCTGGATATTAACGCCTGTGAGACAGCATCAGCTCTGCATCGCCGTACCGGTGCTCGGATTCCGGGATGTGTCCGAGGACCGATAGAACTTTGAGTGCTTTTACCATAAAATTTTCGCATTCTCTTAGCTTTGTTTGAACGTTGAAATATCTGAGAATCTACGCGAAATGTATAAGTCGCGTTAGGGCCTAAGGGAAGTTGTTTCAGCCCTCCGTAACCGAACAACCATAGCAACTTTTAGCGAGGAAGCTCCTGCGATTCTTTTGTGCTAATCCACGATTCTACATTCGATCGCTTTTCTTCCTTTTTTTTTTGTGTGTGTGTGAGTGCGAAGTGCACCCTTATTTTCAGCTACGAGGATGGCGTTTTATTGAGTATGGGGAAGAATAAATCGTTGCAGGCACCTGCTTCAAAGCTATTCGACTTGCTATAAGAACAACTGTTTTGGTGCACGCATAGATTAACTGCGCATTTTTTCTGTTTTGTAGGATTTATTGCAGCTATACTCTTTTTCATCAAGAGTGCATTGTATTAGTCTGTCAATTATTTAATTGTTCTAATTACCTGGATAAGATGATTCATATTTGTGTTTATCCCTTGCCTGGAGAGCAGTCTTGTTGAAAAATGTTGACTACCATTCCTGTCGGTCTCTTCAATAGACTCTTTTTAAAAGTGTGGGCTGTCTATACTTCGCATCACCGTAACTTGGAAAAGGCCAACCGCCACAGCCCCCTCGAGCCAATCAGAGAGACGGAGCGAAGGTGTGTGACAAATCTGTGGAGACGAGCACTCTGGTGATATGTTGTAATGTGCCTCTCTCCAATGTGTGTATTGACTCACCGAGACCGTAGCCTTTGCCGTCTGCCAAATTCTGATGAAACAAATTACAGTAGCTACTACTGTAATTACCCCAAGCTTTCAGACTTTGGGCATTTGTTCGACAAGAATGTTATGTCCGCCATGCCTGTGAATTCGGCTCAACACGTATTGGACTCGAATGCTGCATTAGCATTCGACGTGAACTGGGGCCCATTCGTGTGCTTTACGCCGAAAAAAATGTGACAGCTGTGTTGCTTCATAAGGTTCTGCAAAGGGTCTATTGTGTCATACATATATGCTCACAGGTGTGTTTGTTTTTCCATTTAACAAGTTACAGCGGTGTGCTTTAATGCTATTATCATGTGTGTAGTTTTAAGTATCCTCTCTGCAATGCCTACGAAGGCCCCTGGAAGGAATAAATTAATAAATAACATTTTCACATCACTGGAGTTTGTTTTCGGATGCACCACATGTTCAGGAAAGGTTGAACGAGTGCAGCCCCTTGCAAGAAGTCTGCCAGTCTGGTATGACCCTTTAATTAATATTGAAGGGTCAGAGATGCGAGTGTCCTCGTAAGGTCCAGAGCGTGCAGTCGACACAATTCTCGGTGTGTAGACTCTCAAGGCATGAAGGCAAGCGGAAATATGTTTATCTGGTTAGTGTATCAAATATGTTTATTTCCACTTGATTACATAATTATTGATTCTTAGGAAATGGTTCCATAACAAGTTCTTTCTGCGACAGTCTCGTGTCAGGCGTTCAGTCGTAGTACCTGTGGACCTTGTTGTCGGATGACGCTCCTGGCACGTCGGTGTTCAGTTTGGTCGAGTGGCAACTTTGACCGACTGATGCTGTCTTGTAATCATACGTCATGTGCGGCCACTGACGTCTGATGCACTGAAGCTGCAGGGCTGGCTTCTAATCCGAAAATTTTCCTGGTAGTTTTCGGCATCAATGCAGCAAGCTCGGGCATGTATTGCTTACGTGGCTGTGCCTTTTGCTGTACCTTTGACAGCTGGCAACAATTTTTGTTTGCTATCCAAGTCTGGTGATGCTTGCAGTTCACTTTTGAGAGCAACCAACCATTCTATTCCTTCAAGTCACTCAGGGGCATTCTCCCTCAAAGTTGGAAATTGTGTGCTTCGTGGAGTGGACACAGAAAATTGATGTCAGCAAATTTTTAGGTATTGTCCTTGGACGACAACCGACACCAAATCCACTGTCACTGGATCGCCGCTCACCTGCTTTGTCGTGCTTACCTCTTGTTGAGGTGATGGACATGAGGAGCTTCGGGGTAATCAGGGATTCAGAATCTTCGATTCAGCACCTTCGGCATCAGGGACAAAGGTCGCCGCAGGTAATCCTTAATCTCCCGTGGTCGCTCCTCGAGACGTAATCGAGGGTCGTTTGGCACGAACCCTCGCAGGCCAATTCATTGGTACGGGCTGCTTTGTAGACATGGTCGGCTTCATGCAGTGGTAGCAAAGTGGTTTTCGGTCGCACATTCGCATCACCTACGTTTTCCTCGGTGTACTTTGTTAGGCACAGACCTACACACAATGTCGGGAATGCTTCGGTGTTAGAGTGTCTCATTAAATTGGTATGGAATACTAAGGGGCAGCCGGTGGCGGTCGTCGTGCCATTGTGGCGTAAGTTGCCCTTGGTTTGTCAGATGCCGCTTCGCTCGCAGAAGTCTCGGTTGAAATACCTGTCAAACTTGTTCCGAAACAATCTCGGCAATCAAAATAAAAGCCGGGCAACTGACGGCAGAAAGTAGCTTCCTGATCTCCTCCCAGACAACGTTGTGGATGATGTCGTGGATGCCTGGGAGGCTCTGTCCTGTCCCCTTCTTCTCTTCTTAGTCCTTTGCGCTTTTAAAACCACCGTCTAGTTGTCATTGTTGGCTTAGTCAGCTTCGGATTTTCTGACAGGAGACCGAATTCCGGTGGTTTTTCCTGGTAGCAGCAACTGGCTCGGGTTTCAGGTGCTTCGTGGTGTATTTCCGAGGTTACTCCTTGTGGTATTCGGTCGTCTTGCGGTTGTTCTGCCAGGCTCGGGTCAGGACTTTGCTTACGGCTCGACGGGGGTATAAGACGCAGGATAGTCCGCCAGCCGTGTCCCATTATCGAGTAACTCGGCTGAAGAGCCGCCGGGTTCACACAGAGTGAAGGGCTATGGGTGCTCAGCACCTCCACCAGAACATACGATTACAGCTGAGCATGACCTGCAGTGTCCCAGAATAGTGAATATTGATAGAAGATAGGACTGGAACAAGGATCCGTGACAGTATAACAAAACTCGCAGAAGAGAATCTATCCTGACCACTGAAGAAGCTGCATTGCTTTAGTGGCATTCTGTCCGAATAAATCCTCTGCTTCGGGGTTTGGCGACTGCCGTGGACGAACTGAACTGAAATGGATGTGGGACCACTTTTCTGGTAATGAGCCACTGCAGACTGTTGCCACAAAGCGGCGTGAGCTGGGTACGTAACACGCTCGATGAAATGTCCGGACAGCTTGCAATTCGCGTAACGAGTGTGGATGAAACGTTTGTGTTGACGAAACGTGCGACAGACCAGCGGGATCAATACCAACTGCAACACCTGTGCTCCGTGAAAGTGCACGTCTACGCCGGAACAATTTCGGAAGCAGCACAGCATCACCTAAAGCATGGCACAGGAACTACCAGCTTGAAGGCAGCTCTTCGGTGCGCCGCACACCTGTGCTCCGTGAAAGTGCACTTCTACGCCGGAAGAATTTGTAAGCAGCACGGCATCATTCAGCACGGCACGGGAACTACCAGCTTCAATGCAGCCTTCCGGTGCGCCGCACAACCGAAGTGAGCCCTCGGTCATTTGATCGAAGCTGCACCACGATTGCACACCGCCAAGCACGACTCACGCAATTTCCGTCGCTAAACTGTGTATCCAAATATATTGCTCACGCTTCACTGCAAACCTCGAAGATTCCGACGGTCAACGAGAGCACAGAAACGTCGCCTTAAATTTTATCCTAGCGGTATCCGAATCAATCCGAGGTCCGAGCAACGTAGGTCAGATTGTCTCTTCCGTGGCAATATCCCGGTCGGTCACCAGCGAAATGCACACCGTTCCTCCGTATTTTCACGTTATACCTACGTCAAACACCACGCTGAGCTCTGAACTCGCTTTCGACCGGCTTCATATGACGGCTTCCGCGTCTGAAATCAACTCGCTGAGACGAACGACAACCAACAAAGCATCCGACAAGCTCCGGCCCAGCTATGGCCAGCCGCTGCATGGGCGCTGCCATCTTTCCCGTGACGTCACGTATTTGGTTTGGTCATGTGACGTGTGGTCAAATTTGCGTACAATGGCAGCCGCCTTATGGGGGTCACTTTCGAGTGCAGACCGGAACCCCGGTTTATCGCTCTAAGCCCCTCTACCTCGTTGCTCTGACCAGTAGAAAGGCCAGGACCAAAGACGTCACGTATCGCCCGCTTTCGGCCACGCGGGTCGCCCTCGTACGTGGAGGTGGTTTCCGCGTCGTCCGGTTAAAATATGATGCACTGATATTTAGTTACTCTCTCCGTGCCCGCTGGCTTGCCCGAACCCCAAGAGACGTGGAAATCGCAAAAAAAGGTACATGCTTAAATATGATTGCAGGGCCCCTTTAAGATAATCTCCAAAAAGCCTTTCCGGCTATGTTCCCAGTCTTGGCGAAAAATAGCCGATAGGGTCCGGGGTATGGAAACTGGATAGACACGTTCGTTCCTTTTCTCTAGTGCTGCGTAAAAAAGCATCCCTCTTCAAAACGTACCCCAAGACAAGCCGGATTCCGTCCGATCGTCGTGACGTGACTATCGTCAACACTGCATATTGGTTATGCTGTGTTATTTGAGACCTTTCTCAAATCCTCTTTGGATAACGCGGCACCGTGGTGCACGTACAATATATGTTGTTCGATTGATGAGACTCGTTGAATTTCATGTTGTGAGCGGGGAATACCCATGCAGTTTGGCTATCCTGTGGTGTGGCCAAATAGTTTTGGAAGACCTTTGTAGATTGACACGGCTGAGTGTATGGTGCCGTTAAAAAGATCAGCATAAAATGAAACAAACATTCCAGTTGCACATTGTTCTGTGGCGCGCGGACTCACCGAAAATAGCTTTTATTTGTTTGTTTCTGATCACCAAAATAGTGCAATACTTTCTTAAAACCCCGAGAAATACCCTTCGTCGTAGAACACAAACCAAAAAATAAAACGAGGCAATTTTGCCGCCACCAGCATCCGGAATCGCGCCTACGCAGGCTGACACAACCTACTGACGAGAAAACCCACAGCCCAGCGCAGTCAGGAAACACTGTCGTACATTCTCAAAACCAGGGACGCGCGCTGTAAATCGCTTCGTTCGAGACCGTCGCTGGAAATAAGGTAGCGCAAAAAATGGGGAAGGAAAATTTCTCCTCGCCGATGCCCTTTCCCTCTCAAAAAGTACTCTTTCGCCTTGCTTCAATGTGACCATTGTCTTCCCATGATCCCGCGCGATTCGGTCGTCTGCTCGAAACCAACACCATCACTGGGCGAGGTGTAGCGGTGGCTCCGTTTTTCGCGGCCCGGCCGTAGGTTTATTTACATTTTACCCCAACCTTGGCGGCAACGCGATGCCATCATGCTGCGCTGTAGATTGCACAAACAGCATTGCGAAAGGAAAGAAGCTTTTTGCCGGCCCGACGGGAAAAGAAAATCTTCAACGGCGAAGACAAATGCTCCACCGGATCGGTCGGAAAAGTTTCGAGTGCCTCCGAGGTTGACTTTGCGAGGTAAGTCGTTGTCAAACTCTGAATCGTATTACCTGTCTCTTTCGGTCTCGCCGATGAAGATCGCCTAGTACGATCATGAGACGAGACAAACACGGAACTATATTTCTGGCACAAAGTACTTTGACACGTCTTTTCCCACGTATTTGATAATGAAAACCAACTCGCTCGCTCTTAGCTCACTTGTATTGAGCCGGCCGAAGTGAGAGCGATTCGTTAGAAACTGGGGTGCCACTAAAATAAAAAGGGTTGTAGTGCTACCGCGTGCATCTTGCGTCAGTGAAAGGTGAGTCACCGACGATCGAGCACCTCGCGATTTTGTTTGTGGAACGTACTTCCCCGATCGGTGCTTCACAAATGGCAACTAAAAGTATGCGATGCTGCATTTATTTTTTAGGATCACTTCACGAACGATCAGATTGTGCCAGTGAGGAACTCAAGCCATATGCTAGGGGTGGCCAAACCGCGGCTCTTTGCTAGTCCAAGTGCGGCTCGCGGGTCCCTCATAAAAGAACCTTCCCCCCGCTCGACTTTTCTTCTTTCTTTCCTTGGGAAAGAAAGAAATCCTTTCCTTCTTTCCCCGAGAAAGAAGAAATAATTTCAGAATAAAAATTAAAAAAAAAAACAGCTTGCGCTTTGGCAGCTTTGTGCCCTTATACAGTCGTAGTTTTTTCACTCGTGCGCTTCCACAGATCCTGTTCGTTTCATGGTTCGAGAGAGTTTACTGGACCCTAGGGGGAAATGCATCAAGGACAGGGATTGTCAAACCTTGCATGCACTTTGGCTTGGGGTTGAGGAAATGTTCTGTCTCCCGGCTTTTGTCACTCGTCGGTGACACTTGCCCCCTTTGGATAATGGATGTGCCCTCCATATTGTTTCTTGTTGAAGGTCGCGGAAGCCCGGGTTGACCTCATTCATAGCTTCCACTAGTCACAGATGTTATGTAAAGTTCACGAAGGACCGAGAACATTTTCATTGTTATTTTTAGCGGCGCACAGCTGTGACCCGCAAGCTGCTTTTTTATACTTTCGGGGGGGGGGGGGGGGGGAAGGTGACTAGCCAGCAATTAGTGAAGGCGCGCCTGAAACGCTTGAATGGAAAGGCAAAAGGTTTGTTGTACCAAGGTCATGCTTCGATTGGAAAAGCAGACATGTGCACACGGAAGATAAAAAGTGCTAAATAACTGTCATCATTCCATGCGAGGAGGTCATCATTTCTTCAGCTGCCTCTAGAGATAAGAACTTAATTGTTGCCTACGTCTAAGCACCCTTGGCGAAGTTGTGACGAGGCTCTGCGGACGTCGTCGCAATCGCGTCCAACAAGAAACGCAAGTACGAAGATAAACATCCGAGATTCATTCCTGAGTGAGAGGATGGTTTCGCTTTTACATAGAAAAACGGTAAGCCCCTTTGCCTAACCTTTAATGCAGTAATTTCGCACCACAAGGCAACAATGTTCGACGGCATTATCAGACAAATCACAAAACCTTTTTTTTGGACTATCCAGCTTCATCTGAGTTGACAAAAATCAAACTGGCCCAACTCAAATCGCGACATCAGAATCAACAGTCCTTGATGAAGGCCATCAGCGAGGGGCGGCGGAGAAAAGCGCACCGCAAAACCAGTAGATGCGGAGAAAAGCTCACATGGCCTTTGAGCGGATGCGGAGAAAAGCTCACCGATTTTTTTAACTTAGCGGATTCTGCGTCAAACGTGGCAATTTAACACAATTCGCATTCATCACTTCATCAAAAATATATTTTTTTTTGTAATATTCTTGAAGTTCATTGGGCATATTTACTAACTCCTGAGAAATTGGTAATCACCCATTTTGTCTATTAATGAAGCCGCAAGGGGTATAAAATCAGAACATCGTACATGATAAAAAAGACGACAATATATTTACAAATGACAGTGCGCCGTCGGTAGCTCTGTCAATTAAAGAGGTTTGTTCTTTGCGAGATAATGTGAATAGCGGTGTGTGAACCGTTTCAGCTCCAAATATTGTGTAGTGCCTAATAGATAATTAGGTGTTAGTTGATGAAATCGATGTCGGCTACGCTGTTTTCTTTCTGTTAATTTGACTAACAAACCTTTAGTTGCGAGAACAGCTTCGTCCTGTCGTGTTTGTTGTCTTCACTCCGTCGTCGTCGTTTGAGCGGTTTTCCTCATGTATGACATTTACCAACTCGCCCTATTCGCTACCTTACAGAAGACTACTTCTTATATAGATCACGAGAAGTAATAAGAGAGGTCAGCACTGCGACAACTGCGGTCGTCGGGAACATTTTTCACGTGCTTGTAGAAGTGTTCGCCGATCCCTGCTGCGCCGCCCGCGTGATCAAGTTGAGCAGATCGTCGACGACTACTACGATGACGACGACGAGCAGTGGGAGGTGTCCCACATTTCCGGACCTTCTCAAACCAAGCTGTACTTAAACATCCAGGTATTTGACTCGACGCTGCAGTTTCTTCTTGACACGGGGCCAGCCGTCTCCATCGTGGATAGTGCCATGTTCGTCCGGTATTTCGCGAGCAAGGCGACAGTTGTACCACCACCTGTGAAGCTCCTGAACTTTTCTCAGCAACCCATCACCATTCTGGGAGCATTCGAGGCACCGGTAATGTTCAGGGAGCGTGCGGCAACAGTACTTTTTTACATTGCTGACCGTGGTACTTCTTTACTCGGCATGGACGCTGTTGTAGCCCTCGATATCCAGATAAGTGGCGCCACTCGGTCGTGCTTCTATACTGATACAGAGGGTTCTGGCGACCCGCCGAGAGAGGAGGACGAGAGGTTGACACCGGCCCCACAGGACGAAGCGTCAAGTGCATTGAGAAATGAGTGGTCGGCAAGGGTGCAAAATCAGCTGGCCTCAGCATCGTCTCCACCACAGGCTGCAGCTTCAGTGGTGCCTGAACCAGCAAAGCCAAACCTGCCGCCTTCCATGAGCAACTTCGAGCACCTCTTCAGTCCGGGTCTTAGCCGTGTCAAGGACGTTGTCCACAAGGTAAACATTCGACCTTCTGTCATTCCCGTCCGTCATCGAATGAGACGCATTCCTCTAGCAGCGCGTCAGTCAGTATCAGAAGAAATCAGACGCTTGGAAGCGGCTGGGATCATCGAGCGGATTAATTCCTCCGAATGGGTATCACCAGTTGTGGTGGTGCAGAAGAAAGACTGCTCAATTCGAATGTGCGTGGACCTGCGGGAAGCCAACAAAGCTGTCGTTATTGATAGCTTTCCTCTTCCGCACATAGAAGAACTTCTCCACGCTTTACATGGTGCCAAACATTTTTCCAAGCTTGACTTAGCGGCTGCTTACCACCAAGTGCCGCTACATAAAGATAGCCGGGACCTAACCGCATTTGTTACACACGAAGGTCTCTTCCGGTTCAAGAGAGTATGTTTCGGACTGGCATCGGCGCCAACAGCTTTCCAGCAGATGATGTTGGAAATGCTTCACGACTGCGAAGGTGTGTTGGTCTACCTTGACGACGTTGTTGTTTTTGGCAGGACCAATGAGGAGCACACACACCGTCTGCGTGAGGTGCTGCGGCGTATCTCGGATGCTGGACTGAAACTCAACAACTAGTGCCTATTCGATGTGCCAGAATTTTCGTTTTTGGGTCATAAAGTAAGCGCTCAAGGGATTGCTCCGCTACAAACGAAGGTGGATGCACTCAACGCTGCCCCTATCCCCACGGGCATCACCCAACTCCGTTCTTTTCTGGGGATGGTGGAGTATTACTCTCGCTTCGTGCCTCGGTTAGCGTCTGAGGTCGAACCTCTTCGAAGGTTCCTGCGAAAAGACACTCCGTTCGTCTGGGACAATGAGGCGGACCGAAGCTTCAACCAAGTCAAGAGGCTGCTGTCATCTGCCAGGACACTAAGAATGTTCGACCCCACGTTGCCCACCATCGTGGCCACAGACGCGTCGGCATACGGCATTGGGGCTGTGCTGCAGCAGCGTCATGGTGACGGCGTCTTCCTTGTCGCATTCGCCTCAAGGACGCTCACTTCGACAGAGCGGCGATACTCGGTCGGGGAAAAAGAAGCGCTTGCGTGTTTGTGGGCGTGCGAAAAATGGCACACATACTTATGGGGCCGCCACTTTACCCTTCGCACGGACCATCAAGCACTCGTGTCTTTGCTGTCCACCGGAGGAGCAGGACGTCGCCCTCTACGGATCACCCGTTGGTCACATCGCCTACTGAAGTACAACTTCACGGTGGAGTTCCAGCGAGGTGCCGAAAACCAGGTAGCAGATGCCCTGTCCCGCTTGCCGATGTCACAGGAAGAAGAGGGGATGGAGTTCGACGACGAGATCATCTCCTTTGTCGCTTTAGACGAAGAGTGCATCACGAAGCAACAGCTGCAAGAGGAGACAGCGAATGACGCTCTGCTCACCACTGTCATGGGATATGTGACCTCTAAGTGGCCTCCAGTGAGCGCTCTCTCCGCTGATGCGGCCATCTTCTACGACCTGAAGGACGCGCTCTCCGTCAACGACGGTCTCCTGCTGCGCGGAGAGCAATTCGTCATCCCCACGACTATGCGATGCGCTCTTGTCGCCAGAGTACACGAGGGCCACAACGGCATTGTCAAGACGCAAGCACGCCTTCGTGAGCTCTATTGGTGGCCCCGCATGAACACAGAAGTGCGTAGTGCAGTCTGCGCCTGCAAAATTTGTAACACCTCAGACAAGAGTGCCAAGACGTCACCGACCCCTCTCCAGCCAGTGCCCTTGCCAGAGCGACCTTGGTCAAAGGTGGGCATCGATGTCGTGGGCCCTTTTGAGCGAGCGAAGCCTGCGTGTCGCTACGCCATCACGCTGGTGGACTACTTTTCCAAGTGGCCCGAGGTACAGTTCTGCCCAAACGTCACCACGGGGAGGATCACGGACTTTCTGCGCGCCATCTTTGCCAGAGAGGGGTACCCTGACAGCGTTGTGAGCGACAATGGGCCACAGTTCGTTTCAGGCGAATTTGAGACGTTCCTTAAAGCGCGAGGTATAAAGCACCAGCATGGTTTTTGTCTACTACCCCCAGTCCAACGGGCAGGTTGAACGTTTCAACCGTACCCTGAAGGGTTTTCTCCAGTGCGCCACCCTTGAGCGGAGCAGCATCTGGTCATCCCTTGTAGACTACCTGATGATATATTGCTGCACGCCCCATGCCACGACTGGACTTTCTCCTGCTCTCCTGCTGCATGGACGGAAGCCTCGCACCCGCCTTAACATCCTCGGACTGTCGTCGGCGCAGTTCTTGTAAAATCCCATCGAGGAGCTGCAACGGCTGCGACATCGAGTTCAGCAGAGGCAGCAGTACACGAAGGAGTACACCGACCGGCGTTGAGCGGCGAAGAGCCCCAGATTCAGGGTAGGCGACTGGGTTAGAGTGAAGAAACCAGGAAAGGTAGCCAAGGGGGAGTCGGCCTTCGGGCCGCCACTACGCATCATGAAGCGGGTCGGTCGGTGGACGTTCCGGCTGGGAGATGGTAGAGTGTGGAATGCCTCTAAACTCGCAGTTGCTTCCGATCCCAGTCTAGGAAGTCATCAGCAGGGGACACCGGCTGCCGTTCAAGGTGGCCAGCCCGCGAGCCACACTGCTACTCCAGGTGACGCGCACCACAGGCATCATACTTGGCAACCTCAAGAGTCAAGTTCGGCCATGCAGCAGCTGCCTCGATCGCGGACGCCTGAGTGCAGACCTGCCCCGGACACGCCTCCAGGAATGGGAACTTTAACTCCTCAAAATCCTAGGCAGGTGCTTCTAAGGCGCTCGGGGCGGAACCGTCGACCACCAGTGCGGTATGGAGACCTTGGTACTCAATGAAATGAGTGAACTATTTCCTTTTGTGTTTTCGACGTAGAGTGAACTATTTGTGTGCTTCTTTTAAACTGTGCTTATCATGCTCTTGATTTTTGCTGTTGTAAATGCGTGCATAATGTTTTGTCATCGTCTTGTTCCTACACTCTTAAAAAAAAAAAAGAAGGGAGGGGAAAATGTTATTTTTAGTTGTACGATCTGAATTCTTCCCTCTTTTGTTTGTTCCTTCTTTGCTGGCATCTGTGGCAGCGGCCCCCTTACACCTGCACCGCTGCCGAACGGCACGCGCCAAGAGCGCGCGCTATGCTGCGCGCGCTCTGTCTGTCTGTTGGTTTGCCCGTTTCTTTTCTTCTCTTTTCTCTCTCTCTCTCTCTGCTCGAGAATTAAAACAGTTTTGCAATGTGACTCCGACTTGGCTGGTCGCTTTCTAGGCTGCCTCCACAGGTGGTTCATTGCCGCATACTACTTCCTCTGGTATGCCAAATCTTGCGAAAGACGCCTTCAGAGCGTTAATAAGACCTCTGGCAGTTGTTGATACCATTGTTTGAACATCGATGTACTTACTGTAGTAATCAATTAAGAGAAGATATGAGGCACCAACTAAGTAAAAGAAGTCCATGGCAATGTTTTGCCAAAGCCTTTCTGGTAGTTGTCGATCAACCAGTGGTTCACGTGTTGTTCCTTTGGTGTCGTTGACAGATTTCGCAACGCGTTATCAAGTTTTCGATATCTTTGTTCATAGTTGGCCAATAAAGACTCTCTCAGGCACGGTTTTTGCATGACACGATACCCCGATGAGCTGCGTGAAGTCGCTCAAGGGCACCAGGTTGAGAGGATGCTGGCAAAACGATACGCCCTCCTCTACACACCAACTGGTCAACCAAGTGCAGTTCATCTTGAATCTCGAAGTAGGGCCGCAGTTCTGCCGATACTTGGAATTTGTGTTCTGGCCAGCCTCGCTGGATGTATTGCTTCACAACTTGAAGCGTTGGGTCAGTTGCAGTCTCTTCCCGTATTTGCTGAAACTTTGTCGCTGTTGCTGTTGCAAGTATGCATACATTGATGGGTTGCTCGTTTTCTGCTGTGTGCATTGCCTCAGATGTATCTGGGTCTCTTGAAAGAGTATCTGCAAGCGTCAGATACTTTCCAGGAACATATGTCAGTTTGAAATTGTAATTTTGCAGGCGCAGGAGGAGTTGCTGCAGTCTTGGAGATACTTGGTCGTAGGGCTTTTCCTTAAGTCCAATGAGTGGCTTGTGGTCTGTTTGGACCTCCACTTCACGTCCAAACACGTAAAAATGAAAATGCGTACAAGCGAACAGGACTGCAAGTAATTCCTTTTCAATTTGCGCATACCGCTGCTGTGTCTCAGTCAGTGAAGCGGATGCATAAGCTACAGGTTGTCCATTTTGCAACAACACTGATCCAATGCCATAAGAGCTAGCATCTGTCGACAGAGTGACTGGCTTGGAACTATCGAAAAAGGCCAAAACTGGTGCCTTTTTGAGCAACTCTTTAATATGTTTAAACTCTCTTGTCATGTTGGCATCCCAGTACCAAGATGCGTCCGATTTTAACAAGTTTCTAAACAGTGCCGTTTTTTGTGAGAGATCTGGCAGAAACTTAATCAGATAAGTAATCATACCCAAAAATCTTTGCAAGATCGCCTTGTCTGTAGGGGCATTGAGTGCTGCTATAGCTTTTACTTTTTCGTTGTCCGGTGCAATTCCTTTGTCTGTGAGAGCATGTCCAAGGTATTTTACTTGACTCACTCCCAGCTGAACCTTATATGCGTTAAACTTTAGGTTGTGATTTCTTGCCAGGGTGAGGACTCAATGTAGTTGTTCCTCATGCTGATGGGGATCCTTTGCCGCGAGTAGAACGTCATCAAAATAAGGCCGAATGTTATCGTGTTCACGGAAGATGTCATCCATGGTCCGCTGAAAGATTTCTGGGGCAGTTCAGAGACCGAATGGTACTCGGAGGAACCTGTAACGGCCCCATGGTATGGCAAACGTGCATATGAACGAGCTGCGCTCATCCAAGACCATATGACAGAATGCCTTACTTGCATCAAATAGTGTGAAAAGGTTGCAGCCACTCAGTTTGCTGAACATTTCTTCTTGTGTTGGGATTCGGTAATGCTCGCGTCTGATCGCTTCGTTTAGCTTGCGAGGATCCAGACAGATCCGTATGCTTCCGTCTTTTTTGGGATTATCACTATCGGATGTACCCAGTGAGTTGGCTCTGTCACTTCGACGATGATTTCGTTGTGTTCAATCGCTTCCAATTCTTGCTTCACCCGAGCTTCAAGTGCTAGAGGTAGTTTCCGGGGTGCTGCTATGCTGGAAACCGCATCTTTCTTCAATGTGATCTTGTACGTCCCAGGAAAACGACCAATACCTTTACATACATCTGGATATTCCGACAGAATGGCTGTGAAGTTGGTGGGACATGCCGCCGTTGCTGAACTTGCAACCGTTACATGCTTGACTCGCCTCACGAGGTTAAGGTCAGAGCATGCTTGTATGCCAAGGGTTGGTTGAACTTCAATGTCCAGTAGGTAAAACTCCAGTACATAACTTCTCCCCTGGACGATGCAGTCAATGGTGCATCTCCCAGAAACTGCAAGGTTTTCTCCACTGAAAGTCAACACTTCGACTTTTGTGGGCACGATTGTTACTTGACACCTGCATTTGTGCAGCAGAGAGCTAGAGAAAACATTGGCCTCTGCACCAGTGTCAAGCTTGAAAAAAATTTAATGTCCATTAATGGACACGCGTTCGTACCACCCTGTTTCTTTTGTTGGCCCAATTGAACCAATTGCGATGCCTCCCAAATGAATGGTTTCATTGGGATCATTGTTCATGGATGAGTTGGCAGTTTCTTCTACTGCAGAAGCACGTCGATATCCGTAGGTTTTCTGCTGTGTCTAGTTGCACATTCGGGAAAAATGTCTGAATTTTCCACAGGAAAGGCAGTGCTTTCCGTAATCTGGGCAGTTTCGGGGTTGATGGGAATTACCACATCTTGAACATGAACTTTGCTGTCGGTTGCTGGATTGGTCTTTTTGTGGTTCGGATGGCTGATACCTTTGTTGTGCTGCCCTGAAGCTAGATGACTGACGATAGAGTCCATCAACTCTAACTTCGTCTTCAGTTTTCTGAATATCATTCACATGTTTTTTTGAGATTTCAGCTGCTTTACAGGTTGAAATGATTTTGTCCAGGGTTAGACTCGGTTCACGAAACAATCGTTCGCGCAAAGCCACGTCTCGTATCCCGATGATGATACGATCACCAATGAGCCTGCTTTCTTGAGCTCCGTAGTCGCATTTCTGAGCCTGCAGTTTTAGCTCAGTTACAAATTCGTCAATGGTTTGTTCTGGCTTTTGGCTCATTGTGTTAAAAACGGCTGTTGCTTGTGTGACGCTTTTGTAAGGTGCATAGAGTTTATCAAATTCGTGCAGGATGTAATCAACTGCATTCTCTCTTTGCCCGCTTTGACCATCTCCCGTTGGTTGCAGAGGAAAGGTTTGCGTAATTCGTCTTGCCTGAGGTCCAAGCCAGTGGAGCAGAAAAGCTTTCCGAGTTGAGATAGGCTTGGATTCATATTCGCAGGCTGCCTCGAAGACAAGGTAGGATGATTTCCACTCCCCCCATGCTCTTGCTGGGTCGTCACCAGGCTGGAACGGAGCCGGCGGTTGTAGGAAAGCAGATGCCATCTTGTTGCTGCTGTTGCTTGTTAAATTTAAAATATGGACGTTGAGCTGCTCACCACTTCTGACACCATGTTATGTTGGTAGTTAAGGTCAGGAGAATGGTTTAAGCAAACTGTTTAATAAGTAGCATACGGGATCAAAGCCGCAGTTATGGCGATTGCTCGTCAGTTCCAAAACGCAACCGCGCGTGTCACCTTTTGCGAGCGTGCTCTCTCAATGTCCTCTTCCTCACATCATAACAAAAACAAAGCGTCTGATCCCCTTCCCTCGGCTGAAGAGCATGCTGGATGCCGAACCTGATTTTGAACTGACCAATGGTAAGCTCGGAATATTTGGTAAAGCTTGAGGAACTCGAGAGAGACTTTCAGTCCCGGTTCAAACATATGCACCAACTCAAGCCTTGTTTTGCGCTTCTGATGAATCCTTTTATGGTTGATGTGTTGACTGTCGATATTCCAACCATGGAAAACTTGGCAGGAGTTGTAGGAGCCTTCGAACTGGCACTGTTTGAACTGCAAGAAAACGAAGGGCTGAAGACGTTCCTGCAGTCTCAGAAAATTGCAGTATTCTGGCGGCAGCTGCCAGAAGCAAGGTATTCCCACGTCAAGCTCGCGGGCTAGAAACTCCTCTCATTATTTGTATCAACATACTGCTGCGAGGCACTGTTCTCAACATTGACAGCGGTGAAGTCAAAACAGCGCGCGACCCTTCGGACGACCACCTGACTGAGGTGCTCCGGAGCGCAACGACGTCGTTCGAGTCGAACTTCAAGGCGCTTGTTTTACGAATGGGGAAGCCCAACACAGACACACAATAAGCAACCGCTGCATTAGTGTAATTCACTGTGCCCGCAGCCAAGATGAATGAAATAAACAAACCTGCCTCGCCTCCTTTTTACTGTGGCTCTTCACTAAACTGTTTCTTTTTGTGGCTCATTGCATTTGTTTCTTGAGGGTGGGGAGCAACCTTTTGTCCAAGCGCAAACAAGAGTGTCCCCCCCCCCCCCCCCCCCCCCCCCGCGGCTCTTAGAAGTTTCGTGGTTTTGTTTGCCGCTCTTAGGCCGGGTCAGCCTGGCCACCCCTGCCATATGCAGATCCTTCCATTTTTTCGCACCGACCTCTTCCGAATGTACAATATTTTGCCCGGTAGTAATAAATATTTTATTGTCTTCATCTTTGTATGTGATTTGTCTTTTTTGATTAATAAAACATAAATTATTAACAATATAAAAAAATATTGCTCTTGAATTTAGAAGGCTTTGCTGAAGGATCTCTCTCTCCTCGTTTTGTAACTCACGCAGTAAGGTACGCCGGCGGGTGTACGGCAAAGCCTATACGCTTTGAGAGTGAACTCAAGGCTGTATCTTGCGCGTGAGAATGTCAAAACACAAATATGTGTGATAAACGAGAACGTGTTGGCAAGGCAACCGAGCACGCGCTATTTTTCATTTTAACGGAGGGGATACAAGTGAGTGTGTATAAGAAGTATTCACTGGACGCCATATTTGTGGGTGCTGTCTAGAGCGCATGCTCAGAACGAGCCCGCATTAATAGGTAGCTGAGACCGGCAATCTTGACGGTGCGGAATACACGTTGCATAAGAACAGTGAAAGCTCGCCATCAGCATGCGCTCAGCAGTCGCGCACACAACTATGGCCGCCAGTGAATACTTCTTATTTGATTATTTGACGGGTAGTTTTATGCACGAGGCGCGCAAATCGCAGACGTAGCATATTACTCCGCGCGCATGTGCACTGTTCCAGTACACTGTAGTTCCACGTAGTATTCCACGCTTAAAAAATGTGTATGAAGTAAACGAAGCTGCTGGATTGACAAAACGATCGATGATTCTAAAAATTACGGAAAAGCCCTGGTTTTGCACGCGTAGTGGTGTCATCTATTTGCCTAACTCGACCGATGCCGCTTCTCCATATGCACTTCATTTAACATAGGGAAAAGAAAAAGAGGTGTTGAAGTGATCGAATGGAAGCTACATTGGCTCTGCGAACAAAGACGCTTTACAGCAGCTGTGCATGGGCGCCGCCATAACTGACCTTCAGTTTTTGTTCCCTCTTATTCCGTTCGCTTCACTTTATCATTACCACAGCAGGACAGGTTATTGCCATTTTAGATGCTACTGTGTTCTTGTGCCCAACATACGCCCTTGTGAAGACCCGTCAACACCCGCTTCAGTAGCTCGGCATCTCGGTAAGACAAGAGAAGGGCGGCTATGGCGGCTCAATCTGGCGCGTGTGTAAAGCGTCTATACCTGCGGAAATTTTTATTTCGAGGCACTGAGCAACGTTTGCATCGCGTTCCCAAAGCCACCAGGAGCACACGGATACCGATTTCTTGGTCATAAGCGCACAATTTTCATTTTTTTTGGTCACTTCAAGTTTTGAAGGGGAGGGGGGGGGGGGTGCCCCGCTAACCCTAAGCCATAGGCGAGGGCCATGACTACGGCGGCCACATTGCTCGTGATGGAGACCGCAGCGGCCCGCTCAAGCGTTGATCGAAACCACCAGCCGCACACCACCGTCGCTGAAGAGGAAGAAAATGACATGCGCATCTTGCAAGACCCCCCAAGTACCACCGCCGACGAAGAACACGACATGGCACCCAGAATTAAAATCACCAGCCAGGCTATTCGCCGCAAGACGCGAGAAGGTTTTGCCACCCAAACTCTCTACCTATCGCCGCCAAATCCAGCTCTTCGACCCAGCCACCTGGTGTTCAAGCCCAAACCACCACCCCTTCCTGCCGACGACTTCAGATTGGCGATCCGGCCTCGCAATGGTCTCGTGCTGAGCAATGTGAGCTTGATGGTACTTTCAAACAGTATTATGCGAGAAGCTAAGCTACGTCCTCAAGAGGCAGACATAAAAATACGCGTCAATGAACAACAGAACATTCTAGTAGCAAGTACACCCTACCAATCTACAGCCTCGGCGCTGAGTAAGATCCAAAAGCTAACTATTGGTGAAACTACCTACGCAATTGCGGCATATGGTATCTCCCCTGACAACTCGTGTAGAGGGGTGATACGCTCGAGAGAAAAAGAAGCCACCAACGAAAAACTATTGCAGGCTATCTTAGCCCCTGGATACGAACCACTCACGTGCCGCCGACTCGGGGGCTCAGAGACCATCCTCATCACTTTCATAGGAAAGAAAGTCCCTTTCCTTATATACGTAGGCGGAGCGGAAACAAGGTGCTTTCTCTACAAACGCACCGTCGCCTACGTCTGCCATCAAACTGGCCACCGCGCGGACGTCTGCCCTTACCCGCCAGTTGTGCCGACGTGCAAGGACTGTGAAGCCCTACTTACCGCGGAGGGACGCAGAGTTCAAACCGAAATGCATTTTGTGCAGCGGTGAGCACCGCACAGCGAGCAAGGCCTGCCCTGAGCGCTTTCTGCCGCCCGTCAACCGGCGAGAAGAACAGACGTCGATCGGCAGGCGGAGGTCGAGAACTCCCTCTGACCAGCGAAGGGACCTCTCATCACGATCTTCCACCGTCCGGTCCCGGTCCCGATCTCGTAGCTACCCACCTTTGCCACAGGACAGGAGACGCCGCAGTTCGAGGTCCCGGTCCCGCTCCAAGACGCGAGGAAGGACGCCGAGCACTTAGGACCAAATTGGAACTCAGCAATCTACGCAGGTGAGCTGGGCGCAGACGCTCTCTTGTAAAGCTCGTTCCCCTCCCCTACCCAATGATGTGCCTAAACAAGTTCAGACGCAGAATTTACGTCTACAAGAGGAGAATACAACACTTAAAGCTGAACTTGCCGCACTGAGAGAATTATGCGCCTTTGGTAATGAAATCAGACAACCGACACAATTACCACCCGCTCCCGAGAAACGCAAAAAGGTAGAATGCCCCACTTCGAAACCATTAGAACCCCCTACCCTGTCCCCGACTGCATAAGCCCACAACTCACAGAAATCACCCAGCAACTCGTAATTCTTATGCAACTTATGCAACAAACTAACGTGCGATTGAATAACCTCGAAGCTCGGAACCCGTCTCTTCCCGGTCATCTCTCACGGCGTGACTTGAAGTTTTACAGTCGACCCACTCCCCATCAAGAGGAGCTCACCTGCCACGATGGCAGCACAACGGAATAATAATCAAGCTCTTCACTACAAACCACCATATGGCAGTGGAATTGCCGCGGATTCAAAAACAAGTTCGGTTCACTCTCTCAATTTATTGCAGCATCTTCCTCTCCTCCGGATGTCATATCACTCCAGGAGATCAATTCTCCTGCTCGTCGTCCCGGCTATGATGTACAGAGGAGTCACCGGAAAAAACCTTCATACTCTGGTTAGCAAAAGAATTACTGCTATTCAACATGCTTTTCAGCAAAGAACAGCTGCGAATCCCGCTCGAGCTCATCCCGCGTGCCAAGAAACACGCCCAGAGTCTTTTAATCTTAAATATATATTGCAGACCGAAATGTAAAGATCCCAGTATCCAACACGTACTCCTGCAGGACATCCATAAAGCAGGAAGTCAGCCTCTCCTCATAAAGGGATTTCAACGCGGCCCACCAACTCTGGGGCTATGCGTACTCCAATAAACACGGTAATGCCTTGCATGCACTCATCGCAAAACAATGACCTTACCCTCCTAACTAACCCTGCCTCCCACACCCGCATGGGCAATAGCGTCACCAATGACACCTCGCCAGACTTAACTATCACAAGCCACATCCGTCACGCGGACTGGGAGCATCTCGGAGAGTATTTGGGAAGCGACCATGCCGTTGTAGCCACCATTATATACGGCGCAGAGTACAAAGTCAAACTCAGCAAGGCACGCCTCACCGGCTGGACCAAACTCCGAGATGAACGAGAAAAGAGACTGAACACTACAGATCACCCCCCGCTTACTCTGCAAGAGTGGGTATCTCGTCTCGATCCACGATGTCCCAACCCACACTAAAAATATCCAAACGTGCACCGCCACTTCATATGTGGACACAAGGCTTCTCCACCTACGGGAGGCTCGCCGCAGTCTAATTAAACGCTAGAAGAAACAGAAGCCCAACCGCAAGTTAAAAAAACGTATTGCGAGGCTCACAGAAGACGCGGCACAGTACGCCTCCGAATTGTGCAAGGAAAACTGACTCGCCCTCTGTGACAGAATGTGCGACACACTTAGTACCTCCAAAACCTGGAAGCTTCTCCGCTATCTTATTGACCCGGCCAAGAGCAAGACGACATCCCGACACACTACGGACAAATTAATCCATCAACACGCAGGAGACACACGCCATTTCCTCGCGAGTCTCAACACCCGTTACCTCCCTACTCATCCCACGGAACCCCTTCCCCCATACTCGGGAAGGCCGAATCCGCTCCTAGACGAGGACATCCATCTGCATGAAGTTACGGATGCTTTTGCCAAGATTCGCCGCAACACAGCACCCGGATTAGAACAAGTTACTAACAAGGCCTTGACCAACCTGGACAACCCTTCCCTTCTAGAGCTGACTGATCACCTAAATGACATCTGGCAGACGGGAATCTTCCCTGAGCAATGGAAAACTGCGGAAGTTAAACTGATACCTAAGCCGAACAAACCACCGAGAACTGACAACCTCCGACCCATTTCCCTTACGTCGTGTGCCGGGAAACTGTTGGAAGGTAACGTCTTAAACAGACTGCAAGCATATCTCGAAGATCACGATAAGTTCCCAGTGACAATGTTTGGCTTCCACTCGCATTTGTCGACGCAAGGCGTTCTACTCGAGCTTAAGGAAGAGGCAATGCTGCCTGCTACGCGCAACTCACCCACAGCCATTCTTGCTGTAGACCTCAAGGGGGCATTTGACAATGTTAAACACACTGCCATCCTCTCACAACTTAATACCCTCGCCTGCGGACATAGAACCTACCAGTACATTAAGGATCCTCTCCCCGGGTGGAGAGCGATACTAAAGGTGGGAGACCTTGCCAAAGACCCAGTCCTGCTTTGCAGCCTAGGTACCCCTCAAGGGGCCGTACTCTCACCTTTAATATTCACCATTGCGCTCATCGGTCTTCCTGCCCTCTTGGATTCCATTCCCGGCGTACATCATGGCACATATGCCGATAGCATTACCATCTGGTCCGGCACGGGATCCTTTGGGGAAATCGAGGAGCGACTGCAAACAGCGGTCAATGATTATGCCAAGTCATGCGTCTCCAATGTGCTCCATGGAAATCGGAACTACTACTCGTTTCTCCAAGAAAGAAAGGTTTTCTGGACCCACCCAATGTCACCATCTCTATGGAGGGCCACTCCATCGTTCAATCTCCGCATATCAAGATCCTCGGTATGACCTTTTAGGCTGACCGCGCGATGACCATCCTGATAAATAAGCTCCAACACACCACAGACCAAGTCACCCACATGATCCGACGTATAACCACTAAAACGAGGGGTATGCACGAGGTCGATACGGTTCGCCTAGTCCAGGCATTCATAATCTCCCACATTACGTATGCCATACCTTATGCAGTCCTAACCAAAATAGGACTCTCGAAGGTGGATGCAATGATCAGGAAAGCCTACAAACAGGCCCTCGGACTTAGCACGGCCACCGACAAATTGTTAAAACTCAGTCTACACAATACAGCTGACGCGCTCGTAGAAGCCCTTCTTTCCAGCCAAAAAATGAGGCTGGGAGCCATGGGCGCAGGAAGACTTCTTCTTTCTAGACTGCGACTCACTACCCCTCTACAGCATCCTCCTCCTGAAACCACGACTCTCTCTCACGAGGTCCGGAGACACCTTTCCATCTCAAAGCTCCCCTACAACATGCACCCCGTGCATCATGCTGGACGAAGGGAGGCGAGAGCCCAAGCCATATACAAACGCTATGGCCACGAACCAACCACCGCATACACGGACGCGGCCTCTTATCCCGGCATAAGAGCCATGACAGCCGTTGTCGTCCAACAAAATCACCATGTCAGCAGCATCAGACTACCAAGATACGAACCCTTACAAGCGGAAGAGGTGGCCATTGCTCTTGCCATCGCGCAAACTACAGCCGAAGTGAACATTACCGACTCGCAGCACGCGTGCCGTCATTTCTTGAGAGGAAGAATTCACCGTACAACAGAACGGATCATCTCCCAACACCCGCCGGATTGACTCATCAGTATCATATGGACACCCGCCCACTCCACTGTACCAGGCAATGCAACCGCCCACCTCTCGGACCGAGAGTTATCCCGCCGGGCCCTGGGAGACGAGCTGGAGCGGCCGGTCCCATTGGTAACATATGAAGAGATCACGCAGCACCAGAGGTTGGAGTGACATACCCACCTAGCCCCACAGAAACAACTGTCGAAAGAGCAGGAACGACATCACCGTGCCCCTACAGACTAACACCTTCCCCCATCTCACTAAATGTCATATCTTTTTCCCCACCCTCTATTCCCCGTTATGCCGCCTTTGCGGAGCCCCTGGGACCCCCTTTCATATAGTAGGAGGATGCGACCAAAACCCCACCCAATCGCCTGACCCCTTCCAGTCTTCATACGAGCTTTGGGAGGGGCACTGACCAGCTCCAACCTCGATGCTCGTGTCGAGGGCTGTGGAAGCAGGGATAGCTCGGGGCATCTTGGACTAAGGACGCCTCCCCATCGCTTCCTCATAATAAAGATGTTTATTCTAGTTTATTCTCTCTCTTTCAAGATATATACTAAAAAGTTTTAGTAGAGCGTACGCTAAGGATTGTGAGCCTTGCAGGCGCGTGCCCAATTCATGCTCAAAGTGACGACACGAGCTCCCGCGAGCAACGCAGTCTTTGCCCACGAAACCCTATTTGAAAGCAGAAAAAAGTGAATTCTTTCCTATGCCTGTTCTCGGCTTTTGTTGCAATAAACGGGTGAACGAAATATATTTTCGCAGTGCATGCCGATGTCCCAAAATACTCAACTACAAATGTTTTAATCATTTGCGTTTAGCGGCATTGGAGAAGGCTTGTCTTCACGCCCGAGGGATTGCAACTCTGCTCGCGCAATTATATTTGCCGATGGGGACGTCTCCCCGTGCTTTATAACTCCAATAAAGGTGCACAAACGCGAATTTCTTTAAGTTAAACAACAACACTGTCTTCATACTTGAAAAAAAAAAAGTAAAGATAAGAAATCTCTAGTCCGCCGTATGCAATAACATGTACGACCTAGGAAGCCTTCATGTGCGCTTCATGTGCGCGAACCGCACATAAAGGCACCTTAATACAGCCCGGCACCCGGTCGTGACCGGCACACAGGCGCGCGCCTTGTGGGCCCCGCTCAAACGTGGCGGTGGGGGACGTGGCGCGGACGGAGGGCGAGGAGGGTTACCGTCGATGGAAAGAAAGAAAGACGAGCGGAGAGGAGGGTTTTAACTGGAAAGGTCTATTAGCCCCGAGAGCGAGCACAAGCGTCACTGCGGTCGCCACGCCCTGATGAGGCGCACCGTGACCGTCAGGGGAAGGACTCCGCTTCGCGATCTCGCATCCGGCTCGCTTCCCTGCCACGGTTTCCTGGTTTGGCCGTTCTCTGCCGCAAGCACTTTGGGGAGGCGGGATCTCGTTTACCCGGTGTACAAGACGCTGGGTTAGGCCGATACCGACGTGCTTCCGTACCTTTTATTTGCGTGCTTCTCACTTTCACCTTTATAATTGGGTTACAAATCCCGAAAGCTATCGGCGAAGGATATTCCGCCGATGAACATCCCTGTTGATTCACACGGCACAAGGCAGTCGTGCGAGGGGTCGGTGAAGCGGCGTAAGTGTTTCAGGGGCTGGAATTCTGTTCCTTGCATGTTCATGATTGAGGGGAATATTACATCCCACTTTGCAGGCATTTAAAATGGCATTTATATCAAAGGCGTTTGGGCGGTCGGCAAATTAGGTCGCAACGCCGTCTCTACGCGTGTCACTCTGAATGCGCAAGTTTGCAGATGTTTTAAAGGGATGCTGAACCGAAATCTGGATTCCCCAAAACACGCTGCGAAAGCGCGCGACGGGATGCTACAAACACCAAAATATCACTCATACCGCAATATCTCGAACGGATGACCGTATTTTTCAAAAAAAAAAAGAAGCGCACTTGACAGAGATGTTGACGTCATGTTTCTCCGAGAGAGGGAATGGCCTCGCGTCTTCTCCGCCTCGCGGCCTTGAGGAAGTGAAGCGAAGAAAGGAGGAAACTATCTTGACGGTCACGCGCCTCGTCGGCCTGGTTCAATCTCGACTTCTTTTTCCCAAGATACAGTCGTCCATTTGAGATATCATGTCGTAGGGATTGTAGCGTCCCGCCTAAATCTCCAGCATTGTTTTTTGAAATCCAAATTACGGTTCATCATCCCTTTAAAGGCACTGGGTCTGAAGGCCTTTGAAGTGCTCGTAGAACAGGGTTGTTTTACCTAAATGTAGCTCCTTCGTGAATTAATGATATGGTTCGTGCACGTATGCAGGCATGTTTTATTTTTAGAGCGCAGCTCTTAGGCCCCCGTTTCCGGCTTGAGCGGCGTCGCCGTCGCCGTCGCCGTCGGCGTAACCGCGCGGTGCATTATGGGTAAATTTCCCCGCTAAATCTAGCGGAAAAAATTCCCCGCTAAATCTAGCGGAAAAATTTCCCCGCTAAATATAGCGGAAAAAATGTTCCCGCTAAAACGCGGAAAATTTCCCAGCTAAATCTAGCGAAAATTTCCCCGCTAAATCTAGCGGAAAAAATTTCCTTACTAAATCTAGCGGAAAAAATTTTCCCGCTAAATCTAGCGGAAAATTTTCCCGCTAAATCTAGCGGAAAATTTCCCCGCTAAATCTAGCGGAAAATTTCCCCGCTAAATCTAGCGGAAAAAATTTCCCCGCTGTCTAGCGGAAAACTTCCCCGCTAAATCTAGCGGAAAATTTCCCCGCTAAATCTAGTGGAAAAAATTTCCCCGCTAAATCTAGCGGAAAAAATTTCCCCGCTGTCTAGCGGAAAATTTCCCCGCTAAATCTAGCGGAAAATTTCCCCGCTAAATCTAGCGGAAAAAATTTCCTTACTAAATCTAGCGGAAAATTTTCCCGCTAAATCTAGCGGAAAATTTCCCCGCTAAATCTAGCGGAAAATTTCCCCGCTAAATCTAGCGGAAAATTTCCCCGCTAAATCTAGCGGAAAAAATTTCCCCGCTGTCTAGCGGAAAATTTCCCCGCTAAATCTAGCGGAAAATTTCCCCGCTAAATCTAGCGGAAAAAATTTTCCCGCTAAATCTAGCGGAAAATTTTCCCGCTAAATCTAGCGGAAAATTTCCCCGCTAAATCTAGCGGAAAATTTCCCCGCTAAATCTAGCGGAAAATTTCCCCGCTAAATCTAGCGGAAAAAATTTCCCCGCTGTCTAGCGGAAAATTTCCCCGCTAACTCTAGCGGAAAATTTCCCCGCTAAACCTAGCGGAAAAAATTTCCCCGCTAAATCTAGCGAAAAATTTTCCCGCTGTCTAGCGGAAAAATTTCCCCGCTAAATCTAGTGGAAAATTTCCGCGCTAAATCTAGCAGAAAAAATTTCCCCGCTAAATCTAGCGGAAAAAATTTCCCCGCTAAATCTAGCGGAAAAAACTTCCCCGCTAAATCTAGCGGAAAATATTTCCCCGCTAAATCTGGCGGAAAATTTTCCCCGCTAGAATCTAGCGGAAAAATTTTGGTCACGTGACCCGGGGGGTCACGTGACCTGGGGAGTCACACCCCGAGGTCACGTGACCCCCTCCCGAGGTCACGTGACCTCTGAGGGGGGCACGTGTTTGCCCCATGTGCCCCCACCAAGGTCACGTGCCCTCGGGGGGGGGGGTCACGTGACCCCCCCCCCCCCGAGAACACGTGGCCCCCAGTACCCTTTCCTCCTCTTCAAGAGCTGCGCTCCAATTCGGCGTTACAGGGAGTGGTAAACGGCTTTCACTTTTTTTAGAAGATGCACAATTACTGGAAATTAGTTTGTAAAGCAGCAGGAAAAACGGCCGAATTGCCCACATGGGCCTGTAGATGTATTGAACTGCCCAAAATATGCGTAGCAATGGTACCATAATTTGGAATGTTTACACTTTTTCCTGACATTCTTTCTTCATTCCAGCCTTGGGTATTCGGAGAATGCACCGTTTATTTTTAGTTGTTATTTCGAATAAAAAGAGACACTGCTGCAGGTCCCCAAAAGCTTCCTCAGCCTCATAACTCTCTACAGCTGGACTTTCTGACAACAGAGGAAAACAGGAGGAACAGCAAGCATTCGAACGGCTGTCCAGTGGTAGATGCTTCACTAGTAGTAGAAAATGTGGACCTGTGAAGGACGACAGTTTGCGCGAGGAAAGCTTCTGGTATTTTAGCTTCAGGACAATTTGATTTAGCTAAAATCAAAATCTTAGAGCCTACGGGACTAATAACGCGCGAGACATCTTCGCTTACATTTGTTGTACATTACTTGAGGGATGATGTAAACACGTCCACAGATACCAACAGTAGAGTTCATGGACGTGCTATCCGAATAACAAAAGTCAAATGCGAGCAATGTATGTAAATGTTCCTTTTTTCGTTACTTCACCCCTGTAGTTGGACTGTCTCACTTGTGATTGTCGTTCAATGGCCCAGACAATATTTAATATGTTGCTCGAACAGCATGCAGCTTTTCTGCTTGAAACTTTTCGTTTAAAACAGAGCTAAAGAAAAAAGAAATAGTATACATAACCTGCCAATTCATCCAGGCCATCAGCAGCATTGATTGTCTGTGATGTAAATATATAGTCAAGCTTCTGCAATTGTAGCAATATTTCTTTATTTTCGTATACCAGCTGCGATTCATGTGGTGCCTGCCCTGTCAAGTTCAACCATGCCTGAAATGTTGGTTGAAGTTTCGCCTGCAGCTACAGGTCATACTTTAATAAAGCATGAAAATTTGCACATCTTACGAAAAACGCGCCCCAAAAAATTAAATAGGAACGAGCGCGCCGAGTGCTAACGTCATCACAGCCTTCACAGGGCGAGCGGGCGAGTTAGGGAAAAATTCTGTCCTCGCCGTGACGTCACCCTGGTTCGCCGTAAGGGGGCGCCACGCGAACTTCTCGGGGCTGTACGCGGCGGCGCTGCGGTCGTATGGGCTTGAGAATCCGGCCGGTTCCGAACGTTCTGAAGTCCTTCGGCGATCAAGTTTGGCTTGCGGTTTGGCCGTCTGGCAGCGCGAAGTGGCTCCCGTTCTGAACTGATCTTTACCCCGTGTTTTCTGTCGTTTGTGGACAATGGAGTGTCATGTCGAATTAGTGTTTAGTCGCACAGCCAATGCAATACGAGCCGCCCTGGCCGCCCGCTTCATCCAGCCTATCCTTCGCATGCTTTAGTACCCTCTCGAGCCGTCGACACGGAGTGCGGCAGCCATGAGCGCTCTCTGACTTCATTACCCCTCCTCTAGCTAACGGCCACTCAAGCCAGGACCTACGACGTCATGAAAGAGGTTATTTTTTTGCTTGTTTGTGTAATTTTAATTTGTCTATAACTTTTAAAAGGGGGTGCAACGGAGCTCCTGACTTCGGCCGAACATTTGTGGAAATTGCCCTCTCACACTTCTGAAATAAAGAACAGAAACTGATTTCTGGCACCCCTCAACTCACTCCCAGTCTTCAGAGTCACACTTGGTTCCCCTCCTAGTGACGTATTTCGGGGTGCCGTGTGTGTTCCCCTGTGCTCTCTTGGAGGACGCTTCCTCTCCCTCTCTCTGCTGACATTAGCGGGCGTTATGTTGCAGCTTAGAGTCGAGCGAGCTCACATAATCTTCTCGCCGTAGTTCCTTCGGCTGCCACTTGCGGCTGCAGGGGGAGGGGGGGGGGGGGGGGGGGAAGCTAGACTTTTGCTTTAAGATTATGCAGCGGAATCGCGACATATTTGAATGCAGGAGATGTTGTCTTTTTCCTCCGGGACACGATAAACAACGTAAAAATGACGAGATGCAAATTCTTTTAATTACAAAATCGTTGCACCCCCCCCTTGAAATTAAAGCGGAATTCGAGAAAACAAAAGTTTCTTTAAGTTACTACGTTCAGTGCGCTCAGGTTTGGTGCAAATTAAAAACCAGTCAAAAAGCCGTTGCAGGGCCCATTTAAGTGCTCCAGTATAGTTATGCGTCGTGTCTCGTGCGGACTAAGTTTCATAGTTTTTCAACTTGCCGTTGTTTTGAGGGGCAGCGACAACGGTGCATACGTGCCGTGCGATGGAATAAATTTGGTATTTCTATCATGTCTGCCACGTATCGGCACGACTACCATGTCCTACACTGCCGCTTTGTGCGCTGCGTTTGTTTTTGCGCCAGTAACGGTTAGAGCTCCGACGGGGCGAACTGAAAAATCAGCCAGGACTTGCGTATGCAGTGGCCATTTCGTTGGAGGGATGCCCTCCAAGGACATTTCGTCCGCAGCGTACGTGTCGATGATCTTTCCGGACCAGTATGACTGTACTTAATGAGGAAAGATTCGGACGGTAATAAAAGTGACAACTGTGAATCTAAAGAAAACTCCATTGATGATTGGAATCACTGGGCAATCGACGCCTCGGTATGGCAGTTCAGTTTGCGTCCTTTCTTTGTTTGATCATCATCTTTTCAGACATAGAAATCTCCTTTCTTTGCATATGGGGTTGCCGGCAGGCAATATACAGTCTTGTACACGTTACTCGAAAAACGTTATCGATTACAATTACAATTACTCTTGGTTTAAAAGTATTCAATTAGATTACTAGATTACTTTCCAGAAAAAGTAATTGGGCATATTACTTGAAAAAGTTATCGTTACCTTTCCGATTACTTTTTCGTTACTTTTCCGAGTGCTCACGAAGCTTCGCACCGTGAGCACTCGGAACAATGAGAAACGGAATAAAAATCAGCTACTTTGAGGCACATCATATGAAGACAAAGGCACGTGTATATTAGGAAGACGTTTATTTCATTTTAGATGCCACAGACACTTCTTATGTCTTGTTTAATTTAAGCAGAAGCTGGCGCTCGAAGTTGCAGTCGCTCATTTTCCCGCGTTTTCGGGTCAGGATGTCCGCTGCTACGCTAAACACCCTCTCCACAGGCGCGCTAGATGGCAGGGCAGTGTTAAACCTAATGAACACTTTTTGTAGGCGGGGGTACTCCTTCAGCATTTCCGTCGAACTGTCCGAAGAGCTGAGGTAGCGTGAGACTTCCCCACTGTCCCGGGTCGATCTTGGCGCCGAAAAAGCGAAGAAATCGTCAACAGGGGAACCTCCGCAGTCAGCGGGAGGTTCCTGTCCGCCGGTGGGCGATCCTCCGTAGCATGGGCGGTTCAGCTCGTCCGTTAGCAGCTGAGCTAGCTCCTGCCGCTTGGCTTCGCCAAGAACCCAGCCGACTTTAAACCGGGGGAGCGCAATGGCTGCTAGCAACAGCTCCCGGTCGTTGATCAGGGGACCAAACCTGTAAATAGAAAGTATCGCATCTGATAGGTTAACACAGTTCCGTCCCGCAAAAAGTGGAAGCAGATTATGCTTCTTCAGAAACTTACCGGTTCTGGATTCCATCAAGCAGAGCATTCACAAGCGGCGCGGAGAAAGCTAGGCCCGCCTGGAGAAGATGGCTGAGCCGCTGCTGGAGTACCGTGATCGTTGGCAGCAGGTACCCCATGAACATGTGTTCTTCTCTTTGAACCACGTCAATCGCACAGGCGAGGGGCTTCATGACCTGCAAATGCAATAGAGGGGAAGGTTAACAGTATGGATGTTTTGTTTACGGTATTGATACGCAGATCCCTCGTCATAAATTCAACTTCCTTTTGTGAAACGTAGAAATAACAGATATGGCACTCTCACCTTACAGTACTCTTCTATGAAGAGTAGGTCACGTGGACGCTGGAAGGGAGGAACTTGTAAGGACTGCATAACCCGTCGAAGTCTTTGCCCTCAGCATCCAACTTGTGCACGCACTCTAGCGCATCGTAGAGAGAGTTCCACCGCGTTGCTACGGGCCTTATTAATGCCTTCCCACAGAAGCGTCGGATGGTCTCGGCAGCAACCGCCGACTGTCCCTGCTTATTCCACAAGGCGCGGCATGTCCGCAAAACGGAGCGAAAAGGTCTCGAGAAGATTTCGTGACGCTCCGCTGCTCCGGTGTCGGTCGTAGCCACCAAATTTAGGGTGTGCGCAGCACATCTATAGTGAGAGGGGAGTCGGGCCTCTCCTTGGTCCACGTTTTCAAGCAGGGGTGCTACCTCCACGAACTCCAGGCCTTCATCGTCCTGCTCCGAAGGCTCTAGGTCGTCAGGCTGAACAGGCTCGCCAAACACCCTGTGTTATAAATGAAGAAAATAATAGTTACCCAAAAGAACAACCTGCGTTTACTTTTTGAACGTTTGAACCACGACAACAAGCGGATACACTTTGCTGGTGGAATTTGAACGCTATATTGGATTCACAAAGTGGGTCTGCTTGTTGTCATGATCAGGTATATGCGTGGAATTGTTCTGATGTGCTAAGCAAGCGCTTTTGCAATTCTATCATTAATTTTGATCAATAAATAACAGGCCGCTATTACTGTATGCGGCAAATATTACCTGAAGGCTTTTACAAAATTGGATCCATTGTCGGTCACAACCTTGGTGACTTTTCCTTGAAGGCCGTACTCCTTGAAAACCTCCAGAAGAAGGTCTGCAATCTTGTCGTGCGTGACGCTGCCCGTCATTCTTTGGCAGATCAGTACTGCAGAGTTCCTCTTCAGGGAAGCCGACTCGAGCCAAGAAACTGTCGCTGCCAGATAGCACCTGCGAAAAAAACAAATATTTTGTATAAACTGTACTGCGAAAACAAGAACCCGCCAGCTTAATTGCCAGTAGACAATACTGGTATTGTCTGAACATTAAGGTCATATTATGTCTCTTAAACTAGTTACGTATTTTAGCAGTATCAGCGCTTTTATATCTCTGAATTTAATAAAAAAAAAAAGTTTCCGCGACAACTCATCTTCTTGGTATTTTTTTTTAAAGTGAAAATAATTGAATTGAATTGAATTTATTCCAGCCGCACTGTGCCGAGGACGCCGGACAAAAAGCTTCCATGAGGAGACTTTTATATTTAAATACAGAGACCAGCAAATACAAACCCACGCATATAACTTTGAAACGAACATTCTGGATATGCGACAAGAACGTACAAGGAATACACGATGTTATCTTAAAGAGGCTTACCGTCGGAACAATGTCCAGCAGTCGGCGGTCACAGTGACGTAAGGAACCTCGTCGAAAGCTTCCCGCAGGCTTGTGTTCATCTCTTCGTACCGATCGTCGATTCTCGCCATCAGCATTCTCCGTGTTGGTACCGTGTTTTCAGGGGCCAAGGTATCCACAAGTTTAACGAAACTGGGAGCCTCGACGACAGGGAAAGGTTGAAGGGAATCTACAACAAAATTCACAATCAGGCTGTCCAGCTGCTTTTGAGGCACCCGCCCGCTTGCAAAGTTGAGGGTAAGTTGTTTCGGCGTGGACGTCGAAGCAGCTTCAGACAGCTTCCGTTTCCGCGAAGAGTTTCCAAAGTCAGCCAGATTCCCGGGGTGTAGACTCTAAAAGAACGATTGTGATTAATAAATAAATTAAAAAAAACAAAACAAAAAAAAACACACACACATACTGCGGACATGCACGGCTAATAAAACATACCTTTACGTGCTTTCGCAGGTTCGAGTTCGTCACCATGGAACAAGACAGGAGCTTTTCTTTAGGCTTACAAAGTAAACACTGAAATGTGAGGTTGCCATCACCTCGCTTTTCCTTCAGCACAAACAAGCTTGCCAGCTGCGGCCACGGAGACGCGGCGTCACCGACCTCCCTACCATGAGCCATCTCTGTATAAAACACGACTGAAACATCGTGTTTTATAGCCGTAAAATTTCTAAGTTCCGAGCTATTCACCCGGGAACGCCTTCATCCCTCCTTGGTTGTAACAGAAGCGCTGGACTACTCATAATCTCGATCCACCCTTTCCGGATTCCCGTATTCAGGCTTTTTGGGTGTAATAATGCATGGGCGTGGTAGAGCGAGCTCGAATATTTCATGAAGTGCGTGCTAAGGACGCTAGATCCTGTTAGTTCCACTGAGCTACGGTGACCTATATCATAGCCTCCTCTATACGGAGAAAGCCTGGCACATCGACGACGGAGCCATAGAGCGCGCGGCCGCAGGAAAAAGGAGAGGAGGAGCGCGCCGAACGGTGACCAGTATGGTAGCGCAGAGCAGAAAGGGCAGACCTAGACAGCGAGCGCTTGGGTCATGAGCGGCCGCTCCCCGAACCACGCTTGTTTTTGTGTTTTCGTCACCGTCGTTTTCGTGCTCCGGGAGAAACGGGCGCGGCGATTCGAAAGGGCGCAGGGAGAAACGGGAAAGGGTGGACGTTGAGTTTCTCCTCTCCACGATAGCGACAAGAAAAGAGAGAAAAAAAAAAAGATTGTTTCTGCGTTTGGCCGCTTGCTCTTTTGTGGCACTAGCGGACAAGGTTCTCTCAGCTCCCGTTTCTCCGCCCCTCCTTTCCCATTTACGGCGGCCGTCTTTTCACGCGACGCGCCAGGCTTTCTCCAGCTCCGGAGATATCGCTTTTGCGCTCTTTGTGGCTTATTGCTCTAAGTTAGTACAAATAAGCAGCTTCTCCCCTTTTCTTCCGTGTGGAGCCTTTTCTTTCCTAGAGTTTCCCAATAAGATAATGATCCGGCAGCGGCTGTCACTTCTGCCAAAGGATATGAATTCTTAGAGCTCACATTTATAGTCACACCTTAGCATTTACATTACATGGCTTTGGTTATCTTGGAGGCAGAAGAGTGTAGAGGTGCTTTGACCAGGATTTAGAGTTCTTTTTTTTAATATATAAGAGGGGTGGACTGTATGAAGAGTTAATGGAGACAAACATTCTACATTAACCATCGAACTTCGCACTGAAAGGCTTTTGTCGAGAATCCGAACCTGACAGACCGAGTCGAAATCCAAGTTCCAACAAACCACACTGCGAACTGTCCAAACAAAGAGCATGACCTCCTTTCGTAGAGCTCGACAACAATGCCTTTATTTTCTCGGATTCCAAAAGCTTAGAAGCTGATAAAGTGGAGACGTCTCGTGTCTCGAGTCGTGACTAGGTTGGCCGAGGGGAGGGGGGGGGGGGGGGGGGGGTTAGGAAAGAAGTAATGATTACAAGTAATTCCATTACTTTCAAAAGTAATCAAATTACTCTTGTGATTACTACAAAACAAAAGTAATCAAATGAATACAAAATTACTTCAAAAAGTAATCAATTACAAGTAATTTGATTACTTGTAATGAGTACCGTACAAGTCTGGCAATAGATGACTGCAAAATGAAACGCCAGGATCGCTTTTGAAGAGACGTTTCTGAAACAAATAGGGAAGTTATAATTTATAATAATAAATAGTTTTATTCAATAAGTTTAAATCAAATAGAAATCATATGTGTATATTATTTAAACGATCTTACCAAACAACTGCATTTGTTTTTACTAGTCTTTTTGAGAACGAAAAATGAATTCTCCATTCCCCCAAATGCTGAAAATAGCGTAGAAGAAAGATTCACTATAAATATAATTATATCGTAAGATGCAGAATAATTGAAAAATGTTTTCTTGTTATAAACTACGTCATAATAAAACAAAAAGAGCTATTCGCGACTTCAGCGATCTATAGGGGGCGCGCTGGTCAGGCAAAATGGCGGACGAAAGGAAATCGTTTTCGTTGGTCAGCGAGCGGACCACCAAAAATTTCTTTCACTGCAGCGTAAAATTGGTGTTCCATAGGAAAGCAAAGCGATGTTTCGACGGTAGAAAACTTCTTCTAGTCATGATGTCATGATTTCACGTGACGTCATGATGTCATGTGACGTAACGTGACGACACGTGCGATGATTACGTCACGCGACACCATGACGTCATGTAACTCTCATATGACGTCAAAGGTTTTAAGGTTCTTCCCCCCGCAATATTTTGTAGTCTTTAACCGCTAAGACAATGGTTAAGCTAATTAATAGGGCATTTAATAGCAAGACATTTTTGTACCGCATTATTAAAAAAAGCAACGTAGTTTAAATGTTCAAAATATCAATATTACTAAAGCGTAGTACTAGTAAGACGGAGAGTTTATACTGTGGAGGTGGTTAGTCGGTTGTAATAACGCAGTTTTTGCTAATTCGCGTCACTTGACGACAAATAATAACATTAAAATGTTCATAATTTTATTTTTTCATTGCTTTGAATGCTTTATAAGTTATAACCTGCCCGGATAAGCCATATACGCTATGGGACAGAGCTCCAAGTAAAATGTTGCCTGCGGTATCCAAATGCCTCCAGAATGTTGGGTAACAAATATTCAATCTGGATTGGACACTTGTAAGAACAAACATTACTCTTTCTTGGGGGTTCGTTGGCCAAGTGGGTTAGCGCACACCAGCTCGGAGTACGTTGAGCGAAAGATCGCGCTGCAGAACCCATGCAGGGATTCTGTGCTCAATCCCCATTTCCACCCGTTTCGATCTGGATGAGCATCACATTTGAGTGCGGTCGTGTATCAATATTGCCTAATGCACGTTAAAAAAAAAAAAAAAACATTTATGCTAGTGGTTGTATACACTGCATTGACTAAATTGGTCATCTATCAGCAAACTTCAGGCTGTATAAACATACACACCACACACTTTTTTTCTCTTTTTTATATGTATATTAAAGTACAGAAATAGCCCTTTGAAATTGCCTTGTGCAATGCCGTTTAATGCCGCAAAAGAAGAATTCAACACCTAGTGACACGTGAAAATAACAGTTTGTATTTTCCTATTACAATTTCACGTTGCCGTTGTTCACTGCGTTTCTGCTGTCGGTGTCACTCAGATGGTGCGAGGGCAACTGTAGGTTCCCCCGAACCCATTTAAAAGCGAATGTCATGTTGAATACACAATTAACATAAAAAATGAATATCGTCTGCAAAAAATGACAATGCTTTTTTTCTGCGCGAGAGGAGTACAAGTTAGAAAAAAGTTTTAATGGGGCGTTTTTGCGCTCCGAACCAATAGCAATGTGTTGACGGGATATCGAATGTCGTTCTCGGAATCCCCAAAATTATAAACTAAAACTTCCTATTATGGCGTTATAATATCTCCGATAACGACACTGAATAAGAATACAATAAACGCGTCAAGACGCTCTTTAATGTTTTGTGTATCGCTATCGAAATTCCGAAAAGTGATATTTAAAAATCTGTACTAGGAATTTTAAGTACATTATCCTGATACATTTTATAACAATACCCGATACAGATACAATACATACGTAAAGGTGCTGGCGAAGTATTGTGCATGGTTATCAGAGTTATGGGATTGATCTACAAAAATCCGTATTGTAAAATTAAGTCGACTTACGGCGGGTGTATGAGCCACCTCACGGAGTTATCGGCTGGCGGGACTTACCTGCATTAATCTTTATTCCAGCGGTTACTCCTGTGCTAGAATACGAAGCCACTTGTTCGGTATATGAACATAAAAATAAATATTAAGCACCCGTTACAAAAAAAACAAAAAAACTTCTTTAAAAAACTTTTTTATTTTATATTTTGCTCGCGTGAACCACGAACATGTCCGTCACAAGCTGTGGATCCCCAGCTGGTTTCTCAGTCCACATCTTGTTAATGATGTCCGCCACGTCAGTCTTGAATTGGGCCTTTGATTCCTCCGGCAGCAAGGGTAGAACGGGATCTAAAGAAAGTTCGAGTTCTGAAATAAATAGGTTATAAATGCTCGATTATGTTGAGAAAGACAGGTCAGTACAAAGTGTGCGATAGACTTGAAAAAGAGACGGGCGTCTGAGCGGCATCGCCTACCTAAGATTAGGTTTCATTTCTAACAAACGCCGTGTGATGGCACTACATGACACTAAGGGCCTGGCAAATGAGCTCGCTTTTGCGTGGGTCATAGCACCGACCATGGATAGCTACGTCGCCAAAGTCCTTGGCCCACAATCTGAAGCTGGTGAGTTCGAATCGTGCAGAAGAGACTGAAGTATTTTTTTATGATCACTTATCGTATACTTCCTAACGAATGGCCAAACTCTCTACATATACGGCTCCGTGCGACGCGACTGGCGCGCCACCGCGCGCCCGGTACCGAATATAGGCAGTGAGAACTCCAGAGAAACAAAACCGAAACCACGCCGCGTACGTTGGTACGCATTGAAGTCCGAGCGGTGCGGTTGCGCTGGATTTACAGCGTGAAGTGCTGCCTGTGCTGCGTCATTGAATGCTTCAATAGTTATGCGTCGTATCTCGTGTGGAGAAAGTTTCAGTTTTTAACCTCGCCGATATTTTGTGGGACAGCGACAACGACGACGCGAGAAATTTTGTCTCCCGATCATGTCTGCCACTGTGTCGGCACGGCTGACATGTTCTGCACTGCCGCTTTGCGCTCTGCGTTTGTTTTCGTACCAGTAACGCCTACATGTGTTAGCGCCGATGGGACGAGCTGAAATGCCACCCCACACTCGGGAGTATGCAGTGCCAATTTCGTTGGAGGAATGCCCTCCAAAGAAGTTTCGTCCCCACCGTACGCGTCGATGATATTTCCGGCCAAGTATGGCACGCAATCTGTACTTCATGAAGAAAGATTCGAAGGGTAAAAAAAGTGACAATATGAATTTAAAGAAAACAACAATGAAACTCGAAATCAGTGGAGAATCGACGTTTGAGTATGGAAGTTAATGTGGTGTGCTTTCTTTCTTGATCAGCGTCCTTTTGGATGTGGAAACGCTGACACCCCGAATTCTGTAAACAACAATTTTTTTCTTCTCGGCTTTACAACCACCTACCGTAAAGTGGTTCGAACTGGGAGTACCGTCCACTGGTCCCTTCCTACCTGTAAAGTGTGCAACTCCCACGATGAGTGGTATTATCTTGACAGCCTTTGACGGTCAAAACCAGTTCCCATTTAGTTACGCCGCCCAAACTAAATTTCCACCTGGTTTCTCTAGGCCAACTTTTTTTGGTATAATAAGTGTTGTGTAAAGTTACGGTCATGTCAAAGTACCTGTGCACCGAAAATCAGCACCTCGGACAACAGGTTATTACACAACAGCTGATTGCAAAAGCATTTGACGGCCAAACCGCGTGTTGGCCGACAGCTTTGTTCTCTCGGCTTCGGAACCACCTTTCGTAAAGTTGTTTCAATTGTAAGTACAGTTCGCTATTCCCTTCCTACCTGTAAAGTCGCCACCTCCCACGACCAGTGGTATTCTCTTGACAGCACTTTCATGGTCAAAACCGGTTCCCATTGAGTTACGCCGCCCAAACCAAATTTCCACCTGGTTTCCCTATGCCATCTCTTTTTGGTATAATGAGTGCTGTGTCATGTTACTGTCAAGTCTAAGCAACATGTGTGCCCAAATTTGCACTTTGCACAGCCCGCTATAGCACAACATTTTGGGTCCAATATTGGATATCCCGTACAGCTTTCTTTCTTTTTCGTTAGAAACGTAACTTTCACACCTGCTGTCTTAATGAAACTTGGCACACTTCGTGCACAAACTTAGTGAACATCTCACTCGAGTCCATATATCATCGTTCCAGCAGTCCTACGTTTACAGCGACGAGCGAAATACATTTTTCACTCAGAGCAATTATGGTGGTGGCCGCCTTGCTTTTCGGAAAATTGCTCCAACTCCTTTTTCGGCCGCAACTACAGAAATTACCTTTAATAACGACTCAAACTCAATATGTAAGTGGAAAACAGCTAAATGCCCTTCTGCCCCAGCACTCATGCAACGTCACCCTCAACGTATCGGCTCAAAAAGCAAAAGTTTCGTCAGTTCGCGCTTCCGCCGCCACAGCTTGGCATGTGAAAAGGCGCCGGAGGCCGCTGAACGCGCTTCACTGTCGAATGCCAGCTCCTCCGCTAGCGGCGCTGCGCGCGTCTTTCAAAGCGCCCCCCATAGTTCGATCACTGCAGCCGGCCGCTGCAGCTGGCCGTTACAGCCGGCTGCTAATTACTGGATAGAAGTGACTTTTAGTATTGCATATACCAGAGAACGCAAGTCCTGTGCGTTTGCGTTAGCATTGAGTGTTGCACACTGCGTGTGCGCGGAGCCCAAACTGCGGCCTTGGATTGGCGCATGGCAACTTCGCGCATGCGCATCGTGGAGAACTCAAAACACTAACGCGCAGCGCTCGCGTTTGCTCGTATACGCAATACTAAAACTCACTATAGCCCGACGTCCTCGGCGTGGTCGCCAGAGGTGGTTGACGCAAGCTACGCTAGCCCCGGCGCGTCGGAGATGCTCCTTTCTACAGTCCGACGCACATCGACGCAGGGACTGTGTAGCGCATGAGCATAAACGCTCTATCACTTCGACAGACAGCGCAGACATTGCTTGCAGATCACCAGAATTGCCACTGCGGGCCGCTATCGCTCGCAGGCTCCGGGACTCCGGGTGCGACTGCGCAAGTGCGGCGAGCCAGGTGAGCGCGCGTGGAGCATTCTGGTCGGGCTAGCCTGGCGCCTGGCGTGATTTATTCCGCGACGGCGCCGCCGAAGCGCACCCAGCGCACCGACCGCCGCCGGCTGCGATGGCTTCGCCGAGGCACCGGACTGTAGAGTGCCGGCTCTTGGACAACGTAACGGAACCATGGCGGGAGTGCGCGCGCGCCCCTTTACGACGGATTGTACGGAACCTTTTACAGTCGGCCGTTAGAACTAAAAGTCACAGAAGCTCATGAAAATATAGTAATAAAACATATTTTGTGCCAAAAAAAGAAAAGAATGCGACGTTTAGTCTTCTGCATTTTCGGAGGATGACGAGCGGTAAACGAGATATCCGCGAACAAGACCTTGTCTTTATACCCCGTGGGAGATAAAAAAAAAAAAAAATATCAGTGCTCCTTTACATAACCCTCTATTATTTCCACTTTAAAGGCCGACCTACAAAATCGCCTTCTGCCGGGAAGAAAACCGGTACCCAGTTTTAATCGCACCCTTTGCTCTCGCATTCTTCTCTTTACTTCCAGTATGCGAGAAAACATAGGCCGTCTCCACACCAGTACCATACATTTAGGATAAAACGCAGCCGTCACATATGCTCGTTTTAACTCCCCTCTATTTGTTTTCCTATTTGCAGGTTAAAACCTTTTTGTTATTTTTTCGTCGCTTATACCGGATACGCCCAGACTTGTACGTAATCCGTTACAAGTAACGAAATTACTTGTAATCCCTTACATTTATCAGTAATTTAGTAACGGAATAATTACATATTTTCTAGAGTAATTTTAAAATAATTCCCTTACATTTTTTACGTAACGGATCCCTTGTAATCCGTTACATTTTTTTGTCGGAACCAAGCCCCTGAATCTTTTTTGGCCCTAACAGGAAATGTCAAAAAATCCAAATAAACATTTCTACAAAAAAAAAAAAAAAAAAAGAGGGGGGGGGGGGAGGATGGCCAAGTTATTTCCGGTTTCTTTTTTTAGTTCCTTTGTTTTTTCTTAGCGATCGAAGACGGGGAGAGGGGAACACCGAGTGATTGTATGCCTCTTCGAGAAGTTCGAGGCGGTAAGTGCGCTGAAAAGGATTAACAATGTCTTTCCCGGTTATAGTGACTACGACCGGTTTCATAATGTCACCACACGAGACAACGCTCCGTCTACCCTACCCTTTTTGTGAGTCAGCTTTTTGCGAGCACTTAGAAAATGGTAATAGTTTTCCTTTCTTCTTCTTTCTGTTTTGCCCCAGCAGGACGCATCTTATCTCATGCAGATATTTTTACATATAAAACATAATGGTGGCTGACGTAGACATGATATTCTGGGCTTGAGGAGAGAGTGAAATTCGTGAGTGGGGCCATAGCCCGTGGCATCCCCGGACGTCTGTTTGGAGAACACCGGAGTAAACTGCAGTCGGTCCGTGCTCCGTGCGTTTTTGAACGGCACCAAGAAAGGTACACACGGCAAACGTGCGTTTACAGTTCCTTGTTTTAACCGACGTTCTAATTAATTGTTTGTTATGAGTGTCCTGTTTCTTCTACTACTTATATTTATATACTGGAAACTTTTTTTATTCACCAACGTCCCAAGTGGGGCTCCAACTGTTCCGAACCAAAGGAAGAATATCGAGCCAAACCTTATTTAATATTTAATTATCACCTTACTGTTACAACTATGTTTTGCTATTGATGACTTCCACAGCTTCGCAATTTAGACAATAGAGAATTTTAGTAGCTCGGTCCGATGACTCCGATAATGATATCCGATACTTCGCCGCCGTCTTTGCGCAGCCATTATATCGTTATCAGGTACTGTTATCGCGGGTATCGGAGGTATCGGAAGGATGGACTAAATCTCTCGAATATCAGGCAACGGCTGCAACGACGAAGCTTTCTTCTATCTTCGAAGTAAATAGTACTTCCCTAGCTTCGCTGAAAAAGCTCAATGCAGAAAATGAAGCATTCGTGAGGAACAATATGGCACTCCCATCCAGTGCCTCAGCTCAAAGGGTGTTCAGCGTAGCAGTCGACATATTGAGTAAGAAATACCACAAGATGTTTGACGAGACTTTCGAGAGCTTGCTGTTGCTCAAAATACTCAAGGTCATTAAATAAAACACGTTGCAACAATATTAACTTGAATAACCCTCTTCCCTTTGTTTCTTACTTGAGGACAATAATGTTAAAAGTAACGCCACGAAAGTAACAGATTACTTTTTGGGGTAACGGTCAGCTACTTTTATGAGAGGGTAATTGTAATTCTAATAAATTACAATTTAGCCTTGAGTAATTGTAAGTGTAATTCCTTACTATTTTTCAGTAACGTGTACAAGTCTGGATCATACGCCTATTTGGGGACAACTTTTTTTGGGGAGTTGAAGGTGCGGGCACGCGTTTTCATTCTGCATAGCAGAAGTGGGACCGGACATTTCATCGAACGCCGTTTCGTCGAATGCCGTTTCATCGAAGCCGTTTCATCGAATGCCGTTTCATCGAACGCCGTTTCATCGAACACCGTTTCAGCGAAACCGTTTCATCGAACGCCATTTTATCGAACGCCGTCTTATCGAACGCCAGGATGGCATTCCCGCTTCCTGAAGCTGGTCGGGGGTGCCCATCCCAGATTCTGGAAGTTTTTGACTTGCATCGCCGCAGAACATCAACTGACGGAAGACAACCTGGAGGCGATGCTGAGTTCCCAAGAGCCTCCTCGCCAGAAGGCCACAGCGTCAAGAAATGAGAAGGTCCGCCTTTTTTATGAGAACCGACAGAGCATGGCTTTGGTGGCTTTTTGCATTTGAAACGGCGAATGGCTGTTGCACGAACACATGAACCTCCGAAAGTTTTCAAATAAAATTTGAAGTGACGTACTTAATTTTGACTTCATTGAGTCTTAGAACTAAAAAAAAATAATGTTTCGTTGTAGTTTCATAAATAGCACCTCAGCTTTAACTACTGCAAGCTTCGGGCAGTAAAAAGGTATCAATAGCAAGACATGAGAGGGTAGGAGGCTCACATGGCTAAAGCTGTTGTGCCTGCGCAAAACCTAAATCGCCTTCTGCCCTCCATCAGTTGTAGTGCGCTCTTACCGGGAGTGCGACTTTTTATTTATTTGTTATAATACCCTCAAGGCCCATCGGGTAATACAGAGGGGGTGAACAGATAAGTACAATATGCGAAACAAACATAAAATCGGTACAAATATGTTCATGAGTTACTTGCATCAAAATAAGTTGTAACAGCTACAAGTTTGGACATTAAAAAACCTGACGATAAAATGGGTGAATGACACGAAAATGCACCCGAACCGTGCATAAAAGAACATCTTTCGCTCTTTTTATATAAAAGGCATTCGATGAAACGTCCGTCAGCGATTCGATGAAACGGCCTTCGATGAAACGGCGTTCGATAAAGCGTCCATTTTTTCGATGAAACGGCGTTCGACGAAACGGCGTTCGATGAAATGTCCGGGAACCTAGCAGAAGAGCTGTGCCGGCGCTCTTCTACTCTTTCCGGGAAGGCCAAGAAAAGTTTCCGAGTATATAGGAACTATCAGTCCACGGATACGCATCGAAATAAGAAACCATGCAAGACTAGTCACAAAAACCTACTGATGAATTCGTTCGGGTCGGAGCCGTGTCGGTCTTGGGATAGCACCTGGCATGTGCGCGGCTTGAGATTGGCATTCTCAAGGACCCTCAGCATGTACGAGATAAGTCCTGAGATGTCTTCCATGTCATGGCTTGGTGGAATGAAGCGCTCCAGAACCTAGAAGAAAATTAAGAAGCATTCAGTTTGGCGAATGGTTTACCACTTCTCCGAGTGCTGACGAAGGAATTCTGTCTCGAGGAATAGCAAAGGTAAGACGTAAAGTGCGCGAAGTGACTGGGCGTAGGTTGTCTTACTATAAAAGGCAACTCCATAAAATTCTATACATTTCGGGATAAATCGGAATTTCACATTAAAAAGCACTAATGAAAGGCACTACGTCATTTCCTTCGCGAAAAATGGGATATATTTTGATAACATCTTACTTCAAACATGAGCAGAAATCGAAACCGAAACTTCGGCTCCGTCGGGCAACTTTGGCCTCGAGCCGCCAAAAACATGGCTACCACGTGGAACGAGATGTCACGTGATCCTCTACGCAACGACGGGCATGATCTCAATCTGTCTAGGAGGTGTTGGCATGATCGGGGAGGGTCACCCTTGAGGCGGGCGTCTGCCTGGCGCACGTGTCGTCTGCATCGCAGTCTTTACCACGTTTAGGTGTCTGCGATATCCGATGACCTCTGCACAGCGGCGGCATCAGTCTGCGCACGTACTCTGAACGAAACTCTGAGAGACAATAATCACGAACGTCGAGACGATGACGGAGGTTGTGACGTAGAAGACGAAGGAACGACCGTACGGCTCAAAAACCGCGCACCGCAGGCGCGTTAAGCCACTCACGTGAACATCGCAGAGGGCGGGAGGAAACGTTACTGACATCACCTGTTACGCTTACCCCGAGAAGTAAAAACAAACAGAATGGGTAATGCTGATGACGTTCAGCTCAATGTGGGCTACGCCAACGCCGTAGCCTCGACTGCGTTGCTGATTGCGCCTCGAATCGCCATCTATAGAGTCTGCCGATTTCGGCAACTTGGCGCGTTTCAAAGTTTGCCGGACCGTTTAAGAAACATTTAGACAGAACTAGGTCATAATATTTGACGTGTGGCATTCCTAGGTCACGCTGAGAAGGACTGTATAGTTTTTTGTTTTCGGAAACTAAAGTAAAGCGGAGTTGTTTTTAACATCGCAGTGCTACGACAAGAGAGGACTGTGCTACAAGGATAAGCTTTCAAAACGCCAGTTTTTTTATCTGTGCGGGGAGCTGGCTTCGGAACTAAATACAGGTCGCGGAAAGCTCGAGTTATGCTGATTGTATTGGCCGTTTCTCTCGTCCCGGAAAGTAGACGTAGCCTCCTCGTTAAGCATTATTGGGCTCGATTTGCTCCAGTCTGGGCCGCCATAATGAGATGCAGACGACAGACGAACTCCGCTCCCCTGCTTTCTGCGACAAAAGTTCTTCCCGTTCTGAAGGCACACAGGTAACCACCAGCGTCCCTTCTTTTAGGGAGGAGAATATAGACCCTTTTGTATAAGACCATGCTATAACCTTGCTACTATGTATTAAGCAACTACTTGTGAAGATTTTGATTTTTTTTTTTTTAGAAATCTGTTTGTCCACAACGACATTATAGTCCGACTGCCCGATCCATTTATTTTTATAGATCTGATCTTGAAGTTTGCAATTTGTTTGCATTTGTGAATCAGTTTAGACCACTCAAAGCTAAAATGAAATTCTTTACAAAAATATCGAATCTGTGAACTGAAATATGATAATCGGAGCTAGTGGCTTACAAACGTTATGTTGTAACATTTGTGCGGAGAAGGAACTTTTCTTGTTTTGCGCGCTCTGCTAGCTCGAAAAGCAAGAATATGTTTTATCCTTAACTGTTTTTCTGTGAATAAGCAGAGGCTTCTAGTTGAACGCACCAAAAGGGTCGCGGCTGCTGTGATTGTGCCCAGAATCGTATAAAAGAGTGAAACTGCTTTGAAACTGCGCGTGTAAAGAAAAGAGGCGTGGCAGTTTTCTTTCTGTGTGCAGACGCAAACTTTTTAACAGATTAAGGGTGTAAAAGAGGTGATGAATATACACTCATGGTTACACCTCTTTAGCGCCCTATCTGAAGTAATAGTAACAGCTTTAGCGGGGGTTGTGTTAGCGACTGCATCAAATAATCGAATAACGGCATCGAATCGAGTGATGAGTATACATTTTGTTTCAACACTGACAAAACTATTGTGCGAAATATTATTCAAAACGAAGCAGTGATCTTGAGACTTTCATAATTGTCGAGAAAGCTGCCTGTGAAAATGTATCCTTCAATCGACGACTATACAATAGTGTGAAGCAGTCGACAGGTTCGTTTATGACTCTGCTCTCACTCGTGCTTCATTGCATCCGCGTGTATGGTTTCCGTGCATGGTCTCCGTGCATTTGACAACCGTATGTGGGGCCTGTTGCCCGTGAACTTGTTTTTCGCAGTATATCCGTAGGATGTTGCTTATATTGCGACTCTCACCCATGACGACAGCCTTTCAGCATTATGGTGTTGCTAAATGCCTTCAACTCTGGACGATAGACCGATCTTACGAAGCGTCGCATGCATGCGCGACGCCGCCACAACGGTAGTTCACAGGAGGCAGGTGCCAGTGCAAAAAACAGCACGTGCAACCTCGTGCTCTGCTCGCGCAGCCCGCAGCAGAGTTGTCGGGCGTGCAGAAAGTCTGCAGTTCGCACAATGCCGGCAGCGGTGGCGCAACAAAATCGGCTGGTGAAATTGGTCTATCAACATTTTAGGGCGATTGCTATTATGGAGTAGAAATCGCAGCGGATTCCGCGTGTGTTTGTGCAGGCCCGTGACTTTATATGACGTCACCCGACGTCGGTTTCACTAGGCACTGTAGCGTCCCGAAACACGTCTTCCACCAAATTTGAATAAAGAAATCTCTCCGCTATATTCAGCGAGGAAACTGTGACGTCCCATGACATCATGATCACCTGACACCAACATTACCAGAATACCTCAGTTGTGGAACTCTCGCGGAAGGGGTACCCCCCTTGCCCCCACTTCGATCACTAACTTCAGTCCGCCTCCCGTCGTTCGAAGCGCCATCTAGGTTTTTTTTTACGAACTGTGTGTTCCATAAAGTACGGTGGAACGCCATCCGGACGCTGCGCTTCGAAATATGCGTATTCCACAGAATACGCTGCAGTTACCATAGCAGCCGTCCGGCGCGTCGCACGACGGGAGGTGAGTCGTGGTGAGAGAGGGGGGTACTGCTCGTGCATGCAGCGTCTATGAGCAGTTCGGTAACTGAGCTAATCTAATAGCGTTGCCTGACACTTAGTTCCCGCTATATTTAGCCAGAAAATCCCAGCAAAGGAACCGGTATTTTTTCAGTGTCGTTTCATTAGAATAGTCCCGCTATACAAAAGCCAAGAATAGAAGAAACAATTGAGCGGGTGAACTCACTTCCTTGTACGGCTTCCACCGGTCCACCTGCATAATCCTCCTCCACACCTTGTGCAGAGTGAGGCGAGCCCCGAACAGCAGCAAGCACTCGCCTTCGTCGGTCATCAAGTCGGCCACATTGCGCAGAGCAGCGGTGAGGTCCCCCGCCCATTGCAGGGCGAAGAACGAGTAGACGCGGTCAAACTTGCCGTACTTCTCGACGAGTCCAGAGACGTCGCTTTCAATGTCATGCACCTCGTACGAAATCTGCGGATGCGCGAAGTTCTCCTTGGCGTACTCCACCATCTTTCTGGAGAGGTCCGTGGCCACGATCCTGCGGCAGGGCTGGCAGCGCGGCAGCAGGTCTTGGTGCGTGAAGTCTCCCGTCCCGCAGCCCACGTCGATGAACTGCTGGCTGGAGTTTGGTCTGCTACCGAATGACTCGTGCAGCAAATCGAGCGTTTCGATGTTGATGGCTCGCTGCAGTTTGTGTGCACTCACGTAGATCTGGGGTGCAATCGACGGTTTATTCGGGTGTTTGTCGGCAGTGCTGGCATCGGAAGAAGGAGTAGCCATGTTGCTGCGAAAATGTCACCAACTGCGAAAAAAGACAATTTTAATGGCTTCGGTTGAAACCCTTGAGATGGGACCGTAATACGGATGTATCGGTACTATTTAGTACGTAAAATGTAAATAAAAGCCTGTTTTGGCACTAAACTTATTAATTTTTTCCAGCCCTACAGCGGGAACTCTTACAAAAATGTGGCTCTAAAAACAAGGACCAATACTAGGCGCGAAGAGCACCAGAAGTATGTTTCTTGAATAGCAGGTAAACATTACATAACGATAAACAGTCGTGCCAATAAACAGTCGATGCCAAAGACGTCATCAATGACGTCACTGATGACTTCATTGGCATCGCATCGTCACTGATGACTTCATCAATGACGTCACGCGTCCCATGATGCACCACGCGGTTACGCCGACGGCGACGCCGCTCAAGCCGAAAACGGGCGCCCAACCGCTCATTCATACTGGAAGCGGATCCGCGTTCGCAAAGCGGTCGCCAAAGTGGTTGCATAAAGATCACGAGAAAGATCCAGTGCAATTGCACGCGCACTCGATGACATCAAATGCGCGTGCAATGGTACTGGATCTTTATACAACCGCGTTCGCAACCGCTTTGCGAACGCGGATCCGCTTCCTGTGTGAATGAGCGGTAAGAGCTGCGCTCTAAAATGTAGAGCACCAATAAAAGTTAAAAATGATCTTTAACACTTTAGAGCGGCTTTTCTATTGAACTTCATGTGACACTAAAGCTGCACCAATCTCTCCATGTAAAAATCTATCGATTAAACGAAATACCCTGTGAAATGCAAATAAAATCAGCGGAGCCCCCAGTCTTCGCTTGTTACCTCAATGCTGTCGTGATATTTATCGAGGACCAGTATATTCTCGGACACAGACATATTTTTGCAAGTGGCGACTTTTTCTTTAGACTGTCTCAGAAACAGCTACCAAACCCGACTGACTCACACTTCAATTTACACTGTTAAAAAGGTGCCCTTATGGTGACTCTTACAATACTAACATTAAAATATCGTCTCTCTCAAGCCGCCCTGAGTTGCAGAAGAACAAATAAACGCATTACCAGGAGTCGGCTGGGACGCGAAACACTGCCTTGCCTCTTGTGCTACAGTTCACTTCAAACGCTTAGACAGTTATCCCAGTAGAAAGCTTGCGTATCATTCACAAGTCACAGCTTTGCACGGCATCGTGGAAACTCTCCATAGAGTAGATTTTGTACCGCGTGATGTTTAAAGAGCGGATGTGGTTTACAGACAGCAGCTGTTACCACGAGATACGGGTGATTCACCCCTATATCCTGTCGGGTGCAGGCAGGTGGAGAACATTTTCACGATTCGGCTCATGTAGACGCGTGCACGAAGTTTAGTACGCGGACACATGAGGCCATGATCAGAATATGTAGGTCAAAACAATCTAACGTTCCGGTTCGGCTCCGGGTCCAGTTCTAGTTTAATTCTGGCTCAGTTCCGCGGGGGAGGAGTGATTCGAACCGGTCGGAACCGTGGAATTTTTAACAATCGCTTTGTCATGTTTTTGGCGTTAGGCGCGACTACCGCCCTGAAACAAATAGTTTTTTTTAACACATATTGTGTTTTATGGGTCGTTTTCTATGAGAACGAGCGTCATGAACGAGTGACACGCTGGGAGCGCTACACAATCCAGTTTCAGCGGGGAAATGGAGGTCGTGGCTTGACGTAACGTGACCTCTGCACCAATCCAGCTTCCCCGTTAAATTTAGGAAGGAAATCACTAGGAGGGTGAGGGAGAGGAGGAGGAGGGAGAGGAAAGAGTGAGGAGGGAAGGAAGAAAGAAAACAAGGGTTAGGAAGAGAGAATTAAAACGAAAATATATAAAAAAATAAATAAAAATTAGAAAATAATTTTGCGTGATTTGTTTAGAACACATTCTGTGCTCCCTGGTCGTTGTCTGCATGATCAACATTCTGTAACTTCTCTCATCACTAGCTGAACAATTTCCTTTTACTTTTAGAATTCAAAACATGCACTTTAGCTTTGGCACTAAGCCGCCAGCAGCGTCTTAGTTTCAAACGTAAAAAAAAAGATATTGCATTTGCCTAGTTTAAGTTAGATGATCGTTAACGTCAACCCAACTTTTCATATGATTCAACGTATTGAAACCAATTGCAGTTTCTGCAGATTTATTAGCAGTATCAGTGTTAATGAGGCGAAAACAAAAAAGCGCGAAGAATTTGAATATTTGACTAATGCTGTAAATATGAAGTACTTTAGATGCTGTACAAAATCGTCAAATGCTTGGCATTTTGCCATATTTACTGAGAAAAACGGCTCACCGAAAAAAGTAAAATTTTGAAGTGTCACAAGATTCTAAGTCAAGATTTTTCAAAATATAATTTAAGGAAACCCTCCGTATCAATAAGGAGGCTGCTTTTTGTGTCGAGCATTATTAACTCTAAGCACCGCGATATGAGCTAATTATCAAACAAAGGAAATCCAAACATTCTTTACAGCGTGTTGAAGAACGGAGAAATTACAACCTTTGCTTGATGTCAACCCTCATTTTCCAGCTCTGCATACTTTCCACAAAAAAAGAAAAAAAAAGCTTAGGCTAAATATTTAAAACAACGGTTATCTGAGTGCACATCTCGGATTTGATTGAGGCCTTTGGCGGAGTTGTCGATAATTAAATCCTCTCAGACACTGTGTCTTGATTTTCATATGCACTAATTTCCATTATCAAAGTGAGAGCTGAAATGAATAAAAATAAAATTTGTCGCTCTACCTGCACCTCCAAACGGTATAACAAGTTTAAACCAATTGAAGATAAATAAGTGGGGTCTAATACGACCAAATAGTAAATTTGGTTCTAAAAGCCAATCGACAAAGAAAAACGCGGAGGCAACGAAACTACTAAATCATAAGCATGCACCCAAAGTAATTGTGTTGTATATATCTTTTTAGACAGCGGCAAGTCAGCCCAAGTGGGTGTCTGATGTACGGTTGGCCACCTGGACGGATTCTGGTTGGTGTAAGAATTCTTTACGTGGCACAGGGGTTCTATGGACTCTCAAAGAGCCTAGATTCAAGGAAGGAGGCAACTCAAACTCCGGAGAGCGCTTAGAATTTATTGGCGGACACCGGCGCCCGCAGACTGATTGCTAATTAATGCGCATGCGTGCGCTGCGGCGCGGCGAGGAGTATAGTGGCCGAAGAGCCTGAGCCAAGCCTGTAGACGCTTGCAGACAATCGACGCCGTCACCTCCTTTTCGCAGCTTGTATTCCAAAGGCGGCCCATAAGCTACGTGACCCCGGACATTTCGGCACACTGGCAGGGATCGTCCCGGTGGCAGATATCACAGGGGCCTCCCAGATGGCGCAGCATGTGCCGAACTAGGACGTATACATACCAGGAGATTGATACATCATTTGTTTAATTCGGACAACCGACGGGTAGTACAGTTGTCTAGGAGGCCGTCACAAAAATCATTGGTAGGCCAGACAAGGCGCACAGTCGTATATAGAGAGGGTTTAGCCATACATTGGGATCAAATGAAGAGGATCATAGGTCGAAAGCGGGCTGGGCGTCTTCCAGGGCGTCTTCGCAAATTCGAACGTGGCCAGCCAGAAGCCGCGAATAATACTCTTGCGGTTGTCGCGAGAATCAAAACAAATAAGTGCGTCGGAGTAACTCTAGGTGATTGAAAAGATGGTGCACGTGATTTTTCGATCGCCGTCATGCAAAATAGAAATCTAGCAGAACCATCGACGTAATCCGTACGCCAGGTGTCGAGGGCCGGGAATCTGCCGTCCGAGCGGTCAGACTCCGACGAAAATCCACGTGCACTCTACTTTCAACCATGAAGAGCTACTACGTTTAATACTTAGGCTCTTATAAAAGTGTTTGTCGCTACCACCGCTAGGGGATCACTTTCGACTTCTGGTTGGCCAAGAGAGCATGCCGAGCCCTCTTTCGGCGTCTGGTGCGCCCTGGCTCTGCCCGCTCCTCCCATTCACAAAACTCTCTTTATATGCGGCTTTGACAAGGCGACGGCCCCCCTTCGCCCCCCCCCCTCCCCCTCTTCCTCGGTCGCATCATTCAGCAAGCCTACACAAAAACAAATGTCAAAAAAGAGAGAAAAAAAAAAACAAAAAAAAAAACGTGGCAGGGACAAATTAAATATTGATATTTCGGAACCTGTCATTATAAACCGAAAGGTCTCGGCAGGCCATCACGCGAAAAAATTGACTTCCTCATGGCCTTGGGATTCAACGCGGACGGTGAACCATTTCTTGTTCTTTTGTAAAAAGATAGTCATAATAAATAGAGGACAGAAGATAAGAGGAATGGTGGTTAAAGCAAGGGGGAGAAGGGGAAGAGTAAATCTCAATAAATTGGCATGAACAAGTTTTAATGTAGCGCTAATGACAATATTTTTCTAGGTTGCGGAAGTCACCATTAGAATCAAAACGGCGTCATACGTCAATTTATTCCATCCATCTAGCCCCGCGCTCAGTCTTTCGCGTTTCATCGGGACGCAAATGAACGTATATAGGAACTGGAGATCTTACGCTGGGCTTAAAGTGTAGAATAAAATCTGAGATAATATTTTTGTGAATGGCCTGGCTGAATGGCAACGCCCAGCCTCTCTACTGGCTTCGCTCCTCTCATTCCAAGTAGGTTCATACAAGGATGGCGGACCAACAGCATCTTGATTGTTTCCAACTTGCTTGAGTTAAAAGGTTGTAGTTAGTTAAAGAGAAGGTCTTTACTGAAGTGTCTTCGTATTATCTAAGGCACTGCACTAAAAACATTTTCCAGAATTTCGGGTTAGTTGGTGCAGGTTTGAGTAATTTATTATTTCGCCAAAAATTCCGAGAAAGAACAGAAAAAAGAAAGCTCTCATGAAGAAATATTAGCTAGAAATGGTCTCTGAGCTCCTACTACAATTATCAGAAAATTAAAGTACATACGTCTGTACTATAGGTATGCACAAATTATTTTATTACCATGTTTGACAACTATATGTCTGGTTAAGGAGATAAACTGACTGATGTGTATTTCTAACTCTTTAAAAAAAAAAAAAACACGTAAACGTCGGGATTTTTTTATATGAAAGCTTTCATGAGACCCACAAATCAGTCAAAGTGCAGTCGTAGACAATACGAGCTAAAACAACCGTGCCATGATCCAAAAGCCACCGGCGGCGCTGCACCGACGAGAGATGTTGAACTAGCGACCAGAGATAGCACGCGGAGGATATTGCAGTGTCATGCTATCTGACTAAGCTTGATCAGGCTTCGAAACTGCGCATTGTGTCTGCGCACGTGTTCCTGCTGTGTTTGTTCATAGTTACCATCACTTTTGCCTGTTCACATATCGAAAAAATATTTCACTGGCACAGGTATTACGCGTCCAGGCAATGTAGAGGACGGAAAGCGTGAACAGGCGGTAGCAAAAATCTTTGCCTCTCAAGCTTCGGCTCGACGAGCTTCACATCGGCCTTAAGACGTTCATGCGTGATAGCCTATCAAATGCCTTAAAAGAGCTCGTCAAATAGGAGGACGTGGGGAGTGTTCCAACTGATGAAACCGGCTTGCAAAGCATGCTTAGTGTCTTATATGTGAATACACGTAGCGTCTTGCCCAAGCGTGACGATGTTTCATCTTTGATCTCTTCATGTGACGCTAATTTTGTTCTGCTGTCAGAATTTGTTTAAATTTGACATTGTTTCTAGCGAAATAATGCCGGATCATTCACATTTTCACATGTATCGGTGTGACAGAACGGGTGTTCTTATTGCTACTAACAAAAGTATTTCAAGTCAGAGGGTGTTAGCTTTCATTACTCTAGAAATGGTTTGGGCTTTCGTGAATAGCTACTTTGGATCGTTTTTTATGTGGGAGTGTTACCGGCCTCCTGGCGCTTCACCTGGTTTTACTAATCTTCTTCATAATGACTTGCTCATACTGGCATTTTTATAAAACTATATTTGCTTTCGGTTATTTTAACCTGCAATTCGGAGACTGGAAAGCATTGACTCTCACTTGTTTGGGCGGCACGAATATTAGCAGCGATTTCGCAGACCTCTGTTTTTCTTTCAATGTGACCCAGTTAGTTTCTTTCTCTACCAGTGTCATCGATATTAACTCTAATGTTCTTGATTCGGTACTTACTACTACCGATCTTTTAATTATTCTCTGTCTCCTCTAGATGGCGTAAGCCACCACAATGCACTTCATTATTGATATTAAGGCACCAAAACTAGTGAGCCTTAACAAAAAATACGGTTCTTTAATAAGGGAGACTGCGACATAATACATTTGCAGCAAATTTGCAAAAAATGTTTAAAGACAAACCATCTGAGCTTGTCAAAAGTTACATATCGTGCACAACTATTCGAGCTATTACTTCAAAACCATGGTTTAACCACACACTCTGTCGCCTTGAAACAGAAAGAAAAGGTTGTTTAGAAACGATAAAAAAGTAAATACAACGGAGGCCTGGTTGAAGCATACTACATGCTCCTCTCTATACAAAGCTATGCTGAGAGAGCCTAAGCAGATATTTTTTCAGCACATTTTACCAAATGTGTTAATAAACAACCCTTGTCAATTTCGGAATGCTGCTAATCAAAAACCCTCTTCACACATCAAGCTAGTTGATAGTTGTGGTAAACATATACTGATTGATATGTGTGCCAATATTTTAAGTATACTTTCTAATGTCTTCACTGTTTCCACGCCAATAAATGACTTCTTTTCTAACTTCTAATGTTTTTTTTTTCTTCAATGCATCCTATTCTTATAGACTTCAATGGCGCAATCAAAATTCCAGAATCACTGAAAACTTCATCATCTGTGAAATAGATCATAATACTATTGAAGAAACTCAATTTTCGTTTTTCTTATATAGCCATCGCACATGACGCAATCCCAATAAACATCGTCATCTTCTGTTTTGGTTTTGTCAAAACATGGCGTACGGCTCGTTCCTCGCGGCGGAGTTCTAACATTTTGGTGCCGAAAACTCGGGATGACAACGATATAGTCACGACGGAATGACGACGGGGCATCCACCCGCAACGAAACGAGCCAAAGGACGCCACAAGAGAGCGAGCTCCAACGACGCTACCGACATTATCACTCAACGAGGCCTAGTGACGTCGCAACGAAACGCGCCAAGAAAACGCGCCAAGGGACGCCGCAAGAGAGCGAGCTCCAACGACGCTACCGGCGTTATCATTCAACGAGTCAAGGGACGCCGCAAGAGAGCGAGCTCCAGCGACGCTGCTGACATTATTACTCAACGAGGCCTAGTGACGCCGCTACGAAACGAGCCAAGGGACGCCGCAAGAGAGCGAGCTCCAACGACGCTACCGAAGTTATTGCCCAACGAGGCCTAGTGACGCCGCAACGCCAGCAACGCCGCGAGACCCAGAGACGCCATGGAATGACTAAAGCAGAAGCGGACGGCTCTGAGGTCTCACGTAACGAGGCTGATCTCCGACATCGACGTAGCTATCGCAAGCCACTCCGACGAGCGAAGCCTCAACGTATTATCGGTGAGGCTCAGTGAGTTGCGAGTACAGCTGAGCAACGTGAACGCATCCATCGAACCACTGGTACCTGACGGAGACGTTGAGCAAAACTACGCCCGCACGATTGAATATGACGACAAGATCGTCACGTACATCGCCACCATCGCACAGGTGGTAGCTGAACTCCGACGAGCGAGGCCCCAAGCTGGTACAACGCGGATTCACAACGGCGGCGACGGACACGCTGCAACCTCTAATGGTATAAGTTTACACTTGCGGATCCGCTAGCGAATCCGCCCAGCTTTTGCCGCTGGGGCGAAACGCTGCGCGGAAAACGCGGCGGCGAGCCGTTTAGGTCCGGGACCTATTTCTGCCGCCGAACGAGGCGTTTCGCTGACCGGATGTGACATTCTTGCGCGGCGCGACGTTGCCTGCGTCATGAGTACGCGTTCTTCCGGGAGCAGCAACGCCCGGGAGAGAGAGAGCCGAGGCGGGAACTCTTGCGCCTTCTCGTCATATTTGACGAGATGTTACGGGAACCGCTGCCGCAGCCGGCGCTGCCGCCACTGCACGAAGGAAATAGATGTAAACACAACCCGCTCGTCGCAGCCGCCGCCGGGAGCGGATCCGCTCCCGCGGCAGCGGATTTCTTTTCAGGTGTAAACGTACCATAAGGTGAAGCTGCCGAAACTGGAGCTTCAACGGTTTGGCGGTGCAGCTACCGATTTGCAACCCTTCTGGGACCAGTACAAGCAAGCCATACATGACAACGACAGCCTCTCTAACCCTGAGAAGTTCTTTTACCTGCGGTCGGCGCTTACGGGAAAGGCAGCATCGGCGATAGCCGGTATTCAAGCAACGGGAGAAAACTACGATACCGTCGTTGAGCTTCTCAGGAAGCGCTTCGGTCGGACTGATTTTCTCATTCAAGAACACCTCTCCCAACTACTTGATTTGCCAGCAGTACGACACTCGAGCGAGGTGAGCGGATTGCGACGTTTCTATGACCACTTGCAACGTAATATGGCCGCTCTCACCGCACTCGGGGTGAAGAGCGACACTTACGGAGCTATGCTCTGCTCTGCGCTACTGAGAATGCCGCCGGGAGAGTTAGTCATTGATTACCACAAGTGTCGACGCCCTACGGACAAGGAAAACGACTGTATCAAAATAGAGAGCCTACAACGCTTCCTAGCTCGAAGTGGAGAGCCGTGAAGAGGCTCAACAAGTTCGTCAGCGAGAAGCCAAGAGTATGAACCATACCAAAATAACAGAAGGCGAAAAGGCTTCTCTGAAGGAATCAGCCGCTGCTCTTTCCTCAACTAGTCGCTCCAAGCAGACTGAACCGTGCGCATTCTGAGCAAAGAAGAACCACGCTACACGATATTGTCAGACATCAATTTCTCTGGAGGAGAAGAAGCAAAGATTTCGAGAAGCAGGACGATGTTTCCGGTGTTCGATCAAGGGACACACCTCCAAAGAATGTCGCAACAAAAGAATCATGTGTGAAACATGCGGGCGAAGGCACATAACTCAAATGTGTGACCCATCCTGGAAGAAAAGTAAGAACACCACAGCAGAGTTACACTCTTCGACTGGCAGGAAGAGCGATAAAACACCTGCTGTACTACTTCAAACGGCTCAGGTCTGGGCAGAAGGGAAACAGCAAAGAGCTCTCACGCGCATCCTTTTTGATGGAGGAAGCCAACGAACCTTTGTGATGGAAGAACTTTCACGTAAGCTGCAGCTCGAGGTTGTTGGTGAAGAAGACATTACTATCTACCCTTTTGGAGGAGCACGAAACATCATCAAGGAAAAACGCAGAAGGGTACGAGTCTGGCTAAGGAGCCAGTACAGCTAAAAGAAGCACTGCCCAGAAGCTCTGGAGATACCAGAGATTTGCTCCGACCATCTTCTACCCGAGAGTGTAGTGCAAGGAGTCCAAGTACAGATAGCTGAGCTGGTAGACGTCACCTTGCCACCAGCCCAGTTAACAATACATGGCATTGACATTCTTATCGGTGCTGACTACTATTGAACTCTTGTCTCTGGTGAGGTCCAAAAAGTGCAGTCGCTGTCAAAACAGACTTTGGATGGACACTTCAAGGACCGATTCCCCACAGCGGTTTGACTGCCTCCTGTTCTACTGCGGCAGTTCTGAAGGCCAATGTGGGTGGCAGCACATGCTCATTGTCTACCGAGCTCCGGTCATTTTGGGAGATGGAAAGCATGGGCATCACCGATCCTAACCTCCCACAAAAGGAAGAGGAGGATGAAGTTGTCAGAGCATTTACATCATCCATCAAGCTAACTACCGGACGGTACGAGGTGGCCTTACCTTGGTAGCCAATGAACCTTCAGCTGGCAGACAATGAAGGAGTTGCCAGGAAGCGTCTCGTGAGCCTCACAAAGAAGTTGCTTAAGGACGATGTGATACTGACTGAGTATGATCAGACAATTCGCCAGTATCTCCAGCAAGGATTTGCAGAAAAGATTTCCCCGAATGCAGACAAGGCAGAGAACCGAGTGTACTACATGCCTCACCGTGCTGTGTTACGACCTGACAGCCTCTCGACCAAGGTCAGAGTCGTGTTTGATGCGTCATCAAAAGAACCAGGGTGTCTGTCTCTGAATGACGCACTAGAGCCAGGACCAAACCTGAATCCAGACCTCCTGAAATGTTACTGAACTTTCGGATTCATCGTATCGGCCTCAGTGCAGACATTGAGAAGGCATTTCTACAGATATCACTGAGACTGGAAAATCGTGACGCTCTACGATTTTTCTGGTACGAACGAATGCCAACGAAGCAAGAGCCGAACCCTCCTGTAGAGGTTTGGAGGATGACAAGGGTTCCTTTCGGAGTGACCAGTAGCCCGTTCCTTCTCGCAGCCACGCTACGTCACCACTTGTCGATAACAGAGGACTATCCGGAAACAACGAAATCACTAGCCGAAAGACTCTACGTCGATGATCTTATCACCGGAGCGAACACCGAGGAAGAGGCGGAACAGTTCTCTCGACCAACATTACATGTCATGAAGCTAGCCGGAATGACAACGCGGAAGTGGAACACAAATTCTACGGAGCTGCAGCAGCTATTCAACGAGGAAGGAACCGGGTGTGTTCTAGATCAAGTAAAGTGTACCACCCCTAGCGTTTCTCGAGTGTTAGGACTTGTCTGGGACAAAGACAGCGATTGCCTGGCGTTCTCCATGGGGCCTGTTTTGGAATTCCTAGACCGGAACTGCAACACGAAACGATTCATTCTCCAGGCATCATCTCGCATTTATGACCCATTAGAACTTCTTTCCCCAGTCACCGTGACAGCCAAGCTGATGTTCCAAACCCTCTGGGAACTGGGTGTCGACTGGGACGCGCCACTACCTGAAGAGGTTCAAACAAGATGGACGCAGTGGCATACAGCACTGCACCACTTAACGGAAGTAACAGTACCCCGACGGTGCCTTGAACTTCCTGATGATGACCGAAACGAAGTCCACATATTCACAGATGCCAGTCCCAAGGTTTATGGGGCTGTGGCGTACCTGTGCACGCAGACTGCACCAACGAGGGTGACTTTGGTTTTGTCCAAGACCCGGGTGGCGCCGCTAGAGAAACTTTCTCTCCCAAGACTTGAATTGATGGGAATGGTGATAGGGGCACGGCTAAAGGACTACCTTACTAGGTCGTTGAACCTACAAGTTGCCAGCTGGTACCTCTGGACAGACTCAACAATCGCACTACATTGGGTGCGAGGTTCTGCTCAGCAGTGGAAGCCCTTTGTGGCCAATCGAGTATTGGAGATTCAACAGCTGACTGATCCAGAGCTTTGGAACCATTGTCCTGGACTAGAAAATCCGGCTGATCTGCTCACAAGAGGGGTGACATCCGAAGCACTCAAGTCGAGTGCGGCATGGTGGAACGGACCGCCATGGCTCACGGAGCCACCTGCTGCCTGGCCAACGCATGAAGCGGGTGTTGATATGACCGCGGCTGATGAAGAGAAGAAACAAGTTCGAGTCTATGGCGTGACACTGAAAGAAGAACAGGTTTTGCCTATGCAGCGCCACAGTTCCCTCTCGAAGCTTGTTCGAGTTGTTGCCTGGATACGACGATTTATGCATAATTCTAGACATCCCAGCCAAAAACACGAGGGTTATTTGACGACCGAAGAAGTAGCACAAGCTCAAACGTGTCTGATGCTGCAGGTTCAACAGGAGGCGTTTCAGAGAAAGCTCCAATGCGTTCGACGCTCAGCACGCATGGAAAGCAACTCTCCTTTACGGGACTTAAGCGCATGCCTGGACAAGGACGGGGCGCTGAGGGTCCGAGGGCGTCTCAGTAACGCTGACATGTGTGACAATGCAAAGCATCCCATCATTCTTCCATCAAGTCATCATTTTACCGAGCTTTTGACCAATGCCACGCATCGACGACTTCTCCACGCTGGTCCCCTTGAGACTCTGACAGAACTGCGGGAACAGTTCGGGGTCGTTTGAGGAAGACAGATGGTAAAAAGGGTGTTGAAGAAATGTGTGATCTGTGACCGTTTCAACAGCCGGGCGGCCACCGAGCCAGTTGCTCCACTCCCTCGAGACAGAGTAACCCAAGCGGCCCCCTTTGAGGTGACTGGTGTGGATTTCGCGGGACCGCTCAACACAAGGGATAAAGGCAACAACAAGAAGTCTTACATCCTCATTTTCACCTGTGCCGTTACCCGTGCGATTCACCTCGAACTAGTGACCGACATGTCCACCCCCCATTTTCTGATGGCCTTCAGACGATTTGTGTCAAGAAGAGGAATGTGCCGAGTCATCTTTTCTGACAATGCAAAAACGTTTCAGCGTGCTTCAAGGGACCTGAAGAAACTGTGGAGCGCGTTGCGTGGAGAGGAGATGCAAGCCTACTTCGCTGATCGGCAGATACAGTGGAAGTTTATAATCGAGAGAGCTGCCTGGTGGGTTGGGTTCTGGGAGAGGATGGTCCGGTCGGTGAAATCCTCGCTCAAGAAAGTTTTGGGCAACAGCTACTGCAACTTCGAAGAGCTGACGACCATCTTAACTGAAATTGAGGCTGTAATTAACTCAAGACCTCTGACACACGTCTACACCGAAGCCACCGAAAAGGAACCACTCACCCCTTCCCATTTTCTGGTGGGAAAGCGTTTAACTGCACTTCCGACCAGCTCCAGCGTGGAGCCTGTGCCTCCCCTTGAAGGACAATAGAACAGGCGGTGGCGTTACCGTCAAAAGATGGCAGATCAATTTTGGCGTAGATGGAAGAGGGAATACTTGACCAGTCTGCTATCTGCTCATTGCACGGTGCCGACTTTCTCCAGTGCCCTGAAGAAAGGAACTTTAGCGTTGGTCCACCAACATCTCCAACCTCGACAACTTTGGAAGACGGGAGAAGTCGTAGAAGCATTGACTGGACGAGACGGACACATACGAGCTGCTATGGTGCGTCTTCCTAATGGTACCATTATTAGGAGACCCGTACAACTTTTATACCCCATGGAATCTATTTATTAATGACTTGACGTCATTGTGGGGGAGTGTGAAGAAACTCAATTTTCGTTTTTCTTGTATAGCCATCGCAAATGACGCAATCCTAATAAACATCGTCATCTTCTGTTTTGTTTTGTCAAAACATGGCGCACGGCTCGTTCCTCGCGGCGGAGTTCTAACAAATATCAAACTGTTAATCAACACCAAATTTCCATCTGAACTTTTTCTAACTAAACGCTTTCAGCAGTCCTTAGAGAAAGGAATAGTACCTTTCGATTGGAGAATTGGCAAGGTTATTCCAGTCCACAAGTCCGGCTGTCAGTCGTCTCCACTATCTTACCGCACGATTTCACTTACCTGGATTTCCAGCAAAATCATCGAGCATATCGTCTACGAGCACCTTATTAACCTCCTAAACGCCTGCGAACTTTTCACCAAAGCTGAGCATGGCTTCCGCGAACACCTTTTATGCGAGCCTCAACTTCTTTTTCTTACAAAACACCTGTTTAAAAATCTTGACTCTGGCTTTTCTATTGACGCTGTTTTCCTCGACTTCGCGAAAGCATTCGACGAAATCCCACATAATCGTCTATTGTTTAAACTCTCTCCACTAAAAATAGCTCCCCAAGATTTAATATGGAATAAATCTTTCCTTAGCCGTCGCTCTCAATTTGCTTTAGCTAACAGCACTGCTTCCTTCTTATCTCCCATTTTTTCGGTCGCTCCACAGGAAACCCTGCTAGGCCTTTTGCTTTTTCTAATTTATATTAAGGACCTCCCTTTTCAGCTCCTGTCGTCCATTCGCCTTTATGCTGACGATTGTGTTATTTACCGGCTAATAAAAACTCCCAACGACCATCTTATTTTTCAGAATGATATTAACAAACTTACTGACTGGTGCCATACCTGGCAAGTGTCTTTCAATGTTATCAAGTGCATATATCTATCCTTTCCGTGCTCCTCTTCTCTTCCCATAACCACATTGGTACATAACGGCATTGCGCTTAAGACGGCTAATCAATATAAATATCTAGCTGTACATTCAACCGCTAACCTATCCTGGAATATTCATATTGATAAAACTATTTCCTCAGCGAATCAATCACTTGGTTATATCCGTGGTGATTTGAAGTCAGTTCCTTGTAACCTAAAATGACTTCTTTATATCTCTCTTGCTCGTCTTAAACTAGAATATGCTTCATCTATATGGCACCCTCACCAGTCTGGCCGAACTAATGCAGTCGAAGCGGTTCGAAATAGTGCTGCTCACTTTATTTTTTCTGACTACTCCCGTTTTTAGGTGTTACTGCAATGAAATCACAACTAAACCTTCACGATTTTTCCTGGCGTCGTATAATTGCCCGGCTTTGCCTTCCTAATAAAGTTGATGAGTCCGCACATTTAAAGGAGTCTCTTCTTAGCTCTCCCAGTTATACGTCGACAAGACTCGACCACTCATGAAAGTGTTTTCAGCCCAAGACTACCTCTACAGCATTTCAACATTCTCTCCTACCCGGTACCATTGTGAACTGAAGTGGTCTTCCCGATAGCATTGTCACCATCACAGATAACACCAAGTTTCGCCTCGCACTAACCACCCACGCCACTTTGTAATGTCCCTCGGGGCCCTGACGGTGTTCGTAAATAAATAAATAAATGCAAAAGCATTCAGGTAGTAGCCCGTGTTCAATCGCTCCAAAGACGACAATAGCGGAACCATGAAAATGTCTGGAACTCAGCGCGTGTCCTCTGCTTTGCCAACCCCTGCGCCTGGCTATGATCAAGATTGGTAGTATATAATCGGCTCCAGATCACGTGGCCGCTTGTTCTAAGCTGGTGATGTTGAGGGGAGGAACGCGGCTCGTTTTTCTTTCACTTTTTCTGCGAGTTCTATTCCGCGTGGTGCAAAACGAATTCGTGTTCCATAGGTCATTCACGACAGGGATTCCTTCTTAGCGGTATTTGCACGAGGTCGCATCGTCCCTTTGACTCGCCTTGTCTTTTCTAATTGACAGGCATTTCAGATTTGCCATGGATGACAAGAATGCTGGTGTTGTGCCCTCGTTCTCGGCTGAAGGTTAGCTGTGCTCCTCTGAGAAGAAGGGCTTGTAATAATGAGCACTGTTGAGCATTAGGAGAATACAAAGGAGCATGTGCATGGAGCACACAGGGAGGAGCGGTCCATTGTTAACAGCCAGAAGCTAGGCCCCGGTTTTAAGAAAAAATTTCTGAAACCAAGACAGGGCCGTCAGGTCGTGGGCTGGACAGGGAGTTGCCTCCATGTAAGACAAAGCCCCACAGGTGTCCGTGGCAGGTTGCAGGCAGTGCAAGAGAGCCAAAAGCTCCTCAGGCCAAAACAAGCAGTCAACAAACCCAGCCGATTAAGAGCGAGGGAGCAGTGCAATTTCACGAAGGACAAGAAAGAAGACGTGCATAGGCACAGTGCTGACTATCAACTGTAGGTTTATTTTTCCAGCGAATCAGAAATATAAACACAAGGAAGTTAGAGAAGAAAAAAAAAGGCACGAAATAACTGATAAAATGATTTCTACCATGCCATATCACTTTCACACAATATACTTCCTAGTGTAACACAAAGCTGCCACAATACTTGATAAGACATAACGTACCCCCCCCCCCCCCCAGGTATACCGGCAGAGCTCTAAGACATTCGTCTTACCCTCTCAAGAAAACGAAAAAGGCCGCTTCGACTTTCGCGGCGACGTAAATTTTGTTATATGCCAAGATCGTCAAATTATTAAACGAAGGGACGCAGCCACACCTGCTGCAATGCACCACAAGGTGGCCTGAGGGGGAGGAACGGCGAGAAACGGAATGGCTCCCTCACATTCACACATCTCCCCGTCTGTTCGATGTACACTCTACAACAAGTGAGGGAGATCTTATACAAAATACCTGTGGCACAGAGAAAAAAGGGAGTGTAGTGGTTGACATCACATAACATCACAAAATACTGTGTTCCACCTAGGTTTGCGACACTGAAAAGGCTACCGGCAAACTGTGCTTGTTCGCCATACATTTGGCTTCGTGAAAAAGGGTGTGTCCACAAGATACCACCAGGGGTCGGGATGTCGGTTTCTGCCTAACCATTGAGGTAAGTCAAACACTTAACAGTTTTAACAGAGCTTCAGCCAACCCTTAACAGTCGGCACAGGAAAACCCACTGAGGTCAACCTAGAGACTTCTAAACAGAGACTGTTCCCTCATCTATGGCGGCATGACTTCAACAATGAAGTTCGTATGCATGATGTGGCGATCACTTGCTTCACCAGCTTAGAATGCGTGGAATCATATGGCATTAACCGCTTTTTAGGATGTGGTTCATAGAACCAACAAATGTGAGAGGGCCAAGCTTCAAGCCTAAAAATTACACAAAACTTACGCATATGGGTTTTGTACATTGATTTTAACTCTGGGGAACGCTCCTTAATATAGCCCAATGAAAGAGAGAGTGATTAGCCACGCGTGTTCGTCGAGGAAGGAATCCTGCAGCTGACGTTGACCAGAGGGCCCGACCAGGGCTTCAATGAAGACTAGCAAACCAGTTAATCTAGATTGAATACCATAACATCTCATGTACTGTGAATTGGCAGCGTATTTTTTTTATTCGCACTTTGTATTTTTTATATTGTTTAGGCACAATTGAGAAAAAACGCGTCACCTTCCCCCGAAAAACTGCTATTCCACTGCGTAATTGCAGAGAAAACAAATTATTTGCCGAGCTGCAGCTCCGTGTGGAGGTGGTGGGAACTACGTTGGCACGTCATTTAGGTACACGCGGAAGTCAACGAAACCTGTTCCCCTCTCCTGCTACACACGCTGGCCGGCCCCGTGGTGAACTGTCTTTTGTGTCCATCGCTCGATGCAACCTTCGGCGATGCTGATTGTTGAAAAGTCGACAATTGCGGAAGGAGCTGCTGGGGTCTTTGAAGAAAGAACGCAACAGGAGGCCTGGTGGTGCCTTGGAGACGCCACTCGAAAAATGGCGTGAAAATTGAGGGGCACTTTGACCTTCCGATCAGTTCAATATTTTTTAATAAAAACTAGCGCACGCAGAAAGCATGATTTTTGTTTTTCGTTCTGTAGGTGACACAGATTAATTCCCTCAGTTAATTAGCTAAAGTCCGCAAATCGTTGCACCGCCCGTTTAACACACATTGTTTTACCCTTGCGAGTCACAGAAGTAAGTAGCGAGAGGACATGGAAAATAACACCTTTGAGCAGTGGTTTATGAATGTCGGTTGGCCAGAGAAACAATTGCAGATGCGGGATGACAGCGACATACATTATAAAGAATTAGGCTTTATCCGAGGATGGCAACATAGGTGCGACACAGCACAAACAAGCGAGCGCTGGTTTTTTCTGTTTGTATCTTAGAGTTGAAAGGTTGTCATTAAAGGCATACTTCAGCGAAATTTGAAATATATCCGTCGTGTTCAAAAATAGGTTGAATATGATCCACAATATCCTTAAATGACAATCGCACGTTTGTATTTTGAGCCTGATGGCTGTATTTTTTATTATAAACGGCCCACTCTAGCAAGCCCTTGGAGAAGGCCCAGCTTAGAGCACGTGACATCCGACGCAATCGTGACGTAGGTCGTATCGGGACGAGCAAAGCTACGGCGAGGCTGACGTTGAGGGGATGGCCTAGTCGTTCCAGCCACCGAAGCGACTGCTTTTGTACGAATTTTGAGTGACGGGTTAATCTTTTATAATCTTGTATGGGGACAATAGCTGCTTCTGGAACACACAAAAGGGATTCTCGGGAAGACGGGAGTTCCTCCTACCCCTCTTCTCTCGTCGTGGCCGGAGGCGAGACACTCACCCTAACTAGCTGTCAAGGTTCCTAGACGGGCATTACAAACAAGGCGTTAGCGACATATACCAAATGCTCTTTGCTAATCGTTTAATTCGTTTTAAAATTCCTTTTCGTGACGTTTTTTAACAAGATATTGGTGCGTTCGATGTGATACTGCTCGTTTGAACGCATATAGACCATAAAATTAGCGCCGAAATTTCATTGTAGTATCCCTTTAAAACGACAATACTACAGTGCTCCACTAGCGGTGAATGTTTTATGCTTGCCAATACTCTGTTCGAGTACAATCTGAAATAACACAGATGTCCTGTTTGAACTAACAGTATACAACTGCAAAAGTGGTACAGCATACGTTTTAGCCAGGAGCATGGGATGTTGAATGCTATGCAGGATTCTGCTGAAATGAGAGATTGTTTTTGTTATCTAAATTGTGAGGACAAGTTGATATTTTTTTATGGAAATGAGCTTGCAGTCAGTCAGTCAGTTTAATAAGGCAACCTGAAACTGCTGTGTGGCGGCGTGACTAGCATAGGGCCCTGGCAGAAGCTTTTGCTGTATGTGCCCCGAGCTGCAATACGGTAGGAGGAGAGCCTTGGTAGGTAGAAAATATGGCATGTTTTATCTTTACTGAGAAAGATACTGGTTGAACGTTCTAGTTCAATAATAAAATGAGTAAATATGGGGAGCTTGTTGGATGTACCATCTGGTTGTGTAGGTAAATATTTCATTTGTGTTTGCTTGGATGTTAACGGACGTTAAAGTCCCCAATCTAGCGGAGGTACTGTACTGGCTAAATTTCTCACCTACAGCTGAGACACAGGACACCCACTGAGGCTGACCAACTTTTGTCTGTGTGAACCAGGCTTGTGCCTATCTTAAATACACTATTCGATATACTGTATTTCAAATACGTTTGGTAGTATTTCGGAATCTAGCTAATAAATTTCTTTCAGAGTTTTTGCTACTCTATCTTAATTACATTTTTTACTATATTGTACTCAGTATCTCAAATGCGTTTTTCAACCTGCGAAAATATCTGTTGCCGGAACGATCTGCGGAACTGATCGTCACACTCCACGGCAAAGCTGAACCGATTGCAAACTTGGAGGCAAGCGATCAAACGCAAGACAGGAAACAAGGCACGAGCAAAACGCAGTGTGCGAATGTGAACAAAGGATAATATAGATAGCCCGAAGTACGCCCTAGGCATCCTCGTGTCCTTTCTTTTTCAATTTTTCTTTATTGGCGCGTTACGGTTTGAGCTATCGAAGTGTTTGCGGCGTCACCGGCATTTTACACTTTTGTCTTAATCTAGAGTGGTTCCGTCAGAGGAAGAATGTACGCCAACGCTTGGTACACAATTGACCATTTTGGGAAATCGCCGGTTCAGGTGGTTCTCATATCAAAATACGCGAGCACATTTTCAAGTAAGCGCAAACACGACCTCGGCCAAGGAAGCTTGATCCTGCTGGTTTCATTGAACAGCAGTGACCTAGACTGGGCTTTGAGGAAGCCTTTGTGTGCCTATTGTGGTATAACTCTGGGCTCGCTCAAAAGCGTTTCTTTTGTCTCCTTCCGAATGCGCACATTGTTTCATTCTCAGAATCCCCCAACCTAGTTTTCCACCAGGTGGAGCCAGGGATCGAAAGCGGTTTCATGTACACTCTCTTGCGTCATTTGTGTTTCCCTCTTGACTTTCCTGATATATTTTTTGAGCGTTTGAAGGTACTGGCGCTCGCTCGCTCTTAGTTGTTGATCAGCGACAGAGGCTGTTTTCCTCTAGCCGATGCGTGCACGTTTGTTATTCTCACGGGTATTCATCAACAAAGGCTGGCTGCCTGATCAACTTCTATTTGGCTGTTAGGGATATGCAATGCCGGACTGCGTGTCAAGTTCGCCAAATCGCTTTAAGGCATATTACAAACTTATTGCGGAATGCGTCATGAGCCGAGCGGACCGCCAAGCTAAAGCACGCCAGTTGCCATGCCTACAACACGTGTGTCCCGCTTGTTCCTAAAATCTTTCGGTACCTATCGTGTTGTATATACCGAATTCTTTCAAAGTAAACTTCAATTGCAGCAGTTAAGTCGATCGCTTCTTGAAAGTCATGAAGATCAGAAGATCCCAGCAGAATGTGATTTGCAGTGAAGTCATCTCAAGTAGAGCACCCCATTTTGATTTTTTTTTATTCTTATAGCACTAGCTCGCAAACTATACTTGCCGGGTATTTTCGAACGTAACTCAATTACTTTTCCAAATTATGTTTCAAAGTATGGTATGTTCTCAAATTACTCCACTGGAGACAGTTCGTTTAGAGTAACTTAAATACTATTGTAAATGCATTCTGAAATAAGTATTTATTATCTTATCTTAAATACTGCTGTTGAGTATTTTGCATCACACTGCTCTAAACACACAACGCGATTATTTTAGGGCTACTAAGTGATGTGACTGGGAAACGGTAAACGGAGTGCATAACATGACACAAAATTTTTAATTCAACTAAATCCTGATGAAGGGGATCGACGGATGAAGAAGAAGGGCAACCCAACCGGGAGCGAGGAGCTAATGGCGAGGGTTGAATGACAGAGTTTGGTGTGTCCGGTGCAAGACGACCCCAAGGATCATCCAGTTGACTGTTCCAGCGACGACCGAACAAACTAAGTAGTGACCCGAGGCACTTGCGGGAATTCTCGGCGGCGACACGGGAGGCCCGAAGACGAGAAGCTGGGATGACAATTCACCGGCTACTAGTTGGTGCAAGTCTTGGCATACTCGAAGGAACCCGTCCATCTATCTTCACCTTTGGCAGGCGCCGGAGGCAAGGCCGTTTTAAGATCGGTAGGTGCCCGCAAGAGGTTGAATCCAAGTGCCACAGTTAAAGCACCTGGATTTGATGACAAAGCAGGTGAACAGCTGAGGCGCCAGAGCTTCGGGACGGTGACAAAACCAGTGACGACAACTGGAGGTCAAGCCAACAAAAACTGAGTAGGACTTTAGTTCATCTGCACATATGTATTTATATTTTTACCGTTTTCTAAAAATACTTTTTGCAACCGTACAGTGGTCCGGCCGACTCCTTTTTTACTTAATTTAGTGACGAAAGGAACACCTTTCGTATTGACAAAATCCTTCATGCCTGTGAGGGCCTAGGTAGGTTGAAATATTCAGACGAAGTTGCATTGTTTCAAAAGTTATGCAGTCAATGCACATTAACCCGAAAAGAAACAAATTTTTAAGATACAAATTTTCTGGTACTTTACAAGAACTGCAACAGCTTTGATACGTGTTCCTAAAGTGTGGCTATCTTATATTTCGCATATGACCGCGTTTAAGTCCATCGCAAGCAGGTATGGAGTAGCGTTCCCTCTCGGCCATGCACGTGGCATTACTCCCCCGTTGAAAAGCGGATCGTCCCGATGCAGCTTTAAGTATAATAAGACATAGCTAAACAAAATAAGCGTTCACAGTTGATTGCGGGGTAGTCTGAACTACGAAAACACTTGATCAAGGCGGAAGGTTCCATTGATCGTCGATTTGGGCAGCGACTGGCGTCGTTCTGGCTTCTTCCGGAGCAAAGACAGGTTTTAGCAGCGTCGAACGGTTCGCTCTGAGGTCGATGACTGCGCCGTATTCACACAGTAAGTACACCCGTGGATGACGTCTCTTTCACAGTCTTGTCGTATGAAAAATTTCACGGACGGATCTCACCATGCATCTCGACTCCCGCGGTACACCTTCCGACGGGCGTAATCAGATGTCCTCCGGTGGTTCGAATTTGTGGGATAACCCACGGCATCGCACCTACCCGAAGACGACGTGAAAGTTTACCAGTCACAACGGAGTGATCCGCACCCCTGTCCACGAGTGCCTATGTGTCGTGTCCGTTGACGATGACGTTGAGGCTGTTCATCACCTTTCAAGGAGCGTCGTTCCGATGCCTGGCGAGCTTAGATTGGGGGCCGTTCTTCGTCCATGGAGGTTATTTTCGTCGTTGGTGTTCAGAAACTCCACCCCCACGGGTTAAGCTGCGCTTAGATCTCCAACCAAAGGGCGAGAAGCGAGAGGTTCTCACGACGGGGACTTTGCATCGGCGAAGCTGGACGTCGTGGGGTCGGAGTGAGAGCTGGCTAGCACGAGAGTGCGAGAGTGAGTCGGCAGGGCCACGCTGTGCCCCGTATCAGCTACACTGGCATCTCGAACACCCGGCCTAGAATATTCGAGCGTCGAACACTCGAGAGACTGACTCGGCAAGGTCATGTTGGCCTCCTTATCTATTACACCCGGTCTCTCGAACACTTGTCTTGAAATGTTCGAGCGCCGAACATTTGGCGTAATTGTGAAATCGCATCTTGTCGAAGTATCGGGTAGCGTTTCTCACGGCCATGCACGCGGCATTTCGCCAAAAGCTCATCGTCCCGATTGAACTTTAAATAAAATAAGATAATGCCAAACCAGATAACCGTTCGCATTAGATTGCAGGGTCGTATGAACTACGAAAACACTTGATTGCGGCGGCAGGTTTAGGTGGTCGGTTATGATTCGGACAGCGGCTGGTGTCGTTCTGGCTTCCTCCGGAGCAAGGGCAGGTTTTCTCAGCACCACAAATTCGCATCGCGGTCGATGACTGCACCGTATTAACACAGAACGGCAACGCCAAAAGTTACCTCTCTTGCACAGTTAATTGTAGTTTGAAGAATATCACGCGGCAATATGGTTCTTTTGTTTTGACAAGGTATGACAGACAAATGCCATTTGCAAGAAGCGCGTCTCAAGATCAACGAGCAGGCTAGGATAATCACATTCACGCTGATCACCACGCCATCATGGGCACCTACCACGTATGCAACGGGTCTGCTTTCGATGCTGATATCTGCTAATGATGAGAGCCGAAACGGAAAAATCTAGCGAAGAGCAGGCGACGAAAGAGCAAAAAATTTGACGGGAGGCGCGCGCGCGATCGTGCGAGCCAGTGCTGCCACGGGGCGCCCGCGAAACGGAGGCCAATGTGGCCTCCTTGCGTTGGGACGCCAGGCGGCGGGGCGCAGACCGACGCCGCCGTTCACGCTCGTGTGGTCAGGCGGCGCCGCCGTCGGCGTCTGTGTCGGCGTAGGCGTAACCGCGCGCGTTGCATTATGGGACGCCCCGCTAAACTCAACGAGAAAGTTATCCCGCTAATTTTTGCGGGTTTAGTTTCCCCTCTAAATTCAGCGGAAAATTTAGGGAGAAGTTTCGTGCTGAATTTAGCGGGTCTAGTTTCCGCGGTTAAATTCAGCGGGAAAATTTACGCTAAACTTCCCGCTATGGAGGGGGAGGAGAGGCATACCTTCCCCTCCGTACCGTCGCTTCCTCCTCCTCCTCCAGAGCTGCGCTCTAATTTGGCATTACACAGAATTGTAAGCATCTTTTGTTTTTGTTTTCCTCGCTCAATCCTATCAAGACAAGTTCAGACAACGCCTTTGTTCGACCTCACCCGGGTTCCGCTGTTTCCTGAGTATATTTAATCTACTCCTAACTATGCTGTGTGCTTCTTCCGCAAGGATTGCGGTCACGTCAGATCGCCGAGTTCTGATTGGCTCCGTTTGAAAGGCTAGTGGGTAGGCCTCAAGGCGGTTAACATTGAGGTATACCCTTTATCCTTCCACCAGAGCCAATCGGAGCTCCGCGTTCTGACGTCACGGCAACCCCTGCGCAGATACAGACGAACTTACGCTACGCATATCGAATCACTAAAGAAAGTTCCCATCACCAGCGGTCGATAAATATATTTTTTTTTTAGCAAAACCGACCGAAGCCTTGTTATGTTGTAGAACACAACGAGTGAGATTATCCATCTTGATGAAGCATCTGCAGTTTTTTCCTCACTACTTTACCGTTGGCGTTCTTTGGTATCGAGTCAACGAATTTCACACCCCCGTGGAGGTGCATGTAGGTTCCAAGTTGGCCTGGGAAGAAATGGAAGAGATCAGCATAATATGTACACAGTTGACACTTTCTAGAACAACGATGAATAAACATGGCCGTTAATTAGAACGTTAAAAAAAATATCTGAACGCGATTTAAGCAGTGTTGGGTCAAGTACACCTAAGAAGTACTTAATGTATAAAGTAAATTACAGGTCATGTTCTTCAAGAAATATAGTTAGTCAACTGGGCACCACGTACTGGAAGTAAAATACTATAAATAGAATGTACTTTTCAAATGAAATCAAGTACCTTTTAACACAATCTTTCATGATGCCATTTCATTCCCTCAATAATGTTTTCTTTTCATCTGGTATATATTAGGTAAATCGAGGTGCATCAGCTATTTACTGAAACGGCGGCCAATATTGGATAACGTTAAGTCTTGATTTACTCTCGCTGACGAATTATTTTGCAGAATCACCTTGTAATACGTCATTACTTTAAAAAAAAATACCAGATGACGTCTCGAAAGACGACAGCGCGTTTTCAGATGACGATATGCTTATTTTTTCTTCAAATTTGGGCGATGTGTCTTGCAGTCGGGAGTTGAACTTTCCGCGGAAAGTACTAGAAAATAATACTTTTAAGTAGAATACGAGTACACACACTCAGAGAATGTACTTCAAGTAAAGGACAAGTCGTCTAAACCTACTTGAAGTAGTATTTTAAGTAGAATGCACTTGAAGTAGTTCCCAGATTAAGTATATTCGTGCTTAAAAATTCCAGTATAATTAAACCAATAAACTAGGTGCAATACGGCATTTTAGAAAGGTGCCTTTAGGTGATGCATTTATCATGCTCCAATTTTATATCTGGGTTGAAAAAAATGAAACCTAAAAAAAAGAATTATGGTGGAGGCAAGTTTGTAGAGACCAGGCGGGTGAATATCTATAAATGCGTCAGCATTTGTCGTTGCTCACACTATGGTGCCTGGAACGCGTCTCCGACTGGTGTGTTTACCGGGTTCAAAAAAGTGGTCCCTCGATTTCCGCCTGATGACGTCATACAAGTGTCATGTTGTCGCCTGTTGCGACCCTGGCGGCGCCCCAACAGTAGTGGTATAAATGGCAGACGCCTGTTCTTCTGCAGGTCGCTTTCCACTGTGACAGTTCACGGAAGCTCAAGCAACCGGAAGTTGGGACGCCTAAAGGGACGCCGTGACGAAAGCGACACTCGCGTTCGCTCGTGCTTTTCGCCAGCATTTCTACGGCCAACCGCAAGGATCGCGACAGGCAACAGCATGACACTCGCGTCATTTGTTGCCACATTGGGACCACTTTTGATGCATGGGCGGGATAGGACGCTAAACACACCAGTCGAAGACGCGATCCAGGCACCATACTCACACGGACAGAAGTTCGCTTCCCCGCTAAATTTAGGGCGCAACTTGAATTGGTGCAAAAACCACGTGAAGTTTTTTTTTCCGCTAAATTTGGAGGGGAACCTTACTGGCGGCATACGTCGAGTATTCAGTTTCCCTCTAAATTTAGTGGGGAACTTGATTCCACTAAATTTAGCGAGGAACCTAAATTGGTACGTAGGTCACGTGAAGTCAATTTTCCGCCTATTTAAGCGGGGAACCTGATCCCGTCAAATTTAGCGGGAAAACTAAATTAGTGCATTGGTGACATAAAGTCAGTTTTCCGCTGAATTTAGCGGGGAAACTGAATTAGTGCATATATCACGTGAGACCAATTTTTCGCTATATTTAGCACAGAAACTTGATTTCGCTAGCTTTACCGGGAACCTGAATAGGGGCGTAGGTCACGTGATGTAAATTTTCCGCTATATTTAGCGGAACATTGACTAGCGACATACATGGCCAAAAATCTATGAGTAGCTTCATAACTCCCTCGCATTAACATTGTCAGGATTACTTTTTTGTTTATTTTAGCGACGAGGCTGCATCTTTGTTAGCTCAATCTAGCTCTGAGTGGTGTTTAAAATCTAGTTTTTGGACATAGATAGTATTTGTGTGTCCCTTGTCTTTTTTTTCGTTCGCATACCAAGAGTTTTTGAAGATGCCTGCATTAGATGAGTAAGATCCCTGATTTTTTTTTTATTGATCCTGTCTGTAAGGAACAAGTGAGGTTGAAGTAAGTATTTTGATTTGTCGACACCCCATTGTTCATAAAAATATTACGTGGAGAAAGTTTAGAGGGAAGCATTGTCGATATCAGAGGCTTCCAATCAAAAAAGAAACCCCGAACTGCTAAGGTATTTCTACTTAATTTTGCATTGAATTTTGTTCTGTGTGATTCTCAACTTCTTATGTCTAAAATATGCTCATAGTGCAATATAAATAACACGAATAAAAGAAATGTCAAGATCGAGATTTACCTGCAACGAAGTTTTGGAGCTCTGCCTCGGTGATTGTGCCACAAGATTTCTTCAACACGACAAACGCCAAGGCCGCTTCATGATATTGTGGATGGGGGACACCAATGACCGCTGCCTCTTCAACTCCATCGTGGCTGAGCAACACGCTTTCAATGAAGCAGGGTGCCACGTGGATGTTCATGCATTTAAAGAACTGGCTCATTCTTTCGACATAGAAGAATTGACCGTCTTCGTTGTAATAGCAGATGTCACCTGCAAATTAGCGTGTAGTCGTCATATCTAGCTGAAAGTTCAGTTCATGAGCTGGTTTAAAGTAAAGCTAAATAACTAAATAGTAGATGGACGCTCTCGGAATATTAACTGCACACTTGACAAGGGCTCGAAATATCCTAATGAGAAAGGACGAGAATGCGCGAAAACCTTTCACATACTCTGAGACAATCTTTCTTTGGCCATGCGGTCATAATGGCACGGTAATGGGTGCTTGAGCGACGAGCCTTCAAGACAAGCTATTTCTCCCCAAACGTCATTACTATGCTGAGTGCGAGGTGGTCTGCTTCTCGCTCTGGGGTTGCACTGACGTCAGATTGCCGAGCTCTGATCGACTCTGATGGAGGGATAGTGGGTAGACCTCATTCTTATGCGCAGAGCAAGTTGTCAGCTTCTTGTGTAGGAGTTGCGGTAACGTCAGAAAGACGCCGAATTCAGATTAGCTGTGACTGAAGGATAGTGGGTAGACCTCAAAGCAAGTGGCCTTGCCTTCATTCAGAGCCAATCAGAGCTCGGTGTTTTGACGTCTGCAGAACCCCTGCAAAAGGAGCAGAAGTACTTGCGCTCCACATACCTGCCTTGATGTCTACCCACTGTTTTCCCAATCGGAGCAAATCAGAGTTGGGCCTTTTAACGTCACCGCAACCCCTGCTCAGGAAGCAGACGAACTTGCGCTTTGCATTGGACAGACACCGCGTCACCTAGCTCGCGTCAGCGTCGCCGCCACCGCGACTCGCAGCGCCTTACAATGAGCGCGACGTAGCACGCGGCGACGCAAAGACGTACGCGTGTGCCGCTTTGCGTCGTCTCCCGTCGAGCTTGACGTGTTTGCCGCTTGGGGCAGGTCGGGGTTCCATTACTAACGGTGACGTCATGCGCAGAGCTTGTTTTCTAGGTGGTATTTCTATCGCGCGTATATTGCTAGAGATGATAAACGATCGCACGTTTTGAAGAATAGCCATGTTTGTAGACGTTCAGGCGAGTGCATGGAAAGAGGCCATGGATGAGTATGCTATGCAGCCGCCAAGGAGCTTGTTTGCAGCAGTAATATATTTTACTTTTCAGTACATAAGAGTTAATAATAATAATAATAAATAATAATAATATAATGCGTAATTTACATTCAAACAAACGATGGGAGAATTAGGGGAAAAAAAAAAGAAACTTCAAATTGAAGTTTGAGTTTTCAGACCTATACGCATTTGGTACGCAAACAAATTAGGCTTAAAAAAAGAAAAAGAACGCGTTTTAAAATACGCATTTATACATTAGGCAAAGCAACTTCAAAAATCGCTAAAAGAACAACCGCGCCAGAAAAACATCAAGAAAAGAAAACGTTCAATTACGCTCTTCAAAATAGTCAAAATATAATAAATTTTGTAAAAAAAAACAAAAACTTGAGCGTGTTTTTCTTGAGAAATTTTAGCCAGATCTATATATTAGTGTTTCTAATCTGGTTTAAAGGCCGAGGAACCGAACATTAAAGAATTCGGTTGCCATAATGAGATCTGAACGAGAAAATCGTTCAATATTAATTGTGATGGTTAAAGTAGAAGAGATCATATCGTTTGACGCTACTAATTTGGTTTTAATATATGACAGTTCCATTTTTCTTGTTCAAATAGAAACCGCGAAGCAGATCCGCTTGTTTTTCTAAAAAAATGCGCCTGAACTTTCTAAAGCGATGCCTTAATGTGGCGGGGTTTTAAGCGTTGGCAACTACCTCGCGAATGCGATTCAACCACCAGTGTGAATAGGCAGTTTTAGCAAACCGTCACCACGTTCTAGTATGGCCACTGCACGCCTCCAGTCGCGTGTTAAGGAGCATGCTTCGAAGTCACCGCGCGAGCTCACGGTAGCAATGCGGCACGGCAACGCTGGGCCAAAACTGCCTAATGCAACATTAGGGCTTTCGTGTCTGCGGATTCACCCCTCGATGGCGTCACGGCGCGTCACCTGACACTGAGACGCCATCAGAAAAGTGCGCTGAATGCGTTGCATTTATAGGTACTCTCTGAACTCTCACGTGACACCAATGCCACACCGTAGTGTTACTTGACACTGTGACGTGACACCGTGATGTCCCGTAGCACCATGACGTCAAATGACGTGGCAGTGGCACGTGACAATGACGGCCTTTATATGTTCCCAAAACCCTTGCAACGTGCAGTTCAGCGGTCTCCTTACTGTATAGCAGCAAAACGAGGAGTGCTAAGAGACCCTATAAACGGCAGGCTTTCAGAACGCCCTTGGGAAATGCCGAAGAGAAAACCAACTTTTGACTGACTTGTTAACAAGAACAGTCGCCATCCCCTACCTGTTCGTACCCAACCATTGGGAGTAATTTTCTGCGATGTAGCTTCCGGATGTCCGTAATAGCCCTTCATGGAACATGGCGTCTTCACTAACACTTCTCCTTTTTCGTTTGGTCCAAGCACTTTTCCACTCTTGACATCAACAACCTGATGACAAGCCAAAATCCATTGTGGCCAGCATATCGACAGGGGATAATCGATATCAATAGTTGCGAGCTGAAACTGGACTATCCGCACACCTCTCGTACTCATCACTAAATGGAATTAAATTCACCTTAACTTGTACCATCGGGGACGGGAATCCAATGCCGTACCAAGGGGAGGCACCCCACGGGGGTCTGCATATCCGTGCGACTTCCGTAGCTCCGTAAGTTTCTTTGACGATGGCCAGATCAAACGACCGTTCGATTTGCCTCAACATTTGGGGCGTGGCCTTCGCGCCACACAGAAGAATAGTCGTTAGACTATCCAGCTGAATTCCTCGCTTCTCAAGCGCCTTGGCAAGCTCCAGAATCCAGAATGGAGCCCCGAACACTCTAGTCACCTGCGCCAGGATGAAGGGAGAGGGATTCGAATCATCCGGTTACGCAATTTGTATTCCGAAGAGAGCTCGCATTCCGTGGCTGCGAAATGAATTGTAAGCATGCAGGTCTAGGCGCACACTACTTTAATAACATTAGAATGTTTTGCGCCCCATGGTCATACTGCTAATACACAGGCTGCATAACACTGCCCAAGGTGTCTTTCGTCCTTGTACTCTAACGTTGCTCATAGAAAAAACTGTCTACGGGCATGGTCGAAGCATGCGTATGCATCGCACCAAACATGCTTCAACATGCATGGGGCGTGTATCCGCATATATTTAGGGTTGTTCGTTTTCGGGTTTTATATATTGCGACCCGCAGAGCCGAGAAGGCAACGCTTGGTCACGGTCTTCTAAAAGATTCCCGGTCATTCTCGCAGCAGACGTAACTTTCCTTCTGCTTTTTTGTTCTCGAAAGTGCCAGTTCATCCTCGCCCCGAGCGCGCGACGCTCGAACCTTCTTTGCCGAACGTTTGAGATAGTGAAGCAGGGTAGATAAGCAGCTTCCGCGACCTTGTCGAGTCAGTCTCGGTCTCGCTAGCGCTCTGTAGTGCCGCCGAATCGCCGCCCGCTTTTCTGCTGCCTCGACGCTCTTCCGTTACTTATTTTTGTAGACTAGATGATCTCGAAATCCACTTGAGTGCCCCTTTAATAATCGCTACAAATAGGGAAGGTAAGAAAAAAAAGATTTTTTTTTTTTTCGGGAGCAAACTGCAAGCCATGGCGAACGACAGGAATTAGAAAAGGACAAAGAGACTTGCATGGTTTTACATTACAAGTAATCAGTTTACTTGTAATCAATTACAATTTAGGATGGTTTTGCAATAATTTGATTAGATACATTAAGAAGCAATCGCGAAAGTAATATGGCTTCTTTCGGAAGTACTAACATTACTTGTAGCCATTACTACTTGCTTCTCCCTTTCCTAATGGTGCTCTCTGTTTCTAAAAGTTTGCAACCGAAGAAACCTCAAACCATGTCTGCGGCAGAAGTGTAGTCTTCCAAAATTGGCGGTTTTAGAAGGTCTGTAGTTTCTAGTTCGGTGATTCTAATCTATTAATAGAAAGTACGATAGACCCGTTTTTAAACCAGGAGAACAATATATCGATTGGAAGATCATATGTAATCGGAGAAGGCACGGTCACTTTTTAGAGTAGCGGTAAATTCCTTTCTTTATTTCGGAATCAAGTGATCTAATTGAATACATTTTAACCAAAAGTTGTCGTGATCGTTGTCGATTAATTTTTCCGAGTATCGTGTAGAAGACTGGAAAAGAGAGTCTAATTGGTGGAAGTAAACATATGGTTCGAATTAGAAACTTGCTTGTCGTCATCGAAGACCCCTAACTCGATCAATTTTCAGTGAGACTTAAATCACGTGGCGCTAAAGTTCCTTCTCGTGCAGAAGGGGTAAAGCTGGCGACGAGAAAGCGTCGCCAGCTTTTTCGTATCCCCAGCCTTCCGCCCGCTGCACGAATAAGAACTTGAGCGCAGCCTCGCGCTTCTCACGTGCTTCGAGTCTTCCTAAAATGGATTGATTTAGGAGTCTTCCATATCGCCCAGAACGTTTTTAATTGAACCTATGTTTGGTTTCCCTCATTAAGACGTAGTTCTTTTTAGGTAATTATTTTGCTCATTCGTGCGCGTTTTTCTTCTTTAAATCCTGAGGTTTGCCGTGGCTGGAAGTTTGTTCCCAACAGTTTTTTTTTTTGTTTCTTTTCTTTTTTCTCAAACACACAATTTTCAGGATTTTCTGTTGCTTATTCGCAGAGACATCCGGCATAAGGCCGCGGAATAGCTACCAAGCTCGTGATTCCTCCTTCGAGAGTGATTCATTACGCCTGTATAGTCCTTTTTTGTGCATGTGAGAACTGCACGTAAAATGTGCTTGTTTGAAACAATTCTATATTTAGGTGTCCACCGGCATCGTAAGAGTATTGCAGTAACGCTTTTAGTGTGTTACGCCTGGAACACCTAGAATAAACTATTAAAGCAAAAACGTTCTGCTGATCTGGGTTTTATAACTCAGGATTGATTAAGGTAACGATTTATGGAAAATGACGGGACTTTTTTTTTTGTCTATTTAATTAAAATGTTTACTATACACCCATTTTCAAGGTAAACAACAAACTAGATGGCGGCTGCAGGTTGCCACTTCTGGTTGCTGCGGGTTGTCTGTGTTTTGCCTTCTGTTTTAACATCCAGCCCAATTGACACAGTTGTAATGTTTAATTTACTTTTAAACAGGTAAATTTTCTTATAATTTACAACAACCGATAATTATAAAGATAGTCTCTCATTAATAGACACAATTTATTACATAAAGTGACTACAAGGCTGCTGTTTGTTGATCACTTCATGTTAAATAATGTATATGCTAATAAAAACCTCTAGGCCTGGGAGACTCGGCGTCGCTTTGCACCGATGAAAGACTCATCAACACACGTTTCATATCTTATCTTCAACGATGTTTCATGAACATGCCTGCGATTTTAGAACACATTATGATCGCATTGCCGTCCATGTGCGACGCTGATGGCAGCGATGTTTTATGGAGCGGAAAACAAGACTAAATTACTTGTGAGAGTTAGCTCACAGATTCCCGCATATGGTGCGTAGGTAAGTTCACCACCTGGCATTTCGGATAAACCGTAAAGCGTTTTGGCAACGAGGTGCCCAGATGAGGGAAATCGGGAAGTTGCCAAAAAGGTGTGCATCCGTTTAGAAAATATTATAAATGAATCTATTTAAATCACCTTAAATTTAGTCAGATCCGTGTCTTCCCTCATTGCTCGAATTTTAAATTGTTCAACTCAGTGTTATTTTGAATACTTATTTTCTTTTTTGGGAGATGTAAGTTTTAGAATGACATTACTTTTTTTTTAATATACAAACTTTTTACTCTTTGCTGGTGAGGTACTACCGCCTAAGAAATCGCGTGACACAGTATCGCGCAACCCTGTTGGCGTATGAAAATATAATGTCCGTGTCGTCATACCTTGTATTTTTTCATTGCATCAGCCATTTCGTCTGTATTCATAGATTTCGATAAAAGGACAGTTTTCGCTCCGGAGGTGATGTCATGCAGGTAAAACCGGAACGCAATAATCGATGATATAGGTAGGCAGGAGGCAACAACTTCGTGGTCGCTGGACACTTCATGAGTCCTTAACATTTTGGAAGAGAAAACAAAAACACACACACACAAAACAACGGTTTAAGAACTGATTCCGTTAAACAACTATTGATACCACACCATCACGTCCAAGTTTACGGCCGATCTATTTAACAATGTTTTCTCCACCTTACTCGACCCTTAATTGACGTCACGACACCGGGGTGGCGCTGCTATCAACACTGGGCACGCGCGTAGTCGATTCATCTCATGCGAATCTGGGTTCTGCGCACGCGCAATGCCCCCAGTTGGTGTGAGCAGACGCGAGTTTGTTTGTTCTTGGTGTATATTGTTTGTTGCGAACTGTTGCAGGGTGTCCCAAAAGAAAAGTTACAGGATTATGATCGTTTTTTTTTTCTTTATCGTAAAAAGAACGGATTGACGATCGCATGCACTCTCACCCCAAATGTAGCGCTATAGCGGTAAGAACCAGATACCTAAGTTTCAGTACTAATCCTTATATTAGTCAAAACTTGTACGTAATTTTCTGAAATCCGCAATGGGAAAATGTCGACCGACAAAGCTCTCCAAATATATGAGAGATGAATGGCGCCACTTAGCGAAAACGGGCAAAAAACGGGCCACCATTCTCATAGCGAAAATTTGGGAACATCACTTTTAGATTATTAATAAAATAACAGTTAGTACTCAAGAACCTTTGGCGTCTCATTCGGGCCGCTTGCGCTATATTTTGGCGGAGAATGAGCGTTCGGCGATGCGTATTTTCTTTTTTTTTTGTAAAAAAAAAACAAAAAAAAAAACACTATTTCTTTTTTTTTTTTTTTGGGGGGGGGGGGGGGGTACATTGTTGTTTGTGGATGGTGTGGTGGCATATCGAGGTTTGCAAGTACTGCCTCTGGGCGCCGCCACCTTGCTGCTTGCGTGACCGTTGCCAGAGTTGCGCCCAAACAAACCATATTCCGTCTAGGGTGGCCAGACTAGCGTTGGAAGCGAGGCAGCTTGCAAGCGTGAGTAGAGCGCACGCTCTGCCCATACCACCAACAACATAAAACCTGCTGCTCCCCTCCCATGCGTCATCATTGTAGTGGATGTACGCAGCGCCAGGTAGCCTGCGTCAGCATAGTCACCAGGGCACCAGCGTGTTTCGCAGTGTCTCTCCAAGCGGCGACGTAAAAACGAACGCTCGTCTGCTAGCTTTCTGGCGCCTCTCATTGAGCTTTGGCGTGTTTGCCGCTTGGGGGCAGGTCGGGGGGATCTACAAACGATGCGCCATACGCATGCCGTGTCTTCTGAGTAGTATTGGCTCCGCCCACAGGCGTATGTGGAGCGCAAGTTCCTTTGCTTCTTGCACAGTGGCTGCGACGGTGTCACAACGTCAAGCCCTTATTAGCTGATTGTGGAAAGAAAAGTGGTATAGACTTCAAAGCATCTAGCATCGAGCTCTACCCACTATCCTTTCAATCAAAGCCGATCAGAGCTCGGCGTCCTTCTGAGGTCCCCGCAACTCCTGTGCAAAAAGCAGACGACTCGCTATTCGCATAGTGCTTGCATCCAGTGCCTCCAGTTTCCAGCAAAAAGTGCGGTTTGGTCCGCGACCCTTAGCGACGGCTGTGCGACGTCGGCTCCAAGAGCGAGCGGAAGAAGCGAAGTTCGCTGCTGATAGAGCGGGACGATATCGTGAGTCAGCGAAACGCGCAGGCACCAAAGAAAACACAGGAACGCGGCGTGTTCACTGTGTGGTATTGGTTTAGTCGGTAACAGTAAGCGCACAAAGATGATGAGCGCCGTGACGATGCACTTTTGGTGCTCTGCTTGATTGGCTGGTTCAAATCGGGGCATCGACTGCTGTAGGATTTAACGCGAAACGGAGTTATAGGGAGTACGTCACACCCTGCGAAATTACAATGGCCTTGGCGCCGACAACTTTTGCGTAGTAGGAACAGCTGGAAGTACGCAGCTTCGGCGATTTCCCCTTTGAACTGAGAGGCATGGCTGCCGCCATCTATCGTCGTGTGGACAACCTTCGAAACGGCGGGGCAGCTGTCTCTGCTCTCTTGGCGAATCCGGTGTCTCGGTGAGTCGGCGGTGACCCTCTCCCTCGAAAGCAGCGCGACTCGCGCGTGCTTTGTCTCGGAAACGAGCTGTTCTCTCCGCTAGGGGAGCATTTGGTGGTGTAGACGCGCTATCTAGAGAAAATGAGCGGAGTATAATGTAGTATCCTATTTTTACATACTGGCCCGTTTCTGCGAATACTTTCGAAAATTGCTAGCAGTATGGGTGAGAAAAAATAAACTATTTTCAGGAACAAACCACGGTTGACGTCAGGAATAACATCATCAGCAAACTATAATTACCTAAGTTGTACTAATTAATTGACTTTTCAAGTAGCGAAAATAAACACATGTTTCAAATTAGAGATTTGCTGAGCGTCAGCGAAAAACCCTAAATAAGTTAATTTTGGGACGACACGAAGCACATGAGAATCAAGGGTGCGCGCTAAAGTTACCACTTGTGCAGGACGCACAAGGCCGGCGAAGTGAAAACTCGAACGATAAGGATATCATCCGTGTTTTCGCATCACAGGCCTTGCGCCTGCTTCAGGAGCGGTAACTTTAGAGCAGCCCCGCGCCTCAACGAATTCGTTCGGAAGTTGACAGATTTTGAGGATCTTGATGACGCTCATAGCGTTCCTAACTAGAATAAAACGTTTATTTTCACTAATTAAAATTTTAATTAGTTTCTATGAGGGAGTAAAATTACTAATTAGTTTTTTTTTTTTTAATTTTTGACGTCCGTAATGGCTGGCAGTTTGTTCCACAAAATACTTTGTTATTTTCTGAACCAGCCTAGTTTTCAGAATCTCTTCCAAGCACTCGCAAAATACTTTAAAGGGGCACTTACACGTCCAAATAAATTTCTTTTTTACAGTGGAGCTGTTAAGGGTATACGTTTCCTTAACAGCCTTAATGTCAACACAAATGATGATGATGATGCGGCTTTTCCCTTTATACCAGCGAGCTCGAAGAGTATTCGTGTTCTAGCCCAAAAAAACTGTATAAGCTATTTGTTCTAATTTTTCTTCCACCAGTGTTCCGGGCACGCTTTCGTCCTTCGCTCGCACTGCATGGTAGAAAAATCATGACTGTCTTGTGGAGGGTCGTCTGCTGCTCCCGTATATAGGTTGTCTGTGCCAGCCGTCGTTTTAAAACCCAGTGCACATGCTAACATCGGCTCTGTATGAAGCCGGCGATCTACCAGGGGGGTTGGCAGCAGGTAGAGTTCCTGTATAGGCTCCTTATGGGAGCCAGAGTTGCGCGTTCATCTCCGTAGCGCCGTCTTTTCTGCACGGCATGTTGATCCCGCTCGTCACGTGACTGAATTCGGCGAATATCTGCGCCGCGCGTTCAAGGCGCGCGGCGCGCTCAAAAGCAGGGGAACCTACGCCGTGGCGCGTGCAACGTCTACTTTCCTGCACGGCACTTGATCCGGCTCCTCACGTGATCGGATCTCGGCGAATAGCGGCGCGGCGGCACGAGGAAAACAGACGCGCAACTCTGGCTTCCGTAGGGAGCCTATACAGGAACTCTAGCAGCAGGCACTCACAGTAGAGCACTATAGACGCTTTGCAGCAGCTGTGCATGGGCACCGCCATAACTGACCTTTAATTTTTGTTTCCCCTTATTACGTTTACTTCACTTCATTATTACGATAGCAGGCTAGGTTATTGAAATCTTAGGTTTTATTCTATCTTTCTCCCCAGCATTGGCTTTTGTGGAGGCTCGTCCACACCAATTTCAGTGCCTCGGTATCTCGGTAAAACAAGAGAAGGTCACCAATGGCGGCTGTATTCTGGCGCGTGTGTAAAGCGTCTATTAGTGGCGAGATGTTTCGGGTGCGCCCTCGTTTGGTTCCCTTTCGTGACGTCATTACCTTGTGAACAACAAGTTCAATGGTGTTTGTAATGAGCAGGTGGAAGCCTGAAATCATAGCGCTTTCAAAGCAGCACTGCCAACACCGTCAAAATTGAAGCTCTTACATCCCTCTTATTTCCGACGATGAGAGATCCTTTGCTGACGTCATAATCAGCATTAGGCCAATTGTGGTGGGCCGGCTACAGCGACGCTTTCGATCGCTCACGTCGCCAATAGGAGGTATTCACTGGACGCCATATTTGAGGGCGATGTTTAGAGCGCATGAGTGAGTGAGAAAACCTATTAATTAAAGGAATGGGATACATCACGATTTCTTGATAAAGTCATGCTCAGAACGAGCTCACATTAATAGCCTGCTAAGACCGGCAACCTTGATGGTGCTAAAAACACGCTCCAAAAGGACTGTGGAAGCTCGCCGTCAGCACGCGCTCAGCGGCCGCGCACACAGATATGGCCGCCAGTGAATACTCTCTATAGGTGTTCAACTGTCTCAGGTTCTCCTCTGCACGCGCGGCACATCGTCGAAACCACCTTGGCGTCAAACCGCTCAACAACAAAACTAACAACAAACCGAATTTTCTTGTTTGTTTTTGATCAGCGATATCGATGGTGATGATTCGAATGTCCGCTCCTCGTGCAACCAAAGCACTGGTAAGAGTGAAGCGCTCGTGCTCAGACCGTGCATGGCGAGGTTTAATTTCTTTGTTATTCTGTGTTAGTAAACACCGGGCTGTGGGGACAACAAGCCCTATTAGCGACGTGCGCGATCGAAAGCGTCGCGGTGGTCGGCCTTCCATAATTGGCCGATTGCTGACTATGACGTCAGCAAAGGAGTTCTCATGGACGGAAATAAGAGGAACGTGAGGACTTCAATTTTGACGGTGTTGACAGTGTTGGTTCAAGAACACTACGATTTCAAGCTTCCGCCATGCTAATTACAAGCACCATCAAACTTGTTGTTCGCAAGGGAATGACGTCACGAAAGGTTACCATACGAGGGCGCCACCGAAACATCTCGCCGCTAATAGTTCGATCTCCTGCCCAATACCAAAGTTCTTTAGAGCGCCCCCTCGCACCTCGAACAGAAGGCGTTTGCACAAGCTGTTGTCATAGAGCAGGGTTCCAGCCGCGATCAGTTGCTTCTTTTCACTGTGCATTAGCAGCGCTGGCTTCGCTTGAGTGGCTTCAAACCACTGCAAGACCTCCCTCTCACCAGTCTTGTACACGTTACTCGAAAAACGTAATCGATTACAATTACAATTACTCTTGGTATAAAAGTATTCAATTAGATTACTAGATTACTTTCCAGAAAAAGTAATTGGGCATTACTTGAAAAAGTAATCGTTACTTTTCCGATTACTTTTTCGTTACTTTTCCGAGTGCTCACAAAGCTTCGCACCGTGAGCACTCGGAACAATGAGAAACGGAATAAAAATCAGCTACTTTGAGGCACATCATATGAAGACAAAGGCACGTGTATATTAGGAAGACGTTTATTTCATTTTAGATGCCACAGACACTTCTTATGTCTTGTTTAATTTAAGCAGAAGCTGACGCTCGAAGTTGCAGTCGCTCATTTTCCCGCGTTTTCGGGTCAGGATGTCCGCTGCTACGCTAAACACCCTCTCCACAGGCGCGCTAGATGGCAGGGCAGTGTTAAACCTAATGAACACTTTTTGTAGGCGGGGGTACTCCTTCAGCATTTCCGTCGAACTGTCCGAAGAGCTGAGGTAGCGTGAGACTTCCCCACTGTCCCGGGTCGATCTTGGCGCCGAAAAAGCGAAGAAATCGTCAACAGGGGAACCTCCGCAGTCAGCGGGAGGTTCCTGTCCGCCGGTGGGCGATCCTCCGTAGCATGGGCGGTGCAGCTCGTCCGTTAGCAGCTGAGCTAGCTCCTGCCGCTTGGCTTCGCCAAGAACCCAGACGACTTTAAACCGGGGGAGCGCAATGGCTGCTAGCAACAGCTCCCGGTCGTTGATCAGGGGACCAAACCTGTAAATAGAAAGTCTCGCATCTGATAGGTTAACACAGTTCCGTCCCGCAAAAAGTGGAAGCAGATTATGCTTCTTCAGAAACTTACCGGTTCTGGATTCCATCAAGCAGAGCATTCACAAGCGGCGCGGAGAAAGCCAGGCCCGCCTGGAGAAGATGGCTGAGCCGCTGCTGGAGTACCGTGATCGTTGGCAGCAGGTACCCCATGAACATGTGTTCTTCTCTTTGAACCACGTCAATCGCACAGGCGAGGGGCTTCATGACCTGCAAATGCAATAGAGGGGAAGGTTAACAGTATGGATGTTTTGTTTACGGTATTGATACGCAGATCCCTCGTCATAAATTCAACCTCCTTTTGTGAAACGTAGAAATAACAGATATGGCACTCTCACCTTACAGTACTCTTCTATGAAGAGTAGGTCACGTGGACGCTGGAAGGGAGGAACTTGTAAGGACTGCATAACCCGTCGAAGTCTTTGCCCTCAGCATCCAACTTGTGCACGCACTCTAGCGCATCGTAGAGAGAGTTCCACCGCGTTGCTACGGGCCTTATTAATGCCTTCCCACAGAAGCGTCGGATGGTCTCGGCAGCAACCGCCGACTGTCCCTGCTTATTCCACAAGGCGCGGCATGTCCGCAAAACGGAGCGAAAAGGTCTCGAGAAGATCTCGTGACGCTCCGCTGCTCCGGTGTCGGTCGTAGCCACCAAATTTAGGGTGTGCGCAGCACATCTATGGTGAGGGGGGAGTCGGGCCTCTCCTTGGTCCACGTTTTCAAGCAGGGGTGCTACCTCCACGAACTCCAGGCCTTCATCGTCCTGCTCCGAAGGCTCTAGGTCGTCAGGCTGAACAGGCTCGCCAAACACCCTGTGTTATAAATGAAGAAAATAATAGTTACCCAAAAGAACAACCTGCGTTTACTTTTTGAACGTTTGAACCACGACAACAAGCGGATACACTTTGCTGGTGGAATTTGAACGCTATATTGGATTAACAAAGTGGGTCTGCTTGTTGTCATGATCAGGTATATGCGTGGAATTGTTCTGATGTGCTAAGCAAGCGCTTTTGCAATTCTATCATTAATTTTGATCAATAAATAACAGGCCGCTATTACTGTATGCGGCAAATGTTACCTGAAGGCTTTTACAAAATTGGATCCATTGTCGGTCACAACCTTGGTGACTTTTCCTTGAAGGCCGTACTCCTTGAAAACCTCCAGAAGAAGGTCTGCAATCTTGTCGTGCGTGACGCTGCCCGTCATTCTTTGGCAGATCAGTACTGCAGAGTTCCTCTTCAGGGAAGCCGGCTCGAGCCAAGAAACTGTCGCTGCCAGATAGCACCTGCGAAAAAAACAAACAAATATTTTGTATAAACTGTACTGCGAAAACAAGAACCCGCCAGCTTAATCGCCAGTAGACAATACTGGTATTGTCTGAACATTAAGGTCATATTATGTCTCTTAAACTAGTTACGTATTTTAGCAGTATCAGCGCTTTTATATCACTGAATTTAATAAAAAAAAAGTTTCCGCGACAACTCACCTTCTTGGTATTTTTTTTAAAGTGAGAATAATTGAATTGAATTGAATTTATTTCAGCCGCACTGTGCCGAGGACGCCGGACAAAAAGCTTCCATGAGGAGACTTTTATATTTAAATACAGAGACCAGCAAATACAAACCCACGCATATAGCTTTGAAACGAACATTCTGGATATGCGACAAGAACGTACAAGGAATACACGATGTTATCTTAAAGAGGCTTACCGTCGGAACAATGTCCAGCAGTCGGCGGTCACAGTGACGTAAGGAACCTCGTCGAAAGCTTTCCGCAGGCCTGTCTTCATCTCTTCGTACCGATCGTCGATTCTCGCCATCAGCGTTCTCCGTGTTGGTACCGTGTTTTCAGGGGCCAAGGTATCCACAAGTTTAACGAAACTGGGAGCCTCGACGACAGAGAAAGGTTGAAGGGAATCTACAACAAAATTCACAATCAGGCTGTCCAGCTGCTTTTGAGGCACCCGCCCGCTTGCAAAGTTGAGGGTAAGTTGTTTCGGCGTGGACGTCGAAGCAGCTTCAGACAGCTTCCGTTTCCGCGAAGAGTTTCCAAAGTCAGCCAGATTCCCGGGGTGTTGACTCTAAAAGAACGATTGTGATTATTAAATAAATTAAAAAAAAAAAAAAACAAAAAAAAAAATACACACACACATACTGCGGACATGCACGGCTAATAAAACATACCTTTACGTGCTTTCGCAGGTTCGAGTTCGTCACCATGGAACAAGACAGGAGCTTTTCTTTAGGCTTACAAAGTAAACACTGAAATGTGAGGTTGCCATCACCTCGCTTTTCCTTCAGCACAAACAAGCTTGCCAGCTGCGGCCACGGAGACACGGCGTCACCGACCTCCCCAGCATGAGCCATCTCTGTATAAAACACGACTGAAACATCGTGTTTTATAGCCGTAAAATTTCTAAGTTCCGAGCTATTCACCCGGGAACGCCTTCATCCCTCCTTGGTTGTAACAGAAGCGCTGGACTACTCATAATCTCAATCCACCCTTTCCGGATTCCCGTATTCAGGCTTTTTGGGTGTAATAATGCATGGGTGTGGTAGAGCGAGCTCGAATATTTCTTGAAGTGCGTGCTAAGGACGCTAGATCCTGTTAGTTCCACTGAGCTACGGTGACCTATATCCAGCTCCGGAGATATCGCTTTTGCGCTCTTTGTGGCTTATTGCTCTAAGTTAGTACAAAGAAGCAGCTTCTCCCCTTTTCTTCCGTGTGGCGCCTTTTCTTTCCTAGAGTTTTCCACTAAGATAATGATCCGGCAGCGGCTGTCACTTCTGCCAAAGGATATGAATTCTTAGAGCTCACATTTATAGTCACACCTTAGCATTTACATTACATGGCTTTGGTTTTCTTGGAGGCAGAAGAGTGTAGAGGTGCTTTGACCAGGATTTAGAGTTCTTTTTTTAATATATAAGAGGGGTGGACTGTATGAAGAGTTAATGGAGACAAACATTCTATATTAACCATCGAACTTCGCACTGAAAGGCTTTTGTCGAGAATCCGAACCTGACAGACCGAGTCGAAATCCAAGTTCCAACAAACCACACTGCGAACAGTCCAAACAAAAAGCATGACCTCCTTTCGTAGAGCTCGACAACAATGCCTTTATTCTCTCGGATTCCAAAAGCTTAGAAGCTGATAAAGTGGAGACGTCTCGTGTCTCGAGTCGTGACTAGGTTGGCCGAGGGGAGGGGGGGGGGGGGGGGGGTTAGGAAAAAAGTAATGATTACAAGTAATTCCATTACTTTCAAAAGTAATCAAATTACTCTTGTGATTACTACAAAACAAAAGTAATCAAATGAATACAAAATTACTTCAAAAAGTAATCAATTACAAGTAATTTGATTACTTGTAATGAGTAGCGTTCAAGTCTGGCAATAGATGACTGCAAAATGAAACGCCAGGATCGCTTTTGAAGAGACGTTTCTGAAACAAATAAGGAAGTTATAATTTTTAAAATAATAAATAGTTTTATTCATTAAGTCTAAATCAAATAGAAATCATATGTGTATATTATTTAAACGATTTTACCAAACAACTGCATTTGTTTTTACTAGTCTTTTTGAGAACGAAAAATGAATTCTCCAATCCCCCAATCGCTGAAAATAGCGTAGAAGAAAGATTCACTATAAATATAATTATATCGTAAGATGCAGAATAATTGAAAAATGTTTTCTTGTTATAAACTACGTCATAATAAAACAAAAAGAGCTATTCGCGACTTCAGCGATCTATAGGGGGCGCGCTGGTCAGGCAAAATGGCGGACGAAAGGAAATCGTTTTCGTTGGTCAGCGAGCGGACCACCAAACATTTCTTTCACTGCAGCGTAAAATTGGTGTTCCATAGGAAAGCAAAGCGATGTTTCGACGGTAGAAAACTTCTTCTAGTCATGATGTCATGATTTCACGTGACGTCATGATGTCATGTGACGTAACGTGACGACACGTGCGATTATTACGTCACGCGACACCATGACGTCATGTAACTCTCATATGACGTGAAAGGTTTTAAGGTTCTTCCCCCCGCAATATTTTGTAGTCTTTAACCGCTAAGACAATGGTTAAGCTAATTAATAGGGCATTTAATAGCAAGACATTTTTGTACCGCATTATTAAAAAAAGCAACGTAGTTTAAATGTTCAAAATATCAATATTACTAAAGCGTAGTACTAGTAATACGGAGAGTTTATACTGTGGAGGTGGTTAGTCGGTTGTAATAACGCAGTTTTTTGCTAATTCGCGTCACTTGACGACAAATAATAACATTAAAATGTTCATAATTTTATTTTTTCATTGCTTTGAATGCTTTATAAGTTATTTATTTATTTATTTATTGTACATACCCTCAAGCGCCGAAGCATTGTAGAGGGGAGGGGCAAAGCAAAATAAAACAAACTGACAAAACAATAAAAAACAAACAAAAAGAAATTGAAATATCAAAAACTCACAGCCATTGGCAAAAGCGGCAAGCAATATATTTTACGGAAAAAAAAACAAAATAAAATGACTCATGTTGGCTCACCAAACAGAAATGTAGACAAAGATTGGCGAAAAAGAGAATAATCAGGTATAGTTGCGATATCTGCTGGAAGGTGGTTCCAGTCGTTTGATGTATGCGGGATAAATGAATAAAAAAAAGTGTTTGTTTGGCAACGTGTTAATCCAACTTTATTCCGATGGTCCAGACGGGAAGAGTAATAGCTAGGCAATGTAAAGAAATGGTCTCGCAGCGACTGATGATGATACACTTTATGAAACAGGCAAAGTCGAAAAAACTTTCTGCGCAATGACAAAGAGGGTAACAATAAACTGGATTTCATTGATGATATGCTAGCTGTTCGATTATAATTAGACAGAATGAAACGAACGGCGTTATTTTGAACTAGTTCGAGAGCTTTATGCAGAAACGTGTGGTTAGGATCCCAAATAGAGGCTGCGTATTCCAATTTTGACCGTACAAGAGTGTTATAAAGAAGAAGTTTTAAGTTAACTGGGGCCGTTCTGAAGTTTCGTCGTAAGTATCCTAACATGCGGTTAGCGTTGGCGATTATTATATCAATATGAGGCTTCCAGGTTAATGTCGACGATATAGTAACACCCAGATAACGGTATGAGTTTACAGATTCAAGTTGAATGTCGGTTAGTGTATATTTTGAAGGGCGTGCGCCTTGCCGGGAAACGCGCATTAGTTTGCATTTGTTAGGGTTTAATTCCATACGCCATTTTTTGCACCAAAGAGTAATATTATTTAAATCAGATTGCAAAATGCGTACGTCATCATCATCATGAACTTCCCGATAAATTACACAGTCATCTGCATATAAATGCATAGAGGAAGAAACACAACTTGGTAAATCATTATTGAATATTAGAAAAAGAAGCGGGCCTAAAACTGAACCTTGGGGTACGCCCGATACAACATCAGTCAGGGATGAATTAACGCCATTTAGAGTTACATATTGTGAGCCATATACGCTATGGGACAGAGCTCCCGTATAAGCCATATACGCTATGGGACAGAGCTCCAAGTAAAATGTTGCCTGCGGTATCCAAATGCCTTCAGAATGTTGGGTAAAAAATATTCAATTTGGATTGGACACTTGTAAGAACAAACATTACTCTTTCTTGGGGGTTCGTTGGCCAAGTGGGTTAGCGCACACCAGCTCGGAGTAGGTTGAGCGAAAGATCGCGCTGCAGAACCCATGCAGGGATTCTGGGCTCAATCCCCATTTCCACCCGTTTCGATCTGGATGAGCATCACATTTGAGTGCGGTCGTGTATCAATATTGCCTAATGCACGTTAAAAAAAAAAAAAAAAAACATTTATGCTAGTGGTTGTATGCACTGCATTGACTAAATTGGTCATCTATCAGCAAACTTCAGGCTGTATAAACATACACACCACACACTTTTTTTCTCTTTTTTATATGTATATTAAAGTACAGAAATAATCCTTTGAAATTGCCTTGTGCAATGCCTTTTAATGCCGCAAAATAAGAATTCAACACCTAGTGACACGTGCAAATAACAGTTTGTATTTTCCTATTACAATTTCACGTTGCCGTTGTTCACTGCGTCTCTGCTGTCGGTGTCACACAGATGGTGCGAGGGCAACTATAGGTTCCCCCGAACCCATTTAAAAGCGAATGTCATGCTGAATACACAATTAACATAAAAATGAATATCGTTTGCAAAAAATGACAATGCTTTTTTCTGCGCGAGAGGAGTACAAGTTAGAAGAAAGTTTTAATGGGGCGTTTTTGCGCTCCGAACCAATAGCAATGTGTTGACGGAATATCGAATGTCGTTCTCGGAATCCCCAAAATTATAAACTAAAACTTCCTATTATGGCGTTATAATATCTCCAATAACGACATCGAATAAGAATACAATAAACGCGTCAAGACGCTCTTCAATGTTTTGTGTATCGCTATCGAAATTCCGAAAAGTGATATATAAAAATCTGTACTAGGAATTTTAAGTACATTATCCTGATACATTTTATAACAATACCCGATACAGATACAATACATACGTAAAGGTGCTGGCGAAGTATTGTGCATGGTTATCAGAGTTATGGGATTGATCTACAAACATCCGTATTGTAAAATTAAGTCGACTTACGGCGGGTGTATGAGCCACCTCACGGAGTTATCGGCTGGCGGGACTTACCTGCATTAATCTTTATTCCAGCGGTTACTCCTGTGCTAGAATACGAAACCACTTGTTCGGTATATGAACATAAAAATAAATATTGAGCACCCGTTACAAAACAAAAAAAAAACTTCGTTAAAAATCTTTTTATTTTATATTTTGCTCGCGTGAACCACGAACATGTCCGTCACAAGCTGTGGATCCCCAGCTGGTTTCTCAGTCCACATCTTGTTAATGATGTCCGCCACGTCAGTCTTGAGTTGGGCCTGTGATTCCTCCGGCAGCAAGGGTAGAACGGGATCTAAAGAAAGTTCGAGTTCTGAAATAAATAGGTTATAAATGCTCAATTATGTTGAGAAAGACAGGTCAGTACAAAGTGTGCGATAGACTTGAAAAAGAGACGGGCGTCTGAGCGGCACCGCCTACCTAAGATTAGGTTTCACTTCTAATAAACGCCGTGTGATGGCGCTACATGACACTAAAGGCCTGGCAAATGAGCTCGCTTTTGCGTGGGTCATAGCACCGACCATGGATAGCTACGTCGCCAAAGTCCTTGGCCCACAATCTGAAGCTGGTGAGTTCGAATCTTGCAGAAGAGACTGAAGCATTTTTTTATGATTGCTTATCGTATACTTCCTAACGAATGGCCAAACTCTCTACATATACGGCTCCGTGCGACGCGACTGGCGCGCCACCGCGCGCCCGGTACCGAATGTAGGCAGTGAGAACTCCAAAGAAAACAAAACCGAAACCACGCCGCGTACGTTGGTACGCATTGAAGTCCGAGCGGTGCGGTTGCGCTGGATTTACAGCATGAAGTGCTGCCTGTGCTGCGTCATTGAATGCTTCAATAGTTATGCGTCGTATCTCGGGTGGAGAAAGTTTCAGTTTTTAACCTCGCCGATGTTTTGTGGGGCAGCGACAACGACGACGCGAGAAATTTTGTCTCCCGATCATGTCTGCCACTGTGTCGGCACGGCTGACATGTTCTGCACTGCCGCTTTGCGCTCTGCGTTTGGTTTCGTACCAGTAACGCCTACATGTGTTAGCGCCGATGGGACGAGCTGAAATGCCACCCCACACTCGGGGGTATGCAGTGCCAATTTCGTTGGAGGAATGCCCTCCAAAGAAGTTTCGTCCCCATCGTCCGTGTCGATGATATTTCCGAACAAGCATGGCACGCAATCTGTACTTCATGAAGAAAGATTCGAAGGTTAAAAAAAGTGATAAATATGAATCTAAAGAAAACAACAATGAAACTCGAAATCAGTGGAGAATCGACGTTTGAGTATGGAAGTTAATGTGGTGTGCTTTCTTTCTTGATCAGCGTCCTTTTGGATGTGGAAACGCTGACACCCCGAATTCTGTAAACAACAATTTTTTTCTTCTCGGCTTTACAACCACCTACCGCAAAGTGGTTCGAACTGAGAGTACCGTCCACTGGTCCCTTCCTACCTGTAAAGTGTGCAACTCCCACGATGAGTGGTATTATCTTGACAGCCTTTGACGGTCAAAACCAGTTCCCATTTAGTTACGCCGCCCAAACTAAATTTCCGCCTGGTTTCTCTAGGCCAACTCTTTTTGGTATAATAAGTGTTGTGTCAAGTTACGGTCATGTCAAAGTACCTGTGCACCGAAAATCAGCACCTCGGACAACAGGTTATTACACAACAGCTGATTGCAAAAGCCTTTGACGGCCAAACCGTGTGTTGGGCGACAGCTTTGTTCTCTCGGCTTTGGAACCACCTTTCGTTAAGTTGTTTCAATTGGAAGTACAGCCTACTATTCCCTTCCTACCTGTAAAGTCTCCACCTCCCACGACCAGTGGTATTCTCTTGACAGCACTTTCATGGTCAAAACCGGTTCCCATTGAGTTACGCCGCCCAAACCAAATTTCCACCTGGTTTCCCTATGCCATCTCTTTTTGGTATAATGAGTGCTGTGTCATGTTACTGTCAAGTCCAAGCAACATGTGTGCCCAAATTTGCACTTTGCACAGCCCGCTATAGCACAACATTTTGGGTCCAATATTGAATATCCCGTACAGCTTTCTTTCTTTTTAAACGTAACTTTCACACCTGCTGTCTTAATGAAACTTGGCACACTTCGTGCACAAACTTAGTGAACATCTCACTCGAGTTCATATATCATCGTTCCAGCAGTCCTACGTTTACAGCGACGAGCGAAATACATTTTTCACTCAGAGCAATTATGGTGGTGGCCGCCTTGCTTTTCGGAAAATTGCTCCAACTCCTTTTTCGGCCGCAACTACAGAAATTACCTTTAATAACGACTCAAGCTCAATATGTAAGAAGTGGAAAACAGCTAAATGCCCTTCTGTTCCAGCACTCATGCAACGTCACCCTCAACGTATCGGCTCAAAAAGCAAAAGTTTCGTCCGTTCGCGCTTCCGCCGCCACAGCTTGGCATGCGAAAAGGCGCCGGAGGCCGCTGAACGCGCTTCACTGTCGAACGCCAGCTCCTCCGCTAGCGGCGCTGCGCGCGTCTTTCAAAGCACCCCCTATAGTTCCGATTTCTGCAGCCGGCCGCTGCAGCTGGCCGTTACAGCCGGCTGCTAATTACTGGATATAAGTGACTTTTAGTATTGCATATACCAGAGAACGCAAGTCCTGTGCGTTTGCGTTAGCGTTGAGTGTTGTACACTGCGTGTGCGCGGAGCCCAAACTGCGGCCTTGGATTGGCGCACGGCAACTTCGCGCATGCGCATCGTGGAGAACTCAACACTAACGCGCAGCGCTTGCGTTTGCTCGTATACGCAATACTAAAACTCACTATAGCCCGACGTCCTCGGCGTGGTCGCCAGAGGTGGTTGACGCAAGCTACGCTAGCCCCGGCGCGTCGGAGATGCTCCTTTCTACAGTCCGACGCAGGGACTGTGTAGCGCATGAGCATAAACGCTCTATCACTTGGACAGACAACGCAGACATTGCTTGCAGATCACCAGAATTGCCACTGCAGGCCGCTGTCGCTCGCAGGCTCCGGGACTCCGGGTGCGACTGCGCAAGTGCGGCGAGCCAGGCGAGCGCGCGTGGAGCATTCTGGTCGGGCTAGCCTGGCGTGATTTATTCCGCGACGGCGCCGCCGAAGCGCACCCAGCGCACCGACCGCCGCCGGCTGCGATGGCTACGCCGAGGCACCGGACTGTACAGTGCCGGCTCTTGGACAACGTAACGGAACCATGGCGGGAGTACGCGCGCGCCCCTTTACGACGGATTGTACGGAACCTTTTACAGTCGGCCGTTAGAACTAAAAGTCACAGAAGCTCATGAAAATATAGTAATAAAACATATTTTGTGTCAAAAAAAAAAGAATGCGACGTTTAGTTTTTTGCATTTTCGGAGGATGACGAGCGGTAAACGAAATATCCGCGAACAAGACCTTGTCTTTATACCCTGTGGGAGAAAAAAAAAAAAAAGATCACTGCTCCTCCACAAAATCCTCTATATTTCCACTTTAAAGGCCGACCTACAAAATCGTGATGAAAATAATCCCTGGAGAAGGGAAACAAGAGGGACAAGGGACAAACATAAAACATGTCCCTTGTCCCTCTTGTTCCCCTTCTCCAGGGATTATTTTCATCATTATTGTCCAGCTCGCTTGCCCCTTTGCATTTAATTGCATTATAACTACAAAATCGCCTTCTGCCGGGAAGAAAACCGGTACCCAGTTTTAATCGCACCCTTTGCTCTCGCATTCTTCTCTTCACTTTCAGTATGCGAGAAAACATAGGCCGTCTCCCCACCAATACCACACATTTAGGATACAAACGCAGCCGTCACACATGCTCGTTTTAACTCCCCTCTTTTTTTTCCTATTTGCAGGTTGAAACCTTTTTGTTATTTTTTCGTCGCTTATACCGGATACGCCTATTCGGGGACAACTTTTCTTGGGGAGTTGAAGGTGCGGGCACGCGTTTTCATTCTCTGCGCTGGTCAAAGCTGTGCCGGTGCTCTTCTGCTCTTTCCGGGAACGCCAAGAAAAGTTTCCAGGTATATAGGAACTATCAGTCCACGCATACGCATCGAAATAAGAAACCATGCAAGACCAGTCACAAAAACCTACTGATGAATTCGTTCGGGTCGGAGCCGTTTCGGTCTTGGGATAGCACCTGGCATGTGCGCGGCTTGAGATTGGCATTCTCAAGGACCCTCAGCATGTACGAGATTAGTCCCGAGACATCTTCCATGTCATGGCTTGGTGGAATGAAGCGCTCCAGAACCTAGAAGAAAATAAAGAAGCACTCAGTTTGGCGAATTGTTTACCACTTCTCCGAGTGCTGACGAAGGAATTCTGTCTCGAGGAATAGCGAAGGTAAGACGTAAACGGTGCGTGAAGTGACTGGGCGTCGGTTGTCTTACTATAAAAGGCAACTCCATAAAATTGTATACATTTTGGGGTAAATCGGAATTTCACATTAAAAAGCACTAATGAAAGGCACTACGTCATTTCCTTCGCGAAAAATGGGATATATTTAGATAAAATCTTACTTGAAACATGAGCAGAAATCGAAACCGAAACTTCGGCTCCGTCGGGAAACTTTGGCCTCGGGCCGCCAAAAACATGGCTACCACGTGGAACGAGATGTCACGTGATCTTCTACGCAACGACGGGCATAATCTCAATCTGTCTAGGAGGTGTTGGCATGATCGGGGCGGGTCACCCTTGAGGCGGGCGTCTGCCTGGCGCACGTGTCGTCTGCATCGCAGTCTTTACCACGTTTAGGTGTCTGCGATATCCGATGACCTCTGAACAGCGGCGGCATCAGTCTGCGCACGTACTCTGAACGAAACTCTGAGAGACAATAATCACGAACGTCGAGACGATGACGGAGGTTGTGACGTAGAAGACGAAGGAACGACCGTACGGCTCAAAAACCGCGCACCGCAGGCGCGTTAAGCCACTCACGTGAACATCGCAGAGGGCGGGAGGAAACGTTACTGACATCACCTGTTACGCTTACCCCGAGAAGTAAAAACAAACAGAATGGGTAATGCTGATGACGTTCAGCTCAATGTGGGCTACGCCAACGCCGTAGCCTCGACTGCGTTGCTGATTGCGCCTCGAATCGCCATCTATAGAGTCTGCCGATTTCGGCAACTTGGCGCGTTTCAAAGTTTGCCGGACCGTTTAAGAAACATTTAGACAGAACTAGGTCATAATATTTGACGTGTGGCATTCCTAGGTCACGCTGAGAAGGACTGTATAGTTTTTTTGTTTTCGGAAACTAAAGTAAAGCGGAGTTGTTTTTAACATCGCAGTGCTACGACAAGAGAGGACTGTGCTACAAGGATAAGCTTTCAAAACGCAAGTTTTTTTATCTGTGCGGGGAGCTGGCTTCGGAAATAAATGCAGACCGCGGAAATCTCGAGTTATACTTTTGTTGGCCGCTTCTCTCGTCCCGGAAAGTAGACGTAGCCTCCTCGTTAAACCTTATTGGGCTCGATTTGCTCCAGTCTGGGCCGCCATAATGAGATGCAGACGACAGATGAACTCTGCTCCCCTGCTTTCTGCGACAAAAGCTTTTCCCGTTCTGGAGGCACACAGGTAACCACCAGCGTTCCTTCTTTTAGAGAGGAGAATATAGACCCTTTTTTATAAGACCATGCTATAACCTTGCTACTATGTATTGAGTATAGCAACTACTTGTGAAGATTTTGATTTTGTTTTTTAGAAATCTGTTCGTCCACAAAGACATTATAGTCCGACTGCCCGATCCATTTATTTTTGTAGATCTGATCTTGAAGTTTGCAATTTGTTTGCATTTGTGAATCAGTTTAGACCACTCAAAGCTAAAATGAAATTCTTTACAAAAATATCGAATCTGTGAACTGAAATATGATAATCGAAGCTAGTGGCTTACAAACGTTATGTTGTAACATTTGTGCGGAGAAGGAACTTTTCTTGTTTTGCGCGCTCTGCTAGCTCGAAAAGCGAGAATATGTTTTATCCTTAACTGTTTTTCTGTGAATAAGCAGAGGCTTCTAGTTGAACGCACCAAAAGGGTCGCGGCTGCTGTGATTGTGCCCAGAATCGTATAAAAGAGTGAAACTGCTTTGAAACTGCACGTGTAAAGAAAAGAGGCGTTGCAGTTTTCTTTCTGTGTGCAGACGCAAACTTTTTAACACTTTTAAGGGTGTAAAAGAGGTGATGAATATACACCCACGGTTACACCTCTTTAGCGCCCTATCTGAAGTAATAGTAACAGCTTTAGCGGGGGTTGTGTTAGCGACTGCATCAAATAATCGAATAACGGCATCGAATCGACTGATGAATATACATTTTGTTTCAACACTGACAAAACTATTGTGCGAAATATTATTCAAAACGAAGCAGTGATCTTGAGACTTTCATAATTGTCGAGAAAGCTGCCTGTGAAAATGTATTCTTCAATCGACGACTATACAAGAGTGTGAAGCAGTCGACAGGTTTGTTTATGACTCTGCTCTCACTCGTGCATCATTGCATCCGCGTGTATGGTTTCCGTGCATGGTCTCCGTGCATTTGACAACCGTATGTGGGGCCTGTTGCCCGTGAACTTGTTTTTCGCAGTATATCTGTAGGATGTTGCTTATATTGCGACTCTCACCCATGACGACAGCCTTTCAGCATTATGGTGTTGCTAAATGCCTTCAACCCTGGACGATAGACCGATCTTACGAAGCGTCGCATGCATGCGCGACGCCGCCACAACGGTAGTTAAATGGAGGCAGGTGCCAGTGCAAAAAACAGCACGTGCAACCTCGTGCTTTGCTCGCGCAGCCCGCAGCAGAGTTGTCGGGCGTGCAGAAAGTCTGCAGTTCGCACAATGCCGGTAGCGGTGGCGCAACAAAATCGGCTGGTGAAATTGGTCTATCAACATTTTAGGGCGATTGCTATTATGGAGTAGAAATCGCAGCGGATTCCGCGTGTGTTTGTGCAGGCCCGTGACTTTATATGACGTCACCCGACGTCGGTTTCACTAGGCACTGTAGCTCCCCGAAACACGTCTTCCACCAAATTTGAATAAAGAAATCTCTCCGCTATATTCAGCGAGGAAACTGTGACGTCCCATGACATCATGATCACCTGACACCAACATTACCAGAATACCTCAGTTGTGGAACTCTCGCGGAAGGGGTACCCCCCTTGCCCCCACTTCCATCACTAACTTCAGTCCGCCTCCCGTCGTTCGAAGCGCCATCTAGGTTTTTTTTTTTTACGAACTGTGTGTTCCATAAAGTACGGTGGAACGCCATCCGGACGCTGCGCTTCGAAATATGCGTATTCCACAGAATACGCTGCAGTTACCATAGCAGCCGTCCGGCGCGTCGCACGACGGGAGGTGAGTCGTGGTGAGAGAGGGGGGTACTGCTCGTGCATGCAGCGTCTATGAGCAGTTCGGTAACTGAGCTAATCTAATAGCGTTGCCTGACACTTAGTTCCCGCTATATTTAGCCAGAAAATCCCAGCAAAGGAACCGGTATTTTTTCAGTGTCGTTTCATTAGAATAGTCCCGCTATACAAAAGCCAAGAATAGAAGAAACAATTGAGCGGGTGAACTCACTTCCTTGTACGGCTTCCACCGGTCCACCTGCATAATCCTCCTCCACACCTTGTGCAGAGTGAGGCGAGCCCCGAACAGCAGTAAGCACTCGCCTTCGTCGGTCATCAAGTCGGCCACATTGCGGAGAGCAGCGGTGAGGTCCCCCGCCCATTGCAGGGCGAAGAACGAGTAGACGCGGTCAAACTTGCCGTACTTCTCGACGAGTCCAGAGACGTCGCTTTCAATGTCGTGCACCTCGTACGAAATCTGCGGATGCGCGAAGTTCTCCTTGGCGTACTCCACCATCTTTCTGGAGAGGTCCGTGGCCACGATCCTGCGGCAGGGCTGGCAGCGCGGCAGCAGGTCTTGGCGCGTGAAGTCTCCCGTCCCGCAGCCCACGTCGATGAACTGCTGGCTGGAGTTTGGTCTGCTACCGAATGACTCGTGCAGCAAATCGAGCGTTTCGATGTTGATGGCTCGCTGCAGTTTGTGTGCGCTCACGTAGATCTGGGGTGCGATCGACGGTTTATTCGGGTGTTTGTCGGCAGTGCTGGCATCGGAAGGAGGAGTAGCCATGTTGCTGCGAAAATGTCACCAACTGCGAAGAAAGGCAATTTTAATTTCTTCGGTTGAAACCCTTGAGATGGGACCGTAATACGGATGTATCGGTATTAATTTACTACGTAAAATGTAAATAAAAGCCTGTTTGGGCAATAAACTTATTAATTTTTTCCAGTCCTACAGCGGGAACTCTTACAAAAATGTGGCTCTAAAAACAACGACCAATACTAGGCGCGAAGAGCACCAGAAGTATGTTTCTTGAATACCAGGTAAACATTACATAACAATAAACACTCGTGTCAATAAACAGTCGATGCCAATGACGTCATCAATGACGTCACTGATGACTTCATTGGCATCGCATCGTCACTGATGACGTCATCAATGACGTCACGCGTCCCATGGTGCACCATGCGGTTACGCCGGCGGCGACGCCGCTCAAGCCGAAAACGGGCGCCTTACCGCTCATTCACACTGGAAGCGGATCCGCGTTCGCAAAGCGGTTGCCAAAGTGGTTGCATAAAGATCACGAGAAAGATCCAGTTCAATTGCACGCGCACTCGATGACATCATATGCGCGTGCAATGGTACTGGATCTTTATACAACCGCGTTCGCAACCGCTTTGCGAACGCGGATCCGCTTCCAGTGTGAATGAGCGGTAAGAGCTGCGCTCTAAAATGTAGAGCACCAATAAAAGTTAAAAATGATCGCTAACACTTTAGAGCGGCTTTTCTATTGAACTTCATGTGACACTAAAGCTGCACCAATCTCTCCATGTAAAAATCTATCGATTAAACGAAATACCCTGTGAAATGCAAATAAAATCAGCGGAGCCCCCAGTCTTCGCTTGTTACCTCAATGCTGTCGTGATATTTATCGAGGACCAGTATATTCTCGGACACAGACATATTTTTGCAAGTGGCGACTTTTTCTTTAGACTGTCTCAGAAACAGCTACCAAACCCGACTGACTCACACTTCAATTTACACTGTTAAAAAGGTGCCCTTATGGTGACTCTTACAATACTAACATTAAAATATCGTCTCTCTCCAGCCGCCCTGAGTTGCAGAAGAACAAATAAACGCATTACCAGGAGTCGGCTGGGACGCGAAACACTGCCTTGCCTCTTGTGCTACAGTTCACTTCAAACGCCTAGACAGTTATCCCAGTAGAAAGCTTGCGTATCATTCACAAGTCACAGCTTTGCACGGCATCGTGGAAACTCTCCATAGAGTAGATTTTGTACCGCATGATGTTTAAAAAGCGGATGTGGTTTACAGACAGCAGCTGTTACCACGAGATACGGGTGATTCACCCCCATATCCTGTCGGGTGCAGGCAGGTGGAGAACATTTTCACGATTCGGTTCATGTAGACGCGTGCACGAAGTTTAGTACACGGACACATGAGGCCATGATCAGAATATGTGGGTCAAAACAATCTAACGCTCCGGTTCGGCTCCGGGTCCAGTTCTAGTTTAATTCTGGCTCAGTTCCGCGGGGGAGGAGTGATTCGAACCGGTCGGAACCGTGGAATTTTTAACAATCGCTTTGTCATGTTTTTGGCGTTAGGCGCGACTACCGCCCTGAAACAAATAGCTTTTTTTTTTAACACATATTGTGTTTTATGGGTCGTTTTCTATGAGAACGAGCGTCATGAACGAGTGACACGCTGGGAGCACTACACAATCCAGTTTCAGCGGGGAAATGGAGGTCGTGGCTTGACGTAACGTGACTTCTGCACTAATCCAGCTTCCCCGTTAAATTTAGGAAGGAAATCACTAGGAGGGTGAGGGAGAGGAGGAGGAGGGAGAGGAAAGGTCGATGAGGGAAGGAAGAAAGAAAACAAGGGTTAGGAAGAGAGAATTAAAACGAAAATATATAAAAAATAAATAAAAATTAGAAAATAATTTTGCGTGATTTGTTTAGAACACGTTATGTGCTTCCTGGTCGTTGTCTGCAGGATCAACATTCTGTAACTTCTCTCATCACTAGCTGAACAATTTCCTTTTACTTTTAGAATTCAAAACATGCACTTGAGCTTTGGCACTAAGCCGCCAGCAGCGTCTTAGTTTCAAACGTAAAAAAAAAAGATATTGCATTTGCCTAGTTTAAGTTAGATGATCGTTAACGTCAATCCAACTTTTTCTATGATTCAACGTATTGAAACCAATTGCAGTTTCTGCAGATTTATTAGCAGTATCAGTTTTAATGAGGCGAAAACAAAAAAGCGTGGAAAATTTGAATATTTGACTAATGCTGTAAATACGAAGTACTTTAGATGCTGTACAAAATCGTCAAATGCTTGGCATTTTGCCATATTTACTGAGAAAAACGGCTCACCAAAAAAAGTAAAATTTTGAAGTGTCACAAGATTCTAAGTCAAGATTTCTCAAAATATAATTTAAGGAAACCCTCCGTATCAATAAGGACGCTGCTTTTTGTGTCGAGCATTATTAACTCTAAGCACCGCGATATGAGCTAACCATCAAACAAAGGAAATCCAAACATTCTTTACAGCGTGTTGAAGAACGGAGAAATTACAACCTTTGCTTGATGTCAACCTTCATTTTCCAGCTCTGCATACTTTCCACAAAAAAAGAAAAAAAAAAGCTTAGGCTAAATATTTAAAACAACGGTTATCTGAGTGCACATCTCGGATTTGATTGAGGCCTTTGGCGGAGTTGTCGATAATTAAATCCTCTCAGACACTGTGTCTTGATTTTCATATGCACTAATTTCCATTATCAAAGTGAGAGCTGAAATGAATAAAAATAAAATTTGTCGCTCTACCTGCACCTCCAAACGGTATAACAAGTTTAAACCAATTGAAGATAAATAAATGGGGTCTAATACGACCAAATAGTAAATTTGGTTCTAAAAGCCAATCGACAAAGAAAAACGCGGAGGCAACGAAACTACTAAATCATAAGCATGCACCCAAAGTAATTGTGTTGTATATATCTTTTTAGACAGCGGCAAGTCAGCCCAAGTGGGTGTCTGATGTACGGTTGGCCACCTGGACGGATTCTGGTTGGTGTAAGAATTCTTTACGTGGCACAGGGGTTCTATGGACTCTCAAAGAGCCTAGATTCAAGGAAGGAGGCAACTCAAATTCCGGAGAGCGCTTAGAATTTATTGGCGGACACCGGCGCCCGCAGACTGATTACTAATTAATGCGCATGCGTGCGCTGCGGCGCGGCGAGGAGTATAGTGGCCGAAGAGCCTGAGCCAAGCCTGTAGACGCTTGCAGACATTCGACGCCGTCACCTCCTTTTCGCAGCTTGTATTCCAAAGGCGGCCCATAAGCTACGTGACCCCGGACATTTCGGCACACTGGCAGGGATCGTCCCGGTGGCAGATATCACAGGGGCCTCCCAGATGGCGCAGCATGTGCCGAACTACGACGACCAGGAGATTGATACATCATTTGTTTAATTCGGACAACCGACGGGTAGTACAGTTGTCTAGGAGGCCGTCACAAATATCATTGGTAGGCCAGACAAGGCGCACAGTCGTATATAGAGAGGGTTTAGCCGTACATTGGGATCAAATGAAGAGGATCATAGGTCGAAAGCGGGCTGGGCGTATTCCAGGGCGTCTTCGCAAATTCGAATGTGGCCAGCCAGAAGCCGCGAATAATACCCTTGCGGTTGTCGCGAGAATCAAAACAAATAAGTGCGTCGGAGTAACTCTCGGTGACTGAAAAGATGGTGCACGTGATTTTTCGATAACCGTCATGCAAAATAGAAATCTAGCAGAACCATCGACGTAATCCGTACGCCAGGTGTCGAGGGCCGGGAATCTGCCGTCCGAGCGGTCAGACTCCGACCGAGCGAAGCAGAGCGGCACATTCGATTCTTACATCTTTTTGCATGGCCATAATCGAAACTCCACGTGCACTCTACTTTCAACCATGAAGAGCTACCACGTTTAATACTTAGGCTCTTATAAAAGTGTTTGCCGCTGGGATCACTTTCGACTTCTGGTTGGCCAACAGAGCATGCCGAGCCCTCTTTCGGCGTCTGGTGCGCCCTGGTTCTGCCCGCTCCTCCCTTTCACAAAACTCTCTTTATATGCGGCTTTGACAAGGCGACGGCCCCCCTTCGCTCCCCCCCCCCCTCCCCCTCTTCCTCGGTCGCATCATTCAGCAAGCCTACAGAAAAAAAAATGTCAAAAAAGAGAGAGAAAAAAAACAAAAAACGTGGCAGGCACAAATTAAATAATGATATTTCGGAACATGTCATTATAAACCGAAAGGTCTCGGCAGGCCATCACGCGAAAAAACTGACTTCCTCATGGCCTTGGGATTCGACGCGGACGGTGAACCATTTCTTGTTCTTTTGTAAAAAGGTAGTTATAATAAATAGAGGATAGAAGATAAGAGGCATGGTGGTTAAAGCAAGGGGGAGAAGGGGAAGAGTAAATCAGAATAAATTGGCATGAACAAGTTTTAATGTAGCGCTAATGACAATATTTTTCTAGGTTGCGGAAGTCACCACCAGAATCAAAACGGCGTCATACGTCAATTTATTCCATCCATGTAGCCCCGCGCTCGGTCTTTCGCGTTTCATCGGGACGCAAATGAACGTATATAGGAACTGGAGATCTTACGCTGGGCTTAAAGTGTAGAATAAAATCTTAGATAATAATTTTGTGAATGGCCTGGCTGAATGGCAACGCCCAGCCTCTCTACTGGCTTCGCTCCTTTCATTCCAAGTAGGTTCCTACAAGGGTGGCGTACCAACAGCATCTTGATTGTTTCCAACTTGCTTGAGTTAAAAGGTTGTAGTTAGTTAACGAGAAGGTCTTTACCCTGAAGTGTCTTCGTATTATCTAAGGCACTGCACTAAAAACATTTTCCAAAATTTCGGGTTAGTTGGTGCAGGTTTGAGTAATTTATTATTTCGCCAAAAATTCCGAGAAAGAACAGAAAAAAGAAAGCTCTCATGAAGAAATAATAGCTAGAAATTGTCTCTAAGCTCCTGCTACAATCATCAGAAAATTAAAGTACATACGTCTGTACTATAGGTATGCACAAATTAATTTATTACCATGTTTGACAACTATATGTCTGGTTAAGGAGATAAACTGACTGATGTGTATTTCTAACTCTTAAAAAAAAAAACACGTAACCGTCGGGATTTTTTTATATGAAAGCTTTCGTGAGACCCACAAATCAGTCAAAGTGCAGTCGTAGACAATACGAGCTAAAACAACCGTGCCATGATCCAAAAGCCACCGGCGGCGCTGCACCGACGAGAGATGTTGAACTAGCAACCAGAGATAGCACGCGGAGGATATTGTAGTGTCATGCTATCTGACTAAGCTTGATCAGGCTTCGAAACTGCGCATTGTGTCTGCGCACGTGTTCCTGCTGTGTTTGTTCATAGTTACCATCACTTTTGCCTGTTCATATATCGAAAAAATATTTCACTGGTATTACGCGTCCAGGCAATGTAGAGGACGGAAAGCGTGAACAGGCGGTAGCAAAAATCTTTGCCTCTCAAGCTTCGGCTCGACGAGCTTCACATCGGCCTTAAGACGTTCATGCATGATAGCCTATCAAATGCCGTAAAAGAGCTCGTCAAATAGGAGGACGTGGGGAGTGTTCCAACTGATGAAACCGCCTTGCAAAGCATGCTTAGTGTCTTATATGTAAATACACGTAGCGTCTTGCCCAAGCGTGACGATGTTTCATCTTTGATCTCTTCATGTGACGCTAATTTTGTTCTGCTGTCAGAATTTGTTTAAATTTGACACTGTTTCTAGCGAAATAATGCCGGATCATTCACATTTTCACATGTATCGGTGTGACAGAACGGGTGTTCTTATTGCTACTAACAAAAGTATTTCAAGTCAGAGGGTGTTAGCTTTCATTACTCTAGAAATGGTTTGGGCTTTCGTGAATAGCTACTTTGGATCGTTTTTTATGTGGGAGTGTTACCGGCCTCCTGGCGCTTCACCTGGTTTTACTAATCTTCTTCATAATGACTTGCTCATACTGGCATTTTGGTAAAACTATATTTGCTTTCGGTTATTTTAACCTGCAATTCGGAGACTGGAAAACATTGACTCTCACTTGTTTGGGCGGCACGAATATTAGCAGCGATTTCGCAGACCTCTGTTTTTCTTTCAATGTAACCCAGTTAGTTTCTTTCTCTACCAGTGTCATCGATATTAACTCTAATGTTCTTGATTCGGTACTTACTACTACCGATCTTTTAATTATTCTCTGTCTCCTCTAGATGGCGTAAGCCACCACAATGCACTTCATTATTGATATTAAGGCACTAAAACTAGTGAGCCTTAACAAAAATACGGTTCTTTAATAAGGGAGACTGCGACATAATAAATTTGCAGCTTTCGGACTACTTTGTTACTTTCAATGAGAAAAATAATGATCATAATGTTAATGAAAATTGGCAAATGTTTAAAGACAAACTATCTGAGCTTGTCGAAAGTTACATATCGTGCACAACTATTCGAGCTATTACTTCAAAACCATGGTTTAACAATACACCCTGTCGCCTTGAAACAGAAAGAAAAGGTTGTTTAGAAACGCTAAAAAAGTAAATAAACGGAGGCCTGGTAAAGCATACTTTATACAAAGCTATGCTGAGAGAGCCTAAGCAGATATTCTTTCAGCACATTTTACCAAATGTGTTAATAAACAACCCTCGTCAATTTCGGAATGCTGCTAATCAAAAACCCTCTTCAGACATCAAGCTAGTTGATAGTTGTGATAAACATATACTGATTGATATGTGTGCCAATATTTTAAGTGTACTTTCTTGTGTCTTCACTGTTTCCACGCCAATAAATGACTTCTTTTCTAACTTCTAATGTTTTTTTTCTTCAATGCATCCTATTCTTATATACTTCAATGGCGCAATCAACATTCCAGAATCACTGAAAACTTCATCATCGTGTGAAATAGATAATAATAATATCAAACTGGTTAATCAACACCAAATTTCCATCTGAACTTTTTCTAACTAAACGCTTTCAGCAGTCCTTAGAAAAAGGAATAGTACACTTCGATTGGAAAATTGGCAAGGTTATTCCAGTCCACAAGTCCGGCTGTCAGTCGTCTCCACTATATTACCGCACGATTTCACTTACCTGCATTTCCAGCAAAATCATCGAGCATATCATCTACGAGCACCTTATTAACCTCCTGGACGCCTGCGAACTTTTCACAAAAGCTGAGCATGGCTTCCGCGAACACTTTTTATGTGAGACTCAACTTCTTTTTCTTACAAAACACCTGTTTAAAAATCTTGACTCTGGCTTTTCTATTGACGCTGTTTTCCTCGACTTCGCTAAAGCATTCGACAAAATCCCACATAATCGTCTATTGTTTAAACTCTCTTCACTAAAAAAAGCTCCCCAAGATTTAAAATGGATTAAATCTTTCCTTAGCCGTCGCTCTGAATTTGCTTTAGCTAACAGCACTGCTTCCTCCTTGTCTCCCATTTGTTCGGTCGCTCCACAGGAAACTGTGCTAGTCCTTTTTCTTTTTCTAATTTATATTATGGACCTCGCTTTTCAGCTCCTGTCGTCCATTCGCCTTTATGCTGACGATTGTGTTATTTACCGGCTAATAAAGACTCCCAACGACCATCTTATTCTTCAGAATGATATTAACAAACTTACATGACTGGTGCCGTACCTGGCAAGTGTCTTTCAATGTTATCAAGTGCATGTATCTATCCTTTCCGTGCTCCTCTTCTTTGCCCATAACTACATTGGTACATAACGGCACTGCGCTTCAGACGGCTACTCAAAATAAATATCTAGCTGTACATTCAACCGCTAACCTATCCTGGAATATTCATATTGATAAAACAATTTCCTCTGCGAATCAATCACTTGGTTATATCCGTGGTAATTTGAAATCAGTTCCTTCTAACCTAAAATGACTTCTTTATATCTCTCTTGTTCGTCCTAAACTAGAATATGCTTCATCTATATGGCACCCTCATCAGTCTGGCCGAACTAATGCAGTCGAAGCGGTTCGAAATAGTGCTGCTCACTTTATTTTTTCTGACTACTCCGGTTTTTAGGTGTTACTGCAATGAAATCACAACTAAACCTTCCCGATCTTTCCTGGCGTCGTAAAATTGCCCGACTTTGCCTTCCTAATAAAGTTGATGATTCCGCACCTTTAAATGAGTCTCTTCTTAGCTCTCCCAGTTATATGTCGACAAGACTCAATCACTCATGAAAGTGTTTTCAGCCCAAGACTACCTCTACAGCATTCAAACATTCTATCTTACCCGGTACCATTGTGAGCTGAAATGGCCTTCCCGATAGCATTGTCACCATCACAGATAACACCAAGTTTCGCCTCGCACTAACCACCCAAGCCACTTTGTAATGTCCCTCGGGGCCCTGAGGGTATTCGTAAATAAATAAATAAACGCAAAAGCAGTCAGGTAGTAGCCCGTGTTGAATCGCTCCAAAGACGACAGTAGCCGAACCATGAAAATGTCTGGAACTCAGCGCTCGTCCTCTGCTTTGCCAACCCCAGCGCCTGGCTCTGATCAACATTGGTAGTATATATATATATAGTATATATATATCAGATCACGTGGCCGCTTGTTCTAAGCTGGTGACGTTGAGGGGAGGAACGCGGCTCGTTTTTCTTTCACTTTTTCTGCGAGTTCTATTCCGTGTGGTGCAAAACGAATGCGTGTTTCATAGGTCATTTACGACAGAGATTCGTTCTTAGTAATATTTGCACGAAGTCGCATCGTCCCTTTGACTCGCCTTGTCTTTTCTAATTGACAGACATTTCAGATTTGGCATGGATGACAAGAATGCTGGTGTTGTGCCCTCGTTCTTGGCTGAAGGTTAGCTGTGCTCGTCTGAGAAGAAGGGCTTGTAATAATGAGCACTGTTGAGCATTAGGAGAATACAAAGGAGTATGTGCATGGAGCACACAGGGAGGAGCGATCCATGGTTAACAGCCAGCAACTAGGCCTCGGTTCTTAGAAAAAATGTCCTAAACCAAGACAGGGCCGCCAGGTCGTGGGCTGGACAGGGAGTTGCCTCCATGTAAGACAAAGCCCCATAGGTGCCCGTGGCAGGTTGCAGGCAATGCAAGAGAGCCAAAAGCTCCTCAGGCCAAAACAAGCAGTCAACAAACCCAGCCAATTCAGAGCGAGGGAGCAGTGCAATTTCACGAAGGACAAGAAAGAAGACGTGCACAGGCACAGTGCTGACTATCAACTGTAGGTTTATTTTTCCAGCGAATCAGAAATATAAACACAAGGAAGTTAGAGAAGAAAAAAAGGCACGAAATAACTGCTAAAATGATTTCTACCATGCCATATCACTTTCACACGATATACTTCCTACTGTAACACAAAGCTGCCGCAATACTTGATAAGACATAACGTACACCCCCCCCCCCCCCCCCCCCCCCCCCAGGTATACCGACATAGCTCTAACACATTCGTCTTACCCTTTCAATAAAACGAAAATGCCGCTTCGACTTTCGCGGCGACGTAAATTTTGTTATATGCCAAGATTCTTAAATTATTGAACGAAGGGACGCAGCCACACCTACTGCAATGCACCACAAGGTGGCCTGACGGGGTGGAACGGAGAGAAACGGAGTGCTCCCTCACATTCACACATCTCCCCGTCTGTTAGATGTACACTCTACAACAAGTGAGGGAGATCTTATACAAAATACCTGTGGCACAGAGAAAAAAGGGAGTGCAGTGGTTGACATCACATAACATCACAAAATACTGTGTTCCACCTGGGTTTGCGACAATGAAAAGGCTACCGGCAAACTGTGCTTGTTCGCAATACATTTGGCTTCGTGAAAAAGGGTGTGTCCACAAGATACCACCAGGGGTCGAGATGTCGGTTTCTGCCTAACCATTGAGGTAAGTCAAACACTAAACAGTTTTAACAGAGCTTCAGCCAACCCTTAACAGTCGGCACAGGAAAGCCCACTGAGGTCAACCTAGAGACATCTAAACACAGACTGTTCCCTCATCTATGGCGGCATGACTTCAACAATGAAGTTCGTATGCATGATGTGGCGATCACACGCTTCACCAGCTTAGAATGCGTCGAATCATATGGCATTAACCGCTTTTTAGAATGTGGTTCATAGAACCAACAGATGTGAGAGGGCCAAGCTTCAAGCCTAAAAATTACACAAAACTTACGCATATGGGTTTTGTTCATCGATTTTAACTCTGGGGAACGCTCCTTAATATAGCCCAATGAAAGAGAGAGTGATTAGCCACGCGTGTTCGTCGAGGAACGAATCCTGCAGCTGATGTTGACCAGAGGGCCCGACCAGGGTTTCAATGAAGACTAGCAAACCAGTTAATCTAGATTGAATACCATAACATCTCATGTGCTGTGAATTGGCAGCGTATTTTCTTTATTCGCACTTCGTATTTTTTATATTGTTTAGGCACAATTGAGAAAAAACGCATCACCTTCCTCCGAAAAACTGCTATTCCACTGCGTAATTGCAGAGAAAACAAATTATTTGCCGAGCTGCAGCTCCGTGTGGCGGTGGTGGGAACCACGGTGGCACGTCACTTAGGTACACGCGGAAGTCAACGAAACCTGTTCCCCTCTCCTGCTACACACGCCGGCCGGCCCCGTGGTGAACTGTCTTTTGTGTCCATCGCGCGATGCAACCTTTGGCGATGCTGATTGTTGAAAAGTCGACAATTGCGGGAGGAGCTGCTGGGGTCTTTGAAGAGAGAACGCAACAGGAGGCCTGGTGGTGCCTCGGAGACGCCACTCGAAAAATGGCGTGAGAATTGAGGGGCACTTTGACCTTCGATCAGTTCAATATTTTTTAATAAAAACTAGCGCACGCAGAAAAACATGATTTTTTTTCGTTCTGTGGGTGACACAGAATAATTCCCTCAGTTAATTAGCTAAAGTCCGCAAATCGTTGCACCGCCCGTTTAACACACATTGTTTTACCACTGCGAGTCACAGAAGTAAGTAGCGAGAGGACATGGAAAACAACACCTTTGAGCCGTGGTTTATGAATGTCGGTTGGCCAGAGAAACAAATGCGGATGCGAGATGACAGCGACATGCATTATAAAGAATTAGGCTTTATCCGGGGATGGAAATATAGGTGCGACACAGCACAAACGAGCAAGCACTGTTTTTTTTTCTGTTTGTATCTTAGAGTTGAAAGGTTGTCATTAAAGGGATACTTCAACGAAATTTGAAATATATCCGTCGTGTTCAAAAATAGGTTGAATATGATCCACATTATCCGTAAATGACAATCGCACGTTTGTATTTTGAGGCTGGTGGCTGTATTTTTTGTTATAAACGGCCCACTCTAGCAAGCTTTTGGAGAAGGCCCAGCTTAGAGCACGTGACATTCGACGTAATCGTGACGTAGGTCGTATCGGGACGAGCAAAGCTACGGCGAGGCTGACGTTGAGGGGATGGCCTAGTCGTTCCAGCCGCTGAAGCGGCTGCTTTTGTACGAATTTTGAGCGACGGGTTAATCTTTTATAATCTTGTAGGGGGACAATAGCTACTTCTGGAACACACAAAAGGGATTCTCGGGAAGACGGGAGTTCCTCCTTCCCCTCTTCTCTCGTCGTGGCCGGAGGCGAGACACTCACCGTCACTAGCTGTCAAGGTTCCTAGACGGGCATTATAGCCGCGTCCCACTAGAGCGACAGACAGCAACAAACGACAGCGACACACGACAACGAGCGACAGACGACACCGACAGACAGCCTGTTTGTCGGAGTCCGCCGTCCCACCTGGCGGACACGACACGGAACACAGTGGCGAGGAAACTTGTTTCCTAGTGGGACTGGAGTTGTCAACAAAACACTTCAAAATACACAGACAAACAGAGTCTGGCGACGCGGTTTTCGTGTTTTGCTCTTTGGGCATAAAACGCGCCGACAAACACGGTTAAAGTGGAGACAATCATTTTATTTCTTGATTAAAGCTTTCGCTTCTCTTCATTTGCCGTTGGCGAGTTTCCGTAAACAGTCGTGACAATGGACACCAAACTTTTTCCGAACCAGAAATACCCGAATCGTTCCTTTTTCGAGCCGTTCTAGGCATTCTAGGTTAGCGCCACGGAGTTTCACGCTGATTTTGAGGATGTTTATAACTTCATATTCGAATGACCGAGGGCAGGCGCTCTTTGGTGGACAATACGGCATCCCGATTATCACAGAACGTGATGACAAGTCCCTCGTCTGCCGGAATGGCTTGCCGTGGAACATCGTGTCCTACTTCGTGGTGAGCGGTCTTACTTTGGTCAGTCCTCGCACATGGGTGTATCCATCCTGATGCAGGGGCGTAGACTTCGGCGTCTTGAAGCACCACCTCGCGCACCAAGTTTTCGCGAGCAAAACCAGCCACAGCAAAATCTCTTTCGCAACACGACCGCCCGGTGCCAGCCAGCACGCCGCTCCCGCGACCACTCCGTGCAATCGAGGGACCGGAACTGCGGGGCCCCGAACGAGGAGTGGCCGCCAAGGGCTTCTCGTTCCGGGAGGAAGGGTAGAAGGGTGGGAAGGGAGGCAACAGGAGGCATAAGCGGGCGAGGAGGATAAGTTTGTCTCCGAGAGATGTTCCTCAGTGGGACTGCTTGCTGCGCTTCAAGTCCAACGACAGACAAGAACTCGTCCGTCGTCGATCGTTTGTCGGCGCTTGTCGGCGATTGTCGCGGGTGTCGGTCGTTGCAGTGGGACAGCATCGGCGACATGGAACTTTGTGGTGTCGTCGGACAAAAATCGGTGTTTGTCGCTCTAGTGGGACGAGGCTTACAAACGAGGCGTTAGCGACAAATACCAGGTGCTCTTTGCTAATCGTTTAATTCGTTTTAAAATTCCTTTTCGTGACTTTCTTTTACAAGATATTGGTGCGTTCGATGTGATGCTGCTCCTTTGAACGCGTATAGACCATAAAATAAACGCCGAAATTTCATTGTAGTATCCCTTTAAAACGACAATACTACAGTGCTCCCCTAGCGGTGAATATTTTATGCTTGCCAATACCCTGTTCGAGTAAAATGTGAAATAACACAGATGTCCTGTTTGAACTAGCAGTATACAACTGCAAAAGTGGCACAGCATACGTTTTAGCCAGGAGCATGGGATGTTGAATGCTATGGAGGATTCTGCTGAAATGAGAGATTGTTTTTGTTATCTAAATTGTGAGGAAATGTTGATACTTTTTTTATGGAAATGAGCTTGCAGTCAGTCAGTCAGTTTAATAAGGCAACCTGAAACTGCTGTGTGGCGGCGTGACTAGCAAAGGGCTCTGGCGGAAGCTTTCGCTGTATGTGCCCCGAGCTGCAATACGGTAGGAGGAGAGCCTTGGTAGGTAGAAAATATTGCATGTTTTATCTATACTGAGAAAGATACTGGTTGAACGTTCTAGTTCAATAATAAAATGAGTAAATATGGGGAGCTTGTTGGATGTACCATCTGGTTGTGCAGGTAAATATATCATTTGTGTTTGCTGGGATGTTAACGGACGTTAAAGTCCCTGATCTAGCAGAGGTACTGCACTGGCTAAATTTCTCACCTACAGCTGAGACACAGGACACCCACTGAGGCTGACCAACTTTTGTCTGTCTGAACCAGGCTTGTGCCTGTCTTAAATCCACTATTCGATATACTGTATTTCAAATACGTTTGGTAGTATTTCGGTATCTTGCTCATAAATTTCTCACAGAGTATTTGCTACTGTATCTTAATTACATTTTTCGCTATGTTGTACTCAGTATCTAAAATGTGTTTTTCAACCTTCGAAAATATCTGTTGCCGGAACGATCTACGGGACGGATCGTCACACTCCACGGTAAAGCTGAACCGATTGCAAACTTGGAGGCAAGCGACCAAACACAACACAGGAAACAAGGCACGAGCAAAACGCAGTGTCCGAATGTTAACAAGGGATAATATAGATAGCCCGAAATACGCCCGCCTTTAGCCATCCTCGTGTCCTTTCTTTTTCAAGATTTTTTTTTAATGGCGCGTTACGGTTTGAGCTATCGAAGTGCTTGCGGCGTCACCGGTATTTTACACGTTTGTCTTAATCTAGAGTGGTTCCGTCAGCGGAAGAATGTACGCCAACGCTTTGTACACAATTGACCATTTTGGGAAATCGTCGGTTCAGGTGGTTCTCATATCAAAATACGCGAGCAGATTTTCAATTATGCACGAACACCCCTCGGCCACGGAAGCTTGATCCTGCTGGTTACATTGAGCGGCAGTGACCTAAATTGGGCTTCCAGGAAACCCTTGTGTGCCTATTGTGGCATAACTCTGGGCTCGTTCAAAAGCGTTTCTTTTGTCTCCTTCCGAATGCTCACATTGTTTCATTCTCAGAATCCTCCAACCTAATTTTCTGCCAGACGCAGCCAGGGATTGAAAGCGGTTTTGTGTAGACTCTCTTGTGTCATTTGTGTTTCCCTCTTGACTTTCCTGATATATTTTTTGAGCCTTTCAAGGTACTGGCGCTCGCTCGCTCTTAGTTGTTGATCAGCGACAGAAGCTGCTTTCCGTGCACGTTTGTTGTTGACACGCGTATTCATCAACAAGTCTGACGGCCTGATCAAATTCTCTACAGGGTGTCACAAAAGAAAATTGACAAGGTCTTTTTAACCGCAAAAGTAAACTAGGCATCGCCGAACGCTCATTCCCCGCCCAAAGGTAAAGCTAGAGGTCACAACCAGATGCCAAGGTTTCAGCCCGATCGGATAACTTAATCAAAAGTTATAAGTGATTTTCTGAAAATTTCAATGGGAAAGTAGAGCCCATTTTTGCTCATTTCGGTTTTTGGTGCCATAGAGTCCCATGTGTTTGAAAACTCCGTCGGCCGCTATTTTCCCATTGAAAATTTAAAAACAAATCACTTATAACTTTTGATTAAGTTATCGGATCGGGCTGAAACTTTGGCATCTGGTTCCGACCTCTAGCGCTACCTTTGGGCGGAAAATGAGCGTTCGGCGATGCCTAGTTTATTTTTGCGGTAAAAAAAATGGAAGCCGTTTACAATTCCCTGTAACGCCGGTTAGAGCGCAGCTCTTGAGGAGGAAGATGGAAGCGTACTGAGCATAGGTGACTCCTTGAGGTCACGTGACCTAGGGGGGCTCCCGTGACGTCAGGGGGGTCACGTGATCTCGGGGGTCGCGTGACTTCAGGGGGGTCACGTGAACTCGGGGGTCACATGTCCCCAAGGGGGTCACGTGACCTCAGGGTGGTCACATGACCTCAGTGGGGTCACGTGGCCTCAGTGGGGTCACGTGGCCTCAGGGGGTTACGTGATCTGAGGCGGGTCAAGTGACCTGAGGGGGGACACGTGACCTGAGGGGGGTCACGTTACCTGAGGGGGTCACGTGGCCTTAGGGGGTCACGTGACTTCAGGGGGTCACGTGATCTGAGGCGGGTCAAGTGACCTGAGGGGGGACACGTGACCTGAGGGAGGGACACGTGACCTGAGGGGGGTCACGTGACCTGAGGGGGTCACGTGACCTAAGGGGGTCACGTGACCTGTGGAGGTCACGTGACCTCGCGGTTACGCCGACGCCGACGGCGCTCAAGCCGGAAACGGGCCCCTAAGAGCTGCGCTCTAAAAGGCCGTGTAAATTTTCTTTTGTGATACTCTGTAGTTTGGCTGTTAGGGATAGGCAATGCCGGACTGCGTGTCAAGTCCGCCGAATCGCTTTAAAGGGGCCATGAAACAAATTTTTGGTTGGCATGAATGATTTTAAATTGGGACTTTACTAATCGCATATCGTTTAGTTGGCCAAAAGAAAGAGGCTAGAAAGTGAAAAGCCAGCTTTTCGGTACGAACATTTGCAAATATAGCGGACTATTTTGTACCTTCTTGCCTTCGAAAGCTCTCCGCCTTTTCACTACGATACATCCGCGGTTCCAAAAGTGCGTCACCGGCGCCAAACTTACGTCAGCAGAGCCCAGCTCACGCATTGGACGCGAGAATTGCGTCACTCGGACGTATGCGCTCGTCAACAATCAATCCGTCGACGAATATTTGGATTCGCGTTCGTGGCCAAGGAGTGCTATGACGGAACTTATTGTCACAGGGGAATGACAAGTTCTATGGTGTGCATAAAAAGCACGGTGGAAGCTAGGAGTCATCGCACAGGTGCCGAAGGACTGTCACGACCACGTGATTTCACAATTCGCATTTGAGTTGAGGATTAAAGCTAAGGAGGAAGAAGTAGGAAAATCGTTTCATGACCCCTTTAAGGCATATTACAAACTTATTGCGGAATGCGTCATGAGCCGTGCGGACCGCCAAGCTAAAGCAAGCCAGTTGCCATGCCTACAATACGTGAGTCCCCCTTGTTCCTAAAATCTTTCAGTGCCTATCATGCTGCATATACCGATTTATCTCGAAGCAAACTTCAAGTGCAGCAGTTAAGCCGGTCGCTTCTTGAAAGTCATGAAGATCACAGCAGAATGTGATTTGCAGTGAAGTCATCACAAGTAGAGCACCCCCTTTTGACTTTTTTATTCTTATAATACTAGCTCGTAACTATTCTTGCCGGGTATGTTCGAATGTAATTCAATTACTTTTTCAAATTATGCTTGAAATTATGTTATGTTTTCAAATTACTCTACTCAAGATAGTTCGTTTAGAGTAACTTAAATACTACTGTAAATACATTCTCAAATGGGCATTTAGTATCTTATTTAAATACTTTTGTTGAGTATTTTGCATCGCACTGCTCTAAACACACAACTCGATTATTTTAGGGCTACTAAGTGATGTGACTGGGAAACGGTAAACGGAGTGCATAACATGACACATAAAATTTTTAAGTCAACTAAATTCTGGTGAAGGGGATCGACGGATGAAGAAGAAGGGCGAACCAACTGGGAGCGAGGAGCTAATGGCGGGGGTTGAATGACAGAGTTTGGTGTGTCCAATGCAATACGACTCCAAGGATCATCCAGATGACTGTTCCAGCGACAACCTAACTAACTAAGTAGTGACCGGAGGCACTTGCGGGAATTCTCGGCGGCGACACTTGAGGCCCGAAGACGAGAAGCTAGGATGACAATTCACCTGCTACTAGTTGGTGCAAGTCTTGGCATATTTGAAAGAACGCACCCAACTATCTTAACTTTTGGCAGGCTCCCGAGGCATGGCCGTTTTAAGATCGGTAGGTGCCCGCAAGAGGTTGAATCCAGGTGCCACTGTTAGAGCACCTGGATTCGATGACGAAGCAGGTGAACAGCTGGTGAACAGGACGGTGACAAAACCAGTGACGACAACTGGAAGTCAAGTCCACAAAAAACTGAGTAGGACTCGAGTTCATTTGAACATATGTATTTATACTTTTACCGCTTTATAAAAATAATTTTCGCAACCCTACAGTGATCCAGCCGACTCCTTTTTTACTGGATATGGTAAAGAAAGGAACACCTTTCGTCTTGACAAAATGCTTCATGCCTGTGAGGGCCTAGGTAGGTTGAAATATTCAGACGAAGTTGCATTGTTTCAAAAGGTATGCAGTCAACGCAAAAAGAAAAAAAATGTTTAAAATACAAATTTTCTGGTACTTTACAAGAACTGCAAAAGCTTTGATACGTGTTCCTAAAGTGTTGCTATCTTATATTTCGCATATAACCGCGTTTAAGTCCATCGCAAGTAGGTATGGAGTAGCGTTCCCTCTTGGTCATGCACGTGGCGTTATTCCCCCGTTCAAAAGCGGATCGTCCCGATGCAACATTAAATATAATAAGACATAGCTAAACCAAATAAGCGTTCACAGTTGATTGCGGGGGCAGTCTGAATTACGATAACACTTGATCAAGGCGGAAGGTTCCCGCGGTCGGCGATTTGGACAGCGACTGGCGTCGTTTTGTCTTCTTCCGGAGCAAAGACAGGTTTTCGCAGCGTCGAACGGTTCGCTCTGAGGTCGATGACTGCGCCGTATTCACACAGGAAGTACCCCCGTGGATGACGTCTCTTGCACAGTCTTGTCGTATGACAAATTTCACGGGCAGATCTCACCATGGATCTCGACTCCCGTGGTACACCTTCCGACGGGCGTAATCAGATGTCCTCCGGTGGTTCGAATTTGTAGGATATCCCACGGCATCGAACCTTTCTGAAGACGACTTGAAAGTTTACCAGTCACAACGGAGTGATCCGCACCCCTGTCCACGAGTGCCTATGTGTCGTGTCCGTCGACGATGACGTTGAGACTGTTCATCACCTTTCAAGGAGCGTCGTTCCGATGCCTGGCGAGCTTAGATTGGGGGCCGTTCTTCGTCCATGGAGGTTATTTTCGTCGTTGGTGTTCAGAAACTCCACCCCCACGGGTTAAGCTGCGCTTAGATCTCCAACCAAAGGGCGAGAAGCGAGAGGTTCTCACGACGGGGACTTTGCATCGGCGAAGCTGGACGTCGTGGGGTCGGTGTGAGAGCTGGCTAGCACGAGAGTGCGAGAGTGAGTCGGCAGGGCCACGCTGTGCCCCGTATCAGCTACACTGGCATCTCGAACACCCGGCCTAGAATATTCGAGCGTCGAACACTCGAGAGACTGACTCGGCAAGGTCATGTTGGCCTCCTTATCTATTACACCCGGTCTCTCGAACACTTGTCTTGAAATGTTCGAGCGCCGAACATTTGGCGTAAGTGTGAAATCGCATCTTGTCGAAGTATCGGGTAGCGTTTCTCACGGCCATGCACGCGGCATTTCGCCAAAAGCTCATCGTCCCGATTGAACTTTAAATAAAATAAGATAATGCCAAACCAGATAACCGTTCGCATTAAATTGCAGGGTCGTCTGAACTGCGAAAACACTTGATTGCGGCGGCAGGTTTAGGTGGTCGGTTATGATTCGGACAGCGGCTGGTGTCGTTCTGGCTTCCTCCGGAGCAAGGGCATGTTTTCTCAGCACCACAAATTCGCATCGCGGTCGATGACTGCACCGTATTAACACAGAACGGCAACGCCAAAAGTTACCTCTCTTGCACAGTTAATTGTAGTTTGAAGAATATCACGCGGCAATATGGTTCTTTTGTTTTGACAAGGTATGACAGACAAATGCCATTTGCAAGAAGCGCGTCTCAAGATCAACGAGCAGGCTAGGATAATCACATTCACGCTGATCACCACGCCATCATGGGCACCTACCACGTATGCAACGGGTCTGCTTTCGATGCTGATATCTACTAATGATGAGAGCCGAAACGGAAAAATCTAGCGAAGAGCAGGCGACGAAAGAGCAAAAAATTTGACGGGAGGCGCGCGCGCGATCGTGCGAGCCAGTGCTGCCACGGGGCGCCCGCGAAACGGAGGCCAATGTGGCCTCCTTGCGTTGGGACGCCAGGCGGCGGGGCGCAGACCGACGCCGCCGTTCACGCTTGTGTGGTCAGGCGGCGCCGCCGTCGGCGTCTGTGTCGGCGTAGGCGTAACCGCACGCGTTGCATTATGGGACGCCCCGCTAAACTCAACGAGAAAGTTATCCCGCTAATTTTTGCGGGTTTAGTTTCCCCTCTAAATTCAGCGGAAAATTTAGAGAGAAGTTTCGTGCTGAATTTAGCGGGTCTAGTTTCCGCGGTTAAATTCAGCGGGAAAATTTACGCTAAACTTCCCGCTATGGAGGGGGAGGAGAGGCATACCTTCCCCTCCGTACCGTCGCTTCCTCCTCCTCCTCCAGAGCTGCGCTCTAATTTGGCATTACACAGAATTGTAAGCATCTTTTGTTTTTGTTTTCCTCGCTCAATCCTATCAAGACAAGTTCAGACAACGCCTTTGTTCAACCTCACCCGGGTTCCGCTGTTTCCTGAGTATATTTAATCTACTCCTAACTATGCTGTGTGCTTCTTCCGCAAGGATTGCGGTCACGTCAGAACGCCGAGTTCTGATTGGCTCCGTTTGAAAGGCTAGTGGGTAGGCCTCAAGGCGGTTAACATTGAGGTATACCCTCTATCCTTCCACCAGAGCCAATCGGAGCTCCGCGTTCTGACGTCACGGCAACCCCTGCGCAGATACAGACGAACTTACGCTACGCATATCAAATCACTAAAGAAAGTTCCCATCACCAGCGGTCGATAAATATATTTTTTTTTTACCAAAACCGGTCACAACGACCACAAACACAACGAGTGAGATTATCCATCTTGATGAAGCATCTGCAGTTTTTTCCTCACTACTTTACCGTTGGCGTTCTTTGGTATCGAGTCAACGAATTTCACACCCCCGTGAAGGTGCATGTAGGTTCCAAGTTGGCCTGGGAAGAAATGGAAGAGATCAGCATAATATGTACACAGTTGACACTTTCTAGAACAACGATGAATAAACATGGCCGTTAATTAGAACGTTAAAAAAATATCTGAACGCGATTTAAGCAGTGTTGGGTCAAGTACACCTAAGAAGTACTTAATGTATAAAGTAAATTACAGGTCATGTTCTTCAAGAAATATAGTTAGTCAACTGGGCACCACGTACTGGAAGTAAAATACTATAAATAGAATGTACTTTTCAAATGAAGTCAAGTACCTTTTAACACAATCTTTCATGATTCCATTTCATTCCCTCAATAATGTTTTCTTTTCATCTGGTATATATTAGGTAAATCGAGGTGCATCAGCTATTTACTGAAACGGCGGCCAATATTCGATAACGTTAAGTTTTGATTTACTCTCGCTGACGAATTATTTTGCAGAATCACCTTGTAATAAGTCATTACTTAAAAAAAAAAAAAAAAAAAAAAAAAAAAACAGATGACGTCTCGAAAGACGACAGCGCGTTTTCAGATGACGATATGCTTATTTTTTCTTCAAATTTGGGCGATGTGTCTTGCAGTCGGGAGTTGAACTTTCCGCGGAAAGTACTAGAAAATAATACTTTTAAGTAGAATACGAGTACACACACTCAGAGAATGTACTTCAAGTAAAGGACAAGTCGTCTAAACCTACTTGAAGTAGTATTTTAAGTAGAATGCACTTGAAGTAGTTCCCAGATTAAGTATATTCGTGCTTAAAAATTCCAGTATAATTAAACCAATAAACTAGGTGCAATACGGCATTTTAGAAAGGTGCCTTTAGGTGATGCATTTATCATGCTCCAATTTTATATCTGGGTTGAAAAAAATGAAACCTAAAAAAAAGAATTATGGTGGAGGCAAGTTTGTAGAGACCAGGCGGGTGAATATCTATAAATGCGTCAGCATTTGTCGTTGCTCACACTATGGTGCCTGGAACGCGTCTCCGACTGGTGTGTTTACCGGGTTCAAAAAAGTGGTCCCTCGATTTCCGCCTGATGACGTCATACAAGTGTCATGTTGTCGCCTGTTGCGACCCTGGCGGCGCCCCAACAGTAGTGGTATAAATGGCAGACGCCTGTTCTTCTGCAGGTCGCTTTCCACTGTGACAGTTCACGGAAGCTCAAGCAACCGGAAGTTGGGACGCCTAAAGGGACGCCGTGACGAAAGCGACACTCGCGTTCGCTCGTGCTTTTCGCCAGCATTTCTACGGCCAACCGCAAGGATCGCGACAGGCAACAGCATGACACTCGCGTCATTTGTTGCCACATTGGGACCACTTTTGATGCATGGGCGGGATAGGACGCTAAACACACCAGTCGAAGACGCGATCCAGGCACCATACTCACACGGACAGAAGTTCGCTTCCCCGCTAAATTTAGGGCGCAACTTGAATTGGTGCAAAAACCACGTGAAGTTTTTTTTTCCGCTAAATTTGGAGGGGAACCTTACTGGCGGCATACGTCGAGTATTCAGTTTCCCTCTAAATTTAGTGGGGAACTTGATTCCACTAAATTTAGCGAGGAACCTAAATTGGTACGTAGGTCACGTGAAGTCAATTTTCCGCCTATTTAAGCGGGGAACCTGATCCCGTCAAATTTAGCGGGAAAACTAAATTAGTGCATTGGTGACATAAAGTCAGTTTTCCGCTGAATTTAGCGGGGAAACTGAATTAGTGCATATATCACGTGAGACCAATTTTTCGCTATATTTAGCACAGAAACTTGATTTCGCTAGCTTTACCGGGAACCTGAATAGGGGCATAGGTCACGTGATGTAAATTTTCCGCTATATTTAGCGGAACATTGACTAGCGACATACATGGCCAAAAATCTATGAGTAGCTTCATAACTCCCTCGCATTAACATTGTCAGGATTACTTTTTTGTTTATTTTAGCGACGAGGCTGCATTTTTGTTAGCTCAATCTAGCTCTGAGTGGTGTTTAAAATCTAGTTTTTGGACATAGATAGTATTTGTGTGACCCTTGTCTTTTTTTTCGTTCGCATACCAAGAGTTTTTGAAGATGCCTGCATTAGATGAGTAAGATCCCTGATTTTTTTTAATTGATCCTGTCTGTAAGGAACAAGTGAGGTTGAAGTAAGTATTTTGATTTGTCGACACCCCATTGTTCATAAAAATATTACGTGGAGAAAGTTTAGAGGGAAGCATTGTCGATATCAGAGGCTTCCAATCAAAAAAGAAACCCCGAACTGCTAAGGTATTTCTACTTAATTTTGCATTGAATTTTGTTCTGTGTGATTCTCAACTTCTTATGTCTAAAATATGCCCATAGTGCAATATAAATAACACGAATAAAAGAAATGTCAAGATCGAGATTTACCTGCAACGAAGTTTTGGAGCTCTGCCTCGGTGATTGTGCCACAAGATTTCTTCAACACGACAAACGCCAAGGCCGCTTCATGATATTGTGGATGGGGGACACCAATGACCGCTGCCTCTTCAACTCCATCGTGGCTGAGCAACACGCTTTCAATGAAGCAGGGTGCCACGTGGATGTTCATGCATTTAAAGAACTGGCTCATTCTTTCGACATAGAAGAATTGACCGTCTTCGTTGTAATAGCAGATGTCACCTGCAAATTAGCGTGTAGTCGTCATATCTAGCTAAAAGTTCAGTTCATGAGCTGGTTTAAAGTAAAGCTAAATAACTAAATAGTAGATGGACGCTCTCGGAATACTAACTGCACACTTGACAAGGGTCGAAACATCTTAATGAGAAAGGACGAGAATGCGCAAAAACCTTTCACATACTCTGAGACAATCTTTCTTTGGCCATGCGGTCATAATGGCACGGTAATGGGTGCTTGAGCAACGAGCCTTGAAGACAAGCTATTTCTCCCCAAACGTCATCACTATGCTGAGTGCGAGGTGGTCTGCTTCTCGCTCTGGGGTTGCACTGACGCCAGATTGCCGAGCTCTGATCGACTCTGATGGAGGGATAGTGGCTAGACCTCAATCTTATGCGCAGAGCAAGTTGTCAGCTTCTTGTGTAGGAGTTGCGGTAACGTCAGAAAGACGCCGAATTCAGATTAGCTCTGACTGAAGGATAGTGGGTAGACCTCAAAGCAAGTGGCCTTGCCTTCATTCAGAGCCAATGAGAGCTCGGTGTTTTGACGTCTGCAGAACCCCTGCAAAAGGAGCAGAAGTACTTGCGCTCCACATACCTGCCTTGATGTCTACCCACTGTTTTTCCAATCGGAGCAAATCAGAGTTGGGCCTTTTAACGTCACCGCAACCCCTGCTCAGGAAGCAGACGAACTTGCGCTCCGCATTGGACAGACACCGCGTCACCTAGCTCGCGTCAGCGTCGCCGCCACCGCGACTCGCAGCGCCTTACAACGAGCGCGACGTAGCACGCGGCGACGCAAAGACGTACGCGTGTGCCGCTTTGCGTCGTCTCCCGTCGAGCTTGACGTGTTTGCCGCTTGGGGCAGGTCGGGGTTCCATTACTAACGGTGACGTCATGCGCAGAGCTTGTTTTCTAGGTGGTATTTATATCGCGCGTATATTGCTAGAGATAAACGATCGCACGTTTTGAAGAATAGCCATGTTGGTAGACGTTCAGGCGAGTGCATGGAAAGAGGCCATGGATGAGTATGCTATGCAGCCGCCAAGGAGCTTGTTTGCAGCAGTAATATATGCAGCAGTAATATATTTTACTTTTCAGTACATAAGAATTAATAATAATAATAATAAATAATAATAATATAATGCGTAGTTTACATTCAAACAAACGATGGGAGAATTAGGGGAAAAAAAAACAACTTCAAATTGAAGTTTGAGTTTTCAGACCTATACGCATTTGGTACGCAAACAAATTGGGCTTAAAAAAAGAAAAAGAACGCGTTTTAAAATACGCATTTATACATTAGGCAAAGCAACTTCAAAAATCGCTAAAAGAACAACCGCGCCAGAAAAACATCAAGAAAAGAAAACGTTCAATTACGCTCTTCAAAATAGTCAAAATATAATAAATTTTGTAAAAAAACAAAAACTTGAGCGTGTTTTTATTGAGAAATTTTAGCCAGATCTATATATTAGTGTTTCTAATCTGGTTTAAAGGCCGAGGAACCGAACATTAAAGAATTCGGTGGCCATAATGAGATCTGAACGAGAAAATCGTTCAATATTAATTGTGATGGTTAAAGTAGAAGAGATCATATCGTTTGACGCTACTAATTTGGTTTTAATATATGACAGTTCCATTTTTCTTGTTCAAATAGAAACCGCGAAGCAGATCCGCTTGTTTTTCTAAAAAAATGCGCCTGAACTTTCTAAAGCGATTCCTTAATGTGGCGGGGTTTTAAGCGTTGGCAACTACCCCGCGAATGCGATTCAACCACCAGTGTGAATAGGCAGTTGTAGCAAACCGTCACCACGTTCTAGTTTGGCCACAGCACGCCTCCAATCGCGCGTTAAGGAGCATGCTTCGAAGTCACCGCGCGAGCTCACGGTAGCAATGCGGCACGGCAACGCTGTGCCAAAACTGCCTAATGCAACATTAGGGCTTTCGTGTCTGCGGATTCACCCCTCGATGGCGTCACGGCGTGTCACCTGATACTGAGACGCCCTCAGAAAGGTGTGCTGAATGCGTTGCATTTATAGGTACTCTCTGAACTCTCACGTGACACCGATGCCACACCGTAGTGTTACTTGACACTGTGACGTGCCACCGTGATGTCCCGTAGCACCATGACGTCAAATGACGTGGCAGTGGCACGTGACAATAACGGCCTTTATATGTTCCTAAAACCCTCGCAACGTGCCGTTCAGTGGTCTCCTTACTGTATAGCCGCCAAACGAGGAGTGCTAAGAGACCCTATAAACGGCAGGCTTTCAGAACGCCCTTGGGAAATACCGAAGAGAAAACCAACTTTTGACTGACTTGTTAACAAGAACCGTCGCCATCCCCTACCTGTTCGTACCCAACCATTGGGAGTAATTTTCTGCGATGTAGCTTCCGGATGTCCGTAATAGCCCTTCATGGAACATGGCGTCTTCACTAACACTTCTCCTTTTTCGTTTGGTCCAAGCACCTTTCCACTCTTGACATCAACAACCTGATGACAAGCCAAAATCCATTGTGGCCAGCATATCGACAGGGGATAATCGATATCAATAGTTGCGAGCTGAAACGAGACTATCCGCACACCTCTCGTACTCATCACTAAATGGAATTAAACTCACCTTAACTTGTACCATCGGGGACGGGAATCCAATGCCGTACCAAGGGGAGGCACCCCAAGGGGGTCTGCATATCCGTGCGACTTCCGTAGCTCCGTAAGTTTCTTTGACGATGGCCAGATCAAACGACCGTTCGATTTGCTTCAACATTTGGGGCGTGGCCTTCGCGCCACACAGAAGAATAGTCGTTAGACTATCCAGCTGAATTCCTCGCTTCTCAAGCGCCTTGGCAAGCTCCAGAATCCAGAATGGAGCCCCGAACACCCTAGTCACCTGCGCCAGGATGAAGGGAGAGGGATTCGAATCATCCGGTTGCGCAATTTGTATTCCGAAGAGAGCTCGCATTCCGTGGCTGCGAAATGAATTGTAAGCATGCAGGTCTAGGCGCACACTACTTTAACAACATTATAATGTTTTGCGCCCCATGGTCATACTGCTAATACACAGACTGCATAACACTGCCTAAGGTGTCTTTCGTCCTTGTACTCTAACGTTGCTCATAGAAAAAACTGTCTACGGGCATGGTCGAAGCATGCGTATGCATCGCACCAAACATGCTTCAACATGCATGGGGCGTGTATCCGCATATATTTAGGGTTGTTCGTTTTCGGGTTTTATATATTGCCGCCCGCAGAGCCGAGAAGGCAACGCTTGGTCACGGTCTTCTAAAAGATTCCCGGTCATTCTCGCAGCAGACTAACTTTCCTTCTGCTTTTTTGTTCTCGGAAGTGCTAGTTCATCCTCGCCCCGAGCGCGCGACGCTCGAACCTTCTTTGCCGAACTTTTGAGATAGTGAAGCAGGGTAGATAAGCAGCTTCCGCGACCTTGTCGAGTCAGTCTCAGTCTCGCTAGCGCTCTGTAGTGCCGCCGAATCGCCGCCCGCTTTTCTGCTGTTTCGACGCTCTTCCGTTACTTATTTTTGTAGACTAGATGATCTCGGAATCCACTTGAGTGCCCCTTTAATAATCGCTACAAATAGGGAAGGTAAGAAAAAAAAGAATTTTTTTTTTTCGGGAGCAAACTGCAAGCCATGGCGAACGACAGGAATTAGAAAAGGACAAAGAGACTTGCATGGTTTTACATTACAAGTAATCAGTTTACTTGTAATCAATTACAATTTAGGATGGTTTTGTAATAATTTGATTAGATACAATAAGAAGCAATCGCGAAAATAATATGACTTCTTTCTGAAGTACTAACATTACTTGTAGCCATTACTACTTGCTTCTCCCTTTCCTAATGGTGCTCTCTGTTTCTAAAAGTTTGCAACCGAAGAAACCTCAAACCATGTCTGCGGCAGAAGTGTAGTCTTCGAAAATTGGCGGTTTTAGAAGGTCTGTAGTTTCTAGTTCGGTGATTCTAATCTATTAATGGAAAGTACGATAGACCCGTTTTTAAACCAGGAGAACAATATATCGATTGGAAGATCAGATGTAATCGGAGAAGGCACGGTCACTTTTTAGAGTAGCGGTAAATTCCTTTCTTTATTTCGGAATCAAGTGATCTAATTGAATACATTTTAACCAAAAGTTGTCGTGATCCTTGTCGATTAATTTTTCCGAGTATCGTGTAGAAGACTGAAAAAGAGAGTCTAATTGGTGGAAGTAAACATATGGTTCGAATTAGAAACTTGCTTGTCGTCATCGAAGACCCCTAACTCGATCAATTTTCAGTGAGAATGAAATCACGTGGCGCTAAAGTTCCCTCTCGTGCAGCTGGGGTAAAGCTGGCGACGAGAAAGCGTCGCCAGCTTTTTCGTATCCCCAGCCTTCCGCCTGCTCCACGAATAAGAACTCGAGCGCAGCCTCGCGCTCCTCACGTGCTTCGAGTCTTCCGAAAATGGATTGATTTAGGAGTCTTCCATATCGCCCAGAAAGTTTCTAATTGAACCTATGTTTGGTTTCACTCATTAAGACGTAGTTCCTTTTAGGTAATTATTTTGCTAATTCGTGCGCGTTTTTCATCTTTAAATCCTGAGGTTTGCCGTGGCTGGAAGTTTGTTCCCAAAAGGTTTTTTCTTTCTTTTCTTTTTTCTCAAACACACAATTTGCAGGATTTTCTGTTGCTTATTCGCAGAGACATCCGGCATAAGGCCGCGGAATAGCCACCAAGCTCGTGATTCCTCCTTCGAGAGTGATTCATTACGCCTGTATAGTCCTTTTCTGTGCATGTGAGAACTGCACGTAAAATGTGCTTGTTAGAAACAATTCTATATTTAGGTGTTCACCGGCATCGTAAGAGTATTGCAGTAACGCTTTTAGTGTGTTATGCCTGGAACACCTAGAATAAACTATTAAAGCAAAAACGTACTGCTGATCTGGGTTTTATAAATCAGGATTGATTAAGGTAACGATTTATAGAAAATGACGGGACATATTTTTTTGGTCTATTTAACTAAAATATTTACTATACACCCATTTTCAAGGTAAACAACAAACTAGATGGCGGCTGCAGGTTGCCACTTCTGGTTGCTGCGGGTTGTCTGTGTTTTGCCTTCTGTTTTAACATCGAGCCCGATTGACACAGTTGTAATGTTTAATTTACTTTTAAACAGGTAAATTTTCTTATAATTTACAACAACCGATAATTATAAGGATAGTCTCTCATTAATAGACACAATTTATTAAATGAAGTGACTACAAGGCTGCTGTTTGTTGATCACTTCATGTTAAATAATGTATATGCTAATAAAAACCTCTAGGCCTGGGAGACTCGGCTTCGCTTTGCACCGATGAAATACTCATCAACACACGTTTCATATCTTATCTTCAACGATGTTTCATGGACATGCCTGCGATTTTAGAACACATTATGATCGCATTGCCGTCCACGTGTGACGCTGATGGCAGCGATGTTTTATGGAGCGGAAAACAAGACTAAATAACTTGTGAGAGTTAGCTCACAGATTCCCGCATATGGTGCATAGGTAAGTTCACCACCTGGCATTTCGGACATACCGTAAAGCGTTTTGGCAACGAGGTGCCCAGATGAGGGAAATCGGGAAGTTGCCAAAAAGGTGTGCATGCGTTTGGAAAATATTATAAATGCAACTATTTAAATCACCATAAATTTAGTCAGATCCGTGTCTGCCCTCGTTGCTCCAATTTTAAATTGTTCAACTCAGTGTTATTTTGAATACTTATTTTCTTTTTTGGGACATGTAAGTTTTAGAGTGACATTACTTTTTTTTTTTTTAATACACAAACTTTTTACTTTTTGCTGGTGAGGTACTACCGCCTAAGAAATCGCGTGACACAATATCGCGCAACCCTGTTGGCGTATGAAAATATAATGTGCGTGTCGTCATACCTTGTATTTTTTCATTGCATCAGCCATTTCGTCTGTATTCATAGATTTCGATAAAAGGACAGTTTTCGCTCCAGAGGTGATGTCATGCAGGTAAAACCGGAACGCAATAGTCGATGATATAGGTAGGCAGGAGGCAACAACTTCGTGGTCGCTGGACACTTCATGAGACCTTGACATTTTGGAAGAGGAAACAAAAACACACACACACACACAAAACGACGGTTTAAGAACTGATTCCGTTAAACAACTATTGATACCACACCATCACGTCCAAGTTTACGCCCGATCTATGTAACAATGTTTTCTCCACCATGCGCCCTTACTCGACCCTTAATTGACGTCACGACACCGGGGTGGCGCTGCTATCAACACTGGGCACGCGTAGTCGATTCATCTCATGCGAATCTGGGTCCTGCGCACGCGCAATGCCCCCAGTTGGTGTGAGCAGACGCGAGTTTGTTTGTTCTTGGTGTATATTGTTTGTTGCGAACTGTGTATTGTGCAGGGTGTCCCAAAAAAAATTTACAGGATTATGATATTTTTTTTTCTTTATCGTAAAAAGAACGGATTGACGATCGCATGCACTCTCACCCCAAATGTAGCGCTATAGCGGTAAGAACCAGATACCTAAGTTTCAGCACTAATCCTTATATTAGTCAAAACGTGTACGTAATTTTCTGAAATCCGCAATGGGAAAATGTCGACCTACAAAGCTCTCCAAATATATGAGAGCTGAATGGCGCCACTTAGCGAAAACGGGCGAAAAACGGGCCCCCATTCTCATAGCGAAAATTTGGGAACATCACTTTTAGGTTATTAATAAAATAACAGTTAGTACTCAAGAAGCTTGGGCGTCTAATTCGGGCCGCTTGCGCTATATTTTGGCGCAGAATGAGCATTCGGCGATGCGTTTTTTTTTTTTGTAAAAAAAAAAAATAAATATAAGCACTATTTTTTTTTTTTTGGGGGGGGGGGGTACATTGTTGTTTGTGGATGGTGTGGTGGCATATCGAGGTTTGCAAGTACTGCCTCTGGGCGCCGCCACCTTGCTGCTTGCGTGACCGTTGCCAGAGTTGCGCCCAAACAAGCCATATTCCGTCTAGGGTGGCCAGACTAGCGTTGGAAGCGAGGCAGCTTGCAAGCGTGAGTAGAGTGGACGCTGTGCCCATACCACCAACAACACAAAACCTGTGCCTCCCCTCCCATACGTCATCACTATAGTGGATGTACGCAGCGCCAGATAGCCTGGGTCAGCATAGTCACCAGGGCACCAGCGTGTTTCGCAGTGTCTCTCTACGCGGCGACGCCAAAACGAACGCTCGTCTGCTAGCTTTGCGCCTTTCATTGAGCTTTGGCGTGTTTGCCGTTTGGGGGCAGGTCGGGGGGATCAATTGGCTCAGCCCACAGGCATATGTGGAGCGCAAGTTCGTTTGCTTCTTGCACAGTGGCTGCGACGGTGTCACAACACGAAGCCCTTATTAGCTGATTGTGGAAAGAAAAGTGGTATAGACTTCAAAGCATCTAGCATCGAGCTCTACCCACTATCCTTTCAATCAAAGCCGATCAGAGCTCGGCGTCCTTCTGAGGTCCCCGCAACTCCTGTGCAAAAAGCAGACGGCTTGCTATTCGCATAGTGCTTGCATCCAGTGCCTCCAGTTTCCAGCAAAGAGTGCGGTTTGGTCCGCGACCCTTAGCGACGGCTGTGCGACGTCGGCTCCAAGAGCGAGCGAAAGAAGCGAAGTTCGCTGCTGATAGAGCGGGACGGTATCGTGAGTCAGCAAAACGCGCAGGCACAAAAGAAAACACAGGAACGCGGCGTATTCACTGTGTGGTATTGGTTTAGTCGGTTACAGAAAGCGCACAAAGATGATGAGCGCCGTGACGATGCACTTTTGGTGCTCTGCTTGATTGGCTGTTTCAAATCGGGGCATCGACTGCTGTAGGATTTAACGCAAAACGGAGTTATAGGGAGTACGTCACACCCTGCGAAATTACAATGGCCTTGGCGCCGACAACTTTTGCGTAGTAGGAACAGCTGGAAGTACGCAGCTTCGGCGATTTCCCCTTTGAACTGAGAGGCATGGCTGCCGCCATCTATCGTCGTGTGGACAACCTTCGAAACGGCGGGGCAGCTGTCTCTGCTCTCTTGGCGAATCCGGTGTCTCGGTGAGTCGGCGGTGACCCTCTCCCTCGAAAGCAGCGCGACTCGCGCGTGCTTTGTCTCGGAAACGAGCTGTTCTCTCCGCTAGGGGAGCATTTGGTGGTGTAGACGCGCTATCTGTAGAAAATGAGCGGAGTATAATGTAGTATCCTATTTTTACATACTGGCCCGTTTCTGCGAATACTTTCGAAAATTGCTAGCAGTATGGGTGAGAAAAAATAAACTATTTTCAGGAACAAACCATGGTTGACGTCAGGAATAACATTATTAGCAAACTATAATTACCTAAGTTGTACTAATTAATTGACTTTTCAAGTAGCGAAAATAAACACATGTTTCAAATTAGAGATTTGCTGAGCGTCAGCGAAAAACCCTAAATAAGTTAATTTTGGGACGACACGAAGCACATGAGAATCAAGGGTGCGCGCTAAAGTTATCACTTGTGCAGGACGCACAAGGCCGGCGAAGTGAAAACTCGAACGATAAGGATATCATCCGTGTTTTCGCATCACAGGCCTTGCGCCTGCTTCAGGAGCGGTAACTTTAGAGCAGCCCCGCGCCTCCACGAATTCGTTCGGAAGTTGACAAATTTTGAGGATCTTGATGACGCTCATAGCGTTCCTAACTAGAATAAAATGTTTATTTTCACTAATTAAAATTTTAATTAGTTTCTATTAGGGAATAAAATTACTAAGTAGTTTTTTTTAATTTTTGACGTCCGTAATGGCTGGCAGTTTGTTCCACAAAATACTTTGTTATTTTCTGAACCAGCCTAGTTTTCAGAATCTCTTCCAAGCACTCGCAAAATACTTTAAAGGGGCACTTACACGTCCAAATAAATTTCTTTTTTACAGTGGAGCTGTTAAGGGTATACGTTCCCTTAACAGCCTTAATGTCAACACAAATGATGATGATGATGCGGCTTTTCCTTTTATACCAGCGAGCTCGAAGAGTATTCGTGTTCTAGCCAAAAAAACAACTATATAAGCTATTTGTTCTAATTTTTCTTCCACCAGTGTTCCAGGCACGCTTTCGTCCTTCACTCGCACTGCATGGTAGAAAAATCATAACTGTCTTGTGGAGGGTCGTCTGCCCCTCCCGTATATAGGTTGTCTGTGCCAGCCGTCGTTTTAAAACCCAGTGCACATGCTAACATCGCCTCTGAATGAAGCCGACGGTCTACCAGTGGGGTTGGCAGCAGGTAGAGTTCCTGTATAGGCTCCCTATGGGAGCCGGAGTTGCGCGTTCATCTTCGTAGCGCCGTCTTTTCTGCACGGCATGTTGATCCCGCTCGTCACGTGACTGAATTCTGCGAATTTCGCGCCGCGCGTTCGAGGCGCGCGGCGCGCTCAAAAGCAGGGGAACGTACGCCGGGGCGCGTGCAACGTCTACTTTCCTGCACGGCACTTGATCCGGCTCCTCACGCGATCGGGTCTCGGCGAATAGCGGCGCGGCGGCACGAGGAAAACAGACGCGCAACTCTGGCTTCCGTAGGGAGCCTATACAGGAACTCTAGCAGCAGGCACTCACAGTAGAGCACTATAGACGCTTTGCAGCAGCTGTGCATGGGCACCGCCATAACTGACCTTTAATTTTTGTTTCCCCTTATTACGTTTACTTCACTTCATTATTACGATAGCAGGCTAGGTTATTGAAATCTTAGGTTTTATTCTATCTTTCTCCCCAGCATTGGCTTTTGTGGAGGCTCGTCCACACCAATTTCAGTGCCTCGGTATCTCGGTAAAACAAGAGAAGGTCAGCAATGGCGGCTGTATTCTGGCGCGTGTGTAAAGCGTCTATTAGCGGCGAGATGTTTCGGTGGCGCCCTCGTTTGGTTCCCTTTCGTGACGTCATTACCTTGTGAAAAACAAGTTTAATGGTGTTTGTAATGAGCAGGGGGAAGCCTGAAATCATAGCGCTCTCAAAGCAGCACTGCCAACACCGTCAAAATTGAAGCTCTTACATCCCTCTTATTTCCGACGATGAGAGATCCTTTGCTGACGTCATAATCAGCATTAGGCCAATTGTGGTGGGCCGGCTACAGCGACGCTTTCGATCGCTCACGTCGCCAATAGGAGGTATTCACTGGACGCCATATTTGAGGTCGATGTTTAGAGCGCATGAGTGAGTGAGAAAACCTATTAATTAAAGGAATGGGATACATCACGATTTCTTGATAAAGTCATGCTCAGAACGAGCTCACATTAATAGCCTGCTAGGACCGGCAACCTTGATGGTGCTAAAAACACGCTTCAAAAGGACTGCGGAAGCTCGCCGTCAGCACGCGCTCAGCGGCCGCGCACACATATATGGCCGCCAGTGAATACTCTCTATAGGTGTTCAACTGTCTCAGGTTCCTCTCTGCACGCGCGGCACATCGTCGAAACCACCTTGGCGTCAAACCGCTCAACAACAAAACAAACAACAAACCGAATTTTCCTGTTTGTTTTTGATCAGCGATATCGATGGTCACGATTCGAATGGCCGCTCCTCGTGCAACCAAAGCACTGGTAAGAGTGAAGCGCTCGAGCTCAGACCGTGCATGGCGAGGTTCAATTTCTTTGTTATTCTGTGTTAGTAAACACCGGGCTGTGGGGACAACAAGCCCTATTAGCGGCGAGATGTTTTGGTGGCGCCCTCCTATGGTTCCCCCTTGTGACGTCATTACCTTGCGAACAACAAGTTCGATGGTGTTTGTAAATAGCATGGTGGAAGCCCGAAATCATTGCGCTCTCAAAGGAACACTGCCAACACCGTCGAAATTAAAGTTCCTTCATTCTTCTTATTTGCGTCGATGGTATACCCTTTCCGACGTCCTAGTCAGCTTTTGGGCCAATCGTGAAAGGCCGACCACAGCGACGCCTTCGGTCGCGCACGTCGCCAATTAGCGACGTGCGCGATCGAAAGCGTCGCGGTAGTCGGCCTTCCATAATTGGCCGAATGCTGACTCTGACGTCAGCAAAGGAGTTCTCATGGACGGAAATAAGAGGAACGTGAGGACTTCAATTTTGACGGTGTTGACAGTGTTGGTTCAAGAACACTACGATTTCAAGCTTCCGCCATGCTAATTACAAGCACCATCAAACTTGTTGTTCGCAAGGGAATGACGTCACGAAAGGTTACCATACGAGGGCGCCACCGAAACATATCGCCGCTAATAGTTCGATCTCCTGCCCAATACCAGAGTTCTTTAGAGCGCCCCCTCGCACCTCGAACAGAAGGCGTTTGCCCAAGCTGTTGTCATAGAGCAGGGTTCCAGCCGCGATCAGTTGCTTCTTTTTACTGTGCATTAGCAGCGCTGGCTTCGCTTGAGTGGCTTCAAACCACTGCAAGACTTCCCTCTCACGTACTCTGCTTCTCACTTTCGACTCCAACCTCTCACCCGTCACTACCGCTAAGGGTCCTGCAAAGAAGCCCTACTTTTTTGGAGTTGATAAAGGCGCTTCTGCCACCGTAAAACGAAACTCTGGACAACTACCGCCATCTATGAGCGACGGCGGCAACCAGACAACCGGTTTGCCGGCCTCGCTCATTGATGGCGGCAACCATTCCTGCCTTTCCACTCTGGTTTTCACCAGAGTGGAAAGGCTGAATTTCTCTAAGCGTCGTCCTATATGTCGTCCTGGAGGTCGTCCTAGACGTCGTCCTTGAGATTGTCCTAGACGTCGTCCTCGAGGTCGTCCTTGATGTTGTCCTCGACGTTGTCCTCGAGGTCGTCCTAGAAGTCATCCTTGAGGTTGTCCCAGAGGTCATCCTGAAGTCGTCCTAGACGTCGTCCTAACTGTCGTCCTCGAGGTCGTCCTAGACGTCGTCCTAGAAGTCGTCCTCTAGGCGTCATCCTTGAGGTCGTAAGGAAGTCGTCCTTTAGGTCGTCCAAGAAGTCGTCCTTGAGGTCGTCCCACCATAGTACAGCTTCGCTGGTCTTCCTTCTTCACAAGACTTAAAAGGTTGCAGGTTTTTTTTCTGATTATTATTAGGGAATTTTCGTAGATCGTTTTGGTCTTTCCGCAACGCTATCCGCTACCCGCTGCGAGACCCGCTAACAGAGGCATAGCGGAAATTTAAAAAAAAAGTGCTTTCGTAGACCGTTCTCTGCAGGCTACGGTACTGCGATTATGACAGCTCCCCTAGCGGTCGTAAAAAGCACTATATAAAACATTAAACGCTTATTATTACTGCAACCACGTATTTGTTTTATCAAAGTGCCTCTTTTCGTATACAACACATGGTTAATTTACGATCATGAATGTTAACCTTTTTTCTTGATAAATTCTTTTAGCACATCTTGCAAGCCATGCGGTAATCGCGCTTTGCTTAAAGCTAGATTCAGTTCGACCAAGCCAATCCTCTCTTTGTCATCTCGCGCTCTTTTAGGTTGTTGTTGTTGTAATGACAATCGTGAAAATGGGAAAAGCCCGTGCGTAAGTATTATCCACCCATAACGGGGGAAAGACTCGCACGGGCTGGGGAGGGAGGAGTGAAAGAAGAGGGAGGAGAAGGGGAAGGTTGATTTTGATAGTGGCGGCATATTAAGATATTCAAATAGTTAGTTGCAGAATTGGAGCGAGGGGGGATGCCTAATACCACGTTAAAAGGGAAAAAAAAACGAAAAACTTAGAATGTGCGGAGTGAGTTAGGATACACCGGATAAAAGGTTTGGAGACACGAAGTGTCACACCAAGCGGCATAAAAGTCGGGTGGCGTATAGTTTCATCCGCGTTGTAAACTACACATGCTCACACTGGAAGAAAAATTCGGGTACTCTTAAAAGTATCTGCAGCAAAAAGTACTAAACCGTGGCGGAAAGCAATGGCGTCACAGCTCTGTGGCGGAAAGCAATGGCGTCACAGCCGAGTTGCGAGGCCACTTGCTTCCAGGAACTCTAGAAGTGCTCGAAAAGTGTATTCTGCGAGGCGCTTGCCCCCGTTCGGGAACATCAGTTGGCGGGGCGTTGTCACCGACGTGCGGGATGTTTGCAGGGCAGTGTGAAGCACAGTTCGAGCGCTGCCGTATTTTGGACACGACCACAGCACGTGTTCGGTGTCCTCCAGGGTCCCGCAGCTGTCGCAATTCGGACTATTTTTGCGTGAAATCTTGTGCAACGTTTTTGCCGTAAACGGGCAGCCCGCTCTCAGGCGATGCAGAAGGCTAGACTCCTTTCGGCTGAGTTTCGACTCCGGTAGGGGAGGAGGAGCATTGCCAGAGGCGACACCGTCCTGAGGATGCCCCATTCGTGTGATCAGGTGGACAAGACGCTTGGCCTCACTGAATCGGGGGATGAAGTATTCTGGGGTCTTCTGGCCATGAGCCTTAGCCGCCAGAGAGTCCACCTGCTCGTTGCCTTTAATGCCACAATGAGATGGAATCCATTGAAATGCCAGTCTCCATCCCTTGGCTTCAACTTTGCGGGCTACATGGGCGGCTTCCTGTGCGAGTGGTGGAGCATCTTCCAGGTTTTCAAGATGACAAAGGGCGCTTCTGGAATCTGTTAGTATAACTGCCGCTTGAGGCTCAAGTACAAGCAGCGCCTCAAGAGCCTTACAGATAGCTACTAGTTCCGCAGTTGTTGACGTTGTATGAAAATTAAGCCTACCAGCTTGCTGCACCGCCATGGACGGGATCAGAAATGCCGCTGTAAATGTTGCTGTTTCGGGCTTAGTCGACCCATCAGTGAAGACATGTAGCCAGCCTTTATACCATCTATCTAGGTGATCCATAGCGAGGGAACGAGCTACAATGGGAGCGACAGATGACTTTCGTTGGAAGAACGGTAGAGTACCGGTCACATTCAACGGTGGTAAGGTTGTGTGGGGTGGTGTCGGTGGGAATCGCCTTTTGGGTGGTCCGATCTGGTCCTCGAATTCTATTGTGACAGTTCCAAGGCAGGATAGCGGCCGTGAGCGGAGTTTGGATAGAAGAGATGTCTTCGATGAGGCGTCTTGGAGTCGCACTAGATGGCGCATTGCTCGTTTTCTTTTGTGAAGCGAGATCGGGTTTTCTCTTGCCTCAACTATCGTCGCTACATTTTCAGAGAATCGTGGAAGCCCAAGGCACAGTCGCAGCGCGCATCGATGAAATTGCTCCAACTGCTGTATCTCGTGTCTGCCAAGTTAAGTAGTGGTACAGCGTAAAGTATTCTTGAAAGGATGAGTCCACGGTACAGAGCTAGAAGTCCCTGTGGAGAGAGGCCCGAGTTCCTTCGTCGGAAGCAGCGAAGAACGCCCATCAGCTGACGACACTGGATGAGTAGTCGCTTTGCTTCAGGGCGCCAGGTCACGTGGTTGTCGATCAGGACGCCCACTTATCGTTGAGTCGTAACATGCTGAAGAGGGATGTTACCTACCTTCGGAGCATTAGCTACGGGTCGGCTCTGTGTTCCGTTGGGACGGTAGCAAAGAGACGCGGTTTTTGTGACAGAAAGAGTCAGCCCGAGGTCTTCTGTGGTCTTCACAACCTCGTCAAGTGCTCTTTGCAGCTGTGAGCCGATACTTTTTGAAGCCCTTGAAGGACCGACGCACCAGAGTGCTGCATCGTCAGCGTATATCGCGATGTGCAGAGCTGCAGGAGACTTGGGCAATGTTTTCAGAGAAAGCGGAAGGGCGGCCATAGCAAGGTTAAAGAAAAAAGGACTTAAAACACTGCCCTGAGGAACACCTTGTGTCACCGGACGACGGCTGCTGACGGCGCCAGGAACTCGTACGAAAAAGGATCTTCCTGTAAGAAAGGCGCACACGTAGCTGTACAATCTTCCTGTAATGCCGAAATGTCGTAGCCGCTGGCGAATTGTTGAATGTGGTAAAGCGTCAAATGCCTTGTTTATATCTAGGAACACACAATGCACTGTCTGGTGAGATGCTCGTGCCTCCTCTAAAGTGGACGCTAGGTCGCCAATTGCATCGGCAGTGCAGCGTTTAGCGCGAAATCCACAAAGTTCATCAGGCAGCGCACCTATAGTCTCCATATACCAGGTTAGCCTACGTAACACAAGTCGCTCCATGAGCTTTCCTACGCAGCTTGTAAGCAAGATTGGACGGTACGAGTCAAGTGATTGTGCTGGTTTTCCTGGTTTGCGTATAGGCACAACAGTAAATGTTAACCAGGCCTCAGGAATCTCAGCTGTGCGCCATATAGCATTAAATGCCTCTAGTATGGCCGAGTACTGTGATCTGTCAAGATTTCGTAGTGCCTGATAAGTTACCCCATCAGGTCCTGAAGCACTTTTCCGTCGACACCGACGCAATGCCAATTCAAGCTCTGAGATCGTGAAGTCTGAATCAAGAGCAAGGGGAGGCCAGCTTCTACTATTCGCACTGGATTCCTTACCACTCTGGTAACCTGGAGGTAGCGGAATGGGTGTCGCGAAGGCGTCAGCAAGTAGCTCAGCCGTCTCCTGCATTGTATGGCCAATAGCAATTGCGAGACCTGCGATTGGATGAGTTGGCATTTTTCTCCATGATAGTGTCTGGGCCATCTTCCATGCACGTGAGATACCTGACGCTAATCCAAAGGAAGAGCAAAGTTGGTCCCATTGGTGCCGTTGGAGCCGGGATGTGTGCCGGCGGAAAGCCGCATCAAGTTGTCGGTGCCTTATCCAATCTGCGGGATCGTTCGTTCTGCGAGCTCGCCTTTGGGCTCTCCTCCGGGCCGCCCGCAGTTTGAGGTACGTGAGGTCGGGACTAGGACGGGTGATAGGAACTCGGATCGTTTTCGTAGCCAGGGATACAGCGTGAGCTATTGCAGAGGATGGGTCTCCCGCAAGGTTAACCACATGTCCTTCCATGTGAGCCCTAAATGCATCCCAATTGGTGACGCGTACCTCTTTGTACATTGGCGTCGGAGGTTTTGGTGAAGTGATTATTATGGGAACATGGTCGCTTCCCCATGTGTCGGGTTGAGCATTCCACTCTGCTGTTATATTCGGTGAAACAAAAGTGAGATCCAAGACGCTCTGTTTAACTCCCGGTCTTACAAAGGTTTCAGTTCCGTCATTCAGCGCTTGAAGGTGTAAGGACGGTGTTACAATCTCCAGCTGAATTCCTCGTCGAGTGGTCTGCCTGTCTCCCCATAGCTCGTTATGGGCATTAAAATCTCCACAGATGACAAGGTGCCCCTTAGAGACAATTTTTATCTCTCGTAGCTCTTCGGGAACCCAGCAGACGTTTGGAGGAACGTAGACACTAATGATAGAGAAGAGTTCTCCTCTAGAGCGAACTGTCACACCGACGTATTCCGCTGCTCCTTTTGCGATTGAGGATAGGTCTAGGGGTTCTTGATGAATCCTTGCCCAGACAAATAGTGCCGCCCGACTGGCCGTCGTTTCGTTTTGATGCACTTAGGTATATCACATATGGCCCAAGTCTGCAGTCTTCAAGAAGAATACGTGGCTCTTGAAGGGCCAGAATGTCTATTTTGTTTGTCAGAAGGTGCTGGCGTAGGTCAGGAAGGCGAGATCTAAGGCTGCGTACGTTCCATTGGAGCACAGTGGGTAGTTTAGGTTTTCTACTTTAGAGCTTTCGACATCTTCCGTCGTGGCTCACTGTTGTTTGGTGAAATAGCGGTCCAACTGGTCAATAACGAATCGGACTACCCATTGTAGACCACATGCCCATGGTGTTTGTAGGGGTGTGAGAAAAGAGCATGCCATATGTGCAGCGGTTTTGATAATGGACAGCCAGTCCACATCTGGAGTCGGTAGCGAAGATGGCTTTGGATTTGTGACATTCGTTGTTGGAGGCTTGAGATTGCCAATGTTCTCCTGAGAAGGCGGATTTGTTTGGTGAGTATCGCAGTACATTTTCTCCGTTATGGGGTCGTTGCTGGGTGTAACAGCCTGCTTTTGTGGAGGGGACTTCGGTAGAGTGCGGGACGACTGTTGAATCCCTTTTGCTATCATTGAATATGTAGTGCCGGTGACGGATGCTGATGCGGATGTTGAAGCGCATGATGCTGGAACAACTCCTTTAGCTTCCGGAACAGCAATTTTCTCGGGCGCAGTGTGTTTCTTTGTGGTCACCGTCACCAGAGATCTTTGAAAAGGGGTCGAAGCGCCGTCCTCCGTGGGATTACTTTGGGGGTTCTGTATTGCTGCTCGAGCAGTCCCGAGATCGACAGAGTTCACCTTCGAGTAGTGAAGAATGTCCCGTTCATTCTTCCATTTCTGGCATTTTGGGGATGTTGCCTCATGCTGTCCTCCGCAGTTCACGCATTTGATAGACGTGGAGGTGCATTTCTGTTTTGTTTTTTCGTCAATTGTTGGATGCTTCTCACCGCATCGGCTGCAAGCAACGGAACGCTTGCACGTGACAGCGTAGTGTCCGAAGCCTCCACACCGGTAGCATTGAGTCAGACGGTGGTGAAATTCCATCACTGGATGCCGGACTCGCCCAAGAAGAACATGGCTTGGAAGCTTGCTTCCACGAATGGTGATCCAACGCACTCAGAGGAGCCGAAACGACGTACTCGAGCGATCTCCGTATCAGACTGCAGTCGTCCAGCAATTTTTGTTTCAGGAAGTGCTACGTCGACGTTCTTGATCACACCTTCGACTGTGGGACCTGCAAGGCCCTCGTACGCCTTCACTGGAAGTCCGCAGAGCCGTGTGCATTTGAGCAGTGCTCTTGTGGTGACTCCATTTCTCACATCCACGGCAATTAAGTTCAGACGCTCATTTGGCCTGATTTGGACAATGCACTCGGGGCACAGAAGTTCTAAACCGTCTGACAGCTTTAGGCTGCTCGGACTGCTGATGCGGTCACCTTCTTTTGTTGGCACAAATATCACGGTGAGGCTTTCGGTCCGAGGGGCGTCCTTTTCCGATTCTTGACTGGATGTTTCCTTGTACCGACGTTTTCGGGGACCACGGGCTGGATACCATTCACCGCCGTCGTCAAGAGCAGCATCCGAGTTCAGAATCTCGCCGTTCGGAGAATCCTGGGCGTCCATTATGATTGGGTCATTGCCCGTATTTGGAGGAATCTTACTAATGGTGGCTTCGATGTTAGGGCTCAAGTTGCTGTTCTGATCCGTGTTCTGGTCAGCGTCGTCTTGGGTGGCGTTAGGCATGATCGGCCGCCGGCGAAAGTGGTTACCCACTCCGGAACGAGGCGGAAGACGTTGTAGAGGCCTCTTGGTTAGTTGGGGATGCAGGGATGACGAAGATTGATTGAGAAACAACCAAAAATGCGGAGGTCTGAAAAAGCTGGGCTCTTTTATGTTCGTGGACGCGTGCTCCGCCAATTCCCGAAGATGCAGCGGATCAGCGTTCTTGAGGGCCAACTTTTATTGTCCAGTTTAAAGGAGCGGTGCAATGATTTTAACACTGAACGAATGTGCAGCTTGTATTTTTTATATTGTTTACTTCGGCATAAGTAAGAGAAAAAGTGCCACCATACCCCAAAATACCTCTATTTCGCTGCGTAATCGCAAAATAAAAAACGCTTTTTTTCCCAACCTGCGGCCACATGGTGGCCGCAAACTGAACCTGTGGTGTGACGTCATTCGGAGTGTTTTTTGTAAGTGATAGTGTTAGGCAATTGTAAGCTTGATTTAAGGTTAAGTTTAAAAAATCTTGTTGTTTAGGCACGCAGAAACGCTTCAAAAGCCTAATCTTGCCGCTAAAAGATTTGTGGCGCCATCTACCGCAAGTCAACCAAACCTGCCGTCGCCGTCATCCGTCGACGCCCGAGGCGCCTACGGCGGCTACACGAGCAACCCGGACGTTTTGTCTTTCCCTCGCTCGACGGAGTGCGTTGGTCGTGGTCCGTAGCATCGTGGTATCGCTATTGTTCCTGGCGTCTCGACCTCGACTTCGACTGCCCGCCGCGTCGACTGCCCGCCGCACAAGTCCAACTGACTTACTATACGCAAGCATCTTGCGCTCGACGTCGCTCAGGCCGTCCGGCCATGCCGCCATGTTGGTCGGGAATCGGCGGGAGAGCGGGAGAGCGGCGAGCCTGGCGAGCCGGCGAGCACTGGGGAAACGGAAGCCAGAAGAACCCAACCGGAAACCAACGCCACTCCGAATGACGTCACAGGCGAAGCTGGTGCCGCTTCAATGTTGAGTTGAGAGGTGCCAGAGATACCAATTTTTAAAATTTTTTTTTAATGAAAACTAGGGCAAGCAGGAAAGAATAGTTTTCGGTCCTTTGTTTTATATGTGGCCGGGATGAATTCCCGCAATTAATTAGCCAAAGTCCACAAATTGTTGCACCGCCCCTTTAAGTTGGAGGGAAATAGAGGATGTGTATTTGATGTTTTAGGAACCACCAAAGCGGTGTTATGTTATTTCACTGATCTGCGCCACTGCTATGGTGTAGTTCTGGAATTTGTATTCTATCAACGGGGAAACACTTTTTTTTTTTTTTTGAGGCGCTACCGACTGTTGATTAGCAACGAATTTTGTCTTTAGTCTTTAGACTTTATTTATTTGCCTCTGGAGAGCCGAGTTAGCGCGGAAAGGCACCAGCTCGTACCATGAAGGCCCGCGGTGCCGCGTCTAATGGACATGATAATGTCATGAGTATATACATGCATAATGGCGACGACATGGATTGTTCGTATTGGGGAGCATGGCAGCCCGATTCGCAGAAGTCCAGATTTCGTGGAGGCGGGTTGGGCGGGTGAGAAGCGAGCTGGGGGATCTGGCACGCCGTTCGATCGGTGCATGAAGGAGCCTCCGGAACATTATGGCGCTGTTGCTCGCTGGGGCCCACTGTGGTCGAAGCATCAGGCTCCAAGGAGGCAGCCCTGTCAAAGTATAAGCTGCCGCTTCCGAGGCACCCAGTACTCAGATTGAGGCACCGCCATCGCCCGGTGTGTCGTCCTCTCAACGTCGTCGTCGTTGTGTTCTTTGTTTATACGCGTATATATGTATAAATAAAATAAGATCGATAAAAAGACACACAATCGAAGGGCCAGCGTATCTCGAGATCCGCTATTTTGTAAGGAGCCTCCGCAACCACGTCCGGAATTCCGCAAGGTCTGCGCTAGATTGGCGCATGCGCAGTGGTTGCTGAGGCGTAGCGGATAACGTAGCGGAGGCGTAACGGAGACGCTAGAACGATCTACGAAAACTCCCTATTATCCTAAACAATTCACAACGATGCCTGGACATTACCCTCAAAATTCGAAACTTAGAAATTCAGTACTTGTGAAGTAAAAAAAAAAAAAAAAAAACAATTTCAGAATGCCGACTTTGAAGTTTCCGCGCGATCCGCGCGAGTGCAATGACGTCAAATATTGAGCCATCCAGCGAGTCGAGTTTCCATCACGCCTCCGCTCCGAACCGACGTCTCCGCCGCGACCCGAAGTGTCGTGTTCGCCGGCGTCGCGCGAACAATCGGTTTCCTCCGTGGGTGCCGTGCCTCCTATCGCTGCGATTACACGACACTTGACTTCCGAGTTGGAAGTTCTTTGAGGGCCCTTTCAGGCGATCTTGGATTCTTGGAAACGGGGTGAGGTCGAAGAGAACGCGCAGTGGACTTTTGTGAGCGACGTGAGGGGTCACGTCTCGCCGGTCCTGCGCTAAAGGCTGCCCCGGCGGAGTCACAACCGAAACTACGATACACAAACACCGAACCCAGTTGTTCTGGCCGTGTGACAATTTTCTTTTTGAAGTCTGAGAGGCCGTCGGGCACCTAAAAGAAACTACTTCGTCCGATTCCGTCACTCAGCGATGATGCTCTGCAACATGCGTCGAGCGCCGCCATGTTTGACGAGGGGGCATAAAAATCCAGGAGGCGACATCACACCAGTTTCCGATTTTCGGAATTTCAAAAAGAAGGGCCGTAGTGCGTTCGCAATTGCGTTAAAAAACATGTTCTACGAATGCCGTTATTTAATATTACATGAATGTCGCCTACAAAGCTTCCACAATTAATGATATTTGACATTACAAATCAAAATAAGCGAAGAGGTCAGGAGCGGTATAGAATAACGCCAAAAATAAAAAGGTGCGCGCGCGTGGGGGAATTCTTTTTTTTCGCGTTTCGGTATTTTTGTCTTGTGCCTGTGATTAAAACTTGCATCGTTTTAGACAATAAAAAATACGACCTTTGGGGTGCCAGTCCCCTTTAAAAAGTATTGTTTGTCAATTATGGTGCGCATCCACGCGCGCATACATAAGATAGAACTCACCCGGGCCGAGGTAAATGGGCCACGATGCTGTAGTGCGTGTGTTCAACGGCTTTCGGGCTACCCGTTGTTCCCGATGTGTACAACAGTGCGATGACTTCCTTCTTGACGTCGGCCACAGGGAATTCCTGGAAGCTGTCTGCGTTCAGTTTCTTGAACTCGGACAAGGAAACAAAACCAGGGGCTCTTCCTACGCAGAAGTAACCCTGAAAGCGTTGAACACGCATGATTAATTGCCACATCATGTCACGTACGCTCGCCGAGAGACGTCGCAATTAAAGCGCTGGGATATCATGAGCTATCCAAGTATCGCCATCGTTTAATCGTGCCGCCGGCGCACCTGTTGGATACCGGCGACGCGTCGCCATTTTTAGCTCGTGTCGCATCCCACATCCAGGCGCGCACGCTCCTATTGGTCTGCTGTAGATACCGGTGACGCGCCGCCATTTGCAAGCACGCTTGTATTGGTCTATTGGAGATGCCGGTTCGGCATCTCCAATAGACCAGTATGCCAGTTTTGGCTCAAGTGCGTCTCAGCATGCACCAGCTTGGCGGTACTTGTTTATAAAATCCATCTCCAGCGCTTTAGTCGCAAAGCGGCTTTTTGTAAGGAGCTTTAAGACGCTCTGGCGACGATGGTGACGCAGGGCATACACCAGTGGTCTCAAACTCATTTGAGCGTGGGGGGCCAGATAGCCGACACTGGGATGGCCGAGGGCCAACGTTAGACGGGGAGGGGGAGGGGGGGGGGGGTTAAAAGATTTAAAAGAAGAAGAGACCTCGTGCTATATGCTCAGTTTTGCCAGTGACATCTTTAGATTTGATTTGTTTATATGACTACATTGGGCCCGATCTGATGTAATAACAATATTTAAAATGACACCGCCCAGCCAACAGGCTCACATTTTTAATGGAACAAGATAGCAATCACACTGTGGTTCCCGTTGCTCAATCCACTCAGAAATCAACCAAGCTCAACATGTCTAAAACACAATAATCTATTCGACCGCTCTTGCTTTCCTGGCGATTTCTATTACAACGCTCGTACTTGTCTTTTAATGGTGATATTTTTTAAGGCGAGAATCCCGAGCTCGGAGCTTTATCTTCGGCAGTTACTCCTGCTGATTGAGAGTTCGCGCAGCCGAGATTCATCTCATCTTTCAACAAAGAGCTCGCGCTTCCCGCCTAGTTACAGAATTGTGCATTACAAAAAACAAGGAAGCAAACGATAAAGCGTAACGTATGGTAAGGGAGCACAGTTAAGCAATTAACATGAATACATTAAAAGAGCAGAGCTACTTTTCGAGCGAAAATGAATCAATGAGATGAGATCACTATGGCGCATGCCATTTCTGGCGCTCGAGACATGGGAACCGGGACTCGGCTGTGACGGCACCACTGATCTCTATGACAATTGCTGGATCGCGCTTCCCCGCTTGTTCGCTGCAGCGCAAGTGAAGCCACCGGACTTCACTCGCTTGGGATACGATTTGCCGTTTTTGCTAGCCTTTGCTGCGGTTTTCCAGCGTGCTGACGACACGTTTTCTACTCGTTCGTCGTCATTCGCCGAAGAAGTTTTTTGAAGACTCTGTGTATTGTTGAGACTTGCCGTTGTGAACACGTGGAAAATTTTACGAAAGTGCAGTGTCGCAGGAAAAAGGCACAACGCGTCGAAAGGAAGGGCTGGCGGCGTGTTCAAAGCTTCCTTGGCACGCCGAAGTGCCGTGTCTCTGTGCCGTCGCACGCTTGGATACCGACCAAGAACCGACGCCGTGTGTATGTGTCTAGCGAGTGCAATGTGCGTGAAGCTGTTCGTGCCTCTGGATCAGCGTCTTTTCCCCTCGCGGTTTAGGAACGAGCTTAATCCAGCGTCCACCAGCGACGGAAGATGGGGGGAAGGTACATCTTTTTTTCGTCCTTTGACGATTTACACAATACCGTGCACAACAGCTCCTCATCACTGATCAGTGCTGGCTTATTATCAACCTACTTAATTGCACTTGACGTTTGAGCGCGGCTCGCCTAATTGTAATTGTTCAGCAGATTGCACACGACCATATCGGCCGCGCATCAAAGATTTTCATTCTCGCCGTCTTGTACTTTTGCTTTCGAAAACCCCCCTGGCTCCACAACGTTGCCCTATTCGTGCTCCCACGGAATCTATTAGAGTAGATTTGGGACATAGCCATGGTTAATATAGTACATAAGAACACGTACAGATCTCTCCCTTTTATTGATAGCAACTCACCGGAACAGCTGGACGATCCAGAACTCCGTGGCCGATATATATAAATGATCTAAAGGCTTCTACGCGCGACACACGTTCAGAACTTTGGCGCGGCGTCAATTCTTGACCGGTATCCAAGCGTGCGAAGGCACAAAGATGCATCACTCGGCGTGCCAAGGAAGCTTTGAACACGCCGCCAGCCCTTCCTTTCGACGCGTTGTGCCTTTTTCCTGCGACACTGCACTTTCGTAAAATTTTCCACGTGTTCACGACGGCAAGTCTCAACAATACACAGAGTCTTCAAAAAACTTCTTCGGCGAATGACGACGAACAAGTAGAAAACGTGTCCACAGCACGCTGGAAAGCCGCAGCAAAGGCTAGCAAAAACGGCAAATCGTATCCCAAGCGAGTGAAGTCCGGTGGCTTCACTTGCGGGAGCGGCAAGCGCGATCCAGCAATTGTCATTGAGATCAGTGGACGGCACCATGGTGCAGTCACAGCCGTGTATGCATACACGGCTGAGTTTATGCATACACTCAGCCGTGTCAATCTAATAAGGTCTTAACTGGCTAAAATATTTGTCCACACCACAGGATAACCGAACTGGATGCGCATTCCCCGCTCACAACATGAAATTCAACGAGTCTCATCTATCGAACAACATATATTGTACGTACCTCACGGTATCGCGTTATCCGAACAAGATTTAAGAAAGGTTTCAAATAACACAGCATATCCAAAATGCAGTGTCGACGATAGTCATTTCACGACGATCGGACAGAATCCGGCTTGTCTTGAGGTACGTTTTGAAGAGTGATGCTTTTTTACACAGCACTAAAGCAAATAAACGAACGCGTCTATTCAGTACCCATAACCCGGACTCTATCAGCTACTTCTCGCCAAGACCGAAAACATAGCCGGGAAGGCTTTACGGAGATTATCCTAAGGGAAATAATCCTCGAAGAACGTCGAACGGCCCGCGTCGAGGGCTGCTTGACGTTCACTCTCGTCGCTCGTTTCCTGCGAAGGCCGAGCAGGCTACGAGCCCTGGTATTCCCTGGTTCTCACAGTGGAAGATAACGCAAAACCCGCAAGCATCCTGAAGAGGCAAATAAAGTAAAAACCTTCAAGGAAATCTGGCAAACTCCGAATCCACAATGGAGGTGGGGAGCAGCGCTGACCGGGTTTCCACAGCCCAGGTGGGTGGCAGAAATTTTTGGCTGATAGGGGTCGCTAGAGTCGCAAAATGGCGGCGACCAGAGGGCTCTTTCTGCAAAAGTTTATAGTCGATTCACACGACGGACCGGATCGCGATTTTCATCTGCGGACCGTGTACCACGTGACCGTCACGTCACTGATTCCTGCGATCCGCGCCTTGTCCGCGGACGCACGGACTGATAAGGTCGAGCACCTTTTTCACTGGCGGATTTTTGGCGTGAGATTGACTCAAAAAGTGTTTAGTCTGACAAATATACAATGCTTTCTTGTTTTGTCTTTTCTGTACGATTAATACAAAAATTGTACATCGTTGTGTTTTGTGCGTTCGCTGGTTCATTTTGTCGCGCGATTCTTGGTTCCACGCGTCAAAGAAACTGCAGAAGCTTTGTCCGGCTGACACGCGACGCAGGTTCCGGTACTCCTCCGGATCCGTGTCAAGAAGCTTCCGTCAAAACTGGTCTAGCACGCCGCTATAGCCAGCCGGCAATGGCCAGGCGGCGCCACGAGATTAATGCATTCAGCGTCACAAGCAGAGGCGTCTCTGTTAATGGGGCGGGCCAGTCTGCCCGTCGGTCCGTTGCGAGCGGCGGCAACCCCGATTTCAGCAGTCCCCGTCCGCACGTGCGTGCCATGTCCCTGGTTCTTTTATGCGTTTTTTAAGGCCATCGGCAGCATTGATAGCTCCAAGTGTTCAGAGAATATTTTAGAGTTGCCATTTGGACACCTGCAGTTTGAGTTTTCTTCACTACTTGTGGCCGCCCGATAGGTCTGTGCTTCGCTTGTCTCCCAGGAAGTGACACAACACAACAAGAAGGCAGCGGATGGGTTTACTGTACATCCCGGTTGCCCGTCTTCTAAAGCCGGCAGTCCAGACCCGCCGACCTGAGTTGTCGCCCTGTCATGTTCGGTGCCAGACAGAGGGTGAAGAGGAACAAGAGGATGGCAGGGAAGAAAAAAGAGGATGAGGGGTTCGGGAGAGAGGGCGGCACGCAGGGCTCGGGACAGTCGAAGTCGAATCGCAGACCATCTGGGACGAGCACCATCGACCACTGCCGGGTTTCCCAGGCTCCGAGAGGCGAAACATCGGCCGAGACTCGAGGACACAGCAACGACCTTCGTCGGGGTGCCCAGACCCCGAGAGATACGATTGCGCTTCTTCCAAGCGCTTGAGGCGCCGGTCCGTAAAAGGTCGACTCAGCTGCGCGGAAAGCAACCGGCGACAACAAACGGAACCCTCAAGCCCCGGACTCCGTCCGACTCGCTGACCTTCGGCTACTCAAGTGACTGACTGCTTGACCCGAACGACTGACCGACTGCCCTCCGACACTCTGACCACCCGACCACCTCGCTGACTGTCCGACTGCCTGCTCCCTCAAACAGTCAACGACGTGGGCTTTAAGTAAAACTTTTGTGCTCTAATAACTCTAACGTAATTAGCATTGTACGTATTCTTTTTATTCAATCTCCTTTTGTTGCCCAGTGAAAGCTTATATAACGCATCCAAATTGTCTCCGTGTGATTAGTTAACACCTCTCAATCACAACCGACATGACAGCCCGTCGTTCAGAGCTCACAGTCGAGCCCGTGTCCAGGTCTGCGGATCATCCTTCCCACGCCAGTGCTGCGTAGGCTAGCGGTGTTACAGATTGGAAAGAATTTGAGGCTCACGAGAAAACGAGAAGAAAGAAAAAGTTTGGAGTCACGAGCGGAACGAGGCGAACGACAAAAGCTGATCGAGACACTTCTCCGTAGTGATGTATATTCGATTGATTTATTAGTGTAAATGCACTTTGTGTTTTGTTTTTACATTAGTTGCCTGATTTAAATACGACGTCCACACGACCTCTTCGATTTTGAGACATTATGGTGCCGAACCTCGGGATCGAGAACGATTGAGGTGAGCGGATTTTTCACCTTTGTGGAACACCTGCCTGGAACGCTGTTTCTTAGAGCTGTGTGGGAGATCGTCAAACATTGAACGTCTCAAGGCAAAACGTAGAGTGAAGCGGTCGCAAAGCACGAAAATTATCCACGAGGCGACAGCGGGATGGAGACAGCGGACCTGGCATCGCTGACTGCCTGGCTAGAGAGGCTGAAGGCCAATAACAGGGCACTTCAAGAGTTAAACGTGGAGATAGAAGATCATGTATCGGAACAAGACCTCGTCGCAGAACACACTACGGTCACGGAGTACGACGACGAGGCCATCCGAATGATGGCGCTGTTGGACTGCAAGGCAGGCTCACTGAGACGTAAAGAACAACAGGTACGGGCCACCCAGATCACCACATCCGCGACAGCATCTGCGACTGCCACTACAGACCTGGGAAGAACTCGCACCAACATGACTAGCGGCGTGAAGCTTCCCAAGTTACGACTTTAAACTTTCAACAGCGAGGTCAGCGCGTGGCAGAGCTTTTGGGAGCAGTTCGGTCGTGCTATCCACAAAAACGATAGCATTCCACGATCGGACAATTTTCAGTACCTGTGCAACCATGTCACCGGACCAGCGGCGGCGGCCATCGCTGGGCTCCAGGCAACTGAGGCCTGCTACGACGATGCCATTGAAATCCTGACACTGCGCTTCGGTGATAAACGAAGGATTGAGCAAAATCATCTGGCGAAGCTCCGAGCACTGCCTCCTGTTGCCTCCGCAGAAGACACGAAAGGCCTCCAAAAGATGTACGATCACGTTCAGACGAACATCCGCGGTCTGACGGGGTTGGCGTTTGATCGGCAACGTACTGCACGGTGATGTCCGATATCCACCGCAAGGCCTTGCAGAGCGAAGTCGTCGTAAATTATCACCGGCAGCAGGCAAGCAACACTGCCTACAGGTCGTCGGGAGAAACGCAAAACAGTCCGACTTCACTGACTTCACCTGCGGCGCCGGACACCGGACAGGCTGTCAACGAACCACCTTCCACCCGGAGCGCTTAAAGGCCACCCTATTTCGCCGATGCCGAATATGAGCTCGCCGATATTCTAAGCTTCCTTCGGATTGAGGTTGAGAGTAGGGAGAGAGCTGGAGTAGTAGAAGAACGGCAAGAGACGCAGAAAAAAGGGACTAAAAGACCGAGAATGCCAGCATCTTCTGTGCCATATGCAAATATCACAAGCCCCTGCTTCTTTTGCCGGTCCACAAAGCACGCAACAGAAGTATGTACTGGCGACCTCACGTTGGAAGTGAAGAGAAGGAGGCTGGCGGAAGAAAACCGGCTGCTTCAGATGCACAATCGGAGGGCACCGGGCGAAAGAGTGTCGGCGGAAGGTGACATGCGCGTCGTGCTCCGTTCGACATGCCACATTCATGTGCGACCAGAACTGGAAACCTAACGCGAAGAAATCGGATAGAGGGGCCTCTGCAACAAGCATCCAGAACGCAATCTCCGACAGTGCTGATGTCCCATTGGATTCCGAAGTGTTTCTTCAAACGTTCCGAGCCTGGGCTGAGGAAGGCAACCAAAGACTTTACGTGCGAGCCATTATCGATGGAGATGCGTCATCGAGGCCGTCGAGGAACCCTTCATCTGTAAGGACGTTGTGCAGGTATCCGTCGTCCACGACCGGTACCTGCATACGACGGGTACCTGTTGCGAGTGAACGGCGACCAAGTGCAGCATTGCAAGGAAAGTCAGAAGCTGGTAGCTATAAGCACCATCTTTGGCTGGACCTTTCAAGGCCCACTGTCAAACCACAGCTCTCTCAAAGAAAGCGCTAGCAGTATGGTATGCGTGCTAAGAACAGAATGACCCACAAACGAGGACGTCGGAGACATCCTGCGGCGTTTTTGGGAGCTAGGGAGCATCGGCATTTATGAACAGACCTCCAACAATATGGAAGAACAAAACGAAATGCTGAACGAGTTCAACCGAACAATACGGAAAGTGAAGGGACGGTACGAAGTGGGTCTACCGTTCAGGGTGGGCGCGAGAGAACTGAAGGATAACCACACGCTGGGCATTGAAACTTCTTGAGAGTTAGAAGAAGGGATTGTCACGCGACGAGTCTTTCGCAAAAGGTTACGACAACGTCATTTGCAGCTACATCACCTCAGGACACGCAGAAAAGGTTCCAACGAGCCCATTTTGCGCAGAGTTGACAAACCCAAGGATTTATTATATGCCCCATCAGCCCGTAATTAGGAATGAATCCGAGACCACCAGGCTGAGAGTCGTCTTCGACGCTTCTTCTCATCTCCTAGGAGCTGCCTCAGTTAACGAACACCTGAAAAAGGGGCCGAATTTGAACGCTGATCTGGTCGGAATCTTGGTGCGCTTCCGTCAACATCCAATTGCCCTAACAGCCGACATAGAAGATTCGTTTCTACAGGTCAGCGTTCGACCTGAAGATCGAGACGTCCTAAGCTTCCTGTGGTTTCAAAAAGATTCGTCGTTAGCAAGCTCAGAACCAACCGTTGAAGCGTGGAGGATGACGAGAGTGCCCATTGGGACATCGTCCAGCCCCTTTCTACTAACCGCCACTCTTACGCATAATCTGAGCAACGTCAATGGAGAATTGAGATCCACTACGGAACTGATTCAACGGGGATTCTACGTCGCGACCTCCTGATCGGAGCCCCCACCATCGAAGAAGCGGCGCGAATACAGGAGTAAGCCAACCAGATTTTAGAAGATGCAGGAATGAGACTCCGAAAATGGTCTACCAACGCGACAGAACTGCAAAGATCGTTTGATGAAGCTGCATCAACGTCCGCACTCTCTGAGCCGAGAGCTGTACTTGGACTGCTTTGGCGACGTGATGCTGACAGGCTGGCCATTCCAGTGGAGAGGATCCTGAACTTCGTCACGTTCAGCGGGACGACGAAGCGCTATGTACTCCGTGCATCAGCTAGGGTTTTCGACCCGTTGGGACTCCTTGCTCCGTTCGTTATACGAATCAAGGCTTTGTTTCAGCGGATCTGGGAATGAGGAATTGGTTGGGACGACGATTTAACGGACGACCTACTGGTGCAATGGCGTCGATGGTGCGCAGAACTTCCACAATTAGAAGAGGTAGCGATTCCCCGCTGCATCATGAAGACTCCAATAGAAGTCATATGTCCTTTCCAACTACACATTTTCTGTGACGCAAGTCCGGTGGCCTATGGCACTTTTGCCTCCCTGAGAGCTGAAAGAGAAGATGGGAGTGTAGAGGCGAACTTGATATTTTCGAAATCACGTGTGGTGCCCATAACGCGGATAACACTACCTCTACTAGAACTAATGACTGCAGTGATTGGAAGACGGATGGGCCAGTATCTTGGAGATATCATGAACATTAAAGAGACATTTTACTGGACAGATAGCGCTATCACACTTCACTGGATCCACGGGTCAGCAACTCAGTGGAAGCCCTTTGTGGCAAATCGGGTGGCAGAGCTCCAATCTGGAGGGTCAGCTTCTACATAGAAGCATTGCCCCGGACAAGAAAATCCGGCAGATTTGATAACACGGGGAATATCTTGGAAACTCTAAAAGGCATGAAAATGTGGTGGAAGGGTCCAAAGTGGCTTGGTAAAATCGAAAACGTGTGCCCGAACTTCGTCATGGGCGACGACGCTCCAGTAGCAGTTATTGCAGAGGAGGGATAGCTGGAACATCACGTATTGCAGACTGCAACGGAGGGGATTGCACCTCTATTGGAACTTGAACGGTACGGGGTGTTGGAACGGATTCTCAGGATTACTGCATGGATTATGCGGTTTGTAAAGAACTGCCGAACGCAGCGAAACCAAAGTGAGGGCCCACTAGCGTCCGAAGAACTTGAACGAGCCGAGACTTGGCGGATCGCACGAACGCAACAGCAAGCTTTTACACAAGAATTGAACGATCTAAAAGCAGATAAGAATCTGGAAAGGCGATCCAGCATAGTCTTGCTCGCCCCCTTCATTAACCCAATCGAATATTAGGGTGGGGGGACGACTGCAACAATTAAACGAAACAATCGAGGTCAAGTACCCGCTTTTGCTACCTCCCGATCACCGCTTCACTGAGTTATTGGTATGAGACTGCCATCGTTGAACACTGCACGGCGGACTTCAGGACACCTTAACCCAAGTCTGAGAGCGGTTCTGGATACCGCGAGCAAGAAAGCTGGCCAAGACGGTCATCAACAAATGTAATGGTTGTCGGTTGGCCCGACTCAAGCCGGCTAACGCACCGACCGCACCATTGCCGCAGGATCGGATTACCCAAGCGAATCCTTTTGAGGTGGCCGGGATAGACCTTGCCGGTCCACTGATGGTAAAGACTGCACCATCAGATGAAAAGTCGTACTATGCGCTTTTCACATGTGCGGTGACGAGAGCCATACACCTAGAGCTTGTCTCCGACCTATGGACAGAGGCGTTCATCATGGCCTTCCAGCGCTTTACTGCTCGACGGGGCTTACCCAGCTTCGTTTACTCAGAGAATGTCCTCACCTTCAAGAGGGCAGCAAAGGGCTTATGCGGCGTATGGGACGTGCTCACGAACCGACGCTTCCAGGACCACTGCTCACAGCATCGGATAAAGTGGAAGTTTATCGCCGTGAGAGCAGCCTGGTGGGGCGGGATTTGTAAAAGGATGGTCCAGACAGTGAAGCGTAGTCTACGGAACATACTAGGAAGAAATAAGTTTAGTTTCTAAGAACTAACAACCATGCTTCACAAGGTGGAAGCCGTCGTGAATTCTCGACCTTTGGCTCCTGCTCACGACGCTCCACACGAGCAGGATGCTTTAGCGCCTGCGCACTTCTTGTTGGACAGGCGTCTGACGCCTTTCCCCTCAGTCAACGTTGAAACTATACCAGGTTCTGCGAGAGGGGACATCATCAGACGTTGGCTACACAGGCAGCAACTGCTGGACCAACTCTGGCGGAGATTGCAAATGCTTCACTAAGGGGAATACATTCCGCTCCCCTTATTTGCATTAGACAGAACCTGCGCCGAGTCCAGCCCTGACGGAGGGGAGGTCCTCGCCAGTCCACGCGCATGTGCACCTCGATGTTCGCGGCGGCCGAGACGGTGTCGTCTCCGATTCCACCTAAAGGCCTTCCATGTTTCAAATGCAGCGCAAGGTGCGTCGATGCACGAGGCGCGTGCAACGTGCAACCATTGGGAAGATCATGGCGGCACAGCGCAGCAAAGTATTTGGCGCAGCACTGAGCTAGATTTTAGAAGCCATGTTCTTCCTAGAAGTGGCACGCGGCACGTGTCTCGAGCATTTCCACAACAATGAATTTGATAAGTAGACCGACCATCGTCATCATCATCATCATCATTTACCGCCCGATAGCCGAGACCTCCCCGACGATAGATGGCTCTCGCCAAGGCTAGAAAGCCTGTCCACGTCGAAGCTATTGTATTTGAGAGGAGTGGAATGTATTCCCCCTTGTAAAGTAGTTGGTATTTGGTTCATAGAAAGCAGTCTTCCTCTCTCCGTAGCTTCGGCAGCAACTAGTGAGATACAGCAAAGTCACATGCCTCTCTCCGGCGCGCTAATTGGCTCACTGGAACCATATCCTTCATCATTTTCCAAGTGGCGGGGACACAAAGTGTGCTCTCCCCTTTTCGGTCGCTGCGGTGGTGAATGTGCGCCTACCTTCACGTCCAGCTTGTTACGGAAGTTGCTGAATCGTTTAGCTTCACTGGCTGTGGTGAGGATGTGGCTGACATTGCTGTCTCGAATCCTGTAAAGAAGATCATCTGAAACGAAAAAAAGAGGGCAAATGAATGATAATAGGCTGCAGTGGTCGTGTCCACTTTATAAGTCGCATTTCGAAATCGTCCCAGCGGGGGTTGCAAAGCTCGATGACAAAATCCTGGGGATTGCATTGTTGACAACGCCAACAATGCTTGGGTACCACTAATGTCAAATGCTGGTATAAAGCAAGAAACATTTTCACCCAATGACCGTGTGGGTCATAGGAATCGATGGCCGTTTGAAGGGACGGCATAAAAGTGTTTTAACGCATCGCGCTAAACTTTACTACAGAGGTGCCTGAAGTTGGTGGAAGCTTTCGCTCAAATTGTGGAAAGATTGGCTTACGTGGGTAAATCAAGAAGAAAACACTATATTTTCCCAATATTTTGCATGAACACTAAGAAAAACAATCTGTGTTACTGTATGGCGCTTATTTGGCCCAAATGAAGTTAAGAATACGTAAGCCAATTCTATTTTCTTTCAATTTCAGGAAAATTTTGATTCGTAGTAAACGCAAGAACAGACCGGAACAATTTTCTGGTTATTTTGAGATACAAGGCTTGGCTATCATTTTTCTATAGACAAAACCAGATTTTTTTCAATTCTTTCTTTTGACTCCGGAGGTTTTATGTATTCAGACCCTCAATGAATGCACCAGCTTCGAACGCCTCTGTAGTGAATCCTAGCGCGCTATGCTAAGAAGCCAATTTATCCGGTTCCTTGCAACCGCCATCGATCCATTTGATCCACGCGTTTGTTTGCTCGGCTCTTCAAACGCGGCGCGTACAGTGAACACGAGCGCTGTGTGAGCATTCGATTTCGGCTCGCGACAATCAATGCCTCGGTGGACACTCGGTTAGTTTCTCGCGTCCAACCACTGCAATGACGAGAATAGCCGAATTCTAACAATGCTTGGAGCTCAGCACGCGTTTTCATCTTTGCCGACCCAAGTGCGTGGCTATGATTAGCGTTAGGGTGACATAGGATAGACACCAGGCCACGTGGCTGCTTGTTCTGGCTCGGAGTTGAGGGGATAAATGACGCTCATATTTCTCGAATTTACTTGCAGACTGCCATTGTAAGAAGCAAAAAATAAGGCAAGTTTATTCTTTTATTAAAGTTGGGAAGTGATTCAAGTAGTATTTAGCGAAAGTAGAAAAATGGTTTTATGGCCCCTTTAAGTCTTATAAAAAATCACGTTGACTTTTTTGAAAATTAACATCAAAAATAAAACATTCAGCCTTTCCAATCTGGTGAAGAAGGAAGAGCAGCGGAGCTGTAGCTTCTGTTCTCGACGGTGACTTTGCAGGCGAGCGATATTATCTTCTTTCGCTAAGGAATCTGAAGCGTTCGACGCAGTGGAACTTAAGCCGATAGCGGCCTCGCGGCGGTTGCGGAACCATTCGCGCTGCTGCGCACGTCGCCGCTCGTTCCGCTCCCGTTCTTCTTCCTGATGATGATGATGATGATTTTATGGCTGTTCCCTTTGAAGCAATCGCGTGCCGGGCTGGGACGACTTCAGCTGTCGAAACCAACCGCCTATCAGAGCAGTCGTATAGACAGTCTCGGTTTTGTCACTGCGGAAAGTCACACGGCTCAGCAGCATGTCGTTATGCTAATATGACATGCCACAACTGCAAAAAGGTTGGCCACCTCTCAGCGGTCTGCACAGCAAGATCCTATGACGAGTCAAGCAGCGTGAAGAAAGATGGGAAAGCTGCGCGAGACTATCAGAACTCGCCAGGACGACGGTCGAAAAAGGCGCCATCGGCGGTTACAGTTCACAGCCTCGACGACCCCAACGATCAGGACAGTGACGATGATCCCCCAACGTACAACATGTGGCAACTGAAAGCATCTCAGGTTCCTCCAATTAATATAACGGTCATTATTCAAGGCAAACCAGTTGACATGGAACTCGACACTGGGGCAGGCGTCTCCGTAATGGAAGAAAGGCGTTTACGAGAATTGTTGCCGGATGTGAAGGTTATCCCATCCAATGTCGTTCTTAGTGGGTACTCAGGAGAGTTGACACCGGTTCAAGGTTGCGCCGAGATCCTGGTGAAGTACAACGGTCGAGAAGCTCTTCTTCCTCTGTTCGTCGTTGGCGGAACTTCCCCAACTCTGCTGGGACGAAACTGGATACACGCTCTGGGTCTACCTCTTGCTGACGTCGTAAATCTACATAATACATCAACAGAGGGTCTTTTCAGCAAATTTCCAGGTGTTTTCTGGTGGGCCGGGTCTGCTGAAGAACGTGGAAGCCAAGATTTGCGTGCCAGACGGATCAAGACCCCAGTTCTTCAAGCCACGACCAGTCCCCTTTTCATTGCAAGATCTGGTCACTCAAGAGCTTCAACGGCTTGAACGGGAAGGAATTTTGAAGCAAGTCAGGACTTCTGACTAAGCAGCCCCGATTGTCCCGGTACTAAAAAGAGATGGTCGAGTGCGAATCTGTGGAGACTTTAAGGTCACCATAAACGCAGCAGCCCAGGTGGAAACGTACCCGATACCGAGAGTCGAAGAGCTCTGGACTAAGCTCTCCGGAGGCATCAAGTTCTCTAAGTTGGACCTCAAAGATGCTTACCAGCAGGTAGTACTCTCTCCGGCCTCAAGGAAGTACGTCACTATCAATACCCACAAAGGATTGTTTGAGTACACAAGGCTACCTTTTGGTGTTTCATCAGCGCCAGCAATTTTCCGGCGAGAAATGGAAAACCTGCTTTGTGACCTCAGGCACGTTGTCGTCTTTTTTGATGACATCTTAGTAACTGGAGTGGATGACTCGGACCACATGAGAAATCTCGAAAAAGTACTTCAGCGGCTAACAAATGCAGGATTGAAGCTGAAGTTTGAAAAGTGCGAGTTTTTTGCATCAAAGGTAGAGTATTTGGGACACCTGATCGACCACACAAGTCTTCACCCTTCGCCAAGTAAAGTGGAAGCAATTGTAAAGGCACCAACTCCAAAAGACACAAAGCAACTACAAAGTTTTTTGGGCCTGCTTAATTTTTACAGAAGATTTCTACCCAATTTGTCAAGTGTCCTGGAGCCGTTACATCGGCTGCTGGGAAAAAGATCACGCTGGGAGTGGTCAGGAGAGCAACAATGCGCGTTCAAGCGAAGCAAAGAGCTGGTTACTTCTGTTGGTGTCTTTGCACATTACGACCCCACGAAGCACCTTGTGCTAAGCTGCGACGCTTCACCCTACGGAATTGGAGCTGTACTGGCGCACAGGAGTTCCATGGGCGAGGAGAAGCCTATTGCGTTCGCATCACGTCGTCTCATGGCAGCAGAACAGAACTACAGCCAGCTGGACAAAGAGGCTCTTGCACTCATGTTTGGAATAACAATATTTCACCAATATCTCTGGGGTCGACCTTTTGAGGCAGTCACTGACCACAAGCCCCTGCTGGGACTATTAGGCGCTGACAAAGGCATTCCCCCACAGTGTTCACCAAGAATTCAAAGGTGGGCCTTGAAACTAGCTAGCTACAGCTACGCATTGGTCTATCGTCCTGGAAAAACTCTTGGTCATGCTGATGCGCTGAGTCGCCTACCACTGGTGACTAAGAAATTCACAGTGCCAAAGCCCGCAGATGTTTTCATGTTGGAACGTGACTACAAATTTCTCTCCCCAGAAGCTATTGCGACAGCTACGGGACGAGATCCGGTGTTGTCGAAAATACGTGAGGTGCTATTGGCCGGTTCAACTTTTCCCGCTACACCAGAGTGGCAACCCTACGGTACAAAAACGCAGGAGCTCAGCGTGCAAGACAATTGCGTGCTATGGGGTACGAGAGTAGTAGTTCCGAAAATCCTAAGAGGAAGTGTGCTGGATCTCCTGCGTGAGGGACACCCAGGAATCACCAAAATGAAGACAGTGGCAAGAAGTCACGTTTGGTGGTATGGCATTGACGAAGACATTAAGGTCAAGGTCAACAGCTGTTCTGTGTATCAGGAACACCAGCGAGCACCACAACCAGTGGCAACGACACCTTGGCCCTTTTCCGAAAAAGCTTGGTCACGCCTTCATATAGATTTCGGGGGACCATTTCAAGGACGATATTTCTTAATCCTCGTAGATGCTTATTCCAAGTGGCTCGAGGTGATGGTCGCTCCCTCACCTTCGGCTTAGGCAACGGTGAATTGTCTTCGATCAATATTTGCCACGCACGGATTGCCTGACCTGATCGTGAGTGACAACGGACCAGCCTTCACAAGTGCTGTATTTCAGGAATTCCTGAAGAGGAACGGAATTCCTGGTATGAGGATCCCCCCATATCACCCGGCATCTAACGGGGCTGCGGAGAGAGCAGTTCAAACAATCAAGAACAAACTCAAGAAAGCTTCTTCGGGAGATTTTCAGACAAAGATTTCACGAGCCCTTCTGCAGTATCGCACAACACCTCACGAGATCACTGGACTAACACCTGCGGAGGTCCTAATGGGACGGAAACCTAAAACTGCAATGGACTTGCTGCATCCTGATTTCCGTTCTAAGGTCGTACTAAAACAGGGGTGGCCAGGTTGACCCGGCCTAAGAGCCGCAAACAAAACCACGAAACTTTCAAGAGCCGCATGGAAGAAGAAAGGCAACAAAGGGAGGGAGGGGGGGGGGGGGGACTTTTGTCCACAGCAAAAAACGAAATTCAAACTATTTTCTATCTATCCAAGTCAAAAGCAGTCCAACTGTACGAGTAAGGTAGCAGTAGCACAAGACTACCAAATGGCTACCTGTCTCGATTTAAAACGCGTTCCATTTCTCTTTTTGGGGAAGTGCTCGTGTGACCGGGAGGGAGGCGGGGAAGTGTGTGTGTGTGTGTGGGGGGGGGGGGGGGGGGCAGTGGAGGAAAGCCGCGAGCCGCGCTTTAACAGGCGAAGAGCCGCATGCGGCTCGTGAGCGGCAGCTTGGCCACCCCTGTACTAAAACAACTGAAACAGAAGCAACGTTGTGTTCATGGAGCTAGACGACAGCCACTGCTGCAACCGGGTGACAGCGTTTGGGCATAGAACTTCCGACCAGGACCTGACTTGGATCCCTCCGATGAAAGCTTGCCGCCATCTATGAGCGACGGCGGCACCCAATTGTCTAGTTGCCGCCGTCGCTCATAGATGGCGGTAGCTGTCCAGAGTTCGGTGTCATTTTTTTTTTCTGGAGGACACAATCCTGGAGATCTAGCCTTTGACAGCTCCGCTGTGAAACGTGCTGGTGGTGGTGGTAAGGGAGAGACAGAGAGAAAGGGTCGGTTTAATTAAATAAACAACAAATTCAGATTGGGTTAGTCTAGCCAATAAGCTGACATGTTTTCTCCGAGAAGAAAAAATAAAATTAAAATAATAGACGAAAGGCGCATGGAGACTGAAGAATATAGAAAAAGTGGGTGGGGGGTGAGAGGTACAGAGTTATTCATCACAAAAATACTTCATTATGATTTATAAACTTCGGAACTTGCTGTGCTTGTTAAAGTTGATCTTGTAGACCATCGGCTTGGAGGAAGTTCAGGAATATCCTTTGAAAGGACTTCCTCCGAGCAACTCGCACCAGATGAGAAAATATTTTTTGATGTCTTTTTAACTCTGACGATAGATGTTTTCTTTCTTTCTCAATTTTCTGGCAGTCTTTTAGGATATGATAAATATATTCTGTAACACCGTATGCGTTACAGGTTATATGACGTTTCTTTCAACGAGGAAGTAAGTTTCCTGTGCGTACACTTTCTGTACGTGAACGAAAAAGAGGTGTGGCCTCTGCTCGTAAAAGACTTCCTCTTAGGCACGGTTGGAGAGACGAAGAGCGAGCATGGAAAAATCCCATATGGGGTCATTTATAATGTTATAACATTTCATAATGTCGCCTTGGGTCTTGATGCTAACGGGAAGATTGTGTGCGTTGAAAGCAAGCTGGTCGGCCTTTTCATTTCTATATAATCCGACATGCGCTGGTATCCACTGAAAGGCAGTTGCGATACCGCCTGCTTCTAGTGATTTCGTGACTGATTTGGTGCCATGACTGGTTGTGACGTTTGTCAAGGTTTTCGCAGCTGTTGAAGTGCGGCAGGAGAGTTCGTTAGTATAAGCACTGCCTTTGGAGTCAGTTTGCTTATCACATAAAGGGCTTCTAGAATTGCATGCATTTCAGCTGTTGTTTATGATACCACATCCTCTAGTCGACCGCTCCATTCAAGTTGTAAATTTGGTACATAGAAGGCGAAGCTACTACTTCTGCAGGCGTGGTCGGCAAACAAATCTCTCGAGAAAGGAGGCGTTTGATAGCCATGAGTGGTAAAGTCAGAACACGAGTTTGTTCAGACACCTTTTCGTACTTCATTGATCTTGGTGCTTCTAGGCAAGTACGAATGACCTTGTCAATGTATGCGTCCCAGGGCATGAGTGTCAGCTCATGTTAATCTAATGAAAGGTAGTGAGTTTAATATACGGCTGACAATGAGGGCTGAATGAATTCGTTTCGTAGAGCTTGGCAAGTTTCGCGACGATTGTCTCGCCACTCTACGTTTTGCATTTCTTTCTGTAAGCCTGGATTTTATTATATTAGATGCTAGCGCATGCCCGTTGAGGCGGGAGTTCATTGTGATTCCCAGGAATTCGTGCTGGCGTACATGAAGCAAGGGGACACCTTGAAGAGTCAAAATAATTTTAGTCCTTCTCCGGACTTTCCCAAGAAAAAGTATAAATTCGGTTTTCTCCTGTGAGACCTGTAGACAACAATCGTCTGAATAATTGCTTGATCCCGTAATTACTACTTGGGCGGCGTTTCGAAGACTATCATGTCGATGTGCTGAAACTCAGATGCAAATGTCATCTGCATACTGTGATATACTGATGAGGAGAGTATTCTTGTGGAGAGATGTCGTGAATCTGGGCAGAACTATGCTGAAAAGTATTGACGAGAGAAAGCTTTCTTGTGGTAAACTTTTAGCACCATGGCGAAAAGTACTGAGAAGCGCACCAAGTCGAATTTGGAGCGTTCGGTTTGGGATGAGGTTTTGTAGAAAGGACTGGAATTTTCCCGTGATAGCGATGGCCCTTGTCTTTTTAATAAGAACGGCTAGACTAACATTATCACTGGGTTTGGTAACATCGAAATATACTGCTAATGTCGATCCTTGGTCTTTGTGACTTTGTTAAATTAAACTAAGCAGGTGCTGTCTTGAGAAAAGAGCTCACGTCCGCATCCCATCATCTAGTGTGGTAATAAATGATTCATTTCAAGCCCCCAAGTGAGGCGAGATTGCACCATTTTTTTCCATCAGCGTTATTACACAAGGAGAAAGGTATGTAAAATGGGTCGGTATGACGATTCTGCGTCGCGTGGTTCACCTGGCTTGTAGACTCGAATAACCAAGGCTGCTTTCCTATCATCTGATATATCAGAAGTGTTCCATGTTAAGTAGAGAAGCTGAAGAAGCTCTTGAGGACGTGCATTTAATGTATTTTGCAGCACATGTTTTTATTCCATCCGGTTCAGAAGTGTTTTTTTTTTGCTCTCTTTTAAAGCATTAGTCCTTCCATGTTGAAGGCAGCGTCTGGTGGGGACGAAGTATCCATAGCTTCATACCTCTTGATTGTCTGGTTTTAGATAAAACAAAATGGTCTGCAAATTTTTGTGCAGCTTCTTTTAAACTTTTAAACTTTGTACCCAGACGAACCGTCATCGATGCGTGTGATAGGTGACGATCGCGCTTGCCGATAAAAGAAGCAGCAAGTATTCAAAAATTTGGGTTCCAGGTTTGTTTGAATCAGCTTATGCACAGTTGTCGAACCTGTGCTTGTGTTTTGTTTTCGCGGCATATCGGATCGTTACTGAGTTGCCTGTGTTGAAATAGGCTTTTTGATGCTGAAATATTTTCTGTTGAGTTTTCGCTAGGCCGGTCCTCGCGCTGCGAAACGATTGAATAAGGGAAGTCGGTCCTAGATAGTGGACTGGAGCTTTATCTTGATGGTACCTTGATCTGCGCTAACCAAGACTGCTTCTAATATGGGTTCTGAAGATGTTTCCACGTGTGTTCTAAACGAATTCTAATTGGTAACGCAGCGGGTGAGCTGTTCAGTTCCACGGAATCCATAAGATCAAGAAATATCGGATAGCGATCACTGGCCATCGTATTGAGGTATGTCGTTCAGCCTATGCAAAAGCTTGTGGAATAAGCAGGGATGTCGATGGCGCTATATGTATAAGGAGGCGAAAAATGTCGGACGGTTGTACTTTGCAACAGCAAGGTCGCACACTTTAAAACATTTTGCAAAAGCCCGACTATGACTATCATCTCTGTTTGCTCCCCAAATGCTATGACGTGCATTCCGATTGCCGCGCAGTAAGATTGAATCTTTACAACGGTGACAGATTTTAATGCGAAATAATTAAATGACTCATCGAGAGATCCGGCGTTATCTTAGTGAATCCGGCGTTATGATTACCTGTAGCAGCGATAAACGGCATCTACATTCCCTTGGGCGAAACGGGACCTAAATTTCCATTGGCTGCGACGCGTCTTGTGATTCTGCAGCAACGGCGTCATCGTTGCTAAGGGGCCAGCCGAACTGCTGGCGGCGCAGCGGAAGGGGGCAACGCGGGTATGCGCAGGCCTGATATTCGGCTTAACGTTAGGCCTAACGTTATGCTTTAAGGTCTAACGTCGTCAATCGGTACCCGCAGCAAGGGAGCTGATGATGATGAGAGGACACGTGATTTCAGCACGCTCCGCGCCGAGCTTCGCACTATCGCCGCTGCCTCACCCAGCGGCACAGCAGTCACCAGCGTGCCAAGGGTGCTTTCGGATTCAAAACTCACAAGAAGTGCTTAGGTGTCTCTTTAAAAACTTCTGAAACCTAGATGACATTTTTTTCTAGCGCAGACGTACAGATGCCACGCACAAAATCTGCCCGGCCAACATGACACTCCCGTGTATGTATTCTAAGTCGCTCTTATCAATCTTGTACTGTGGAACAGCGTTTCGAATAAAAAGGGTTGCACTCCCACTTGGGAAGCCATTCACTGCAAGATTTTTCGTAGTGGTAATACCCAGAGATACTGCAGTCAGTAGGACGACCCGCTTCACCTAATGCAAGTATCGTAATTGGGAAATGTTTTAAGTACAAATAAAGCTTTGGATGATGACGTTGAAGTCCAGCACAATTTCACTGCATGACAATTCATAAATGTAGCTGTTTTGGGTTTGGGTGACACTTTGGGGTGTCAACCATGGCACTGGTTTCAGCTGGTTGAAACACCATAATTCTTTGTTGTATGATCTTGAAATTACCTGGTGGGGAGTTGGCAGTGAAGTTGGGTAGCCTAAAAAAGTATTAAACTCACTCAGGCTTTGATCGTCATAGGTTTTTGAGGACGCCTTTTTCCAGTCACGATGTGCCCGTATGATCGCCTTCTCAGTGTCAGAATTTGATGTGGTGGCAGCGTGGGCAGCAGTCAAGGCAGAAAGCTGTCGCCTTCGAGGCACTGAAACCCAGGGCTTAGATTAAGGCACCGCCGACGCACGGTGTGGCATCCTCTCAACGTCGTCGTCTTCCTGTTTTCTGTCTTAATACTAATAATAATAATATTTATTTTGGTTCAGGAGAACCGCGGTGCCACAGAAAGGCGAGTAGCCCATACCAGGAAGGCCTGCGGCGCCGCATCTAAGGACGATGGGATGAGGTTGTGTACAGATGACAGAGAGGTGCTGACGATGTTGAAATGGAGCTTGTCGGCGAGGGTGGCGGGATGATGTTACGGGTGATATGGGTCGTACCCTCTCATCGAATTTCTCCGGCTCTGGTCCTCCTGCCTCGCCGAAAGTTGGTCTTGTGAAGCCACCGGTGCGGCGGGTGGACTTCCGCCGGGCTTCTGTTAGGCTTAACGCGGCTGCCACGAAAAATATTCGTAAGTCCAGTGAACTTGCACTCACCAACGCAAAACCGATACCGATGATGTCTTACTTTAGTCAGTCTCAGCTGAGACGTTGTTCTACCAAGCCGGTCAAGACCAAACTGTCACCGAGACGCCGAGGTTGAACGCTTCTATTTCACGCTTTGAATGTCGTTTCCAATATTCTGACGTCGCGGTCTGCTGATTGTGTAGTGTCGTCGGACTATTTGCTGGCGCACAGCTAGCGCCACCTAGCCTCAAGAAAAATAGGACCTGTAAGGCCAGGCCTAAGACGGGGGCAAAAAAGAAGATGGAGCCAGGGCGCGGGGCCGGTGATGCGCTCGCTGAATAAACAAGCTTGTTACCGTTTGCAATCCAGCTTTGAGTGCCTGCATCACGACGCCTCTACCAAGGCCAAGACACCACAGATTGGTCGACAGTTGTGTAGCACATTTAGATTACGCTGTACCCGCGGGAGGAGTATTCGGCGCTGGCGGCGGCCTTTGCTCCGCCCCACAGGCCAAACTCTCCCATTATACGGCTCTTGGGTTAATATGGTAATCGCGGTCTTTGCCAGTTGTGTCTTAATTCAGTCACAAGTACTTTGACAGTGGCCGTTGGGTGAGCCTCCAACGAGGCTCTTGCTGGCCGGCAACCAGGTAGCCACGGTACACGAGGCTCCCCAAGAAGCTGCCTCTACTCGCGAGAACATGAACTTAGGAGTGGGAAAAACAATTGGTGCTGTGGGAAAAGTTACAAAAAGAACCAAGGAGTGGTTGAGAGAACGAAACGAGTTGGGAAGTATTCGGCGGCAAGGGGACAAAGAAAGAACACACCCAATTTTGGTAAGAAGAAAAGAAGACAGCATGGAAAAGAAGCACACAATCTTTCGTTGTGTGCTTCTTTTTTTCCTTTAGATGTTGCGTGTTTGCGCAGTAAAGTTTGCCTTCATTTATGGGCAAGCTCTTGAAAGTTAAAAACCCCTAAACACTATTTGGTGCGCTCAGCAAGAATGTGAAAAGGTAAAAAATTTCTCGGCACTGATTGACGAATACGGGGCACAATCCCAAGACAGAAAAGTGACCTTCACAGTGTCTCTTTCACGAATCTTGCGTTCGCCTTTTAATTGCCAGATCGAGTAGCCGACAGTCAAAGCAGCGAAGTTTACCTTTGTACGAAATGTTGTTTCGCGGAAGTCACAAACATATTTTCTCCTCACCGTTTGACAAGATCGGATTGGATACCACAGCAACTCCCCCGGCAAAAACGACGCTGTACAAGGCCATCAAGTTTTCCAGGGAATTGTCCACATGTACCAGGACCATCTCTCCTTTTTTAACGCCGTGTCTCTGCAGCCCAGCGGCATATCGCTGGCACATCTTGAGGAGCTCTGCAAAAGTGATCTCTTCGTCGTCCCAAACCTGCAATATGTTTACAATTTAGACTTCCTCTGGGACACCCTTGTATGGCAATACCGCCTAGAAGACAAGACATGCACATGACGTCGTCGTAAGGCTGGACTCCACGGAATCAATATGCTGCGTCACAAGACGTCCCGTGACGTCATGGTATCGCGTGACACCGTGAACTCGATTTTACGGCCAGATTTGGTCGGGAACTTGGCGTCACGTGGTAGGACGTCGCGGAACCTGATGTCAGTTCAAGTCCGGCACATTTCGCCGCTAAATTTAAAAAAAAATTTGAAATCACTCGACGTGATGTCACGTGGTACCCTGACGTCACGTGACGTCTATATTTCTACAAAATCTGGTGCGTAAATTCACTAACGGACGGACGAATTCCTGGGATAGGGGGTTCAGTTCAGAGAAGCACTAAAATAACTTCCCCCAGTTTTATGCACGAGGGGCTCGGGGGTGTTACGATTATGCGGGCATCCAACCCTTGGAGAGTATCGGTCGAGTTAGATTACAGATAGCTGACTATCATGGTCCAGCGCAAAACTGCTCTTCGTTGCTGCGTCTTCACAGGAAAGTCCAAAGAAAACAGTCTATGCCAGAAAAATGTTGCCATCCCCATATTTGCGGGAAGAGGAGCGGCGTCAATTTGAACATTTGCGCCGTTGACGACGGCGGCGCAATGGTGTCCAAATAAACGCCAGTAGCGTGGAGAAAGCGAATAACTGCATTTCTCGTATTTGGGTAGCAAGAATTCACGTCGGCGCACAGTTCGAGCATACTATGCCGATAAACTAAGGAACTATTCTTTTTGCTTGTTTTGTTTCTCAAAGAATACACCCGAAAGGAGTGGAGGCCAGCATGCAATTAAGTATATATACATAAAAAAAAAACGACGGACTGTTATAACGTGTTTGTTTTATGGCAGCAAAAAGTAGAGGCGCCACTGGAAAGGATCAGGAAAGCTTCGGGGAGCGCGATATCTAGGCGCCCGGGACACCAGTCACTTCAAGCTCTAAAAAATGCTTGGAATTTTTATTTTTCTTGCAACCTGTCTTTTATTTTTTGTATGCCTGCATCTAACGTTGTGAACACGTGACACGTGAGAACACGCGCAGTTTGTCTGCGGCTGGCCAACTGACCGAACTCTCCCATAGTCTCACAGCCTCCACTGTTCTATGGTGCCTGCATGGAGCGAGTGTCCGACCGGTGGGTTTAGCTTCCTATGCTTCCCATGCATCAAAAGGGGTCCTGAAGTGGCAACAAGTGACGTCACAGAAGCCGGAGTGTCACGCTGTCGGATGTCGCGATCCTAGCGGTTTATCGTAAAAATTCTGGCGAAAAGCACGAGCAATCGGGAGTGTCGCAGTCGTCGCGCCGTCAACTTCTGGCTGCGGAAGTTTCCGTGGAGTGTCACACTAGAGAGAGACCGGCAGCAGAACAGGCGGCTGTCACATCCCCCACCGCTGCTGGGACACCGTCGGGGTCGTGACGGGCGACGGCATGACACTTTTATGACGTCATCATGAGGATGGAGAGACAGTTTTTTTTGAACGCTCTAAATACTGCAGTCGTAGATGCGCTCCAGGCGCTATAGTTACACCACTGCCACACACGACCATTTAGAAATGGTCGTGTGTGGCTAGAGCTATACTTACGACCACTTCATCTGCGCGCTTCCTATGGAAGAGCCTGCTCCCGGCTAAGGGCCGAGTTTTAGCGCCGCCTAGTAAGAGGCGTTCTCCCTAGGCAGCACGAAATCTCGGTCCTCCCACCTCGTCGGGTTCTTCTGTTATCCGTGGGTGCATGCCAGCTGATGGCGCTCTCTGGTTTCCAGCGCGTTCGCGCTGTAAAATGTTTTTTTCTCTATGCAAAAATATCCTGAAGGAGTCCAATTCGTTGACTAGTTTCCTTTTTTTAAGCTTGCGCAGGCAACACCAGAGGGTATTGGCTGGGCCAGCGCCCCGTCAACGCCGTAGAAGCCAACACAACCTGGTGTAGAACGGAAAAGTCGGGAAAAAAAAAAAAAAAAACGAGTTCCAGGCGCCGCCACGAGGCGCCGCTGAAACTCGGCCTTCCGGGAGGTGTGTGCTGGAGTGTTTCGATACGGAGTGGTCGTAAGTGTAGAGTAGGTCGTGCTGCCACACGGTAAAATTTAAAATCAGTTCCATCGACTCAAACTGTGTTTGTTCGATTTGTCCAGAAAGTTCTGAACAAGTTCTTTCCGAGTTCAGAAGAGTGTGGGAGCTATAACGTAGCTAGAGGTTCAGCTGGTGCCAGTGCCTATGAGACTTCCGGTATGCCAACCTGAACCGGACAGCGACCAGTCTACTTTTGTGGTGCTCCTGTGCATTCCTATGGGAAAACGTGCGAGCATGTTGTCTCTTCGCCGGAAAATACCATGGATTTCTTTGGCTATTTTGGTCGTAACAAATAGTATGTACCTTTATTAACTGTGTATAATTGTAACTGCTATAGTCATAGCATTTTTCTTCATCTGTCAAAGCTGTTTACGGTTGCTATATTTCTGGACCAAACTTCCGACGATTCTCAGGCAAGAAGCCACCGAAAACAATGTAGAGTGTGTTCAAGGTTCGCCATCATTCCGGTCGCGCTTATATATTGCTGATACGCACTTTCTGTCCCGATATAAAAATGACCACGTCGTTCATATTTACGAGTGGTTAAAAACATTCAAAACTTAAAGAATAAACTATGTGGGCTATGAAAGGTGTGTTCTTGTATTATCTTTTATGCAAGGCAGCTTTTATAAAGCACCTGATCTCTGGCTTCTCACCATTTCTAAAGATTTCGAGCGTGTGTGTGATGTTTTGAAAGCAGAACAAGCATATCCGCGCATATTCATGAGCAGAAAGAATACAGCAGTACTTCGTTATTGAAAATCGAATGATATTACGTGGCCTTCAATTTATTTTGATGACCTGCATGCACAAAGAGTTAGTGATCCGGTGTTGGTGCATAGTTCTTGCAGTCTCTCTTGTTTTCCACACGTCCTTTGTTCGTTTGTCACGTATATCCTCCATGTTGAAAAGCGCCGGCGCCGTGTTCGCGCTAGCAGTGTCCGACAGTGGATAAATATACGTACAACGCCATAATTTTAAAATAAAAAGGCCGCAACTCCCAAATTATTTCGTCCGCGTGCCTGGAAAGTGTTCCAATCTGTACTTAGCTGCTACCTAGTGCGTACAAATTATTCAGGATATTTGCTTTTATAATCAAATGCAGGAAGATCGAAAACGCAGTCGCTCTTTTCATAGAAATGCATTATTGGAAGTGAATTTTAGACTGCTTGCTCCCTGCTTCAATTCGCGACAGCAGACTAGCGCCAGTTGAACCTCTAGCGTACATTAGAGTAACTCTATGGTCGCGAAGCGGCAGCCCAAAACCATATCTCTACATTCGGCTCTGCGCAGAGTGCAGCCACAACGTTGAAAAGTAACTGCGACAAAAAACAGTTTTTTTTAACAGCCTAATTTGGACAACCATGTCAGAAAACAAATTTTCCGGAAGAAAAAAAATTACAGAAATATTTATTGCGTGAGACTAATTTTTGCGTCTATTTCGGCCGTTTTAAATCGCGCCCAACAAAGTGGGTGATGCGTGACGTTTAGCACACATTGGCTTCTATACTTCTCATTGGCTAAGACTTTCATTGACAGCTTGAATCTTTGTTGTTAAACCTCTGTTATACGTTGTAATTTTCTTTTGAACGGCATATATTTACGTTTAAAGAAAAACTCGTGTAATGAGAGCTATAATTTTTTACAAGAGGTTTACAAGACGGGCACTTCCGTTTGGATTCATTCCATAACAAATAAAAGCTTCGCCATTCTTTTATGGCCGCCGAAGTCTCTGCTCCCAAGTGTCTAGCCCATGGGTGGCCAGGCTGACCCGGCTTAAGAGCCGCAAAACAAAACCACGAAACTTCCAAGAGCCGCGAACCTGGGGGGGGGGGGGGGGGGGGCAAACTTTTGTCTAAAGCAATAAATGAAACTCGAACTACTTTCAATCTATCCGAGTCAAAAGCAGTCGAACTGTGCGTAAGGTAGCAGTAGCACCAAGACTACCAAACCACAACCTCACTTTCGAATTAAAACGCGTTCCATTTCTCTTTTTCGGGAAGTGATCGTGTGAACGGTCGGGAGGGGAGAGGGGGGGGGGGGTTGGTGAGGGAGCCGCGAGCCGCACTTTGACACGCAAAGAGCCCCATACGGCTCGCGAGCCGCAGCTTGGCCACCCCTGGTCTAGCCTATCTCGACTACTCGTTTCGTCTAAGTGAGTGTTTCGTGTTGACCCAGGTGCTTGAGTGAGACTTCCCGAAGTGAAGTGGTGTGTGTTTAGCAGCCGTCGCCAGTGTTAGTGATAGGAAGCGACGCGGGGTTTGGCTTTCATAGCGCGGTTTGTTACTTTCGTTTTCCTCTTTGCTTTCTTAAGGCCCGTTCACACGATGCATTTTTCTCGCGCATCTAATGTCGCGAAATGTAGTTTCGCGAAATGGTTGCGCCGTCTGAACGAGTCCGCAAAGGACGCACGCACCTAAAAAAAGTTGCGCGCACACCTCGCTTCTGGATCGAGCTTTTGCTGAAAATGAAGTTAGCTGAGTTTGAGACGTCGTCCTGTCTATTTTCTGTCCCTTCTACGATTTGATGCTTCTTCTCTACCCCAGTCTCAGGTTATTTCAACATGGTTAATATTCACCAGCTCGCCTGCACCCTTACGATTTTTTCTTTGCTGAAACTTTGCCGAGTCTTGTCAATCACTCTGAGGGCGCCGCCAATGGCCGCTCAGAAACGCTTTCACGTGGCCTTTGAAGGGGGAGCCAGCTGTTTGAGAAGACCACTTCACTGCCGGTGTTGGAGACGAGCCAAATCCGAAAAAACCGAAACCACGAACGATGGTACTGCCGGCGCTTCCGCAAGCACGTCAAGCACCACTGAAGGAAAAATGAGTAGCATATCGGAAAAAAATCCAGCGGTGGACGAAGACAATTAGCGAGAGTAGGCGAGATTAGACTAGTGCTCGTAGCATTGTTGTCCCGACGATACCGCTGGATCAGAGACCATCGAGTAAACTGAAACCAAGCTTGCTTTGTTTACAAGCGAACGTGAAACCATGTGCGCTCTCTGAAACAGTTGGCACGGTAAAAGCGGGGCGGACATGGGCGCCGAGAAGTAACCAGATTGGACACGTAGCGTTTCTATGAATACCATGTGCATTGATAGGAGCTTTGGCAATGAATTGGCTGCGTACGGGCTCGGCGCCAGCACATGTCCTGCAAGTACAGGTTGCCGCCTCAATCGGCATTGCGCGCATGCGAGATCGCTCCAAGTAGTGCAGTATGTGAGAAGAAAAAAAAAATCAAAGTGAATTGACTACATAAAATGCGCAAAACAGGTTCCCAGATAAATTGCGATATGATTCGGAGCGCCACATTATGGTTAACACCGAAACTATGTTCGCGAGTCTAAACGCCATCGTTGTTGCACGTGAAGCGGTACGTGTGAACGAGCACATTTCGCGAAACTTGAGTGTCGCGAAACTGTTGCGCGCCTAAAAGATGCATCGTGTGAAAAGACCTTTAGCGTGCTATGTTTTTTTTTTTTTTTTTGCTTACGCGTGCAAATGCCGTCTTTTTAGAGATGTCACTTCCTGTAAAGCGGCGCCGTTGCTGTGTAAAGTGCTGCGAGATGAGTGATCGCGATCGGGAGTCTTCCAGCTACCATGTCGCCCCGAAAGATCACAAGCTGAATGCTATTTGGCTGCAGGCAATCGGGCGTTCGCGTAGCGACTAACGAGTCCAGGTACGTTCTCGTCATTTCGTTCCGGAGGACTTCGAGATTCGCCCAGAATACACCGAACGTCCACGACTGAGATACAGCTGTTACGTAAAGAACCTGGCGCAGCCAGGTTATTACGTAGCAGCTATCTGAGAAGCCTTCGGACGTCCCAATTCTGCGTTAGACGACAGATTTCTTTTTGTCTCGGCTTCCGAACCATCTTACGTAAGGTTGTTTGAATTGAAAGTGTACTGTTATCGTAAATCTTAGCTTGTGATTACGCCTTTGTAGATCATCTTATTAGTTTCGCTGGAGAGACGCCAACGACGGGAATAACAAAATCGTTTGCATATTTCGCATCCCTCGCAAAAGCACTTCCCCAATCACCTTGCGAAACACGGAGTCCGCATCTTCCTGACTTCCCAGTATTTTACCTGCCTTAGAGCAGTTTGTATCTGCTAGCAGGTTCTGTATCTGCTAGTAGGAACGTTCGCAGTGTTCTCCATGCGGCGGCGTGTTGTAATCAGACTTGCGTCCGTTACTTCAAAAAAGTAATTAACTACAGTTACAAATAGTTGGCCTAAAAAGTAATGGATTACTGTTACAAATTACTCCCTGTAAAAAGTAATCAATTAATTACTTCGTTACTTTACTCGATCGCTTTTGCGTTACTCCAAAGAAACACGAAAAAGACACACTATATACTGCGTGTTTGAAGGGGAAAATATCGGGCCCCATCAAAATTAAATAAAAACTGCAACGCATTCAGTACTATGTACGCATCATTTTAGGCTAATAATTTTAGGAGAACGAATCTATAAAATTATAAAGGACTTAAACAGGTGCTCAAGATAAACGAGCCTTGCACTGTATGCAACCGTGACAGAACTAGATCCCGTGAACATGCTACGAATGCACTTGGACGGTGGAGGCACGTACACCATTCGAATTAATCCGAGTTTGGCATGGCAGCTACTTAATAGACGTATTGCTAAATTACCCAAGCATCAAGGTGAATCCTGGGAACGTATGTACACGCGTCGCACGCGCTCGCCTACCCCGTGTAAAAGTTTCAAAGTAGATAACCAAACTAAAGCGTTGACGAACGCGCGTGCAAGGTGCCATTTGTTTTAGGCATTTGCATTAGAACTGTTACTGTTGCAGGCGCCAGCACGTGAAGCGCATGTAACTACACTTGGTGGTTGAGTAATTTAGCAAAAAGTCTACAGGCCTATCGCTTAAATACCCAAGCATCGAGAAGCATTCCGGGAATGTAGTTACACGCGCTGCGCGTGCTGGCGTTGGCAGTAGCATTATTGAAGCAGAAATCGAAAACAAGTGGCAGTTCGCACGTGCGTTCGCCAACGCCGTTTTGTTACGATTTATTTTAAATCTTTAATACAGGTAAGGCAAGCAAGCGCGGCGCGTTTAACTGCGTTCCCTGCATGGTGTTTGATGATAGAGTAATTTAGAAATAGTTCTATTTCTTTTTGACTGCGTGCGTTTGCGTGGGCTTTTTGACTGTTTGCGTGCGTAATCGTCATGTTCTGTCCCGCGCACTTGCATACTTTTTAAGACTTTTGAGAGATCTCTTGTTCCATGCATTTGTAAACTCACAGTTCTGTCCATGGCATCATTAGATTTGATTTGTGTATATGACTATCTTGGACCCTGACCTGATGTGATAACAAGAATAAAATGATACCACCACGCCAAGGTGCTGGCCTTTTTAATAAAACAAGAGAGCAAGTACAGTGTTGTTCCCGTTGCTCAATTCAGTCAGAAATTAACCAAGCTCATCTGTCTCTAAAAAGATAGTCAATTATTTTACAATTTTTGGTTTCCTGACGATTTTTATTATAGCACTTTTCAGCAAGTGCTTTTGTTTTAATTTTAACTCTTTTTTTTTTTTTTTTTTTTTTGAGGGCGTGAATTTTGTGCTCGTATCTTTGGCAGTTGCTTCTGCTGATCGAAGGTTACCGCAGCCGAGATGCATTCCTCAAAAAAGAGCTCGAGCTTGCAGTATTGATCTGCGGTACTGTTGTACATTATAAAAAGCTGGGAAGCAAAAAATACAGCAAAACAAGAGGCAAATGAACACAGATAAGTATAAACTGTGTGAATGCGTTAAAAGACCAGAGCTACATTTCGAGCGAGAGTGAATGGGCGATGTGAGATCACGATGGCGCATGCCATTCTATCCCTCGAGATATGGAAACCGGTCTTGTAGCCTGTTGTCTGCGGGCCGCATGCCGCCCGCGGGTCGCGTGCTTGAGACCCCTGGCATAGAGCATGGGCTGAGCTACAGATGTTGTTAGTGTTGGGCTAATACCATCTTTAATTAGACAAGAGCCGTTATCCGAATGTTTGGTGATAGTTATGAGCCTGCGAGCACGCGAGTACGGTCATAAAAACCGCCTACGTCACGCTGCCACGTGACTCTTGGTGCGAAGTCGTGACGTCATGTTACATCACGCTGTCAACAAGGGTAATAAATCCAGCGACTTTCTCAAATTTAATCGACTTGACGCAGTGAGAAACATGCCGTGCTAATACAAATGCGCCGCGAAAAAAATAAACAATTTATTATAGATTGAAATTCTGTATATGACGATTTGATCAATACATGGATATAAAGCTGGGAACTTTTTATTCCCATATATTCATTCTTTGATACTAACAAATAGGCAAATAAATTACTTTGAACCGGTTACCGTATATTTTTTCCGGTTCGGTTCCGGTTTTAATTACAAGATGGCGGCAAAGATTTCGGCTCGGTTCTGTTCCGGTTCGGCTAAAAATAACAGTTCGGTTCCGGTTCAACACCCTGATTACATTTAGAATTTACCAAGCCTCAAACGTAATGAATTCCAGTTACAAATTACTTTCGTTTACAATTAACAGGTTACTTCACTCGTTACGCTGGAAACTGCTTTCACGTTACTTTTCTGCGATTATCAAGGAAACAATACAAACAATATTGGTGTTTTTAAAGATGTTCTGCAGCATTACTTACCTTTTTTCGTACACCGTATTACAGTATTGATTGTAAAAATCAATATGGTACTAAAAGAAATAATGTACGTGCACTCCATTAACCTGTAAGCTGACAAGCCAGCGAAAGCTGAAACCACGTCCACCACCCCGCTAGCTTACGGCGACAGGAAATGATTCCTGGAATTCTGCGAAGAAAGCTCACGGTGATCATGCTCAGGAGCAGCGTCTACCTCCGGTAAGAGATCAAAAGGACAACAGCAGCTCGGCCTTGTGTCTTGATCTTTGTTTTTCGCATACTTGTACATGCCTTGTACGTCATTCCAGTGGGTCTAGTGACCGGACACACAAAACATTGTGTTTTCTTTTCCGTTGTTCTTTCGTTGAACTTGCTATCCGTATGCTGCTGGATTGCCTGATAACATTGCTCCAGTTTCTGGGTTATGTCCTTTTATTGAAAACGTAACGAGTAATTAAAGTATTCCGTTTCTAATATCTATAACTAAAATAGATTACAAAGTACGGCCGCAATACATTAACGTAGCAATTACAAACATATTTCATAAAGTAACGGATTATAAAAAAAAAAAATTTGTTGTAACGGATTATTTCCCAAGTCTGGGTGCAGGCGTTGATTTTTACGCTTCATTTTAGATCGAGGATGGGTATTTCAGACAACCTATATATATACAAAAGCACCATTAAATTGAACATCTCTTTTCAAGCTTACCAGAGCAGTTCGGCAGCCATATTGATCGAGGAGCTGTTTCACCACCTGGTAAAACGTCATTTCAGGCACAGGCTCCGATGGGTATGGGGAAGAGACAATGCCATTTTCGATCCGGGCCTTTAGTGCCATTCTTTCTCGACGCGTTGTATTAGATTACCTAGAAGAAAAAAGTGGTCGGCGCATAGATTTACTCTGCTTCATAAATATCCGTAGAACTACGGCCGGAGCTGAAGAAACGTCCAGGGACTCCTGCCGCATGACGATTTCGGGTGAGCAAGAAGCGAATGCCCGCGGCTAGGGAGTCCGGTGGAGCCAAATGTTTCTTTGAAGGATCCCTTTAAAGGGATGCTTCCACGGAATTTGAAAGATACCCGTCGTGTTCAGAAATAGGCTGAAATGATACACAATATACGTAAATGACAATCGCACGTTTTATTTTGTGCCTGATGGTTGTATTTTTCGTTATAACCGGCCCACCGCGGCTAGCGCTCGGAGAGCAGCCAGCGGATAGCGCGCCACAACCGGCGCAATCATGACGTAGTTTGTCTCGAGATGAGCAAAGCTGCGGCGAGGCTGACGTGGTCAGGACAGAGGTCGGCATTTTAGGTCGCCGTCACTCACCCTCACCCTCACAGCCACACTCACCTAAGCCCCTCACTAACCCACACCCTCCAAGCCGCCTCGGTGGCTCCGAGGCGAGAGCGCCGGCCTACGGATCCCCATGTGGCGGGTTCGAATCTCGGCTGAGGTGTCCGCAATCTGACGGAGGCGTATTACGGAGAAGGCGCCGTGTAACCGAGCTTTCGGTTGCGCGTCAAAAGATCCGCAGGTGATCGAAATCAATCCTCAGTCCTCCACTGGGGCGTGCCAGATGCCCGTCGTTCGTTTGGCACGTAAAACCCCCAAATTTGACTTTTTACTCACACCCTCACAGCTACACACACGTTCAGCCCCTCGCTCACCCTCATCCTCACGATCACTCTCACCTTCAGCCCCTCACTGAACCTCACGGCCCTCACGCCCCTCACGCACTCATGGCCCTCACCCACTCACCGCCCTGATAGCCTTCACAGCCCTCACGCACTCATACCCCTCACGCACTCATGGCCCGCACGCTCTCACGCACTCACCGGCCTTATGGTCCTCACGCACTCATACGCCTCACGCACTCGCCGCCCTCACAGCCCTCACGCACCCATACCCCTCACGCACTCATCGCCCTTACCGCCCTCATGGACTCACCGCCCTCACGCACTCGTGGCCCTCACGCCACTCACGCACTCACCGCCATCGCGGACTCACCGCCATCAGGGCCCTCACGCACTCATAGCCCTCACGCCCCTATGAACCTTGCGGCCTCACCGCCCTCACGGCCCTCACGCCACTCAGGCCCGCTCCAGACGGGGCAATTTTGCCCAGAAACTTGACGTGCAGAAACACGGGCCACCCGCTTTCACACGCAACAGTCAATTGCTGCATTTTGTCATCATCATCGTGAAATTTTATTTTTCTTGCACTATTTAGACACACAATTACGCTCTATAACGTGTTTTTATGGATTCAAGTCTCGTTGAGAATACTAATGCATATTTCTGAAACAGTTTATTTCCAAAAACGATCAATTTCAAAATAAGAACCAAGTCTTTTGTTGTCATCACCACCGGCACGAGGTATCAGGTGAAAACATCGAATGACCCTCACACCGACAAGAGAGGTGAATTACCTCACACATGACCTGCAGCCGCTTTAAAGGTCTTCGAATCGCTCCGAGTTGCTCGCTTATTTCGAGCCGAACCCGATCTCAGCAATTCATGTCGATTTGGGAAAGCTAGGGAACTACCCGCCAGCAACACCGAAATTGCTCAGAATGTTGCTCCGTCTGAAGGGGGCCTCACGCACTCATGGCCCTCACGCACTTATGGCCCTCACGCACTTATGGCCCTCATACCCCTCATGCACTCACCGCCCTCACAGCCCTCACGCACTCATACCCCTCACGCCCCTCACGCACTGACCGTCCTCGCGCACTCACCGCCCTCACGCCCCTCACGCGTTCATGACCCTCACACCCCTCACGCCCCTCACGCAGTCACGGTCCTCGGACCCCTCACTCACCATCACACTCATGAATTTTCCTGGTTCCAGAAACTCACACCCCCTCGCCTCACCTGTGAAGGTGATGGTGAGTGAGGGTGAGTGAGGGTCCTTATGGGTGAGGTTTTCCGAGGTAGGTGTCAGGATGCCCAAGCCGTTCCAGCCACCGAAGCGGTCGAAGCACGCCAACGATTGGGCCACAGCAACAAACCGCAAAGCTGCTTTTGCGTGAATTTCGAGTGAGGGGTTTACCTATAATCTTGTAGAGGGAGAATAGCGACGTCTGGGCACACAAAGAGAGTCCCGTTGAGTGGGGAGTTCTTCTTTGCCCTCTTCTCTTGTGCTGGTCGTGGAGGTGTGGGGATGACGTCAGATTCAAAGCAGTTATCGTCACTGCCTGTCAAGGTTCCTAGACGGGCATTACAAGCGAGGTTTTAGCGAAATCCACAGGGTGCTCTTTTTTACTCGTTTATTTATTTAAAAATTTCGTTCGTGTCTTTTTTAACAAGATATTGGTGTGTCCGATGTGGTACCGCTCCTTTAAACTTGTATAGACCAAAAAGTAAGCGCCGAAATTTTCTGCAGTACCCCTCTAAAGAAAGCCAACATTTTGGAAGAACTTGTTCAGCTTGCCCAAGGTCAGTTTGCTCTGGGACACAGGATGGTTTTTCACCGCTATAAAAAAAAAAAAAATGTATGGAGAGTGAAGCAGCTCGACACTTGAAGACGCGTTGCGTTAGAAACCGAAGGGATCGGTGACCGAGTGGGCTAGCTCACATCAGAGCCACTAAATTAGCTACGCTTAGGGAATCGGCACTCTGTTTCCCGATATTGTGATGGGCGCCGCCATCTTCGTGCTTAGTAGAGAGCGCAGGCAAGTGCCGATAGTAATGATTCAGAAGTGTGACTTCATCAGCGTTAGATTCAGCGTTAGGAAGCTCATGTAATATTGCTTTGCTCTGTCGCGAGCTGTTTAAACATTTGTGGAAAATAGAAAAGCGTTTCTTGTGATTTAAGTTAAAGCTTCAGGTAAATGGCAACCATGATTTTAAGACCAAGATGGGTAAGGGATGTCACATTAAAGCTATAGCTTATTTATTGACCATGGCGCACTGTAGCTCGGACCGTACGGGTTCCGAAAGTTCGTTTTGCTGTGGAACGCAAAGATCCTGGGTTCAAACCCCACCCCTGCCCGTTTCAATCTGGATGAGCATCGTACCGGCGTGCAGTTGAGGAACACTACTGCGTTGTGCACGTTAAAGACCCCAGCATAGCGGTCGTACCGCAGTGGCTAATTTTCTCTTTTACGGATGAGAGAGCAGACGCCAAGTAAGGCAGACTAACTTCCGCTTTATAAATATACACACATCAATGTATATACACAGAGTGTCCTGTTTTATGCTTAACATATTTGTTAAAAAATGAAAAAAAAAGAAAGCCGTGAAAGTCACCCTTAAAGGACACGTGCGAAGGAAAAAAAGCATTTTTTTTTTTTAACAGCCAGGTTGGGAAAACGAAGTCATAAAACGAATTTACAGCGAAAACGAAAACCACTACATCAACTCGTTTTAGAATGACGCCATAACATATACTTTTTTTCAGCGAAATTAAAATTTGACCCTTTTTGCCTCCACAATTTGAGATAAAAACACCGATATATATATATATATATATATATTTAAGAACCAGCTTTTTTTTTGAAGGATCAAAGTCTGTGAAGCCAACGGCATATGCCTTCGCGAAGCGGCATCCCCCTCGGAGGCCGTAAACTCGGGGTTTTAACTGGACGCCATATTTGAGTGCGTTGTTTAAAGCGCGCGCTCAGGACGATCTCACATTAATCGGATGCTAAGACCGACAATTATGAGTTCTTGACGGTGTGGAATCCAGGTTGAAAAATACTGTGAAACTCGCCGTCAGCAGTCGAGCACACCGCTATGGTCACCGGTGAATTCTTGCTTCCGACCTTTCCTGAAAATACCAGATCTCTCGTGCCGAATCATCATTAGGAGCTCAGAACGCACAAGAAATGAAGGGTACACAAAATGAGGTCACCGCATACCCTGTTTGCCTTTCCTTCTGCCTCCTTTGTGTTCTGAAATCAGAAGATATTAAACAAGCGTCAACTTGGTCTTCGATTCCTGGATATCCTTGCGCGCCTTATATACACGTCGGAGCGTCACGGTGCATCAGCAGACTGTGGGGGCGCCACATATTTCCGGAAAGGTCTATTCGACCTGATGCCAATCCCGAGCGGCAGTAGACGCGCTGATTGGACATGAGGCCAATCCGAACGCCAACATAGCACTCGTGCCCAATCTGTGTCTGAGATCGATCCCGCTGGGATGACGTCACTATTTTAGCGCACATGTTGCGATTGCTCTCGGGGTTGTCGGCAGAAACGTCCGTCACCATCGAGACTGGGAGTCGATCCTAAGCAGCCAATCGCTAAAGTCGGCGGGCGAGCATCCGCTCTGGTGCTACGACCGTTTGGCAGGATGCACTGCAATCACGAAAAAGCCGAAGCATAATTGCATACATAATTCAATTCATTTGCAATTCAACGAACACTGACAAGCGAGCATCCGCTGTAAAAGCCGGGTACGGAGACGCTGGTTTAGCGGGCGTAAACACCTGCAACTGCAGCGGTGTTCACGTGCGTGAACATCTGTAGCGACTGAAGCGAAAAACGCAGGGCTGCATAATTCAAGCGTGAGCTATTACTTCGGTAACGTCACTTAGCTCAGTGTCTGAAGCAAGAAATGCTGGACAGGGCAGGAAGACGTAGGCGTATAACCTTCGTTCGACTGCCTGCACTGACGTCACACCAACTGCCATTTTGGTGGCCATCACCAGGTGTCTTCTGCAGCGTAAACTGTGTACTACGGCATTTCTTTTCTTTTTTCAAGAGGTAAAATGCACACCAGCATGGTGAAAGGACGTTGCGTGCAAGGTCGCTGAATGCTGTGCCTGAATAGGAAACTGAACGGGAGTCACTAAATAGGAAATCTATTCAGTGACTCTGATGCAAAGGTCTCGGAACTTTATGACTAAGGGGCCGGGAGCGGGGCCTGTCGCAGTTTCGAGAGTCATAAAATAAACGAGTGAACGTAAATGAGAAAACAAATCACAAAATAAATAGACCCAGATAAGCATTAGCATCGTACCGGCGTGCTGTCGTGTATCACTACCGCGTGGTGCACGTTAAGGACCCCCAGGAGTTGTACTGCACATGGCTCAATAGCTCATCTACAGCTGAGAGACAAGTCGTCCAGTTGTGGCAGACGAACTTCAGGCTGTATAAGCATACACGCGAAAAGCAATGGATAAGCATTGAAATACATACACATTCAAAGTGCATAAATTTAAAAAAGGAAATAGATTGATGCGTATAAAAATACCTACACGGGAACAAGCAAGATTGGCGAGTAATATAGTTCAGTATATACTATGATTCAGTATTCAGCTATATATTACATTCAATAATTTTGCGCCCAAAAACTCAAGGGGTATGACGCGATGCTTCTGACAGAAGAGAACGCAGAATAATTGAATCGTACCCTGTTACCAAACAGTGCGTATTTGTGTAATATTTGGGGGTCAAATAGACCCGATTTAGAATAATGCTCAAAAATCTGCACTCTGCGCAAGAAATGAACAATAAACAGTAACCAATTGCCCCTGAGGTCGTAAGAATTTCGTTTTCGTTCACAAATACACGCTCGTACATTTGTGTTCCCGACTCTAAAATATCACATGGCAGCACAAAAAGAGCAACGCCGTGGAGCACGGAAGGTTTTCCAAGTCAAAAGTACAAGACGGCGAGATTAAAGATCTTTCAAACGCGGCCCATATGGTCGTGCGCAATCTGTTGACCAATCACGATTTTTTAAAGGTTACAATGACATCGCCACATTTGAAAGATGAAGCCAGGGGCGTCAGAAGTGTTTGATCGGAAGGGGACGAGGGGGGGGGGGGGAGTGCACAGAAATAAAAGGTTTTGTCCTACTGAATTGACTGCCATAAGCGTCTAGTGAACAAAAGAAGCAAAAACACGTGCCTCCGCCGCCACCTCCCCCCCCCCCCCTCCACCGCCCCCCCCCCCCCCCCCCTCCGTCACCACTGGACGATGGATCAAGCTCGTTTCTGGTCCGCGAGTGCAGCAAGTTACAAATGCAGTCGTCGGAGTAAAGTAAAAACGCTGCTCTAGAGGCACATACGGCTTCATTCACATTGCACTTGCCAAACACATATACAAGGCGTCGATTCTTGATCGGTATCCAAGGGTGTGAAGGCACAGAGACAGAGCACTTCGGCGTGCCAAGGAAGCTTTGATCGCGCTGCGAGACCGGCGAAACTTGCTTTCGACGAGTTGTGCCTTTTCCTGCGGCGATGCGCTTTCGTAAAAATGTTCACATCTTCTCAAAGACAAGTCTCACGGTATTCAAAGAGGTGTAAGAAACGTCTTCTGCAAATGACGACGAACGAGTAGAAAACTTCTCTTCAGACACTGCCGCCGGCCTCTGCAACGCTTGAAAAGACGTGATTTCGCTGCATGCAAGACGGCCGTCCGGTGGCTGCACTCGCGCTGCAGCAACCGAGCGGGATTGCGCCTTCCAGCAAATTGTCATAGAGATGCAACGAGGTAGAGGGGCTTATAGCGATAAACCGGGGTTCCTGTCTGCACACGAAAGTGACCCCCATAAGGCCGCTGCCATTGTACGCAAACGTGACTAGTCGTCACGTGACCAAACCAAATACGTGACGTCACAGGGAAGATGGCGGTGGCTGGCCCCAGCTGGGCCGGAGCATTGGCCGGAGCTTGTCGGATGCTTTGTTTGTTGTCGTTCGTCTCGGCGAGCACATTGCAGACACGGAAGCCGTCATATGAGGCCGGTCGAAAGCGACTTCAGATTTCAGCGTGCTGTCTCACGTGCGCATTTCGCTGGTGATCGACGGGAATATTGCCACGAAAGAGACAATCGGCCCTACGTTGCTCGGCCCTTGGATTGATTCGGATATCGCTAGGATAAATTTTAAGACGACTTTTCTGTGCTCTCGTTGACCACTGGAATCTACGAGGTCTGCAGTGAAGGGAGTGGAGTGCATCTGGATACACAGTTTGGCTACGGAAATTGCGTGAGTCGTGCTTAGCAGTGTGCAATCGCGGTGCCACTTTGTTCAAATAACCGAAGGCTCACTTCGGTTGTGCGGCGCACCGAACAGCTGCCTTTAAGTTAGTAGTTGCTGTGTCGTGCTTTAGGTGATGCTGTGCTGCTTTCTAAAATTTTCTGGCGTAGACGTGCGCTTTCATGGAGCACAGGTGTTGCTGTTGATATTGATCCCGCTGGTCTGTCACACGTTTTGTTGGCACAAACGTTTCATCAGCACTGGTTACGCGAATTGCAACTCTATGGACATTTCATCGAGCGTGTTAACTGCCCAGCTCACCCGTGGCCGCCGCTTTACGGCGACAGTCTACAGTGGCTCATTACCAGAAAGGTGGTCCCACATCTATTTCAGTTTAGTTCGTCCACGGCAGTCGCCAAACACCAAGGGAGAAAATATATTGGGACAGAATGACACTAAAGCAATGCAGATTTTTTAGTGGTCAGGGTAGACTCTCTTCTGTCAGTTTTGTTATATTGTCACGGATGCTTGTTCCAGTATTATCTTCTATCAATATTTACTATTTTGGAAAGTTCCAGGTTATGCTCGGCTGTCATTGTATGTTCTGGTGGAGGTGCTGGGTACTTTACTTATAGCCCTTCACTTTGTGTGCACCCTGGCGGCTCCTCAGCTGAGTTGCCCGATAACAGGACACGGGTGGCGGATTATCCCGCGTATTAAACCCCCGACGAGCCGTGAACCGAGTCCTATCCCAAGCCCGGCAGAAAAACCGCGAGGCGAGCGAGTACCACAAGAACGAACCTCGGAAAAACACCACGAAGAACCCGAAATCCGAGCCAGTTGCTGCTACCGGGAAGAACCACCAGAATTCTGCCTCCTGCCAGGAAAACCGAAGCTGACTAAGCCAAGAATAACAAACCTGTAGCAGCAAACCGCGTCCGCTCCCACCAATGTTTGCATGCCCCTCGCACGTCACACTCCGACGCCCTTTCACGTGAGGTGTAGGAAGACGTCGAGGACTGGATTGAGCAATATGACCGTGTCGCTCGCCACAATGGGTGGACAGAAAACCAGCTCCTGCAGAACATATACCTCTCTTGGAACAAAATGCCAGACACTGGTCTGGGAACCATGGATCCTCCTTAACGTCGTGGGAAGTTAGGAAGATCAAGCTGAAGCGCACGTTCATTAGCCAACATCAACCAGATATAGTCGCGTTCGTGATTATGTCAAGGACACAGCCCCAACGAGGGCGTCACCGCCTTCGTGGAGGATGTTTTGCACCTGATCGAGCGCCCACGCCGACTCTGATGCTACGGAAGATAAGAAGCTAAGAGTCCCATGTCTCTCATGAGAGGGGCAACACCTTCGGCAGCCTTGTCCGCAACACCCCGACCACATTCGAAGGGTTTATATCACTGAGGCTTCCAACATTGAACGTGCACTGCATGCCCAAGCCTGCCGCAATCAACAACTTCCCGGCGTTCCACGCTCGAGTAGTCCACCTGCAACTTCCATGCCAGCCTCCCAGGCATCCGCGACATCATCCACAACGTTGTCCTGGAGATCGGAACGCTTCCTGCCATCAGTTGCCCGGCTTTTACTTTGATTGCCGAGATTGTTTCGGAACAAGTTCGACAGGCATTTCAACCGGAGACTTCTGTGAGCAAAGCGGCATCTGACACACCGAGGGCGACTTACGCCACAATGGCACGATGACCGCTATCGGCTGCCCCTTAGTATTCAATGCCAATTCAGTGAGACACCCCAGCGCCGAAGCATTCCCGATATCGGGTGTAGGTTGGGGCTGAGCAAAGTACGCCGAGGAAAATGGAGGTGTTGCGAATGGCCGACCGAAAATCACTCTGCTACAACTGCATGAGGCCGACCATGTCTACCGGAGCTGCCCGTACTAATGAATTGGCCTGCGACGGTTCGTGCCGTACGACCCTCGACCACGTCTCGAGGAGCGACCGCGGCACATGGAGGATTATCTTAGGCGGCCTTTGTCCCTGGTGCCGACATTACCCCGAGGCTTCTGAACCCCATCACCTCGATGAGAGATAAGCACGACAACGCAGGTGAGCGGCAATGCAATGACAGTTGATTTGGTGTAGGTTGTAGTCCAAGGACAATACCTTTTAATTTGCTGACATCAATTATCTGTGTCCACTCCACGAAGCACACAATTTCCAACTATGAGGCAGAATGCCGCTGAGTGACTTGAAGAAATAGAACGCTTGGTTGTTCTCAAAAGTGGACACCAAGCATCACCCGACTTCACTTTGCCGCACTAGACTTGCACAAGTTGCAGTGGTCGCGGAATGCAGAAGAGATCGCCATTACGGAGCGGAAGTGAAATGGCTTGGATAGCAAACACACATTGTTGCCAGCCATCAAGTCAACGGTACAGCAAAAGGCACAGCCAGGTAGGCAAAACATTCCCGAGCTTGCTGCATTGACGCGGGAAACTACCAGGAAAATTTGCGGATTAGAAGCCATTTCTGCAGCTTCAGTGCATCAGATGTCATCATGAAGTATGATTACAAGACGGCATCAGTCAGTCAATGTTGCCACTCAACCAAACATAACACCGACGTGCCAGGAGCGTCATCGCACAACAAGGAGCATAGGTACTACGACTGAACGCCTGACACGCGACTGTCGCAGAAAGAACTCGTTATGGAACCATTTACTAAGAGTCAATAATTATGGAATAAAGTGGAAATAAACATTTTTGATACACTAACCAAATAAACATATTTCCACATGCCTTTACGCCTTCAGAGTCTGTACACCAAGGATTGTGTTCACTGCATGCGCTGGACTTTTTGAGGACTCTCGCATCTCTGAACCTTCTATATTAATTAATTGGACATACCAGACTTGCAGACTTGTTGCATGGGACTACACCCGTTCCACCTCTCCTAAACATGTGGTGCGTCCGAAAACCAACTCCAGTGAGGTGAAAATGTTGTTTATTAATTAATTCCCTGCAGGAGCTTTTGCAAGCATTGCAGAGAGAATACTTGAACTAAACACATGATAATACCATCAAAGCATACCGACATTAATTATTACAAAACGGGCCTAGCTACCAAAAGTAAGCACTACACTCGTAAGAAATAATAATTGCTGTAACTTGTTAATTGCAAAAAAACTAGTCACACCTCTGAGCTCCTAGTTTAACAGTATGTGTCGATGCATTGTTATATAGCAAGCCACTTCCTATAAGTATGATGCAATGGACCCTCTGCAAAACTCGATCAAGCAACACAACTGCCACGATTTGTTTTCGGCGTAAAGCACACGAATGGGGTCCAGTTCACGTCACACGCTAATGCAGCATTCAAGTCCAATAGGCGCTGAGCCGAGTTAAAGGTGATGGCTGACATAGCATTATTGTCGAACAAATGCCCAAAGTGTGAAGGCCTTGACTAATTAGACTAGTGGCTACTGCAATTTGTTTTATCACAATTGGGCATTGGCGAAGGCTACAGTCTCGGTGAGTCAATATGCACGATGGAGACAGGCAGATGAAAATATATCATCAGAGTGCTCGTCTGCCCAGATTTGTCACACACCTTTACTCCGTTTGTCTGATTGGCTGGAGGGGGCTGTGGCGGTTACCCTTTTCCAAGTTACGGTGAAACGAAGTATAAGGAGCGCTCACTTTTGAAAAAAGTATATTGAAGAGACTGAAAGGAATGGTAGTCAACATTTTTCAACAAGACTGCTCTTCGGGCAAGGGACGAACAGAAATATGAATCATTTTGTCCAGGTAATTAGAACAAGTAAAGAATTGACCGACTAATACAATGCACTTTTGATAAAAAAAAGTATTGCTGGAATAAATTCTATGAAAGAGAAAAATGTGCAGTTAATCTTCTATTTGAGAGTTGCATACATTTAACGAATTGCTGATATGTGTGGTTCTATCTTTGGACCTGTAGAGAGTGGGGCTGTATTTTTTTTAAAAATTCTAAATATTAGTATGATGTATTAGACAAACATCTAAGAGGAGTATGAGCATACACATGAAGGTTATCGTGGACTATTGATACCGCTCGGTAGTAAAGAGCACAAATACTAATTTCTAAGGGACATCGGATGTTTTGTGCAGTGATCGATAAAGGATGCGAAGACTTACTGTGTTCCGAATTCCAAGGGGTCAAAAAAACTGTTTTATGAACATAGGTAATGAGTTCGCGTGCATGCCAATTAAGCAAACGCCAGCTTTTTATTTCAAAAAAGTATTGCGATCGAATGTGGAATCGTAGATTCGTACAAAAAGTTAAAGATCGCAGGAGCTTCCTCGCTGAAAGTCTTTATAGTTATTCGGTGACGCACAGCTGAAACTTCCCCTAGGCCCTTACGCAAGGTATAGCTTTCTCTTCGATTCTGAGACATTCCAGCGTCCAAACGAAGCTTGAAAAATGTAATTATTTTATGATTGAAGTTATTTCGTAAAATTATGGGTCCGGACATTTCATCGAATGCCGTTTCATTGAACGCCATTTCATCAAAGCCGTTTCATCGAACGCCGCCTACTTGAACAGTAGGAATTCTACATTTAGGAAATATTTTTCTTTTTAGCTCCGGGAGGATAGCAGTGTTTTAATATTTATCATAACTTATCATATATAAAAGGAAGAAACCTTATTTGTCACTTCCTTTTTTTAGTAAATGATGACTTCTGTTAATGTGGCGAATAAGAAGCGGGAACACTGACGACTCCTTTTCAAGGCTAGTGCAGCCTTAGCAAAGCATTTTCTTGGGGCTTCCTTAAAGAGACCCACTGAGTTACGTTGTAACAAACCGGTCAATGATTAGATTATGGACAAACAGAACCAAGATTAGACATTCCAGTGAAACGAGCAACCAGTGAAATCACCAACTAGCTCAATGTGCAGGCGGTCGTAACATCCCAACTCGATAGCCTCCACCAAAAACTCTTTTGATCGCAACAGTTGCCAAAGTAAACGGGAACAGATACACGATAAAGAGAGGCATTGTGCAATGGTTCCCACATCAATCGTAGCTGGCGTCCTATGACACTGTGACATGGCACGTCGCAATGTAACATTGTGATGAGCTGGCCTTCCTTAACGTCCATCACCAAAAGGTGCCTACCACACACTACTGAGTTATAGGAGGTACAATTGGGGACGCAGTCTTTCCTGGAAATGAGCTTCGGCCATTTTCCGTGGTCCCAGGTGTTTGGGGTCTCGCGAAATGACAGCCGGCCCGGCACGTTCTTGCCCACAGGTACCACGAAAAATGCCAAAAACAGCACCAATATTACAATAACGCACGAGGCTTATTCACGTCGTCCACGTTTTTTGTCTTGTATGAGGAAGCGGTACACCCATGTGGTGATAGTTGGCAACCGGCAATTAAGCAGGCATTTTCAGTATACTGGAGGCTATGCTCCCTGACACTTATTCCGGCATGTCAGTCATGAAGAGCCTGGTAAACACCATCTTTTGGTTTCCCGGTGTTGACCAAGACAGTTAAGACCATGTAATAAGGTGCAAGACATGTGCCCAGTTCTGTTAAATGCCTTTGCTGAAGGTTCGGTTCAGCAGGTTGGATTCCAAACAACACTGAGCACGACTTCATATATATTATTCCGTACCGCTAGAGAACTACGTAATACTGATTGCGGTCCACTCGGACACAAAACATATAGAAGCATCGGCCGAGACCACAGTGGAAGCCCAGTTCAACATCTATGGTCGATTTGGACAGCCAAGTACACTGGTGTTCGACGACGGACACTGGTTTAATAGTACTTTTTTTCAAACAGTTTTTACAGCGGTCATGTATAGCACTGCACCAACACTTTGTGTCACCCGCAGTTCAACGGCTGGGTTAGCCGAGCATGCAATGTGTAGAGTCAAGGTGGACATTCAAGCAGGTTCAGCCTTCGCAGCATTGAAACCAGGCTTGTAAGAACTTCCCCACTATTATTTAAGTTCCACTGCTGCAGAACCTCAGCAAAAAGTAGGATCGAAACACTCCTCTGAGCTGTTAGTCGGCTACTGCATCTGATCCCAGGCTGAGTTTTGCCTATATGCATTTGGACTCGTCCCCGCTCGAGAGGGGCAACCACCCTTTTGGTGCGGGAGAGAGTGCGTGGGCGCGCACTTTTGGCCTATGATTGATTCCTGAAGTTGTCTGCTCAATTGATGGTATACCAATGACAACAGTAGGAGCCCCAAGAAGATAGCACCAACAGCATGCGGATCAGCTCTGCACACGGCATCCCCACAAGTGGACCAGCCTGCCTGTAGTACTTTTTTTGGCGGAGAGGCGACAATGTTGGAGGTTTGGTGGTTCAACGATCAGGCTGCTCCTTGGCAGCAGGAGGCATTCAAAAAAGGCCGGAGAGTGGCCAGGGGATGGATTGCCTTGACGGGAGATGAGTGGTGGTCGGGATTCATGGTCAGCGTGGACCCCGCCGGCGAGAAAGCAGAGGGCATTGACTTTTAGGTTTAGGTTTAATTACAGAGCAGAACATCGGAACTGAAGAACAAGAACGGCAAAAGAGGCACGAGCTCGGGCTTGAGCTTCCGCTCAGAATGGAACAAATAGTGTCCGTGATGATGCAACAAACTAGTAAAAGCGAATTATTACATTCTTCCTTCCCGATTTATTTTTTTTAACAAAGCCTCAACAAGGACATTAAGGGGGTACAGAATCGAATATTCCCAGAACAGTTCAAAATGGGTGAAATATGATCTATGATATCCGTAAACGATAATCGGACACTCGTATATTTAGCAAAAGGCAAATTTCTTGTTCCAACCGACAGATCCTGACGAGGGCTTCAAAATCAGCCATCGAGTTTGCGCGATGCGCCTCGGGTAATTTGCTTGTGATGTGACGCTCACAACATCGCGGGTCCACACATGACCAGGGGTACCGCAACGCCGTGCCGTGGCGTTGCTCCTGATGGACCCGTGACGTGAGACATTCCAACAAAGCTCTGCCCCCCAAACTACCAGGTGGTATTAGGAAATCGTTTTATTCGTTTTAAAATCGCTTTTCTTGCGTTTACGGACGAAAGACGGCTCTTCGTGAGCTGCTGTCATAAAGGAGACCACGTATACACAGAAAAATGCCCTAAAATTTCGCTTCCGCACCCCTTTAAAGGGGAACAAAAAACTACTGCTCTCCTTTTCTTAATATCTTTTTCTTACAGCTGAGCTGTTAAGGGCTTCCCAGCATCGTGTCCCCCGCAAAGAAATGTCAACAGAGAACTCTGGTTGCCGCCGTCGCTCATAGATGGCGGTAGTTGTCCAGAGTTTTGTGTTGGCCGGTTGTCCGCTTGTCGCCGTGGCTCATAGATGGCGAAACCTTTCGAGCGTTTCCACTATGGTTTTCCGACTTCCGGCCGGGCGTCACTTCATTCCCACGATAGTACAGCTTCGCTGGTCTTCCTTCTTCACCAAAGGGGAAGGGCAAAAAGCTTTATTTGACAATAGCTACAGAGAGACTATAATGATAAAAAACACAAAAATACGACACTTATCTTTTCAAACACAGAAGCACTCAACCAGAAATTATATTGAAAAAACTGCACATTCGTGGAAAGTTAGTCATATTGGAGATATTTGCAGCCAGAGAAAATGTCGGTTCAACGGCTGCTGTTGAGGTCACCTGTGTTTATGATGAAAACGTTTTCTTAGAACCAAACACCAAAAAAGAAACAATTAATTTCCCAACAATGCGATTCACCGAAAGCACTCGTCATGAACAGAGATTATGCCAGTTTCTTCACGGACGGGCAGCCGTTGATGAAGCTTCGTGGCACGTGCTGGTGTGCGCTGGCTCTTCGCCATAGGATATCGAGCGAGGAAGCTAATGAAGACAGCGGCCGCCTTGTAAACGCCAAATTCTCGGGAGGCCGGAGCTTGGCAGTCATCTTGCGCGCTTACTACATTCCATTCACCCCTAAGCTGAGACTGCGGTGGAACCTACGTCATCGTCGGACCAATCATAGATCTCTTTCACCAAGTGATCACACTCCCGCTGATACCCACGCGCAGAGAACTGAGTTAGGTAATGAAAGGGAGGCGGCTGATTGTTACGGTGGGGACGAAGTTCCCACTGCAGTCTCAGCTTTGGGGTGAACGGAGTATAGGGCAGCATGTCTCAATGCCATGACGTTTTGTGAAGTCCTAAAACGGGGCGCAGCAGAGCGACTGGCCGAAGGGAAAAGATCATACGATTTGAAATGCCACGTCTTGCAGGGTAGACTGGTAAACTGAACGATCACGAGCGTTGGAACACTGTGAAGAACCTCAGGGGCTTATTTGCTACCGTGAAAGAACTGAAGGAACACAGGCGTTGGAACACTGCAAAGAACCCCAATAGCTTATATACTGCCCTAACAAAACTGGACGAGCACGAGCGCAAGAACATCGTGAAAAACTGCAGGGGCTCTTTTTCTGCGAGGGAGAAGTTAAAGGGGCGGTGCAACGATTTTCGGACTTCGGTCAAAGATTTCTGGAAGTTGCCCCCTGACACTTCTGAAGTAAAGAACAGAAAACCGATTTCGCCTGCGTGTCCTAGTTGTTGCGTAAAAAAAAGATAAAGATTGTCATTTCGGGCACCCCTCAACTCACTCCCAGCCTTCAGGGTCACACCTGGTCGCACTCCCAGTGACGTCATTCGGAGTGCCGTGTAGCTTCCCGTGTGCTATTTCGGAGGACACTTCCCCTCCCTCTCTCTGCGTACATTAGCGGGCGCTATGCTGCAGCTTAGAGCCGAGCGAGGTCATGTAATCTTTCCGCCGTAGTTCCTTCGGCTGCCACTTGGGGCTGCAGGTGGGGGAAAAAGCTCGACTTTTGCTTTGCGATTATGCAGCGGAATCGCGACATTTTTAATGAAGGAAGTGTTTTCTCTATCCTCCGGGACACGATAAACAACGTAAAAATGACGAGATGCAAATTCTTTTAATCATAAAATCGTTGCACCGCCCCTTTAAGCGGTCGAAGAAACGGGATGGGCCGACAAGCTCGGCCGACGCACCAAAACGTAGCAGCGGCCGGCGCACCAAAATGTAGTGATTCTCTGATGGACACGCGACGATGTTGATGGTTCGACGATCAGGCTGCTACTTGCCGGCAGGAGACATCTAGGAAGGGCCAATTACAGCGGCCCGGTTATGGAGTGCCCTAACGAAACGAGGTAGAGGTGATCGACTTTGAGGTTTAGGTTTAATGAATCATAGAGCAGAACATCAAAACTGAAGAACACGAACGGCAAAAGAGGCGAGAGTTCGGGCTCCAGCTGGTGCTTATAGGCAACCGGAATGCAGTTTTCCACTACATATTGCGCATCTAGAGGCTGCGAAATAAAGAAACTGTGTAGGCCAATTCCGGATCGGTCGCGGGGACTGCGGGCGGGCGTATTTAGGGGACGCCTTTCTCGGAGGTCGATACAGAGCAGTCTTGTACACGTTACTAAAAAAAAGTAATCGATTACAATTACTATTACTCTTGGCTAAAAAGTATTCGATTAGATTACTTGATTACTCGACGGCAAAAGTAATTGGACATTGCTTGAAGAAGTAATCGTTACTTTTCCGATTACTTTATTGTGTCAAGACACATCTTTAGCGCTCATAACAATGAACTACTTCCAACCTATATTTCACATTTGCACAAGTATTGAAGAAGAAAAACTGGCTCCCTCTTCGTGGTCGTTGCACCTTCACAATGCGGACACAAGCAAAGAATTCGTTTGAAGACGTTTAATGATTTGGGCGTTCGCCAGTGTGTGTGTGTGTGTGGGGCGGGGGAGGGGGGGGGGGGGAGCGGAGGGGGCTCTAGATCTTGTTAAGCTTGAGCATGGGTTGTCGCTCAAAGTTTGCGTCGCTCATTTTATTATTCACATGTGGATGAGCTCGCATGTTATATAAAAGAGCAGCAGCTCCAGGATTTGAAACGGATCACGTGTAGTATCCATTAGCGGAAGAGATCGCCCAGACCACTTCTCAACTCGAAACATTGCTTGTCACAAAGACCACGTAGGGGAAATGGGGAAATATTTCAGCTGCCTTAGTTCTATTTTGCCTCCGCTTTAGACATTCTTCGGTTCTTGTTCTCCTACGGGCTGCGAGTAGGTACTCTAAGCAGGATTTTTTAATTTTTTTATTTCTGTGTGTGTGTGCGTGAGGGGGCTAGTTTGAACGAAAGACTCAAAAAAGCTACATTCTGCTTCCTCAAACTTTGCCCTGAATGGCCTTTGTCACGCACTGTGGCTTCCCTGGGGCTTCCCACTCCCAGTCCCCAGCTCGAAAAATAAAAAAAACGGACATTCCACAGAAACTAGATTGACCTCGTTTCCTACAGCTCCGCAAAAATCTTTCTTTTTTCCGTTCGAAAAAAAAGCAAATTTCATTTTTGTCATTTCATAAAAAAAAAGGCGTGTGCCCGGGGGGGGGGGGGGGGGGGTCCCGTGGACAATATGTAACGGTTACAAGTAATTTTATTACTTCAAAAAGTAATAAGATTACTCTTGTGATTACTGCCTAATAAAAGTAATAAACTGATTACAAAATTACTCCAAGAAGTAATCGATTACAAGTAATTTGATTACTTGTAATGCGTACGGTACAAGTCTGATACAGAGCAAAACAAAAAAAAAAAAAAACAGAGTAGTAGTTTGACGTCTGCGACGTCATGCCCGGTTTTCGTCAAAATAGAGCTATTTGTTCCTATTTATTACCTTGACATCTTCACCCCTTCACATCCCGCACTCCTCCGGAGTGTGCCTCCAGCTCGTTCCCCCGAAATCAACACAACTGTCATAGTTATTAGGAAGTTTTAGAATAACGTACACAATTTTAGCGCACGCTAGCGCTAAATTTAGCGCTTGTATTAGCGCAGGTGACGTGAGAGAGGTTTAGAATAGCGTTTCTCCGTCGCGACGCAAAAGCCCAACCATCTCGCGCTTGCGACGCCACCAAGATACGGTAACAATTTTTATTTCACACACGAAATGCTGTAACTTTAGATAAAACAAGTTTTTCGGTCCAGAGTATTATTTTAGAATTGTTTAAAAATGAGAATGCGACGCGAGCGGTTGACCGGTCGTGTCCGCTTGCGTCGCCTCGGCAAGAGAGGTCTCGTGTACTGACCTTCGCACATCGTACCTTCGCCGAGAAATGTTCGCGCGTCGCAAGCATCAAGTTGCCGGTGATTGTTGCCAAACTGAGTACAATGTTGTCCGGTATTGAAAATCGCATTCGCGAGGATGCCGCCTACGTCGCATTCACGACGCCGCCAAAGCAGCCGCCAACATAATCCAGGGAAGCCGCCATTTTTTTAACTCAGCTCGTCTTGGCTTTAGCCAACTTCTCATCACAAATCCTCCTTCGAGAAGCGCAAAGACTCCTTGCGTACGGACGCTATTTCCGAGAAATGGCGCACGCTAAAATTGTGCACGCAAAGCGCAAAACCTGGTTTGCGTTCGAAGCACGCGCAGTGGCGACGACGCTATTCTTTGCGTACGCAAAGCTTTAGCGTGCGCTATTCTAAAACTCCCTAGTAAAAGACGGCCCGTGCCAGTCGTTTGCAGAGCGACGTAGATGGAAACATATCTCTGCGGCGTTTTTCGCGGCCTCGGAGATGCAGGAGCGAGCCGACGGCGCGTTTGATCGAAGTGCTACGGGACCGATCTTTTACGATTACCACTCGATACTGACTTGACACTCGGCAGAGAAAGGTGGGACCGGCATTGTTTAGCTCCCACAAACTGTTATAGATCGACAGTGACGTACAGTCGTGTCAGAATAAAAATGGCATACTAATAACAAAGTGTAGGTACATACTGTGTTGCGAAGGTAATCCATAAGGCGTTTATTCAAGCTCCATATTACACAAAACAAGAAGAAAGAATCGATGAGAGCCCCTTTTTGACGACAGCGTTCGTCACCGCTGCCTCGGAAAACAAGGGGATGACAAGGGGGAGAGATTGACCCTAAATATGAAGTCAGCGATCAAATTATAATACGGGAGGGGTCCACAAGGGTTGCTCCCGACCGGCTGGCTTGCTAAATGGACTTCCATTTAGCAAGCCAGCCGGTCGTGGGCAGACGGTCTTGGCCAAGGACCGTCAGAGCAACGCTGCGCCGAATCGGAGTGCCGGCTAGGGCTAAATTCTGCCCAGTGAGTTCGGTGGGTGCCATCGTTGCCGTTGTAGCTTCTCCCGGGTGTTTGTGGATCCAGCGTTAGTGTTCGTCGTGGCCGGTTTCGAGTACTTTCTTATTTTTTCTTGCTGCTTGAAATCGGGACCCGCGAGAAGAGCACGTAGAAAAATATATGTCCATTGGTCGTCGCGACCAAGTAACTGAGCGACGTTGTCGGTCATGTTGATTTGATCGCAGAAAGACGATTCCGGAGCTGTTGTCATAGATACATTATTGGCGTTTCGTGAATCTGGCCTCTGTTGTTTAGCGCATGGCACTGCAACACACCACAACCGCCGCCTCCCCCCGCCCCAGCACTGGACACAAACAATCTGCACTAAACTCTCCGCAAAACGTGAAAATAAAAACTATATATTCTTGCTTGTTATTGCGTTTGCGGCAGTGACGTCACGGACGTCACTGCCCTGTATCAACCTCCGAAAAAGGCGTCCCCGTATTTAGAAACAACGTGTGAACGTGGTGTTTCGGAACGGCGTGTGCCTTTTTCCAACCGTTTTTCGTAAAACTAAGTCCCAACTTCACGTCTCTATGACCTCACCGGGTTCCTGTGACATCTCGCCTACTCCTAAAGTTATGCTTGGTAGAAAAGCGTGTTGGTTTAAGTCATGAATGAAGAAAGATTAAAACAATTAAAACAGGGACAACACAGCCACATCTTTCATAGGTGAAAGTTGTGGTTGTGTTGTCCCTGTTTTAATTGTTTTATTCTTTCTTCATCCATGTCCTAAAGTTCCCCCCAAAATAGAAGTCGCTACTGCTGCGTAAAGAACTGCCATAGTCGCGAAGGTGATTCAAGCGTCAAACTTTACCGCTTCACTTCGAGATCTTGGGAAGCGACACGGCGACAGAACTGGATTACTGCAGTGCGACGTATCGGGGAAGTGAATTTTGCATTAATTGTGGAAGTATACAAAAATATAGGTGGAGGTTCGGAAAGTGGTCTGACGAACTCGTTTTGCAGACCAGTCGGCAAAATAACATATTTATAGAAGTTGTTTTACGGAGTCATTTGGACAGGAACATAGAGAAATACGGTAGGAACAATCGGGCCGATTGTTGCTTCGCTGTGACGTCGAGAATCAGGCGATCAGGTCTTCAAGCAAGAAATCCGTCGGCCCGTTCCGGCATTCGTAGTTGTATGCGTGCATATCAGATCGGCACGCGCGGTCGCAACCAAAACCTTCCGAACCTGCAACATTTCAAACAGTGGATTTTCGTAGCACAAAGTTTTGTTTGTTTCGCCAACCAAATTTAATTCTGAGTTTGGTAACAAATGTGACGGCGTGCAGAAAACAGGATGCAAAAGTTTTTCTTCGGAAAAAGCTCATGCGAAGGGTAAATATCCTCACACGTACACTTCGTTGCCTGTTGCCATTCTACAGAGACTAGTGTACTGTACTCTAGCATGGAAAGTTCGGTTCTAATAGACCGATCTCACCAGCCAGTTTGACTACGCCACCGCTGCCGCAATGCATCGAGGGAACTTTAGTTTTTCTGCACGTGCGACAACCTTGCTGGAGCTCTGCGCGAGTGGAGCACGAGACAGCACGAGCCCTCTCGAGCACTTCCGTTTGCCTCCTGTGAACTAAAGTAATGGCGGCGCCACGCATGGACCGAACGCTTGGTGAGATCGGTTTATTGCCCACATTTTATTCTAGTGTGCAGGACGTCGGGAGAAGAAGAGGACGGGCGAGCGAGGCGCGAGCGGGGGCCAGCCGGCGAAGAAAGGGGAAGAGCCTGCTGCATGCGGCTGGAGCCGGGCAGGAACGATAGATCCGTTTTGGATGGTCTGGCCCATGGCGAACCCCGGAGAATTCCAACAGCGAGGTTCGGATCAGGACCGGCGGAAGCGGCGAGTTCTGACCATACCGGTCTAGTCCAAGACGATCCCTCAGTGGTTCCGCAGCGAGACTATGGCTGTGATAGCCCGGAACAGCTAGCCTACGCAGCACTGGCGTGGGAAGGACGATCCGCAGACCTGGGGCCCTACACTGTTAGCAAAAATAACACGCCCAGACGTGTAAACCGTTGTCCCATAGCGGACACGTCGAAACGTGTTCGTTTTACACGAGGCCATCTGTGTTTTTCGTCTACACATGAGGTGCTGTGTAAACTTAACACGCTACACCGTGTCTGCCTTCCGCAAAAACGTTTCGAGCGTGTTCCTTATGAAACATGGCGACCAGCGGCCGAGAACAGGCGAGAGACGAGCCCAGCGAGCCGCGCGCCTTTCAGCCGATTTGAAAGCACACAGGGCGCGTTAGTTCTCGTTCGATGTCTTTTATACACAGTAAAAATGTCTCCAAGTGGCGGGCGTAGCACGTAGCTACTTGCAAAGGTACGTACGTACGTGCGTTGTCGGCGGTCGGCGGTGTCGGTAGCCTCAACGAGCCGCTAGACAAAAAAAAAAAACGAACGTTTTTTTTTGTTTTCTTTTTTTTTTTAAATAAGCTGCACAATAAAATACGGCAAAAAGAATATCTTTACTATATTCCTAACGAGCGTGTTGGTACGATGTACTAGATAGCAGAAAGTATAAAACAGAAAGAGGACGAAACACAGACGAGTGCATTCTTTCATGTACTCGTCTGTGTTTCGTCCTCTCTCTCTTTTATACTTTCTGTTATCTATACCCGTTTTCACCTCAAGAACCGCAGTAAAACAAGTCCGGCTCCTCGCGGAGCATTACTGATTTACCTCTTTATGTGGACAACTAAGATATATGTAGGTGAATTTTATATTAGATATATGTTATCTTATCAAGGCGCACACGTTCCAGACGTCAAAAGCACTGCTTTTTCCTCAGAAAGCAAATCTCGTAAGAACTACTTCGCACAGCGTATGAACAATGCGCAAAACTTACTTTCTTCTTGAGGTGAGAACGGGTATAGTAATATCCTTACCTCATTTCTGCAAATACTCATGTCAAGCCAAGCGTCGATTGTTGACAACCAGTGTTGCTGATAGCGTTGACAAACTTTTTATTCCACCAATTTACGCGAATTGCACAACAGATGTGATCTTGGCGCATCTTGAAGGATCACTAAAGCTAAAGAAGAACATGTAGTCTTTTTTTGTAGTTTTATCAGTTACTAAAATCTTTTATGACTGCCTGCACGTAAATATCGGATTCGAAAGTGACCATCCTCCTGCGATAACCTGCAGAAAAGTGGTCATTCCGGTCGACACTTTGCCGAAAGGCTAGTCAATCGCTTTTTGGGGTAGTCAAAGCCCCAAAACGGTACTTTGACTACCCAAAGTAGAGATTGTTTCTCAGAGTGCACGGCCGGCTGTGAGTCCAGTGCCATGTCGGCTCTAACATTGGGATAAGTTATGGAGGGCGACCTTCAATATGTCATTTTGGCATGCATGTGCGTTATAAATTCAAAGTTGGTCCCGGTCGGTGTCTAGAGTATTCAGTCCCGGCCACTGTAAAATGCGCGTGAAGGCAACTTTAGAAGGTTAGAGCCTCATATATTCGCGGGGGGAGGTTTGGGTATCGCCAACTGGTGGAAAGTTTTCACAACCCAGGAGGATACAGCTTCCTCTGTTGGTGCAATCACGTGCAATTCCAAGGTTCTTTGCACGACGAAAATTAATGCATAACCGCGCGGGTATACGCACGCTGTCCAGAGTGGTAAAAACGGAAGTGTCCCTAGCGAGCTTCTCACCGGGAATAGGCTTCGCTACGCGCTTCGCTACGCCTGTCAAAAGGAAGCACGCGCCATAGAAAGGGGCTGGGCAAAAAGAAATTGCTGTTTTCGTGCGGTGGCGCTAGGGATGAGCAACGCTAAAACCCCTTGATGTTTTAAAGGTAGCGTAATGTGCGTCAATGCACGAGGCACGTGCAACGTGCAGCCTTGGGAAGATCGTGGCGGCACAGCGCAGCACTGAGCCAGATTTCAGACGTCACGTTCTTCTCAGAACTGGCGCGCGGCCCGTGTCTCGTTAGCGTAGCAGCTTGGGCGAGTTGGTTGCACATGATTACACACACCACAGAGCACTATAGCAAAACAACACTCACACCTTACACACGAAAAATAAATCAAAATTCAAACACACCGCGCTGACTGACAACTCTTTTTATATAACTTTATCTTCTTCAACCTCTAGCACCACCGAATTTCCCAAATCACGCGCACCGATCTCCTAGATGCCTAAAAATGTTTTCTCTTTTTCTGTCAGGTGTAAAGATAGTCTACTAATACAGTTGTTATAGTTCCTGGCGATATGTTCTGCTCTGATAATTTCTCGAGTTAATTGGTTTCTGTTCCTACCTAAAATTGTACAGGATGGCAGGTGCCCTGAGATGCCTAGATGCCCTGAGTTGGCTCTGGCGCTGTTGGTGTTGTGTTCCCGGAGCCGATCATTAAGGCATCGTCCAGTCTGACCTATGTACACTTTCCCGCACGAAAGGGGAAATGAGTACACCACATCATCGGCACACTCAACGAGGGGGGCTAAGCTCGGCGCGGCGAGATCGAGGCGAGTTCTCCGCCAAACTCGCCGACCGCCGCGATCGGTCGGCGCCGTGCATGACGACACGTGCCGTCACTCCCTAGATCGTGACATCAGAACGGAGGGTTTGAGGCGGTCGGAGAGTGGCATATTCGGAACTCGCGGCGAGATGCTGTGACGTCATTGTGACGTGGCAGAAGCCGCCGCGGATAGGTAAAGCTTGCCGGCTCCGACCTAGGCGAGTTTGGGCGAGTTGGGCGCGAGATGAGGGAGAAGCGTCCAAAATGGCAGCGTTCTTGTTCGTGTTTTGCCGTTGGCATAGGTATTTAAACCACGCCAATGTGCTTGACATGGACGACGTTCATTTTCAACAACACTATCGCCTCTCGAAAGACGTGGTAAGGTGGCTGTGCGATGAACTGCGTGGCGAACCGGGCTTGAGGTGATGAAGCCGTGAATGAACCGTCGCCCCCGTCGTGAATCCTACATCCAAATCCTACAAAGTGAATCCTAGAAACAAATGTGTTTTTACGGCAATCTGCAACCAGGAACGCAATTTACCATTACCTACAGGCTTTTACAATTATTTTGATGGGTTGCTGTGCTGCGTAGATGCAAGTTAAACGCGCTTGATAAAATTCAAACTAAAACATATGATAGAAGAAAAGCAATATACATGAATGGCGCAGACTAACAACTGTGTAATTTCTTTCTCATCTTTCTTCTTCCACACCGTATTTTGACAAACAAATTGGCCGTTAATTGTTTATACAGCAGGAGAACATGCCAGAACATTGCGACATTGTCACCTACTGTAGATAAGCAATTTAGCCAGTGCAGTATGACTGCTAGCCTAGGGTCTTCAACGTGCACCAAGTAGTAGTGATACACGACCGAATGCCGGTACGATGCTCATCAACATCGAAAAGGGCAGGGGTGGGGGTGAATCCACGATCCTGGGTTCTGCAGCGGGAGCTTTCGCTCCACGTGCACCCTATTCTGAAAAAATATATATATATATATATATATATATATATTGTGGCTGTGTGAGGGGAGAAAGATGAGAAAGAAATTCCACAGTTATTAGTCTGCGCCATTCCTGTATGTTGTTTTTAGTCTATACTCTGCTTTAGTTTATATCTTTATCAAGAGTGTTTTTCTTGCATCTACGTGGCGCAGCAAACCATCACAATGTCTAGTCAACTAGCCCACATCCAAGCAATGTTTGTATAATTAGCATCCCTGCTGTTACCTATTCTTATTTGTCATTTACGATTTAAATAAAAAAAAAATGGGCTGTATGCAGTCTTGTACACGTTAGTCAAAAAAAGTAATCGATTACAATTACTATTACTCTTGGCTAAAAAGTATTCGATTAGATTACTTGATTACTCGACGGCAAAAGTAATTGGACATTACTTAAAGAAGTAATCGTTACTTTTCCGATTACTTTATTGTGTGAAGACACATCTTTAGCGCTCATAACAATGGACTACTTCCAACCTATAGTTCACATTTGCACAAGTATTGAAGAAGAAAAACTGGCTCCCTCTTCGTGGTCGCTGCACCTTCACGATGCGGACACAAGCATAGAATTCGTTTGAAGACGTTTAATGATTTGGGCGTTCGCCAGTGTGTGTGTGTGTGGGGGGGGAGGGGGGGGCGGAGGGGTCTCTAGATCTTGTTAAGCTTGAGCAAGGGTTGTCGCTCAAAGTTTGCGTCGCTCATTTTATTATTCACATGTGGATGAGCTCGCATGTTATACAAAAGAGCAGCAGCTCCAGGATTTGAAACTGATCATGTCATGTGTAGTATCCATTAGCGGAAGAGATCGCCCCGACCATTTCTCAACTCGAAACATTGCTTGTCACAAAGACCACGTAGGGGAAATGGGGAAATATTTCAACTGCCTTTGATGTCAACTGCCTCAAACTTCGCCCTGAATAACCTTTGTCACGCACTGTGGCTTCTCTGCCGCTTCCCACTCGCAGTCCCAGCTCGAAAAAAAAAAAAAAAAAAGAAAAACGGACAGTCCACAGAAACTCTACAAAGAAAGAGATTGACTTCGCTTCCTACAGCTCCGCAAAAATCTTTAATTTTTCCGTTCAAAAAAAAAAAAGAATCAAATTTTATTTTTGTCATTTCATAAAAAAAAAGGCGTGTGCCGGGGGGGGGGGGGGGGGGGGGTTCCGTGGACAATTTGTAACGGTTACAAGTAATTTTATTACTTCAAAAAGTAATCAGATTACTCTTGTGATTACTGCATAATAAAAGTAATCAACTGAATACAAAATTACTCCAAAAAGTAATCGAACACAAGTAATTTGATTACTTGTAATGCGTACGGTACAAGTCTGGCTGTATGTATGTTGATACTGCCTAAAACTTGGTCTGCCTCAACGGGGAAGATTCTCCCAGCTGTAGATGAGAAATTTAGCCACGCAGTGCCGTACAACCGCTAGCCTGGGGTCTTTAACGTCCATCCCGCAGTAGTGTTACACGACTGCACGCCGGTACGATGCTCATCAACATCGAAAAGGGCAGGGGTGGGGATTGAACTCAGGATCCTGGGTTCTGCAACGGACCTTTCCCTCGACGTGCTTCGAGCTGCTGTGCGCTAGCCCAGCCGGCCACCAATCCCCCGATTTAAATAAAAAAAAAAAAAAGAAAGTTCACTGCGGAGCGTAGGGAAAAATCGGAGCTACGCTGGGGAACTCGCCGCCGCCGGGGGGGCCGGAAATGTAAGAGGGGGAGTGGGAAACTCGCCGGGGCGGAGTCAAAAGAAGCTCCTCCCCTCCCCCGTGACGTGGCATCGGAGAGATTCCCGCCGGAGGCGAGCTTAGCCCCCCATTCTGATGGTTTTGGTGCAGTATACTGTTCGGTGGGAATCAGGCGAGTTGACTTGTTTACACAAGTTGCCAAGCTTGTTGGGAGCAGTGAAGACGACATTAATGTTGAACTTGTTGGCGATTTTTTTGATGCCATGGGAGAACCTGTGGAAATATGGAAGCACGACAGGTCTCGCAGATCATTCTCTGGCTCTTGGTGTGACATATGTTCTCGTATTTTTTTGTTTTCAAGATGCTCTCGGCAATCGATGTTAATAATGACGTGGGATATCCGGCGGATGTTAATCTAGAAATTGGGGCATCGAAGCTTATTGAAATAGAGTGCTCGCAGGATTTTTGAAGAGCGTTGTTTAGACATAATTTGACGATTCCTCTTTTTACTAGCTTAGAACGTGCCGAATTGTACTGAAGAATTGGTTTTTTACCCCTTGGCTCATATTTTCAGCATATATGAGTGTGTTGTAAATTGAGCCTGAGGTCGAGGAATCGGATTGATCTTTCTTCCGGAAGCTCATGAGTAATTTCCAGTGGTTTTAGGCAGTTTTTAAAAGTTGATAGAACACCGGCAACAGTGGTTGGAACATTACTGTTCTCGGCGTCAAGAATGATCAAATAATCATCGACGTTCCGAAACACTCTAGCAACTCTGGTGGAGTCAAGCCAATTGTTCAAGAGTCTGTCTTGGTGGGCGAGATAGAGATCACTTAGCACTGGGGCAATGCACAACCCAATGCAAACACATTTCTTCTGTAGATACGTATTTTTCTTTCCAGGTAATAAAGGTCGAGCGTAGATAAACCGAGAGTAGATGTACTCTCGGTTTATCTACACTCGACCTTTATTACCTGGAAAGAAAAAAAACGTATCTACAGAAGTAAGGTGTTTGCATTGGGTACGTCGATGATTATTTGATCATTCTTGACACCGGTTCTCCTATGGCATCAAGAAAATCGCCAAGTTCAACATCAATGTCGTCTTCACTGCTCCCAACAAGCTTGGCAACTTGTGTAAACAAGTCAACTCGCCTGATTCCCACCGAACAGTATACTGCACCAAAAACCATCAGAACAGGTTCGTTGAGTGTGCCGATGAAGTGGTGTACTCATTTCCCCTTTCGTGCAGGAATGTGTGCATAGGTCAGATTGGACGATGCCCTTGTGATCGGCTCCGGGAGCACAACACCAACAGCGCCAGAGCCAACTGAGGGCATCTTGGCATACACTGCCGGGATTGTGGGTGCGACGTTCACCTGCCATCCTGAACAATTTTAGGTAGGAACAGAAACCAATTAACTCGAGAAATTATCGAAGCAGAACATATCGGCAGGAACTATAACAACTGTATTAGTACACCATCTTTACACCTGACAGAAAAAGAGAAAAAATGTTTAGGCATCTAGGAGATCGGTGCGCGTGATTTGGGAAATTCAGTGGTGCTAGAGGTTGAAGAAGACAAAGTTATATAAAAAGAGTTGTCAGTCAGCGCGGTGTGTTTGAATTTTGATTTATTTTTCGTGTGTAAGGTGTGAGTGTTGTTCGCTATAGTGCGCTGAGGTGTATGTAATCATGCGCGACCAACTCGCCCAAGCTGCTACGCTAACAAGATACATTTCTAGCACATCGGGCCTTTCTCCGCATCTCTCCTGGACCCCAAGTTTCCTTGTCATCTGGATTGCCATTCGCGTGTGTTAGGCGAGATCCTTCGGATATTGCATCCGCAACAAGTTGATACCACCTGAGGTAAAAGCCCTTTTTGGAATCTTCGCCCCATCAGTCGGCCACGGTACTCGAAAGTGCAAGATACTGCAATCGGAATGGCGTTTTTACCGGACTTCTCTTTACGTGAGCCTATGCAATCTTCCGTTTGGGAGGAGAATGTGGCGTGAGCACTGTCTGCACGCCGATCGCCTAACAGAATATTTATGGCGATTTACTTTGAGACATCTCCGCAATCTTACACTCTAAAAAGTGAAAGGTCCCAGCAATCCTGTGCATGTCATAGGTGACATTCATCTCCCCCAGGCTGTGCAAAGTGTTCTCAGTCTTGGTCCCAAATTTGCTGTGGAACCAGAGGTCACCGCATGAAATGCTATCGTTGGTCCGCCAGGTCTCGCGCCGTGTTCCTGAGTTGGAAGTCGATCGGGTTACATCTGAAGGAGTTGACCTGCTACTCCCACAAGTACCGCAGGCCTCTTCTATATCTACCAGGAGGGTGGTTAAATATCTACAAGAGAATTCCTTATTTCTTTTGCCTGCCGACAAAGAAGGAGGCTTCGCTGTCATGCACCAAGATATGTTTGGGACAAAAGCCATCTCAGCGATTGAGTCAGTTTTTCAATGTCATGAAGATGTCTCCCTGAGTAAGGCCAAAAAATATGCTAGACAATTGTGCCAGTCGTATGAACTGAAAAATCTTTGCACCCACATCGATCGGAACAACTTGCTAAGCCTCAGTGTATCTTTCAGTGCCAAAACCCATAAAACCAGTTACCCCTTCAGAGTCATTGTATCCGAAAGGGAACCTGGCAAAAATCACTCACCCTTTTTCTCAAAGAAAAGCTAAACCTTCTTACAATTGACGACCCTTTCTTAATTAAGAGTTCCAACGAGGTCACCCAATTCCTGTCACAGCAGAGTTATGATCACCTAGAAGCGTTTTCCATTGACATAAATGACCTATACTACGAACTACCCCAGGACGGCCTTTTGCGATGTGTAGAAGAGAGTATTGATTCTTTTGGTTGCATAGCGTTCCAAAATTCCGCGGGTATTTCCGAAGACAATTTTCTGCATCTACTCTCGGTTTATCTACACTCGACCTTTATTACCTGGAACGAAAAAATGCATCTACAGAAGAAAGGTGTTTGCATTGGGTTGTGCATTGCCCCAGTGCTAAGTGATCTCTATCTCGCCCAGCAAGACAGACTCTTGAACAATTGGCTTGACTCCACCAGAGTTGGTAGAGTATTTCGGTACGTCGATGATTATTTGATCATTCTTGGCGCCGAGAACAGTAATGTTCCAACCACTGTTGCCGGTGTTCTATCAACTTTTAAAAACTGCCTAGAACCATTGGAAATTACTCATGAGCTTCCGGAAGAAAGATCAATCGGATTCCTTGACTTCAGGCTCAATTTACAACACACTCATATATGCTGGAAATATAAGCCAAGGGGTAAAAAACCAATTCTTCAGTACAATTCGGCACAATCTAAGCTAGTAAAAAGAGGAATCGTCAAATTATATCTAAACAACGCTCTTCAAAAATCCTGCGAGCACTCTATTTCAATAAGCTTCGATGCCCAAATTTCCAGATTAATATCCGCCGATATCCCACGTCATTATTAAGATCGATTGCTGAGAGCATCTTGAAAACAAAAAATACGAGACCATATGTCACACCAAGAGCCAGAGAAAGATCTACGAGACCTGTCGTGCTTTCATATTTCCACAGGTTCTCCCATGGCATCAAGAAAAATCGCCAACAAGTTCAACATCAATGTCGTCTTCACTGCTCCCAACAAGCTTGGCAACTTGTGTAAACAAGTCAACTCGCCTGATTCCCACCGAACAGTATGCTGCACCAAAATCCATCAGAACAGGTTCGTTGAGTGTGCCGATGATGTGGTGTACTCATTTCCCCTTTCGTGCGGGAAAGTGTACATAGGTCAGACTGGACGATGCCTTAATGATCGGCTCCGGGAACACAACACCAACAGCGCCAGAGCCAACTCAGGGCATCTAGGCATCTCAGGGCACCTGCCATCCTGTACAATTTTAGGTAGGAACAGAAACCAATTAACTCGAGTAATTATCGAAGCAGAACATATCGCTAGGAACTATGACAACTGTATTAGTACACCATCTTGACACCTGACAGAAAAAGAGAAAACATTTGTAGGCATCTAGGAGATCGGTGCGCGTGATTTGGGAAATTCGGTGGTGCTAGAGGTTGAAGAAGACAAAGTTATATAAAAATAGTTGTCAGTTAGCGCGGTGTTTTTGAATTTTGATTTATTTTTCGTGTGTAAAGGGGTATTCACACGTGGGATGCGCGTGCCGGGGATTTCTCCCCGGCACGCGCATCCCACGACGGAAACGTCAGGCTTTGCGATGTACAAAAGCCTCGCGTTTTCATCTCGTGATGCGCGCGTGCCGGGAAGAAATCCCCGGGATTTCTCCCTCGTGTGAATACCCCTTAAGGTGTGAGTGTTGTTTGCTATAGTGCGCTGTGGTGTGTGTCAGCACGTGTCTCGAACATTTCCACAATGAATGGCGCCGCTTTTCCCAGGATAGAGGGGCCTTAGAATACTCTTCAGCCTTCAGGAAAGTATTTGCTTCAGGTCAGGACAGCGCGCGCTCAAGGCACTCCTCGCGACGTGCCGATAAAGTTCGCTTTTCACTCTCTCTCGCTATGTTTTCAAGCGGCGCCGGCAGATGACTCGTCGACCCGTGGGCACGGTGTAAGACGCAGGAGGCAGGCAGCAGTGCACAAGACGGCTCGTGCCGCCTCATGCTCCACACGCGCACAGCTCCAGCGAGGCTGTTGCACGTGCAGAAAGACCACGGTGTACCGGGGTGTCATGGCAACGAGATAATGTTTTTCGCTCGCTCTCACACAGTTTCGCTGTTTGGCTGCCGGCGGCACTGTCAGCCGCGGGCACGGTGGCCGCGGAATGATCTAGCCTTTCGGATGCTTGTCGAACGAACGCTATCTGATGCCTCGCGCCGCGCATTTAGCCCCGCCGGAGCTTCGCCCATAAAAATGCGACAAATTGGTTCTAAGGTTCGTGAAAAGGTGAAAAAATTATCAAAAAAATGAAAGCCGTTTACAATTCCCTGTAAGGCCGGTTAGAGCGCAGCTCTTGAGGAGGAAGATGCAAGCGTACTGAGGGATAGGTGACTCCTTGAGGTCACGTGACCTCAAGGGGGTCACGTGATTAGCTCCCACTCCAGATTGAGATCTGGAGTGGGAGCTAATCCAAAACGACCAGTGAAACACGTCAGCCTCGATCTTGATCGCCACAGTGAAATAGGCTCGCTCCAGAAAAGTCGATCCCGGCGCGCTCCAAAACGACCAGTGGAATTCGCCATTAAGCTTTGAGCGAAAAACAAGTGTCCTTCTTGCGATCATTTGACTGCGACTGATCTGTTTACCCCCTGGTTACCCTGGTGACGTTGTCCCCTGTAAAAAAATGGTGCTTTATCTTTCTATTCTTCACTAAATATACTAGAGTTGCGAGTGCGCGCCTGTCTGTGTTCTGTGTTCCTTCCTCGTTCGTCCTCGTGTCTTTGTGCGCGATATTTAACCATGTTCAACGTTTACTAACTCGCCCAGCTTACTACTCTTCTAGAGTTGAACTAGCTCGGCGCAGAATTTACTTCTGTTTCTGCTCACCGAGACAACCAGCAATTGGGATCGCGGCTGAGTGAGTTTAATGATCTGTTCGAGCCCGGTCTAGGAGCCATCGAGGGGCCACCTGTGCATCTATACTTGAAGGAAGGAGCACGCTGTAGATTCACGAAGGCCAGACTCTTTCCTTCTGAGGGATAACGTTTCTGAGGACTTTGATCGCCTTGTTCAAACAAGAATTTTGTCTCCGATAGCACATTCAGAGTGGGCGGCATCGATCGTTCCTGTGCGGAAAAGTGATGGATCGTTTACAATTGGTGAAGATTTCAAGTTGATTATAAATGCCGCTTGCGCTACTGAACTATACCCTTACAAAAAAAAATGTGAGCCAGTCTGTAGACATCTTAACGATTTTTTAACATACCTGTCCACTTCCTATCTTATCGCCATTTTTCTACAAGGTTTCTACAGATTTCCTGTCAACAGGAGTCTACAGAGCACAGTCGAAAGAAATCCTACCGACTGTCTGTCGCCAACGGTCGTTAGACTTTGCGTCACTATATTCCAATAGATTTTCTACAGACCTGACTTGATAGACCATACACACTGAAAACATGACAAAATCGTTGATATGAGTCATAAGCAGGTTTCGTGTGTAGTAAGAAACGCTTTTACAACAGGCTTGAAGTGAACTACATAGTCACAGGACTTTCTTGTAAGAGGATCTGCCCCTGTTAAACATTAAAAAAAAATCCCATAGAGTATATATTAGGGTGCCTCAATGTCCTTCTGTTTAGGGTGATGCCACCCTTTGTAGTACCAGATGCCGACAGCACGCGCTCACGGGAAAAATACAAAGAAATCGACGAAAACAAAATGTCGCCATTGCACAGTCAGCGCCACAAGCGCGTGCAGGGACACGCTCTTTCACGCGCTTCTGAACAAAAAATAAAAATAAAAGTGTGTGACAAAATGGCGAGATGCCACCACCCTAAGCCAAGCGCATATGAAGGCACCCTAGTATATATACGTCAATAACACAGGTTTTCAATCAAACATGCTGTATGTTGCAGCCTCGGCCACTGCGTGCCCTATTTTTAATATTTAATGTTTCTGTGCTTATTTGTCATTGTCGACGCAGGTATCAACAAACAAAGCCGCCGCTTACGCCGCCAACCGAAGTGACTTCTACTCTCAGTTTTACGAGAGTCTATCGCGCTATAAAGTCGTCTATTGGACTCGAATGATGTCTCGAGAGGGCTGCTTCGACTGCCAGTGCACATGTCATCAGTTTAGGCAGAGCAACGACGTAGCAATCACGACGCGAGAGCATACTGCGCCACCATGTGGCCGGCCGCGCTCGCCCTGCGGAAATGTAAGCGTGGGATTCTCGAGCCCCGTTAGCTCACTGAAGTTGGAAGACGCTACTTTGTCGTCGCGAATCCTTTGCCCTTCGAACGGTCGCGAAGCAGTTGCGCCCGGCGTATACCTTACGCAGCATCTTTACGAAATTGTTAGCGCAGCATCGCAACTTTCTGTCAGCGAGCTTCGGCGATTCATCATGTGCTGAAAGTCGGACGATGTGCTCTCCGTGGCGTCTTTTATGTGTAACTGTTTCTTTTAAAGAAAAATTTAAGTTTAAAAACGCCAACCTAACAGTGTACAAATAATTTTAAATTTATTGATAATATATATTTATTTATTGATTTATTTGTGGACATCGTGCGGAAAAAATAGTCGCGCTTAGTTCTTCATTCTAAATTATAATGTGAGTTAAACGACGTAAAACATAGTGTCTTCAAACTTTTTACCGTTTAGAATCACTTTTGGGCTAGACAGCTTCTTTAGAAATTCAAAAGCTGGCCTTCAAAGAGCTCTCCTGTTCAATCGGTATTGACAGCAGGGTAGACGCTATGCGTGTTTTAGGCCAATCGTGTCTCCGGTTAGGGTCACATGACTGCAGTCTCGAAGCTGGTGGTAAGGGAGAGCACGGAACCTGTCTAAAAGCCCAAGGCCACGCATAACATCCACTGCATTATCAACCTTGGGTACAAGTGACAAATCCTCCCGTTGTGTTCATTGTAAAGATAGCATTGCAGATTAGCCTTTGTAAGCGCACCCCCCGTTCTCTGCTGCTTACTTTCTACTTCTTTCCTTTTTCTCTCTCTCTAAGCTGAAGGCGTAGTAGACGGTGCGTATTCGCCGGACCAACGAACCGTATACTTTTTGTCGCTTGAATTCTCTCTCTGTGCGCGGGTAACGGCGGAAGCGTGATCACGTGGTTTGACGGATGACGCATTAGCCGTTGACAAACCCGGAACGCCTGCGAAGACCGGACCTAGCTTCGCGGGTGATACGGCCTGCGGGCCTGCTGTGGATTTCGCTTCTGTGGTAAATGTGGTAAATCTAGTTCTAGAGTTCCGATCACCAGCAGCGCATTTCGTCTTAGTACCAAGTGCGATCTTCAACATGCGGATTGCCAAGACCATGGATATTTTCTTTGGCAGCGCCTACACACCGGTGATCTTCCTTTGTTGTGGGCATACATTTTCCCACTAGCTTCGACGGTTCGACGGACCGAAGACCAGGGTTGCCAGGTTGGGCTATAAATAGCCAAATTGGGCTAGTTTTATTTGCAGTCGGCGGGAGAAAATGGTAGTTGGCTATTTGGCTGTATTGGGCTATTTCTGACCTGTGCATTTGGCTATTTCTGACCTGTGCATCGGGCAATTTCTGACCTGTGCTGGAACCAAAATGCCTAAAAGCACTTAGGTTTATAAGTTCAAATGTGTTTTTTAGAGTAGATAGATAGTCTTATTCAACCCTGGAGGGTCGCAGCACCACAGAAAGGCCATTGGCCCGTACCTGAGGCCTGTGGTGCCGCAGTATAACAGGAACTTAACACAACAGTAACAAGGACATTAACGGTAATTAATGTTTACCGCAAAGATCATATGGGATGGTACGTGTCAGTCCGAAAAGGAGGTGTCCGTCACAGCCGGAGGAAGTCTAATGCCTCCTTGCACCGGGCTTTCAAGTCCTCTTTCTCTTGGGGGGCGCTTCAGTCCCTTAAAGGGATTGTCCGGTCAAATTTTGTATTCGAGAAAACAATTGAATATCATTGTTATTGCCTCGAGACGCATCGTACGTGTAATATCTGAATTTTATATGGCCCTCTGCGTGAGTAATTAAATTTATACTGCTCCAATCGCATTCTAGCGTAAACGCGGTTTTCGTTGGCAACATTGAAGCTCTGACGTCACAAAACACAAAGCGAGCATTTTTGTCTCGTCGATTGCCTGTGAGTGAACGCCTCAGCGTGCTTCGTTTTTTAGTTGTGCTCGACTTGTTTCGTGGTTGGGTGAGATTTTTGTTGCGTGGTTGGGTGCCATATCCACCGGGCAGCACATGCGAGCCAAGACATGACGTTCCACACTTTTCCGCGAGACGTGCAGTGACGAGCAAAGTGGATCGTCGTCGTGCGTAGGGACTGGGTTCCCGTCAAGATCGAGATCTCGCTTATGCAGCAATCATCTCACAGAAGAAAGCTACGAGCTGAGCTCTAAGCGGACAGAAGGGTTGTAAGCTGAGGTGTGATGCTGTGCCAACGATATTGAACTACGTCCACCCACACCTCGCCCAAATCGGGCCAGTCAATTTAGGTCTGTTCGATTCCCCTGAACTGGCTGAACTAGTTCAGCGTCCATGCAGAGGCAGACGACAAGAGCAGACGGCGATAGCAGACGACAATCCTCGTCCGCCTCTGCTCGCGGTACCATTTTTCGCAGCTCTTGCTCAAATGTCTGCAATGTTTAACAATAACGCCGATGCGGAGGTTGCATTTCCTCTCATTTATGATAATAAGGTACCCGCGGTGGATGCGGAATTGAGTTCATAACCGAGGGTAGGAATTTGCTTGATTATGATATTCTGAAAGTGTTTTGGGCACCTGCTCGCGTAGGTTTGGCTTCCTGTGGTGAGTGTTGAAATATTGGCTCGCGTAAATTGTTTCTTTTTGATGCTATGTGGAGATCCAAAGTTTTGATATTCTTACTTACAGTCACAGGAAAGGTATTGCCTTCATGATAGTCCCCGCCTTCAGTTGCTCTTGGATGCATACTGAAGATCCGATACATTTCAGAGGTCTGGGATTTAGTGCGTTGACACTCGCATGTCCCCGTAGCTGAGCATAATACTGCTCAGCTACGGGACGCCCACCAACGGGCCTGGGAAAAACGCCGAGAATCGGCATTTTTGCCGATTCTCGCTTCAACTTGACGCCGAAGTTACGGTCGTTTATAACTGTCTTGGCCAAGACGCTACCGTCAGGCCTTCCTCTTCCAGGTGACCGGTATACCGACCGCGCGCTGCCGCCAGCGACTCCCGACGTAAAATCATCCTGATGCAGCGAACCTATCGTCGAAATGCAAAGATTCCCTTTGAGGGGCTTTTGCCACTACCAGAACTTCCTGGCCGAATCGAAAAGACCTTGATTATGCAGCGAAACCGAAACCAACAGTTCGGCCATCTCGAAATGATACCAGAACTTGTATTTAGCACGCGTGCAGCCCGATATCTGTTTGACCCGCGTGTGAAAATGGAGCGTGACTACGATTCACCAAGCTCGTCCAAGTCAAGTGACGACATGCATTCGAACGGTTCGCCGTTTGCCTTCGGCCCGCGGACATCGCCTCTGGGGGAACGACCCGCCGCCTCATCACCGATCCAGTGGATCCGCCGGAATATGTGCCCAGATGCCGCTTCGTGTACCTAGCTGTGCCACTTCAGAGGCGAAATCTGCATCCTTTGCTTTGCAAGCGCCCCTAGTTCGATTGGCGTCCGTTGCAGTTGTGTTTGCGCGAAACAGCATACGTTTTCTCGAAGCTTATGGCTGTCTGCGAGTAATATCCTGCTAAAAGGCGGGACTTTTTCTGCACGTGCTTGGGAACTGCATTAAAAAAACCGTGTTTCAGTAGGGTACTACCTAGGAGACTATATAATTCGAAACAAAATACAAGACACCCGTCGACCAACGCTTGTTATCCCCACCATCCGACAAACCTTTGTGTTTTGTGACGTCACACAGCACCTACGGATGTCAGCCATTGACACTGGCGAAATTTAGGGTGCAGTTTCGTACATAGGCTCATGAAGGGTTTAGTTAATAACGGGAGATCATATACCAAAATAAAAATGACGTTTGTCTATATGAAGGCTCCCTCAACGTAACGGGTGCAACAACTTAAGTACTTCCGGTTTCGACCGGACAATCCCTTTAACCCTGATAAGTATGCGACAGCAAACAAATTCGTCTTCTTTTTGCGCGCCTTGTGCAATTGTTTACCTCCGAATTTTGTCCGAATGCAAGCATGTGTTGTTATTCCTCTAACTCAACAAGTGACGGCGCGATTCCTTGCGGCCTTAACAGCACCTGTTCTGCGCATTCTTTAGGTTGTCTGTTGATTGGCTAATTCTGCATAGTTATACCGTGACGTCATTCTGGTCATCATGCCCCGTTAGCAAGCGTCCCAATACAGTGGAAGGTATGTTGTCATGCGCTTGTACGAGCGTTTCAGGAAGTTCGCCGAACGTGCAAGGGACGCCATTTCTGGGGCATTTGGTGGATAAAAATGTATTATGTGTCTTTTCTGCTCAAAATAAACGTTTCAAATGATAAGATTGTTTGTTTGTTTTTTGGCTATTTTTGGGCTATTTTTCTGGATCGACATTTGGCTATTTTTGGGCTATATCTCGTAGACGTTTGGCGGGTTGGAGTTCAAACACCTGGCAACCCTGCCGAAGACATGACGGACCGCCTTCTCTTCCATGTGAGTGACAAGGAGAGGCCCTCCTGATCATTTGAGATAGGTATTCATGCTACGCAATGTACGTTTTATCACTATCCGATGAGTTTGAACCGTGTCGAACTCTGTGCCAAGAATCTCCGACGAGTTCAACGTGTAATCCACAGCGATCGGCCCGAAAGGCACTGTACAGCGCTAATTGTAAGTGCTTTTTGCGCCCTCAATTCAAAAATTAAAAAGTTAATTAAAACATTTTAAATTTGCTAATTACCTAATTTCACGTATTTTCTAGAGGCCGCCATGGCCATTAACACTTCCCCAGGGCTCAAATTACTTTATCTCAAGTTCCCTTTTTAAAAATTTGGTGTAACTAAAAAAAAAAAAAAAACACCCTGTATACGTCTCTAGTGTAAAATAGACTTGCTAATGGAGCAGCGATTTGAAGACACTTAACTTTTTCATTACCATGCAAAGTCTAGGCTTCTATGAAAGCTGCAGGCAGAAGCTGGTAGCTTAGCGTTGATTGGAGAGTTTGGCCGGGCCAGCTGTATTGGTGGCGCAAGCTTACAAAGGTTACAGCCTCTATCGTCCATCCATCCATGATCTCCCACCCATTTGGCTTCCAACGTATCATGCCCGTTTTTCCTAATTATCGAGCAAGTGAGCCTGTGAATGGGGCATATGCTCCCCAGTTGAGTAGTGGGGAGCTGCACAACTTTTAATAGATGCATTTAATAATTTAAATCTCTCTCTCTCTCTCTATTTTTCCAGGCCACATCTGTGCACTTTTCAAGGTCGATGGAGCAAAGATCAAGCACAACCTATCAAGCATGCTGAGCAAGCTGGACAAGTACAACAAAACACTGCTCAACCACTGAGAATAAAAGAAAACGAAAAATAAGAACATTTTGTCTGGTCTTTGAGTGTATAATGAAGCAAGTGCTCTGCATGCAGCATATGCATCGGTACACTTCAGAACTGATAACTAGCATTACACAAAGATAATGGATAGAGTTGAGGGGATTTTTCTGTAGAAAGTGGGCAGAAAATGGGTAGAAACTGCTATATTCTCCACAGTGAGATGATAGAAACTGTGGCCGCTTGTCTACAGCAATTCGTTAGAAACTCTCTAATTGGCGCTAGAAATGGGACTGGAGTGTTGCTAGATATAGTCTGTATGTCTGCTGTACAGAGTCGCCACATTATCTGTACACTGAAGTCCGCACAAAACCTGTAGGAAGCAGCGGCCAATAATCTGTAGACAATGGTTAAAAAAGTGGATACATTCTCTCTAGGAAATCTATGCTCTCTAGCCACAATTATGTCTAGAAATTCTGTAGAAATTGGTTAAATTTTTTTGTAAGGGTACTCTGCCAAGCGCAGCGGAAAGTTTTGCGCGATTGCGTGGCGGTGTCGTGTACAGTACAATAGACCTCCGAGACGCGTACAACCAGGCACTGTTGGACGAGGATTCCAAAAAACTGATGGTGGTTAATATACCCATCGCGGTGCCTTCCGTTACAACCGGTTGCCGTTCGGGGTTGCGTCGGTTCCGGGCATTTTTAGAGAAAAATGAAAACCATGCTGGCCGGCCTGCAAGGAGTACAGATGCACTTAGATGACGTGTTGGTAGCTGATCAGCCAGGAACAAAGAATCTGAGAAGTGTGCTTCAACATTTGCGACTGCGGAACTCAAAATTTAATCTTAAGAAAAGTGAAGCCTGTTACTTGGGACACAGAGTGAACCAGGAACCCCATCGAGACGAATCTGGACACCAAATCTGGACACCAAATCTGGACACCAAACTTAGCGGGTCGATTCGGTCACGACGTCACAGCCACGTGTGACGTAACACGTGACTGCACGCGTTGCATTAGAGGATTTTTGGTGCCACCGACGCCGACGCCGGATTTTTGTGACCCGACCTAAGCCAAGTGACCATCTACAGTAAATTGCGGGGTCGTCTGAACTACGAAAACACTTGATGGCGGTTGCAGATTCACGTGGTCGGCGATTTGGACAGCGACGGGTTATGTCCTGGCTTCATCCGGAGCAGGGACAGGTTTTCACAGCGTCGAAGTGTTCGCTCCGAGGTCGATGAATGCGCCGTATTCTCACAGAAAGTCCATCCCGAGGATGACGTCTCTTGCACAGCCTTGTCGTACGACGAATTTCACGGGGCAGATCTTAACATGGATCTTGACTCGCGCAGTGCACTTTCCGACGGGTATAGCCGGGCTTCTTCCGGTAGCTCGAGTTTGTGGGGCAAGTCGTGACGTCGTAACTTTTCGAAGGCGGCGTGAGAGCTTCCCACTCATACCGGAGTAATCCGCACCGCTAGTCACGGTGCCGATGTGTCGTGCCCGTCGATGGCGACGTTCCGACGCCCGGCGTCGTTAGAGTGGGGGCCCTTCGACGTTCGTGGAGGGTAATTTCGTCGTTGGTTTTTGGCAATTTTACCTCCAGGGGTTGCCACGCTTAGTTTCCCCGACGAGGAGTGAAGAGCGAGAGGATCTCACGACGGGGCTTGTGCATCGGCGAAGCTGGACATCGAGCTGTCGGCATGACAGCTGGATAGCGCGAGAGTGCGGGAGTGAGTCGGCAAGGCTACGCTGGCTCCTTATCTACAATACTCGATATCTCTAACATTCGGCCTAGAATATTCCAGCGTCCAACATTTGGGATAAGTGTAAGCATGCTTCTTGTCGAAGTATGGAATAGTGTTTCCTCTCGGCTACGCTTGCGGTGCTACTGCCCCCTTCAAGAGCTTATCGTCCAGATGAAAGTTTGAATAAAACAAGACAAAAGTAAACAAAATGAACATCCACAGTAAATTACTGGGTCATCTAAACTGCGAAAACACTCGATTGCGGCAGTAGGTTCATGTGGTTGGCGATGATTTGGACAGCGGCTGGCATCGTTCTAGCTTTCTCCGGAGCAAGGGCAGGTTTTCGCAGCGTCAAAACGTTCTCTCCGAGGTCGATGACTGTGCCGTATTCACACAAAGAGTCCATCCCGAAAATGACGTGTCTTGCATGTAGTATTACGAATTTCACGCGGTAAATTACGCTATTTGTAAGAAGCGCGAAACATTGTAAGAAAAACGAAGATGGCTTTTTCATAAATAAAAAAAAAATATTTATCTTCATTTATGTTGATTATTATTTATTTATTCTTAGTGGGGGGTGGGGAGCGTTGCCGTATTGGGGTAGACATAATTAGATGCTGCTATAGACGCCGACGGAATATGAACGACAGCGCGTGTTTTCCGAACCTTCGGCCCGCAGCACGCGCTCCATGCCTTCCACCGTGCTTTGCCAGCTCGCTCGAGGTGCACGAGACGCCGAAGCATTGTCGAAAGTAGCAAACTTGCGCTGGAGGCGGGAGAACTGAAGCTCCTCTTTGCCGTTGTCAACCTGTGATTGGCTATACCTAACACAAGTTCGCCTGCTTCTTGCGCAGCGGTTGCTGTGACGTCTGAGCGCCAATCAGAGCTCGGCGTTCTTACGTCACCGCAACACCTGCGCAAGAAGCAGGCAAAGTTCCGCTCCGCATACTTGAAATATCGGTGGAAATGTATATCTTCCGTTCTTTTTTGTGTATAGTGCAATGTTCACGGTCACCTTTTTTTTTTAGGGGCGAAGCTTTTTAGGGTCTAGCCTCGTTCGTCCGGCCGTCCGGCCGTCCGGCCGGCCGGACGGCGTTTGTGCTCACATAAAAAGAAAAAAAAAATCATTTCGTCTTTTACCCTGAGACTCGGGGGGTTTTTTGAAGAACAGAAGAAACAGAAAAAACAGACAGGTCTCAAACTCAGCTACACGTTCCTTTGCACCTGTAAAATCACGGTGCAAAGGACAAGTCGTACGTGATTGGTTGTTGACGACGAAAACGAACTATATAAGAGGAAGTTCTTGAAATAAACGTGTAGCTGAGTTTGAGACCTGTCTGTTTTTTCTGTTTCTTCTGCTCTTCAAAAAACCCCCCCAGTCTCAGGGTAAACGACGAAATGGTTGACTTCCACCAGTTAGCCTGTACTTTGACTCTTTTCTCGTAAAAAAAAAAAATGTTTGCGCAGTCGACAGGATTCGAACCTGTGCGGGGAGACCCCAATGGATTTCTAGTCCATCGCCTTAACCACTCGGCCACAACTGCAGGATGAGTTGGGGGCTCTGAGATGGGGTAGTAACTCAAGAGCTGGGGTTTCTGACGGATGAAATGTTGCATGTAGCCCCTTAACGTCTATACAGGAGAGGGCGCGCGGTCAGATGCGTATATAATCGCGTTCAACTTGGCATGCATTGGCTCAACGTTTATAGACGAGAGGGCGCTGCGGTCAAATGCGTATATAACCACGATTCATGCCACACATCCTCTTTCTGACATGGACTATTGACTTAAGCGGTGGAGATTCGTTCCCACGGGTTCTAGCGGATCCAAGCTGATCCGCTAGAAGAACCACTGGCTCTGCATTTCACCGACCATAAAGCAGTAATAATAAAGTCGAAACGCAACCCGGAACTCGGCAGTACCTATGAGCAATAAAAAAAAATCGGCACCATCAGCACTAGCTATGAACAATAAAATCAGTATTATCAGCACCACCAGAGCTTGGCCCCAATCAACATCAATCACCAAGTGGAAATGCGGTCAATTTTTTCGCTCGTTTATTGCTAAAAAGACAGTTTAAAACAAAGCCTTTATTGAACGTCACCTGGTCCCCGGGTTCCGCTGTTTCTTGAGTATATTCAGTGTTACCCTAAGTATGCCGAGCGTAGGTTCCTCTGCTTCTCGCGCAGGGGGTTGGGGTGACGTCACAACGCCCGGCTCTGATTGGCTCCGTTCGAAAGGATAGTGGGTAAGCCTCGAGGAAGCTAGCACTGACGTCTACACACTATCCTTCCATCAGAGCCAATCGGAGCTCGGCGTTCTGACGTCACTGCAACCCCCGCGCAAGAAGCAGAAGAACTTGCGCTACGCATATCAAATCGCTAGAGAAAGTTCCCATCACCAGCACAATACTTGTTTTAAGGCTATTAGGCTGATATCCATTTCTTCTTATCAAAACCGACCGAGGCTTTGTTTTAATGTACAATATGACGAGTGAGATTAGTCGTCTTGATGAAGCATCAGGAGTTTTTTTCTCATTACTTTACCATTGGCGTTCTTCGGTAGCGCGTCAACGAATTTCACGCCCCCATGAAGGTGCATGTAGGTTCCAAGTTGACCTGGGAAGAAATGGAGGAGCTCAGCATAGTACGTACACAGGTGAAACTTTCTAAAAGAAAGATGAATATACATAGCCGTTAATTACAAGTTAAAAAAAGTCCTGAACGCCATTTGGGCAGTGTTGGGTAAAGTACATTCGAAACGCACCTAAAGTAGAGTACAACGTAAATCCTCCATTTGCCAGATGACTGGAAGGTAGCTCTTGTCGTCCCTATCCATAAGGGGGGGCCAAAAAAAGACGTCGTAAATTATAGGCCCATTTCATTAACTTCCGTCTCATGCAAAGTCATCGAACATATTTTATATTCAGAGGTAATCGGTCATATGATAAGAAACAACTTGCTGATTAATGAACAACATGGTTTTCGTAAGGGGTTTTCATGTACTACGCAACTTGTTGAATTTTATCATGACCTTGCATCTGATGTCGATGAGGGAGGGCAAATAGATTGTATATTCTTGGATTTTAGAAAAGCGTTTGACACGGTCTCACACTCACTTCTTCTCAACAAACTAAGAATGTTAAATCTAGACTCGGCTGTGCTTAGATGGATAGAAAATTACTTGTTCCAGCGTCGTCAATGTGTAGTACTGAATGGCAAGAAATCTGAGTACGTTGATGTAACATCAGGAGTTCCACAGGGCTCTGTCCTGGGTCCACTTTTGTTTTTAATTTATATTAATGATATTTCTGTTGGAATTTCCTCTTGTATTCGACTTTTTGCTGATGATTGTGTAGTGTATAGAAAGATTAAGAGTTCAGATGATGTCGCCCAGTTGCAAGCAGACCTTGATCGTATTCAAAGTTGGTGCTCTACGTGGAAAATGAATTTAAATCACAAAAAGTGTGTTAACCTTTGTTTTACAAAGAAAAGGAAACAAATTGAATCTCAGTATTTTATAAATAATAACCCTATAACCAAGGAACTTACTTACAAATACTTGGGTGTCATATTGTCATCTGACTGTTCATGGAATGCCCACATAGAGGAAGTAGTCTTAAAAGCTGGCAGGGCAATGAATTTTATCCAACGTAACTTAAAATGCTCACAACCTAACTTAAAGACAACTGCTTATTTAACATGTGTTAGACCCATTTTAGAGTATGCATGTGCTGTCTAGGATCCAGCCCAAAAAACGTTGATAGATAAGCTGGAGAAAATACAAAACAGGGCGGCTAGGTTTGTTCTTGGACGATACGGGAGGAAAGAAAGTTGTACAGAAATGAAAAAAATGTTAAACTGGGAACCACTTTCCGTACGTCGGGAAAAACTGCGACTAAAATTTTTATACTCAATAGTTAAAAATAAAACGGGAATAAATAGCGAGACTTACTTAAAAGAACCCTATTATGTTTCTAGTCGTAATGATCATAGTCTTAAAATTAGAGAGTACCGCGCTAGGACATGCATGTTTGCAAACTCCTTTTTTGTACGAACAATTGCACAGTGGAATCGGCTGTCTGAAGAGCAAGTGTGCTGTTTCAATGAAGACGTGTTCTTTTCATCCTTGTAACCCCCCCTGCTGTAACGCCCTCGGGCACTGCGGGGTAATCATTGAATAAAGAATAAAGAACGAGAGATTATGTACTTCAAGTAATGTAGTAAGTACACCGGACACCATGTACTGAAAGTAAATTACTATAAATCGAATGTACTTGCAAAGATGCAAGTACCTATAGCAGAATCTTCATGATGCTATTTCAATCCCTTATTCAATGTTTTTTTTTTTTTTTAACTGGGAAGCATTGCCCCAGGGGTAATGGGGCTGTATCAGTTGTTTTCGGTAATGGCGGCAAATATTGGATAAAGTTAAGTTGTCGCAGAGTAGTTAATTTAGTCTCGCTGTCGAACTATCTATTGAACTCTATCAACTTGCAAGGCACTTGCTTGTTTCGGTCTTATAGCCGACATTACATTAACTCAAAGAAATTAACAGATGACGCCTCTAAAGACGACAGCGCGTTTTCACGTGACGACATGCCTTTCTTCTTCTTCTTCAAATTTGGGTAATGCATTTTGAAGTCGGAAGGTGAACTTTCCATGGAAAATACTATAAAAAAATACCTTAAGTAGAGTACAAGTACACACATTTAGAGAATGCACTTCAAGTAATGTACAAGTTTTCTAAACCTACTTGAAGTGGTTTTTTGAGTACATTGATTTTGAAGTACTTCCAATTACACTATATTCGGGCTTAGCAAAATGCATATCATTAAACTAATAAACTGAGTGCAATTAGACTTTTTACAAAGGTTGCCTTAGGTGGTGCATTTATCATTCTAAAATTTTATAAATGGGTTTAAAAAGATTAAACCAAAAATAACTTCTTTGTCGTCGTTGTTGTTGTTGCTTTTTGTTTGTTTGTTTGTTGTTCTTGTTTTTTGGGGGGATTGGGGGGGGGGGGCGCAGCGTCAAAAGAGAAGATTTCGCACAGCGTCAAAATCTGCCCTTTTTACGCTGTGCAAAACAACATACCAGAAAAGCACAAACCCCATACCAGATACAAAGCTCACCATTAACAACCGACCCGTCCCCACGTCCTACACCTTTGTACCCTGGGCCTCAACATACCAAAAGATGGCTCAAGCGCCCAGACCATCCTCCCCATGCAAGGCACCATCATCCAACCCATGCACCTCATCCGTAGAGTCTCCCATAGTTGATTTGGCCTTTAAGAAAACGACACTCAACATTGCCATACGCCAAGCCCATACAAGGCCGCCCTGGGACTACCCCCAAAGACGGCCACACAAAAACGTCTACAGCTCGGCGTACATAATGCATGAGAGTAACTACAAGAAGCCCATCGAGTCTCACAATTTACACGACTCAAGCTCACGCCGGCAGGCAGAGCTACGCTCAGCCGGCTCGGCTGTAAGCCTCCTCCGGAATTCGAACAGAAAAAACGCACACCTCTTGCCATCCGACACTCCATCAAGGTCGCACCTATGCCAAGGAACATGCACCCTACGACATGATCTACAACCTAACTACAACAAGGCACGCGGAGAATCCCGGATAGGAGCCTTGAAAACCCAGTACGAACTCTTCCTGAACTCTTCCTTGACTCGATACACGAACGCTTCCCTATGTACCCCCCCAACAACTAACCCATGCCGTGAGCGTAACAGACGCCCGCCGATGGCGATGAACTGACCGCAGCTACAATCCCCTCGACGTCTATCGAGACAACAGAAGAACTCGCTATCGCTATGGCGGCAACCACTAGCGACGAATACATAACAGCTACTAACAGACTCCCATTCCGCCTGCCGCAACATCCTGCTAGACCGCATATCACCCGCGGCCCTGTGACGTTCTACAAAATGCGCGCCAGCTCCAAGAACTCCACACCGTCTGGACCTCCGAACACGAGCCTTTCAAGGGAAACGAGGCGGCACACGCCGCTGCCCGCGTTCATACAGACCGGGCCGTTTCTCAAGAGTGCGAAGACACGCCGACCCCGAACACCCTCAAGGCCACTTCTCTTGAACAATGCACGGACATCCACGCCCAATACCGCCACGATGGCCCACAGTTGCCGCCACCGCACCCCCGAATATCCAGAGCCGAATCGACCGGCTTTCGCCTGCTACAAAGCAACTTTTATCCCTACGGCATTCTACTACACGCCTTGCACCCCACCCTCTACTCCGCCACCTGTGTTTTCCGCTCCCAACCTGGCACACTGTACCTCACGGTATAGGCAACCTGCAATGCTGTTTGGTTTGGCGCAATCTAGCGACTGAAGCAAGAAACATTAAGTATGCCTGGGAGTGGTGACTGCATTGTTCAAACGTGAGCTATTGCTTTGGTGGTACCGTTTATCTGGTGCCTGAAGCAAGAAATGCTAGGTAGGCCAGGAAGCCGTGATCGCATAACATGACAGTACAGCGGAAGCTATGCGGCCCTGGTGGATCAATCGTAGCGTGACTACGTATCCCTGAAGTACGTTTTTACTGCGAAGAAGTACTGTATAAGGCTTTGCGCCGCGTCATGCTGCAATATCTGTTCGTTGTGCTCGTATACGTAGCGCATATCGAAGCCGTCGGCACGCAATATGGGACTTTTCGTTCACCCCCTGCCAAGTTACAACGAGACAGGGTGTAACCGTGGGATCTCACTCTGCTGGCGCCGCCTGGCTTTTGTCGACTGGCTAGGCGAGTGTCAGCAAAGCCCATTCCTCCTCCCCCCCCCCCCCCCCCCCCCCCCCCCAATCCTGGCCAGTTCCGACCTCCTAGCTCAGCGTTGCCTGGTGGAAAGGGCCTGGGCAGCCAGCGCGGACCGAGGCTTCCCGGTCTAGGGGAGGCACCTCACCGGGTCGCGCACCCAACCATTAGCATTTGAACCTTGTTTTAAGTTTATTCACTCACTCACTCACTCACTTTTTTTTCTACTTGCAAGAATGGATGGATGGATAGATAAAAACGTTTGTCTACGCAAAGGAAGGAATACGATAAAGACGATCTGGTTGATGCTGCTACTCATAGGTGGCGCAACATGAAGCGAAAACGCATAGAGTTTACATATACTAACTCTAGAGGAAAATGTCTGCCAATTGTCCATGCATTCTGGCTGCCGTAAGCGGCGGAGCATGGAAGTAGACCCTTGGAGTCAAGCATATCTTTACCAACTAGCTTTACGTCTTACTTACTAGATTTCACGTTCTTCCTGAGGACCCATCTGCGTACTTATCGGTTGAAAGCTTTCCTTTCGAAGCTTTCTTATTGCATAGCGCGCAGGTGTACGGCATTGTGTCAACGCAAAACTAAACCAATTAAGCAGCTTCGCGCTGTGGTTTTGATAGGCGCGCCCCGGGAAAACGAAACCGCGTAACCACCAGATTTCCGAGATTTCAACAGAAGGGAGGTTATGCAGCGCAATGAGTATATTAATTTTTATAAGCGTTAGAATAGCTCAGAATTGAGTTGAAAACGTAAAATTATTACTCTTTTTTTATTTTGCTGAGATTTTTCAGCTTTTGAGATTACCATTGCGACTGTCGTCCTTCAGCTGGCATCATTGGTTTCTTTCTCTCGTGTTCCGTAGTGCTCTTTTGCGATCTTTCACTCGCGATTTCAGATGTCGGCGCACTGGATTTGCCATACCTCCTCACCGAACTTTACCCCCCTGCAAAAACGTGAAAGCTTTCGGGTGTTCATATCGAAGAAGCCTTCACGCTTTTGCTTCATGTTGCGCCATCTATGAGCAGCAACATAAATTAGAGGCAGGGGCGGATGCAGGAATTCCCTGAGGTGGGGGGGGGGGGGTCAGGTGTTGGTCATTGTACTATATGTTCAGGAAACTCCTCCCCCTCTCCCTCGTTTCACGCCCTAACTTTTACACATGCAAAAATCAAGAGGGGGGTCCGGACCCCCCTCTAAATCCGCCCCTGATGGTCTTTACAATTTCCCCCGCTGTGCATTGGCTTAAATAGTTCCCCATACAGTTCCTGTATAGGCTCCCTACGGGAGCCAGAGTTGCGCGGATGTTTTCCACGTGCCGCCGAGCCGCTTTTCGCCGATATTCGATCACGTGAAGAGCAGACTCAAATGCCGTCAAGAAAGCAGACGTTGGACGCGCCCTGGTGTAGGTTCCCCTGCTTTTGAGCACGCCGCGCTCCTCGAACGCGCGGCGCCGCTATTCGCCGAATTCAGTTACACAATGAGCGGGATCAACATGCCGTGCAGGAAAGACAGAGCTACGGGGATGAACGCGCAACTCTGGCTCCCGTAGGGACCCTACTCTAGTTCCCCACTAAACTCGTAAAATTTTAGTTCGATAAATGCGCGGCTTAAAGACACCTTTGTAAATCATTGTACCCGGTTCGTTGATTTATTTATAGAACTATTTTTTGTTTGCTTTTATGTCGGGATAGCGCTAGCTCTGTACAATTAACATCTATAGCATAAATTTAGGGGTCTGGGTTTTCCGAAAACACTGATAACCGCCAAAAAAGAAGCTGCAAAATTTTAGTTTTTATTGAAATTGTAGAAATCCGAAAATTTCCCGGAGTTCTCCTCGGAGAACAAAAACTCGAGCTTCGCCGGAAGGATCAACGTCATCTACAGCTTTAATACTTTTGTTGGCTCGGAACATCAGCCCCCTTCTGAACGGTCCGCGAGGGTGCTTCTCTCTTCGGGGAACCCTCATCTGGTCTCCTTCTCCGATCGCACCGGAATATTTTCGAAGTGATCGGATCACCCGGATGGTACCTCAAAGTCGGGCAATCCCATATACCTGCGGTGTCCAATTATCACCTTGGATATGCTTATTTACTTATTTCAGGTACCCCACAGCGCCCGTGAGGCAATTAGGGCGGGGGGGGGGGGGGAGGGGGGGAGGAGCAAGCAAATAAATGACGCCACAAAACACACACACACGAAAGTACTCGCTGCCTTCTACGAACACACAACTTGGAAGATATAGTGAGCACTATAAGGACTTATGCGCTAAATTATAAGTACATAGGATAAAACAAATATTAGCGCCTGAACAAAAATAAACAAAACCAAGTTTTAAGGCGAGAGCCTTACTTGTCCCATTACGCGAAAAAGCGGCGGCGTTGTGCCCGAAAGATGGTCACATAAATGCGTCACCAAGCATGCGCCTCAGAAATAAAAAAATAAAGAAAAGCGCAACTACTTAGGTGCCGCGTCCTCTTTGACCTTGAACGCTCTCACTGGCTTCCGTGACGAAGCCAGTGAGAGCGTTCAAGGTCAAAGAGGACGCGCCTCAGAAATAAAACACAAAGAAAAGCAGCGCAACGCAATGCCTCTTCATGCATGCCGTCGCACGTAAGTAGTGTTAAATGTTTTCGGTGAGTGTTTGCTGTTTTTGTTGTTTTTGCGAGATGTAGTTTTGTTAGCTTAATTATTAGCTCGAAAAAAAAGAAACAGCTTTCGAAGATGTCGATTTTAGATGAGAAGGTCCTTGATTTTTTTTTTCAGTTTTTTCGTCTGTGAGAAATAAAGTGAGGTTGAAGTATGTATTTTCTGTTATCGATACCCCATTGTTCATAATACATTACGTGGAGAACTATTAGGCGATAGCATTGTTGGCGAGATTGCAGAGGCTTCCATTCAAAAAATAAACCCCAAAAAAGAGCTAAGGTATTTCTACTTAATTTTACATTAAATTTTGTTGCGTGTAATTTTCCACTTCTCATGTCTAAAATATGCTCATGCTGCAAAATAAATATCTAGAATAAAGGCAATGTCAAGATTGAGATTTACCTGCAACGAAGTTTTGGAGCTCTGCCTCGGTGATTGCGCCACAAGATTTCTTCAACACAACAAACGCCATGGCCGCTTCCTGGTATCGTGGATGAGGGACACCGACGACCGCTGCCTCTTCAATTCCGTCGTGGCTGAGCAACACGCTTTCAATGGAGCAGGGCGTCACTAGGATGCCCATGCATCGAAAGACCTGGCTGATTCTTTCGACGTAGAAGAACTGACCCACTTCGTTGTAATAGCAGATGTCGCCTGCAAATTAGTGTCTCAGTCGTCACCTCTATAGTTGAAAGTTCAGTTCATGAGCTGGTGTAAAGTGAAGCTAAATAAATAAGTAGAAAAGGCACGCTCTAGCGTTAACTGCAAACTTGACGAGGGTCAAAATATCAGAACGAGAGACAACGAAAATACGCGAAAACCTTCCATATACTCTGAGACAACCTTCTGGGGCCATCTACTCAAATGGCACGGAACTGGGTACTTGAGAAACAAGCCTAGACGATAAGGCCTTTCCCCCACAAACGTCATTACTATGCAGAGCGCAGGCTCATCTGCTTCTTTTGCAGGGGTTGCGGCGATGTCTTTCTCTCCATTAAAGCTAATCAGAGCTCGGCGTCGTTCTCACGTCACCGAAACTTCTGGAAAAAGAAGCAGCGAACTTGCGCTTCGGATCCACGCCGCGCTGCCTACCAGGTGTCGCCGTCGCCGCCAAGCTCGCGTCAGCGTCGCCGCCAGCGCCACTCGCAGGGCCTCACAACGGGCGCGACTCTAGCCTGCGGCGATGCCAAGACGGACGCGTGTGCCGCTTTGCGTCGTCTCCCGTCGAGCTTTGCGTGTCTGCCGCTTGGGGCAGGTCGGGGGTTCACCACTATCGGTGACGTCTTGCGCAGAGTTTCTTTGTTATGTGGAATGGACTTCTTCCAAAACCGACGCGCCCCATCGCGGCGAAATACCACGCAGTGCACTCTGGGAACTAGTTGGCTACTCAGTTTCGGTTTCGAGTGAGCAGGTTCATCTCATGCTATCACGCCGCGACCGAACGCGCTGATTGCATTTTCGATTATCTGACTTTTTACGAATGTACAATACACTCACTCTCGAGCGATACAAAAAGAAGACCGGGGCATTTTCCTTGGTTCCCGAAACACCGGATATTGTGCGTGCGTATGCAAACGTACCAAGACGTGGGTTAGTCTCCTCACCCCACGAGTGCATCTTTGAGCTCAATGTCAGTAACCCCGTCTAGTACCAGTGAACTACAACTGAACTTTGGTCACCTTGAGTCCTACACGTATTTTGTTCGCCAAGCGTCCGCTTTTTGTTACTTCATTAGGCGAAAAGCAAGCCGCATCTTCACAGGATTATCAAAGTTGAGCCCAGCGTTGGCGCATGAACTTTTAAGGAAACGCAATAAATCCGACCTCACTACTGCACAAAAGTTACTATGATGTCTTCCTTGTGTCATCACATATCTCATACTCAAATTTTATGCTGATAGAAGATTAAGTTTTCGCAAACCCTGAGATCGACTTGCTACGACGGAGGCCCTGACAGGCGTCCCCTACTCCTCGGTAAGCCTTTTTGGACGAGCTTTTCCAGACGCCCAAGATCTGTGCCTGAGCGGTGCGTTCGTTCGGCGCACCGCATAGGGGTTCGTACCCGTCCGGCGCCTTTCCGGCGAACGGTGCGGCATTCTTCACACAAGTGCTCGACTTTTGCTTTCTTAAAACGGTTTGTATGTGCGAATGTGCTTATATGGTTGCAGGATAACTTTATGCGCATACGCGATGTTGAATATTAGTGGAATCCAAGCGGGTGGAAACTTCACTTCGTGCAGTACTGCGGGGCAGTACCCGTAAGAGATGAGAAGTGTGTTCAAACTGAGCTCTTCAATGGCGCCTCCGAGTTTTACCTCGCGTACTCAGGCGTATTAAGAAAAACAGTAATCACAAAAAGTTATATTTCTTCTATAGACGCACTAAACTAACTGGCTCGAGCTCAATGTATGCATACTTATTGGTTGTGCTAAAGCTTCGAGGTCTGGCCATTTAGGTTAGTTTAGAGACCACAAATGACGCTCTCGGGACCGGAAAGCATGAGATAACGGCCGTTAATAGTCCACGCTCTGTGTGGGACCTCTAGTCGACGTGTCGATCGAAACCGAAACCATGCCACTCTCCTCCCTGGCCAACTAGTTCCCAGAGTGCAACGCGCGCCGTGTTGCATGCAGGGCTTTATGGAAGTATATTGCTTTGACCCGTATGTTGCTATAGGTGATACATGACGGCACGCTTTGAACAGCACGCATGGTGGTAGACGTTCAAGTGGGTGCGTGGAAAGACGCCGTTGATGAGTATGCCATTCAGCCGCCACGGAGCTTGTCTGCTGCAGTAAGATCTGGAACTTCTAAACACATAGCGATGAATAATAATAATATTATAATAATAACGAAAATAATCCAAATCTAATAATAATAATCAAAAATAATAATAATAATAATAGTAATAATAATATCAATAATAATTAGGTTTATTTTACATTCATACGAAGGGTGAAAAATTAGGAGAAAAAGAAGAAAAGCTTTAAAGGAACCATGAAATGACCTTTTTACTTTTGCCAAATAACCTTTACATGAAACCGTCAATTTTCACAGAAGGCCACACAGGCATTCGTTTTTTTTTTTTTTTTTGGTTTGGTTATTACTTTGTACACGAACAATATTAACGAGTTTTGTTCCTCTCCAACTCACCGCAAAATAAGCCACGGCGTAATTGAGACGGTCATCAGATGCTCTGTTACCGGAACCGGAATTTCTCTCGGCAGTAGGATAATGATGTTTTACCACAGGTTTTTACTGCGCCGATGGCGTCGATGCCACCGACCTATTTTCTGAATCGCCGCCTCTCATCACTGCGATAGTCATGGACACGTCGCAGCTGAGCGAAATTCAATTAGATATGTAGCGCTACAGCGAGAGCATGAGACTGGTCCCATACATCCGTATGAAGCGCAGCAGGCCGTAAGCACGACAGCCGCTTCTCCTCCACTGTCAGCCGTTTCCGCGGTATCTCTAAAAAAGGGCGACGCGCTGTCACTTACTAGCGTAGCCGAAAATGCACCAAGTTTTCTTAGGCCTTAAGCTTTATTAACTTTTATTTTGTCAGCATAGGCTCGCAGGGCAGAGTGGACGAAAAAAGAAAAAATTACAGTACGCCGTCTTGGAAGATTACGGTTTTAAAACACGACTTGACTGATAGTACAAATCTCGCCACACGCCTTCTCTGCGATTGCACACGACAACGAAATCTTAGCAGAGATATAGCAACGTAGAAATATGATTTGTGATCACATAGAGGTCGCGGTTCATCAGGAATGCTAACACTAATCATTTCTATCGGGTGATGAAAATGCGTCCAAATTCGAATGCACGCCTTTAAATACAGTACGCACCAGTAATATCTTGAACTTGATCACACGCATGGAATGAGCAAAATAAGAAATCCGGGCGATATTCGAGGAGACAAATGCTAAGAGAGCACCAGCGTACTCGAAGTAAACAAACACGACGGCTAGAGCGTTTCTGGTGTCTGGAAGGTGCTGCTATAGAGCCACTAAATGAGCTGAGCTTAAATGAGCCACTAAATGAGCTTTACTAAATAAGCGTAACTTATTTAGTTGCACGAGTGACGCCACATCCTCACTGCACGAGTAGATATATCTTCCCTACCAGGAAGTGCTGGGTTATCATGGCGACACGTGACGAGAAATCGGTCAGGAATAGCGCTCTAGGCAGAACGATGAGCTTCCACCACGCCGACCACGTCGACAAATACCGTAGAGACTAATACAGGAAACTCCGCTGTAAAATGGGAGACGGAAGTAAAAAGCGATCCTGGCGGTATCGAGTGGACACCTCGCCACTTTCCCCGGAAATGAATCAAGTGGGTGTGACTCACTAGAGAAATTGATAGTCTATGAAATATTTCCTTTTTTTCCATGGAGCATAGGGAGCATAAGCTCGTGATATTGGACGTCTTGCTATTTTGATGTCAAAATGCAGTGTGTTGTATAGACCTGTCAGGATTTATAAAGCGAGTTTGTACAATCTAAATAATTAACCTTTTCTGAGCTTGTTGATTTATTTGTCTTGTTCCTACCAAAACATGTCTTATTAGTTGTTCTTGGCTCCAAGTGACCATAATTGGCAATAGGCATCAATTTTTTATGAGATCGACTTGAAATGACTCTAAGTGACTAGAACTGATTAATATTGATGATTATGTGACTTTTTGTTTGTTTACACTTATGAAAGGCTTCAAGTAGCTTTTGTTGGCTATTAGCATCTTTGACCAGATTAACCTTAAATGGCTAGATATGGCTACAAATTAGGGTGATGTAGTATTTACATTTGTCGGTCTTTTTAGTTTTGTCAAAGATGGCATAACAACGGACATTCGTTCTGTAATAAAAGAAGGTGCCACGCGCTTGCGGCCTCGAGGCCAGCGCTCGGTCAGACGTTTTGCCAACACTCGAACAGGACGGTTGTATTTCCTTTCGCCACCGGGTAAACCAGACAGGGTTCACTCGGGAAGACGGCTTCTCCGGCTCGGCCATGGAACACCGGCACCTCCGTCCGATGAGTCTTTCATAGTTTTAGCGCCCCGTAGGCGGAATAGTACATTTTGGCGACGAGGATGGGATGTCTTTAGTTTGAGCTGAATTTCTGTAACCTTGTTCGAGTAGTAGGCAGCGCTCCGCGTCCCGGTCAAGTGGTTGGGAATACCGGCGCATAACAGATTTTCTTTCGTTCCCTGGTTCCATATTTATTTTCATGTCTTTTTTTTTTTGGTTTTCGAGATTTTCGCACGTTAAATGATTTTTTTGCGTTCTCCTCCTTTAGTGCGATCAGTTCGCGTGGGACATTATTTTGTTCAATCTTCACTGGGGTCTTCAGTTTGTTCCAACCTTCGAGATGACTTCATCTTCCTCTTCCATTGTGGTTGGTTCGATGGCATTCCCACCTCCGGCCGTGTTTTTGGCTGTTCCTGGTCCACCGGTAGTTGCTTAGCCAGCATGGAAGCGTGGGTTTTTGACATACCTTGAAGCATCGGGTTTGCAGTGTGTCGAACCGGGTCGGAAAAAGGCAATTTTATTTTCACTATTGAGTACGGAAGCCCAGCGTATCGTAGACGCATAAACGGTGTGTTTCCTTGTCAAATGCAACTAGCGAAGGTAACAGTTTTATATAAAGAAGGAAATAAAAACGAACTGGGTAATTATCGACCCGTTTCAATTCTTCCTGTTTTCTCTAAGGGTTTAGAAAAAAGTTATACTACTTCGAATGACAACAATTGCTGATAATCATGACTTGATTAGCTCGTCGCAGTTTGGTTTTTGAAAACATCGATCCACAGAACTGGCTCTCCTTGCGGAAAAAGAACATATACGTAAAAATTTTGAAAAAAAAGAAACTCACTCTCGGCTTATTTGTAGACTTTACTGAAGCGTTCGACTATCTAGATCATAATTTGCTACTAAAGAAGTTAGATATGTATGGATTTCGTGGTCATGTATAAAAACTTCTACGTTCATATTTATCTTCCCGCAGACAGTATGTTCATATAAATGGCCACTCATCTGAAATAAAACCGATTGAATCAGGGGTTCCCCAGGGAAGCATTCTCGGGCCATTCTTATTCAATGTAAATATAAATGATATCGCAAATATCAGTCACTCAACTCATTTTTTTTATTTATGCAGATGATGCAAGCTTATTGTTTGATTGTGATGATGCGTCGGAGCTTATTGATTACGCGAACGAAACACTAGAAAAGCTTCATAGATGGAGTAGACATAATGCATTAAAAATAAACGCCGTTAAGACAAAAGCAGTTATATTACGACCTAAGAATAAACATATTAATGTTACCAAGAAAATTTTTATAAATTCTTCTCAGGTAGAAATTGTTCCCGCATTTAAAACTTTGGGCGTTATTTTTCAAGAAACCTTGTCATGGGACGACCATATTAATCATATCGTATCAAAATTATCTAGCACCGTCGGTATTCTATATCGTCATAAACACACTCTACCACTTAGAACAAAGTTAATATTACAAAATTCATTATTTATTCACATTTAAGTTATGGTCAACTCATTTGGGGCACTACTACCTACACCATCCTCCACAAAATCTTTATGTTACAAAAAAAGATATTAAGAAGTATCTCTAATGTGCCACTAGAACATCCAACCGATGATCTTTTTAGTAAAATTGGTGTGATGAAATTTTTTTATTTATATAAGTATAGTTTATGTGCAAGGTATAAAATAGAAACAAATTTATCCTAATATCACATTAAAAACTTAGCGAAGCTAACAGATAAAATTTATAGATACCCTACACGAATTAAAGAACCTTGGGAAGTACCCTTTCTTAGAAGAAACTACGGCCACCAAAGATTAAAATATACTTTGCCGACTACCCTTAACCAGCTTAGTAGGCAAGGCACTGAGCTTAGCAATATATCGGTGAGCATCTTACGGGAAATGTTTATTTCAAAAGTTTATTTCGAGCCACATTGTCCGCAATAAGCGCTAAAAACTCTTGAATCGATGTTTTCTTTCGCGTTTATTTCAGTGATGTCCTAACGTTCTGTGCATGTTTTTGCTATTGTGTAAATTGTATCAGTATGCTACTTATCTTGTAGAGCGTCAGCTCTTTTTTTGTGAAGTTTCTGAAATATGTAGTACACCTGTCATGTTTTATTTTTGTATAAATCTTTGGCGCCTGCATCGCGACTGCTGGTATAGGTGGCTCGGGGCTCTTCAAGCTTTTTTTACCGCTTCTTTCCCCTGTCACCTTTTGGACATTGTATTTTGTTGGAAAAATAAAGGTACTATAATTGTATGAGACTCCTTCTGCAGAAGGAACCGATGAGTTCCACATTTTCTTAGAAGCCGTTGGCAAGCATTTTGAATTTTCTGTGTTGCTCTTGAGCACCAGAAACTGCGCGCCTTGGTACAGCGCCCCGGACACTCAGTCACCGAGTTTCTTGCCGAATTACGACATCAAGGCTCGTTCTGCGCTTATGGAAACGCTCTCGACGAAAGACTCTGTGAGGTGTTTTTGAAGGGTTTGGAATCCAGACGCGTTCAGGATCGCCTCCTGGGGGAATGCGAGGGCAGCGAGATACCGACCTTATCTCGAGCTATTCACTTAGCACAACAGTTTGAGCAGAGGGCGAAAACGGTCGCGAGTTTCCGGAGACGAGAACAACCGCAAAACCGAGACTCGACAGAGATTCAGCGAATAGGGGAACGACGTCTGCCAGGAACCCAAGATGGCGGCACAGCGGCGTCATCTTCATTCGAGCATCGCCAAGATGGCTACACCGGATACCCCTTGTGGCATCAACCTGGTTATCCCCTGTCCCAGCCTGGACCCAAAATGCCTTGGCTCCCATTGGCCGCTGGTCACGTGCCCCGGTTTCCGGCGCGGCTGTTCCAGCCTCAACGAGATCGTGACCTTGCCCCTCCTCGAACTGGTGGAAACGCAGACGGCAGCGCTTGTTATTTTGCGGACGCCGCAGCCATGACCGGGCGCTCTGCCCGGCGTCCCAGGCAGCTTGTTTCCTATGCGGGAAGCTGGGACATTTTGCAGTGATGTGCCAGAGTCGTCGCCCGCCGTCGGCGGCCTTCGCCTATGACCGCAGACAAGGTCGTTTCCTATCCAGGGCCCAGGTTCTTGGCGAAGCTTCGCTGACCGACAGTCCCGAGGAATCAGGTCCAACCTGCTGGGCATGGTCGACCCGCCGCCGGCTCCAGAGATGCTACCAAGTGTTACGTTCGCAGAGGATCCACTGCCCGTCGAGACAACTGAGAGAGGAGAGGGTGGCATCGTTCGTCGAGATGCATTCATGGCCGAAATCACGATAAATGACAAACCTCTTCGCATTCTTGTTGATACTGGTTCATTCGTATCAATTTTGAATGAGCGTGCCTTTAAGGAAGTTAACAAGAATAACAAGATAAGGTTATACCCGCCGTCGGAGACCCTCGTCCACTATATGCAAGACACCATCCCTGTGCTTGGATGTTTTGTGGAACAAGTAAATTTTAAGGATTGCTGGGCATCGCTGGAATTTTACGTAACCAGTACAGGACGTTCGTTGCTCGGAATCGAGGCGGTCCGTAAAATGAAACTTGTGCTGAATGGTGCTAAATACGAATGTTTGTACGCTAATGCAGCTCACGAAGGAGGAGCATCGCAGCGGAATGTGAGGGCCACGCGCAATCCGCAGCGACAGCCGTTCATTGTCTCGTTCCGTCAAACATCACAGCCACTTGGTTCATCCCCTGCGGCGAGTTCCAGTCTTCTTTCTGCTGGAAATAACATTCCTGACATATCCCCTCCTTCATCAATCTCTGGAGATACTATACCTAAAGCCATTCTGTACAAGTCAAGTCCTCAACGTCATTCTGAAAAGACGAGTACATCAACAAGTCATCATGAGACTCCTGCTTCCACAAAAACGGATACATCGAAGTTACCACCTGGGTTCGAAGAGTTTGAACGTCTCTTTAGCCCAGGTTTGCGTCTGGGGAAGAATCATACACACAAGGTTAAGGTGCGGCATACAGTTCAACCCGTACAATCAAAACCCCGTCGTCTTCCGATGACATTAAGAGATCAAGTTTCTGAAGAAATTTTCAAGTTGAAACGAGCGGGTATCATCGAACGTGTTCAAGCCTCTGAGCGGGTGTCGCCGATTGTTGTTGTCCGCAAGCCAGATGGCAACATTCGTATGTGTGTGGATCTACGAGCGCCGAATGAAGCCGTTGTTATCGATTCCTTTCCGCTGCCATGTATCAACAAACTTTTGAGTTCTTTGCGTGGAGGAGAGTTTTTCTCCAAACTGGGTTTGGCTTCCTATCATCAGGTCCGTCTCGACCCAGTGAGTCGTGACCTCACTTTTTCATTACCCGAGAGGGATTGTTCCGCTTTAAGCGAGTTTGTTTCGGGCTAGCATCCGCTCCCGCAGCTTTCCAACAAATAATGTCCAAAATACTAAAGGATTGTCCAGGAGTCCAGTTTTACTTAGATGATGTCATTGTGTATAGATCCACTTTGAAAGAGCACGATGAGAATCTCCGTTGTGTCTTACCTAGAATTTCTCAAGCGGGAATGAAGTTAAACCGCAAAGGTGTTTTCCAATTAGAGGAGCTCTCATTTTGGGACACCATCTTTCCGTGAGAGGGTTAGCACCCCTTTCATCTAAGGTAGATGCAGTCCTGAATTTTGCAACTCCCTCCAACTCAGTGAAGCTAATAGCATTTTTGGGACTTATTGAGTATTATAGTAAATCCATTTCACATTGTTCTACGGTCGTAGAACCGATGCGTCGTCTCCTCCGTAAAGGAGTTCTTTTCAACTGGTCCCTGGAAGTTGAGGCCAGTTTTCAGAAAGTAAAGGCTTCCATTCAAGCAGCGCCAATTTTAGCTATGTTCGACCCAACGTTGCCTATCGTCGTGGCAACAGATGCTTCGCAGTATGGTCTTGGCGCTGTTCTTCAGCAGCAGTATGGGAATCGGCATCGTCCTGTAGCCTTCGCGTCGCGCTCGCTAACAGATGCCGAGCGAAGGTATACTACTGGTGAGAAAGAAGCACTAGCATGTCTATGGGCGTGCTAAAAGTGGCACGTCTATTTGTGGGGAAGGTCTTTTGTAATTCGGACCGACCATTAAGCGCTGGTTACGTTACTTTCAAACAAGGGATCTGCAATCCGTCCTCTTAGAATCACCCGTTCGTCATCCAGACTTCAGAACTATAATTTTAAGATGGAGTTTCAGAAGGGCGCCACCAACGTCGTTGCTGACGCATTTTCAAGGTTGCCAGTGCCTGACACGGAAGAGGGTATGCGATTTGACGAGGAGGTTGTTTCTGTTGTCATGGTTCCACTGTCTAAGGGTGGTTTTCAACAGGCTACGGCCAATGATGTAGTTCTGCCTTCCGTTATCCGATATACCACATCGTCTTGGCCTGAGGACAGCAAAATGAATCCAGACCTGCGCCCATACTACCAGGTACGAGATCAGCTTTCCCTGTACGACGGCATCTTGTACAAAGGAGAGAAGCTAGTTGTTCCTATGCAGTTCTGAGACAGGATAATGGAAGTCGCGCACGAAGTACACCAAGGTATCACGAGAACTACAAGTGTGATCCGTGAGCATTACTGGTGGCCTCTCATGAACCAACATATAAAAAACAAGATAGAAAACTGTACAGTGTGCTACTCAACTGACAAGACAGTGAAGGCTGCGCCGGCTCCTCTGCAGCCCATCCAGTTTCCTAGTCAACCCTGGGAAAAGCTCGGCATTGACATTGTGGGTCCGATTGATCGTGCACCGCCCAGTCAAAGATTTTTCATTGTCGTAATACACTACCACTCTAAGTGGCCAGAAGTTCAAGCCACGTCGTCGGTAACGTCAGCGACCGCCATCAGCTTTCTGAAGAAGGTTTTTTCATGTGAAGGGACTTCCCTGTGTGATTGTCTCTAACAATGGGGTCCAATTCACCTCTCGAGAGTTTCAGGATTTTCTACGACAGAATGGTATTAAACATATGAAAACATCGTTGTATCATCCTCAAAGGAACGGGCAGGTTGAAAGGATTAATCGCGTTTTAAAGTCTTGGCTTCAGTTGGCCGTTTTGCAAGGTCGTTCCCTTCCAGACGCCGTTCGGGACCACCTGGAAGCATATCGTCGTACGGTAATCTAACAACAGGGCTCGCACCGTCTCTTCTTCTGCATGGAATAATTCACAGGTCAAGGCTAGATGTACAGGGTATGCCAACCCGCGAAGTTCCTGCTGACCTTCCAGAGAGACGGGCTCAACTCCAACAAAGAATCGACAGGTATGAGCAACACATGAAATCTTACTCGGATCATCATAGAGCGGAGCGAACACCTCAGTTTCACCCAGGCCAAGCTGTCCGTGTCTTCAAGCCCACTCATCCGAATAAACTTCACAGTAGATACACTGAACCACAAATGATACAAGCACAGCTAGGACCTGCAACATATCAACTAGCTGATGGTAGAAGATGGAATGCAGCGAAACTCACAAAAGCTGCACAACAGCCTTTGATACAAGTTTCTGACCAAGGCTTGGATGACGATGATGATGATGACGATAAAGGCTCTAGTGACCTCGCAGCGTCTAGTCTCTTGAGGAGACCCGGTTCTCCCCCTGCACGGGTGGCAGGTACAGCCCGCCATGCAACTCTGGGTTCTCCCAAGAGGCAAGACCTTCCTGCTGCATTCACTAGTGTCCATGGTCAGGGTCTCGCTGTGGACCCCGGGCATCTTGTAGCGCCCGGCAGCACTCCAGTGCCAGGGTCTCCTGCTGCTGTTCTGGGGCCTGTCCCCGGGCCTGTTCCAATTCTTGGGGCTGTCCCCAGGCTTATTCCTGTTCCGGGGCTTGAACAGCCTATGCATGAAAATATTGAACTGCCCATCCCCGATCTGGACGCTTTCCCAGCTTTCCGTGAAGAACTCCTCAGTGTTCCTTTGCCGAGGACGAGTAATCTTCTGGACGCTCGTTCCAGCACGCCATTGTCGACGCCTCCACTTGAAGACTCCGGTGACGAGACTACAATGAAATTACTCGCACCACCTTCGATCTCTCAGTCATCTAGAGCTCCTACTATATTTTCTCAGCCATCAACAGCACAAAGTTGACCAATACGCAAAAAAAGACTTCCACTGAAATTTATGAACTACATCCTCGCAGTTGGTAATGGTAGTTTGGACTCAGACTCTGAATTTAGTGACAATAATTAGAAAGGCTTTGTAGTTCTTGCTAGTTAGGTTTCCTGATAGTTGTCATTTTTCATGAGCTATGTTTACTTGCTATAAGAATTGAATCAGTCACTGTCATAGAAAATCCTTGGCCAAGGAGAAATGTCCATGACAAACACAAAACTACCAACATGTACCACTAACGAAATAACGGCCAATACTGCCCGTGTGTCCTGGACACTTTTGAAATAAGTGGAATGTGCGGGTGGGTGATTTCAGATAAGATTGACCAAAGGGTGGCTGGTCGACATTTTTAAATCAACTGATGTTTTTATATGACATACGAATCCACACTTAGTTTTGACCAGAAAAAAAATTTGGAGACAAGAAAAATCGTAAGGCAGGGAGAGGTGGACAGTTGCAATAACGCGCACTGATGGAGGGGGCAAGTTTGAAAGTGAATAATTAAAACAATAAAATTAGGAGAATTTTAAAACTTTTTACAAACAAACTATGGGTACAACTTGCTTGTAATATAAAGTAATAATATTTATTAAACATTTATTTAGTTTTCTAAAAATTGCCAAACATGCCTGCTCGAACGACAATTGGCAAACTTTGGAAATCTGTATCTCATGAAATAATTTAATCATTATTACATAACTTGCAGACATTATTTTACTAATATATGGCTATTATTGAAAAAATAGATAAGGTATCTGAGTGACACAATAGTTACAATATATTTAGGCAAACATGGGAAAAAAATCAAAGAAAAATTCCAATGCGAATAAAAAAAAAACACCACCTTCGATTTTTTTTAAATTTGGGTACCGCGTTATCCTCTATTTCGGCATTCATTTCTATTAAAAACATGTTACATCATTGCACTGTGAAAGAAGAAACAACTCCCCAAAGTAGGGTCCTTTTTCAAAGCCTACACTTAGCAGTGTCCTATACAAGAAGTGACTCTGAGTTCCAGTTTCATGAAACTTGCACAAATCTTTTATATACATTTATTCAGATGAGGTCATTGATAAAAAGAGCGATCGGTCACACAGTAAAAGTGAGGAGAAACTATATACAGCATTTTACATAAGCGTACAAAGTGGTATCATATTAGAGACTAATGATTTGAGAAAAGATGATGCAGTGTGAAGTTGTACCTTCCGGTATATTTTACATCTAGAGTAAAATAAATAACTTTACTTCCACACACAAAAACAAAGATATAATAGTAAGATATTTAGGTTGGCTGTGTATTTACGATTACAAACAATTTCAGGTGACGGATGCCATAGTGCCTAACTGGAGCAGCTTCGATGCTCTCGGTGTATGAATGAATCGTGGCAAGCCGATATATTTTATCCTGCTCGAGGATAACATTTTGGGATTTTTTTTTATAGTGACCAGATAAAAATTATTAGTAACCACCAACAAAAACAGTAGGTTAAATACCCCGTGAAGAAAAATGTGATAAATAAGATGTCCCTGCATTCAAAATGAGCAGTCCTTGGGAAATCAAGTTCGGCACTTTACGCTAAGGTTTTCCTCGCTGTACCCATTTAATAAAGTTGCTTCCAAGCAGATCCGACTGTCCGTGCTACATATACGTCACAGGTCCCTTCTGTTGATGACTTGCTGAGCCGCCACGCGTATGCCAGGGAAGGCGCGCACCGTCAGCCACTCTTCTTTTTTTTGTTCACGATACCGAACAACCTCATTTTCGTCCAGATATACAAGATGCACGCCTTTCAGTTTCTTTGATAGAACGCTCACCATTGTCCTGGCCGTCTGGATTGCGCTTACAACCCCAAGATTCTCGGACAGGCGAGCGCCGTTACTACTTACGCCATCTATCGGCCGCCGCTGCGCCGGCGCCTGTAACTCAATGGACCAAAGCGATCTTTTTTATACAAAGAAAACTAATCACTCAATCCCTTTGCACTTTTGTGTCACGTTTTAATGCGTTGCCCTCAACCTCCACGAGAATTTTCGTGGCCCTGGGTTTGTATTAAGTCTGGCCAAAATGCAACCAAACTTTTACTCATTGGTTCCTATGGCGAACCGCAGAAAAAGCATACGTCTTTTCAACATTCGATGCAAACCCTAAGAAAACCACACGATCAATTTAGTTGCATTTTTCTATATATATAGCCAATGTCTGTAGCTCCATGGGAACAGTTTTTATTTTCAGATTACTTAAATTTAAAGTGGTTCCCCAGGGCTTTAAATACCAAAAAGAATCCGCAGTTGGTGAGGAGACTCGAGGATTCAGTGACGTTGTTGCGTTCCTAAATACATTTTTTTAGCAACATATGTAATGTATAACAAAACGGCAACTACACTGAATATTTTCTTAATTGATAAACACAAAACCTAAATGCAGGTGTTTTTTTTTGTTTTTTTTTGTTCTTATTGCGTAATTAGCTCAAATACATTATACTTAAAGCGCTGAATAATTAAGGAGTCAAAGCGTTTTTTGATCCGAACAATCTTTTACAAAGTGTCCAAATTTCATTTCACCAGCTATTCCACTTCCAAGAATGGTATTAAAAATAAAAATGCCAAAATGAGTGGGCGTGGTCCAGACACTTTGGCAAACGGGACATGAAGAGTACCATTTATGGCGACATTTAGTACGCTGTTACTGCTAATTAATCAATCTTATGTAGGTCTGCTTCGCGTGCGCCCAAGAGCTTTTGAAACGGCCCAGTATCTCTTAAGTCATCACAACCTCAGACGTCAAAATCAAGCAAAAAAGGGGTGTGTCCCAGAAATTTGGGCATACGCGCCGCCAATTGTACCATCAATGGCGACACTCAGTACTCTATAAGCCATAATAATGCATCTCCTCCAGTTCTGCGACGCATTTTCCCGAGAGCTTTTGAAGCGGCCCAGAATTTATTTAGTTATCACTCTCCAAAGCTTGCCTCAACCGTCAAAATCGGCCAAAAAGGAGGCGTTTCCCACAAATTCGGGCATACGCGCCGTCAATTGTACCATCAATGGCGACACTCAGCAGTCTGTAATTCATTATAAAGAATCTCCTCTAGGTCTATGACGCGTATGCCCGAGTGCTTTTGAAGCGGCCCAGAATTTATTTAGTTATCGCTCTCCAAAGGTTGCCTCAGACGTCAAAATCGGCCAAAAAAGGGGCGTTTCCCACAAATTCGGGCATACGCGCCGTCAATTGTACCATCAATGGCGACACTCAGCAGTCTGTAATTCATTATAAGGAATCTCCTCTAGGTCCATGACGCGTATGCCCGAGTGCTTTTGAAGCGGCCCAGAATTTATTTAGTTATCGCTCTCCAAAGGTTGCCTCAGACGTCAAAATCGGCCAAAAAGGGGGCGTTTCCCACAAATTCGGGCATACGCGCCGTCAATTGTACCATCAATGGCGACACTCAGCAGTCTGTAATTCATTATAAAGAATCTCCTCTAGGTGTATGACGCGTATGCCCGAGTGCTCTTGAAGCGGCCCAGAATTTATTTAGTTATCGCTCTCCAAAGGTTGCCTCAGACGTCAAAATCGGCCAAAAAGGGGGCGTTTCCCACAAATTCGGGCATACGCGCCGTCAATTGTACCATCAATGGCGACACTCAGCAGTCTGTAATTCATTATAAAGAATCTCCTCTAGGTGTATGACGCGTATGCCCGAGTGCTTTTGAAACGGCGCAGGATTTATTTTGTTATCGCTCTCCAAAGGTTGCCTCAGACGTCAAAATCGGCCAAAAAAGGGGCGTTTCCCACAAATTTGGGCATGCGCGCCGTCAATTGTACCATCAATGGCGATACTCAGCAGTCTATAATTCATTATAAGGAATGTCCTCTAGGTCTATGACGCATATGCCTGAGTGCTTTCGATGCGGCCCAGAATTTATTTAGTTATCGCTCTCCAAAGGTTGCCTCAGACGTCAAAATAGGCCAAAAAGGGGGCGTTTCCCACAAATTCGGGCATACGCGCCGTCAATTGTACCATCAATGGCGACACTCAGCAGTCTGTAATTCATTATAAGGAATCTCCTCTAAGTCTATGACGCGTATGCCTGAGTGCTTTTGAAGCGGCCAAGAATTTATTTAGTTATCGCTCTCCAAAGGTTGCCTCAGACGTCAAAATCGGCCAAAAAGGGGGCGTTTCCCACAAATTCGGGCATACGCGCCGTCAATTGTACCATCAATGGCGACACTCAGCAGTCTGTAATTCATTATAAGGAATCTCCTCTAGGTCTATGACGCGTATGCCCGAGTGCTTTTGAAGCGGCCCAGAATTTATTTAGTTATCGCTCTCCAAAGGTTGCCTCAGACGTCAAAATCGGCCAAAAAAGGGGCGTTTCCCACAAATTCGGGCATACGCGCCGTCAATTGTACCATCAATGGCGACACTCAGCAGTCTGTAATTCATTATAAGAAATCTCCTCTATGTCTATGACGCGTATGCCCGAGTGCTTTTGAAGCGGCCCAGAATTTATTTAGTTATCGCTCTCCAAAGGTGGACTCAGACGGGAGAGGCCCTTTCGAGCGCACGACACTAGCCGGCCTCCAGGTGAGGCGCTTCGTGTAGAACCTGCCAGGTGGCGCTGGTGTTCGATTCCGGAGCACTCCTGCCAGCGAAGCTCGCGCCAAGCGTAGCTGTTTTTGATATTAGCGGTTCATTAGTGTGGCCTTTGAATGCTTCATGGGTGTTTCAACGTGTATGAATAAATTGGTTAAAGCTTACTTCCACAATTTAGTGAAAACTGGGGTAACCAGTCTTGCATGCTGGCGCGTAGCTCTGCGCATCCGTCTTCTTTCTCTTCGTTTTCATTGCATAGCGACAAAACTCGAACCTATGTAATCACAATGCCAAGCACTTGATAATCACAAAAACAAATTGCAAAAACGACCATAGACACTACAGAAACCATCTGAGAACGTACGCGACGCCATATCCCATGTTACAGTAGCCATGTCCTCCGGATTTCGACAACAGCGCCACTCGCGGCAGTCTGCACTTCTGGCTTCACACGGCCGATGGGACGCCGCCGACATTTTTTCCACTGCCCCTATATTCTAGTTCCGTGTAACTAGAGCGCCGACGTTAGAACGCGCGACTCGAGAGCGCTGCGATAGGAGCGCGCTTACCATTAGAGTGCACGTCACAAGAGCGCATGACCAGTAGAGCGCATGTCACGAGATTAATTACCTTGTCCGAAAAAGAAGCTTTATTGTACGCAAACACTTTAAAGCACACAGAACCACTTGACGATCGATCGGCTGGGTGCAGGAGCCGAGATTGAATGTTATTTCGAATGGTGAAGTTGTGTACATTAGGAAGTGACTTCCAACTCAACCATAACCACATTTTCTGAGTTCCATGTTTGCGAAGCGCTGCTCAACAACACAAGGTGCACCTCACTAGACTGTTTCTTTCTACCACACAAACTTGTGGTGTAGTGGAAAGTCATCACTTGGGCCACTAACTTTAGCGCGTCGGTGTCGTATTGGCCCTCACAGCATTCACAAACACGTTATGAAAGTGCGTCACACACCGCTAACAAATAAATGCGCCCCGCAAACTCAATAATGAGCGGCCGCATCATCGACGTCTGTCCTGAGCCGGCTCTGCATGCCATTCGTGCCTTCTCTTTCTGGAAAGCATCTCCGTCGCAGTGCACACCGATGTTGCGATCGCCGGAGTACGGTAGAAGCTGGCCGTGTAGTTTCCGCTTCTTTTTTGTTGCGCGAGCGCTTGCTGCAGCACCAACGCATCACCGTCTTCCATAGCTCCGCTGCAAATCGCGGTCGTCTCAACCACCAGCATGGTCGAAACCGGCGTGCGACGTTCTTCTGTGGCGTAGGTGCAGCCCATGTATAGTACAATGGTTTGTTTTAGGCTTCATCTAGCAGTCTGAAGAGTCTAGGACATTTCGGTGCTCGAAATATTTGGTGTGCGGAGTTTTTGTTGCATGGTCGTGGAAAACAAAGCGACGCAAAGAGTCGCTTTTGTCCTTATTTTACGATTATTTTTTGCCCGAACTTCATTAAAAAATGTCATCTTCTCTTTCTGCTCGACTTTTTAGCAGATACCACCGCCCCACGGGGGTTAGAGCATGTGTTTCTCGCCTCCGACCACAATGAATAAACTTGCACCCCCGTGTAGCGTCTTTTGGAAAGCCGGGGTCAGGGACTGCAATGGTGCTCGACGATTCCTCAGGGGCGTTGCTAGCAACGCCGATTAGGTCACAGAGCAGTGAGCACACGCGTTTTGTAAATAAAAGGGGCCCACATTACCCTCTGTGCATGATTATATTTCTTTTGAAGGCAGCTGGCCTCAGACTTTATTACGTATACGACGACTCACTTGTGATACGTGGCCGTTATAGTATTTGGGAGGGCTAGAAACTGGCATTCTTTCCGGAATATATTATTATCAAGCCACACATGCGAATAATTAACTTCATATGCGTATGCTTATGCACGTTACATACCTATCATCCAGACATAATTATGACAAATCTTAATAAAGATGTCCTAGACGTATATTCTAACCTTTAAAATATTAAAGCATGCTATTGCCAGAAATGACGGGCCGTTTACACCAAAATATCCGTGTACCTTACGTCTTCTATGAACATGTCCTCACAGGATCACACAGGCCAATAATTGTTTGATTACACCTATCGTATATTTTCATTAGGGGGAAAAACATAGTCAAATAAGACATCTCGATAATTACATCCCTTATATTGGGTCCGGACATTTCGTCGAACGCCGTTTCATCGAACGCCGTTTCATCGAAGCCGTTTCATCGAACACCGTTTCATCGAACGCCGTTTCATCGAACGCCGTTTCATAGAAGCCGTTTCATCGAACGCCTTTTCATCGAACGCTGTTACTGCCTGCAATATTTTTGCAATTTATTTTGATTTTACAACGTCATCTAATTCTCCATTTTTTTAAATCACAGTATGCAGTGACGAGATAAGTTCCATTGTGAACATGTCCTGCTTCGAGAAGAAAGCCTCCATGAAACAATGACCCCACTTCATGTCACATGAAACAATTAAAAATGAGACAAAAAAAAAAAAAAGAAACAGAAAGCACGATGTGCTTTCTGGGAAGCGGGTAGTGTTTTATTGTTTGACAGCGTGTACCTGTAACCTTGGGTTATGTGAGGATCCGAAAGGGTGACAGAGTACACCCAGGGCTTTACTATTGTCTGGTGCGGGTTGGCCTTCCTAAGAAAGCGTCCTGAAGATGATTCATTATAGGCAAAAGGGTCGGTAATAAAGTTGACAGTGAAGGGGAGGTGGTTCCAGTCCAGGTGTAGCCCGAAACCATGTTGGCTGACACTTTGTGCAGCTTTTGACTCTGTAGAGTTTGAAAACTAAAAAAAAAAAAAAAAGCAGAAACGTTCAGTTTGAGCATAAAGTTGATAATCAGAGTATTATTATATTTTATTTCGTGTGCTCTCCTGGCAGAGCATCGTTTTATTATAAGCGTGCTGTCCTGGCAGTTAAATGCTTTTCGTGAATAAACCTTCAACTAAGCGTAAGTGTGCAAATGAGCTGGTGTGAATGGCACATTACCGAAACCCCCGGACAGCCGGTATAAAAAACGACAGACATTTAAAAGTGTTTTAAGTGTCGGTCCTTTACCTGCATTATCATGTTTTCTGACACGTACATGAGTAAAACTTTTCAGTAAGTCGCATACCCATTTGTTTTTATACCAATGGTTTTTATTTCTAGTAATTTGGCTCCACCTTAAAGACTGTTTCTTGAGTGACTACCTTAGTCTTAACAAATGTAAGGTAAAACATCTACAAAGCACTGTTATGCCTCAAAACTCGATACAGAGAAATTCGATGAAACGGCGTTCGATGAAATGGCGTTCGATGAAATGTCCATTCATTCGATGAAACGGTGTTCGATGAAATGTCCGCTAGCCGTCCGCAATGCCTGCTGGAAAGCTCAGCTGTTTGAACTTCTAAACGTGTATTTACACAAAAATATCCATGCAGCAAAAAGTCTCTGCACCGAAAAGTCCGTGCTCCAAAATGTCGGCACCGAAACGACCTACACCGAAACTTCCTACACTGAATTGTTCGGATCCCCAGTCTGAAGAATCCAACAACCTTGCGAATAAAGACAGAGCCATTTGACTGTCCTTGTATTTTTCTAAATTTGTAAAACGCCAAGTATCCGGGCTCATCAGAGATTTAAGCCATAACTGCAGCGACTGGCGGCTTCATAATAATATATAACAACAAAAGTTATGCAATCTTTCACAAGAGGATGCAGTCGTTGAAACAGGGCGCTCTCGCACTACCCCATGCCTCCCGCGCTTGGAAATATTGAATTAAAAAAAAAGAAAAAGAAAGAAGCAATACTGGAACGGGGTGTGTGTGATTCATGCTGAAAGCGAGGAAGGGGGGGGGGGAGGTGCACTTATCATTCTTCTTTGTTCAGTATACCAGGAACTCTGTGATAACGTTATTGCCCGTTCAAGGTTTTCGAAACGCACAATGGGTCGCTTTAGAGCCTGCTTGCGGAATTCCTTCGGGTCGCTGAGGTGGGGCTTGATGGAAGTAGGACATCCGGACGCTACAAGCTGTTCCAGCAGATGCACTGCTGTGAGGGTTCCATATGACTTCTCGCTCCTTGGCGCGCATCGCTGCACCAAATCCGAATGCCACGTGTCACTTTTCCCAGCACTGAGTCACCTCCGATGTCTCATGGTATCGAGGCGCTCGAGGGGGAAGGGGGGGAGAGGAGTTGCCACTGCGTTCTTTCTTGTGTTCGGGTTTAATGTTTCAAGCCCAAGTCTGTAAATAACGGGGAGGCTTGGGAGAAAGCTTCGGAAACCAGACAGCTTCTTGTGTAAATCGTGATTGATTTGAGCCTGAGCTACGAACTACGTGCATAATGAAATGTCCGAAAATATTTGTACCCTTTTTTTATCCCTTTCATCGCCTCATCTAAAACTTTCTGGTTTTCTCGTGCGTAAATGACATCTTTAAAACAATTGTGATCTTGGGTGTTCCCTATTTTAGACAAGCTTAGTAGCACAAGTGTGACACAAATAGGCGGCGCACACCAAGTCACTGAGCCAGAAACTTTCTGGTTGTCGCGGGGTAGTCAGCACTGCATAGTGTACGCGTGTTTGTCCTCATGCGACTACCATTATATTGCCGGAGAAAAGCAGTTCTTTTCTTGGTCCTGACATTTAATTGAAAATATGGCATAGAATATAGTTGTCCTTCGATGCAAAAGGAACTATTTCCGAAAACGAGAAACGATCTCCAAATACTATTTTAAAGCATTCAATTAAACGGCTTTTATCAAATGGCGTTTGATTCAATAACGTTCGATTAAATGGCTTCGATGAGACGGCGTTCGATGAAGTGTCCGGACCCAATCACCAGCATTAATTTGAAATACGAGTTAATCTTTCCTACCTTGCTCAGTCCACGGATAAAACCACCTCATCTGGTTGGTTGCTAATATCAATGACCTAACTGTATTATAAATGCCATCAGTGACGTTTTTGCGGTGGCCCGTGACCTGCTTCTTTGTTTCTGTTTATTATTAGTAATTATTTGTTACAGATGTACAGACTATTTTGGCAGTGTATTTACCTTCCGCTCTATAACGACTTCGGGCCACGAGAGCGCATTCGATAAACAAGTACACAAAAGTAGTAATTGTGGTCGCGTTGTCAACTCCATCCCTTGCTTAATCATGTATACAATGCGTAGGAAGAAACACGTTGATAGCAATATAACGGGAGAAGCTTGGAAAATTGTTAAGCGGGCGTTGGTTTTTAAAAGCCGGGGATCTTGAAGATGTGTGACAAAACGCGGGGGTTTGCGGCAGGGGTATGGAAACGGGGCTTGCGGATTTGGATTATTTCTTAAACTAATCATGGAATGGGGCAGAATCGTAAATGTCGGCGAGGAGCACTTTATTCTGTCAGGAAGACCCGGCTTGCTTTTGTAAGTAAACGACCGTTGAAATAGATAACAGACATACACTGGATTCTCCAGTAGCTTCGAAAAGCCACGTTACGTTCTCCGCTCAAACCGTGACATTGAACTTTAAAAATACGTGGAACAGAAAAAACGATCAGATAGAAAAGCTACACAGACTGAGTGTATCTCTGTTTCACCATAACTTGGTAAACGGCGAAAGCTACGATCCCCGTTGGCCAATCAGAGCAAGGGAGCGACGCACGAGACAGCTCTCCGTGGGAGGATCGTGTTTCTATGGCACATCGTCAAGTGCTTTGCTCCGATGCCCCGACTGGCTCACGAGGGTCGTAGCTTTATATCCTGTCTTCAAAGGACTGGCTCTCACAACGCTTGAGCGAGCACTTAACCCCTCGCCTTGTCCTGTGCGGAAGGTACTCCGTGATAATGGTTTTGTCCGGTTCGACATTCTGACAATATACAATGACACTTTTGTGAGCTGCTTGGAGATGTCTTCGGGGTAATCCGAGAAGTCAGACATACTGCTTTGGTACAAGATTATGTTCTGTATACCCAGGGATGGACCACACCGGACGCTGCAAGTCGTTCCAGCCAATGCAGCGCTGCGAGCGCTTCATTTGGCCTCGTGCCACACTCAGCGCATGTCACGTGTCACACACTCGGAACTGATTTACCTCCGATGGCTCGTAGCGTCCGCTGCGGTCCATTTTAAGGTAGAACGGATCGTAACAGAGTACGCTGCTTTGTGTTTGCGAATAATGGATCGCTTAGAGTGGTTCATTGGTAAATGCTGCTTGAGTTCAGCCTGACCTCGCAAACTCTGGACACAATAAAACTATGTGGCGTAGAAATAAAAGCTTCTGAAAATGTCGGTATCGTTTTTCTTTTTTTACTTGTAACTTTTGGTATTGCTTGGGACCGAGTTCGGCCCTGGAAGCTGTTTGCCGCACTGTAAATTTGTCCAGTTATTAGTGAGTGTAATGATTTTTATGTAGGTGATAGGCCCTCTTGGGAAGAACATATTAGAAATAGTTCAATGCTACATCTTGAAGACATTGCCAGATAACAACTCACAAATATTGGGTAAAAATGTCAAAGTTGCCTAGTTCGTGTATTTCGAAGCGCTGCATTTCGCATGGAGACAAAATAATGGAACACCAGGCGATATAGTGTAAAATATTTTCCTCAAGAAAAAAAAGAAAAACGAAGTTTTTTTTTCATTGCACGCTGAAGTTGGGGAACTTTTCACATTGAAGCACGTTTGAAGCGTTGTAAATATTTTCAGTTATAAAACTCGAGTAAAAAAATATTTTTAGATGATTTACCGTTCCGGAAAGAATATACAAAAAAAAAATTCAACGCTATATCTAGAAAATATTACGAGATATGCACTCCTAAACATCAGATACAAATATCAAAGTTGCACGCACACACGCACGAAGGTACACAATAACCTGAAAGCCGAATGCAGTGGCTGATGTACGAGTAGTGATCAAACTGTTTCTGCGGTTGACATCATGGGACGTCGCGTTCATGTGGGAGCTGTAAAGGTTGGGTGATCAAAAATGCACAATCATGACAATCAGAGCACATATCTCCAACATTTTTTACCCTCAACAACCTTCTCTCCCCCCCCCCCCCTTTTTTTTTTCTCGCTCAGAAAAAAAGAAAAGAAAAAGAAGGGAGATCATTTAATGGTGCGACTTTTGCCGACGGTGCACGCGCGCAAAAGTACATGTCAATCGCAAAAGTGTTATTTACAAGATAAAGTACACAGGAAAGTGATTGTCGCTTTAGATGTCATTATAATTGGTTTTAGTAGTGCAGCCATACAGTAGCCTAACCACATAGTTTTAACCCAACTACGTGAAAACGATCAGTTCTTTTGTTGACCCGTTCAAGACTGGCAGTTGTTGAAATATTTTAGCAAAGCGAAAACCGGGTATCGGCGCAAATGATAATCTATACGCAAACCCGAGCCCCTGAGACTTCAACAGTGCCTCCGGTATATGTGTGCGTGTGTTCACCTCGATTAGAGAAGTCATTCCAGATATAGTCACGCCAGTCCGGAAAGTCGAAGTGCTTCCGTCGCATTCCAATTAATGCTCGGAGCCTTTATTCTTGGCTGTAGGTATAGGTTAGGTTACCTCGCACCTCACGTGTGAACCTAAGAACAAACGATTCCGTCAAAGCATTTTATGCTGCACAGGTTACGCCACCTCAGCTTATCGGATATCAGTGATACATTACAATAGACTTGAGTAGCTCTTGCTGTGTTGCAACTTACAAGCACAAGTAGAGAATTAAAGAAAAAAATATTATCTTCTTTTTTTATTAAAAACGAGCTTGCGAGAGCACGGTTATGGTCTCATCTCATATGTTGCGCTGTAGTACAGCATGGCGACACCACTGATTCAGATACTTTGGAGTTACTAGCGCATCGTAAAACCTCGTTGTCATCGGCGGCTTCCTGAACAAGGTTGCGGCATGACAGTAATATATTATATTGCGCCTACATTGCACTGTTTGCAACAGCAGACTGATATTTCATTATCGACAAGCAAACTCTACCTGCAAAAATTAAATGTAATACGAAGAGAATGCCCATAGTTTTAGTAATCAGTAATTTGTAATGTGATAAAATTAACTTTAGCGATTTTTAGGAAAGGAATCGGTAATGTAAAACAATTAGTTTTGGAAAATGCTTTTGCCATCTCTCGCCTAGAAGTCTCAAGAGGGCGACTGTACTAAAGTGATTAACCATTTCGAGAAGAGATAATGAGTTGAGAAAAATTAACGCAATATTGTAATTACACTCCCAAAATTTGACGGGTGAACTTGTACTTTAAACTTTTGTTTACGGAAAGGTGGAGTTCTAGTCACCGGTGTAGCCACGTGCAATATGACGTCTAAACGCGGCACTGGTCACTAGTAGGATCTCAAAACGCAATATAAAAATGCAGGGAACCGAAAAAAAAAAGGCTCTGCTTCGTATTATGGTAGAGTCGATTGTTGGGCTAGTTGGTTTTGGAATTTGGAATACATTTTAGCGCTCAAAAAACAGGGAGAAAGAGGCGAGAAACAGACAGCACAGTGCGCTACTAACAACTGATTTTATTACGTGAAACGACACTTTTATACCATCCGAGTTTCTGATTTTGCTCCACCACTAGCCAACCCGGTGCCAGGCCGCGTCATTGAGGAACGCACGCTCCTTGTCCAGTAAATCAATTGAGGCCACGCTGACACATGTCGTTTCACGTAATAAAATCAGTTGTTAGTAGCGCACTGTGCTGTCTGTTTCTCGCCTCTTTGTCCCTGTTTTTTGAGCGCTAAAATGTATTCCAAATCGTATTATGGATTTTTGCAGATCTCAATATTTGGAGTTTCGGTCAAATTTCAGAACAAAAACAACGGTCTGACAGCCCCCAGCACTGTTTATTTCAACATGTGTCCCATTTAGGCAACACCAGGTGGGTTGGGGTAAAAGCACCGGACATGTTAGAGTACGCACGCTGGCATGAATTCCCGTCCCGTAAACACTTTTTGTAAGGCTCGCCACTTCCTCTTCAAGTACCCAGGGTCACAATACACTCTGTAGTACCGTATTTTCCGGACTATATAAGTTTAAAAGTTGAAAATTCACCCGATGCGGACTATCTACCGGTGCGGACAATACAATGATATAATTTTTCTAGATCCTTCACTATGACAATCGTGAAGGATTTTATGAGTAACGGACTATACTAATGTTGATTTACGTACGATAAAGCTTCATCATGAGCTAATACAGTAGGCGTTTGTCAAGGTCTGCTGAGTATGATACTTTTTACGTAAAAATTAGTTGAAAATTCACCCGATGCGGACTATCTACAGGTGCGGATAATACAATGATATAATTTTTCTAGATCCTTCACTATGACAATCGTGAAGGATTTTATGAGTAACAGACTATACTAATGTTGATTTACGTACGATAAAGCTTCATCGTGATCTAATACAGTAGGCGTTTGTCAAGGTCTGCTGAGTATGATACTTTTTACGTTCGGACTAGGTGCTAAGTGCGGGCTTTGCACTGGGTGCCGTTTGTGTACCGGGTGCGGACTATCTAAGCAAGAACTTTTATTTTTGACGCAAAATATTTCCCTGCGGACTATGCACCGGGTCCGGGCTATAGTCCGGAAAATGCGGTAGTTCCTTCGAACTCTAGAGTTCTTGGACGATGGCCCTTAGCCTATGCCATAGCCTCCTCTATACGGAGAAAGCCTGGCGCGTCGCGTGAAAAGACGGCCGCCGTAAATGGGAAAGGAGGGGCGGAGAAACGGGAGCGGAGAGAACCTTGTCCGCTAGCGCCACAAAAGAGCGAGCGGCCAAACGCAGAAACAATCTTTTTTTTTTTTTCTCTCTCTTTTCTTGTCGCTATCGTGGAGAGGAGAACCTCAACGTCCACCCTTTCCCGTTTCTCTCTGCGCCCTTCCGAATCGCCGCGCCCGTTTCTCCCGGAGTACGAAAACGACGGTGACGAAGACGCAAAAACAAGCGTGGTTCGGGGAGCGGCCGCTCACGACCCAAGCGCTCGCTGTCTAGGTCTGCCCTTTCTGCTCTGCGCTACCATAATGGTCACCGTTCGGCGCGCTCCTCCTCTCCTTTTTCCTGCGGCCGCGCGCTCTATGGCTCCGTCGTCGATGTGCCAGGCTTTCTCCGTATAGAGGAGGCTATGCCTATGCCCATCCTCACATGGCCTTGGGTCACTTTACATGGACGGCAGAAGCAGTCAAATGCTCGGAGTAGCCAAGCATGCTTATCGCAAAACAAAACAAAAATTCAGAGACAAAACCGAGAGGCTAGGCTCTGAAATGCTGCAGAAAGGAGAGTTCGGTTTCGGGCGCTTCTCTGGTATCGCCGGAGGAAAGGGGTCGCTGTGCCTCCCGCCGCAAATCGCCCATTATGCGCTTAGCTTGGCTTATCTGGCCCCGAGATGCAGCAACAAAAGGAGTCTCCCCGCCGTCAAGTCAACTGTGGGAGAGGAGGAAACGGGAAGTGTGGCGAGGGGAACTTTTTTTCTGGTTGAAAAATATTCTGCAGGTTTAGAGTTCCTGTATAGGCTCCCTACGGGAGCCAGAGTTGCGCATTTGTTTTCCCCGCGCCGCCACGCCGCTATTCGCCGAGATCCATCACGTGAGGAGCAAAGCATCCGTTGGCGTGCAAGAAAGCCACCTTTACGGTCGCTCCGCCGACGTTTCTCTTGCCCCGGCGTATGTTTCCCTGCTTTCCGCCTCCTTTTCCTCCTCTCCTGTTTTCCATGCGCGGCGGCGCGCGCGGCGCCGCTATTCGCCAAATTTAGTCACGTGAGGAGCAAAGCAACCAGCTCGTGCGGGAAAGCCGGCGCTACGGCCAAGCGCCGAGGCTGAATGCGCAACTCTGCTACCGTAGGTAGCTATACAGGAACTCTATGCAGGTTGGTCTTTGAGCGCCGCGTGGTGGGAAGTTTTGAAACTAGCCCGAATGTCTCGGAATCTTGGCCTTGCTGAACGTTCTCTGAGGTTGTTCAGCGTGGCCTGGTGCTTCACTAGTCCGCCAACTCCGTCACATGCATTTTTCCCATGTCCAGATGCAGAAAATAACCACTGGGCTTGTGGGCAATCGTCCTTTGCAAATTGGTGAAGCTGGTAGCGATTCTTGAAATGACTGGCGGCGCCGTCACTTACGTACGTCACGTACGAGTATACCGCAACGTTGTCTTCAACCCACTCCTTCACTTTTTCTAGAGCCAAGCAAGCGTGAGCGGCGTCGTGACACAGGTCCTCACTGATGATGGCAAAGCTGTTTGTAGATTTTCTTGTCGTCACTACACATGTAAATATCGAAACTTGTTTTTTTTTTTTCCGGTGATATGCTTGCACTTCATCAGGAAGCACGATGGTCCAGTTTTCAGCAAAGTCAAAATGAAAGACAATGTTCCCGCGTTGCATGCACTGTTTTTCATCGTAGATCGCTTTACCTTGCGTTTGCCGGATATGGTTGTGAAGTACCCAACTTCCAACCGTCACTTGGATGACTTTTAGGAAAGTCTCAGGTTCCAAAGTTTTTTTCACAAGGTCGCCCGACTCCCATGTTGCAAGCACAATCTCTTCATCCTCCGGGATATCAAGTTCCTGGAGTGTAAGAAACTGGCCTTTTGGGCAGAGATCACAGTCTCCTTGAGGGCACAGTTCTGTTGCTGAGTCGCACAGAAATGCCGAGTTCATTTCACCAGTGTTGAATGTTGAGCCTGTAACGTTCTCTAGAGCGGCAATACAAAGATAATAGTTGGCTCAGCGCACACAAACGCACACTTCCTGGTGTGGAATACATTAGACCCATCTAGGGCGCAACGAATAAAATTTCGTTAGCCCAACGCCGGAATCGGGATGCTTGTCTTTGTATATACGGAAGGCCTCTCGTATTGAGCGTGTCATGAAGCGCTTTGGCACGAACGTTTTCTCTCCGTTGAGCATGACAGAGATGACGTCCTTCTGGTTAGGACTTTGGCGCGAACATTGTAGCTCGCCTTTCGTGAAGTACTCTAGGGCAGCAGACAGGTTCTCAGGGCTCACCTTGCACCTCGTGTAAGGATCCGGCTCATACCACACGCCATGCTTTTCCTTGTGTTTTCGGGATTTACTGATGAGGTACATTGAGGCCTGTGGAATCATCTTTTGAACCTCATTCTTCGTCAGTGTTGACGGCAGGAGTGTAAGCAGTTGACAACGTTCCCGGAGAGAGGTGGCGGTTTCAAAGGCCTGCCGAAAGTTGTCCACCCACTCAGTGCATGTGGAGCATGTTGGTTCGGACGACCCCGATGGTGCGTCCCTGTCGTACGCAATACGTAGCCTTGAGCGTATATTCTTGACAGCAACCTGCTCCAGTTCTGTCTGCTTTCTCTTGACATAGGCAGGCCTGTCCCGACTTCTTATAAACGCTTGGTTGTCTCAGCGGCGACACATCTGTAGGTAGTATGCTGCGATTTAGATCTTCAATTGCTTCTTCAGCTGGCACAAATATGTCAGGGCACTGCTCTGAGCTTCGCATCGAGATCTCCTTAGTGATGTGCATGAAGCAATGGTAGCACAGGTAGTCCGTCGCACTCACTTTGGTGGAACAGTCAGGCGGAAGAATTTGCTTCAACGAGTTTAGGTCCAACTCGCCAACACTTCGAAAATTCCGCTGCTTTGGTATGGTCTTTTTGTGTTTGCAAAAGTAATCTGCACAAAACACTCGTTCGGAGCTCCAGGACGTCTTCATAATGTATACATAAATAATAGAAATTAAACCCCAACTGATGGCATATAATTGCCAAGTGAAAGAACTACTGGGTGCACAAGTGACAAGTCCGAGGCTGAGGAGCTCACTCACAGCAAACGTACATTTGAAAAGAGAGGTCACAACTGAGGCTGTCGGCAAAGCTTGATCCACGTCAAAGGAAGAAAGAGGGAAAGTCTCCAGACAAAAAATTGTGGTCAGCGGCCTTCGAAAAAGACTTTCCGGAATCGCACTGTCGTCCCTCCACGCGCTGATATGAAAGCACCCGAGCTTCTACCACGTGGTTCATGACACAGCCTGAGCCATGTCGGCGACCGGTTCGCGAGGGGTTGGCGGTGGGGTTACGTTGATGGTCACTCGGATTAGCCCTTGCTGTACTGAGCTACCGCCTGCAGTGCCTTATCGCCGGCTGGTGTCAACAACGAGAACACACACACCCTGTCTATACCAAAACTACAAGCGTTCACCGCACACGCGTCGCCGCCGCTTTTAAGCTTTTGTGAAATTGCTTTCTTTTGCCGCGGAGAACCGCCTTATCTTAACTACGCGCCTGAAATCCTTCCAGGCGGGCGTACACAATATCAAGCGTTTCGAGAAATGCCCGTGGAGTAGAACTATGGGAAAATTCGGAACCCGCGATGTCGATATCGTCGCCGTTGTGTTAGTACGCCGTCGCGTACTGCAGTCCCCCGTTGGGGGAGGGGGGGGGGCGGTCTTACTACGATAACACGGCGACAGCGTTTACACTCTATGTATTTACGCGAGGCTCGAGTATTTGGGGATAATGCTGCCGGTTGGTGTGCCCCTTTGTGCCTGATATTATCGCCCGTGACGCCAGCGAGTGAGATGGCGACAGGCATGACTGCTCAGTAAACAGGCGTCGGCGGCCATGTTTTGCTGGTTGAAGCGAACCCCCTTGTCCTTGACAGCGAGCGGGGAAATGCGAAAAAAAGATTGTATCGGCCGTTTTGCCAGAACTAGCGACGAGTGTCGTGTGCGGTTTCCGGCAACTATTCTGCCATAATCGTGAGCTTAGCGAGGAAATGATTTTTGCTAGCCACAGAACACTACCACGCAGAAAGAAAATGCTTGAACATGTTTTTGTTCTGGATATATATCAGGGATATATATGAGAGAGAGAGAGATGAAGGTAGAGCGGAAGAGGGAATAGCATATAGTGTCGCAGGAGAATAAAGTAAACAAAGTTCCTAGTGGCCGATGGCTGCATGATCTTTTCTCGGATCACTAGTCCGTAATATGATACCTCTTTGTACACAGTAGTTTCTCCTTAATTTAAGTGTGTCAACGATTTCTTTAGTTATCATTGGCCTCATCTGAATAAAAATATATAAAAGATGTGTGTTGGTTTCATGAAACTGGAACTCAGAGTCAGTTCTTGTATAAAACACTGCTAAGTGTAGGCTTTGAAAAAGGACCCTACTTTGGGGAGTTGTATCTTCTTTCTCAATAAAATGATGCAACATGTTTTTAATGCAAATGAATGCCGAAATAGAGTATAACAGGTTACCTAAATTTAAAAAAAATCGAGGGTGGTGTTTTTTTTTATTCGCATCAGAATTTTTCTTTGTTTGATTTTTTTTCCATGTTTGACTAAATATATCCTAACTATTGTATCACACAGATACCTTAGTTATTTTTTAAATATTAGCTATATATTAGTAGAATAATATCTGCAAATTTTATCATAATGATTAAATTATTTCATGAGATACAGATTTCCAAAGTTTGCCATTTGTCGTTCTAGCAGGCATGTTTGGCAATTTTTAGAAAACTAAATAAATTTTAATAAATATTATTACTTTATATTACAAGCAAGTTGTACCCATAGTTTGTTTGTAAAAAGTTTTAAAATTCTCCTAATTTTATTGTTTTAATTATTCACTTTCAAACTTGCCCCCTCCATCATGCGCGTTATTGCAACTGTCCACCTCTCCCTGCCTTACGATTTTTCTTGTCTCCAAATTTTTTTTCTGGTCAAAACTAAGTGTGGATTCGTTCATACCAGACACCAGACAATAACATATAAAAACATCAGTTGATTTGAAAATGTCGACTAGCCATCCTTTGATCGATCTTATCTGAAATCACCCGGGTACATATACGCATGGTGGTGTCTTTTTTTTTCAACAGAAGGGGAAATTCTTTATATGTAGGCTTGATAAGACAATGAAACTGGTTGAACTTTTCGAAATGTTGAGAAGTCTCGAGTGAGAGGTGGAACTCTTTTAATTTTCGCGTTAAACTGTACAAGACTTAATTTTTAATGAACATTTTCCGCAAGGTGATTAACATTTTCAGTTAGGACATTTTGTATATTCGTTAAAATTCGGAGATGTGTTAACTTTAGTAATTTGTTAAAAGATCGCAAAGTGTTTAACGTACGTTCTTATTCCACACCTCTTTCAGAAATCGTTCAAAGAAGGGAGAGTGTAGTATTTACATTTGTCGGTCTTTTTAGTTTTGTCAAAGATGGCATAACAACGGACATCCGTTCTGTAATAAAAGAAGGTGCCACGCGCTGGCGGCCTCGAGGCCAGCCCTCGGTCAGACGTTTAACAACACTCGAACAGGACGGTTGTCTTTCCTTTCGCCGCCGGGTAAACCAGACAGGGTTCACTCGGGAAGACGGCTTCTCCGGCTCGGCCATGGAACACCGGCAGCTCCGTCCGATGAGTCTTTCATAGTTTTAGCGCCCCGTAGGCGGAATAGTACAGGTGACCATATTCCTTAAGGTAGAAAACGAAACATCCCAGGGGGCGGGGGGGGGGGGGGGGGGGGGGGGGTTACTAAAGATTGAGATTGGGAGTACAACTTGAATTAAATAACTGTTCCGATTTCAAAACTTTACCGTATTACACTAAGTCCTGGAACAAATACACTGAAGAGCGGTTCTAAAGTTTACTCTCTGAGTAAATATTTTAAAGCAACTACGGTAATTTTTCTAACATATCCCTTTGACGAGTAGGCATAGTTGCGGTTTGCTTCAACTCGCTTGGTGCCAATTTCAAAACTATGCACTCCTGCGAAAACGGGACATGATTCTTTATTGGGACGAAAAGACGGGACGGCAGAAGAGGACCTCAAAAACGGGACTGTCCGGGCCAAAACGGGACGTGACGTCAGCCTACTACAAATAATAATAAGTAATGGAAACTGAGCTATTTCTGTTTATAAACTGGAATGCCTTCAGGTGGCTATTGATGACTATTAGAATATATTTCTGACCAGATTGGCTCAATGGCTACTAATGGCTGTTAGTCAATATAATAGCGATTATCTGATGTCTGAGTGTTTATGAATGAGAATGCTTCACGTTGCTATTATCGGCTATAAGCACCTATTTTCGGTTAGATTGGCTGCAAATGGCTACAGACCGCTAGTAGTAGATAACTATTGCTTGATTTACGAAATAGAATGGCTTCGAGTGGATAATGTTGGCTATTTGTATTTATTTTTGACCAGATGGAAGTGAAATGGCTGCTGATGGATATTGATGAGATCATAAACAATTATGTGCTATTTCGGTGCTTAAAATAAGTATGGCTTCAAGCGGCTATTATTGGCTTATGCATAAAATTTGAGATAAATGTCATTGAAATGGCTACAAATGGCTATTAGTGACTAGTGTTGATATTTATGGGCATTCTAGTGTTGACTAACTGGAATGACTTTAAATTACCATTGTTGGCTATTAGCATCTATTTCTGACCAGATTGGCTTCAAATGGCTAGCAATGACTATTAGTGAGTATAATTGACAATTACGTGCTATTTTAGTGTTTATCGATGAAAATGGCCAGAAGTGGCTATTACTGGCTAGAAGCATTTATTTTTATGGCAATGGCTTGATTTAACTACAAATGGCTCTTAGTGACTAGTGTTGATAGTAATGAGCGATTTTCGTGTTTACCGACTGGAATGGCTTTAAGTGGCTATTGTTGGCTATTAACATCTATTTCTGTGCAGATTGGATTTAATTGATGGCTAGCAATGGGTATTAAAGGAGCTGTGCAACGATTTTAACTTTGAAAGAATTGGCATCTTCTGCTTTTGATATTGTTCACCTTGTCACAAATGACAGAAAACACACCCCCTTTCATCGAAATGTTGCGATTTCGCCGCGTAATCGCGAGGTAAAAATTAGAATATTCCCAGACCTGCAGCCGCGAGCGGCCGCCATGGGAAACACGCGCGTGACGTCACTTGGGTACCTGTATAAAAGATATAAAGTTCTGCAAATACCTGCTCAATAAAGGGTATCTTTTCCATAAATATTGCCGTCCCAACAACATAAATGCTTGAAAAACGTAGTATCAATTACAGAAATTTTTAGTGGCGCCATCTACCCGAGGTCAATAAAACCGACAGCTCGAGCAGCATCAGCGGCTAGCACGAGGAGCCGAACGAGCGCTTTGGTTTGGTTTTCCGCCGTGTCGATCTCGACTTCGAACGTCGCCGCTCGGCAATGCCGACCGGGTGCTCCGTTCTCCTGTGTCCTAACCGGACTGCACAAAGCCCTCTTGTCCGTGCTAAAAAGCTCCAGTTCCATCGTTTACCACGCGAAGAACGTCTCAGAAGTGAGTGGTGTGGAAGGATTGGTAGAAGGGACCCTGGACAGGCAGACGTGCGCGTGTGCTCCGAACACTTCGACAGCGACCGCGACTACCGTCGCCTGCCAAGTGTTCTTCGCGATGCCGGGCAGACGATGAAGAACGTCTACCTGAAGCCAGATGCTATTCCTTCGCTCCGACTGCCCCCCACTGCGAAGCGCCTCTCCCCTGCCAAGGACCCAGCCGTGCCAACGTCGAAGCGCCGAAGAACTGAGGTAAGTGTCGCACGTTCGCGAGCGGCACACGGTCGTGAACCTTTCGAGCACAGGTTTACGAACATTTTTGCTTTAGCAGAACGATGAGCCGGTGGAGGTGGATTGCTTCGAGAGGACCACACCTCGCGAGCACAGCTGTCATTGTCGTCACCGACCGGCGACACGCGACACAGCGGTCCAGGCCGACCTGCATGAAAATCCGGGACCCGCACAGACTCCGAGGCCGCCTGGCACGAAGGACAGTTCTGTGGGCACAGACCGATGGCTGGGAAAGCGATCTACCGGTACGCATCAAAAAAAGCCGCCTGTATTCGCGTGCTTGACGTCATATTGCAGGAGAAACTGTAGGAAGGGTCTTCATTGCTCTGCCAAGTGCCTTCCGACGGCACTCCACGCGAATATTGACAATACTGCGCGAATGTGCTTTTTTTTTTTTTTTTTTTTTTCGCGTTTGCATGGTGTTTTTGTTTTTCTATGCGGTTTCATTTTGCTTCGAGCTCAAACGATTTTGAATTCCTTCTTTCTGTGGAAAGTGTCGAACATTGCGTCCAAAACTCCACCTTTCATGTGTTTACGGGAAGAAAAAGAGAGGAAGGGGTAATGCATTCCAGAATGTAACACTAGCCCACGCCATGACATCTACTGCCCCCAGAACTTGTGGACAAATTTCGAACGAGCACATAAAGTGCCCTCAGATGACACATATGAACACACTTGATGGTACACCAGCAACAGCATAAATTCTACGCAAATTTAGTACTGTACTATTTCTTAATTTAACTGGGACATGAGGGATGTAGTCTTATTCCTTCTTGTCGTTAGGCCAGGTAAACCCTATAAACGTGCTGCTGCTTGTTGTAGGTAACTAGATAATAATAATAATCTCTAGCAAAGGTAGCGGTACACTAGGTGACCTGCAAAGCTAGACAGATAGGCTGGAGCCCTTACTTATCAGCGTTTGCTAGCCAGCCAGCCGAAGCAATAGAATGCAAATTAAAACAAATAACGAAACAAAGGAGAGGCAGGTAACACCGCCTAGATACAAAGTCCCAGTGCCGGAGCCCCCAGCACCATTCGGGACGGGAAAACAGAATATTTTTTCCAGCCGAGCCCAAATGCCATGCCAGCGCGACTGAGACACTTTCAGCCGAGCACCGGCGCAATACTCTCACCAGGCCCACACCACACACCGCCTAACTGCAGCCGATGCAGGGGGCCGGGGTCTGGGCCCTGTATCCAGGCGGCATTGCGGAAGGCACATGTTACCTTGAAAGCTAACACGAAAGTCAGTGTGCATGCACAGCCCTGGTTGGCCTTCACCTTCTTTGACTTTCCATTGTATTTCACTCTCCAGGTCTAGGTTGTCGTTTATTTCAATGTGGAATAACCAAAAAATTTTTACTATTCGAGCGTGTTGGTGCTTTTCAAAACATTTAGGAAGTGGAGACACATAAGGGACGTCCCTTATGTGTCTCCACTTTCTAAATGTTAAGAAAAAAAATGTTACTGCTAGAATGCCATTTTGTGGAGGCTTGTACTAGTCAAACAGGATGAAGAGTCGGATAAGTAAACCTCTTTTTGCCCTTCAGGCACGCAGTGGAATTCCTACGCCAAAGGTATCACCGCCCACTGGGTACAGACCGAGGACTTGGAGACGCCCGACAGTAGCAGCACCACTGCCGGCAGCAACAGCACAACCACTGCCGCAGCCTTCGCCTCCACCACCACTACCTCTGCAGTGCCACCGCGAAGACCGGGCCCAGCATGTGCAATGAGCCCTGTCCTCAGTGATTCGGACGAGGAGGAGGAGGAAGAAGAGGACGACGACGACGGCGACGACTGCGACGATGACCCTCTGTGGGAGCCACCCACCAAAGGAGGCTTTGTCGAGTAAGAATGGTTTCCTCTTGGGATGAGGCAGGCTAAATATGAATGAACATTTACAGCTGGCACCAATATGTGCTGGCACATGTCTTGTGCTAGCTGAATTGATCAAAATGCCGCTTAGGCTGCCCCTTGCATGCCGAGTCACAGAACCAAACACCACAATGCAGCAGTAAGGGACCTAGTGCTCCTAGCATGGCATTATTGCCTCCTGCCTGAGTACCCTTGTTCCAGCTTGTACTGCTGCTTAATTTACCAATACAACGGATCAAGAGCAGGCCATAGCAAGAAGAACGAGAAGTGTTCCACACGACTGTGGTGGCTTTGCTATTGATTGCAAACCTTTCGGGTCGTATGTTTCACAGCACAGAATTTTTTTTTTCTTTTCAAGAACAGGTAGGGGTAGTTGCCAGTGCTTTGCAATGGTTTCACATGCTAACAAATATACGAAAAGACAACATCAAATTGTGATCCCAACTTATTTTATGTAAATATCAATCTGAATTTTAAGGGACCATAAATAACAAATAAATAAACTTGACTAAACCATTTTGCAAATTCTTTTTGGAAGTTTGTTATAAGTAGGGTTCATCTTGGACCGAATGTTTCTGAAATTGTATTAGTGAACGGTTCAGAAAATGAACAAGGCAGCATTGCTCCTTTAGTTTTTGTAAGCCAAGCACAGAAGTGACTGTTGATCAGTAAGCACTCACAACTTTTCCAGGAGTGCCACCACTGTGTCCGGAGAGCCAGACTACAAAGAACGAAAGTTCCTCGTGTTTGAGAGCAGCCTGCGGCAGTTGTTTGCGGTCTGCCAGACGTGCTACAGCCCCTGCAGTGTGTCACTGAGCACGATTGGCACGCTCCTGATGGTGCACACCTCTTGCCCCGCTGGGCATAAGAACCGTTGGGACAGTCAGCCCTACATCAACGGCAGGCCTCTGGGGAACCTCCTCATCACCAGCTTCGTCCTGTTCACGGGGGCCTCCCCAACCATCACGCTGCGCCTGCTCCGCCTAATGAACATCGTGGTGATCTCAATGAAGACATACACAAACTACCAGCGGGCAATTTTGATCCCAGCTGTTGAACAGGTGATTATGATGCTATCTTATGAGCATTATCTGACATGCTTTTGTATCCCAATGCAGTGTTTGACCACACTGCTTGCTAAAGTACCAAGCATTTTACTTTTATCTCCCACAGGTGTGGGAGGAGGAGCAGGAGAAGCTGTTGGGAGAGCTCCGTGACCAATCCCTTGACCTTGCTGGTGACGGGAGGTGCGACTCCCCAGGCTACAGCGCAAAATATCTGACGTACTCTCTTCATGCACCCCACGTGAACAAGATCGTTCACTTAGAACAGGTTCAGGTAGGAGAGGTAAGGAAGGGATCCATCGTCCTCATTACAATAACATGTAATTTTGTGAAACAGAATTAATACACTCAGTTGCACAGCAAAGCTTCTAACTAAACCTAATGCTTTTGGCACTTTTTGTGTTTGGCAATGTCATTTGGCACTGTTGTGACCAAAGCCAGGTCGTCGTGGCTTTCGGCAACTTGGAGTGATTCTGAAAAACACAAGCAGGCAGCTTTTATTTTTTTATACTTCGGGTTTTTTTGAAAAAGATTAAATTTCGTTTCTTGTATTATGGTCACCCGCAATCTTCGGTAGACCTTTTCTGCTTCAAACATTTCTTGCCCTTTCACCCACCATGTGTCTCTACGGAATGTCACAGAAGTACTTGACCCACAGAGTTCACAAAGCTCTTGTTCCAGACATGTATAGCATTGGCCCGATGAATTGGCCTTTCTAAACAGGTTGCAAGAATCTGTTTGTCAGTGTTATATGCATTCTATGGTGACAGTGTTAGCAGACTGTGCTTGCCTACTTGGATGTGCTACCTACAGATGTCAGAAGCATCGAGGGTGTGCCTAGATAACAGACAATCTTCTGAAAGCTTCTGATGTGTCCTTTAGTGCAGTATGTGTCTGTAATTTATTCAAGCTGCGGTGTTTTAGCCCCATTTCTGGTATGGGATGTGGCGTCGCAAGGTGCTGCATCCTCGTGTCTCAGGTTGCACCATTCATTGGCAGCACCTCCAAGTAGGCAAACACCACCTGCCAGTACTAAATCTCAGTGCAATACATTGAATTTTGTGGTCTGTTTAGAGGTCAGATTCAGTGGGCCCACACTGTATAGTATTGATGCGTTCGCAGCTTTTGAGGCATAGCCGGGCGGTTTGCCTATATGGTTTGGACACCGTAGCGTGGGGTTCAATTCCCAGCAGCGGACACATTTTTAATTCTTATTTTATTTAGGGTACTGGGAGGACCCAGAACAATCTCGAAAGTTCTTGTTTTAGTCTGTTGGCACATCTGTTCTTCTTTAACTATCTATACCCGTTTTCACCTCAAGAAAAAAACAAGTTTTGCACATTGTTCATATGCAGCGCAAAGTAGTTCTTATGAGATTTAGTTGTCGGAGGAAAAAGCAATGCTTTTGGCTTTTGGAGTGTGTACGGCTTAATAAGATAACATATATCTAACCTACAATTCACCCACAAATTCTCCTACATAAAGGGGGAAGTTAATGATGCTCAGCGAGAAGCCGGATTTTTTTTTACTAGTGTTCTTCACGTGAAAACGGGTGTAGTAGGAATGTGGTAGACGGTAGCGTGTTTATAAAAGTGACTTATAGCGCCTGCCTACAGTCAGTCGTCCGGCCGAGGCCCATTGCCACCGTTGCAGGGTGCACAATATTTTCATTTTGGAGGCACAGATTCGCCTTATAAAAAGCAGCTTTTCAGTTTTACTAACATCCACTGCTTCTGTTCGTGACAGCATTACCAATACAGCAATGGTCAGATTGATCCCAAGCTCTGAAACCAAAATTTCTATCTGGCGTCCGGTGCTGAATCGGTAATGCTGCAGGATATGTCAATACATGCAGCGGACGATGTACTGATTAGAGCAACTGGAAATAACTTGTTCTACTATCCTCTGATTACAGTGTGAGGCGGTTCCCAACAGTGGAAGTATGGAGAAGGAAGGCCTGATCAGGTCCCTGGCCTTTGCAAGGGAGAAGGAGCTGACAGTGCGGTCCCTGGCCACGGACAGGCACCGCTCAATCGCCAAGCACATGAGGGAGAAAGAGCCGGCTGTCCTCCACTTCTTCGACGTCTGGCATGTGTCAAAGAGTAAATGGCATTTCTCATGGTCCTATTACCGTACATAAACAGACAACCTACACTGACTGCCGACATGGCAGAAGCAAAGTTCTGGTGACTCCAGCGTCTGCACTATCACTTGGTAATAAATGGGCACCTGTTGCCAGTTGGCAATGTTTAAAACCTGAGAAAGGTAGATGACAAAATGCCCTTGGCATGTCTGCAAGCCGTGTTGCCTAGCAGTGCTACTTCTTTCTGCCTTTTTATATGTTGGTAGTCAACCCTTGTGTTGTGACTCTCTTTTGAAGAGAAGCTGATGTGGCTTTGTAATTGGGATAAACCGTCTATGCCTGTTGGTTTCACCTACACAATCTCGACTATGATTCATTTCTCTTTGTAGTGTCTAAATTATGTCAATTAAATGAACTATAAACAGACTTAAAACTATGATTCTAGCAGCATGATGTTTTCTCTTGTGCTTTTCGCATGCACATCACTTGTTTCTTTAGTTTATTAAAATATGATGGGCAGTTTGCATTACCAGCTGACATAAAGGCAGCAGTGAAAAAAGGCGTGAATATGTTTTGCAAGTGAGATGCTTCCTTTTCCTGTGTTGAATATTTTCTTGCAGATGAGCTGTTCGAAAAACTAGACAAGTGCTAATTCTGCACACTGGTCGAACTGCAGGTGTCAAGAAGAGCCTTAACGCAGCCAGCAAGAGCCATGACTGTGGCTCGCTGGTTGGGTGGGCACAGCCGGCGGTCAACCACATGTACTGGTGTGCGACGGCGAGCCGGGGCAACCCTGACCTGCTGGTGGGTGCCTGGTCGAGCATGACAAGGCACGTGGTCGACGTCCATGCAGACCACCCCGGGATGTACACCAAGTGCCTTCATGAGCCCATCGAAGATGGTGAATGGCTGGTGCCAGGTCAGTAGACGTTTCACATGTCTCTAAAGGTTCTACTTAGCAAGTTGACTTTCGGTGATTTGGAGCAGACAGGAAAAATGAAATTCTTCTAATGAAATGTCCTTCGAGTTATGAGCAAGCACTCAAACAATACTTTTTTTTGTCCTCCACTGTTGGCAGTTTAGTAAACACTATGCATATCGCAAATGTATCTGCAAACGTGATCAGTGTTCGGTTTGTTGAAGGAGTACTTCACAACAGGCAATGCAGCTTTCTCATTTTTCAGCACTCGGCAGCTTGAAACTACAAGCAATGCGATAGTTTTTATGTCTGACCCCATTCACAGTTTCACTCTCAAAATATTGACCAGAGGTTATGAAGTGTGTCGACATCTAGATATCTGTTATACGAAACACCTTCAACTGCCAACAGCTTTGTTGCCAAATAGCCATGGTGGTGTTTTAGGCGTAGTCAGCATATTTGCATGCAAAACAAGCCTTTGAATTAACTAGGTTTGACTGTAGACTGAATTACCGCACCTATTTTACATAGACTTGAATGTATGATTTCCGGGACTGCACCCTTACTTGTAACTATCCAACCATTTAAAGAAAAGACTGAGTTGGAATGAGTAAAGTGTATAAATGAAAGAAATATAGACTTAAATGAAATGCAGTAATGTTTAAGGGACCATAAACACAATTAAAAAAAAAAAGGTTTAGAAAATAGTGTGTTTGAACTCCTTGGATGCTGAACACGCTCCTCAACGTTTTATAGAATTCGGCGACGCATATTTCATGCCTGCAAATAAACTGGCGAAACCGAAACTAGCTATCCTCAATTTCATTTTCTGGTCCTCCGAAATCAGAAGTGACGTCAACACCGAATTAATCGGTTTCGGTAGCATTTAGTGGCTGTCAAGCATGACTTTTGCGGCGAGTGGTAGCAAAGCAGAGACGTCGGGTGCGACGTCTCTGCTCTTGGCGCGCGGACAGGAGCCGCTTCTTTTGTCTTCTCCCACACCTACCAACTGCTTCTCCTGCTCTTCGGGATGTCGCTGTCATTGCTCCTAGTGCAAAGTTTGATGGAATTTCTAAATTGACACAAGGATCAGTTCCACCTAAAACTTACCAACATTGTTAGGGATGTGCCCGGAACATATTATAACCGTCAAATAAAACTTCAAAATCGTGTTTATTGTTCCAATGTAAATGGACTAAATGTTACTCAGGTAAAATTTCGTGCTGCAAGCCTTAATCTTGCTTTCTGTTTGTTTTAGACACACCTGCCCATGCCAGGTTTGTGGACGTCGTGTCCAGCAAGTCCCTACTCAAGGACCTGCGCCAGCTTTCCCCTGACACACAAACCTATGGATTGGAATCTTTCCATAGTGTGCTCAACCGCTTTGCACCCAAGTGGGCTGCCTTTCGCACAAAAGGCATGCTCGCCAGGTATGTACTCACAGAACACATAGAGAAATGTTAGAGAAAGGAGGTGTTGGTGACTACCCACATAGCTAACCGGAAAGCAGGTGATATATTTGTGATGTGCATTTCAGCTCACTGCTTTCCGTTTTAGGATATGTTGTCATTTTCGGCATTCGTCCACTGTTATTTATTTTTTTAGAATAATAAGAAACCCTTTTAAGAGGCAACTCCACTCAATTTCGAAGATTTCGGGATAATGAGTAATTTCAAATTAAAAAGACCTAGTAAAACACACTACGTCGTTTGCTTCGCAAAAAATGGGATATATATTTTCAAACCTAATTTTAAACACGAGCGGAAATCGAAACCGAAACTTTGGCTCCGCCCGGCAACATTGGCCTCGGGCCGCCAAGTGTTGGTACCATCTCGTACCATCACGTGGTATGAGATGTCACGTGATCCTCGGCCCAACGACGGGCAGGATTGGGTCGGGCGTGTGGCTGGTGCGAGTGTCGTCTGCACCTCACTCTTTGCCACGTTTTGGTGTCTACGGCATTCAACGACGTCTGCACAACTGCGGCATAAGTCTGCACATGTGGTGTGCAGACTTATGGCTTATGTGGTGTCCGTAGTATGGATGAAACTCCGAGAGACAATAATCACAATCGGTGAGGCGATGATGGCGGTTGTGACACGGAAGACGGCGGGACCACGGCGGGCGGCCGGACGGCTCCCAAGAAACGCGCTGCGCAGGCGCGTTACACCAATCACGTGGACACCGCTAAGCGCCGAGAGGAAACGTTGCTGACGTCATGCGCTACGCTCGCCCGGATAAGTGAAAACAAGCTAAAGGGGGCCATGATAATGACATTTAGCTCAATGTTGGCTCTGCCCATGCCGTAGCCTTGACTGCGCTGTTGGTTGCGCCTGAATTCGCCCGCTCAAGTCAGCCGATTTCGGCAACTTGGCGAGTTGCAAAGTTTGCCGGACCGTTTAAGAAACATTTAGACAGAACTGCGTCGTAACATTTCACGTGTGGTCTTCCTAGGCGATACTGAAGAGGACTGCATTGTTTTTTCAAAACCAAAAATGAAGCGGAGTTGCCCTTTAAGTTCTTTCAGTGTTTCGGAATTCTTCAGAAAGACGAGAGTCTCAGTGTGAGGGTGTAACATGGTGGCCTAATTCTTTTTTTTAACATCCTGCTCCGTCAGAATCACCGTTGTTTCTCAGTAGATAGAGCGGAGTTGCTAAATATGCAACTCTATGTAGCTGCACGTATAGCCTGGTTGACCTACTGGGCAGTGCACTGGGCTCTCACGCTGGTGGCCGAGATTCAATACCCGGAACCATGGGTGCTTTTATTTTGCTACTTTACTGAAAGGTTCTAGAATGATTGCATAATTAGTGGTAAGTTCCGACTTAGAAAGTTCTATGCCCGATCGTGTTCGTTCGGATGTTCAAGAAACCAGTGTAACATGAAAGAAGAGTTGGCGGGACAGTATGGAGCCATTCATCACCAGTGCTCAACCCTGCTCTCATGCCGATATCGGTGCCTGCGACGTTCCATTATTCTAATTTGTTTCTTTGCCTTTGGGCACAGGTTCACCCCCATTAAATCTATCATTCACCCTGTTTGTTTATCGTTCCTTCGTTGGATTCGTGGCAGTGTGCAGGTTCCAGCACAGACCCAAATGACATGACTGCTATCTCCACTGCTAAGGAAGACCTAAGAATGCAGAAGTTTCATCAAAACATACCGGGCGGCATTTCAAAGCACATACTGTTTGTGGGAGCTGCACCACATTTTGTTTGTCTGCATTCTCTATTTGTTCAGGACCCGTGTAGCAGCGCTACACTGGAATGAGAACAGCGAAAGGGAGCAGGCCGCTACTAAGGCGGGTGAAAGGCAGTGGGCAGTGAGATCGCCCAAGGCCAGGAAAGGGCATCACACCGTCTGCCCCCAAAAGACAAAAGTCACATATGGTATTCTGAAAGAATTCTACTCTGTGGTCTTTTTAATTGGTATTCCTGTACTATTAGGAGATCAATTTACGTAGTGACTACAGCTGATGACTGATTAGTCACAGGGTGTGTACCAACCGGGAGAACCTGGAATTCTCAGAAGATTTCAGTCATCAGGAAAAGTCTGGGAATTATCAAGGAAATCATCAAAAAGTTGACTAAATCAAGGGAAATGACCAATGAAAGTGTCACAGTGGCGCAGAAGAGGGCGCGACGGTATCACATCAGCATAGCCATGCTGAATGTTGCCGAAACAGTCCGAGTATTTTATCGAAATAGGTAAAAATCTGGAAAAGTCACAGAATTTGACATCAGACACCCTGTAGACCAGGACAGTATCTGCCCATAAGTTAAGTGCTCAGATAAACTGCTGTTGCTCACGGCATTGGCTTCATGCATCAAGATGTGTCGTCTGCCCCACGGCATTGGATTTATACGTCAAAAAGATAGTATGTCATCTACTCCATGGCATCAGCAACTTCTAATTTAATGAGAGGCACCCTCTTTTTAATTTCACATGAGGGCCATAATCACCCACGCAAGGTGGAAAATAGGCAGCTGAGGAGGAAGAAGGTTTCACCTGTGCAAACTTTTCTTTCCGGGACAGCGGGTATAAATCTAAATGCGAGCTGACACCTGTTTTATGTGATATAGATGTGTAGAGTATACAATTCTGAGCAGAAATTTATGAAGGCGCATATGTTGTATCACGGTGCTACCGACTTTGCACCGAAACTGAAATAACTGGAAGTAAAATGTTTTGATATAAACTACAGCTATCAAAAAATATGATAAATTAATTTTTCAGATTACGTCGGAAAGCTCGTGGCTCGGGCCGTGGCAATCTGCAAGGACATCGGACCTCTGAGGGAGGTCTTCAAGCTTGATGCGAGGACGCCGCGTCTGCCAAACCTGAACCGGAGCTGCGACAGACCACCAAAGGAGGATCTGGTTGCTGCCAGAATCAGCCGTTTTGGAAAGAAGGCGCCCAACGCAACGGAGTAATGGTTTGCTTTGCAAGCACAATACCAGCGCACTCCACTTGCTGGTTGAGTTCTTGTTGCAGTTGGGGCTGTTGTAACATGAGATGGAGTGGGGCTCTGGTCGCTCGCACTGTGTATTTGAGGAAGCTGGCATTTTGCCTGACGACTTTTCCGTTTCGAGATGCCTTGATGCAGGATCCTCGGAATGAGATAACAGTGAAAGACCTGGGGTCATAAAATGGGGTGGATTTGTTGTGCTGCTGTTCTCTGCAGAGCGCGAGTTGACTTGAAATGAAGTTGTACGTTTGTGCGTAATGTCACTTGTTGACATATGCCTTGTCGTATCTTTTCCTCGCTGCATCTGTTTGTTGTGCCTCGATCTCGGTGTAGCCTTTGTCACCAGGGTTAGGAAGTACTGGTAACATGTTGCACACTTCCCAGTTCTTTGACAGATGAGGTGGTGATGGCTTGGTGTTCACTGCGAGCACCTTTCTTTTGTTTTCGTCGGGCTGCTAGAGTTTTGTTTTATGATGCTGACGTTGTGCTTCGCCTCTTCGAATAGCCGGCCTTGCTTGAGTATTCCTTGTACGTCGAGGTCGTGTTGTATGGTATAGCGGCGCAGCCTTGAGGACTTTGTCGTGATGAGGATCTGGTTTTTAATCTCGGTGTCCAGGCCAACGAACACACAGTGCCTCGCAAGCTGCCGCAGTCAAGCGTAAAACAGGTTGAGTGACTCGCTTCCCACCTGCTTCGTCTGCTGAAAGCGGTAAACTTCGAAGCTCGTAGTTACCTGGGGTAGGAGTAAGCGTCGAGCTTCCTGCGTGTAGCTGTGTATAGAGCAGTTGTGTCGCTGCAGAACTTTGCTGCGGTTGAGACAGGCGCAGTCACTGGAGGTTCTGGTAGCATGCAGCAAGTGTCGTAGAGGTCTTCTCCGATATAGTGCAACTGAAAGGCGGTGTTCCTGGCATCATTTTGATTCCACAGGCGACCACAAAGTCCTCGAACCGTTTTACCCACATTGACCACTCAGTGCCGACATTATTGGTATCAGTGACACGAGCGTCAAAGGAGGGAAATGGGGGGGAGCACGCCTTAGTCCATCTTGCTAGGCAGGTGTCATTTGTTGGATGCGTCGGGGTCCATTCCACTTCATTGCAGGGCGATCCTTATGCTGTTCTTGCACATTTTCTTGGTCATTTGTAGCGTTGTCTGCGTTTAGGAGGAATGAATTTCGTCCGGTTATGATTCGGAACAAAACATGTTTATTACACATTCATAGCTATCTCGGATCATGTGTCCATGGATGTGTTAGAATCTCCTAGGATACTGCACTATTGAACTGTTCATTACAGTACAGTAGACCAAAGAGGCATGGCCTGGTTTGTGCCTACCAGGTTGAAGGAGAGGGAACGAAGTATGAGCTTGGTCTGGCTTTATTTTCACAGTCCCCACTTTTTTGCAATTCAGGCAAAGGAACATACCCCCGAATTTTGTGAATTCCAAAAGTGAGAATTGAGGGCCTCTAGAGGCCAGTGTTTTCTTTCGCATGCTCCTAAATTTCACTAATCCTTCAATTCGCGAAATTCACCAAATTAAGGGCTTGCAAAAGTAAAGGGTTTTACAGTATTGGGACAGCCAGTCAGCGTGCCCATATGCAGGGCACACCAACACTCGGATACAGCAGTTCTCACACAAACCCCCAAGGGTCCTCAAGAGCATTCATGGGGGGGAGTCGTCTTCCTTGCATTAGGGCATGTCAAATCAAGGACACGAAACAGGGTGTCCGATGTTGGCACATTATTGTCTAGCGTACATCACCTTTTACACTGATTGCAAGCTGCGAGTACCACTTCATATGTAGCACAATCTGAGTACCTGCAAATGCACTATGTTTTTGGGACCTTGCCTTGCAGCCTTGTTTTGTGTGTGTTTAGTTGATACGTTTGGTTTACATCCCGTCTGCCCCCTTTTCACATAATAAGTCTTGTGTCAAACTGATAGGGGAGGACGCTCACTCGAGTCAAGCCTCGGCTAAAGTGCGATGTGCTTATCAGTTTGTGCTGAGCCCCGAGTGAGCATCCTCTCCTTGAAGCAGAATGAAATTGCCCGCAGTGCCCCCGCCAGCCACCGCCTCGGTCACGCTCTCCCAGTGGGTCCTTCGTATTGCAGCACATTGTACATGAATAGTGCAAAATAAACAGCAATGCTTCGTAAGCTGTAGGAAGTACTGAATGTAGAATGACTACATGAACAGTGCAAAATTGATTGCAATGCTTTGTAAGCTGTGGGAAAACCAGCATCAGTGCTTGAAGTTGTATGTTTGTTTTAATCAGTCGAAATGTTTTGTTGTCTGGGTGCATAAAGTAGTATGCTTGCAAAAACTTTAGTGAAACAATGTGGCGTTTACAACATTTTTATTCTACATCATGAAACCCCATATACGTTTCCGAAGGGAATTCATCGTGGATCCTCTTGACCACGCAGGCCGGTAGAACACGTCGATTGCGACGTCCCAGCCTCCGCCACATCCACCGCACGAATTGGTGATAGGCCGCAAAACGAAGCCTGGAAAATTTATAAGGACAAAGCTGGTCAATTACCACTGATACAAATGTTTGAAGTGCCAGCCAAGACACACTACACATCTCGATGATACTATACTCAGTTTCAAGTTGTGTGCAGTGCAGGCACAGCTTTCCACAGTGTTTTGTGTGCACAAGCACTTGCACGCAGAGGGTGTGTTTGGAAGCCACGCGCTCGTGCCTGTGCCTACACTGCACACAAGTTGGGACTCCGAGTATAGGGCAGGTTTATGGAATTGAGGTGCATGTGACAAATGAAAATACATCAAGATTTACTTTGGAGTATCTAATTAAGTGAAACGCAGGACTACAGAGATGTGATGTTTTCAAAAGCTGGACGGTGCAATAAGATGCAATGAATGCCTGACCATGTTACTTGTGCACATAGGAGACTTGACCGCATGTAATAAAAAAACAGCATCATGTGTCGAGCTTGAATGTTTTGTTTTACTGATTGTCTGTACTTTGCGATTTCTGGCTGAACAATATAAGCGGGTAATAGGGCCACTTCATGCAGAGCACACCCGCCTTTTGTCCTATTACACAAGACCTTGTGCTCAAATAAACTGGGCAACTTCAGAGAGTTGTGATGCAGTCTCCTAAACGTAGTGTTGTGTTCTTCCATGGGAATATCTGCATGGTGACGTGCGTGTGCGCCACCCAAAATGTTTTGTCAGCCCCAGACTGTCACATGTTTAAAAACTCCTGCATTATAAAAAATAAGGCATACCTTTTCTTTTTTCACAAAGGGAAAACCCAAAAAATTAGACCTTGATAAACTATTCCTTTTTTTTTTCTTCTTTTTGTATGACTGAAATTGATGTTACAGGCACGAGTGCGCTGTCTTCGACAACGATTTGCCTTCACGAACGCGTGCTTAGCAGGCCCAAAGTTTTGCGCTCGCTTCCGTTGCTTCCTTTTCGCTTGGGATTAGTATGAAGTGAGGTCTGGAAGTATAAGCTGGACTAAGGAGAGGCTCCGTGACCACTGAGTACTCGAGCTTCTTTACTTGGCCAGCACATTCCGAAGGATCCCAGAAAGGTCTGCACAGAGTAGGCCACAAGCATTTTGTTCCACTCCAGTGAGCATCCTAACTATGCAAAGCTTCACACAGCAGGGGACAGCTCGTCTGCATGGTCATTGCATGCATATTTGCAGACGGGAGTGGGGTCGGTACTGTGCGCGAAAGACTTGCCGTGTGCATCACACTGGCGTTTTATTACATTCTAGTCGAACTTATAAAATCACCGAACAAAATTTTAGGAGAAGGTTTCCCAGAGATAACTTTCTCTTGGTTATAAGGGAAAACCTGCGCTGGCGTATGCAGTACGTGCTAGCGGGGTCGCGTTCTGCAATCCCTGAGCGCAGGAAGCATGTCTATCAAATGAGCAACACTTTCCTACAAGGAAATTTCAAACAAACTACGCACTTCTGTTCTCGCGGCGCCGGGTGACGACCTGCCTCCTGCAGAGCCCAGAACGCGACTTCGAGCACGCCGGGCTGGAGGCAGATCGGTGCGAAGTTGTTGTGCTCCGTGATGCACCCTCCCGGGCGAGTCGCGACCGCGGGGGGACACTCCCTGCAGCAGATGCACTCTTTAGGCGTCGGCATGATGCCGCACCTCTTGCACGAGCACCTGAGATCAGAATAAGCCAGTGTCAGACGAAAGCTACCTGCAAACAGCATGTGCGATTATTACCATGCCGTCGTGGTCAGCCGCCACGAATCTGGGTCCGGAGTCGGGCTGGGGCTTCCGTCGAGCACCGCCCGCGCGTCCTCTTCACTCAGACATTTCGACGGCGTCCCCGCGTACGGAACGAGCCCCAGTGACTCGCTGTACTCCAGCATCTGGAGCTCGACCTCGTTGAGTTCGCCTCTCCAGGAGCCGGTGGCCATGTTGATCGCAAGCATGCGGTGACGCGGTCACGTGGTCGTGAGCGGATGAGTTCTCGCCGCTCACTGATGGCGTTAGAGAGAGGAATTTCCCGGAACCCCGCGCCTACCCAAGCGACGTCACTGCGCACGTGACCCGGAAGACGATGTACGAGTTGAGAGGCGGCAAAAACCTGGATCTTTTTCATTTTTTTAAATAAAAACTACGGTATCCAGGCAAAATCTGTTTTCTGTAGTTCACTTCAGAAGTGTCAGGCAGCAACTTCCACAATTATTTAAGCAAAGCCCTGAAATTGTTGCACAGCTCCTTTAACGTGTGTAAACAATTCTGTGCAATTTCAGTGTTTATAAATAAAACAGGCTACAAGTGGCTATTATTGGCTATAAGCATTTATTCTTTATTAATTGGCTTGAAATGGCTACAAATGGCCATTAGTGAGTAGTGTTCATAGTTATGAGCGATTTTTGTGTTTACTAACTGGAATGGCTTTTTGTGGCTATTGTTAGCTATTGGCATCTATAGATTGGCTTCAAATGGCTAGCAATGGCTATTAGCGAATATAATTAATTAACAATTCGGTTCTATTTCAGTGTTTCTGGATGAAACTGGCTACAAGTGGCTATTATTGACAATAAGCATTTATTCTTTATTAAATTGGCTTGAGATAGCTACAAGTGGCTATCAGTGGCTAGTCTTATATTTATGAGCAATTTTAGTGTTTACTAACCATACTAATTTTAGTAGCTGCTGTTGGCTCTTATCGTTCATTTTTGACCAGATTGGCTTCAATGGGCTAGCAATGGCTATAGCAAGTATAATTGTGAATATTCATGATTAGCCATTTATAGTCATTCAATGGATATTCACGAATAGTCATTCATAGCCATTTGAAGCCGATGTGGTAAAAATAGATGATTATACCCAAAAATAGTCACTTGAAGCCATTCCAGTTTGTAGACAAAGAAATAGCTGCTAAATATAAATACTAGTCACTTATAGCCATTTGTAGCCAATTCAAGCCAACCAGCACAGGAACGGATGATTATACCCAATAATAGCCAGCCCAAGGCAACCAAGTCAAGAATAGATGCCTATATAGCCAATATTATTCAGTTGAGGTCATTCAAATCTATACACCCTCCAATTGCATAAATTGCCAATAATAGTTGCTGATAGACATGTCACATGTATACACTCCGTGCGACGCGACTGGCGCGCCGCCGCGCGGCCGGTACTGGAGGTAGGCAGCGAGAACCCCAGAGAAAACGAAACCGAAACCACGCCGCGTAGTTGGTACGCATTGAAGTCGGAGTGGTGCGGTTGCGCTGGGTTCACAGCATGAAGTGCTGCCTGTGCTGCGTCATTAAGTGCTTCAATAGTTATGCGTCGTATCTCGTGGAGACAAAGTTTCACAGTTTTTCACCTCGCCGATGTTTTGTGGGACAGCGACAACGATGGACCCGTGCCGTACGACGTGAGAAATTTGGTCTCCCGATCATGTCTGCCACTGTGTCGGCACGGCTGACATATTCTACAATGCCGCTTTGCGCTCTGCGTTTGTTTTCGTACCAGTAACGCCTACATGTGTCAGCGCCGATGGGACGAACCCACACTCGCAGGTATGCAGTGCCAATTTCGTTGGAGGAATGCCCTCCAAAGAAGTTTCGTCCCCATCGTACGTGTCGATGATATTTCCGGACAAGTATGGCACGCAATCTGTACTTCATGAAAAAAGATTCGAAAGGTAAAAAAAAGTGACATATAAATCTAAAGAAAACAACAATGAAACTCGGAATCACTGGAGAATCGACGTTTGAGTATGGAAGTTTTTGTGGTGTGCTTTCTTTCTTGACCAGCCTCATTTTGGATATGGAAACGCTGACACTCCGAGCTCTGTAGACAACATTTTTTTTTTCTCGGCTTTAGAGCCACCTATCGCAAAGTGGTTCGAACGTGAAGTACCGTCCACTGGTACCTTCCTACCTATAAAGTGTGCACCTCCCACGATGAGTGGTATTATCTGACAGCCTTTGACGGTCAAAGCCAGTTCCCATTTAGTTACGCCGCCCAAACTAAATTTCCACCTGGTTTCGCTATGCCAACTCTTTTTGTTATAATAAGTGTTGTGCCAAGTGACGGTCATGTCAAAGTACCTGTCCGCCGAAAATCAGCACCTCGCACAACAGGTTATTACACTACAGCTGGCCGCAAAAGCCCTTGGCGGCCAAACCGTGCGTTGATCGACAACTTTGTTTTCTCGGCTTTGGAACCACCTTTCGTAAAGTTGTTTCAATTGGAAGTACAGTCCACTAGTCCCTTCCTACCTCTAAAGTCTCCGCCTCCCCCGACCAGTGGTATTCTCTTGACAGCCTTTTCCTGATCAAAACCGGTTCCCATTGAGTCACGCCGCCAAACCAAATTTTCACCTGGTTTCCCTATGCCACCTTTTTTTGTATATTAAGTGCTGTGTCATGTTACTGTCAAGACCAAGCACCTGTGTGCCCAAATCTGCGCTTTACACAGCCGCTATAACACAACATTTTGGGTCGAATATTGGATAACCCGTACAGCTTTATTTCTTCATTCATTAGAAACCTAACTTTCACACCTGTTGTCTTAAAGAAACTTGGCACTCTTCGTGCACAAACTTAGTGAACATCTCACTCGCCTCCAAATATCATCGTTCCAGCAGTCCTAGGTTTACAGCGACGAGCGAAATAAATTTCCCACCCAGAGCAATCAAGGTGGCGGACGTCTTGTTTTTCGGAATTCGGCCGCAACTAGAGAAATTACACCTAGTAACGACTCACACTCAATATATAAGAAGTGGAGAACAGCTAGATGCCCTTCTTAGGTCTACCCCAGTACTCATGCAACGTCACCCTCAACTTATCGGCTCAAAAAGCAAAAGTTTCGTCCGTGTGCGCTTCCGCCGCCACAGCTTGGCATGCGAAAAGGCGCCGCAGGCTGCTGAACGCGCCTCACAGTCGAACGCCAGCTCCTCCGCTAGCGGCGCTGCGCGCGTTTTTCAAAGCGCCCCCTATAGTTCCCGCACGGAGTGTATAGCCATTTCAAGCCGATTCGGCCATGAACTGCCCATAGCCAATAATAGTAGAAATTTGAATCCATTCGTATTCAAAGCATCATGAATACTATGTCTCTTATTGTCACTAATGTTCATTCTGAAGTGATTTAAGGTGATATTGTTAAGATGATATGCTATTGCCAACAATAGCCACTTGAAGCCATTTTCATTCATAAGTATAGAATAGCACAATATTGCAACCAATAAGCACTAATAACCATTTTTCGGCAATGCGAGCCAACCAGGTCAATATCAGATGCCTAGAGCCAATAGTAGCCGTTGGAAGCCAACTCAGCCTGCATAAGATCAATTAAGTCTAAATAGTGACTAATAGCCATTGATAGTCGCTAGAAGTCATTTGGACCCCAAATCTGCCATATAATTTTTAAACAAGATCACATAGCCAATAATAGCCGTATGAAGCCAACTCAGTCTGCACACAATCAAATAAGTTGAAATAGTGACTAATAGCCATTGATAGCCACAAGAAGTCATTCGGACCCTGAATCTGCCATATGGTTCAGAAATGGGATCAAATAGCCAATAATAGTCATTGGAAGCCAACTCAGCCCACACACAATCAAATAACTCAAAATTGTGTCCAATAGTCATTAATAGTTAGTAGACGTCATTTGAACTCAGAATCTGCCATATAATTTATAAATATGATCATATAGCCAATAATAGCCATATCAAGACAACTCAGTCTTCATACAATCAAATAACTCGGAATAGGGACTGAATGTCATGGACAGTCACTAGAAGTCATTTGGACCCCGAATCTGCCATGTAATTATAAATATACATGTATAGCCAATAGTAGCAATAGACCATTCCATTAAGCGCTCTCTGGGCGGCACCATTTTGTTCGACCGCAGCGCCCTCTCCACACATCCGGGAAGTTCAGCGGGTTCGGCGGGGTAAAACGAGAGAGAGGGCACGCCGCCGACTCCGCTAGCAGACGACAAACCGGGAGGTTACCGTTCTCCATCTTTGGGCTGTATCGGCGGGCTCTACCGAACACCGAACTCTCGCTCGTGGCTGCCGTTGTGAAGTGGTTCGCGTTCTTAGAATAGTTGTGGCTACTCCAAAATCAGCCTATAGCTCTCTGTTGTTCTATTTTGCTAAATGATAAACTAGCATATCTTTTTTCCGTTACTGAAATAGCAGTTGAGTCAGCCAGCAGTACTGCCCTCGACTACTGCGTGTATTGCGGCAGGAGAGCGTTTTTATTTATTATTTCAAACTTCCACTCATGGTCGCTAAGGGCCTACACCAGTACGAACTTTTGTATAGTAAAAAAAGGTACAGCAACCGGATTTTCTTTTCGCCAAAGAGACCGGCCAATCTGACAGTTTTCCCTATTTTTGTTTTTTATTTGCACGCAGGTAACAGTGCAATTGGACCCTGTGAGTCTTTTTATCTAGCATAGTATTACATGATAACTGGCGTATCAAAATCTGCGCATCTGCGCTTGAAAGTTCCAAAATGACGCGATTTTAAACAGAGTTTGCACGCCAGCCGGACGCTAGCTACAGCCCACTCGGCGGGGCGGACGGCTTGCGGGGGAGAGGAGGAGTGAATTTTTTTTCTCTTTTACCCTCTCTGCTATGACCCTAATGGAACGGTCTATTGGAAGCCAACTCAGTCTGCACACAACAAATGCGAAGGGCGTTCATAAAGTTTGTGTTATTGTTACGAAGGAATAGAGATTCAGCAATCAAACTCGAGTAGGAGTTGAGATTTTCGCTACATGTTCGCCACCAAAAGTTAGCCACTTTTTCAGCGATGCAGCATATGCCGGAGCCGATTGTTATAGAACTCCCGTTTTGAGTGCTCAGGAATCGCTCCACTTTAGCAATCACTTGGTCGCCGTCCTTGAAATGCTTTTCTCCTATTCGGCCACACTGAAAGCGTCTGCGCCATTTAATCAAAGTGTCATAAACTGGGGCGTTGTTCCCAAACACCACTACAAGCTCGGAATGAATCTCCTTTGCATCGCTCTCTTTCAAATGGAGAAAACGGACCACTGCATGTGCTTGGCACCGACGGACGGTGCCATTTTCGTTTCGACTCCCTAGCGGCTTTCCGAGCTACTATACACCTTTCCAAAAAACACTCGACCCCAGGGGCAACAAACCGTTTTCGAGCCTAGTCACTGAGTTTGAGGCTAGGCTCTCACCGGCGTCCCCCCTAGCCGTAACCGAGCGGACTGTGATTTCAATAGGCGCAGCCTGCGTAGGCGCACTTTCAAACGCTGCTGGCGGCTAAATTCTCGTCTTTTCCCGCTATATTTTGTGTTTCATGGTACATGTATGTTCCCGAGGACATGAGAAAGCATTGTGCCATATATGAAAAAACAAAAAAAGCAAAATAAAACTGTAAACTATTTTTGTTGGGTACGCGCGCGACAGAACGAATGCGACTGGAATGTACAGTTCTACGGTAGTTATTTTTTTTTTACGATAAGTTTTGACGGCGTCGCGGGATTCGCCGCATGTGGAATGGCAAAGCGCTTTGCTGTCAAAAATAAATTGCAACAGAAGAGGGCCGAAAGTCATGCATTTTTCACGCTCACAAATAACGTGTTTACCGATGGACAGGACACGGACATACAATTGAGGAAGTGTTAACATTCGAACAATATATCGTACGTACCACACGATGGAGCGTTATCCGAAAATAATTTATTTGAGAAAGATCTCAAATAACAGTCACAGTCGACGACACTCACATCTTGACGATCGGACGGAATCCGAGATGACTTCGTTTTGGGGCACGTTTTGGGGAGAGCTTCCTTTTTTCACAACCGCACCAAGGTTGTTGTTGTTGTTGGATACGTTTTATTCATATTTAGAAGGGGTACGACGCGACCGGTTTCATGCCTTGTCGTGAAGGGGAAGGGAATAAGGATGCAGGAATGGGAGGGGGGGTGCGAGGGCGGGGGGGGGGGAGAGGGCTTACAGAAGGCTGGCCAGACCGGCCGTCCTCACGTAAGCCAAGAGTGAGGTGAAGACGCGCCTCTTGACGTCTGTGGGGCCTGTCGGTGCCGTCCAGGCCTCGAACGTCATTCCTGGCGGTGGACCGAGCTGCGCGAGTGCTATGTCCCTTACCTTTCGCCTTGCCGGGCACTCCCAGAGTAGGTGGCGTAGGGTGGCGAGATGCGCTGAAGACTGGGTGTTAATGGAAGTATCGGGGATTAGCCCGGCGGTTTGACTGGCTTGAGGTGGCGATGTAGAAGTCGAACTACAGCGGTCGCATATTGCATACTCTGGCGAGCGTAGCCCGAAGCGGGCCAGGCGATACGGTGTCCATGCACAGCCGGTTGTGATTCGGCGTAGCCGGACCTCGGCCGCCCGCTGGTATCCCCTAGGGATGGAGGTCGGGCACTCAGGCAGCCGGGTGGACAGGCGCCGCTTAGTTTCGGTGCGCGGGTGCTGTGGTGGTGAAGGGCCTGTGCTAGCGTCGGAGCCAGACGGCGCATCCAAGGGTCTCTGAAGCGGCTGACCGCCCGAGGGGAGAGACAAGAACGCCCTTGCCAGCCAGTGCGCCGCTTCATTGCCCTCTATGCCCGCGTGGCCCGGAACCCAAGCGACCCTGATGTGTGCGGCCGATCCCAGGACCAACTCGAGTCCCGCTACAGCCGCCCGGATGGAGCAGACCGTTGGAGAGCGAGGGGGGGCCGAAGAAACACATGCCTTGACCGCTTCCGCAGAGTCTGTGTGCAGGATGATCTCGGTGGGAGATAGCCCTCTGGTGGCGGTGTCGCGGAGCGCCAGTTCCGCTCCCAGCAGGATCGCCCGGAGCTCAGCCTCCAGCGAGTCAAGCCCCGGTGGAAGCCGGACACCAGTGGTCGATCCCAAGGACAGGCGACAGGCAGCTGCGGCCGTAGATCCGGATTCGGAATCCGCGGCCGCGTCACAGTAATATCTGCGTACTTCGGGGCCGTCGGCGTTGACGTCACGTTCGTGCGCCGCAGCTTGGGATCGTCGGCGGACCAAGGCAAAGAAACAAACGCGACTGACCCGTCTCCCAGACTCCCACCCCAACCCGGACAACTATTTTTGGAGATGACTGAGGATTCTACGCGGATTATCTCTGGGAGATGGGAGAACGATGTTCGCGAAATCGCGTCGAGGGTCGTTCGACGTCCTTCACCTCCTTCGTTTCCCGTGAATGTCCAGCAGAAAAGCTTGAATGGCAGGCACTTACCAGCCTTATTTCTCACAATGGAAGATAACACAAGAAGGCTACGCAGCAGGCATAAAAAAAATTAAGTGGAAACTTTCAAGAGGGGCGAGAAAACGTCGAATGCAAAACCGCAAAAACGTAGGTAGAGAACCGCGCTGAGCGGGTCTTCACAGTCCCAGAGAGTGGCGGAAACTTTCTAGCTGATAGAGGGCGCGAGAGTCGCACCAGCCGCATCAGCATCAGCAACATGGCGGCGGCCTAGGAGCGTTTTTTGGAAATGTGTATAGTATGCAATGTTTATACCGTGCGGAAACTAGAGGGACGCGCGCTCAAGCTAATGCCTGTTTTGTTCCGTTTATTTTTCTCAATTTTGTGTGCCGATAATACGAACTTTATGAACGCCCCTCGTAAGTCGAAATAGTGACTGAAACTGATTGATAGTCACGGAAGTCATTTGGACCCCAAATCTGCCATATAATTTATAAACATGATCATAGAGGCAATAATATCCATATGAAGCCAACTCAGTCTGCACACAAGCAAATAAGTGGAAATAGTGACTAATAGCCATTGATAGCCACAAGAAGTAATTTGGACCCTGAAGCTGCGATATAATTCACAAATAGGATCAAATAGCCAATAATGGCCATTGGAAGCCAACTCAGTCCACACACACTAAGAATGACTAATTGTCATGAATAGGGACCAGAAGTCATTTGACCTGAAACATGCCATATAATCAAAAAAAAAAATATTATCATACAGCCAATAATAGCCACTGGAAGCCAACCAATCCACACATAATCAAATAATCTGAAATACTGACTAATAGTCATTGATCGTCACTAGAAGACATTTGAAGCTTGAATCTGCCATATTATTAATAAATATGACTGTATAGCCATTGGAAGCCAATTCAGTGCCCACGCAATCGAATAGCTCGAAATAATAACTAAAAGTCATGCATAGTCATTAGAAGTTATTTGGACCCCAACCCTGCCATATAATTCAGAAAATTGAAATAGCCAATATTAGCCATCGGAAGCCAACTTAGCCTTCACACCCTCAAATAACTCAAAATAGTGACCAATAGTCATTAAAAGTAACTGGAAGTCATTAGAACTACATATCTGCCATATCAAATTTTGATCAAAAAGCCAAAATCAGACATTGAAAGCCAACTCAGTCCGCGCGCAATCAAATAACTCAAAATTAGGGATACCGCGAACTTTTTTCGAACCCAAAGGTCGATGATCGAATCAAGAGGTTCGAAAGGTTCAAAAGATTTCGAATTTTCGAACTTTTCATATCGAGAGATTCGACGAAAGTCGAATTTTCGACCTTGTTAAACTAAGAAGTTCGACGCTTTTCGAAATTTCAATCTTATTACGCTGCAAAATTCGATGCTTGTCGAACTTTTGAACTTGATAGACTAAAAAATTCGATGATTTTAGCGCTTTCGAATTTCTTGCACTGAAAAGTTCAAAGCTTTTCGAACTTTCGAACTTCCTACGTTAAGAAAATCGATAATTTTCTAACTTTCGAAATTATTATTCTAAAGAATTCGAAAATTGTCGAACTTCCAATTCCTGAAAAGTCAAAAGTTCGACGAACTTTGACCTTTTAGGGTAAAACTTCGAAGTCCGTCGAACTGCGAAAGACGGGCGGGCGGTTTCGTTTGGATTCAAGCTGTGAGGTACCTTCGTAATTTTTTTTCTCGCATTCTTACCTGTGGCGCTGCATTACTTGCGAAAGACAATGCCGTTTATTTCAATCGTCTGGCATGCTTGGTTTTAAAGAAATAGATTCGCGAAGGAGCGAGGAAGGACGACGGGTTTTTGACAATTGTCGTTTGTGCCATATTTGAAGCGCGCTATAGCAGAATATATTTCTGGTTGAAATGTTAAACTTTTTAAGAATGATCTATGGTAAGTGTAGTCTTAAGATATGATTATTATTCTTCAAGATGAGTTTCGAAGAAATATCCAAACATATATATATGGGAAATTATGCCCTAAACTTGGTAATTTGTTTCGTCGAAATTGGTTGAGATATCACATTTAAATGAACACCACAGACAGTACAGTGCAGAATACGAATGAATGCATATATTGTTATTTTCATGTTGAGGAATAAATTAACTAAGGGAAAAAGTTCTGTAATATTTTCAAACTCGGCACATCATAATATATATATATATATTTTTTTTTTTTTTTTTTTTTTCATTTTACGTTTTTAAGACATGTTTCTTTTAGCCTGCACGCATTTGGGTAGAAGAAACTTGTTTCGTAGTTCTGGGCCTGTGAATATGCGAGAACACTTTCGGTGAATTCTTGATAGTTTTTTTTTCTCCAGCTTTTTATTTTTTGCATTTATTGTTATGTTTATTTATTTATTATTTTCTACAAATGGCACAGTTATTTAGGTCGAAAACACATAGCTTCGAACTTCCGAACCATCGAGCATGTAACGAGTAGCGCCTTCTGACAACGAGTTTCTAGCAATGGCCATCTACGCGATCTTTTATTAAGTGAAGAACGACAGTAGCTTTACATGTGCATAAATAATTTCAGATTAAAATAAGCTCGACCATTCCCTCTTTAGCCGTGTTGTTTTCTTTAACAGTCCGTAATATCTGGGGGGAGAGAAAGAGAGAGAGAGAGAGAGAGTGGAGCCCTCCCCCCTCTCTCCCCCGGTTTTTCCTCTTCCGACGCTACTGGTATGGTAGAACTCTACTCGACCTCAAGTTGTGTCAACCTCTGTGCTTTTTGCTCGGCGTTTCTTCCGTCTCGAAAAATAAACCTCCAAAGCAATTGCAAACTAAGGAATTGTCAAGGTGCAGGCGAGCTGGTGTATGTTGATCATGATGCAAAATCCCGAAACCGGGAAAGAAATTGAAAAGAAATAGTGTAAGAAGAAAGAGAAAAGGGGACAAGACAACGTCTCACACTCAGCTGAGTTAAGTTTGAGACGCTCTCCTGAGATGAGTTTTCAGCTGAGTTGAGTTTGAGACGTTGTCGTGAGCTGAGTTTGAGACGTTGTCCTGCCCCCCTTTTTTCTGTCTTCTTACACTTTTTCTTTCAAATTTCATTCCCAGTATCAGGATTTTCTATCATGTACAAACTAAACTTACTATATGCCAGCGTCACTCGGGCGGCGTTCGAGCGGATTACTACCAGCGTGCAGGGGGGCAGGGAGGCAGTTTGCCAGATCGCTTCAAGGTTTTTCTGAGCCTCAACCACCTGCCTACCCCTGGCCGTTTCGAACTGGATGAGTATCGTTAAACAGTGCGTTCGTGTGATCACTACTGCGTCATGCACGTTAACCCCCCCCCCCCCCCCCCCCCCGGGCTGGTGGTCACAATTACTGATCTGCACACGTCACCCTGCACTGGCAAATAATCCAGCACATCCGGGACACTAGCCGTCCCATTTAATTACCTGACCAACTTCGCGCAGTCTAAATATCACACCCGAAAATTCCTAACCTAATTTCGTGAAAACCAATGAGGCGTGAAAACGTTAAGCGCCGTTCCCACTCTTGGGACCGAGTAAGACCGAGAGAGACCAGACCGGTTTTTAAGCCTTTGGCGACTTCTACGGATTGGATGCGCTGCAGCGGAGCTGGCCCTAAGAGACCACAAGAGGCTTAAAAATCGGTCTGGTCTCTCTCGTTCTTACTGGGTCGCAAAAGTGTGAACGGGCATTTATTTGAAACTGAAACTGTGGCGGAACATGAAAACCGTACTTCGAACTTTGCTCACTTGGACTGGAAAGAAATTCGAAACCTAAGTTTTTATGGGTTTTTTTTCCGAATTTAGCGCTAAAAGAGAATGGAAACCTTCGAACTTTTCGAACTTTATGTAGAAAGAAAATCGAAATCTTCGAATTTATCGAACTTTATGTCTATAAGGGTTCGAAACGCTCGAATTTTTCGATTTCAGATCAAAGACATTCGAAAATTCGTATCTCTCGAATTTCTAGTTAGGGAAGTTCGAAATATTCGATTTCTCGAACCTCGAGTAAAAAAAGTATTCGAAATAATCGAACCCGAACTTTTAGAAACCGTGAAAGTTGCGAGTTTTTCGAATTAGAATCTCCGTACGGTCGAAAATATCGAAACTTTTCGAATTCGAACATCAGTTCGGTTCGAAAACATCGAAACCTTTCGATCGAACCTCGGGTGGTTCGCGGCATCCCTATTCAAAATAGCTACGAATAGTCATTGATAGTCATTAAAAGCCATTTTGAACCGAAATCCGTCATATAATTAGGAAATAAAATCAAATAGCAAATAATAGCCATTCAAATCCAATCTGAGACATGCCTCAAAAATATTACGAAATGGCCACTTACGGTCATTAACGTCTATCACAAGTGGAATTATCTAATAAACAACTGCTTGGGTCTATATGCCCCGAAATAGCTTAGGATATGGCCCAGAGCCATTAATAGCCCTTGGAAGGCAATCTAGTTTGTACTCGTCCAAATAACTCAAATGTACAATCCAATAGTCATTGCAGTCATTAGAGGCTAACCAGGCCCCCAAAACGACAGGTAATACTGAACGGGACACTATTTCTACTTCCTTATAAATACTGGCTCTTCGTTAAACAGCCAGTGTAGCATTTACTGGCTGTAATTACTACGTCGTGTAGCATTTCCAGCCTCATTGGAAGTGAATCTCATATAATTTAAAATAATGACCCATGGAGCAATTACATATTTGAATTGCTCTGCTTTATTTCCAACTGTAAAGAGCCAGTCACTACAGGTAGTAACAGCCATTACCTTTAGAGCGGGGTATAAACAGTCTAATTACTAGAAAGTGACTAATTGCTAGTAGGTCATTTATACCAGGTGTATTGCATAGGTTCCTATAATCTCAATACTTACTGCTAATATGAAGCGCACCTCAATATTAGAAAAACGTCTATGAGCTCTTGCTCAATTGAAATCGGCACACAAATTTGCCGTTTATTCACAACTCCTGATAGTGTGAAGAGAAAAAAATAGTGTAGGGAACGACTGTTATGCTTTTAATCTCGAGCTGATAGTTTACCATCCCACACCGAGAGATGGCAGCACTGCTTTGTCTCCCGACAACCCCATGTATTTTTGCTCCAGTTTCCAGTATTGGTAGTCAATGGTATTTGACGTCGATCATCTCCACCGACGCCACGTTTTTCAGCAAACAGGCAGCTATGCGCAGGCGCAGTCTGATCCTATTCTTGCATCGTTTACCACACGATAGATGGCGCACAGCCCCGACCATTACATGCACTAGGGGACTTCCCCCCCGACAGGGTGTCCACTCTCCCCGCTCCTCTACATGCTCTACGTGGCTGGGATGGAAGTGAGGCTAATTTAGTCAAGAGTGGGCTTCTCTTTAACCCACCTAGAGGATGGCGAGGAGGTGAACTGGGTGCTGCCAGGGCTCAGACAGGGACAGGGTTTTCAGGGCTCAGACAGGGGAAGATATGCAGCGGCTATTAAATATATGCACTGCGGAGGCTCCAGTGCGACGCCTAAACTTCAACGCAAAAAAAAAAAAAAAATTTGCGCGACACGCTTTGCTGTACACTTAAGTTGGGCGACGAGGAGGTGCCACTTCAAGACTCGTACAAATATTTGGGTGTCATTCTCGCCAATACGCCGGAATACCTCCGAGAGCATCACGCTCATCTTCGCCAGACAGCAGAGCGAGGGGCCAACCTCCCCCGAAAAAAAAAGTCTCTGGAGCTTCAACAGGTTCCTAGTTACACGGGAAGTGTGGAAGGCAGCAATGTTTCCGGGCTTGACTTTCGCTAATGCTGTAGCGTGCGTCCCTGGTGAATTACAAGAAGTTCTGGAGCGACGACAACGAGCAGTAAGACGACAGGCTTTGGGCTGCCACGGAAATGTGGCTAACAAAGCCGTCCAGGGAGACCTAGGATGGTCTAGCTTCGAAGCCAGGGAAGCCAACAGCAAGATAAGCTACGATGCACGACTCCGCCACATGGATCGAAACCGATTGGCCAAAAACCTTGCTTTACACATTCACATGACTGGGACACGAACAAGGTGTCAGAAGCGCCTCTATAAATTATAAAAAAAGCATGGCTTCTTTACAGAACCCTTAGTGGTACTGACGGGTGAGAGGTTGGAGTTTAAAATGAGAAGCAGAGTACGTGAGAGGGAGCTCTTCCAGTGGTCTGAAGCCGCTCAAGCGAAGCCAGCGCTGCTGGTGTACAGTAAAGACAAGCAACTGATCGCGGCTGAAACCCTGTTCTGTGACAAGAGTTTGGGCAGCCGCCTTCTGGTCGAGGCGCGAGCGGGTGCTCTACGAACTCTGGTATACTGGGAGTGGTTTGACACCAAGGTGGTTTCCACGATGTGCCGCGCGTGCAGAGAAGAGCCTGAGACAGTTGAACACCTTGTGCTCTATTGTGAGTGCCTGCTGCCAGCCCCACTGGTAGTTCACCGGCTTCACTCAGAGGCGATGCTAGCATGTGCACTGGGTTTTAAAACGACGGTTGACTCAGACAACCTGTATACGGGCGGGGCAGACGACCCTCCACAAGACAGGCATGACATTTCTACCATGAAGTGCGTGCGAAGGACGGAATCGCGTCGGGAACAGTGGTGGAAGACAATTTAGAAAACAAGCTGATAGGTTTTTTTGGCTAGGGCACGAAGACTCTTCGAGCTCGCCCGGTATAAAGGGAAAAGACGCATCATCATCATCATCATCATCATCATCATCATCATCATCATCATTATAAAGTTCGGCATTTTCCGTCACGTCGCTAATTATTCAACAAAATGTGGGTCAAAATATTCTTTAAAAATACTTTTAAGAAACTTTCGCCAGCAATTTATTGTTTATGATCGCGGCGCTGGTGAGGTAGGCTCTGATCCAATAGGCGATGTGGATTTGGCTTGCCTGCCGTGGAACCGCGGATGCATCGTAGTGAAAACGCAGAGAGCTTTCAGAAGAAAAAAAGGTATAAAGGGTCCGCTTTCTTTTAAAAGTTCTATATATAAAAAAATATTTTTGCTCTCTTCTTTTTTGTTTTGGTTTTCTTTTCACACCTTTTACGGCGTGCAGTGAATGAAACTCGAATTCAAAATCGTTTCATGGTTCCTTTAAACTGAAGCTTCACGAGTCCTCAGAAGAATAGGCTTTCGGTGAACAAACCAGATTGCGCTTAATAAAAAAAAACTGTCACAAAAGTACACATTTATACTGTAAGCATATACAAAAGAAAAACAAAGAAAAAACAGCTAGATGAACAACCGCTGCAGAAGAACAAGAAAAAAAAGGTTTATTTGCATTGTACTGCGTTCAGAACGGTCAAACTACGGTAAATTGTGTAAAAGCATGGAGCTTATCTTTTTGGAGAAATTGCATCGAGAATCCTCTAATTTTAATTATGGCGGGTAAGGAAGAAGAGATAATTGTTTTAAAATATTGGAGTTCCATTTGTATTGTTGTAATGGCAACCGCGAAGCAGATCCGCTTGTTTTTCTCAGAAAATGAGCGTGAACGTTTTGACTTGAATCTCCAAAGTGACGGGGCTTTAAGCGTTGGCAACCGCCTAGCGAATGCGGTTGAAACGCCTGTGCGAATAGGCGTTTTTAGCAGGCCATCAACAGATTATATATATGGCCACAGTACGACTCTTGGTGGGCGCTAGAGAGCATGCTTCGAAGTCTTATTGCGAGCTAACGGTAGCCATGCCGCACGGCAACTCTGTGCCAAAACTGCCTAATGAGGCATTAGGGGTTTTGTGTACACGGATGTACTCTCGATGACGTCACTGCATCACCTGACACTGAGACGCCATCAGAAAGGTGCGCTGAATGCGTTGCATTTATAGGTGCTCTCTGAACTGTCACGTGACACCGACGTCACACGGTGGTGTCACCTGATACTCTGGTGTGAGACTTTGATGTCCTGTGGCACCATGACGTTAAATGACATCACAGTGTCGTGTGATAATGACGGCTTTATATGTTTCCAAAACCCTCGCAACGTCCCATTCAGTGATATTCTTACTGTAACTTCAAAACGAGGAATGCTAAGTGACCCTACAAACGGTAGGCATCAGAACGCCTTTGGGAAATGCCAAATTGAAAGGTAATTTTTTACTGACTCATTAACAAGAAAGGTAGCCATTTCTTACCTGTTCGTACCCAACCATCGGGAGTAATTGTCTGCGATGTAGCTTCCGGGTGTCCATAATAACCCTTCATAGAACATGGCGTCTTCACTAGCACTTCTCCTTCTTCGTTTGGTCCAAGTACTTTTCCACTCTTGACGTCAACAACCTGATGACAACCGATATCAATAGTGGCCAGCATATCGACAGTGGAGAAGTGATATCAATAGTTCCGAGCTGAAATTTGACTATCCGGACACATCGCGTACTCATCACTAAATGCAACCGAACTCACCTTAATTTGTACCATCGCGGACGGAAATCCAATGCCATGTCCACTGGTCGCGTCCAGGGGAGGGTTGCATATCCCGCCGACTTCCGTGGATCCGAAAATGTCTTTGACGATGTCCAGATCAAAGGACGGTTCGATTTGCCTTAATATTTGGGGCGTGATCTTTGCGCCACACACAATGACAGTCGTTAGACTGTCCAACTGAATTCCTCGCTTCTCAATCGCCTTGGCGACCAGCAGAATCCAGTGTGGAGTCCCGAACACCGCTGTCACCTGCGCCAAGGTGAGGGGAGAGGGATTCGAATCATTCGGTTGCTCAAATTGTATTCCGAAGGGAGCTCGCATTCCGTATTGGCGAAATGAATTGTACACATGCGGGTCCAGGCGCACACTACTTTATATACATTGGAATGTTTTGCGCCCTATGATCATTCTGCGAATACATCATAAAACGACAGTGTGCATAACACTGTCTGAAGTGTTTTGCTTGCCTGTACTGTAACATTTGTCCTAAAAACACTGTCTAGAGACATGATCCAAGCATGCGTATGCATGGTACCAAACATGTTTCAACATGCATGGGGCGCGTATCCACATATATATTTGGCATTGTGTGTGCTGTGAACGCCGTGTCTTTTGTATGCATGTATGTGAGCAGTGGGACCGTTGGGAAAAGAGCTGTTCCAAAAACCTACACCATATTTCAAGTAATATACCTGTTTTTAATCGTGCTCATGACTGAATACCCTTCATTTTTGAAGAGTATAAAAATGTTATGGAAAAGAGTGATATGAAGAAGTGATACGGGTACACCCTATCTGAAGGGAGTTCGCAGCACTGATCCCCCGCTTTAAAGAGAAACTGCAAATAAAAAAAAAAAGTTTTTTTTTAAACAGACTAGATGGGACAAGCATGTCAAGAAAACAATTTTTCGGCGAGAAAAAACATTTTTTACAGCAATATTTATTGCGTGAGACTGATTTGAGTTTGCGGCTATTTTGCCGGTTTTAAATCGCGCCACGTAGTTGGGATTCCGTGACGTTGAATCCCAATCGGCAGCTATACTTCTCATTGGCTAAAAGTTTAATTGACAGCTTAGATCTTGGTTGTTAAACCTTTGTTATATGTTGCAATTTCCTTTTGAACAGCATATTTTTACGTTTAAAGAATAACCCATGTGATGAGAGTTATTATTCTTTACAAACGGAAGTGCCCGTGTTTACAAGACGGGCACTTCCGTTTGGATTCATACCATAACAAGCAAAAGCTTCGCCATTCTTTCATGGCCGCCGAAGTCTCCGCTACTGCCTGTCTCGCCTACCTCGACTAATCGTTTCGCCGATGTGATCAGTGTTTCGTGCTGACCCAGGTGCTTGAGTGAGACTTCTTGAAGTGAAGTAGTGTGTGCTTAGCAGCTGTCGCAGGTTGATAGGAAGCGATGCGGGGTTTTCGCTTTCATAGCGCGGTTCTTTCGTTTTCCTCTTTGCCTGCTTAGCCTTTCTTTTTTTTTTTTTTGCGTTTGCAAATGTTGACTTTTCGGAGATGTCAGATGAGTGATCCCGACAGCGAGCCTTCCAGCAGCCATGTCGCCCCGAAAGGAATGTTATCTGGCTCGAGGCCATCGAGCGTTGGCATAGCGACAAACGCGTCCAGTTACGTTCTTGTCATACCGCTCCGGAGGCCGTCGAGATTCGCACCGGGTGCCCCGGGCGCATCGAACGTCCGCGACCAGACGCAGCTGTTACGTAAAAAAAACCTGGCACAGCCAGGTGATTACGTAATAGTTGTCCGCAGAAGCCCTCGGACGTTCGAATTCTGCGTTAGTGGACAGATCTTGTTTCTCGGCATTCAAACCATCTTACGTAAGTTGTTTGAATGAATATGTAGTGTTATCGTAAATCTTCGCTTGTGATCGCGGCCTTGTAGATTATCGTATTCGTTTTGCTGGAGAGACGCAAACGACGGGCATAACAAAATCAGTTGCATATTCCGCATATCTTGCAAAAGCACTTCCCCAGTCACCCTGCGAAAAGTGCGGAACACGGAGTCCGCACCGTCCCGACTTCCCAGTCGTTTACCTGCTTTAGAGCAGTTTGTATCTGCTAGTAGTTATGTCTACTGAAACTTGAAACCGGGTGCAGTGCCAGAGAGCAAGGAGACAAAGCTTGGAAAGCTTGCTCGCCCTCCCCAATTTCTGAACTTTCAAGTGATTGTACCGTAATAACTGCACAACGCCTCTTCCCAAAAGAACAAAAAAAAAAAAAGAGTATTACGTTCATTACGTAAAAAATGGTCTCAGTTCATGCACCACTGTGCAGGTAGGAAATCTTGCCCAAATTTATTCACACCGCACGATGAGCGGAACACGTCGCTGTGAAAACGCAGTCCAACACGAAGTATAAAAACGGCAGATTTAGGACAACAATTCGAACTTCATTGTTCAATTAAAACGACGTAATTTTGTTGAAAACGCCCGCAGCTTTTTACTCGCGGTATGTGTCGGGAATCCTCCACATTTTGAAAAGGAACGAAGGGAGATTTACTTTTAAAAACGCTCGCCTCGACCTCTTGGACCAGTTTGACTGGATCAGCTGACGACGACGGAACTGAACCCGTTTAACCTCAACCCCACAACAGCCAATTTGCGCTCCGTGTTGGGTACATACTTCCAAGCACTGCACCACACACACCACGAACCTTTCAGTTCTTTGTCGCATCGCCGTGTTGCACCAAACAGAACGAGATCGCCGAAGTCAACGCAGCGCTGTCGTGAACGTTGGCTCGTGGTTGCGCACTCGTGGACCCTGTGACTCCCTTCGCTTTCAAAGCACACACGACGATTACGAATGATACTTTGCGTCTTCCGGGAACATCACAGGGGCGCTTCTCCGGTCACGTATTCGCTATGTGCTCGCAAACCCCGCAGCCTCTCGTGTACCGTCAAAACAAAACAATACCGGCGCCATGTTTAGCGTGCGTTGTTGCCAGATCTTACCGTAAGTCGAGACGCTGCCATAGAGTAATATACACAAGGTAAAGAGCGGACACTGCCATAGGCCCCAGCGGCCCAGATAGACCAGTGACAGGTAGCGCTCTTAGCGGGCGGTATTAATTGTAATCTCATTCCGTTTCCGGTCAAGTTAGTTTCGGTTTCGGTTTGGACGTTCTGCTCCAGTTCTCCGGTACCCTTCTCTTCTTTTTTTTTTTTGTTTTTTTGGTGTTTTTTTAATACTGACGCATTTTTGCTTAATTTTTATAATAGAGCCCATGAAAAATGTGTTAAACAGTGTTTCAACTGACTTCACAAAGCAGAGGTATATATATATTTCTTGCTCTTTTTCTATTGGAAAGCATTGAAGTTACACAATCGCCGCATTGACTCCTGGCTGGTGGAGCATTTTGGGGTCAAAAACAGTAAGTGGTTCGAACACATTTTATTGGACCACATTCATGTATACATGATTTACTTCAGAAGCTCTGTATGTTTTATACGAAAGAGATCGATACTCACAAAAATAAATGATTATGAAGGACTTCGGCATATCGTACACTTCGTAATAGATTCTTAGCGGAACCAAGTTAACAAAACCTTTCCACGGACAACCTGCTGTATGATACATTTACTTTCACGCCGACTCGGGTACGGGACGTAAATGCAAAAATAAATAAGACATCGCTATCATTACCGGTCATAAGAGTATAATAACAGTGTGAAGCACACACCGGATAGCACAAATTCCCGATTTTCGGCAAATATAAAAAAACACCAATTTGCATAGCATCAAACTCACTGCGGGCGAGCCATCACCAAACAATGAGAACTCTATTCGAAATCTGACAAGATTCAACGTCCCTAAACATTACCCGAAATTGTTCAGAAATGAAATATATCTTCAGAAAAAAGTGGTTGAAGAACTATGGACAGTGGATACAAAAGTGAACACATTTTCTTTCAAATATTTTTAGCCTCTATACACTATTTTCTATCAAAATTTTGTAGAAAGTGGACAAATATTTTTATTAGGGAACCGCGATACACATTCGCTGGAAAAAGGGGAAACAAATATTTGGAGAGCAAGCTGCACCGCCCACTTAATAAGCACTTTTTGTTTTTGGTTTGGCAACCGCCTCTGCTAATACACTATTAACAGTTAAACTTGTCTCGTTCTTACTAGCAACTGAAGAGTGCAACTGAACTTTGTCCATATTCCAATTAAGCAATCAAACATGTCAACACAAGCGTATTCTGTAAAACAATTTAAAAAACCCTTTGTGGTAGTCTACTGGGCAAAGGCTATAACCACCCAAACCTCAAAGTGTGCTATACAAGGCGGCACACACTCCTCGAACTTGTGTCACACTCTCTATTATAGGAAGAAAGTGATTTTCTAGCTGCTGAATGAAATGAAAGACAGCTTGTGATGGTATTACTAAGTTCCCGAAGAATTTTCCAGGCACGTGGTATGCTTTAGGAACAAGACAGTACTGGTGAGGCCTGGTCAAGTTATTAGACTCATCCGATAGCAGCTGAGAACAGCCACAGCTGTAAGTTGTCTGTTCAAGCAAAAGCTTGATCAAATAGCCCCAAACGTAATAAAAAAGTGGACGAGTCATCAATTATGTTAGACCTGATGTCTGATGCCAGCTCAGAAATATCCTCTAGTGGCGGGAAGTTATCAATTGGAAGACATTTCACGATGTCTGAAATTAAACTTTCATGGTGCGAAGCTATTTGCAACTGCTTTAGGAGGTCAGCCTTGTCATCCTCTACGTTTTCATTGTCCGACAGTTTGAACAGTTTCTTTATCCGGAGGTGTTTTAGTCCTGAGGTGAACTGATGCACATTTGTGTTTGTGTAGCAGCCCAGCATTTGTCGTATATAGCTCCAAAAACGTTCTTAAGTGTGTCTTGCTGCAGGCGTCGTGTAAGTAAGAACTTAAAGTCATGGCTGCTTGAGAGCTCATCTCAGAGAATGTGGACACTTTTTATAGTAACTTGCCACCCAATGATGGCTTATGGCTGCCTCCTACTTTGGAACTGCCATGCTGAAATCCATCCGAGTTACTGGTGGAGAAAATCAAGTATTTCAGATTCTCCCTTCAGAATGGCATGACGCAACTTCTGCCCTGTCTTCTTGAATTTTTTTAGCTATTTAGACAATCAAAAAGTATGCACATCTTATCACAGAAATAGGCTGTAGCCATGACTGCCTCAGGAAGATCCATGGCATAAACAACGGATTTGATTGGAAGAAAGAGTGAGGCACTCAGTACCTGTGGGGCACAATTTTCTTCCATGTTACAGAAAGGTTCTTGAAAAAATGTGTCTTTCAGTACGTTTCAGAGCCAATTACAAGCTCATCTCATGGATAGAACAATAAAGTTCAACAATAGAAGACCACTCAATGACCTCATTTCCAATGCAAAGTTTGTGGGCTTGGAGATTGCTCTTGGTTGTTTTGGGAAGGTGTGGAACATCTATGACAGAGTAAACGTGTTCGTTGTCAACTTCAAAAATGGCTTATCATCACACACACCAAGCTTACGTTTGAAGCTCCCTAACCACAGACCACAGCCTTTACTGTGAAGCCAACAGTCTTAAAGGGGCGATGCACTGATATTTGTATTTTGCTCAAATACCGCTGAAGACGAATCCCTGACGTTAATGATCTGTGAAATACCCTTTCGTTTTCACCACACGCAATCGAAGTCGCAGAAAAAAAAATAAAGAAAAACGAGCAGAGTTCACCCCTCAACTCTCAGCCAGAACAAGCGGCCCCGTGATCTGGAGCCGATTATATGCCACCAATGTTGATCATAGCCATGCGCTGGAGTTGGCATGGCACAGGACACGCGCTGAGTTCCAGACGTTGTTATGGTTCGGCTGTTGTCGTCATTGCAGCGATTGGACACAGGACACTACCCGAATGTTTCTCGAGCTATTGATTATCACGAGCCCAAATCGAGTGTCCACGCCATGCTCGGGTCCAATCTATGAGCCGTATTCAAATATCGTCACTGGGCGGTACTGCTACCGCCCAGCTACGTCATCAGTTTTTTTCGAAGGAGAGATTGAATGAAAACACTCGTTTTTTTCCTCGAAATTACAGCGCAACAAAGGAGTTTCCTGGTCAGTGGCGTTGCGTGCGAGTATCCTTGAGTCCCACTAGTGCAAGCAAGCTCGTGTAAAGTGAAAAACATTCCAATTGAATATCATTGCACCACCCCTTTAAGCTCCCGAATGAGAGAAATGAGGAGACTGCGTTAAACAAAAGACGTTGTTGAAGTGCGCACAACAGTGTATGCAAGGGGCTAAACGCACCTCCGGGAAATTTCAGACAGCGTAACAACCAAGGCTCTATCTGCAATGTTAGAGGTTCATTCAACACCGTCATCTGTGAACCCATGGACAATGTTGTGTGCAGGGTCGTAAGTTATATTATTTGTTTTTAAACAATCTCATCGAAAATCAACATGCACACACGTTCAAGTGCGACCAGAAAGCCCGGCGGGATAAGCTCGAACCGATCGACCCCACGAATTCACGCCGAGCATGCGAGCACACGGGCGGTCATGCGTCACCTTGATTGATGCAAGGTCGACAGAACATGATGCAGCAGAAAGCACAGATGGACGGCACGCACGGCCCAGACGAACGACGCAGGGACGAGCAGAGGCGACGGCGTGCAGGCAGGCAGGCCATGGCAGGCGCCATTCATCACGTGGTTTTTGTGACGTATTCAGTTTAAACTATTTAGTCGTTTTATGTACTTTAAACAATTTTAAAGCATTGCCATTTAAAAAATAAATACTTTCCACATAAAGAGTTTTAATTAATTTTAACCAAATTGCAGAAAAGCGCCACGTAGCGGAGGGTATTAAACGCACTATCTGGGCCGCGAATCGGCTCCTGTGTCCTCTCTTTACGTTTACTATATTACTCTATGACGCTGCGTCGTTTAACTCATTGAGTTATTATAATAAACGCTAGAGGCTCAGCTGGCGCTAGTGTCTACGGGACTTCCGGTTGCAAATTGAACCAGACAACATGCCGTCTACTTTTCCTGTCTTCCTGTGTATTCCTATGGGAAAACGCGCGTGAATTTTGTCTCGTCGCCGGAAAATAACATTAATAACTTTTGTTATTTCGGTTGTACTGGATAGTATGTACCTTTATTAATATTGTGAAAGTGTAATTGCTTTAGTTACAGCATTTTTCCTTTACAACTGAACGATGTTAAACTTTGCTATATTTCAGGCCCAAACCACTGTTCCATTGCAGGTATGTAGAAACGAGCGACGATTCCAAGCAAAATAACAATCGAAAGGAATGTAGAGTGTGTTCAAAGTTCGCCAGCATTCCGTTGGTGCTTATATACTGCTAATATGCCTGTCCTCTCACTATATGAAAATGACCCCGTCGTGCATCTTTACGAGTGGTTAAAAAAACGTTCGAAACGTAAAGAATAAAGTACGTGGGCTACGATACGTGTGTTTTCTAATCATTTACTATGTTTGGAAGTTTTTATGGCGCACCTGTTCCCTGGCTTCCACCCTTTTTGCAAAGAATTGGAGCGTGCGAGTGATGATTTGAACACAGAACAAGCATCTTCGCATATATTCATGAGCAGAAAGAATAAAGCAATACTTATTTATTGCAAATCGGACTATATTACGTGACTTTCCATTTATTTTGATCGTCTGCAAGCACAAGGAGTTACTCATCCAGTGTTACTGCGTAGTTTTTGCGGTCTCTCTTGGTTTTCCACATGTCCTTCGTTCGTTTGGCACGTATATCCCCCATGCTGGAAAGCGCTGACGCCGTCTTCGCTCCCACAGTGTCCGACAGAGCACATAAATACACGTACGAAGCGTTTCAGCACCGTTTTTCATGCCATGATTTTAAAATAAAAACGCCGTAACTGGCTAATTATTTCCCCTAAACATGTTCAACCAACTAGCCCAAATCCAAACCCTTCTGTAATTATTTCATCTGCGTGTCTGGGAAATGTTCCAATGTGCCTAGTACGTACGAATTATTCGTGATATTTGCTCTTATAATCGAGCGCAGAGAGGAAATGCACTCGCTTTTTTCCATAGAAATGCATTACCGGAAGTCAATTTCGGACTGCTTGCTGTCTGCTTCAATTTGCAACAGCACACTAGCGCCAGTTGAACCTCTAGCGTACATTATAATAACTCTATGGTTCAGCTGGTTCAACTCAGCAGCCAAGTCAATAAAAAAGAGAAAATCCAAGAGTGAGGGGCGGTGCTTAGTTCTCCTCCGCGGCGGTCGAAAGAGCGGGAGTTTCAAATGTGGAGATGTTCTGACTCCGACTAAATTATGTCCTGTGGCGTAAATATAGCTAAAAATTTTTTTTTTTTCGCGGAACATTTGTTTTGTGACATGTTTGTCCCGATTAGGCTGTTTAAAAATAAACGCTTTTTTTTCTTTGTAGTTACCCTTTAAGAATGCTATAGCGGAAGTTGTTTTAGCGATAATGTCAAATAAGTATTGCATGTACCAATGCTCATTACTTGGGAATACACTACTTGAACTTTAAGTATAGCATACAATTCTTTGCGTAGCGTCAGCGAAAAATTACGCCAATTTTTGTCCGTCTTCGCTTACTTGCGCCGTAGATCTCCCACAGTGTATTCGATCATACAAACAACCGCCGTTTTGACATTTAAAATTAAAAGAAAATTAATTCATAAGCTTTAAATGAGATAGCGATGAGTGCCGATATTAATTATCATCTGGTCTAGGGTCACTGGCGCTACATTTGGGCGTACAATGAGCTTTAAGCAATGCATACGGTTTATTTTTTTATTTTTTTTGCGTGAAAGAAACTTTGTAATTTTCTTGATTGTAAAAACTCTCTGTACTTGTAACATTCGTAATTGCAGAGGCCGTCATCTCAAAAGGAGTGCCTCTGGATGGTCGAGTATTTCCTCAGGTGTTTCGGGGAATACTTTTAAGAATCTGTACAAATAGAGAGGGTGTGGGAAAAAATGAAATTTTTTCGGGAGGAAACTGCCAATCACGGCAAACGTCAGGAATTACACAAGTAAAACAGACTTGTATAGTGCTCATTGCAAGCAATCACTTGTAACATTTTAGAATTTTTTGTAATAATTTGATTGCATTCATTAGGAAGTAATCGCAAGAGTAATGTGATTTCGTTTGGAAGGACTAACATTACTTGGAACTGTTACTAGTTATTTCTTCCTTCTCTAATGGTGCCCTTTGTTTCTAAAAGTTTTCAACCAATGAAACCTCAAATCAAGACTCCGGCAAAGATTAGTTTATTCAAATTGACGGTTTCAGAATATCAGTAGTTTCTAGTTTGGTGATTCTAATCCATTAATGGAGAGTACGATAGACCCGTTTTCGAAACCGGAAGAAAAATATGTCGTTTGGAAAATCTGATGTAATCGGAGAAGCAACGGTTGCCTTTTTCGAGTAACGGTCAATTTCCTTTTTTTTTTCTTTTAATCGAGTAATCTAATTGAATACTTCTTAACCAGAAGTAATTGTAATCCCTATAGATTACTTTTTGCTCTTCTATTGAAAAATCCGACAAAAACTTCCAGTGATACTCGGTAAAAACGGGTTAATTTCCACTCATTTTCACCAGAAACCACCGTAGTTTACCAGTGTTTTGGTGGAAATATTACCAGTCACCACTTTCGGTGACCAGACTTCGGTAAACGTTTTCCCGGAGCCACTTTCGGTTAAAATCTGTCAAAAACTTCCAGTGACATTCGGTGGAAACGGGTTAATTTCCACTCATTTTCACCAGAAACCAGCGTAGTTTACCAGTCTTTGGTGGAAATATTACCGGCAGCAACTTTCGCTGGAAGATTTACTAGAACCGCTTTCGATTACCCGTCGCTGGAATCCTACCGGAAGTCACCCTCGTTTGACGGACACTGAACTTCACTGGAAGTTGACGCAAGGGGAACGGCTAAAGGCAAGGAAACCAAGAGGAGCAGAAGGACTGAGTTTGTAATGGTGGCCGCAAACGCAGTGGCATTCTCGTGAGTGCGTGTGTTAGCTCGAGGCGACGTTCTAATCCTGCAAGAAGCGCGTGCAGCGAGCTGTTTTGACGACCCGAAAAGGTGGGCAGCGATCACCGGCAACTTGCTATTTGCGACAGGCAGAAGTCGGGGCCAGAGCAGGTACGAGACCACTCGGGCGGCATTCTCGTGAGTGGGAGTTTTAGCTCGGGACGACGTTGCAATCCTCAAGAAGTGCGTGCAGCGAACTGTTTCGACGATCCAGAAAAGTGGGGGCTTTCCCCCGCTTTCATCCGAAACGAGTTTACCAGTCTTTGCTGGATTATTTGCGGGCAAACAGATTTCGCTGGAATTTCACCGGCATCGGGTTTCCAGATTTCGCTGGAACGTCACCGGCAGCCACTTTCGTTTACGAGACGACCCGGTTTTGCTATAAATCTTACCCAAGACTTGTGACCGATCGCTTCCCTGTTTACCGAACTTCACTCGAAGCCGACGCGAGGGGAGGGGGAAACCGAGACGAGCCGGGGACTGGGCGTGTAATTATGGTGCCTCGCACCAAGGACGAGTCCCCACGCACCCTCTCTCCCTCGCATTGGATTCATGGGGAAAATGCAAGAGGGTCGTTTTGCTGACTTTTTTTTCTGAAGAAAACCGGCTTCTTTTCCGTCAACGAGCAACGGCCGGCCAGGAACGAACGCTGAGCCTCGGCTTCTCGTTCCATGTGTGCGACCTGTATCTTCCAAAGCAGCTGGGTGTACAGATGAAAAAAAGATATATTGTTCAGTGACCTGTTTCTTACGCCTCTTTGTCCGTCCGGCTTCAGAAGCATTCAGCAAGCAAAAAAGACTCTGCCCAAGAGTTCTCAACGTCGGCGGATGTTCGTTTCGCGCGTTCGTGGTTTTCGCTAAGCGTGCCAGTAGCAATGTGTATGTGTCCGCCTGGTGCACCCACGGCGACGGCACCGGGGACGACATCGTGAGTGTGCCCGGGATCTCTTCACGGCGGCGGATGTTCGTTCCGCGCGGTAGTGGTTTTCACTAGACGTGCTACTAACAGTATACGTGTGTGTGTCCGTGTGGTGCATCTGCACGGTTTTATTAGTTCAACTACCGTACGTCTAGGAATTTACCCAGCGGCATTGTGAGTACTTGAAAGATATCTTTTGCGACAAAGAACTCGGTTGTTCCTATTTGGTCTGATTGCTTTTGTGTACGTCTGTGCAAATCGTTTCACTGGTATCAACCCTGTTAAATAAATACATCAACCTTCAGGTCTCTATGGACTAACCACTTTAATTGTTACCGAATCGTCCAGCACCTGGTAAACATACACCAACCACGGTTCACAGGCTTCCTCCTAAAAGCCTTTGCTTAACGTCCGAAAAAAGAAAGAAAAAACACGGTAAATTCCGGCCAGTCAGGTGATCTTCTTGTAAATTCTGGCTTTATTGGAAGTGAAAAGAGTCCCGAAATCTAGTGAAATAGATTTTTACTTGGAATAAACTTCCGGTAGAAATCCGGTGACATTCTGGTAAACAATCTGGTGACATTCCGGTAATCTACGGCTTTACTGTAAGTGAAAACAGTCCCATAATCCAGTAAAATAAACTTTTACTGGAAATTGCATTCCGGTAAAAAATATTTTTCAGTAAGGTTCACAACTCACAAAAAGTGCTTAGGTGTCCTGGGAATTTTTTTATGCATCTTGTTTCTATGATTGTTTTTAACAATTCTAAGAAACATTCGGCGTGGGCGTAGAATAATCATCAAGCTCGTGACTCCTTCCTCAAGCGTGATTCATTAAATCTGTATTTGCTTTTTCTTTGTATGTGAAAACTGCACGTTGTGCTTCTTGCATGTAAAAAATATACATAGGGGCAGGTTAGATTTGTAGGGTGTTAACCAGCATCCTAAGAGTATTAAGACTAATTTAGTGTTAATACTCTTAGGACTAATTTAATTTAATTTAGTGTATTAACACTAATTTGTAGGGTGTTAACCCTACATTAACACATTAATTTGTAGGGTTAACACCCTACAAATTAGATTTGTAGGGTGTTAACCAGCATCCTAAGAGTATTGTTCTATCGCCCTTAGTTTATTAGCCCTGGGACATCTGTAAAAGATAATGCATTGAAACAAAAACATATTGCTGCTGTGGGGTTCATAACTCTGGATTGATTTTTAAACAGTTAACTTTTCTTATAATTTGGCCTATCTATTAAAAGCGTACATATTCCCACATTAATAGACAAAACTGAATAAATATGGGATATAAAAGGCTGTTATTTCTTGATAACATTCTGTTAAAGAAATTAATATGCTAATGAAAATCCTGCTGGCCTGGGAGACTCGGCGTCCTTTCGCGCCAATGAAAGACTCATCGACACACGTTTCATACTTGAATCTCAACGACGTTTCATCGACATGGCTACGTTTCGCCAACAAAACATGATTGCTTCGCCATTCATGAGCCACGGTGACGGCAGCGATGTTTATCCCGCGGAAAACAAGACAAACTTACTTGTGACAGTTGGTTCACGGCTTTCCGCGTATAGTGCATCGGGAAGCACAATAGCGGGCGTTTCAGCAAGAATTTAGCTTTGCAGGGTAACATACGGCAACACCAAACACGATTCTACACAGAGTGAAATCTCAGAAGAAAAGAAGGTTCATTCAAAAACGGAATGCGTTTTGGCAATGACCGGTGCCCGGTGATCGCCAAAAATCTGTGTACAGATTTGTGAATTATTAAATATAAAATAATTTAGATCTCCTTAAATTTAGTCACACCTTGGCTTTCCACATTGCTGCAATTCTAAATTATACAACTCAGTGTAATTTTGAGTACCTTTTTTTTTTGTTTGGCCAATATAAGTTTTACATTGGCTTTCCCTGTTGTTTCTTTTTAATTCAGAAATTTCTCACTAATTGCTCGTGAGGTACACGCGGCTAGAAAATCGCGTGATTAAATATCACGCCGCCCTGTTAGCATATTAAATATAGTTTGCGTGTAATATACCTTGTATTTCCTGAATGCATCCACAATTTCGTTTGCATCGGCAGATTTCGATAAAAGGACAGTCTTCGCTCCAGAGGTGATGCAACCCAGATACGTCCGGAACGCAAAAGTCGATGATATAGGTACGCAGGAAGCCACAACGTGGTGGTTGATGGATGGTTGAGAAGACCTTAACATTTTGAAGGAGAAAAAAGAAGAAACACACACAAAAAAACAAAAGCTTAAGAACTGATTCTGTAAGACGACTATTGATACTACAACACCAACACGTCACAGTGTACGCGCGATGTACTTGGTAACGTACTCTCTACCTATTTATTTATTTATTTATTTATACTGTCGGCCCTTTACAAGGCCTTTACAGGAGTGGTAATACATACAACATGTAAAAGAACAATCATGTACTGACACTTCAAAAAAGAAATTCACCCGGAGGAATAGACAAGCAAAAGATACTATCAAAACACAAAGTCACGGCATATTATCAAACACTATACTCTTTATATTTTTAACAAAATCACAGACATTTGTCATAGTGACGAGGGAATTCGGGAGTTGGTTCCATCCTTTATTGCCCTACGAAAGAAACTAAATTTAAAACAACCATTTTTGGCAGATGGTTCCCTGATGTGCATGCTATGTCGATGTCTCGTACATTCACTGACGCGACTGACTGATGCAGCTGGTGTGAGCAGACGAGGGTTTCTTTGTTTTTTGGTGTATATTCTTTGTTGTGTAATGTGCATTGCGTTGAGTATCGCGCATGGTGTCCCCACCAAAAAAGGTTTACAAGATTTTTTTCTTTTTTTTCATTTCGAAATGTAAACTTTGCATCGCTGATCTCTTATTCTACGCCCAAATGGAGTGCTAGCGGTTCGAACCACAGGCAAAAGTTTCAGTACTAACCGTTGTATTATTCAACAGTTATACTTGACTTTCTGCCATTTTAAGCGGGAAAAGTGGCGGCCGACAGAGCCCTCAAATACTTGGAGCTCTATGGTGCCAGTTACGCTAGTTACCAAAAACGGACAAAATTGGGCCCCATTTTCTTAGTGAAATTTTCAGAAAATAACTTCTAGGTTTGAATAAGATACAGGATAGTGCTGAAACTTTGACATCTGATGGGGACCGCTAGCGCTAGGTTTTGGCGAAGAATGATGGAGAATGAGTGTTCGGCAATGCGTAGTAATTGTTATTGCTTTAAAAAAAGGAAAAAAAAACAATTCTGTTTCAGGGTTACACGCCGTATATTGTTTGTTGTTGGTGTTGTTTGTGTGTTAGTTTATAGAAGTCTGAAGGTACCGCCTCTGGATGCCGCCACCTTGCGGCTTGCGTGTAGGTTGCCAGAGTGCCGCCCAAACAAAGCACATTCCATTCACGGTGGCCAGAGAAGGTTTTGAACCGTGGCAGCTTGCAAATGTGACTAGAGTGCATTCTCAACAAAAGGGTAGTCGTAGGGTACTACATTTAGGGTAGTCAGGAGCCGTCACAGATATCGCTACCCCCCCCCCCCCCCCCCTGAGTAACACAGACGACCCCATGGGTAGTCACACGGCATGCAATCAACAGGTAGTCACAGTGAGTACCCCCAAAAGCAACATGGCGGCTGGCAAGCGACAGCGGAGCAATACGAGTAAGGCCTAGCGAGCTGGACTGCTTTTTGCTAAAATACGATTCTGAAGCGCGTACGTTCGTTAGCTTCCTTCCGTGCGCACTAAAGCACTCCAAGACGCACCTCGAAGCACCGGCACCGCACCTATTACCGGTAGGGGCGGCGATGTGAGGGGGGGGGGGGGGGGCTTTCGAGGGCTGCTTTCGCGCGGCCGGCTGCATTTACTTCGCGGCCAGAAAACATTCAAAGAAGGATTCGTATAGCGACAAATGAAATGATGCCTTTATTGAACAGACAATCTGCTTGCTGTGCTTGTCGGAAGTGATCCGGCGTTTTCGGTTGACAGCGGCGACGCGAGGCATCACCGATTCAAGCGGCGCCGGTTCCGATCGTTCAACGCTCCTGCTCACCTGTTAGCATTCGTTATCTAATTGCAAGTCCCTGGTAATCCCCACCGCGTCTGTGCACGCACTTGGCGCTATTCACAGGACGGAACACCATTCAACTGGCTATGTCACTGATCCCACTGGGACGAGAGGCTGAGAATCGAACCCTTGTGGCTGCTCCGTGGAGCCATGGAACGCCTCCATGTTTTTCACTCAAATAAGTAGACACATGAACGCGCGACTCCTTGAATTGGGTGGCGACACGCGCCACCTAACTGATAGCGCTGAAACTAGGAAAAAAGAAACCAATAGTTTTTGCTCTGAGCGTCTCGCCAGACATGCACCCACACCACACACCTACGCGACATACAGACAACAACGATTATTATACATGTAGGCGTCCACAAACAGCACAAGGTACAATTCAAGAAATTGACGCTCTACATTACTATACACGCGACTAGTCGGCACCACCAGCTTATATACTGCTGTATTTTCTGTGACCAATTAGGATGGTGACCACTGTCATATTTTGCATAAATACGAAAAGACTGTACAAGACTTATCCGTATATATTATTTTCCTCTACTTCCCTTAGGAAAGCGCTCTATCTCTAATGTAATCCATTGCAAACGTGAACTGCGGGTTATAAATCGAATTGAATAGTCGCTACACGTCACGTTTTGATCAGTTTTGTTTTCTCGCTTGCCGACACTTCAAGTATACAGAAGCCTGTTTAATTAATTGTTTTAATTATCGAAACAAATTTCTGAAATCACAACTTTCTGAACACGCTAATGCATTTTCTTTTCTCTTTTTACATATCCGATGACTTCAGCGGCGGTTGAGTAATTGTTGAGTACACTGAGCACGCGCAGATGATTCTAGCGAAGCCCGTCCGCCGGTCCTTCCTGAAGCGTTGTTTCAGTTTTCTTGTTTTCGCTACGATTGTTTCTGCTCAAGCACGTGTCTTTCAAATATACATTCTATGCGCTCGCGCTCACGCCAAGAGGACAGTGCAGAATTGCCGTTTTCACATCCGTGCATTCACCGACAGTGAACGCGAAATACGTATGCTAAATTATCTAAAGCCTGGTTCAAACAGTTGCATTTGACTGCGTTGCGGCAGCGAGAAACCAGGACATCCCTGCTACTTATATCGCGTGCCAAGACGATTCCTTCGAATTGGATCCCACGCTTCATGCGGAGCACAGATGTGCAGGTGAGTCGCCTTCGGTTCTCGACGCAATGCTGTCAAACACATTCAAACGCAATTGTCTGAACCGGCCTCAATCATCAAAAAACGCCGAGAACATAGTTCTGTGCGCTGCACCTGATGGCTTCTCCAACAATACTTTTTCTAAAAAAAATAAAACCTAAACCCAATAGCACGTGTATGTTTACCAACGCCTTATTTTTGGAAATTTACTTGGAATCTTTTATATAGGTAAAAGTAGAGCGTGCCGAAAGGCCTGAAATCCTAGTCCTCTTCAAAGCACTCCACCTTTGATGACACACATTTGTTTGAAGCATTTTTTTATAGAGTATTCTCGATGAAATGTGCCAAATGAGTCAGTGAAGGCGAATCATATATCCCAAGACAGAGAAATACAGAAATACACGGGTATGATCCCAGATATCTGTGTACGTTCGTCCTGTCCAGTCTCAGTCGTGGTGTTCAATGCTTCATACTTCACTGCAGTTGAAAGCAAAAAAAATTGGGTATGACAGGCCTGCAAGTTCGGCGGAACCGAGGAGGCCATTTGCAACTGATCTGCACGCAGAACTGACCGATCACACCTTTAATGAGAGCACACTCTTTACTGAAGCACATAATAAAAGATGACAAAAGTATCTCGCCCGGCGAACATTCCAGTCCACTCACGCCCGTGCGTAGCTTCCTGTGCTTTTCTAGAGATTTGTTTAAATTCCTAGAGCAGGACGCCAGCTGCCAGCTGTTTACTACGTTTACTAGCAGTACAGGGTAAAACCCGCGACAGAACCAAGAAGGACAACCGCGATACTTTTTATCTGCCTCGGGTTTTAGTAGGTGCCCACCAAGGTTGTCTGAACTCTTTGGAAATGTTTGTTTTCTGCCAGTTTAGGCGAACTGAGGCACACGCCTCTTTCGACCGGTTCAAATTTGAATAAATGGTAACCAACGAACAGAGAAAACAAGTTTCAAGTACTTTTTGACATTTTTGAAGTGACTTTTACTATTGAACGACTGCATGCACTTGAATATTTAATTCAAAAGCTTATAAAACGTGACTATCCCATGCATGTCACCTGCCAACAGGGTGGTAACGCTCAATGGCTCGAGCCCAATGGGTAGTTAAAGCCGTCAAAACGCATGATGACTAGGGGGGTGCTCACTTTTTCTCAGAGTGTGCAAGCTCCGCCAATACCACAAGAAACACAAAGCCTGCGCCACCTCACCTCCCCGCCCCCGCTCTCTTTACGTCACCACTATAGTAGATCAAGGCAGCGCCACCTAGCATGAGTAAGCATTGTGGCCCTGACACCAGCGTCTCTCGCAGACTCTCCCAAGGAGCTCGGCGACGCCCAAACGAACGTTCGCCCGCTAGCTTTGCGGCGTCTCTCCCTGAGCTTCGGCGTGTTTGCCGCTTGGGAGCAGGTCGGGGATACACAGACGATGACGTCACGTGCAGGTCATGTCCCGTGTATTGGGCCTTTGGTGCCGAAGAAAGAGTGCGGCGTCTGCTTCGCGACGGAGTGACGGCTTTGCGACGTCGGTTCAAGAGAGAGCGGAGGAAGCGAAGCTCGCTGCCGATAGAGCGGGGCGATGTCGTGAGTCAGCAAAACGCGCACGCACAGAAAGAAGCACAGGAACGCAGCACATTTACTGCACAGTATCCGTTTGGTCAGTTACAGTAAGCGCGCAGAGATGATAGAGAGTTTTAGGGAACCGTTTGTGCACATCCGATAGGGTACGGTGGGCCCTCCGGTACGAACTGTGCAGGCGCGAGTCTTCTGAGGTAGGGCATGCGCAGTTCGTACCGGAGGATCTGTAAAAGCGGTTACCTAAAACTCTCGAAATCGGCTAAGCGACGATGCAGTTTTGGCGCTCGGCTTGATTTGCTGTAGGGTGATTCCACGAGAGATCGAACCTGCAGGTCCACTCAAGATTTTTTTTATTTTTTCTGTTCTGTTTTTAATATGGTGATGTACACACAAATGAATCGTACGAAACTGAACTTTTTTTTTTTCTCGAAAACGCGTTTTCACAACGAGAAAAAAAAATGTTTCAAGATTGCGCGACGGTCCTGCTCCCACTGCGGACTGCATTAGGTGCCACATTTGCGATCCTATGTAAGGCAGGAAAAAAGCGGTAGGAAAAACTGTTTCCCGTTTCATCTTGTACACCAAAGTTTAAGTCAACTGCGTGCAAATATTATGTTCTTTATGAATAAAAAAAATAAATAAAAAATTCATAACTTTAGACCAGGAGCAACAAATACACCGAATTTCAGGCCTTTTACCTCAATATATATATGGCAACAGCGGGCTTCACAACTACACATAATATAGGCCAAGGGATCTAAATTAAACCTGCAAATTATGAGCTTCCAATCAAAATAGAAACATAGAAAAAATATACTTTGAAAAAACACATTTTCAGGAAAATACCCATATTGGAAAAACAAAATAAAAAAAAAACCGGTCTCGATTTTAATAAAACTTCTGTGGTACAACTCTCCTTAGGCCAGGCAAAAAGAATGTACAAAAACATGTTGCATCATTTGCTTGGTACAAAATTTCTGAGCGGTCAAAGTGGCGGTTGCGAGGCGTCTTGACTCCCGCGTTTTTCGTTTCACCCCGCTAAGGTTTTTTTTTTTTTCTTTTTTTTTTAGAGGAAGTAATTGTTTTTGTTGCCACAAATAAGAAATTTATGTGCTGTAGCTTGCTGTAATAAAATAAACATATTCCAATTTTTTTTCTTGAGGTTGTTAACGAGCACTCATGATTGTTTACGCTCCTTAATCGCGCTTGGACTTCACATGTCTTGTTTATTAAAACTGCACGGAATAAAAGAACGATGCCTCGGGTACAAGGCTACGGGGCGCTCATGTTACGGCGAAACCAAGAAGGAGGTTCATTTACGTTTGCCACGCGATATACATGATTCGCGGTCGCTGTCAGGAGCTAGTAAGATATTTGAGCTCACGTTTGCCGCGGGGCAAACGTACTCGTTCCCCTTGGCTCCGCCGTAACATAAGCGCCCCGTACCTTTGTACCCGAGGCGTCGCGACTCTGCTTTTTATAGTTCTAATAAGCGAAACTCGAGTAGACCTCAGCCTAGCTCTGGCACGGAGAGTTCCATGCGCTTCTTTCCTTACGTCTAAAAACGCAACAACGACCTAAATATGACGGCCCGTCAACGCCTCCCCTTGAAGAATATTTGGAGAATCCACTACTCTGGGCGCATCGAGGTGGATTACTGCGACAGCTCGGCTAGACTCTTTTTCGAATGCGCGCGGTGCCAGAGTTTGTGTCGGCGCCTCAGTGATGTCATCTGGACGCTTGTGTGTCTGTGCGTGTACGCCCAGGAAAGGCACAGATGCAGAGGGTCACTGCGCGTGAAATTTGACTCTGCCTGGTTCGTGGCCACTGGCGTTGGTCGTCATCGTGGGGTCTCGACGGTCGGAACAGCATTGCGAAACCTTCGGGCTTCAGTTGGTTTGGCGGCGCAGACGAAGCAACGGGAGAGGCGACAGACGTCGCCGTTGTGCACTCAATGCACGCAGCACACAGCTCAGGGTTTTTTCCGCCGATTACCTCCGCGTTCACAAGAAGAAGATACTTTCCAAAAGAAATTTTCGCAGTGTCAAGCGTCTAGATGTTGAATTACTGCGGACGCTGCCTGCTACACGGATCTGGTGATTTGCTGGTTACAGACCAGGTCTGCCGGCATTGTTTTGGGCGCGTCAAGGCGCTCCTATCTTCATATGCCGGCACACTCGATAAAACCGACGAGACATTTCTTCAGGAAGAAAAGCAGTCAATGACCTGACCAGGTACGCCCAACTTTCCAAAGTTTCTCTGTTGAAGCCAGCATCTTCCATTCGGAAACGGCTCAGAAAATCTAATCTAAAACAGGCAGAGATTGAAAAGGTAATGTTGACAAAAATACGCTCATGTTTAAGTACATAGGCGATACTTCAACTTCCGCGTATTTTTGCCAACACTTTCCTTTCAATCTCTGCGCCTTTTCTCTTGCTATTACATCTTTTGAGCCGCTTGCGAATGGAATATGCGGGCTTCAACGGAAAAACGTTGGAAACAAAAACTCAGGCTATTGACTGCTTTTTCTTCCTGAAGAAATGTCTCGTTGGTTTCATCAGGTGTGCCGGTCGATGAGAATAGCACTTTCAGGCGCCCCAAAGTGGTGCTGGCAGACTTGCTGTTCTGTATCCTGCAAATCACCAGTTCCTGGTTGCATGCAGCGTCCGCAGTAATTCAACATCTAAACGCTTGACACTGTGAAAATTTCTGTTGGAAGGTATCTTCTTGTTGTGAACGCGGAGGTAATCAGTGAAAAAAAACTGAGCGATGTGCTGAGTGCATTGAGTGGACAACGGCGACGCCTGTCGCCTCTCCCGTTGCTTCGTCTGCGCCACCAAACCAACTGAAGCCCGAAGGTTTCGCAATGCTGTTGCGAGCAAGCAGATCCCCCGCTGACGACCAACGCCAGTGGCCACGAACCAGGCAGAGTCAAAGTTCACGTGCAGTGAACCTCTGCATCTGTGCCTTTCCTGGACGTACACGCACAGACACACAAACGTCCAGATGACATCAATGACGCGCCGACACCAACTCTGCCACGGCGCATTTGAAAAGAGTCTATGTAAACTGTCGCAGTAATCCACGTTGATACGCCCAGAGTTGTGGATTCTCCCAATATTCTTCAAGGGGAGGCGTTGACGAGTCGTCATATTTAGTCGTTGTTTAAAGCGATCAGACGTCCCGATTTAGGTGGGACAGGTTCCGGTTTTCCGGCCGTGGTCCCATGCACTGTCCCGGCAATGTGCTTGTGGGACGGCGCTTTGTCCCGCTTCGGCTCCTCCGGACGGCGAATAAATAAAAGATGCGGTTAAACGAATGTATCGCATCAGTGAGAGGGTGCTTTCTCTGATCAAAGAACAAGATATGCTCGACAGAGAGGATACTGAAGGTTAATTTACGTATGACATGTAAACAGAACTATGGGTATACTATACAAAAATAAATACATTATTACTAAAGAAATATTCCAACCAAATGTATTAGATGTGCATGCCAAACAGTATGCAAATTGCAAGGAAAAGAAATGCGCACGGTGAATAGGAAAAAATAGAAAGGTGTGATCCCACCCCGATACGCGTCTCGCTTTGGGTCCCAAGGAATATGGTCACTTTATCGTTGTTACGTTTTTAGGCCCAAGGAAAGAGGCCCAAGGAGTAGGCTAAAGTCTACTCCAGTTTCGTTTATTCGTTTATTAGAACTATAGAGAGCAGAGTCGCGACGCCTCGGGTACAAGGGTACGAAGCGTTTATGTTACGGCGGAGCCAAGGGGGGTGTCTACGTTCGCCCCGCGGCAAACGTGAGCTCAAATATCTTAGTAGCTCCTGACACCGACGGCGACCGCTGATAAACGTAAATAAACCTCCTCCTTGGCTTCGCCGTAACGTAAGTGACCCGTAGCCTTGTACCCGAAGCGTCGTTATTTTATTTCTTACAGTTTTAATAAATGAGCCATGCGAAGTCCAAGTCTGGAAATCAGGAAATATGTTTTTTTTATTACAGCAAGCTACAACACATAAATATCTTATTTGTGGCAAAAAAAACTACTTCTCCTATAAAAAAAAAACAAAAAATAAAAAAAAAAACAGCGGGGTGAAGCGAAAAACGCGGGAGTCAAGACGCCTCGCAACCGCCACTTTGACCGCTCAGAACTTTTGTAGCAAGCAAATGATGCAACATGTTTTTGTACATTCTTTTTGCTTGGCCTAAGGAGAGTTGTACTCCAGAAGTTGAATAAAATAAAGACCGGGTTTTTTTTTTACTTTGTTTTTTCAATATGGGTATCTTCTTGAAAATGTGTTTTTTCAGAATATATTTTTTTATGCTTCTATTTTCATTGCAAGCTCATAATTTGCAGGTATAGTTTAGATTCGCTGGCCTATATTATGTATAGTTCTCAAGGACACTAATGCCATACATATTGAGGTAGAAGGCCTGAAAGTTGATGTATTTGTTGCGCCTGTTCTAAATTTCTGATTTTTTATATATTGTTTTAATTAATAAAGAACATAATATTTGCACGCAGTTGACTTAAACTTTGGTGTACTAGATGAAACGGGAAACAGTTTTTGCCTACCGTGTTTTGCCTGCCTTCCACAGGACCGCAAATGTGGCACCTAATGCAGTCCGCGGTGGGAGCTGGGCCGTCGCGCAACCTTGAAAAAAAAAATTGTTCTCCTAGTGAAAACGCGTTTTCGAGAAAAAAAAAAGTTCAGTTTCGTACGATTCATTTGTGTGTACATCACCATATTAAAAAAAAGAACAGAAAAAATAAAAAAAATCTTGAGTGGACCTGCAGGTTCGATCTCTCGTGGAATCACCCTGTATCGGATCGTGGCATCGGCTGTGGTAGGATTTAATGCGAAGCGGAATTATAGCGAGTACGTCTGACTCTGCGAAAATCCAAAAACTTTGGCGCCGACAGCTTTTGCGTGGTAGGAACGGCTGGACGTACGCAGCCTCGGCGATTTCTTCTGTGAATTGAGAGGGATGGGTCGCCGCCATCTATCGTCGTGGGCAGCCCTCGAAACAGTGGAGACAGCCGTCTCTTCTGTCTTGGCGAATCCGGTATTTCGGTGCGTCGGAGGCTGCCCTCTCCCTCGAAAGCAGCGCGATATGCACATATACGTCCTCTCGGAAGAGAGCTGTTTCTACCGCTTGGGGAGAATTAGATCCTGTACTGACGCGTTGTCTAGTGCGTTATCCTAATTTTAGACTGGAGGTTTATAAAAATACTTTCGAAAACGCCTAAAAGTAGGGTGGCTGAAAAAAAATGAAAGCCGTTTACAACTCCCTGTAACGCCGAATTAGAGCGAAGCTCTTGAGGTGGAGGAGGGAAGGGTACTGGGGGGTGGGTCAAGTGACCTCGGGGGGGGGGGGGGTCACGTGACCTTGTGGAAGTCACGTGACCTTGGGGTGTCACGTCATGTCGGGGGTCACGTGACGATGCGGATGACGTCACACTGATGACGTCATCAGTGACGTCACTGATTACGTCAACAGTGATGATGATGATGACGATGCGGATGTTGGTGACGTCATCAGTGATGATGATGATGATGACGATCCGGATGCCGGTGACGTCATCAGTCATGATACCGACGACGATCCGGATTCCGCTGACGTCATCACTGACGTCACTGACGACGTCATCAGTGGCGATGACGTCAACAGGGGGTCACGTGGCCTCGGGGGGTATCGCCAGGTCACAAGACCCCGGGGGGTCATGTGACCTGGGTAACCATCGTGACGATCGTGAGGGTAACCCTAGTAACACTTGTGAAGGCAACTCTCGTGACCCTCGTGAGGGTAACTCTCGTGACCTTCGTGAGGGTAACTCTCGTGACCCTCGTGAGGGTGACTCTCATAACCCTTGTGACCCTCGTGAGGGTAACCCTCGTGACCCTTGTGGAGGTAACCCTTTCGAGGGTAACTAACTCTCGTAGCCATTGTGATGCTCGTGAGGGTAACCCTCGTGAGATTAACCCTCGTAACCCTCACGAGGGTTACGAGGGTTACTCGCGGTTACGGCGACGTCGACGCCGCTCAAGCCGGGAACGGGCGTCTAAGAGCTGCGCTCTAAAATGAAATCCGTTTACAACTCCCTGTAATGCCGAATTAGGGCACAGCTCTTGAGGAGGAGGTGGGAAGGGTAGTGAGGGCCACGTGTTCTCGGGGGGGGGGGGGGGGGGGTCACGTGACTTTGGGGGGTCACGGGCCTCGGGGGTCACGTGACCTCGGGGAGGAAGGAGGTCACGTGGGGGGTCACGTGACCCCCCTCCTCCCCGAGGTCATGTTGGGGGTCACGTGACCCCGGTGGGGGGCTCACATGACCCCCCCCCGAAAGAAAAATTCGGCTAGATTTAGCGGGGAAAATTTTCCGCTAGATTTAGCGGGGAAATTTACCCATAATGCACCGCGCGGTTACGCCGCCGCCGCTCATCCCAAAAACGGGCGCCTCTGCGTTCTAAAAACAATTATCTATTATCAGGAACAAGCCACGCCGTACGTCAGGAATAGCAAAGACATACTAATAAACCATCTCACAGCCAGTTTGACTACGCCACCGCTGCCCCAATGCATCGAGGGAACTTAAGTCTTTCTGCAGGTGCACGAACCTTGCTGGAACTCCGCGCGAGTAGCGCTCGAGGCGGCACGAGCAGTCTTGGCTTCTTCAGCCAGCTTCTTCTGAACCTAGGTTATGGCGGTTTGATGAATGCGCTGTACGCTTGGTGAAAGCAACCTATAATGGCCTAAAGCTTACTAATTGGTTTTCTAATGGATTAAAATGAACATAAGGTTAAGATTAGAAACTTGCTGAGCATCAACGAAAACCCCCAAATAAATTAATTTTAGGACTACTTGAATAACGTGAGAAGCACGTGCGTGCGCTGAAGTTATCCCTTTGCTCTAAAGGTGACTAATATAGCGGTTTTCGATCACGCTCATCACGTTTATAATTGAAATCACACCTTTATTTTCACTAATTGAAATTAAATTAGTGGGCATTTTAGGTAATAAATGTACTAAATCGTGTTTTGTTGTTCTTGTTGTTTTTTGGCAGTTCCTGTCATCCGTAATGGCTGACAGTAGGTTCCAGAAAAGTACGATAAATTGTAGCGCGCCTCCGAGCGCACAAACATAAGTTAGAACCCACCCGGGACGAGGTAAAGAGGCCACGATGCTGTAGTGCGTGTGTTCAGCGGCCTTCGGGCTACCCGTCGTTCCCGATGTGAACAACAGTGCGACGACTTCCTCCTTCACGTCGGACACGGGAAATTCCTGGAAAGTGTCTTCGTTCAGTTTCTTGAAGTCCAATATGGAGACAAAACCCAGAGCGGTTCCTACGGAGAAGTAACCCTGAAAGCGTTGAACACGTGTCATTGGTTGCCACATCGTGTCATTTCAAGCGGTGTTCTTCGCGCGGGGAAGAAATCTTGGAGATTACTTCCCGGCGTGCACATCGAATGCGTAGCGCAAGTTCGTCTGCTCCTTTTGCAGGGGTTGTGCTGACGTCATAAAGACGCCGAGCTTTGATCGGCTCTGATGGGAGGATAGTGGGTAGACTTCAAGGCACCTTGCTTAGAGGTCTACCCACTGTCCGTCTATCAGAGCCAATCGGAGCTCGGCGTTCTGACGTCACCACAACCCCTGCAAAAGCTCCTCGACGGAGAAAAGAAGGGACACTCGGGAGATACAAACCAACCCCGGTTTTGTAACGGATCAGTTTTCTTTTTTATTTAAGTTGTTTGTCGTTGAACGTTTCGCTGTCAAGTGCAGACCACTGAAATGAGTCTGCGGAACGCTGTAACTATAGTGGTCAGCACGAGCCCAACCTGATGGAGTATAGGTGTTTCTGTCCTGCTTCTTTAGGTAAAATTTTGGCACCAAGTGTTCGTAGCGAAGTGAGCGAACCAAAGCGCCTTGTGGTCGGCTTCTCACGCTAAACCAGCGGCAAAAGAGCACCTTAGGACTTGACTTCGGCGTAGCTGGTTTAATAACGTGACGTCTCCTAACTTCTACTGTACTTTCACATCTTCGAAAGCGTCACCGGAACTCATGATAAATAACCTGGGTCACAACTCGTATCGTCACAGCGAGGTGAATTCATGGTCATGACGTCACGGTAGGAAGCCACATCGAAACGTTTTGGCGCTAATGCTTCGTTCCACCGCAACTTGGCAGAGAGCAAACGCCGCGGCGCCCTCGAGCCAATCAGAACGACGGAGATGACGCACGTGACCGCCCTTCCCAAGGGAAGAGGGGCGAGAGTTGCGTCGCTTTTGTTAGCCCGTAACTCAAAACTTGTACAAGGCGGTTTTCCTCTCACCGTGGGTTCGGCAGCAACTAGTGAAATAGAGTAGGGTCGCGTGTCTCCCACCGGCTCTCTGAATGGCTCACTGGAACCATAGCCTTCACTGTTTGCAGGTGACGGTGAGACCCTTTTAGACTGCCGGAGTGGCTAGTGTGTAGCTACCTTTACGTCCACCTTGTTACCAAAGTCGCTGAATCGTTTAGCTTCATTGACTGTGGTGAGGATGTGGGCGGAGTTGCTGACTCGAATCCTGTGAAGAATATCATCTGAAACGAATGAAGATAGGCAAATGAGTGATCACATGCTGCGGTGGTCGTGTCCACCGTATAAGCCGCATTTAAAAATCGTCATTGCGGGTATCGCAAAGTTCGATGACGAAATCCTGGGGATCGCATTGTTTACAAAGCCAACAATACTCCACTCGCAGAAAAAAGGGCATCTATAGTCCTCCCTAAAGGGAGGAACGCTCTTGTAACCTATGTTCCTTGGAAAGGAAGAAACTTTTGTCCTGAAAGCAGGGTAGCAAAGTTCCTCTGTCGCCTGCATCTCATTATGGCAGCCCCTAATCGAGCAAATCAAGCTCAATATGGCCTAACGAGGACGCTACGTCTTTTATGCATGGTGAGAGAAGCAGCAAATAAAAGCGTAGCACGAGCTTTCCGCGGACTGCATTTGTTTGCGAAGCCAGCTTCCTCCCGCAGGTAAACAAAAACGCGTTTCAAAAGCAGTTACTCAGTCTTCTCGTCGACAGCACTACGATGTTAAACGGAGACAACCGATACCCAGTTATTTCGCTCACTTTACGTCTTACCTTTGCTATTGGTTAAAGACTTGGTTAAATCGTGTATCCAGCGATTTGTGCCACTCAAAACTAAAAAAAGTAACATTGTCAAACCTTGGATAACGAGAGAATTATTACATTTATCGCGACGGGTCGGCAGACTGCGGAGTGGAAAACGTTGCGCTGACCCAGTAAAGTCTGCTCAGTTTATTCAAGCTAAGGAGGAACTCCGACTAAAAGCTAATTCCGCGAAGGACTTCTATTTCCGTGTTACCTTACAAAACTTAATAAAATGCAACCCTCGAAAATTCTGGAAATCTATTTTACCAGGCAGCACAACTTCAAACTGGTTTATAATTAACGACGTAACTACTATGGACGCGCTGACAATCGCTACAGCGTTTAATACGTACTTTCAGTCAGTATTTACAGTTGATAATTTCGAAGTTCCTCCTTTTACTCATGTTTCGCAGTCTGCGGTTGACGACATAGATGTGAACGTTCGGGGCGTACTAAACCTGATTTTGAAGTTAGACACTAAAAATGTCCTGGTCCTGATGACATTCCTAATTCATTTATTGTCAGGTACTCCCAATGGTGCAGTCGGTATCTCACGGTTATTTTTCAGAAATCACTGTCAACGGCCACAGTTCCTTCATCATGGAAACTCGCAAAAATTATTCCCGTATACAAATCTGGCAACTCACAATCACTGTCAAACTATAGACCAATTTCTATAACGTCACATTCATGCAAATTATTGGAACATATAGTCTACAGGCATGTAATAGAGTTTCTCGATACTAACAATATTTTATGCGATTTCCAACATGGTTTGCGACGCGGTTATAGTACTATGACACAACTAACAGAGTTTGTTCATGATATCGGTCTGTCTATTGACATCGGTAACCAAGTTGATGCGATATTTATAGATTTGTCAAAGGCTTTCGACACAGTTCCTAATTCTAAACTCCTACACAAGCTTAACCTAATTCTAAATAATCATCACCTTGTGAACTGGATATCCAGTTTTCTTTCTCAACGGTCTCAGTTTGTCTACTTTAACTCATCCAAGTCTAGTACAGTTGACGTATCATCAGGTGTTCCACAAGGGTCAGTTCTTGGACCGCTACTTTTCTTGTTATACATCAATGATTTGCCACGCTGTATTTCCACTAAGGTCCGACTTTACGCTGACGACTGCGTACTATATCATGTGATAAACTCCTCCGATGACCATATAACTCTTAACAATTCTTTCGTGAATTTTTGTACGTGGTGTAAAACCTGGCAAATGAACCTGAACTTTAGTAAAACTGCTTTTATGACCTTTTCTAGGCGTTCATCACCTTCTGTGTTTAATTATTCATTTGACGGGTTATGCCTAGAAAGAGTTTTTGAATATAAATATCTTGGCCTCCTTTCCACGCCTGATTTATCTTGGTCTAAGCACATTGATACGACATGTAACAAATCTCTTAAAAGACTTGGATACCTGCGGCGTACCTTACGTGTGGCACCACAAGATACTAAGCTTTTAACTTTTAAAACTTTGATTCGCCCAATCCTCGAATATGGTTCTATTATTTGGTTTCCCTACAAAGAGTCCGATATAAATAAGGTCGAATCAGTACAAAAGAAATCGGTACGTTTTATTTGTCGTCGGTATGACAGAAACTTTTCTCCTTCTTCTAATCTTTCCGTGTTAGGCCTAAGACTTCTTTCTGAGCGTCGTGGTATCGAGCGCCTAAAGTCTCTGTATTTCATGGTTAACTCATCACGTTTTGACTCGTTACATAACTACATAAAGTTTCTCGAGCCAACTGCAACTAGGAGCCACCATGAATTAAACATTTTACCTTTTCATCCTCGTACTGATATGTTTAAATACAGTTTTTTTCCTCACACCATTGAACGCTGGAATTTATTACCAGGAAACATCCGATCACTACAACCAGATGAATTTCTGTGTGCCGTTGACAGTGGTCCACAGTGATGTCCGGACCGTCTGTGTTTAACTCCCACTCCTGCCATAGCCCCAGTGGGGCTGCAGTATGTATAAATAAAATAAATAAAAATAAATACAAATTACTCGTGCCACAATTCCTTCGTCAACCGCACGTCACGGAAAAGTGATAAACTATTCGCGAAACCAAAAACCGCTCCGAAAAGAGTAATTTCGAAGCAGCTATGTGCAATAGTTGCTTCGAAATTAATAAGAAATTAAGAAATTATAGCGCAGCATGAAAGAAGGTTACATCGCTTGCCACCAAATGACTGGGTCAAGCAGAGTAATATCACGTAGCTAGGCTAGGTGCCGCTAGGTACCACCCAATCTATAAGAAAATTCTATAAATTCTATAAAAATAAATAAATTCTTTAAAAACAAATATTTTTATTTGATCACGCCACAATTCGCTTCGGGTCCTTCAATCGCTTTAATTATACACATATGTGAGTAATGTAGGTACATTACTCACATTAACAGGATCAGCTGAACATACATATTGAGAGAATACACATACGCGGCACATACTAACATCAATACAACAACACAATTAACCAGATTACTACTTCTGAGCTCTGCGTTTCCGCCTTGTATACTCGTCTTATTGAAGGTACGTATTTTCTCGGTGACCCTAAGAGGTAAATAATACTCCCAGCATGTCGAGCTTTTTCTTCAGTAATATTATACATCTGACAGTAGTTTGAACGGCTTAGGGGATGAATTTCTTAGTCAAAAGGAAACACTGATGCCGTAATTCTTTGAAAGTCAATAAAATATAACGCTCCATTGCGGTTCCCAGCCATGTTTTTGCTTCCCCGCACGGCATGTCGTAGTCAGCATTTCTATTGTAGTGTTTGTTTTTTCTATTTGGGCTGTTCGCGTGCGGCTGCAATTGTCGTTTGAATTAATCTGTGCAGAGAGGATATTCACTCAGGTGGAAGCGAAGCTTCACGGGTAGGGTAATCGCTTTTCGATCAACTTGAATGCAGTCAAAGCCGCGACTTGCGTCAGGGGGAAAGTGTACGGAGCTACGCGGTGGCGAACTCGAAAACTTCCAGCAATCACCCTAGCGCGCCACTTGGAGGGCAGTTTCTTCAGGAACTGTCGTATATTTAAACAGCAAAATAAATAGCTTTTTTTTGTCGGTTTTAACTATAATCTTCACTTAATGCTGAAATTCCAAACTGTAAATATGCGTACTTTGAGTCACATTTTTACACTGTACAGTCGTTTCCCCAGAGCGCAATCGTTCACGGGGAGCGGACAACAGGACTTTGCAGACGAAAGACACATTGGCCGCGGTACGATAGGAGCTACGGTTTAGACCAGCGTTACAACATGACTATCGGCAGGTCGATCGACTACATCGCAAACCCTCAAACGGTCTTAAACTCCTAAATGTAAATCGGAATTATTACCTACGACACTTCGCTGCCGCCCCCCCCCCCCTCCTCTTTATCAAGGCCACACCGGCGGCGTCAATGCCCGAAAATTTACGTCATACCGTATTGTTACACCCCTAATAAGCGAACACACGGTCACATCGGCGATAATTCCAGTCTTCTGTTCACAACGCACAACATTGCCATCGTGATTTAGCTGCTATTGCCACGGCAGCAGCAACATAGTCATATTTATTTTCGTGCCTCTCTGGCCCTTCCCAGGAAAACGCATAAACGCGGTTTTCTCCGGAGAGATCTGTAGACCAAAATCGTGTATATAATTGCTTGCTTCCGCAACGGCTGCATGGGCGGCGTTTCAAAGACCATGATGCCGATGTGCCAGATCCAAATTCCATCTGCATACAGTGATATATTGATGCGGGAAGTGTACCTGACGAGAGATGTCGGTAGTCTGGCCAGAACTATGATTAAAAGGATTGTCGAAAAAACGCTTTCTTGTGGCGAACTTTGAGCACATTTGCACGAAGTAATGGGAAAGAAGCAAGTCGAACATAGAGCGTTTGGTTGGTGAGGATGCTTTGCAGAAACGCCTTAACTTTTCCCGTGATACAGAAACGTTTCAAAAACAACGGCTAGATTAATGTTATCGTAGGTTTTGTAACATAGAAAAATACTGCTGATGTCGATGTTTTGTATTAGTGATGTACTCCAATTACACTAAGCAGGTCTACAATACTGTCTTGAGAAGATAGGCCACGCCTGATTCCCTCCTTCACCTCGTGTGGTAAGAAGTGATCCATTTCAAGCCACCAAGTGAGGCGAGCATGCATCATTCTTTGCATAAGCGCTATTATACAAGAAGTGAGTAAAATGGGTTGGTATGACGATGGCCGGTGCGTCACGTGGTTTATTTGGCTTGTCGATTAAAATAACCGAAGATGCTTTCCATTTTTCTGATATATCAGCTGTGTTACATATATAGTTCAATATCTAAAGAAGCTCTTGAGGACGTCCATTTGGTGCGCTTTGCACCACCTGGTTTGTTATTCCATCCGGTCCAGGAGCAGTTTTTCTTTTCACCTCTTAAAGCCGATATTAGTTCTTCGATGTTGAAGGCAGCGTTTGTGGGGACGAGGTGGTCACAGTGTCGTACATCTTGACTGTCTAGTTTTCAATAAAACAAAACTGGTCTTCAAATCGTTATGCAGCTTTTTTTTTTTTTTTGACATGTACCCAGACCAAACGCCATCGATGCGTGTGATAGGTGCAGATCGCGCTTGCCCATAAACACTCAGTGTTTAGATTACGTGTTGTTGTTTTTGTTTTTTTAGCATATCGGGTTGCTGCTGAATTAATCTCTTTCAAATATATATCTTTTTTAAATGCTGGACTACTTTCTTTGGAGTTTTTGTTCGGCCTGTTTTCGCACTGCACAAAGAGAAACGTGAGGTCAGGCTCTGGATTGTGGTCTTGGAGCTTTATCTTGATAGTACTCGTAGATTGATCTGAGCTAACCATATGATTGCTTGTAATATGGGTTCTGAAGATGTTTCAATGTGTGGATTTAACTGAATTCCACTGGGTAACGTGGATGATGCGATGTTTAGTTGCATGGACTCCATACAGCTCAAAATATTTCGGATAGTGATCGCTGCCTGTCGTATCTGGGTATGTCGTTCAGCTTACGCATAAGCCTGTAGAATGAGCAATGATGTCGATGGCGCAATACGTATCAGGAGATCGAAAAATATCGGAGCGTCGTCATTTGCAACAGCAAGGTCTTCGAAACATTTTTCTAAACCCCGACCATGACTATCATCTCTGCTTGATCCCCAAAGGCTGTGATGTGCATTCCTATCACCACAGAGTAAGACTAGATCGTCACAACGTTTACTTATTTCTTTTACAACTTCTGAAACCTAGGTTTCTTTTTTTTTTTTCCAGCACGAACATATACAGATGCCGCGCACAAACTCTCTCCGCCAACGTGACACCCGCTGCTGTGAGTTCAAGTATATCTTGAACGCACTAGTCGCTTGAATGAATCTAGGGAAAGTTCGGAAGCCGTAAACACTATTTGGAGTGCATATAAAAGCAGTGTTAGAAGACCAAAATTCTTAACGCAGTAAAAAAAAACGTGTACGTGGCACAATCCGCAGACAGGAATGTCACATTTACAGTTTCTCTGTCGCAATCTCGCGTTCCCCTTTTAATTTTCAGATTGAGTTGGCGAAAGTCAAAGCAACAAACTTCGCCTTTTTACGAAACATTTTTCCTATGAAACATTTTTTCCGGAAAATCACAATCACATTTTCTCCTCACCGTTTGACAAGATCGGATTGGATACCACCGCAACTCCCCCTGCGAAAATTACGCTGTACATGACGATCAGGTTTTCCAGGGAATTGTCCAAATGTACCAGGACCTTCTCGCCTTTCTTAACGCCGTGTCCCTGGAATCCAGCGGCATATCGCTGACACATCTTGAGGAGCTCTGCAAATGTGATGTCTTCGTCGTTCCAGACCTGTAATATGTTTACAATTTAGACTCCATCCGCGGCACCCTTGTATGGCAATAGCGTCTAGAACACATGCGCAAGACGTCATCGTTAAGGCTGGCCTCCATGGGGCAAATATGCTGCGTCACGTGACGTCCCATGACGCCTTGGTATCGCGTGACACTTTGAACTCGACTTTATGGCCAGATCTGGTCGAGAACTTGGCGTCACGTGATATGACGTCGTGCGACTTGACGTCAGGTCACGTCCATGACGTTACGCCGCTAAATTTAGAGAGCGAGTTGACGTCACCTAAGCTGACGTTACGTGTTGTTAATTGCTCCGCTAAATCTAGTGCGTAAATGCGCTTACGGACGGACGTATATCTGGGATAAGGGGTTCCCTTCCAAAAAAACTTTAAATTTATTTTCTCCAGTTTTACTCACAAGTTGCTGGGAGGAGTTGCAAGTTAGGCGGACATCGAACGTTTGGAGAGTATCGGTGCTGTTCGATTACAGAGAGTGAGCTATCGTGATCCAGCGGAAAACTACTCTTCGTCGCTGCGTCTCCACAGAAAAGAGCGAGTGGAAAACGTTCTATGCAAGAAAAATGGTGCCACCCCTGTTTTTACGGGTAGAGTAGCGGCATGAATTTCAACATTCGCACCGGTGACGACAGCAGCACAATGTGAAAAGACGGTGAGAGTGCAGGCGAGCTGGTGGTAGCTAATCATGTCGTATTACACCTGAGACTGCGGTGGAAGAAATCGGAAGAACTTTCAGTAGAAGGAACAGACACAGAGAACGTCTCAAACGTCTCTTTGAGACGTTCTCTGTGTCTGTTCCTTCTACTGAAAGTTCTTCCGATTTCTTCCACCGCAGTCTCAGGTGTAATACGACATGATTAGCAGCACAATGTTGCATAAATGAACGACAGTGGTGTGGAGGAAGCTCTATAGTAATTAAACCAATAAACGCATTTCACGTTTTTGTATAGCAAGAAATCACGTCCGGGGGGGCACACTTCCAGCTTACAATGCCAATAAACTAAAGAGCTATTCTTTCTGCTTGTTTTGTTGTTACGACAATACACCCCAAAAGAGTGGAGGTCAGCATGCAATTAAGTACATAAAAAAAACAAAATAAAATGATGGGCTGTTATAACGTCTTTGTTTATCGTGACAAAAACTGAGGGCGCCACTAAAAAGGCTCAGTAAAAGCTTCGAGGAGCGCGACATCGGGGCGCCCGGGAAACCAGTCACCTCAAGCTATAAAAGTTGCTTAGAAGTATTTTTTTTTAACATTTTGTTTGAGGGTTTTGAATGCAACATGCCCTCTGTCCTTTTGTGTGTGTGTGTTTGTGTGCGTCGGCGTGCCCGTGCGTGTCTGTGTGCGTGTGTGTGTTTGTGTGTGTGTTTGTGTTGAGCGTCCTGAACACGCGCATTTGGTTTGCAGCGCACGAGTTTGGCAACTGGCCAACTGGCCCAACTCTCCCAGCTTCCACTGTTCTATGGTGCCTGAAGCGCGTTCCCAACTGGTATGATTAGCGTCCTATGCTGCCCATACATCAAAAGGGGTCCCGGAGTAGCAACAAGTGACGTCAAAGAAGCCGAAGTGTCACGCTGTTGAATGTCGCGATCCTGGCGGCTAATCGTAGAAATGCTGGCAAAAAGCAGGAGCGAACGCGAGTGTCGCTGTCGTCGCGGCGTCCCAACTTCTGGCTGCGGAAATTTCCGTGAACTGTCACTCCAGAGGGTGACCTGCAGCAGAACAGGCGTCTGCCACATCCACCACCGCTGCTGGCACACCGCCAAGATCGCTGTTGGCGACAGCATGGCACTTGTATGACGTCATCAGGCAGAAATGGACAGACCAGTTTTTTACGTGGAAGACACAGCAGTCGGAGACGCGTTCCAGGCGCCATAGTTACACCCCTGTCACACAATAGAATCTGATATCAGTTCCATCGACTGCCATTATGTCTGTTCGATTCGTCCGGAGAGTTCTGATCTAGTCCTTTCCGAGATCAGAGCAGTGCCGGGGTCGTGCACATAGAGTTATAATGTAGCTAGAGGTTCAACTTGAGCTAGCGTCTATGCGACTTCCGGGACGCAAGTTGAAGCAGACTGCAACCAGTCTACTCTCGCAGTGCTTCTGTGCATTCCTATGGGGGAACGCGCGTTCATTTTGTCTCTTCGCCGGACCATACCATGGATCGCTTTTGTTATTTGGGTCGTGTACCAAATAGTATATACCTTTATCAACATTGTAACTGTGTAGTTGTTTTAGTTACAGCATTTTTCTTCATCAGTGAACGATGTTTAACTTCGCTATATTTCAAGCCCTAGCCTCTGTTCCATAGCAGGCATGTAAAAACGTGCGACGAGTGACGTCCTTGCCCCGTGCTGGTGGTCATTCTGGATCGAACCCATTTGTTATTGCCGAGAAAAACAAACTCGGTGGTGCGAAATGCATATACCAGTAGGTTTCAGAAGGTTCCAGAAGGTTTCAGAAGGTTCCAGAAGGGGGCCTTACGTCAATGGTAAGGCCACCATAATGGACGTTGATGTGACGTCAGTGCAAGCCATGCATTAGTTAATTCTGCATCAATGTAGCATATATTTTATCGACACAAATATATACAAGAACACTGTTACATTCGACGCATGTTGTCAAGCTTACCAGAGCAGTTCGGCAGCCATATTGTTCTAGGCGGTGTTTCACCACCTGGTAAACCGTCATCTCCGGCACGGGTTCCGAAGGGTACGGAGAATAGACGACGCCATTTTCGATCCGGGCCTTGAGTGTCATTTTTCTCAAAACGTTTTAATGAAATACCTTAAAAATAAAATAATAAATACAAATTTGGAGCGTTCGAATTGATAGGCAATCTACCGCGTTAGATCGCGAAAATAAAACCCGATTTCTCGACTCGTATAACTGAACTGCGCATCGCAAGAAGCTGAATTCCCGTGAGCAGGCGAGGCTAGCGGTTTTGATCAAAGTCGAAAGTTTTGGCACATTACGTTAAATGAATCAAAAGCAGACTTGGGCAGCAATCTGTTTCAAGTAACGAATTATTTGTAATCTGTTACTTTTAATGCGAAAGCATTAACTGGTCCCATGGAGCAAACCGACGTCATCAGCTTTAAAGCCGCACCAAACGGCACCTTCCCCTGCCCCAATGCATCGAAGCCTGTCGTCTGTAGCAGAAATCTGATGATTCATTCACTGGCGCGTGTCATAAAGGAACGAGGCTCCCAGTGGCTCTCGCGCGGCGTAGTTCCAAAAAACACCACCAGAGAAGCCCTCTCCGTGACGGCGCAGTGCACGCCGCAACCTGGCCGCCGGTAAGAGGTGCGGCGGTGCGGACCTGGCCGCGCAGCCCGCTCGGGCAAACTCCGGATAGGCTGTACGGTCAAGCCCAGCGTGGCGCGGACACTTCAAGAGAGCGCGCGCTCGGCCATCGGCCGCAACCTCTGCAGTTGCGAAACCTGACCGTTCACGCCACCACGCCGCAGACGAACTAAGGGAGCGGAAGAAAGACATTCATGCTTTCGCATTCACAACTCATAAGAAGTGCTTAGGTGTCCTTGGACTTTCTTTTTCAACTAATTTTGTAATTTCCACGTTACTTTTAGTGGCAGTAATTTGTAATGTAATTCCGTTTCCGAATGCTGATTACGGATTACTTTAATTACTGTTTACTGTTTTTACAAGTACGCACATAATACAGAAACTGGAGCCAAATGAATGTGCGACCACCCGCTCGACCAAAGCCCAGAAACGAGCGCCCGCGGCCATACGTTTTTTTAGCCCTGCATGCATCTATGCATAAGCTGACAGTGCGCAAACGCTACAGGCGCGAGATCGCAGCTTTGAGACGCTGCGCTCACGCTTGAATGGCCTTTTATAAAAGGGAGCTCTCGTTGATCGGTTCGTTACCTCCGAATCTCCTAACGGAGTTAGATGCTGCTTCTGAGCATGCGCACCGATAGCTTTGTCTGCAGAAAACAAGGGATCGTTTCCGGTTGCCGTAAGCTAGTGGGATGGCGGGTGTGATGCAGGAGCAATGACAAGTTGTTTTGCAGATCATTTTAGAAAACATCAAAATTGTTTCTACTTTTTTCTTGATAAGTGTGCGAAAAAAGTACCGTGAAAGTAATGGGTAACGTAACAAGCAAATTAATTCGTCACTTCTCAGTGAAAGCAAGTTGTAATGGCAATACATTACATTTAAGGCTCGGTAATATTTAATTGTAATTCATTACATTTTTCAAGTAACGGGAATAAGCCTGATCAAAAGTCACAGAAGAAAAAAAAACTCCATGATCCGACGGCAATCTAAATTTAGTGTTCATCAAAGCGATATTTCAGATTGTGAGTGCCTGTAAAATTGATTTGAGTGAAAAAAAACAACTTGTCAGGTAAAATGACGATAAAGTTTTCAAGCTTGTTTACTGATATAATTCGTATAGGCACCAACAATCTCAAATATCAGTTTGATGAATATTATGCTTAGGCAAACGCCCATTCTTAGGTGCACATTCTCACGAAGGCGTGCCTGCAGACACGATCCTGCTGCGAACACAGTGGAAAGCGTTCCAATCCTACCCGAATAGATCAGATTTACTCCGGCGGGTCGTGTCACGCGATAACGCAGATTAAGCGACGCTAGACGCGGGTAGGTTTTCGAACGCCTAAGGTATATCATACTTACTCTGGAGTAAGCTCCTGTAAATTTTAGAGCACGGCTCGTGTCTTCTGTATGACGTATGAGTGGCATGACTGCAGCGTAGTTAAGAGGATGTCACGATAGAAGGGCCCATAGATTTCCTATGGCAACTTTTTGGTCCTTATTCTCAGCAACTATATTGAACCCAATTGCGTTAGAGTGGTCGTATTCGAAATATATAAATAAAATATTAAAAAACACCGTAAGAGCTTCGCGGAATTACATCTTTCAATTTTCGTTGATTATTGTTTCCGGGGCCTCAAATTACGAGAACAAAATTTTAATTTGTTACCTTCCGCATTCGAGCGTTCAAGAAAAATAATTCAAAGGTAAATACGAATTGTGGTACCGTGTTGCGATGTAAAATGTTTTTATGGATCTTATCTGCCGAAAGAATAGCTCGCTGCATTGTTGTTACGAAATCAATTGAGGAAGTTTGCGCTCCGCAGAACATACCAAACAATCACGGACATAATCCACTTGCGCCATCTACTTCCAGACACCGGTACCCTGCAAAATTTTCAATGGCAATTTCGTTTTCTCGCCATAGAATAAATATGAGCCCGCAGTTATCAAAGCGTTTCCAGACATGGGTTCTTGACGGGCGCTCACATCACCTCGACACCAAAAAGAGAGCCTAAAAAAAGGGCAAAAGGTGGTTCCAAACGCGATTAAAATTTTGCTCAGTTTTATGGGAAATGTCGAGAGGGAAATACGATCTTTGCGGTATTAAATTAATCTAGGCCGGCCCCTGAAAAAAGTAAGCGTTGATTAAGGAGGCCGGGACTATGCGCGACTTCTTCAACCAGTTAGATTCATGGTACATCCATTCAGAAACGTTCCTGAATGCAATTCACGCGATATAGCTCCACGAGCTGCACCGAGCGATTGTACTCAGGGTCATAAGCAAGGTTCATGCTCTTCACGCTGCCTGTGGAGTACGTGGTCCAGTAATTTGGCGGTCGCTCATGGCAGTTCCGCATGCGGACCCCAGTACCAAAGAAGTACGCTTCAATTGCTTTTTACACGTCAAAAAGGTCGAAAGTGTTTTTGCTACAGGGTAGCCTAAAAGTGGTTGCGCTTGTGTGAAGCGCTGCTTGATATGCGGGCTTTTTCACATGCACTGCAAAAACCTTGCTGTGCATTTTTAACTTTTATTGACGTGAATTGTTGCTTGTCATTGTAATAAAGAAAAAAAATGACCTGGTTCAGTAGCAATAAGAAAAAAAAATGGTGTGGCGCCAAAAATATCGCGCCGGGCGGGTGCGATAACTGCTGCGGAATGCTATCCTTGGGGAACCCAGGAGAGCATTCCGCTATGCTGGGTTCGAACTCACTCAAGTTCTTAAGGCCGGTTCACACATACAGCGGAGCGCTAAGTTAGCGCTACGTGAGCGCTCCAAGGAGCGCTCATGTGGCGCTTCCTAGCGCGTGATGTAGCGCTTCGTTAGCGCTTCAGAAGCGGTCTGTTAGCGCTTCCGAAGCGCTTTGTTAGCGCTCTGTTAGCGCTACAGAAGCGCTTTGTTAGCGCTCTCACGCTCCTTGTATCGTGCTTGCTGCTGCGGTACAGCACGTGCACGTCGATTCCGTTGTTGTTGTTTTGGCTTTGGCATTGAAAGAAGAGGAAGTAAGAGAGCCGTTCTCCAAGCAAAGGGCCGGGCACACGATCCAGACTCATGGACTCTGAGCGACTAATTGATTGGGTACGACCTCATCGCTTTCTATTTGATATGCGTGACCCTGGTTTCAAAGACACGCAGTTAAAAAAATAATCACCTTCGAAAGAGCTCTGTGCTAATCCGCAGCACCGCGGTACAAGAAGCGCTTCTGAAGCGCTAACATGGCGCTACTGAAGCGCTAACAAGGCGCTACAGGAGCGCTAACAAGGCGCTGCAGGAGCGCTAACAAGGCGCTACTGGAGCGCTAACAAGGCGCTACAGAAGCGCTAATCGCGCGCTATGTTAGAACTAAGTCACGCGCTAGGAAGCGCCACATGAGCGCTCCATGGAGCGCTCACGTAGCGCTAACTTAGCGCTCCGCTGTATGTGTGAACAGGCCTTTACTGTCTCGGATGCATCTCGGCGGTATTGTGGACCATGGAGGCGTAGACAAATCATCATTTATTTTATATTTTTCCTCGGGCTTTTAATATATATATTTTGGCCCGCAGATTATAACCTTTTTTTTTGTATTTAAATAGGTATTTGTGCGTCAGTGCTGAAGATAAATAACTTTTGTCTACATTTTTTGCATGCGTATATTTTTACACTCTTGTAAACCAGCGTGACTTTACTTGTCGCAATTAAAATATGGTGTGTTTTTAGAGGTTTTCGTTTTCCCGTTTTATGTTTGTGAATACTAGTGGAGTTAATATCGGGAGCAGTTCTTAAACCTGACAATCCGGAAGAAACTGGACTTTTCAAGGAGTCATTCGGGAACTCGGGTCTTGACGGGTTGTATTTAAAAAAATATCAGTAATTTCAAATAAAATCACTGTAGCGCGTTGGGTTTAGTGCGTGATCATTTTTAGTTACATTGAGAAACTTAAACAATGAACAAATAATATGCCGAAAGCCGGAGCCCACATGATACTTCTTGTTTCTCACATGTTCCGTCTAAAGACCTGGCGCCGGCACCGCTTTTAAACACTTCGCCCCCACAATACTCATCATTCATTTCCCCACAAGTGACTTGAGGTCAAGGTGGTGAGAGAGCAAATAAAATATGTTCAAAGAAATATTTGAATTTTTTTTCTTGAAATAGCGCAGGTCCTTTCATAACTTAAAACATTGTCGGCGCGATATTTATTAGCTAGGATATCGAGCAGTAACGTCATGGCAACAGGTCACTGGGTCAGTACTTATATAGCTTCCATGGACTTGCTCCCACTCTCCGTGTACCATTCAGGCTCGTTCGGAAGCGAAGATGCGTCGGTGGTCACGCACATTAGAAAAGATTTGTGATGAACAAAAAGTAAGGGCGCAAACGAGCTGGACATTGCACATGGTTGAAAAAAACCCGAGACTGCGGGTAAACGACACAACACTGAAAAGTCTCTACATAGCTGAACTTTTTATTTTCCGAAATCTGGTTATGTAGTCACTTCGATACAAAAGAAAAAAGGGGGAGAGGGTGAGAACCCCAATGAATGCCACTTTCCACCAATGTAACCTTTGACTAAATACAAGGACGACGGACTCTGCGTCATCCACCTCTCTTATCTTTGACCCCTCACTACACGACCGCCAAACACACTGGAAAGCCTAAGCCCATTAACACACACACACAAATAAAAAACACAAACGACTTAACGTTTCTTCTACCCGAAAACCTACATTAACCCTTTAAACAAAAAAAAAAAAAAAAAAAAAACGTTTACGAAGATCAGAACTTTTCACAGTCTAAGAAAACTCCGAAGTTCTTTGTCTAACCCAAACGACGGCTTATTAACTGCGTTCCCGTGACCTAGTATTGTTAATAACTCTTTTATCAATCGCTTATGGTCATCTTTTTCCCGCAACACTACTGAAGTTAAATGCCACAACGGTGGACAGTTCCTACATTCGATAACATGTTTTGACGCTTCGGAGTACGGTCTTTTTTCATTATACAACGTTTCTGTTCCATCAAGCGCTCATTTATTAAACGTTTAGTCTGTCCAATATGAACGACACCCGACGAACATTCTACATCCCTTTCTCTGTGTTTTATCGTGCAACCGGAAACAGTCAAGGCAAAAGGGGTCAAACGGCCCAATCTATAATCCGTAGAAAAGGCAGTGCCAATATTAAACATGCTGGCTAACGCTTTGACGTTGTGCGAAATTTTATGAAAATATGGAAGGACTACTCGCTTTGAAGGTCTTGGATTTTTCAGAATAGACTTCTTTGGACATATCATATACATCAACTGCCTTAAAATATGTTCCTGACGATATCCAGCAACCTGACTTTTTAGTGTTGTGTCGTTTACCCGCAGTCTCGGGGTTTTTTCAACCAGATTTGTGATCCTCGAACTAGCAACTTTGGGGGCGCATGTATAAGTGATCCAAGAATTTCTTCTAATCTTCAGACTTTCAGCTCGTTTTCGCCCCCAAGGAAAGTGGGTTTTCGGGGAAAAATCAGGTTCAACCCAGTTTTCATAAAACTCGTTCTGGATGCAAAAATCAGAAATATCGGGTTTTATCCGAAAACGAGAGACCCTGGGAATGAATGATTCATGAAATTCTGCTGCGATTCTACTGTCCTATTATTAAAGAGCTATCTTGGGTCCAACTAATATCATAAAAAAAAAAAACGCACTAGATAAAAAAAAAAATAATAAGCGCCATCTTGTTGTTTTTCTGGTTCGCGTTGGCAAATCGACAACATAAGCCGATGCGCGGTTAGGTATGCGGTAAGCGCAAGCGACATATCTGTATATTGCCGCACGCGCAGCTGACCAAGTAGGCAGCGTACTCGAGGCCTAACGGTTATCGCGCTTGCCTTCCACGCAGGAAGCCAATAGGCTCAATGCCTGGCCGCGGATGTATTTTTTCGTTGACTCTAATGGGTTGTTCTGGTAAATTCGAGAACCATGTTGGCTCATTCGAGGTTAAAATGTTCTACGCGCTGAACCTTCTACGAAGATTGTTCCAGAAGCCCACTCGTGAACAAAAAGGGCTCCACTAGGCAATCCGCGGTCAGTCTCGCTCCAGCGTTTGATTCTGCTGTTAGCCGACTTCGACGAACGCAAAGCTCTGTCGTTATCTTCTGTTCCCTTTTTGTTTTGGGTAAAAGTTCGCCCCATTAAACGTTTCAGTTTCCTCGTTTATACTTTGTTTCCTCACTTCTGTATTTGTGACAAGAAGACATATCTATTTATCAATATACGTCTGTTATGCCGGTGTACGAAGCCTGCCGGTAGCGCAGTGGAAGGTGCGGTGTCACAAGTCAACGAGCGTCTCGTGACTTCTTATAATACAATAAAGGCTACGCTGACACACTTCCAGGACACATTTCAACATAAAATGTAGTATTTTGATTGTACTTTCCTATTTACCCATATGGAAATGAAATGAAATATCTAAACGCAAATAATAAATATTCCTTATAAATGTGCTCAAAAGGTCTGAATTGTGCCTTTGTTTTTATTGAGATGTTGAGGTGGTAATACATGTTGGGGACCACTAAGAAGCTCTGTTCTACATTTCAAAGCGTTTAAAATAATTCCAACAATGTGCTTGTCTCATTAGAGAGATGGTTTACTCCTAGCACTGGGCACACCTCGTTTGATTTTTTTTAAAGCCTCAAAATGGTCGGTGAGATTTAAACCTTCTACTTATGCTGGGCCTTTCTGCGTGAAGGCTCCCAGTCATATTTCTTAGACTAAGACACCGCTATCGATTTTTTATGCCCCAGCTTGTTTTTTTATTCACACAGCTTCCGAGCGTTGTTCATTGACGGGTCCAAAAGATTCCTAGCTGTACCATTTCCTTCTTATGAAGAAGATATACTGTTTCACGATGTTCTGGTTAACCTCGCATACGTCGCCACCTCGCATACGTCGCCATGTTCATAAAAAAATGTCTTCGCCCCGGTCATACCTTATTGCTTTCTCAAGGAGCCCAGTGAGCTTTTACGTGCTATGTTTTCGTCGTAATTGCAAATCAGACGGTAGAACGCAGCTAATCGCACCTCGTGCAGCCAACCCGAAGACATAGAACATGCCTTCTGGGCGCAACCAGCGTACGAGGGCCACAGAAAGGCACTGTGGATACCTTCGGCAAGGTTGACATCAACGCCAGCATAACGCAAAGATTCATGTTCCCGAGAAGTGCATGAACCAACGAGTCCGCGGCAATATAACCGGTGCTGGACCGGATGGATGCGGCGGGACCGTCTTCTAGACCTTGAAAAACAAAATGACAAACTACACAGTGCATATCGCAACATGGAGAACGTCCATACTAATTGCTTTGTGCGTCCCGCCCGATAAGTTATGTACAGTCTTCACTCTCTTTCTTAAGAGGAAAGCCTTATTTGCCCGATTGCAAGGTCACTGAATAGTGTGCCTAAATAGGAAACTTAATAGGAGCCACTGAATAGGAAAGCTATTCAGTGACTCTGGAGCAAAGGTCTGGAAACTTTATGAGCAAGGGGCCGGTATCTGTGCCTGTCGCAATATCGAAATTCAGAAAATAAACAAGTAAACATATATGACAAAAATATCTAAGTAGACCCGAATAAGCATTATCATCGTACCGGCGTGCGGTCGTTTATCACTACTGCTGATGTACTACACTTGGCTAAATTGCTCATCTACAGCCGAAGCCTGAGAGACAAATCGCCCGTTATTGCTGTATAAATACAGACATAGAACACAATACATATGCACTTTAACACAAAAAATTCAACTTGGAGAAGTTCAAAAACGAGACATGTATTAGAATACCTACATGCGAATAACAAGATTTGCGAGTAATACAGCTCCATATAGAGTATGATTCAAAATTTAGCTAAATATGAAATGCAATAATTCTGGGCCAAAAAAACTCACCGGGAATGATGCGAGACTTCTGACTGAGGAGAACGCAAAATAATTTTAACTTACACTGTTAGAAAAGGCGGTGTATTTGGGCAATATTTAGAAGTCAGACACGCCCGATTTAAAATAATCCTCAAAAATCTACACACTCCGCCAGCAACAAAGTCACCAATATCACCTGAGGTCGTAAGAATGTTGTTTTCGTTCACAAATACACGCCCGTACAACTTTACCCACTTTTACAGGAAACACCGGAACACGTAGGTCGTTCCGCGCTTCGCCGCAGCTGGCGTTCTTGGAAGCTTATTTTTAGATTATTTGTATAGGCTACCAACGGAAGCCAGAGTTGCGCGTCTGTTTTTCAGGTGCTGCCGCGATGCTACCCGCCGAGACCCGAACATGTGAGGAGGAAAATCCGAGTGTCGTGCGGGAACGCCACCGCTACGGCCGCTTCGCCGACGTTGCACGCGCCCCGCCGTATGCTCCGCTGAACGAGGTAGAGGGGCTTAGATCGATAAATTGGTATCCCGTTCACCAGCCAAAGGTGACCCCCCCCCCCCCCCCCCCCTCCCTGGCTGGCTGCCGCCATGTTGTGCAATTTTGACCACTATACTCCGCGACAACTTTCCTTGGCAATACAGTGGAAGGTAGAGGCCCGCGTCCCTCTCCCATTTTGTGTGCGCGCGGGCTCTCCTCCTCTCCCGGGAAATGGAAAGAGGAGGAGAGCCCGCGTACATTCAAAATGGGAGAGGGAACACGGGCCTGTACCTCCCACTGTATTGCCAAGAAAAGTTGTCGCGGAATATAGACGTGTGACCGTACCCAAATCCTAACGCGTTTACACAAACACTGATCCGAGATTTGTATTGCCATCGCTGTAAAAACACTTGATACGCTATTTTAGCGAGACGGTTACCCCCGTTGGTTAGTGCATAGCTCCGATAAAAACCCAAAATTCAGCACCGCGGCTGAAGGCACCTAGCGGAGTCATTGCGAAGCTGCCACACCTACTGGCAATGCCTCCATGCACAACCATCCATCCGCTCTACACTTTCCAAGCTCCCTCCCGGGCTTCGGCCTACGACATAGAAAGAGTGGCTCTCTCCCACAAATCATGAACACGTACCCGCCATCTTCGACGCCCTTCTTCACTGCATCACAACGACTGAAGAGAAGCTGACGGCATCGAAAGACGCCACCAATCCCCTATGATCCATCTACACCCTTCTGAATTTCGTCCTCCTGGACACCACTTTGACACCCTGAACCGACGGTCAATAAAGATGTTTTCTTTCTCTCTCTGCCAAGGTTTTTGTCGTACAATCACATTTTTGAGTTAAAGGGAAGCTACGGAGCTTCTTGGAAAAAATGAGTTAGAAGTGAATTCTAGTGTATTTTTACCCCGTGAACCCGAATACCCAAACCATTTGCTGCGTAAGTATTGTTAAACGCGAGAAAAACGCGAAAGACAGTCGCTGTCCGTGACGTCATCGACGGCTCTTTTGGCTGCCCAAGGCTAGGGGGGCGGGGCTTCAGCCCTTTTTTGAAATTGCTCTTGTGGCTCTCCGGCGCGTCGCATTGAAATATAATTTTGATATCGGTTATTCTAAAGGCCAAATGAACGCAATTCAAGCGTTTTTTCTCAAATGTAGAAGTGCCCCATCTTCCCTTTAAAGCAAACGAAACATAACTTACCTCGTCGGTACTGTTATAATGATCAAAGAGCGATTTTCTGTGCGCGGTACCTTGGTAAAAAATCTAGACGTAAATCTATAAAATCACGTGTTGCCCCCCCCCCCCCCCCCCCCACACACACACACACAAACGCTCTCAACGCAAACAACGTAAAACAAATGGCGGCTCTAATACCAAAAGCCGCCATTTGTTTTACGTTAATTAATTAATTAACGTAAAACAAATGGCGGCTTTTGGTATTTTTGGTGGTGCAAAACGCAGACCTTACCCCCGCCCCCTTTCGAAAAAGGGCCAGCGAATTTAGATCGGCTCACCAAGAAAAGGGGGGTCAAGGAGAAATTGCTTATTTCACGGACCAAGATGGCGACCATAAGGGGAACTTGGCGCTACTTTCCTCGGATCCAGTGCCTTCCGTTTATACGTGTGATACCACGACAAAGATTATCAGCTGCGACCAACATGTTTAATGGTCTCTAAAAAGCACGGCGAAGGCGCGGTGTAATTGCATTCTAAAATCAACACCATCTAAGTTGGCAGTCTGATATCGTTCTTATTTCCGCCGATAAAGCATACTTTACTGAAAAGCGTCCCTACCGTTCCCTTAATCTCTCTCGACCTTATCAAAGTGTAACCCGACGTGGCTAGGTTAGATCCAGCAAAGTAGCAAGCATTGTGCGTTTTCGGGCAGATTTTGCCTCCGGGCAGTTTTCCCCCTATCGGCGGGATCAAATCATTTTTCTGCTTTTTTTCTAAGTAGTTATTGTCGGCGCACTCTACCAAAAGCGGCGATGTAGTCAACTCGCCAAGATTAGCCAAACTGGGATTAATTCTCCTTTTATCAACGGAACTAAGACTGGTGTCAGGTTGCCAATGGTGATGTTTTAAGCCTCGCGATGACTCCAAGCTTCCATCGTTGACGATAAAACTTGTCACCATCAATTCGAACGCGCACCATCGAATTTGTCGTTCACAATAAAGCACTGGATGCATTTTTTTTTTTTTAATTTTATAAACAAGTACCGTTAAGCTGGTGCATGTTGGGACGCACTTCAGCCAAAAATGTTTGCGCGTGGCCGCCAATCTAGTTTGTCGCGGCGGCGCGGCGCGGCGCGGCGGCGACATCTATACATAGCTCGTTCGACTTACCTGAACCTCCTGCACCGGTGCAGAAAAGTGTAGGGCGGCGTACTTCCGGTCGTATCTCAATGCACATACCGGAAGTATTCTGCCGTACACCTTTTGCACCGGTGAGGGAGGTGCGAGTAAATCTAAACAGCATACAGAACACCACTGGGGGCATGTGGATTCGGGATGCGCCATGAGCCAATTAATGACGTCGCGTCGCCGGCATCCAATACGAACGCCAGCGGCACGATCAAACGACTTGAATAAGTCAGGATATCCAGCACGCTTTAGTTCACAACTCATAATCCTGTCCCTGACGTCAAGGATAGGAACTATAAAAGGACGTCACTGAACGGGCCTGCTCACCACGAGCCCTAGCACGAGTCTCGCTTGAAAGTCTGACATGGCATAAAACGCGTGCGCGCGCAGCAAAAACGAATATGACGGGAGGACGGGACACAAACGAGGCGCAACTTCCAAGTGAGTTTTATTGCATGTGGTATTTGCACACAGCCCACGTCACAAAACAACCATCACAGAGCATGCGCAGAGTAGAGCATTATTTCGCTCTCAGAAAAGCAAGTTCTTTTTAGAAAGCGCTATCGAAGGCATAGCGACACACGTATCGCCTAAGTAATCAGGGCCTACGGAAGCTGAATTCAAATTCTGTAGGCTGAAATAACACGTAATATTGTAGAAGCTGAACGGTGACGTCGAAAGAGGGGGCATGAGGCACAAAGGGGCAAGGGGGGGGGGGGTGGAGGGGGCGATAACTATAACCCCCGTCTTCCCATATCTTTCGAACATTACCGACGTGGACTACACACACCGCCTCTAAGTGACCCCGTAAGCGTTGTTGACACAGAGCCGTTTATTGGGAGTGTTTAGCCCAATATTGGTTTGAACAGGCGAGCATCTCGGGGACAACCACAAGCGAAACGGCCCCTAGCGGTGGTCGTGAGCTCTACATATGTGACACGACTAATTTAAGCCGTTTTAGCGTCGCTAAAGTGATAAGGTATAGCTCTCGGTGACTGAAAGCTCTTGGACGTCTGAGGTGTTCGGCACGCCAATACTCAAGTGTAGAATAAACGAACGTGCGCTCCAAACCAGGGCCGACTTACTAGAAGCAGCGTCTCAACTGAGACGGGGAAAGAAAGCACTGCCAAAGCCAGCGCACAAGCCGAGCGGAACTCCGCGTCTGAAGATGCTCGCGCGCCCCAGCCTTTGCACTGTTTTCTTTCAGCCAGTCGCAGCTTAGACGCTGTTCTACCAAGCCGCCCAGAGCAAACTGTCACCGATAATTCATATCACAAACATTAGCAGTGCAGACAAAGGCATGCTCACGAGCGCGTGCTTTGGAAAGTGCCTCCTATGCACGAGTTGTCGTACAAACAAAAGCATTTCGCTGAGCCAGGCTCACGCGCCTGTGCCTTTGTCTTTACTGCTTTAAATGTCGTTTGCAATATTGTGACGTCACGGCCTTCTGATTGGTCGACGCTGTGTCGTACCTTTACTTTACGCTCTAACCACGGGGGAGTTTGCGGCGCTGGCGGCGTACTTTGCTCCGCCCATTGTCCAAACCCTCCAAATATACGGCTCTGTGTTGACAGTGCCGGCAGACGAGATCTAAAGCCGCGCACACCGCGCACAGTTCCACAATATTACCAAATTCAATCTTCTCCTCAATACGAAGCGAAGATTTTGGCCTCAAATGACTTTTACCCATAGTTGTGAAACGTCACTTTGTCGTCACCAATCATTTCTACAAACGACGATCTTGCTACGAGAAAGTTCAGAGTGTTTCCAGCCCGCCCAGATTTCGTCTCATTTTACGATGGACTAAAGGCCAAAGCTACGGGCCGCCCGGTCCAATCGGGTTCCAAGCTAACCCAAGTGAAAATGTTTGCAAGTGGTACCCCTTGCAAGTGGTTTATTGAACAGGCACCACTAGCAAGTGGTACCACTTGCTAGTGGTAAAACTTGATACTGGTGCCACTTGCAAATGGTACCTCTTCAATAAACCATTTGTAAAAGGTACCACTTCCTAGTGGTACCACTTGCAAAAAGTACATTGTCATATAGATGCACAAATGCAAAGCCAGATGTTAGTCTTACTTTTATTTTGCAGTTGAGTGCTTGTAGAGCAGAATTACGCACTTTGGCTGATGAAGATTAAAAATCTTCAAAACCCAGGCACCTCAGAGCTTCTCGGGAGTCCCGGATCTTTTGTGCAGGACTGTTGACATGTTAGTGATGACTTGCTGAACAGGCACCTTGTTCTGGTGTTCCAATAGTGCACTGTTTCTGCACCGACAACATATAAATACTAAGCTAATAAGAGCTCACGGGGATACAGTCGTATGATTGAACAGGTTGAACTCACTCACCAATGACGAGTACAACTTTGAAGGGTCTCAGCTCCTTCCGGACCATAACAATTTTGTTTTTGTTTGTCCTTCGGTGCCACCTTGCCCACGTAAGTCCTTCGGTCAAGTCCCACGGGACCCCAAATAGCTCGCGCTATGTCTTTGGCTACCGTGGTTTGTTTAATTGGTCTGCTTCATTATTTTTTTGCTTGATAGGAGCCGATGGTGGTGGCCCGGGTCACGTCGTACTGTTGGTTCATCCGTATTGAATGTTAAGTATGCATTGTTCAATCTATGACATGCTTAACATTCACTTAAGGATGGACGAATAATAGTCCTAATCAAAATGCCCTGCATCATTTCTATAGCTTCGACACTGCAAAAAGCCTGTATGCCGTGGCTTTCTTTACAATGTAAACTTGATGAGTCACTCAGTAACGCTCATCGAAGCGAAATACCAGGCAATGTCTTGGTGGCTCGTGATTGGATCTGGTGGTTCTTAACTTTTGCCTTTAGTCCATTGTAGGGTGAGACGATATATAGGGGCAATCAAGACGGCATTGACTCTAACGCAGCGTGGTGATGTAGGACACGTGGGCGCGATGTCACCAGGGCAGCCGTGAAGCCGTTCAATCGGCTGGCCCCACGGTGTTGCTCGCGCGCGGTCCGATGATGCTCACTACGACTCTGTGTTCCACAATATCGCTTGAATTCGAGCACCGAGATAGTTTGGATGCTTGACATCTCGTCCCGCGTGACACCATCGTCGCGAGAGTCAAATCAGCGCACTATGCGAACTTCAGCCCCAACTTTGGGTTTGATGAGTTTAGCCACCCAGCCGTAAAGCCCCTTTATGTTTTAAAAGTAGCGCAAGGTTCGTCGATGCACGAGGCACGTGCAACCTACAGCCCTGGGGAAGATCATGGCGGCACAGCGTAGCAGTGAGTGAGATTTCAGACGTCATGAATTTCCCAGAAGTTGCTCACGGCACGTGCCTCGAGCATTTCTACAACAATGGATGGCGCCACGTTTCCCAGGATAGAGGGGCTTTACCTAGGCCACGGTGCAATACCCGTGCCACACGGACATGGCAAATGCCATTCAGGGCGAATCTCATTCGGGCGCCGAATGACATTACAATTCAAGCTCGTGCTTCCCGTATAGATTCCGAATGTCATTTTGCACCATGATGATGATAGCGCCTGCTCTCTGAAGAAAACTAATTGTAAATTTTTTTTGTAAGCTAAATACGTTTGTTCAAGGTTATGATCTCTAAAAAGTGTCTATATTTAGTTTTAAACAAATTTCGCAGTCAATTGCTTTACGTTTTTTTTACGTTTCAGCTGTAATTCATTTGTTGGTGTGTTACGGGGTAGTAATAAGGACCAAGACAGGCCACGTCTAGAGCCACTCTATATGGCAGCGTAGCTGCCAGAGTAGCGGCAGGACGCAAAATTATCTAGATGCACGACGTCAGATGCCCTGATAGTGATCTTCATTTTGGGCCTGGGAGATTGCCATGGTAACCGTGCTTCTAGCGACGCCGGGCAGCAACCTTTCTAGTCTAGTTGGTATCTCCATTCGTTCATTGAAACGTAGTATAAGACGCTTGGCATCGCGGTACGGCAAGAACCTCTGGAGGAACGGTGCCTGTTTTTGCCGAAAAGTGAGACGATTTGCAGCTCGGGGACTGTCGGGCGACGAGAGCTGCTGTGGTTTCGTACGTGCACGGACAAGACGAGAGGTTTTCGGCGCCGCCGGGATGGCGGCCGCTTCGTCCCTTAGCGAAAAGTCGTTCAAAATCAGTATACTGAAAGTATACTAATAGTGAACTTGGGGTATGTACTGAAATCGTACTAGTTTCACACTTTTATGAAACAAAATAGTATACCTTTAGTACACCCCAAGTACATACGTAGAATACCATAAGTGCACCCCGAGTGTACTTTTAGCATACTATAAGTGCACGTTTAGTACACTACATGTATGCTTTTAGTGTACTAAATGTACACTACCAGTAGATATATGCGGAGTGTCCCAGATAACTTGCACGAAACTTAAAAAAAACACAAAAAAACGGTGCGTTCTGCGGGAGTGAAACAGTACGCTGTTAGAAAGTCTCTTGTGAAAGTGCACAAAATTGTTTTAGTGCGCCTATTTATTTAATTAAGAGTAACAAGCTAACTTTTGAAATCTTCGTTTAAAAGCCGAAGTGTGAAATGGAAAGTTGTAGAGCGCATTAAGAAACACCCATTTAAACCATTTTCAACAAGGTGCACTTTGCATGCTCCTTTTTCCTAGCCTTCAAAAAAAACGCCAGCGAAATACAAAAAAATGCCGCGTGAAAACTCACTTCCCCAATGACGGCGTGCGAGCGCGCCGCGAATGTGCGTTCCGGAAAAAACACGAAAACGTATTATGTTTCAAACACTTTAATTGGGTGTCTCTCAATGCGCCCTGCAACTTTACAATTGACATCTTGGCCCTTAAAAGAATATTTGAAAGGTTAGCTCATTAATCTTAGTTATTTACATAACCAGGCGCATTAAATAAATCTGTGCACATTCTCAAGACGCTTGCTATGGACAGTTGATTTCACTCCTGCAGAGCCCTCCGGTGTTTTTTTTAAGTATGGTGCAAGTTATCTGGGACGTCGTGTATGTCGGGCGTTCTGAATGGAAAGAACGGTCTCAAATTGGCCAGAAAAATCGGCGCCTGCATTTAAAAAGCTGACTTTTCAAAGGTGTTTCTTTGGACGGTTGTATTCCAACCTGTGAAATTTCATGTCATATAGCTCCACTCTCGTGAAATGTTAAGAAACGCCTTTGATAACTCAATTGATGATGATAATGCAGAGGCGCCACCATCGGGAAATGCACTCTTAAAAATGAGTCAGAAAATTAACGAGGAAATCTTTGGCAGCTCTATTCCTCGCAGTAATGATGTACCAGCGTCTTCTGAAACTGTGTGAGAAAAGCCATAAAGAAGAGGTGCATTGCAGTTTTCAAACTGAAAGTGTGTATGTGTAGCATATAAACATTATGATCGGTGTTCTTCGCGTAATTGATAAGGCAGAAATTTAAATCCTACTTATCACTTTATTCAAGTTTCCAAGCCTGCCTCACTGTACACTCTCCTTTGTGATGATGTTATGTCATTACATCCTGCGTAAAAAGAGAAGAGAAAATTACCCTATGCCACTCTATGATGTAACATCACATAATTCGCTCGAAGGACCACTATATGAGGAAGGCAAGATAGTAACAACTTCATCCTGACAAAAGGGTGAGGAAAATCGGACAATATCGTTTTTGAAAGCCTAATATGTAAGACATTGGTAGTGTGCCTTCTTTGCATGCCCAGGGCTATGCTACAGGTAATAGTGTTCATTGCAGGGCACAACATTTGTTACCTCAGATCTTAGGCACCATAAAGAAAAAAAAAAAGATTCAAGGTTGCAGCTTCTACATTTTAAGCACGTGGATTGATGAAGGCCACAACGAAAACATCTGAGAATGGCCGATTTCAGGGATGTGTGTGCTAACAATAAAATTGTATTTTAGAAGTTTAGTATATTGCGGTATTCGATATTGGTTTCAAGAATAATTGTACTAATGTAAACGGCCTAATTTTCGCGAAGGCTTAGTTTTTGCCAGTTTATCGAAATTGCTCAAAATTGGCCGTGCAAAAAAATAACCCCATGGAAACGAATGCATTGAACATTACTCCTGATTGCAAAATTTTGTACCTGAAAAGTATTCTCAACACTAACACTTCATAAAATGAATGAAATATTGAGCTCGCGCAAACAAAGTCGTTTATGCCATTCAAACCTTTCAAAGCGCTCGCAGAGTCACCATCGCGATAGATTTTGTTCAGTGCGCTTCTCCGCATGTGCCAGTGCGCTGCAGAATTTAATTCTGGACGAAATCCCAAGATTAAGGGGACATACACACATTTTTGATAAAATAGAATCTAAATATGTTTACGTCGAATAGCTTCCCAGGAGACTTTTCGGGTTCGGATGCACTGTTACTCGGCAACAGGCAGGCTCTCTTGGGATGACAAGAAAAAACCCAGCGCCCTGAACGCTGTTCGAATCAGCACTCGGGAGAGTTGAAAAGCCTGTCAAGCGCTCGCTATTGGGACAGGCCGCTTACTTACGGTGGCTTCATACCTGTCTGCTCGATGCATCATCCAGCCACCCATGCAAGAGATCAGTGGGCGGACGTCACTTTTACTCGTGTCATGCAGGTCCCTGCACGTTCCTATAGGTTGCAACCTGCTAGCCCAACTGAGTCAGGCCTGCAGGCCTGCGGGGAATGTCAATTACACTTTTTTAGATGTAGACAACTATATTTTGCGTGTACCTGAAGGAAGCTCTAACACAGAACAAACAAAATTATTGGCCTTTTTTTAATGCCTCCTTTTTTTTTTTTTTTGCTGAGAACACACATACGAGTCATACGCTATCACACATTCAGTGGTGCGGCTTAATTTATGATAAGCACTTTCTTATATATAACTTCGAGCTGTTAGAGAAAAGATTCAATATAATGGGTCGGACATAAATGGTTGCTATGAAGTATCCTATATATTTACACATTATCTGATATCATAAAAGCACTAGAGCAGGGTAGGGGTTTACTGCATGAATTATAAATTTCTAACCAATTAAAAGTTGGCATTTATTTAATTTATTAGTATTGGCTATTATTCTTTGACAAAGAATAATTGGGCGAGTTGGTACGTTGGTAGTCTTTCAACTCCATCGAATATTTAGGTCCTTTTAACATTGTTTCCCGCTTTTGGTTTTTCTAACCGCTCTGCCTTTTGTAGCGGCTTTCGCCACCGCTAAAAAACGTGACATCCAAACTCACTTTATTCACAACACACAACCGCAAACTTGGAAAGCGTGCCGCCTCCGCATACGCAGAGATCGTCCGTCTCTTAACACAGGCATCAGCACGGGCAAGAAATCATGCTGCTCGCTCTTGTAACGTTTTTTTTCGCTCCCGCTTTATGAAACAAATCGTTGGCGAGAGACTGTTGGGACCGCACGTCAGAACTAGCATGACCTGTGATTGCTTGAACTGCCGTCAGACTGTACTTGAACGCTCCGCAAAAGCGTCGTCGGGCGACCGTCGTAGGGACGGCGCCCAGGACAGGCCCTCGGCTGGCCCTCGGTTCCGCCGCACGCGAATCTTTCTCACTCTGCGGAGAGAGCCACAGTCTTGAAAATACGCTCTTCTCAAATAACGAAATAAAACCGGGTAGAGCATAGTGAGAGTCAAGCATAGCTTAGCAAGCACACGGTACAAGAAAAAGTTTGAAACAGCGGCGCACTTCGCAGAAACAAAAAGAAACTTCCTCACCTTCGCTTGCACTAGTCGGCCTTGACTGTCCGCCACTTGCGACGCTGCGTCTCACAGCCCTCAGTAATCGACTGCTATTATTGAACACGCTATTCGTAAGTAAGCTATCTAAAATATCCGCTAAAACGGCTAAAACGTAAAAAGGAAGCGATGCGCGAACCCTCCCAAGGAGGATAGAAGGGTAGGAGAGGGCATGACGCCAGCCACGTAGCCTCCACAAGCCATGCTCCCTTGACGCCGCGCCTCTTTGTCATTTTCCTCCTTACTCTCCTCACTTGTCCAGCCCAATGTGACCACATCACGGGACCGTAGCTAGCCTTCGTCTAGCGATGGTGTACTAGAATACACCACAGTCTAGCCTTCGACCTGATAAAACCTACCGGATGGAGCGCGTGCAAGCCTGCAAAAAATCCTACAATCAACCATCCATCTCACACGTGACATGTCACGTGCGCCAATTGCCAGAGAGATCTACGGTCACGTTGGCCACAACATCGTTTAAACTTTTTATGACTAGGCTTCACCGATATTGCAACGTGCCCCCTCCTAGTACTTCTAACCTCCTTGAACCCTCCGGAACTCCAACGGCGGCCGAACGGAAGCTGATTGCAATAGCGATGGTCTTGTGCAGTTTTCAAAAGTCTCTTCTTTTTGTTCTTTGTGTTTTTGAAGACAAAACTAAGCAAATCAATACATTAATAATATGAATGTCACTTTATTAAATTCGTAAAAAAAATTAACAAAACGTTTAGTCTATCTTAGGTTTTATCTAAACTTTCGGTTTTCTTTTTCAGCGTAAAACCGAAACCATCTCAAGCAATTTCTCCCTTGTCGCCAAGGCTATTTTGATTCATCAGCGCATGCTTGCACCTCTGGGATATCGGCTTTTCTGGAAGGATCGGCTTCTCGCGGCACACAAATAATGAAGGCAACCTCGTGCTTTGAAACAATGAGCGTGCCCGTCTTTTTTGACGAGGGAAAGATATGTTAAATTTACGTCGATTTTTTACAGTGTGGAACTCTCGATCGACGGTGTTGTTCGTTGTTGCTATTGTCAATCTCTTTTCACGTGAATTGAGATGTCTTAGAGTTTTGCAAGATAAATCTACACCATGAAACACTTTCGGTGAGGGCTTGAGGTTGTTACATGAAGGCGCCGGTATCAACAGCCAATTTCAGAGCGAGCTTCCATTCATAACACCACTTCGCTTACGCGGCTCAGAAGTTGATTTGCGCTGCATGCTACTATGCAAGCGCCCTTCCTGTCTATCTCGCCCTTTCTTCCTTGTTGTTTTGCGCTATTTTACTAATGATGAACGACCAACTAGCCCGCCAGCTCACCTTATTACTATGCAAGGTGGAGCATTTTATGTCCCCATAATTAGCCGTGGTTTCTTTTGCCTCCCGTCCTTTTGATTGCTGTGGATGCAGATATCTGAAACAGCGTATAGTTGCGCTGAGACCTGCATTACAAAAACACCGGATTATCCTGCAAACGTAATTTGTCTACTAGCCTATGAGGTAGCACGCAAGTGGCGGTGCACTTTGAAATCAAAGTCATGTGCATGCTTTTTCATCAGCAGCATTTAACACTTGATCCGATTGCCCTCGATCGCCTTGCTTCCGAATAGTGCTAACAGTTTTTTTACAGTAAACTTTTATTCTTCAATAAAGGTAACAAATACAGCTCAGGGAAAATAAAAGCTATCTTTGCAATAAAAGCAGACTTTTCAATTGCAAAATTTATAGAAATGACTAGCTAAAATAATTATTGACAAGTTAGATAACGCTACTTTCCGTGGCGTACAATGTAGTTAATTTTTCTAGTAAAACATATAAAATAGCGCAACAGAAAACAAGGAGAAGGAGTAAACAGGACAGGCGCTGTTTACTTCTTGTCCTTGTTTTCTGTTGCGCTATTTTATATGTTTTACTAAGATGAACCAACTAGCCCAACAACGTACCTTACTAAACTAATTTTTCTATTTGCGCTTTTTTTTATGCGTAAGTCCATGTTGCATTTGCGACGTAAATATGTTATGACAGAGCCGGTCGTTTCCCCGGGGAACTTTTGGACCACGTGGGCTGCAGTGAAATGAGAAATGAAGCATCCCTTTGTCACATTATGTCAGCTACACCCGGTGATATTTTTTAATCAACTGATTTTAGGAAAATTGGGGGCTCACTGTAATGTTGATGCACTCTTCATGTGTGTCGTGCGACTCGGCGGACATTACATGGGTGAATAACCGTGGCAACATTTTTTTTTTTTAGTAATTAAAATCCGTAAATTTGCTTTTTTTACTATTGCTGTTTGAGGAGCAGTCGTTATTAGAGCCTAACACAATCAAAAGTATTCACGAAACAGCAAGGGGCTTTCAGATATTTATTTATCGAATTTCACACTTTTTTCCCTCGATTCAAGAACCATGCGCGACAGGGGCGGGCAAAGTGGAGAGTGACTTAGCGCTTTTGACATGGCATATCGGTGATGGCATGTTTGTTTGTGTTACCGAGAACTTCTCATACTGGAGTTCTATGCATTATTTAATTTTCTAATGAAGTTACAACCCTCATAAAGTGCTGTCGCATTCAGCATGAACGAAGTTTGACAGCATGCCTTTGGTGGATGCTAACTTTCCACGAATATGCAGTTTTTTTTTCAATATGATTTCTCGTTGACTGCTTCTGTGTTTGAGAAGATAAGTGCCGTTGTCCCGTTCTTCCAAGGAGACGAGGGCGTATTGGAGACTGAAGTGACGCACGAAAGTAGAAGGAAGAAATCAACTTAATCAGCCACACGAAGGACAATTGAGTGTAAAGGAAATCGAATAAAAAGAAAGAAAATTTGGAGTTAAATAAGGGAGGTCTCTAAAAGCACGATCAGCTTGGTGCCTCTCAAAGTCCTATCGGGCCCTGAAGTTCACTCACATTTTCTGAGTAACGATAGATGCAAAGCCGACCCTTTTTCGCTTGTGTCGGAGCCACGGTTTCCAGGGTGAAATCCTTGAGCCCGGCAAGCTTGCGATGGACGAATGGCAATCGGCCGGCCGTTAGGCTTGATGGTGTTGCCTTTCTTGGGGCGAAGCCAGGGTTTCTGAGGAGTGCGGCGAGGGATGGTGGTCAGAGATCGGATGCCGCTCCTGTTCGACGGTGTTGCTCTTCGTGGGACGGGGCCCGGATCTCTCAGGAGCGTAGCCTGAGCTGGCGGGAGCGCTGTCGGATGTCACTCCGGCTCGACAAGGTTGCCTTTCCTGGGACGAGCATCGCTAGAGTCTCTACCTCCCTGGAGTACAAAAGATTACACTATTTAGAAGCCCAACTACCCGTCGGTCGGCTCTTTATACTGGACTAATGAAGTACGCTCCTACGTTTTCCCTTCCCTTAATGTATTCAAGACGAAAACTCTAATATTGTAATGCCTATACCCATCACATAACTAAGCTGTTAGTATGGTTGGCTCTGTTCAAAATCTCCAACGGCAGATAGTTGGTCTGTACATTGAAAGTTCTTCCGTACAAAACATACTGAATCATTGCAATGAGTTTACGATCAGGTGATATCTTTCCTAGTTCAAGAACTGTTCAAAAGAAACTTAGATTTACACTGTAAGCTATTACTGGACGCTTAGTCCAAGAAGAAATGAAAACGAAAAATCACAATCTTGATTCCAAATGACTGGCCTGAAAGTAGCGAATTATTATCACAAAAGTTTGAAAACCCGAAGTTTGTTTAGAGTTCGAATACCACGTGTTCTCGCTCACTTACCAAGTGAAAGTTTAAGAAAAAAAAAGACGAAAAAAACACTGAAACCACCATGACGAAATTGCAAATTCGAAAGACGAAACACAAACAAAAACGAAGCAGCTTATGACTCGCAGCAAACGCTACAGACATGCTGTGTACAATCTTCTGTCAAAATTTCAGGATTAAATTGGCTTTCTTAATCTAAATTAGCTAACCGCCCAACCTGGGCCTTCGAGCTGACCAGCTTGGCCGCAGGACCTAACCGCGTTTTGGCGTCACACTCAATCTGTGCTAGGCTGGCCTCAGCAGGGTCGGACTCAACCTCGGAGCATTTAGTGCTTCCGGTTTGTTTTTGTATCCGAACTTGCTTCCGCATCTTCTGGCACACTCGTCTCTGACTCCTGCTTATCTGGTGTGCGTCCTGTTTAAGCCCAGTGATTCCTGTTCGGCGGCGAAGCTTGCGTACCTTGAACCGCTCTCTCCGCCCTCCTCTGAGCTGCACTACGTAAGACACTTGGCTCTGTGGTCCTCTCGCAGGAACAACGCTGCGTTTGTTCGGCGAGATTAATTCAGACATTTCTTTAATTCGGACCTTATGCCGCTATCTTGTTGTCGGGATTCCGAAGCATCACCGGCTAGAAGCCCCAGCAACAATTCATTGCATGGTTACGTCCACCACGCTCGGCACCTCATTTTTCACCGTTTCTGTGGTGCAGCTTAAACCACCGTAAGGTTTGCAAGCCTCCCCGAATAATCTCGTTTCCCTGTCAGGCGCCTCTGTGTCTGCACTCAAGGTACGGGATAGTGTTATCCAGTCACCCTCAAGTTTCTCATCCGCGTATTGCTTTTCAACTGATGCGCACATCGCATCTTGAGCTGTCGTCACAATGGCTTCCAAAAGCCCCATCATCTCTTTCAGGCTACGAGATTCTGCATGAAGACGGGACAGTCGTGCGGCTCTCTCTCTTTTACATTTCTATATTTCTAAGGAATCTCCGTCACCTCCATTCTCCGTCTCTTGCCATAGCATTTCCCATTCTTCACATTCCAGCTCCCACTCTTGCTTTACGAACGAAACGTGACCTTATAGCCACTTCTTAAGTGACACCTCGTCCATTTCTAAGGAATCCTGACTTTCATTACCTCATTGAGTGTGTCATCTTCTCTCATCCATGCTCTTTCGTCGTCTACAGATTCTTCAGCTCTGGCCCCGCATAGCCCAGTTCCTTTCCGACAGTCGTTAATCTCTCTACCTCCATGACCCTGGATGCCCTTCGCCTTCCAACGCTCCTCTACCTCTCAAAAGAACAAGACGTCAGAAATGGGCCACGAATCCTGGCAGGCTCGCCAATTGTCACGTTCTTCCAAGGAGACGAGGGCGTATTGAAGACAAGTGACGCACGAAAGTAGAAGAAAGTGTTGTGAAGAAAGTAAACGGGCTGCGGCGCAGGCTGCAGGCACTTGCACTGGGACTTGCATGGCGTCGGGTTCGATTATGACAACTGGCGACGAGAGATAAACTGTACTATATTGACCCAGTACCGCGACGAAGATATCGAGGAGAGGTAGCTGAAAAGATGCCGGCCGTCGGGAAGCTGAGAGCGTTTGATGCAAGTACAACTGAGTTTGCGGAATACCAGAGCGTGTTCTCCTGTACTTCCTCGCCAACGATGTTGCCGAGGAAAAGAAATCGGCCGTATTTCTGACAAGCTGCGGGACAGCAACATACTCACTACTACGAAGTCTGCTTGCGCCAACCAAACCAGGGGAGGCGACGCTCACCGAAATTTTCGCAGCTCTCAATGCCCATTTCAAGCCCAGGGTATCGGAAGTTGTTGCAGGCTTCAAATTCTTCTCAAGGTGACGGCACAAAGGCCAGGCTGTCAGTGACTATGTAGCGGCGCTAAACAAGTTGGTAGATGACTGCAACTTCGGCACCACGCGCGACCGCATGATGAGGGACCAGATAGTGTCCGGTATCAACGACACGGGAATGCAGACACGGTGACTGGAATCGTCAAACCTGAACCTTGAGTCTGCCAAGCAACTGGTCATTGCAATGGAAGCTGCAAGGAAAGACGTTCACACCCTCTGTCCTCAGGTTGAGTCAGCGGGCGCAGTGGAGCCCACCAACTTTGTGGAACCTCCCAGACGGAATGCGGCTAACGCAGTCGAGCGTGGCTGAGATCGGTGTGGAGATAAACATCAAACTCCCGGTGTCGTCACCGGGCAAGCACCTGTTTCAAGTGTGGACGTCAGGGGCACATTGCGAGGGCCTGCAGAGCGGCACCGACTGCCTCAAAGAATCGAATGGACTCTCGCTCTGTGCACCAAATAGACGACCTCCAGGAAACACAATTCGAGGTAGACGAGTGCGCCATGTGGTCGCTGCGAACAACGGGACCCGGGCCCATGCAGATTAAAGCCATCGTGAACGACGGGCCACTAGTCATGGAGCTGGACACCGGCGCCAGCGTTTCCATTATCGTTGAGCAAAAGTTCAATGCACTGCCTCCTGGAATGCCGTTAGAACACTCCGAAGTGAGATTGAAGAGCTATTCGGGAGAGCTCTGATCGGTTCTGGGGAAGATTACTGCAGTAGCCAAGGTGTGAAAACACGCGAGTCGACACTGCCGTTGTTTGTGGTGAAGGGGACATGTCCGACACTGCTGGGCAGAGACTGGATGGAAGCATTCAAGATTACTGTTTCTAAGCCTAAGGGAGTGAATGCGGTCCGTTCTGTCACAAGCCTAGTCGAACAATTCAGCGAAGGTTTTTCAGATACGCTTGGAATAATGCAGGATGTGTCGGCAAAGATCATCCTGAAGGAAGGGTCAAGACCGAAATTTTTTAAAGCACGACCAGTGCCATTCACACTCCGAGACAGAGTAGTAGAGGAACTTCAGCGTATGCAGCGCGAAGGCATCACACGCCCTGTCAAGACGTCGCAATGCGCTGCACCCATAGTTCCTGCTGTCAAGCAAGATGGCTGCGTACGCCTTTGTGGCGACTTCAAGATCACCATCAATCCAGCGACGGCCAGCGAAAGCTATCCAATTCCTGGGATTGAAGAGCTGTTCGCGAAACTGACCAGCGGGGTGAAGTCCACCAAGCTCGATTAAAAGGACGCGTATCAACAAGTCCAGCTGAATGCACAGTCACAAGTATTGGTCACGATCTACACTTTGAAAGGCCTGTTCACGTTTACTAGGCTTCCGTTTGGCGTGGTGTCCGCCCCTGCCTTGTTCCAGCGAAAAAGGGACATTCTCCTGGGCGGTCTGCCGCACGTTGCGGTCTATATAGATGACATTCTTGTGACCGGCGCAAGTGACGAAGGTCACTGGAAGAATGTGTGCCGGGTCCTCGGGCGCCTTCAGGAGGCAGGCCTTCGCTTGAAGCTAGCCAAGTGCGAGTTCATGAAAAAGTGTGTGGAGAATTTAGGGCATATTATTACGCGCAACGGGTTGCATCCCAGCCCTAAGAATGTCGAGGATGTCCTCTTGGCCCCGAGACCGCAGGACGTCAAAAACCTCCAAAGTTACCTGGGCCTTATTAACTTTTATCGCAAGTTTATTCCCCGACTTTCTGCGGTACTGCACCCCCTGAATCGTCTGCTGGTTCCGGACGTACCATGAACCTGGACGTCATCCGAAGAGGAGGCTTTCTCCCAGGGTAAGACCTTACTGGCATCAGCAGAAACGTTGCTCATTTTGACCCAAAGAAGAGAACTGTGTTGGTCACGGACGCATCTCCGTACGGTCTCGGTGCGGTTCTTGCACAGAAGGAGGCGTCGGGAGAAGAGCGACCTTTCGCATTTGGGTTGCTGCCGAGCGAAACTGCAGCGAGCTTGACAGGGAGGCGCTTGCTATGGTGTTTGGCGTGACGCGTTTCAAGCAGTATCTCTGGGGGCGTTCGTTTGAGGCGGCCACTGACCTTAAACCACTACTGGGGCTGTTGGTAGCTGACAAGCCCATTTCCGAGTCATGCTCGCCACGTATCTTACGCTGGGCATTGTTCTAGTCGGGGTATGATTACACCTTGAAGTACAGGCCTGGCAGACAAATTCCACGCGCAGACGGACTGAGTCGGCTGCCCTTACCTACAAGCGAGTTTCAGGCCGAGTGCCCCAAGAGGTGTTCATGCTCCAAGGACGCTACCCCAGAGTATTGTCAGCCCGAACGGTTGCAGCAACTACGAGCAGAGATCCGTACTTGTCACAACTGCGAGCAGCACTGTGGACTGGTCAAAGGCCACCCTTTGGACATCCGTGGAAGCCATACGAAGCCCGTTTTCTAGAGATGAGCGTTCAGAGTGATTCTATTTTATTTGGATGCCGAGTGGTAGTCCCCACGTCTTTACAGGCATATGCGCTCCAGTTGCTACATGAAAGTCATACAGGAGTCTCCAATATGAAAGCAGTGGCCCGGAGCCATGCATGGTGGCCAGCTCTGAATGAGGACATCACGCAGCGGTGGAGGCATGCCGTACCTGTCAAGAACATCAGCGAGCGCCAAGATCAGTACCAGTGAGGCCATGGCCATTTCCGGAAAGGCCGTGGTCTCGACTGCATGTACACTTTGCTGGAACCCTGAGAAACGCCTACCTGTTCATTGCCGTCGACGCATAATCCAAATGGATCGAGGTATTTCTAGTAAGCACATGCTCGACGTCTGTGACAGTTGATTGTCTGTGAAAGACGTTTGCTATTCAGGGGCTGTCGGATGTAGTTGTATCAGACAATGGTCCGGCATTCGTGAGCGAAGAATTCAAGACATTCTTACGAAAGAATGGCATAAGAGAAGTTCATGTGCCCCCGTACCATCCCACGTCCAATGGAGCGGCCAAGCGAGCAGTGCAGATGATTAAGCAGAAGTTGAAGAAGGCCGGATCAGGGGACCTTCATACGCAAATTGCCAGACTGCTGCTGTCATACAGGACGACGCCGCATGAAGGGACGGGCTGTAGTCCTGCTGAACTTTTGATGGGTCGGAACCTCAAGACTGCGCTGGGCTTGCTGCGACCCGATCTTCGGACCACAGTGAACCTAAAACAGCTCTAGCAGGACGTACGCAAAAATGGACATACACTAGGGTCCCGGATATTAAGCCCGGAACACCAATCTTTCCTCGGAATTTCCGACCCGGCCCTAGGAGGGTTCCGGCTACTGTAGAGGCTGACCAGGGATTTGCATCGAAGGTGAAACTGCCAGATGGCAGAGTGTGGACAAGGCATCACGATCACATCCGCGTAGCACCGAGACCCCACAGGTTTACTGATAGCGCGGAACTCCCCATTAACAGCTTATCCATGCACACCAGACGTCCACCACCCCCTGTAGGCACAAGCGCTGCTGACACCACACCCTCGACGAGAAAAATCTCTCCGGATCTGGGCACAAATTCAACTGTGATTTCTGGGGACGATATGCACCAACCCGCCCAGTCCAGTGCAACTACTGGCCTCGCAGTAAATCCGGACGCTGCTGACACCACAGCCTCGACTACGGTGATACATCAGCAGAGCCCAGTTCGTCGAAGTACACGAGCGCGGAAGCCCATGGTGCGGTTTTCGCCCTAAGCAGGGGATCAACATTTTGCTGTGCATTATTTCTACATATTTATTTTTGTTGTTTTCTAAAAAAAAACATTTTGCCCTGCATGTTTTCTGCAAAATTGGTTTGCTATTATATATTTCACTACTCCTCGTGAGAGAGGAAGAAGTGTTGTGAAGGAAGAAGTAAACGGGCTGCGGCGCGGGTTGCACGCACTTGCACTGGGACTTGCATGGCGTCTGGTTTGGTTATGACAGGCCTATTGGAGACTGAAGTGACGCACGAAAGTAGAAGGAAGAAATCCATTCAATCAGCCACACGAAGGACAATTGAGTGTAAAGGAAATCGAATAAGAAAAAAAAATAGGAGTTATATAAGGGAGGTCTCTAGAAGCAGGATCAGCTTGGTGCCTCTCAAAGTCTTATCGGGCCCTGAAGTTCAATCACAGTTTCTGAGTAATGATAGATGCGAAGCCGACCCTTTTTCGCTTGTGTGGGAGCCACGGTTTCCAGGGTGAAATCCTTGAGCCCGGCAAGCTTGCGATGGTCGAGCGGCAACCGGCCGGCCGTCAGTCTTGACGGTGTTGCCTTTTCTGGGGCGAAGCCAGGGTTTCTGAGGAGTGCGGCAAGGAATGGTGGTCAGAGATCGGATGGCGCTCCTGTTCGACGGTGTTGCTCTTCCTGGGACGGGTCCCGGATCTCTCAGGAGCGTAGCCTGAGCTGGCGGGAGCGCTATCGAAAGTCACCCTGGCGCGACGGGGTCGCCTTTCCTGGGACGAGACCAGGGGTGCTATGTTGCGCTTTTTGGACTCCCAGGAGACTAGGAAGAGGGAAGTGACGTCAACGACTAGAGCAAACGCAGATTGGATGTTGACAGAAGGAAACAAAATAACACCCAATCTGCGTTTGCTGTGTCGTTGACGTCACTTCCCTCTCCCTAGTCTCCTGGGAGTGCAAAAAGCGCAACATAGCCCCCCAGAGTTTCTCGGGAGCGCAGCCTGGGCTGCCGGGAGCGCTGTTCGCCACGGTCATTCGCATGTTCTCGCTCGAGACACACACCTCGTGCCCTCCGCTTGTCTTCAGCTCGCCCTTCTCCTTATCTTCTTCTTCACCGCGTTGTCTCTCTAAGAACGTGACAGTCGTGTTCTTACGTTTTTAGATGCGGAGCGTCTCTTGCTCGGGTCTATGTCCCGCGGCGTCGTAGTCTGCACTCACACTACGCATGCGCAACTCTCCTACTTCCCTCTCTCCAACAGCTGCGCGTTACTCTCTCCGCTCTCTCTCTCTACCAGCTGCGTGCACTTCGCGTGCGTTCGTTTCTACTCACACCACGCGCGCATGCGCAACTCTCCTCCTCCAGTCTCCTCTCCTTCAAGTGTGAATATAAAGGGGTATCCACACGAAGGAGACCTCCGCGGACGGATGTCGTGACGTCAACAACCCGGGAAACTCCGTCCCCGGCTCCGCCGCGTGCACCTGCGGAGCTTTCGTGCTGACAGAACGAAGCCTCCGCGCCTCCGCCACGGAGGAGAACGCGCCGCGAGGCGTCAGAAAGGGATGACCTATGTCTCACGTGATGCGCGCTCCGCGGAGGAAAGGGGCGGATTTCTCCTTCGTGTGGATACCCCACAAGCAGCGGTAGCGCGCTGCGCGCGTTCAGATTACCACTGTTGACTCCACTCTGTTCTTCCGACGAAGTGTGATGGAAGCAAAAAAATTACACCATCTTCTGGAGGGGAACCATGGGGTGATGCGGAGCATCGCGGAGTTTCCAACAACGTTCACGCGATGTGTGGTAACCAACGCAAGTTAACAACGTAATAACACGCAAGTTAACAACGTTACTAACAACGTTACTAACACCGTTATTAACACCGTTAATAACGATCCACGATGCTCCGCATCCCCCCATGGTTCCCCTCGGGAAGATGAGGTAATTTTTTATCATTGTAGTCTCCTTGTAGCTATTGTCAAAAATATTTTAGCCTTGCCCCTTAGGTGAAGAAGGAAGACCAGAGAAGCTGTACTATGGCGGGAATGAAGTAACGGCCGTCCGCAAGACGGCAAGCCAGAGTGGAAAGGCTCGAAAGGTTGCGCCACCTATGAACAACGTCGGCAAACAGACAACCGGTAAACACAACACTCCGGACTGCTACCGCCATCTATCAGCGACGGCGGGAACCAGAGTTTGTGTCGATATTTCTTTGCGGGGGACTCGATCCTGGGGAAACTAACCCTTAACAGCTCCGCTGTAAGAAAAATATTAAGGAAGGGAGAGCAGTAGTTTTCTGTTCTCCTTTAAAGGGGTGCGGAAGCGAAATTTTAGCGTCTTTTTTGTGTAGACGTGGTCTCCTTTATGACAGCAGCTCACGAAGAGCCGTCTTTCGTTCGTAAACGCAAGAAAAGCAATTTTAAAACGAATAAAACGATTTTCCAATACCCCCTGGTAGTTTGGGGGGCCGAGCTTTGATGGAATTTTTCACGTCACGGGGCCATCAGGAGCAACGCCACGGCGCGGCGTGTCCGATGGAGGTACGCAGGAGCGAGCGGCAATTGGCGCACCTCTCAGATTTAGTACACCATACTTCGAGTATTCCCACCCGCCGGGATTTTCATGCGTAGGGTGCCTCAATGTCCTTCTGTTAAGGGTGATGCCACCCTTTGTAGTACCCGATGCCGACAGCACGCGCTCACGGGGAAAATACAAAGAAATCGACGAAAACAAAATGTCGCCGTAGCACAGTCAGCGCCACGAGCGCGTTCAGGGACACGTTCCTTCACGCGCTTCTGAACAAAAAATAAAAATGAAGTGTGGGGCAAAATGGCCGGATGTCTCCACCCTAAGCAAAGCGCACATGAAGGCACCCTAGTCATGCGTGGACGATAAAGCTGGCGCCACCTAGTAATGACGATCCTAATTACGGTGCCCCTGGCCGTGTGTGTGCCAGTGATGCTGTGAACATCACATCACGGGCAAATATCCCGAGACGCATCGCGCCAACTCGATGGCTGATCTTGAAGCGCTCGCCAAAATCCGTCGGTTGGAACAAGAAATATAGCCTTTTGCTGGAAATACAAGCGTGCGACTATCGTTTACGGATATCATAGACCATACTTCACCAATATTGAACTGTTCTGGGAAGATTTCAAGTTTCGATTCTGTACCCTCTTATACCCCTGTTACACGGACACACTTAACCGCGGTTAACTCAGCTTTAACTGCGGTTACGTGGCAGCACAGATGCCGCACTATACCCTCGGGCAGCTATTTCAAAAGAAGTGAAGAGAGCGCGTGCACTGCTTTGATGCGTGCTCAAGATGCTCAAGCACACGTTCGCCCATAGATCTGACTGCATCGCCGCAGAATGTTGTCGGCAGGTATTGTGCACTAATTGTGGTTTAGCGTAACTGCAGTTAAGTGCGCCCGTGTAACAAGGGTATTAGTGTACTTGTTGAGGCTTTGTTAAAAATAAATAAGGAAGGAAGAATGTAATAATTCGCTTTTACTAGTTTGTTGCATCATCACAGACACTATTTGTTCCATTGTAAGCGCAAGCTCAAGCCCGAGCTCGCGCCTCTTTTGCCGTTCTTGTTCTTCAGTTCTGATGTTCTGCTCTATAATTAAACCTAAACCTAAACGTCAATCCCCTCTGCTTTGTCACCGGCAGGGTCCACGCTGATCATGAATCCCGGCCACTACTCATCTCCAGTTAAGGCAATCCATTACCTGGCCGCTCTACCGGCCCTTTTTGGATGCCTCCTGCTGCCAAGGAGCAGCCTGATCGTTGAACCACCGAGCCTCCAACATTGTCGCCTCTCCGTCAAAAAATTTCTACAGGCAGGCTGGTCTACTTGTGGGGATGCCCAGTCCAGGGCTGATCCGCATGCTGTTGGTGTATCCTCTTGGGGTTCCTACTGTTGTCATTGGTATACCACCAAGTGAGCAGACAACATCAGGAATCCATCATAGGCCGAAAGTGCGAGCCCATGCACTCTCTCCCGCACCAAGAGGGTGGTTGCCCCTCTCGAGCAGGGGTCCAAATTCATATAGACGAAAATCAGTCTGGGATCAGATGAATTAGCGGAATAACTGCTCAGAGGAGTGCTTCCTATCTTTTGTTGAGGTTCTGCAGCAGTGGAACTTTAACAGTAGAGGGGAAGTTCTTACAAGCCTGCTTTCAAGGCTGCGAAGGCTGAACCTCTTGAATGTCCCCCTTGACTCTACATATTCCATGCTCGGCTAACCCGTTGAACTGCGGGTGACTCAAAGTGGTAGTACAGTGCTGTACTACATGACCACTGTAAAAACTGTTTGAAAACAATACTATTAAACCAGGGTCCGTCGTTAAACACCAGTGTACTTGGCTGTCCAAATCGACCGAAGATGTTGCACTGGGCTTCCACTGGGACTCTGCCGATGCTTTTATCTGTTTCCTGTCCGAGTGGACCACGATCAGTATTACGTAATTCTCCAGCGGAACGCAAAGAGGATAGAAGGGTAGGAGAGGGTATGACGCCAGCCGCGTAGCGTCCACAAGCCATGCTCCCTTGACGCCTCGCCTCTTTCTCATTTTCCTCTTTACCCTCCTGACTTACCACGCAACGTGGCCACATCACGTGACCGTAGCTAGCCTTTGTCTAGCTGTAGGGTACTAGAATTCACCACAGTCCAGCCTTCGATCTGATAAAACTTACCGGACGGAGCGCGCGCAAGCCTGCAAGGAGCCCTTCTACAATCAACCATCCCTCTCACACGTGACATGTCACGCGCAGCAATAGCCAGAGAGATCTACGGTCACGTTGGCCACAACATCGTTTAAACTTTTTTATGACTAGGCTTCACCAATATTGCAACGTGCCCTCTCCTAGTACTTCTAACCTCCTTGGCAGAACGGCATAATATAAGCCATGCTCAGTGTTGCTTGGTATCCAACCTGCTGACCCGAACCTGCACCATAAGCATTTCACAGAACTGGGTACATGTCTTGCACCTTCTTACATGGTCTTAACAGTCTTGGTCGAAACCGGGTAACTAAAAGATGGTCCTTACCAAGCTCTTTATGACTGACATGCCTGAATAAGTGTCATTCAGCATAGCCTCCTGTATACTGAAAATGCCTGCTCAATTGCCGGTGGCCAACTATCACCACAAGGGTGCGCCGCTTCCTCATACAAGAGGCGCGAGGTCCAACGTAACCTTCAGTCTCAGGAGCTCCCGGGCAGCTTTGAGGCGGCGACCGAAGATGGAGGGAGTTTCCTGATGACAGCCAAAGTCGACACGGAAGAGTATGTTGATTGTGCTGACGAGCTCTTAACCGAGACGACATCTGCTCCAATAGTGGCTCGGGACAGTGCTTTTCCGGCCCCGTTAACTCTGCTAGGGGATGCACAGGGCCAGGACGGGCTGCAGTGCCATACCCCCGTGCAGTTTCCAGAAACCAACTCGCTCACGGGCTCTGGACCTACTGCCAAGGAAAGTCTGTACGAACACAAGGACAGAGGTACAGATAAGAGCCAGCTTCACCCGTTTGCGTCGACCTACGACCTGGTAGTAGAAGAGATGACCCAGAAGGCCAACGAAGATTACATGTCATCGTCAGACAGGGGGCTTGTGAGCAAGGGGTGGACAGAGGAGCGCGCAGGCTATAACTACAGTGTTTGCACCTCACTCGACTGTGCACAAACATCGCAGCAAACTAGGCTTGAAGAGCTCGAAAATCAAATGAGCGAACTGACCAATCGTCTACAACACGCTGATGCAGAGAGGAAAAAATTTGACCAGATGGCTCAGCGGCTGAAGAGGCTTGAAAATATGTGGCAAGAAAGGTTGGAAAGCAAGGAACCACTGCTGAGTTTGATGGCCCGATGCGAGGGACTCGAAACAGGGCTCAACAAATGGCTGAATGATCAGTTGGCAGACCTGCATGTGGCGTCACAAGAAGACACCTGCGACGACCAGGGGGTACTCTCTACCTCGGGGCATAAAACGCAGGCGTCCCAGACAGATTTACTGGGTATTAGGGGCGTGGAGAAAGCAAATGAAGCTCAAGAAGCCGAGAGCAACAAGACAAGCGTGGATGACACGCGCCCAAAGTGTGCCTCAGGCGTCAATAGAGCTGACGGTAGTGAGGACAGACTAGGACGACAGTCACTCCTGTGTCCCCCAGGTAACAACAGGGAGACGTGCAGAACCTTAATGAGCCATGAAAAATCCACCCATCGATTCGTACGACCACCCTGGGGCGTAAAACGGGAGGTTTTAATTGCTGGAGACCACAATGTAAGGCAATTTGCACAGGCTCTTCATGGAGAGATGACAGATGACCAAAGTTTTGAAATACTGATGAACAGAAAGGCGACTGTGGCAACAGTTCATGCAATGATCGCAGAGTATGAAGGACAGGCGAGGAGAATTCCTAGGATCTACATCCTACATGTTGGGATGAACGACCTTTTGCAAGGACGCCAACCGGATGCAATTGTGGAGTGCCTAGAACCCTATTGAAAATAATTCTAAAGGAACCATCAGCCTTGAAGGATTATGGGACCGCACAGGCCTTCAAAACCCTTCAAAAATACCCTTCAGATATACCCCTCAGAAAAAAACCTCCAGCCCCACAGCCCTTCAACCCCAACCCCTTAGCCCATCAACCCTTTAGACGCCCAAATGACTGTGAACCATAGAAAAAATTCAGTTCAAAACGTTATTGAAAATTTATTGCGGACATTGAGTTTTACATGCGTATAAACACTCAAAAAGACAATAAAAACCAACGCTTGTTCAAACCCGGGCGCAAGCAGCTGTCGACGAAAGAGATCATATAAAATAGGAACAACTAACTTCTTTATCACAACGAAAAATATATTTTAAAGTACTCACAATGCCGTTGGGTAAATTCCTGGTGTACGGTAGTTCAGCTAATAAAACGGAGCAGGTGCACCTCCCGTACACATACACAGTCTCAGTAAGCACGTTTAGCAAAAACCACGAACTCGCAAGCAGATCCCGTCACCGTTGAGAAATTCCGAGCACAGTCCCGTTTTCGTCCACGATGTCGTCGGGGCGGCGTCTTCGGCGTATTTTTCGCTCGCTGGATTCTTCTGAGGCCGGTCGGACGAAGAGGCGCAAAGAACAAGGCGGGACAGCGGCCGTCATCCGCCGTCTCAGGACCCACAGTGCCATGATCCCGGTGCGTAGGCACTACATGCGGTTGAACGCTGATCCCGACTGCCAGGCTTGCTGCGAGTAGGCCGACACCAGCCACCATCTCCTTGAATGCGCTGAACACGATGGTGCTCGAGCGGTGCTGAAGACGGCCAACGCCGAACTGGGGTTCACCTGCGGAACCAAGGAAGAAACGGCACGGATTAAAACAGACCAAGGGGCGAGCCCTCAAACCAGCGCTTACCTTTCTGGATGTAGAAACGGTGCGTTCCAGATCACCATGGCGGTGAGAAACAAACCGCCCACGAGCGGAAAGAAAATGGCTATAGCGGCCTCCTGACTTCTTCGGCTTCCTCACACCACTCTCTCCCGCCGACCATTGGAGAAGCGTGCTGTCTGGAACTGGCGGTATTGCATCCTCTCCCCATTGCCGGGGGGAGAGAAGCGCAGTGTGTGTGTGTAGGCATTGTAAAAGGGGGAGGGGTTTGAGTTGCCTGTTCGTGTTTTTGGCGACGGCGAAAAAGAGAGGACTTGCGACTCTGGTGAAAAGCAAAATAGTTTTGTTTATTTACTTTTTTTCCTTTTTGGGGACCGTCCCCCGCGGGGAAACCGGTTCCCGGCACGAGTCGCTGCCGCTTCGCCCTCGGAACCTCCCCAGCGCAGCGTCCCTGAATTTGGGCAACGCGCTGCTCTCGGCTTGCCCTTTTTATTATTATTAGTGCAACAAGTAAAGCTTGTTCTCCTCAAAACGCCGCTCGGCCAACAACACTCGGCCCGCGCCTTGTCAATTCTCCACATGGGGCGATCGAACCCGTAGCCCCCTTGGCGACCGAACACCCGGCCACTGACAGACGGGTCGAGGAGCCCAGTTGTGTTTGATGGAAGAGCAGTAATAAAAAACTGACTGTACGGACATACGATCGACATTCTCCATATAATTATTTGTTTTCCCTTTGTGAGCAATACGTAGCTATGTTCTAATTCTGCGACATGTATTTTCTCCACCTAGGCCGTGTCTCCACAGAGAGCTCAAGAAGCCTGAAGGTTTTCCCGACCCCATTAGAAAAGTTCTTGACAGGGTTTCAGACGTTTCAAGGCATTGTAAAGGGGACTTCAGACATTTCAGGAGAGCCTCTGACGGGGCCAACGAACCCACCAGGAAATATCGGTTCACCTTTCAAACATCACAAGAATTCCTGAAGTCCCCTTCACACCCTTTAAAGAATTCCTGAAGTCCCCTCAGAGCGATTTTCAATAGGGAAAACAAGTGGAGAACGAGACAAAGTGCCCTGGTGGTTTTCTCTATCCCCGAAGTTACGAGCAGAGGCAAGGAGATGCAGGCAGCAGCTATGCTGTTAAATGCCAGGCTCAAAAAAATGTGCAAAAAAATACGAGCCAAATATGTGGACCTAACTCGGAACTTGGCGATGACAGCCACAATGAAGAAGGACGGGCTGCATTACAATAAAGAAGGTACCCACGTGGTGACGGGCCGCTTAGCAGAAGTCGCGGAAACTTTTTTAGGCGAGCGGAGGAAGAGGAGAAGCAACACAGGAGGTCATTGGTATCCCAAGCAGTTGGACTAAAAAAGCCTGACACAAAATACAGAAGAAGTAGTACACCACCAGGTACGCCGCCGAGGCCTGGAAGGAAGTCAGGTGCACGTCAGCAGACCGGAAGCTCCATCGCTGTCCAGAGAGACCTGGATGGGATACCCCCCACGGCCGAGATTCAAGTCGGACACCAGGGGTCAAGTGGTGCGGCCAATCATGAAATGCGCCACAATGCAGGGGAGCGCGCTCCCAGAAAAGAAGCCTCTCATGGGGGAATTAGCACCATCCAGAGAAAGAACCCCAGCGGTCCCGGCATCGACGTGCCTCCATCTCAGACAAATGCCACCATCAACTTGCATGGACCCACCGTGGGTGACGATGCCCAACCCACGGCAAATGAATATGGGGCTATACCCGTTTGTGCCCAACTCGAGTATACCAGGGTGCTATCCACTGGACCAACCCCCATGGATACAGGCTATGGTGGCACAGACTGTTCGGAGGCAGCTGGAGACCACCGGACAGGAGTAAGACAACCCAGACGCTGTAACGACGGTGATGTAGCGAAGGGCGGAGCTGTGAGGAGAAGACGGCGGAAACACCAAAACACGGTGACGGAAAGAGTTGGGTTTCTCAACCTCCAGGGAGCAAGACGGGAGCAGAAATGGCAGGAGCTCTATCAAGCGATGGACACTGAGAGCATCGTGCTTTTTGGGGTTGCAGAGACACACCTTCGTGACCTTGAGGAACCGCCTATTCACCCGGACTGGCAGTGGACCGGGTGCAACCGGCAGGAAGGTCAGCGAAAAGGAGGGGGAGTAGGAATCCTATGCCGCAGCTCGGCATCCTGGCAGAGGGAAAACAAGACCTGCCAAGACCACATCTGGGTGACAGGAGAACTGTTACAGTATCCAGTGGCAGTGTGCGTGGTTTACCTTGCTGTGGGAAGTGTGCGGGAGGATGAGAACCAAGCGAGTGTGACATGTATTGCCAGTGATGCGAAGACCCTCGGCGTCGGTAAGAATATTTTGATCATGGGAGATTTCAACGGCCATCTTAGTGAGTTGGACGGGTGGGAGGACAGTAATGGGCGGCGGCTCCTATGGCTACCGGAAGAGCTGAAACTTGAGGTACTCAACCTGCGGTCAACATGTGAGGGACAGTTCACATGGTGCGCTCGAGGAAGCAAAACCTGTATTGATTATGCCTTAGCGTCTCACCGTCTTGGGAAAAGCATTGCTCGAGTTTTGATAGACGAGGGCGGCGAGCACAGCCTTGGCAGTGATCATAATCGCCTCAGGCTGGACTTCAGCAAGGCCACCTGGAAAAAGACACAGGAACGATATCAACGCCCACGGCGAACTTATTTGAGCAAGCGGACAGTGGAGACTATCATGGAGACATTTGAGAACAGTGAAAGCAGGAAACAGGCGACTGGATATCAAGCCTACATCACAGTGCTTAAGGCCACGGTCCCACTGAATGTGGCAGTTTAGGTACTTTTCGGCAGGCCATTACTCATCTCCTTTTAAATACTGTTTTGTGGGATTGATGTCATTTGAAAGGCAATGCAATCCTCTTTCATTTGATATTATGTATGTGTTGGTTTTTACTGTTCATGCGCATTTGTGGCGTTGCGAATATGATTGCGCGGACCCTCACTTGCTCCGCTAGTTCATGTTTTATGAACGATTTATTAAAGATAGCACGGTTCCAATATAGCAGTTTTGTTAAGATAATGTCGGAGCAGAATCTAACGATCCACTTTTTTTATATTTGCACTACTTTGTATTTTTCATCTGTCCAAATATTGCCCTAAAATTGACATTTTTCCGCACAAATATGTTTTTAATGACAAGAGCTAGGGCAATGAAATTAGCTACAGATGTAGTGCTTATAATTGGTAATATGCAGAAAAAAATTTAATGTTGTGTAAATTTTGTTTTGTTTAGATATTTTATATCAAACGTAGCACTTTTTTGTGCTTCGTGTCATGGTAGTTCAAATGCCGCTGAAGAAATAATTAAACTATGATAAAATCTTTTAAAACATTTAGAGCTACAATGGTTGCCCAAGAGGTGGACGATGGCTTTTTTTCACTTTCAAAGTCATAACGCTCCAGGAGCCCTTCAAACTTACCTGTTTTTGACGCATATCTGTTTTGGACATCAAACAGATTTATTGGCATTTAATAACATTTATAGTTTGGAATAGATATACATTGCGATGTATTAAATTTTCACAATGATATTGCTTTGGTTTCTTAATAGGTGTAGAGCTTAGCTAATCTTAAAAAACAATTAAAAACTGTTTAGGTGTTTTGTTGTGCTACGTGGCGGATGGCAGACAAACTGCTGATTTCTAATGTTCAAAAAATTTCCGAGGGCGGCGTTGGCTTCTGTATCATCATCAATCTCCGTGTCTTTTTACCCTCACATTTAAAAAATATATTGGAAGATTTACTATCGATAACTGAATGGTTTAAGTACTGGGTCAGGCTAATAAATCTAAGACCAATATTTACACAAGCGTAGCGTGATATAATATTCATTATTCGATATGATTGAAATCAATAAACAATGAAGACGAAGAGGAAAAGAATACACCCGAGTTCACTTTATGCCTAGAGTCACTAAATGAGCTTTAAAGTATCGGCACTCCGTTCCCCAAAATTGTTTTGGGCGCCGCCATTTTGGGTCTTGCTCAGAGCAAACGCAACTGCCGATCATCGTGATCTAAAAGTACGACTTCCTCAGCATTAGATGCGGTGCTAGGAAGCTTATGCAATATTGCAATGCTCTGTCGCGGGTTCTTTAAACATTTGTGAGGGAGGGAAAAGCGTTTCCTGTGATTTTAGAAAAGGCTTCATATAACTGGCAACCATGATTTTAAGCCACAATATGGCCAAGTGTCGTTACTCTGAACCGTAGCTAATTTACTGGCACAAGCGGGAACAATGAAGAAGAGGCAGGTGTCAAAAGGTAGTGGCTTGTGGAATCCACGGTGCTTACGATATGGCCCCTCCAGGTATTACTGGGTGGAGCACTTCATGTGCCCTTTGCTTAGGGTGGAGAACGATATCTGGCCATTTTGTCCCCCTCTTTTATTTTTATTTTTTGTTCAGAAGCGCGTGAAAGAGCGTGTCCCTGCACGCGCTCATGGCGCTGATTGTGCTATGGCGACATTTTGTTTTCGTCGATTTCTTTGTATTTTCCCCGTGAGCGCGTGCTGTCGGCATCGGGTACTACAGAGGGTGGCATCACCCTAAACAGAAGGACATTGAGGCACCCTAGATATTACAAGCCTCTTGAACAAGAGCATGAATAGTGTTATTAAATAGGCTACGCTTCAGAGTAGCCACGCTTGGCCTTAGTATGGCTTAGAATTATGGTTGCCAGTTATTTGAAGCTTTATCTGAAATCACAAGAAACGCTTTTCCGTCCCCCACTTTAAACAGTTTGCGACAAAGCAAAGCAACATTACATGAGCTTCCTAACACCGAATCTAATGCTGACGATGTCGCACTTTTGAATCATGACGATCGGCAGTTGCGCCTGCTCTGCACAAGCACCAAAATGGCGGCGTTCACAACACTGTCGGGGAAGAGAGTGCCGATACTCTAAGCGCAGCTCATTTATTGGCTCTAGTTGCCGCGAAACTCCTTTTCCCTGACTGAAACTGAAAGTAAATATGAATAATACACCATTATTATAGCTTATTTAGTTATAACCAAATACACATAATGAGAGGAGGAAGCGGGCGGGTAGGAGAAACGCGGGTTTTATACGCGACCGTTCTAACCGTCTCAAAAAAGAGAACGCACGAGCTTGCGCTGGTTTAGAAAAAAAAGGCATCAAAAAAAAAGAGGCGGCACACTGTGTTCTTTGTTATTATGCGTCTAATTGCAAATTGTTGTGTGTATGTTTATTCAGCCGGAAGTTAGTCTGCCTTAGTGGGCGTCTTGTGTCTCAGCTGTAGATGAGGAATTTAGCCAGTGCGGTACAACCGAAAACCTGGGGTCTTCAACGTGCGCCACGCAGTAGTGATGCACGACCGCACGCCGGTACGATGCTCTTCCAGATCGAAACGGGCAGGGGCGGGGTGGGTTCTGCAGCGCGAGCTTTCGCTCCCAGTGCTCCGAGCTGGTGTGCGCTAGACCATGCACTCGGCAACCAACCCCCCCCCCCCCCCCCCCCCCTTGTGCGTCTAATTTATATACAGGTATAAGTATTTGAAGATCGACAATGGACGTCGATCGTCTCGAGGTAATGTAACGTAATAACAGTATATAAATTATAAACTGGTTGAAGGACTGAACGACTTAATTTTTCAATTCTTGGATTGTAATGTGGCGGTAGCCTACTGTACTTACTGTTGATGAAGAGCAATATGAGGTGACGAGGTAATGATTAAATGATGAGGCTCTATAAGGACGACGACATTAATGGGTGTTGAACCACAACGTACAGTGCCAGACTTGTTTCAAGTATCGTGTACCCAAAGACTTTCTTCACCCGCAACAGAATATGGTAGAATCAATGAGGATGTTGCTTTACAACTGTACGTGGAACAGGAAAACTGCACTGTGCAGAAGCGCGGCTCATTCGTTAATATGAGGGACGGATTTCTGGCAGCATTCCCTGATTGACTACTTGGAACAAATGGCCTCGTCGACGTAAAGTGTCCCCGTTCCAAAAGATTCTTGAAGCATACTTAAACCGCAAAGGAGTATGAGGCGAAAAATAAGAAATAGGAGTCTGGTGTGAAAGGTCGAGATCACCACCGTAGCTTCTACTATCAAATACAAGGGCAGTTACACAATACACAAAGAAAGGTTTGTGATTTAGTTATATTTACACTTAAGGGCATTGCTATCCAACCTATTCAGAGAGATGACACCTCCTGGTCAACCAACTTAGAGCCTTTTCTACTCAAGTTTTACATGGAAGGCCAGACTTCCGCTGAAATTCCTCACGTAGACGAGTTTTCCGACCGAATAAACTGCCATTACTCCCGATGTGGGTATCTCTCGATCTTTGTTCGTAAGCGATAGTATCATGAGATCGAGGGGTGTGGCTATTCTTCCGCCGAATATTGCTTCGGCGGGTTTTTTGCCGTGTAAGATGAGTCCGACGCGTGCTGCCGGAACAAGAACCTGGCGATTCTTCACTGAACTGCTTCTTCCGTAAGCTTCAAAAGGGATTTTTTTTTCGTTTCGCACACCATCTGTTCTGCTTGCCCGTTAGTTGCAGGATGGTATGGTGCACTAATGTGATGCCTGATGCCGTTTTTTTTTTCTTCAAAAACTTGTTTATTTTATTTGAAGCAAGATTTGGCGCGTTATCAGAGAAAAGTATTTTCGGTAGGGCAAAAGTAGGTAAAAGAGACCGTAGAACGTCAATGACGTGTTTGGACGTCGTGGCAGACATCGTGTAAACTTCCAGCCACTTAGAGTACGCATCGTACATGACTCTGCAGATGTGGATACGTTTCGCCACCCACCTACTGAATAGTGGATCGTTTTCAGTTACTGTTCGAGTCTTTCCACAAAGTTAGCCCAGGTGCCAGGACTTTTGTCGAAAGCGGTAAGTGCTCGAAACGTCGACAACGTCGGTAGCCACGTGTTGTGCTTGAAACTGGACACTTACCAATCGCTGAGAAGAAACTTGCTTGTTCGTCTGCCATGAGTCGTCCGATATCCGGTCATCACCACAACACCATCTCCCGACAAAACTGGTCTTCATTGTCCGCGTGTCCATGGTTAGCAATCACGTCAACTTATAAATTCCCGAACGCTCATAACTTGCCGTCGCTAAACGCCGTTCATTCATAGCGTCTTCATTGCAAATAAACGTCTTCCTATTTCTTCTGATGGTTTCCCTAAGCTGTACTTACAACATAATGTGTGTCGGTACTTCCGAAAATATTGCAACGGCGTTTGTTTTCCGGGAACTATAATGTAACAACCTTTACAACATCTTCCGGACCCCGTGAAACACAATATTTTGTGACGTTATTTTAGTCGTCATTAAAATGGTGAGGTAAGTACCGTAAATCGCGAAGCAGTTTACTCGACGTCCGCTTCCACTGGTTGAGTCTACTGAGCGTGCATTCCTGCAGAGGAAATTTTCATTGATAGAATATTGACACCTCAATCAACATTTGATTCCTTCTTGGTAAAATTTATTGCGAAAGCACCCGACCGCATCTCCCTATATAGGCCGGTTCTCACATGCAGCGAAGCGCTCATGTAGCGCTCCTCACGTGTTGTCGGCTACTTATCCTCTGCCATGAGCAACAGTTTTGACGGTGCGATACAAAGCTGATGAACGCTGCCGTCACCACGCGCTTAGCGCGAGGTTAGCGCTGTGAAGCAATGTTTCGGCCACCCCACGGGTGCGTGTCGCCATCTATTGGTTCAACTAACGCCTTGTTCAAGATGGCTGCCGTGGGACCGCAGCCTTAAGCATTCAACTAATACCGAAGCGGCGCTATTGGTATTTTTGTTTCCGGTTTTAATGGCAATTAAATAAAAAAAACGGGAAGTCGATCCTAATTACGAATACTAAATTAAAGAGTTTATTGGTCATGAAAAATCGAATTAGATAGTATGTTAAATGGTTTTACAAATTAACAAATTAAGTAGTTAGTTATTGAAAAGTATATTAAACAATGATACCGATACGTTATTAATATTAGAAAATAGGTTCTTTGGCAGAAAAATATGTCATTAACTTATCCTTTTGTCTCGTGCAATACGTACTTTTTACAAGGACGAATTCACTAATGTACCAAGAGACACGCTGTAAAACCACTTTATTTTGGCAAACTAAATAGCGTTTCCAAGGTTATGCGCGGCACTGTCGATAAAAAAAAAAAAAAACTGTCTGAATTAGCGACGATAGCATTCATATTGCCAGCATTTGAGGAATATCGTTATTCAGCGATGTGTACTCCCGAATACCCCCAAATATTCGACCTCCCTTCCGCAAGGTTTGTAATTGGCTAGTTGGTGCATGATCAGATTAAATGAACCATCGCAGAAAAGGAGATAAGCAGAAGTAGAAGGCACACACAAACACAGCGCGGTTCTTAGTGATACTTGTCATTGTGTCCATTTACAGGCCCTGGGTTGTTATTTGTTTGTTTGTTAATGCGGGAATCTTTCCCGGTGGTTGAAATAGTCGCAGGAGAAATTTTAATGTCGCGTGACCAGCTCCAGGGAGACATGTAACTAAATGTACTTAGTACTGGCTGCCGTAAGTCCGTTATTTCTAAGTCCGAATGTGTGCGCAGAAATTTGGTGAGCAGGTTTTAAAATTAAGTGAAATGAATCGCGTTCCTGTACTTTAGGAGTGGCATGTAAAGTCGTACGTGGGGAAGCCACTGAGAATGTTGGAGCACTCGAAAGGCTGGTCCACTCCGACCGATATCCTTACGTCACATTGAGTTACGAAAGCTTACGTCGTACAAGTCCCCGGGATATCTGGGCTTCATAGTAAGCGTGGCTACCAGTTCAAGGGGCTAGCCCGGCATGCAACTTGCGAGACAGGAATATTTCGGTGACTTATACCCGAAATAAGGGTTGTGGCGGAAACTAGCTGGTAAACGTTCATAACTAAAAAAAAAAAAAAAGACAAGGAAAAAGTAAGGGATTAGAGAATTCGTTGTAATTGTTCCTTACTTTTTCTTTGTCTCGTTTTTTTAGTATTGACTTATACCTAGCGTAAGACAACGTAAGGAAACGACGCTGTGTGAACCAGTCTTAGCTGGCAGCTTACTCACCTGACAGGAAAGTTCGCCAAAGGGTTTATCTTCCGGTGTATAATAATCGGGCGGAATTATGGCCGATATCTGCGCAGCCTTGATCTGGGGAAAATGAAGGGGGAACATCCCAATCCAGAACGCCACTGAAGAACGAAAAAGCGTCACCCCATCTTAATTATTAGCACATTTAGCTCGACAAACCGAGTATGTTTCTACTAGTGTAATTATAAAACTCAATTTTCAGTTAAAATATCGTACACATTTAATCGAGAAAGCACCCTTTCACACTCGGACCACCTCCAATTGGATATGTGTCCCTCAATAGACCCTTTACAAATGAGGGTCTCGAACAGCCTAAGCACGGTGAGAACTGTGGTTTGAACCGATTGAGGGAGTTGTACGCATTGCTGCACGATGCTTATTCTGCTTTGTGCTCGGGTGCAGAGAGCTCGGATCGAGTTCTTGTATTTGTCTGGTGAGGGGCCCCATTTCGCGATACTGAATATAGTCGCACTTTCTATTGTTCCGTTAAACAAAGAAACCATTGAGGCAACCACGTGCCCTGGAGACGTGGTTTTTCAAACGAAGGATACCGTATATATGCGCGATGATGTTGGCCTGGTTAAGGACTGTCCACACAAAACACATTTTCTGGCACGCGCAACGAAAGAAAAACTTTCAGCCTGTCCTTTCTGGTGAAGAAGGAAGACCAGAAAAGCTGTCCTATGGTGGGAATGAAGTAAGGGCCGGCCGCAAGTCGGCAAGCCAGAGTGAAAAGGCTCGAAAGGCTGCCGCCATCTTCGAGCGACGGTGGCAACCAAACAACCGGCAAGCCGGTTGTCTGGTTGCCAGCGTCGCTCATAGATGGTGGTAGCTGTCCTGAGTGTTGTGCGGACATTTATTTGGTGGCGGACACGATCTTGGGGAAACTAGCCCTTAACAGCTCTGCTGTAAAAAAAATGTGCACGATATTTCACAAATTGTATCCGATTCGGCGCGCGCGTACGATTTCATCGAGGACAGATGCCCCGCTGCCGTGCGCGATACAGCACGACTTTAAAGGGTGGTGCAAACAGGTTTTCGACTTTGAATTCACTGCGGGAATTAATCTGAGTCACCTACAAAAGGAAGAGCGAAAAACCGCATTTTTTTTTTTTTTTTTTGCGAGTGCAAGTTTTTATTTAAAAATGAAACGAATCGAAGCTCAAAGCGCCTTTCAACTCGCACGTCGCCTTTCGTGTGACGTACACTGGGGGGGGGGGGGGGGGGGGGGGGCACTTGGTATTCAGTTGGGTCCTCTGTCTCTTCGTTGCAGAGATTGTCTGTGCCAGCCCACCCTTCAAAATACCACGATCGCGGAGAGGGCCCATGAAAAAGCTGCGAGAGAAGTACATGAAGCGCATGCTACAAAGAAAGATGGCACTGGAGGCTGCGTCAGCCAGCCGTCGATCTTTCTGCATCAAAAATAAAGTTATTTTTTGACACGTGTTGATAAGGGACGTCACTGGGTGATTCAGTGTATTTGTTTATCGAAGGTGTTTCGCTTTAGCTGTTTTTAAATCAATTTTCAGTTGTGAGTAAGCGCTCGCCCTGTTCGCTTTCTTTTTTTTTTGTTCTTGTCTTTTTTTAGCGCTTTTATTTTATAAGTCATGTACCAACTCGCCCGCTTCGCCACTTAAGTCCTCTCTTTGGAGATTTCAGCCGCTTCCTCCACGATTGTGGACTTTTTAAGGATTTGATTCATCGATGGTCGCGGTGAGCAATCTACGCAAAAGACGGTTTGCCACGGGGCTGACGGCGAGTGTAGCAGTGGAGGGGGACAGGTTTTGTTGACTTCCGCGTGTCTTCCAGAGATGTGTCACTGTAGTTCCCGTAACCGCCACACGCGGCTGCGGATCGGCCAATAACTCGTTTTTTCTTTTGCGACTACCCAGCGGAATACCAGTTTCTCGGGGCTAGGTGAGGTGTCTTTTTTTTTTTTTGTTACTAGTGCATGAATAACCAACAAATAAAATACAAACTGCAAATTCTTTCAATATTTAAATATTTGCACTACCTCTAATCTTTAGGCCGCTTTGCTTCTGCTTTGACGGTTTAAAACTTTCTATATTCTTTATTGCCATAAGCTTAATGTCAAATTAAGCCTACTTTCTGACTATACTTTGGTGGTTCGATATTAGGTAAATCCTGTTTTGTTAGGTAATTATTTATCTTTTAATTGAACCCACTTTCTAATATTGCAATTTTTTTTTCTTGAGTAATAACGTCCCAATGACAACGATAATTTGCTCGAGCCGTTTGTTAAATATATTGAATTAGAAAAAGAAAAGCAAAAAACTGTACAGAGAAATTATTTTTGCTTGTGAGATTTGCCAGCTGAACGAAGGAGGAAATTTACAGGCTAGAGAGTGACAAAGAACATTCACAAGCACTCTGCTGAACTAATAACCATTTACTAAATAGCTTATTTTCCTTCGTCGAATGTCATTTACTGAATAACTTGTTTTCCTTCATCGACTTTTATTCTTGCCTAAATGAAATACTTCTCCCTTATCTTCACCACTTCAGCTTGAAAACCTTGCATACCCAGAGGTATACGTCATCTGTGGGCTCCTTCAGGCTGTTTTACACAGGGGGCATTCCCTGCAAATGCTTCTTTTCTTTTGTATGTAGCACGATAGAGGCAGTGCTTACACCTTCGTCCTTCTTCTCCTCCATGTCTACGGACTGTAGAATTTCTCTTGCGATCTGTTTCTTGTGTTTAGTCATGATGGTGATGTTTGAGAAAAAGGAGCACATCGGCATTCGCGACAATGGGCTGGAAGATAGACCGCTGCTGCGATTGTGCTCACGGAAGCGGCATGTACTCCGGTGCGGTCATTGATACAGCGCCCCGCTTGTCCGATGCAGCGGAATGTTGTAAACAACAGCGCTTTCACATGGGGGTATCGTGTCCTGTGTGCGGTGTTGCACGTGTTCTTTTCGTTGTTGTCATCCTTACCGTTAGCCTTGCAACATATGGTATATGCCTTGTTGGGAGCTAGGACGACGACTTCTACTTCACGTCGGCCAGCGATCTTTTTCAGGCGATGTTTAACCCCGTGGATGCATGGAAACACCACTAGAGGTTTGGAAGGCTTCTTTTCTTGGTGGTTGTGCAGTCTCTGTTGGTTTTCGCTTCACTTGCTTGCAGGTGCTTTCACAAAGAGTTACCAGGGGTGTGGTCGTGCATCCAGAGTCTTGAAGCCTAGATATCTGTTTGAAAAGTGCGCTCGAGCCTATGGGGGCAAGATTTCTTCAGTGCCAAGACAAGAGCTGTAGTATCCAATCCTCGTTTAACAGTTTTTGAATGTTCGGAATCACTCGGAAGAAATCCTTTACAGGATCTGGCTTGATACATCCAGCATAACGTGTGTGCTTGTGAACTTTAAAGGGGTACGGTAACGAAATTACAGCGCTCATTTTTTAGCCTTAATGTGTTGCAGGCTGCAGCATAACTTAAAAATACCAGTCTTTCGTTGAGAGGCACAAGCAAACTAATTTTAAAGCTAATTAAACGATCTTTCAATGCGAACCTGCTGGATGCATGTGGAGCCTATTTGGGAGGTAATCTAGCAACGTTGTGGAACTTGCTACGTAGTCATGACGTAGCAAGTTTTATCGGAGCAACGCAGCTCTTTGTATGTTCAACATTTTCCTTTATAGCTTTCCTCCTCAACTCAAAAATCGCGCATTGTACCAAACCGTTCGAGGAGACGGAGAGGAGGGACTCCTCTCTTGCGCGGAACATCGTTTGTGTAACCGGTCACAGCCAATCTCCCCCTAGAAGATTAGCCCGTCGCTCAAACCTCGGACAAAGGTTCCTTTCCCAACCCCGTTCGGCCCTAAGCTTACAGCGTTGCGGAAACTACGTGCTCTTTGGCCCAGCCACAAGCTCCTCACCCCACGGGTACTTCGAACGGCTTGGTTGTAACACAACGCTGACAACGCCACATACGGCAAAGTTCATAACCACGCCAGCCTTGCTACGTCACGAATGCGGTGAATATTTTCTTTCTGTTTTTGTTTGCACCGGATATCCCATGACGCATCGCGCTCTCCGTTCGCTTCTCTTCGAGCGCCTGCTCGAGTGCACCGTTTGAAACAAAAAAATATAGCCATTTGTTCAAAATACAAACGTGCGATTATCATTTACGGTTATTATCCGTCATGCTTCACTCATTTCCGAACGAAATTTGAATATTTCGATTTTTGTTTCTGTACCGCTTTAAGGAGAGATCGAGAAACCGAGTACAGCGGTTTATAGGAAGTTGATGGACAGCTTTGGTCAAAGCTGCGCATGACTACTTCTAAACACCCTTCAATTCGCTCGTCTATTTCAGAGTTACATAGACGAGAAAGTCACCTACGTATGGGCCTCAATGCGATGTTCTTTCAGATTATCTTTGATGGTCTTCCCGCATGCTGCAAGGTATATATCGCACATGTATGGGGCAACTCGAGAACCTATGCAAACACCAGCGATGTTTCCATAGGTTCTCTGGGATGAACCAGCTGCCTATGCAGCTGGTTCATCCCAGCTGCATTTTGGAAGCGTTGGACACCTTGTTCTTTGATTGCTGTACGAGGAACCGGTAGAAGAATGGCATGGGAATGGAATATATGTCACTGATATCGATGGAAAAGCCCGAAACAATGCCGCATCCGATTTCCTGAAGAAAGGAGATTACTCTGTAGGAGTTTGGTATTCTGAAGGGGGTCGTTTATCTGAACTTGAAATAGTATTTTTGCCAGAACGGTTGAGAGATGGCCTTGCCAAGTGGGATTTTCTGAAACAATAGCATGAACGGAAACCCCGTACTTGTGTTTTGGCCGAAAAAAATACATATAGCTTACCTTATTTCGTTCTTTTGCTTTTTTGTCACAAAATTTCCACATTGCTCCTCGGCAAGTATTTTGAGGATGGCCCTTTTTACTGATATACTTTGTTTTAGATCTACTGGAATGAAACTCTTCGCTAGGGCTTTTCGGGCTCTTTCTCCAAACATCGCCGAATCCATACCAACAAACTCCCCTTCCTTATCGGAGAGACGTAGTCTAAGCTCTTTGCGACGTAGTTCACGTACCGTTGTGGCAAAACTCAACTTTTGATTTTCCTGGCTCTGCACACCGGCTAGGCAGTCAAGACCTTCACTGACGATCTTTGAGGTTGTTTTCTCAGGTGCTTTGGATGAAATTTTCCGTACAGTGGCGACCTTGTTGATGACATCCAGACTTGGTGGTAGGGCAAACTTTGGCCCTTGTTGAATTACTTTTCGTGCTGGTGCTGAAAGAGATACTTCGCGGATGACATAGAGTGCGGAGTTTTGGGGCTTTTTCGTAGGTGTTGTGCCGGATAATGGCCAGAAGACCTACGAAAGGTCTTCTTGCCACCATCTGGACAAACGACGCTCCTGAAATGGTGCCCAACAATCTAAAAGTTGTTTTCGGTAACCACGACGCTTCGGCCCTCGTAGACACTGGAGCAGACCTCTCAGTCCTGAGTGGGAGGCTTTCTCGCCGCCTGAGAAAAGTTACAACGCCCTGGGGTGGACCACAAATTTAAACCGCCGTAGGACACCTTACTACAGCCGTCGAAATGTGCACTGCCCGAGTCGAGATTCACGGCGGGACGTGCCCTCTTAAATTCGTCGTTCTGCAAGAATGTGCCAGAGACGCCATTCTCGGCATGGAGTTTCTGTGTGGATACGGCGCCGTCATAGACCTTAGAGAAAACAAATTGACGCTGTAGACACCTGTTCTGCCTCCAGAGGAAATCCAAACTGCGTCAGCCGCCGTCCGAGTCGCTGCCGACCACGGGAACCTGCCGTCGCGATCAAGTGTGGTAGTACCGCAGCTTCCTGCGGCGAAGTTGTTCTGAAAGGTAACCTTCAATTGCTCCTGAAAAGAGGAATAGGCGTCGCAAGACAAGTAGCTGAACTTCAGGGTGAGCGCACTTTGATTTTCGTGACGAACTTACGACAAGAAACGCAATACCTTACTAAAGGTGCAGTTGTGGGCCACGTCGAGGAACTCCGAAACTACAATGGAATCGTCGTGATTACTGAAGAATCATTGCCGCATCAACAAGACTGTACGTCGCCAACGCAGCTAGACATTGACCCTAAGCTTCCGAGCCCAAAATGACAGCAGCTGAGTGACCTCCTCGCCGAATACAGCGACTGCTTCGCGACGTCGTCAAAGGTGCGCCAAACTATCGTTGCGAAGCATCGCATCGTTACCGAGGACGACACGCTCCCTGTGCATCGATCACCATACCGAGTCTCCTTAAAAGAAAGGGAGGTCATCCAGGAGCAATTACAAGAAATGCTGAACGACGACATAATCCAGCCTTCAAGCAATCCAGGGGCCTCTCCAGTCGTACCGGTTAAGAAGCATGACAGAACGCTTAGACTCTGCGTGGACCACCGGCAGTTCGAACGCGATGAGAAAAAAGGACGGAACCTGCATAGACGACACGCTAGACCGGCTGTGCCAATCTTGATATTTTTCATCGATGGACCTGAAGAGCGGCCACTGGCAGATCGAAGTCGACGAACCGTGTGCTATAAGCGTATAGCAGCGGCGCACGTGCTGCAGACTGGCGCGAAGAAGGAAGACAAAAATAAACGTTCTTGCTCGTGTGCTCAACCTGGCTGGTCGATGCCGCGTATTTTTCCGCCCCCTCCCCCGCAGGGGGCACCTGCATTAGTAGGTGTTTGGTGAGTGGCGTCATCACAGACCCCCAGTCCCGCAGGGGGCGCCTGCACCTTAGGTGCTAGGTGCTTGGTGAGTAGCGTCAGCACGGACCCCAGCCACGTGGGCCACCATACCCGCACGCAGGGGGCACCTACGTAGTCGGTGCTTGGTGAGTGGCGTCACTACGAGCCCCGAGCCATGTGGGTTCGTCCACCCACGTCTGGCTGTGCGTGGCTTAACCCATGTCCGGGGAAAAGGGGACCCTGGTGGTTGAGCTCAGCCCTGGGTATGTTTGGACCGTTCGGGGACCCCCGGGCGAGGCAATATACCGCTTCGGCCCCTGCTTCTCGTAGACGGGTGTTCTGGCTGGGCCCGACCAGGATGATTCAGTCAGTCGCCTCTTCTACCCTTTTCTTCCTTCTTTCACTTTTACTTCCACCTCTTTCCCTTTCCTTCTACACTCTCTTCCTTCCTTTTCACCTTCTTAGGCGGCAAGGGCCAACCATGAGTGGAAACAGGTCCTGTCCCTGCAACCACATTAGGGTATAGTGCCCGGGCAGCACTGGTAGAGTAATTGTGTCAGCCAAGCCGTTCTTGCTATGGCACATTACCTACCCCCTTGTTGGGCTCCGCGGTGGGCGGTGCACCCGGGCACTGAACTTTCCTACCATCTTTGTGGGTTCCAGGCAAAAAACTACTGATCGGGCCCTGAAAAGGGTCCGCACCGAAGTAAAAGACCCTCCCGCAAAACGTATTAAATTCCTAAAATTCCCAAAGTTCCTTGTACTACACTCAGAAGACGAAAAGCCACTTGCAAAGTTATCCCCCTTTCTCGTATTAAAAGTTCTTGAAGGTATTATTGGAATGAATTTTAATGCCAAAAAGATGGCATCGGGTGACCTTCTTGTTGAAATTAATACAAAGCGACAAAGTGAAGCTCTCCTAGCTTTGAACGCCGTCGCAGACTACAAAGTTAGCGTAACATGGCATCGCAAGCTAAACACCGTACAGGGAGTCATCTCTGAGGATGACTTGCTTGAAACATCCGAGGCACAAATCGTTGAGGGCGTTTCTGGTCAAGAGGTTGTAGCTGCGCGCCGCATCACCATCCGCCAAGATGGTGTTGAAAGGAAACCAAACACGTCATCCTGACCTTTAACTCGACCACACTACCTGAAACTTTGAAGGCAGACTATCTACAGTGCCGTGTACGGCCCTATGTGCCGAACCCTCAGAGGTGCTTCAAGTGTCAACGGTTTGGCCATGGGTCACGGAGCTGTCGGGGAGCCGACACTTGCGCCAAGTGCTCCAGCAGAGTGCATGCTGCTGACACCTGCGATACAATCCGAAATGTGCCAGCTGTGACGGTCCTCACCCGGCATACTCTTGCTCCTGGCCATTGTGGAAGCAAGAGAAAAAAGTTCTCACTCTAAAATCAAAGGAAAATATTCCCTACCACGAGGCCAAAAAAAAAAAGTTTTTATTTCTTGGCAAAAGGCGAATATGCCGAGGTCGTGCGCAGTGGACCTGCACGGCCCGTAATGGCATCGGCAGGAACACAGACGTCTCCGGACGATCTGCGGGTTTCGTCGGAGTTCCCAACTAAACCCGCAGGAACGGTGCCAGCGGCACCATGTCCCAAGCCCAGGGAGGGTGCTGGCCCGCCAGCATCCACCCCCGAGCAGGGGATGGCCTCCCCTGCCTCTGTGCTCCCCCGGGGCCGGGGCCGGGGCCAGCCACCTCGAACCACTACCCCGAGGAAGCCCGGTGAGACGTCGAAGCAGTTAGCACCTAAGGGTCAACTGACGACACCACCGGAAGAGCCCATGGAAGAGTGTGGGCTCAGATCCGACGACGAGGCTAGCTTCTTGGGATCGGAGTCCTCCCTCGCTGCTCCCACTACCTCTAGTGGGAAGCAGAATGATTGCTCAGAAAAGAAAAACGCTCCGCGCATAAAAATTGTTTTTAAACCTAAGTAACCCGTTTTTAACCATTTTTGCAGCTTGTAAGTTAAAGTTTATTTTATTTTAGCACTGCAGTAAACAATTAGGTATCATGCAGTGGAACTGTCGCGGCCTTCTTCGTAATATTGATGACGTCATTTTTTCTCAATGAGCTTCGTCCCGTGGCACTCTGTTTACAGGAAACCTATCTGAATGACAAACACACACAGGTCTTACGCCGTCACCAGGTTTTTAGGAAGGACCGCCTTTCTCCTAAACCTTCAGGTAGCGTCGCAGTAGTAGTGCAGAGCGGGGTTGTGTGTGCTCAGGTTCCTCTACAAACACCACTCGAGGCAATAGCAGTTTGCGTTCTCCTTGACCGACCCATCACCCTCGTCGCTCTCTACCCGCCACCCAACGTTCCACTGCAGCTTCACGAGCTACAAGGACTCGTAGATCAGCTGCCTAAGCCTTTTTTAATTCTAGGTGATTTTAACGCCCACCACCCTTTGTGGGGTAGTGTTCGTCAGGATTCCCGTGGTAGAGTTACATAACGACTTTTATTATTCCTCCGGGTTCTGTCTTCTGAATAAAAAGGAGCCAACGTTTTTTAGTGCTGCTCATAACACCTTTACATCAATAGACATTTCCATATCATCACCAGCTTTACTTCCGTGCTTTTATGGAAGGTTTTAAATAATCCATTTGGCAGCGATCATTTCGCTTTCGACCCGCCTTCCAAAGTGGAAGTTAGAGAAGGCTGACGGGGCTCTTTTTGGTTTAAATGCCGTACTGGATCCATCGCTCATTCGTAGTATGTCCCCCGAGGAGGCGACAGTGTTTACCATTGAATGTCTAATTAAATGCTATTCTGCAAACTTCCGGCGTCCTACCCAGGAGATGCAAACCCTGGTGGAACGAGGACTGCACAGTCACTCGCAGGAAACAGAACCAGACATGGGTTATATTTCGCCGTTATCCCAATGCTTTTAACCTGATTGAATTAAAAAAAAAAAAAAAATGTAGGGCCAAGGCACGTTGGACACGGAAACAGGCGAAGAGGACATCATGGAAGAAATATATATCTTCTCTAAATAGCTTTGTTCCAGCTAAAGAAGCATGGGATCGCCTGCGGAAAGTTCGAGGAGATTACCAATCTTTCCGAACTCCTCTGTTTTCTTCCCCCTCTGTATCGCTGCGAGATCATGTGAATGTTCTCGGGGAGCATTTCCAGCTTATTAGTAGCTCCTCTAATTTTAGCGAAAAATTTAAGAAGTTCCAGTCGACTGTTGAAAAGCAGCCCATGTCGATGTCGGAGGGTGGTTCATATTTTTACAATAGACAATTCATAATGTGTGAACTCAAGGCCGCTCTTGATGCAAAGAAGCTGTGTGCACCAGGGCCAGACAGACTCCACTATGAAATGTTGAAGAAACTGTCCCCTGAATCTATGAACGGTATGTTAACTTTTTTTAATCATCTATGACATGCCGCTGCCTTTCCTCGTTGCTGGAAACATGCCCACATAATCCATTTTCTGCAACCAGGGAAAGACCCTTCCATTCCTACGAGCTATCGTCCCATCGCATTCACAAGTTGCTTAGGGAACACTTATGAGCGGCTTGTGGATCGTCGTCTTGTCCATTTCTTAGATACTGAGAATTTTTTTGATGTAAACCAGTGCGGCTTTCGGGAGGGACGAGCGAGCACAGATCATTTGGTTCGCCTAGAGACCGCTATACGTGAGGAATTTGTACACCGGCAGCATTGTGACTCAGTGTTTTTTGATTTACACAAAACATATGGTACCACATGGAGGTGCGGAATATTTCGTGACGTGTACAACTGTGGTGTACAGGGCCGCATGCTTCAGTGCATAAAGAGCTTTCTCAGTGAAAGAACTTTTCTAGTCCGATTGGGCTCCACACTGTCAGATGTTTTCTCTCAAGAAAATGGTGTTCTTCAAGAAGAAGTGCTGAGCGTTACCCTCTTTGCTGTTAAGATTAACAGTCTAGCAAGGTTATGCCCATTATCAGTAACTTACTCCCTATATGTGGATGATGTGCAAATCTCTGTGTCTTCCTGTAACCTCTCCAGTTGTGAACAACAGTTGCCACTTAAAGAGTAACTGCAAAGAAAAAAAACGCTTTTTTTTTAAACAGCCTACTTGGGACAAGCATGTCGCAAAACAAATGTTCCGCGAAAAAAATATTTTTTTTGAGCAATCTTTACGCCACAGGACGTAATCTAGTCGAGCCAGAACCTCTCCACATTTGAAACTCCCGCTCTTTCAATCCCCGCGGAGGAGAAGTACGCCCCGCCCCCCACTCTTCTTGCGTTGCGGAGTTGAACTACGCAGCGTCTCGACTTCCGGTAAGATCTGGCAACTACGGCAGACCGCGGTATTGTTTTGGTTTGACGCAGGGGGGTAAAGGTGGGTGAGGAGGAGTGGCAAATCCCGTGCGCCGACATCCTGGGTCCCGAGTGAACGAACGCAAAAGAGAGCGACAGAACACGAGAGAAAGAAAGCAACGTTGCCATGGTAACGCGAAGAGTGAAAACTCTTAGCAATATAAACAGTGATAATTTAACGTTGTAAACTAAATTATGAGCTATTCTAACGCTTATAAAAAGCAATAAACTCATTACGCTGCATTAACTTCCCTTCTGTCGAAATCTCGGAAATCTGGTGGTTGCGCAGTTTCGTATTCCTCAACCGCGCCCAGCCGCGCGGCCGCGCCCCACTGGCGAAGCCGGGTATATGGTTTAGTTTAGCGTTAATGCGAGGCCCTACATCTGCGCGCTTTTCAAAAAGAAAGCTTCGAAAGGAACGTGAATATCTTTCCACCGGTAAGTTCGTGAATTGTTGAAGTTCGCGAAACTGCTCTGATGATGTAACCGTGTTTGGGACCCAGAAGGTCTGCCTGCATGATCCGCCGCTTGCGGCAGCCAGAATGTATGGGAAAATGGCGGACCTTTTCCTCTAGAGTTAGTATGTATGATCTCTATGGTTTGACGCGGTCAACCTCCGGACACAGAGCGAGTTGCGCGGCTCGAACACGGATGGCGCCACCATAGAGGTGTACAGCAGCGCTCGCGTGGTCGGAGGCGCTCATTACTAAAAACTAAACAAAACAATAATGAATTAAACCGCATTCAACTTTAGTTATTACTGCATATTAATTTACTAAATACAAATTACGTATTCTTAAAAATATAATATATTTTTTTCAAAGTTCAATTCAACATCACACTCTCGAAATTTTGCTTTTTTCTGGTTTTTGCGTTTCTAAAACGAAACCGCTGCCTGTGCGCATGCGCGCTTGCGCTCTTCGCGTTCTGAAACCGGTGGTGCCGGTGGACCGTTGTGGAGGCGTCCGTGGGTCTGCTCGGTTGGCTCGGTGGCTCGGTGCTTGCTCTTTCGCTCGCCTTCGGAGCGTCAAGCTTCGGCGCCCCGATCATCGCATTGCGCGAGCCTCGCACTTTCGGCCAAGTGGAAAGCTTTTCGTGTCTTTGAACCACCTCATTTGTGCGGTTACGCAAAGTCGTGCCCAAGCAGCGTCGGGGACAAGAAGCACCCATTCGTTCGGATCCCAACTGACGACGGTGAGTTCGAAAGTTTTCACCCCAATGGAAACTTTTCCTAAGCTGATCTTCCAGCCACAAATGACACCATTTGAGGGTTTTGTACTCTTTTAGGTAATTGAATATATCGTTTCATTTTTGAAATTTACAAAATGTCACCGTGATTTCATTGCGATGTACCCATTTCGGCGAGCGTTCTTAGCACGGTTTTGTGGATGAAGACCGTCCTGCAAATATTTTATGATCTGTAGACTGTTGGCGAAATATCACCTCCTCTACCTCTCGTCGATCTCGCTCACAGCAGTGTCGATCCCCGTCGAGTAAATTGTATCTCCCAGTTATAATATTTCGGAGTTCACATCTTATAATATCTGTTCGTTTTTATTAATGTATCTCGTGTAGATACTTTTACAGCCCTGCGACTAGTTTTGCCACGTTTTATTTCTTTCAGAAATAAATAGAAAGCTGGATAGTAAAACATAGAAAGGTGGAATGCAGACAGCAGAGCTTGATCGCGAGATGTGCTATCCGTCCTTTCATGTATAATTCCTTCGAAATTTTTTACACCTCCCAACGCACTCCCCTCAAAACAATTAAAACTCGCGTTAGGCTTTTTTTTTTTTTAGTTTGTTGCACATAAAAGAGCAGCATTTGCATTGTTTTTTTTTTTTTTTGTGTATTCATACAGATTCTCAAGGCATGAAAATCACTCCAACAAGCCTCAGGGACAGGGAACCCCAATAGACAAAAGGTATGTCCGTGGTAACTTTTTTGTAAAGTGCACTTGATTGTTGGCCAACCTGTCAAGCTTCCTGAATATGTAACCATCAGCATGCTAGGCTCTGTCGTAGTGATATATGCAGTCTAATCTACGATCAACTGTGATGTAAAACGAGAGTGGCTGGGGCAAAGAGAATTACATCAAAAACAAAAGTATAGTAGGAGCAGCCCTCTGCAATATTTCATAGCCCTGTTTCTCTTCTGCAAGTTCATGTGTTGTGACGAGACAAACTAATGTGTTCTTACATTGTCCTGTGCAGATCCTGAGAGGATAGAGAACACACATACAGCAAAAATGAGAAAGAGCAATGAAGTGGCTGGTCCATCCCATGGGCATCACAGGATCTCAGTGGCCACACCAAGAAAACCTGGTTCAACTCGTGGTTCAACTTGACGGTGCAAGCGACAGGTATCGGAAGCTCATCAAGAGGCCAAGAGAAATGGGAAATACCAAAGTGGTCTACAGAGAGCTAGATCTACACATTATTAGGTCTCTAAAGATTTTGGTTCAAGTCTGTAAGTAAGCAACGAATAAGTTTGCCCGAGTTACAATTCATTGTGTTAACTGTTTATTTGCATGGACCAGTCAGAATGACACGAGCTTTCAACTAGGCATGAAATCTTTTGGCTGTGCTTCTTGAGACCCTCGAGAGACGATGTTGTCCACTGCGTCAGCAGGTTGCTCCTCGCACGATTTTTATGGAGCAAGATCATAGACTAACAGAAGCCTCTGAGCATCCACTTTATTTAGACACGTTGTTAGCCTGCTGGTGGCCAACAACCTCTAGGCCGTTTTCTTTCTAGGGTGGGAGGGCAAGGGGGGAAATATCTTAATGTAGAAAACTCGAGACTGTGGTAAAAGCAAGGAAACGGAGTCGAAGAAGAAAGACAGGGGAAAACAACGTTGAGACATTCTTTTCCCCCGCCTTTCTTCTTTGACTCCGTTTCCTTGCTTTTACCACAATCTCGGGTTTTCTACATTATGATCAACATCCACCAGCTCGCCTGCGCACTCACAGTTTTTTCATGGGAAATGTCCTGGAGCCACTGGTTGCTTCGAACCAGTGGCTCCAGGACCTTTGGCAGCTAGAATTCAAACAACGTATTTGGAGAGTTCCACTCTTTAAGATCTCAAGTTTTGGTGGGCAATATCTGACCCACTAAAATTTTGCATTATTGTCTTATTACACAGGTTGAAGAATTGATGTTTTATCGTAACATACGTTCAAGTTGGTATTTGAGAATCCACAACCTATAACCATTTAAATATCTTCTTAGACATACCTCACCGCAGGCACGTAGCCAGGATTTTGTTTCGGGGGGGGGGAGGAGCCCGCTCATGACAAAATGCTGTATGGGGGGGAGGGGGGAGAGGAGGTCCTAGCAAAATGGAAGATTTCGGGGGGGGGGGGGGGGGGGCCCTACGGGCCTCCCCTCTGGCTTTGTGCCTGCCTCACCAATAGGGCTGTTTGCATACAATTCTCCGGCAAGGCTGCATATTTACTTCACACTGGGTTTGCTTCTATGTAACACATATCATAAATTATGATTATTGTGTTTTCATGTCACGGAAACAGACATTTCTGTTTGCTGTTACAGTATTTTCTCTTTAATATGGACATCTCCAGTTTCCAAAACAATTCTCCATAATGTTGGTCATCCATAATCTTGGATCCCTGCCAAGATCACAAAGAATAAACAATGAAGGGGGTATGTTGTTTATTTTTGTCATCTGCAACTAGGAAAGGGAAAGAACTGCAAGTGATTCAGGCTGGAAACCCCTGAAAATTGTAACCATTGAGTCACCATTGTCATATCTGACAATTGTGCAGCTCTGGGTAAATTCCGTAACTGAAGAGCTTTACTATTCTTTTTTTGAAAATGATTATGATGATTAAAAAGCGCGACAGGAGAACGGACACAGAAGGAGACACAGACACAGTGCTGTGTCTCCTTCTGTGTCCGTTGTCCTGTCGCGCTTTTTAATCATTATGAATCACCAACTCGCCCAACTTTCTACCCTCGTCGTTCTTTTTTGCCTGAGCACTATTCCCCCCCCCCCCCCCCCCCCCCCCATTTTTTGCGTTTGTCTTTACAGAGACCACAATAAAAAGATAAAAAAACATGTATTTATCCATTTCGCTCCCAAGCTAGCTCTCCATAGTACGTACTTCGGGTTTCTTTATTTAACGTGACGAGTTAGAATTGTATGGGGACACATATCAGTCCCCGAAAATGACATTTATAGCGGCGTGACCGAAACGATCGACCATGTTAGCGAGACATGACTATTGTGTTTTTCAATCGCGAAGACCGATATTCTCGCGCCATAGTTGCGTCTGAGGTTTACGAAACTATAAGTAGTCACTTGGCGAACTAGCGCCGATAGCCTTTCAAAGTGAAAAAGCTATGTCATGTTCGAGCTAACAGTGTCGCACATTGTATCTTCACTGTAGCACCTCTTGCTAACGTAGATACTGCGCTCATTATTAATTTTTTTTTCGCATACCAACGCTTGTATAAAGTGACAGTGTAAATTGTTTTTTCTTGTCATGCAAATGACTGAATAAATGCGTCAACGAGTGCGAAAAATGCTGCATCTGTTTCGATTCCCTGGAAGACGCCGACGACAAGTAACGGACTGTCAAATGCTGGACACAAGGTAGGCAAGCAGAACTTACAATTCTTTGCCATCACACGTGGTATGGCACGCGCGAACCGTAAATTTCCAAACAAAACCTACCGCGGTACCGGCGGTACCACGGTAGGGAGCAGCGGCAGGGCACGGCGGAAGGGCTGCGCCATGTTGGATTTTGAGCGGCTTTGTCTTCGCAAACGGCTAGGAAGCCGCTCCAGCTAGCTCGACGGCGTCAAAAGTAATTATTAATACGTTAGCGCTTCATTTTATGGACATAATTATCGCTGCTTATTTTAGTTTCGCAATCTATTAATAGAGCAATGAGGCTTCGATTCGTTGCAGTAATGAGCTCCTCCGACCACGGAAGCGCTGCTGAGCGCCCAGTTTTCCTAGAAATCGACTCCATTGGGTCTATGGCAGTGTCCCGGTGTAGGACGCCGATCTCACTACCCCTCCGCTCCGACTACGGTAGTGGTTTTGGTGTACGCCAAAATCAATACCGTAGTCATTTCGGCGTACGCCATAGTCAGTACCGTAGTCTTTTTCGCATACCCCAAACACACTACCCTTACGCCAAATTCAATACCTTGAATAACGTCGGCTGAGCAGGGGTTGAGCCTTTGGTTGAGCTCCGCATTTCGCTAAAACTGGCGGAAGTAACTTTCTGCAGCATAACACCCTGATTGTTTGTTGTTGTTTGTATTAGCGGCGGAACGCGCGCGGCAGGCGTTAATTAATTGTGATTAGCGTTGATACGGCTGACGGCGCGCAGAGCTGAAGGGCACAAGCAAGGAAGCTTGGAGTGATTCTGTGTCGATGTGATTTGACATCGCTTCTTTCTGGTTCTTCGATCATGGTGCAAATGCAGGTGCCCGACTCCCGAGCGATTCGAAGGCAAGAGTGGTAGCCTGTCCGCTGGTCTTTCAATGGCATGCACTGTCGTCATTTTGGGCACAGCGGAAGAAAATAAGACGTTCACTATTTTAAATAGCGTGCGATCGGCCTGTCTAGGTTCTGGCGACACCGTTTCAGGCTGTAGACGAGAAAATTTAGCCACTACAGTACGACTGCTAGCCTGGGGTCTGTGCCTCACAACAGATCGAAACGGGTAGAGGTGGGGATCCCTGGCAGCGGGACCTTTCGCCGTACGAGCTGCGGTGCGCTAACACACTCGACTTCCGATACCCCCTTGGGTCACAGCGCTTGCTGAAAGAAGTTTGGATCGTTTTACGCAGATTTTGCAGTGCGTACGAGACGCGCAACAGCTACGTACTACGTCCTAGATGCCCAAACTGAGGCTCGCTACTTGTGCGCGGCTGTCGTGATCTGCAGCTGGGAACAGTATGCTCGCCATGAAAACGTTGCAGTGAGAAGTACGGAAAAGTAATACTATAAAAGTATAGTATCTAAAACTGGCTCACATTGTCACTGAACATATGGAAATAAAACTGATTAGGAATGCCGATCAGATGGGTGGGAATGTTATATAATGTGCTCAAGTTATGTGTGGCGTCACGTCGGCACAAGAATTCAAACTGGTTGCCCCCACCCCCGCTCCTAAATTCTTCCAATGCTGCTGGCAGCTTTATATATATATATATATATATTTATTTATTGTAACTTTAAAGGCCCCAACAGGAGCATTACATAAGGAGTGTGTGTGTGTGTGGGGGGGGGGGGGGAAGTACTATCGTGGACACTGTTAGCTATAACACGACAGCGGCGGCCGCCCCGTACCTTCAGCGCCCCATAGCAGGCGCCGTCCGAAACTCCGCGCATGCGCCGTGTGGCGTACTCGCTCTTCCCGCCTGCGAGCACACCCTCGCTTTGTCGTCTGCTAGGCACAGAGCAGACGACGCCACAGCGCTCGCCAATTTTCGCTGAACATGGTTCAGCGAACCACCGCGTATGAGGTGCCCACGGTTGATTCCCTGACTCCACTGGCTAAGGATAATCATCGTATACTAAATGTAACATCACGGTAGATTAAAATTTTTTATGAGACAAACTTGCAGTTATCATCCGTTTCACTTTAGGTCTAAGTGCTGCGGACGCTACGAGACGATATGACCCACCAAGCAGCGACAAAAGCACTTTTTGCACTTTATTGGGTCCCCCGGGGATGCACTCCGTGACGTTGCACCTTTGTTGCTATTTGATTGGCTCTGTCGTTTTGAAGCGTACGCTGCGGTCGGACTTAAGGTGAAATGGAGTATAACAGTCTATTTCTGTATCGCACCTGCTGCGCTCATACTGGTTTGCGAACGCATATCAATAAAAATGCTGTTTCTGACAAAAAAAAAAAAAATCTTAAACAGGAGTTATGCTTTAATGACTCTGCAATCTGCCCCAATACAAATTGCCGGTTGAAAATGAGTTTGAGACCAGTTCGCTATAGCGAGGGTACCAGACGAGCAGCACTGTAGCATCGCCTGCTCTGCGCCTAGCAGACGGTAAAGCGAGGGTGTGCTCGCAAAAGGGAAGAGCGAGTCCGCCGCACGGCGCATGCGCGGAGTTTCGGACAGCGCCTGCTATGGGGCGCTGGGGGTACGGGACGGCCGCCGCTGCCGTGTTATAGCTAACAGTGTCCACGATAGTACATGAAAAATACAAAAGATCAACATATGAACAGACAGGTGGCTGATACCTACTGGGCTGGTGAGTAATATAAACAGTGAGAACAAGTGTGTGTGAAATAAAACTGGTACATAAATACACTTGCTAAAAAAGTAATCGAAGCATTGCGGAACAAGACGGGGTTACCTATTGCCGGGCAAAACCAGGGTAATCACCGACTCACACCAAGCATACCGGAGCTTCCAGTCGGGCTCGGTGCCCTGAAAAGCGCTGCAGGTGCTCAAAAACAAAAGACCTCCAAAGGAGCCCATAGAATTTAAATGGGTACCTGCCCACTCCGTGGTAGAGGGCAACAAACTTGCTCACCAGCAGGCCTGTGCGCTGACTTACCAGGCGACAGCCATGGAAGAGGTGCAGGACCAACCCATGGTGACCTAAAAGGAAATACTAGTCGCACTCTACTGCAAGACCCTAGATGACGCGTTGCTGACACATGAGGAAGTTCTTCACCCAGGGATGAGCAGGCACAAAGAACCGTCGGTGAACCTGGATCTGAAAAAAGATGCAGCACTGCGTTTTTTGAAGGCTAGCCCTGTTCCGTTTGCAATGTGTACCGCAGTGGAGGCAGAACTCCGGATGCTCCAAAGCTAAGGCATAATCGAGCCAACACAACACTGATTGCTGTTGAAAAACTGGCGGTAAATCTGATGCGGGCTGTAACCAATTTTGTGGTGAGCGTGCTTGGAGGCACTGTTTTTTCAACAGTGGACCTCGCTAATAATAATAATAATAATAATTTTTATTTGCACGAGAAAGTTTGCCCACTCAGCGGCGTGCGAGGCTAGACAGAAAGGTTAATACCCTTGCGCATGTGCGCCTGCTAGCCTGCCGCTGAGTAGGTATAAACATAAACAAACTGTAGTCGTAAGTACAAGGTAACACATATACACGTATGGAAACAATGAATAATCAGAGGGGAAGATAAGAAAACTCGCTGTGCCCCAACCCACCCCCACGCAGACCACGGCAGAGGCCCCAGCCACAAGGCATTCCACTAGCTGTGTGTGACAGTGGAGACAGCAGATATGCTCACCATAAACACCGTCAAAGGACGACACAGAGTGAAAAGGATGCTCTTGAAAATTTCGGCTGCCGCTGCAATTTTTCAGCTCTGCAAGGAGACAGTCCTAGCAGGAAAACCCATCATGGAATTCTACCTGGGTAATGTTGTTGTGACGATCTGGATCGGTCATCAAGATAAATGGGCACCGTGCTCAGGAAAGACATGTCAACGTCATCAACTACCATGCCAAAACTACTTCTTTTATTTCGATCATGAGCGCTCGCACGAGCCGCTTCAGAGCGATGTCTCTTGCAGCTCGTCACGTGCCAAGGGTTTTAAGTGTCGACCTGATATCACGCTGCCATGCAACAAACATTAAACAAATACTGCATTGAGCAATATGCACATGATTAAATAATGATATACATACGACGTGATAAATGAGAAAAAAAACTTATAAAGTTTACAAAATTCAGTCCCCAGGTAGAGGCTGCACAAATTTGACAACCGGCTTCAGTTTCTCCACATGCACTACATTGTGGCCAGTACCGTCCACGAGTTCAAGCTCGTAGTTCACGGGAGAGAGCCGGCTCACGATTTGGCGAGGGCCAGTAAATCATAGTGTTGCCTTGACTCTGATGAGTGGGCTCTCCTACAACTCGAGCTAGTCCTTAAAAAGAACATACATGTGCCACTGTCAAAGTCGCTTTCTTGCTTTTCTTGAGCAAGCTTGATTTGTCTGGAGGTCACCTTCCGAGCTGCGTACCGCTGTCAAATGTGTCATCAACGTTGGTGCTGAGGGTTGACAACTTTCCAAGGTTCTGAGACAGAAGTCCCCCGGCAAAAAAAGGCTTAATCAACGGAAAATGTGGTCAGTGTTCGCAATGCTGAGCTTAATGGACCTCTCCGAGAAGCGTTCTGCGCACGCGCGAGCGCCCGATGCCAAGCGGCGGAAGTCGGAACAAAAAATCGAGGAAATTCAGAAGGAGGCTGTATATCAGCGAGTAGAACACGCAACTGCAGCATATATATAATTGTGTTACACAAAAAAAGAACGTAGACGGAAAGAAAAACACGACGTTTGGGTGGACGCCACGGATGCCCCTCTTTAAAGTCGCCTTGGGCAGGCGCCGCTGCTCAGAGAGCGAAGAAACTGGTAGCGTAGCTCCCATTATCGATTGGTAGCACAGGTAGGTCACTTCCTTGATTTTTAGTTCGTGCAGCCACCGCCTGGTGCCGTCGGTATATGGAAAAGGTCCATTGTCTTGATGCTCACTGCAGCACCAGAGGTGATGTAACAAACTACTAATGACACCTTCCAGGCGGTAGGGGCATCGGGTTTTCACTTTTCTCCGTCAACAATGCAACAGACTCAAAGTGCCGTTGCCATTCCAGAAATTCTTGGGTCAGCTCTTGCCGGCATCACGTGACAAAGTGGCCGCGTCTCTTACAAATGAGACGGAGCGGACGAACTTCAGGGTATTGGGACGAAGAACATTGAAAGTCCCGCGAAGTTTTTGACACATGCTGAAGCGACACATGCTGCTTCTTTTGCTTCCCTGTTGCAGAAGGGGGCTGGTGACGGTTGCTGTCGTCAGCGTTCCGATGAGGCGGTGGCCGGCCCTGCTTCAAGAGCAGGAAGGAGTGCGCTTTCTTTGTCCCTGCGCAGCTTGCACTCGCTCTGCAGCGAGAGCCAAAACCGGTGTCTTTGGTTGGCCGAAGACAACCTGGTCAAAGCAAAGGAAAGAGTCCAGCAACTCATTCAACGAAGCGAAGCGCCTGTCGAAGCATGCTTTCGTGCTTTGTGGAAGAGTGTGGCCAGGATAACCTTGCATTTTTTCGCCTTCGTCTCTGGGTAGCTGCACTCATGGATGAGCTCCAGTAAATGGAAGGCGGAGTCGGTGCAGGACTCTCCCGAGTGCTGACTTGTGCTGAACATCTTTTGTTTTGCCTCAGCTTCGTTGTCCAGGTTGTAACGACGACGGAAAGCTTTCTTCATTTGCTCCTACATTGTTAGCTTGGCCGTCTTGAGGTGGTACATAATCTACATGGAGTCCTTAGATGGTAGCTTGGATACAATCAATGGGATGGCCTCACCTGGTGCAACTTTAAACGTCTGGAACCTGAAATTTATCTGGTGAAACCAGGCGATGATGTCCGTGCGCAGCTGAGAAACCGAGCTGACAGTCACGTTGGTCAGCGACTGCAGTGTCTGCGGCTGACTCAGCTTGAACAGGAACCCTCTTCCTAGGTGCTTTGGACCTTTTTTTCTTTGCGGACTCTTGGAACAGTGTTTGTCAGAGTCCATGCTGCACGAAAACTCCGAGGACGAGGTTTTCGGCATCCTTGCCTCGAGCTGATCAAGACGATCCATGATGCTGACAGGTGCCAGCAGGCAAATTCAGTGTTGCCTGTAGCTGTGCGTTGAAGAATCTGAACGCAGACATTTTGAGCGGACTGCCTTTCCTGCGGGCAAGGATGAGCCCAACCCTCCCACAGTTCTGCTCATGTTGCAAGCGTTGACAAGGGCGCTATAGTCTGTTGGAGGTCAAGAATAGCATGAGAGTGGAGAAGAGGAAACCACCTCTACTTGTCATGATAGGTGGTTTGCTTCTCTCCAGTGTTCGCTCCGCCAATGTCGAGAGAGAAGGACAGAGACTTCTCCTGCTATTCTTGACCTGCAGGAGACTCTAATTATGTTCCAGAAGCTGGCAGAAAAGACCACATAGAATTTCACCCTTTCGCACGTGTCTGAAGCAGTTCAGAGTAGAAATGTCGGAGGCCCCAGAGAGGATATTTTTGACCTATTCAAGGGTTTTGTTACGCTGCCGCTGCCGCTATTCATTCTGAAAACTGCAGTCCCCTGCACGCGCGATAACCCTGCTGTGGGCCTGTGCGTGCAGTACACGAAACGACACCACCTGTCTTGTGCACAGCCGTCTGTCCCCTGTGAGCAGTTATGACGTCACCAAGCATGTGCACAATAGCTGGTGAGATCAGTGTGTTGGTGACATGATGTTGTTTAATGCAGGGATCATGTGTTGTGATACCAATGGATCCACGGTCTGGGTCGCTGACTGGTGCACTCCGTATACCTCAGAATCATCGCCATGAAAGCCTGTGCCAGAAGCTATATATCTAATGGCCAGGAATTGGGGAAAATAGCATATATGGGTGTAGCACAATATGGTCCCAGACAAAATGGTCCCAGGCAAAATGGTCCCGGACAATATGGTCCCAGACAAAATGGTCCCAGACAATATCGTCCCGGACAATATGATCCCAAACAATATGGTCCCAAGCGCAAACCTGGACAAAATGGTCCCGAGTAAAATTTCCGACACATTTGACGCACTGTCTAAAATGTCACTGATATCTGCAGCGATTACTTTTAACGGTCTATTCGTCACATGTCGATTCGTCATAGAGGGAATAAAGGCAATCTACCGTGCAGATACCGCATGTTTTGATGCAATGTTAGAAAATATGAATGGAAATTTAATAAACATGCTTTTGAACACAGACATGTTTTATTACGTTCCCACAAAAAGTCTACCCTTCTTTGATGCTGTTTGGCCTCAGCAGCCCTTGCGCCATAAAAACCCAATCCAGTCCAAAAGGTCTACGATCTTGAAACGGCACTTGGCCCCACGCCTTTCAGAGGGTCATTCATGATACGGCTCAATTGTTTGTACTGTATGCAGATTGTTTGAAGTTTCTGTTGCATTTCTCGGTAGACTGGTTGAAACTCAAGTTGAACACACGAAAAGTAGAACAAATGGCGAAAATTATGCGTGAAAAAAAGTGAAAGCCGTTTACAAATCCCTGTAACGCCGAATTGGAGCGCAGCTCTTGAGGAGGAGGAGTGAAGGGTACTGAGGGGAGGGTAGACCCTCCCCCTTCTCCTCCTCCTCCCCTCATTCTTTAATATGCTCCGGGGGGGGGGGGTCACGTGACCTCGGGGGGGGGGGGGTCACGTGACTTCGGGGAGGGGGTCACGTGACCTCGGGGAGGCGTGACCTGGGGGTCACCTCAAGGTCACGTGACCCCCGTGACCCCCACGTGACCTTGGGGGTCACGTGACCTGAAGGGGTCACGTGACCTCGGGGGGTCACGTGACCTCAGAGGGGTCACGTGGGGGTCACCTTGGGGTCACGTGACCTTGAGATGACCTTGGAAGGGGCCACGTGACCTTGGGGGTCACGTGACCTCGGGGGTCACGTGACCTTGGGGAGGAGACCACGTGACCTCGGGGGTCACGTGACCTCAGAGGGGTCACGTGACCTTCAAAGGGTCACGTGGGGTCACCTTGGGGTCACGTGACCTTGAGATGACCTTGGAAGGGGTCACGTGACCTCGAGGGGTCACGTGATCCCAAGATGACCCCACGTGACCCCCAAGGTCACGTGATCTTAGGGGTCACGTGACCTTCAGGGGGTCACGTGGGGTATCGTGACCTTGAGATGACCTTGGGAGGGGTCACGTGACCTTGGGGGTCACGTGACCTTGGGATGACCTTGGTTACGCCGACGCCGACGGCGACGCCAACGGCGACGCCGCTCAGGCCGGGAACGGGCCCCTAAGAGCTGCGCTCTAAAATATAAACTCTAGATTGACAAACGGCTCGCAATATAAGTATTTTGCGAATACATTTAATAACATAAACCTGTGAAGACCAAGCAATTAAAAAGTAACTTTAAAATAACCAATGGCTCATGTCACAAATGTTTACCAAAAATAAATACATGCAATCTACAAACCTGTGAAAAGCAAGAAAAAAAAGAAAAATGCAGCGAAAACAACATGGGACCATTTTGTGCGGTTTGGCACTTGGGAACCATTTTGTCCGGGACCATATTGTCTGGGATCATATAAGGTCCGGGACCATTATGTCTGGATCCCATACTCAATGCCAAACAACCAGAAAGCCAAGCTAAAAACACTGACATTGAGAATGGCCAACATCCTGGAATGAAATTCACATAGGCTTTACTGGTTCAGTGTTGAAAAGCATTTCAGGTTGTTATACACCTAATGGCTGAGATAGCAGCATGTCGTCGAGCGTAGTAATCAAGGATTTATGGTCTTTGTTTGTTTGGGCAACGGAGCTGCTTTAAGTTACCATGATTTATTGCATGAATATCTGAGTCACCAGCGCGTCTCATCATCGGCAACTCACAGGCTGAGCAGATGGTACAGGAGCTCAAGCAATTGCAAGGGCAACTACAGTAGATCAAAAAATTTCAGGTTTATGATTGGTTAAACGTCATGTAGGTACAACAGCGCAAAACAAAGAGGACTAAGGAAAGGAACAAACACCACAGGACGAACGATGCACTAGTCCTGTGGAGCTGGTCCTCGTTGTTTTGCGCTGTTTTATGTTTAGCCTTCAATAAAGTGACCAGATGTCTCCATTTAGGCGGGGACAGATAACGCTTTTCCGACCAAGGTCGCTGTCTCGCCAACGGGCTTGTGGGACAGCGCGCTTTTTCTTTTTTTTACGGGCGAAGCTCCTTAGGGGCTAGCCATGTCCGTATGTCCATCCGATGTCCGGCGTCAAGTGCTCGTGCTCACGAGCACGTGAGCACATGCTCCCGTGCTCGTGTAGGGCAAAAAACAACCGCATCTCCACGTGGTGGATGATGTTGATTGGGGCGAAGCTCTGGTGGTGCTTGTCTGCGTAGACGCTGAGCCGCAGCATGAGCCTTTCGTTTGTTTTCATCCATGTCAGAAAGAGAATGTGTGGTATGGAACGTGGTTATATCATTTGAGCATTTGACCGCAGCGTGACATGGATGAAAACTAACGAAAGGCTCGGCATGCTGCGGCTCAGCGTCTACGCAGACAAGCACCGCCAGAGCTTCGCCCCAATCAACATCATTCACCACGTGGAGATGCGGTTGTTTTGGGTAGCGGACATTTCATCGAACGCCGTTTCATAGAACGCCGTTTCACCGAATGAATGGACATTTCATCGAACGCCATTTCATCGAACGCCGTTTCATCGAATCGCTAAGGGCCGTTTCATCGAATTTCTCTGTATCGAGTTTTGGGGCATAACAGTGCTTTATTTGTTAAGACAAAAGTAGTCACTTGTGAAACTGTGTTTAAGGTGGAGTCAAACTACTAAAAATAAAAACCATTGGTATAAAAAGAAATAAAAACAAATGGGTATGCGACTTATTGAAAAGTTTTACTCGTGTACACGACAGAAAACATGACACTGGAGGTAAAGGACCGACACTTCAAACACTTTTAGGTTTCTGTGTCATTTTTTTACCGGCAGTCTGGGGGTTTCAGTAATGTGGAACTCACACCAGCTCGTTTGCACATTTACGTTTAGTTGAAGGTTTATTCACGGAAAGCATTTAACTGCCAGGGCAGCACGCTTACGATACTCTGCCAGGAGAGCACACAAAATAAAACATAACGATACGCTGATTATCAGCTTTATGCTCAAATTGAACGTTTCTGCTTTTTTTTTTTTTTTTAGTTTTCAAACTATACAGAGACAAAAGCTGCACAAAGTTTCAGCCAACATTGTTCCGGGCTATCACCTGGACTGGAATCACCTCCCCTTCACTGTTAACTTTATCACCGGCCCTCTTGCCTATGAATGATATTCAGGGCGCTTTCTTATGAAGGCCAACCCGCACCAGACAATAGTAAAGCCCTGGCTGTACTCTGTCACCGAAGAAGACAAGAACCCTTTCGGATCCTCACATAACCCAAGGTTACACGTACACGCTGTCAGACAATAAAACACTACCCGCTTCTCAGAAAGCACATCATGCTTTCTGTTTTTTGTTTTTTTTGTCTCATTTTTAATTGTTTTATGTGACATGGAGTGGGGTCATTGTTTTATGGAGGCTTTCTTCTTGAAGCAGGATATGTTCACAATGGAACTTATCTCGTCACTGCACCCTGTGATTTAAAAAAGGGAGAATTAGATGACGTTGTGTATAAAAATTAGAATAAATTACAAAAATATTACAGGCTGTAACGGCGCTCGATGAAAGGGCGTTCGATGAAATGGCTTCGATGAAACGGTGTTCGATGAAACGGCATTCAATGAAACGGTGTTCGATGAAACGGCTTCGATGAAACGGCGTTCGACGAAATGTCCGGACCCAGGTTGTTTTCACTTCGGCTGCCCCGAACCCAGAATAGATGAAAGACACGGTTAAACGAAACTATCGCACCAGTAGGTTGCTTTCCCTGATGAAGGGACAAAATATGCTTGGCAAAGAAGATGCTGGTGCTGAAGGTTAATTTGCATATGACATCCCAATTCCCATTAGATTCCAATTGGAATTTAAAATTGGTACCAGTTGGGTTTTCAGACAACCAATTTATCCCTGCCAAATGGCAGCCGAATTCGCTAAGGGGAAGCTCATCGCCATCTTCTCTAAACTGGGTTCTCAAGGGATTCGATAAACCGGGGTCGGTAAAACGGCGTTCGCTAAAACGAGCTTCTCTAAACCGGATGCCTCCGAATTATTAAATTCCAATTGATGAGACCCATTGGCCAATGTGCTGATTGGAACCCACTAAAACCAATCGATTCCGGTTAAAACCAGTTAAAATTCCAATTGGATCTAATGAGAATTTTAGCTGGGGATCTACTATCCTAAGAAATATTCTAACCAAATATATTAGATGTGTATACCAAACAGTATGCAAATGGCAAGGAAATGTTTTCACAGTGTATACGGAATAATAAAAAGGAGTGATTTGTATACCAAATTTAAACTTTTCAAGTCTCGCAACACAATAATACCCCCTCCCCCCTGCAGCACTAGGATTTACTCATGTATACACCGTGGCACGTAGCCAGGAGAGAGACCCATGGTGCCCAGGCTCCCCCCGAAATCTTCCATTTTGCTGGGACCACCTCTCACCCCTCCCCCTCATACAGAATTTAGTCATGGGCGGGCGCCACCCGAAACAAAATCCTGGCTATGTGCCTAGCTGCACCGTGCAAACGCTTAAATGTCGGCTAAATATTGCTTTGCGGCGCTTTTGGAATATGTGCCTAATAACTAGTGCATGCCTACCCTAACCGATCTGTACCCGTGCACAATCATCTTCATAAAACCTCACCCCCTTCCTCCTCATGCCTTCGACATCTGTCAGTTGGAAGAGCTGGACCACCCCACCCCGGGAAGCACAACCGACACTATGGCCCCAATTAGTGTCACACATTCTCAACGTCGCAGAGACCATGCTGCCGCCCTCACTACCAGCACCTTTTTGACCGCTAATGAGATGCAGATAATGCGGACGAAGCATCATTGTAAATAAAATTTGTCTCTCTCTCCCTCCTAGCTGTTAGCCAAACGTCTCCAATTAGATAAAAGTAATTGGTTTTTTGGCTAAATGGATACAAGCTCCCAGCATGTTAGATTTCCTCACACTTAGCATGGACTAACCACTAGGGCTGCATGTGACCCCCCCCCCCCCCCCCGAGGTCACGTGACCCCCTCCGAGACCCCCCCCCCCTGCCCCCACCGGAGGAGATTCAAGAATGAGGAGAGGAGGAGGATAAGGAGGTGAGGGGGGAGGAGGGGTATACCTTCCCTTCACTACTTCCCTCCTCCTCCTCAAGAGCTGCGCTCTAATTCGGCATGACAGGGAGTGTGTAAACGTCTTTCACTTTTTAACTCGAGATTAAAGAAAGAATATTTTATATGGCAAGATCTGTAAATTCACTCAATTAGGTATGATTGGCTGTCTCTATAGGATTTATTTTATATCAGATGCGTCGTTTACCTGCCATCCCATGACATCAGACCTTCTGAGGTCACAGTTCATAAATATTTGATAGTTAAACTTACCTTATAAATGAACAAGTAGAACAACCTTCACGATTTTAGCTGGGTTCTCGTCTAAGCATATAATGCAGTGAAAATCATGGGAAAACTTTTTAATGTTCAAATTGAAAATATTTGGCCAAAATTTTTCGCTCTAAACTCAAAATCCACTATTTGCATATGACTATAACTTAGAATAAACTGTTTTTCAAAATTGTCATCGGCCCACATCAGTTAATGTTTTTGTTTATTTTTGACCCCGAAACGACTGAGGACACGGATGATCGCATAATTACCTCACGGGATATACTCGGAAGCAGGCCTGAACGTAGCGGGTCAAACAGTTTCGAAAGAATATACAGGAAAGGAGACAAAGTGAAGCCTTCTGGTGCTCAACGAGAATGTACGACGACCACTGCGGGGTCTCTGTCCAAAAAGCCATCTGTGGTTCCACAGCAAAGTGTCCAACCATTGAGGTGTTTCTTGAGATTATCAACGAAAAAGGATATTTCATTTGAACCTGCCTTCGTGTTTACTCGAGCGGCTCTGAAGAGAACAAATACGTGAAACAAGCGCCGGCTTTCTGCACAATGTGGGGACGGCTTCCTTGAAAACTAATAGGGAAGAGGAGACGGTGACCCGCTGGGTGTAAGAATGACAGCGCACATCCTACAAAGGCGAAGAGAGAGGGGGAACACTCAGAGACATATTGCACGAGCACCGACACCTGCAGATGGTCCCCACATGAGAAGAGTGAGACAACGTTGGTGAAACGGACATTGTTCGCCGCCCCTACCACTGTGGGTGCTGCTTCCTTTATCTCCCGGTTTCGTGCTGACTCGATTCTCAGTCGTGTGCTAAACCAGACAATTTTTTGTTTGTTTAATGCGTGGAGTTACAGTTACAGTTACCCAATACAAAAGAAACAGTCTTACAGTTACAAGTTACCAGCAGTAAAGAATAACTCGTTACCAAAAAGTAACTCTAGTTACCAGTAACGCATTACTAGTAGCAAGTTACTGCCCAAGACTGCTTGTCATGCACGGTCTGGATACGAGTGCTTCGCTTCGCTCTTACCAGCGCTTTGGTCGTATAAAAAGTGGCCTTTGGAGCGTCATCTTCGATGTCGCTCATCAAAAGCATTGGCTTATCAATTATTGCAAATAAATTATGCACATCAAAATGCTGAAATGGCGAATCACACAAAAAAAAAGAAACACCCTTTGGGTTTAAATTTTTCTAATTTCTCAGTTTACCTTTCTTCTTACTGTATAGTGCAACAAATAAAATAATATTGTTTTGGTTTGTGATTTCTTAAGTCCAATTTTTGTACTGTGACGAGAAAGTAACGGCGTTACTCTTTTTGCAGTAACTGTAACATTTTACTTTTTGAAGCCGGTGACAGTCACTGTAACAGCGCTACTTTTCCCCCCTAGGTAACTGTAACCGTAACACTGTTACTTTTTGCTGTTAACGTGCCCACGACTGATGACTAGGTTCAATTTCTTTGTTATGCTGTGGTAGCAAACACCGGGCCGTGGGAACAAGTTCACATAAAGTACCCCTTATAGTTTGATCTCCTGCCAATCGTATTATCGGGCACCGAACAATGGTTCTGAGCACTGCGACACTTTGCGCACCATACTGCTCGACATTTAGAGTCTTTACCCAAAAGGAGACTTTGCAATCTTTGACGACTTAAATTTTCCAAACATTGACTGGGTTCATCTTACCAGGAGCAGCTCGAATGCTGCACGAGAGTTTTTCATGTTTGAATTTTAACCTCACCCCAGTTGTTGAACAACCCACCTGTGGCGACAATATTCTTGACCGTACCCTTACAAGCACACCAGAAATAATAAAAACTGTCAACTGTGTTGCTGGCTTAAGTGACCACGGCATCTTGATCATCGAGTTATCTATCCCTGTGCCGACGCTGAGCCCAACTGTTCAAACAATCCGTGAGCTATAACAAAGGTGATTACTACGTCACCATAAATCGGAACGTGTCATTGTTCTATCAGTTGTATGTCGAAAACCTTTGTTCAAGATCGGTGGAAGAAAACTGGTTACTATTTAAGAAAAAACTTAATAATCTAACTCAGCAGTGTGTTCCGAATGTTATTGTAAACAGCGACGGGCATAACCCCTGGTACAATAAAACTTCACGATCATTATAAATAACAAAAAGAAGCGCATGTATAAAAGAGCTAAAAGAGTAAATAATAACAAAGTCTGGGACGATTATTTTTCATGTCTCAAATCTTGTACAGAGCGTAAAGTTGACGAAAAAGAAGTTATTTTCTTTGAACCTGCAAGAATTCTGCTAAGTAACCCCCAGAAGTTCTGGAAGGTATTTTCACCCAGAGATAATACTGACTCTATCCGACTAAAGAATGAAAATGTAAACGCCGTGTGAGCCACATTGCACTACCGCTTTAAATAAGTATTTCTCTTCCATACTATCAAACGAAAGCATTGATCATATATTAAGTTTGCCTTGCTCTGGTTTTGAGCCCATGGCCCCCATTGACACTAACATTTCTGCTTCCAGAATGCTTTGACTTATAGAAGGGTTAAAACTCTCATCATCTTCTGGTCCAGACAATATTAGCCCCAAAGTTCTTAGCAACACCAAAGTAATATCTGTGAATTCCTCAGATTCATATTTTCTTAGTCATCACAGCAGGATTGCCTATACTCCGTTTCACCTTCAGTCCGAGCGCAGCAAATGCTAGGAGCTATCCCAGCCAATTCAGCGTTGAGAGAGTGTCATGTGACCTTGAGCTCCCTGCGTCGCTCTGGCCAACCAAAAGGTCACGCGATTTTTTCCCGACGTACAGTTGGACTGAAGGTGGAACGGAGTACACCATTGGACTGGAAGCTGGGGAAGGTCATTCCGGTCTTTAAAAGCGGTGATCGTGTGCTGGACTCAAACTACCATCTCATATCATATTTTTTACAATCATCAACATGGATTTCAAAGAGGTTTTTTATGCGAGACGCAACTCTTTGAACTCAAACACAAGTTAATCACTAACCTTGACTCGCAGGGCCAAACCGATGCTGTATTCCTTGACTTCTCGAAGGCATTCGAAGGAGTTCCCCATCGTCATCTAATTTCAAAACTTTCTATCCTGGGTATTGACCCTTTGGTCCTTTCTTGGATTCGTGACTTTCTCTTTTCTCGCACTCAGTTCACTGTGGCTAACAACCATATGTCAGATATTACTAACGTTATATCTGGGGTTCCACAGGGGGCATTACTAGGTCCACTACTGTTTCTTATTTTTATTAACGACTTATCAATTGTAGTCTGTCTCTTCGCTTACGATTGTGTCCTATATTGCAAAATTACTTTGTCTGATGACCATTTGAATCTTCCGAGTGACCTTGACCTGATTCATGCCTGGTGCTCCAAATGGCTAATGTCATTAAACATGTCAAAATGTAAATTACTTTGCTTTACTTGGAAACATGTAACATCATATTTTTCGTATTCCATTGGCTCTGGACTAATCATCTCTGCCCGCCTCCATCTATAAATATTTTGGTGCAACACTACCTAATCACTTAACCTGGAATAACCACATTGAAACAGACTCAGCAGAGACTTTGCGCACTCTCGGGTACATCAAAAGAAATCTGAAGGCGCCACCATCTCATCTCCGGAAAATGGCATACGAGACTTACGTTGGACCAAAGTTGGAGTATGCAGCAGCAATTCGGAATGATCATCAAATTTATCCCATTAACCATCTTGAGTCAGTTCAAAATCGCACGGCCGGGTCGATTCTTAATGACCATTACCGAAGAACTAGTGTCTCTGCACTGAAATGCCCGCTGTATAAGTCGCGCCACAAGATATATCATGCTTAACCCCATTTCATAGAATTTTCTATTATATACCAATGCTTCATAACTCACTCGTACTTCCTCCTTGAAGAGCATCGTCTCGACTAAATCACCCATGTCACGTATCTCGGATCGCAAACTACTTCAACCAATCAGAGAGAGAGAGAGAATAAACTTTTATTCTGAGCATTTCAGCACGGTGGTCTGTGCCGGAAGGAAGGGCTTCCCTTTTTGACGAGATACTACATGCTGCCTTATCTGCCTGGCCCCTGTTGATTAATTGAAGCTGATCCTTCAGGGCGGGGCTGGACAGCAAGTTCTCCCATTGCTCTACAGGGGAAAGGGTGTGGGTGGTCTTGATTGAATTTACACTCACGTATGTTGTGGCAGAGGGCTCCTATCTCTTGGCATACTGGGCAGTTCTGTATTGAGTGAGGAACATATGCGACTGAGCAAAAGGGGGTGGGGGAAGGACCCCGATTGAATTTTCCTATACGCTACCTGTTCCTCCAGCGTTAACTTAGGATGCAGGGCTGGCAGTCTTCGCCTTTCTTTGCAGTAGAATGCGACTAGCATTTCCTATTAGGTGACCATGGGTTGGTCCTGCACCTCTTCCACGGCTGTGGCCTGGTAAGTCAGTGCACGGGCCTGCTGGTGAGGAAGTTTGTTGCCCTCTACCACGGAGGGGGCAGGTACCCATTCAAATTCTATGGGCTCCTTTGGGGGTCTTTTGTTTTTGAGCACCTGCAGCGCTTTTCAGGACACCGAGCTCGACTGGAAGCTCCGGTACGCTTGGTGTGAGTCGGTGATTACCCTGGTTCTGCCCGGCAATAGGTAACCCCGTCTTGTTCCGCAATGCTGCGATTACTCTTTTAGCAAGTGTATTTATGTACCAGTTTTATTATGTTTCATGTACTCTCCCCCCCCCCCCCCACACACACACACACACACCTTTAAAGCCTTTAAAGTTACAATATATATATATATATATATATATATAAAAAAGGTGCCAGCAGCATTGGAAGAATTTAGGAGCGGGGGTGGAGGCAACCAGTTTGAATTCCTGTGCCGACGTGACGCCACACATAACTTGAGCACATTATATAACATTCCCACCCATCTGATCGGCATTCCTAATCAGTTTTATTTCCATATGTTCAGTGACAATGTGAGCCAGTTTTAGATACTATACTTTTATAGTATTACTTTTCCGTACTTCTCACTGCAACGTTTTCATGGCGAGCATACTGTTCCCAGCTGCAGATCACGACAGCCGCGCACAAGTAGCGAGCCTCAGTTTGGGCATCTAGGACGTAGTACGTAGCTGTTGCGCGTCTCGTACGCACTGCAAAATCTGCGTAAAACGATCCAAACTTCTTTCAGCAAGCGCTGTGACCCAAGGGGGTATCGGAAGTCGAGTGTGTTAGCGCACCGCAGCTCGTACGGCGAAAGGTCCCGCTGCCAGGGATCCCCACCCCTACCCGTTTCGATCTGTTGTGAGGCACAGACCCCAGGGTAGCAGTCGTACTGTAGTGGCTAAATTTTCTCATCTACAGCCTGAAACGGTGTCGCCAGAACCCAGACAGGCCGATCGCACGCTATTTAAAATAGTGAACGTCTTATTTTCTTCCGCTGTGCCCAAAATGACGACAGTGCATGCGATTGAAAGACCAGCGGACAGGCTACCACTCTTGCCTTCGAATCGCTCGGGAGTCGGGCACCTGCATTTGCACCATGATCGAAGAACCAGAAAGAAGCGATGTCAAATCACATCGACACAGAATCACTCCAAGCTTCCTTGCTTGTGCCCTTCAGCTCTGCGCGCCGTCAGCCGTATCAACGCTAATCACAATTAATTAACGCCTGCCGCGCGCGTTCCGCCGCTAATACAAACAACAACAAACAATCAGGGTGTTATGCTGCAGAAAGTTACTTCCGCCAGTTTTAGCGAAATGCGGAGCTCAACCAAAGGCTCAACCCCTGCTCAGCCGACGTTATTCAAGGTATTGAATTTGGCGTAAGGGTAGTGTGTTTGGGGTATGCGAAAAAGACTACGGTATTGACTATGGCGTACGCCGAAATGACTACGGTATTGATTTTAGCGTACGCCAAAACCACTACCGTAGTCGGAGCGGAGGGGTAGTGAGATCGGCGTCCTACACCGGCACTGACGCGGTTGGCGAGCACATGTAGCGAAGACGTGACCGGGAGATGTGCCCCTGTGATGTTCCCGGAAGACGGAAAGTATCATTCGTAATCGTCGTGCGTGTTTTGAAAGCGAAGGGAGTCACAGAATCCACGAGTGCACAACCACAAGCCGAGGTTCACGACAGCGCTGCGTTGGTTTCGGCGATCTCGTTCTGTTTGGTGCAACACGGCGATGCGACAGAGCTGAAACGTTCGTGGTGTGTGTAATGCGGTGCTATGTGTGTAATGCGGGGTTGGCGTACAACAGGTCCAGTCCCGTCGTCGTCAGCTGATCCAGTAAAACTGGTCCGGGAAGACGCAGCGAGCGTTTTTAAAAGTAAATCTTCCTTCGTTCTGTTTCAAAATGTGGAAGATTCAGGACGCAAACCGTGAGTAAAAAGCTGCGGGCGTTTTCAAATAAATTACGTCGCGTTTTAATTGAACAATGGACTCCGAATTGTTGTCCTAAATCTGCCGTTTTTATGCTTCGTGTTGTTGGACTGAGTTTGCACAGCGACGTGTTGCGCTCGTCGTGCGCTGTGAATAAATTTGGGCAAGATTTCGTACCTGTCTACAGATGCATGAACCGAGACCACTTTTTACGTAGTGAACATGGTGCTTTTTTATCTTGTGTGTCTAGTTGTGGACGCTAGGTGCACCCGGTGCGAATCTCGATGGCCTCCGGAGCGATATGACGAGAACGTAACTAGACACGTTTGTCGCTACGCGAACGCCCGATTGCCTCCAGCCAAATAGCATTCCTTTCGGGGCGACATGGCTGCTGGAAGGCTCACTGTCGGGATCACGCATCTGACATCTCCGAAAAGTCAGCATTTGCACGCGCAAACAAGCAAAACAAACACACAAAAAAGCACGCCAAGCAAGCAAAGAGGAAAACGAAAGAACCGCGCTATGAAAGCCAAAACCCCGCGTCGCTTCCTATCACTAACAATTGCGACAGCTGCTAAACACACACTACTTCACTTCAAGAAGTCTTACTCAAGCACCTGAGTCAGCACGAAACACTGATCACTTCGGCGAAACGATTAGTCGAGGTAGGCGAGACAGGCGGGAGCAGAGACTTCGGCGGCCATGAAAGAATGGCGAAGCTTTTGTTTGTTATGGTACGAATCCAAACGGAAGTGCCCGTCTTGTAAACCTTTTGTAAAGAATAATAACTCTCATCACATGGGTTATTCTTTAAACGTAAAAATATGCCGCTCAAAAGGAAATTGCAACATATAACAAAGGTTTAATAACCAAGATCTAAGCTGTCAATCAAACTCTTAGCCAATGAGAAGTATAGCAGCCGATTGGGATAAACGTCACAGAATCCCAACTTCGTGGCGCGCGATTTAAAACGGGCGAAATAGCCGCAAACTAAAATCAGTCTCACGCAATAAATATTGCTGTAAAAAATTTTTTTCTCGCGGTAAAATTGTTTTTTGACATGCTTGTCCCAATTAGGCTGTTTAAAAAAAAAAACTTTTTTTCTTTGCAGTTACCCTTTAATATTAATAGAATCTGTAAGTGGGCAGACGAAAATGGCTTCAAATTTCTCCTCAAAAAACAGTTTGTGTTCCATTTTCATTACGCCGGGGATTGTCTCTTGATCCTTCCTTGCATCTTAATAGCATTGAAATATCAGTCCAGCAAACCACACTTTTTTGATTGTGATTTTTGACACGAAACGTACCTTTGTGCCCCATCTGCAAACTTTAAAACGGAAATGCTTAATGTCATCAAGCATCCTAAAGGTGCTGTCGCATATGTCGTAGGGTTCTGATAGGCGCTGTCTCCTGCAACTATATAATTCCTTAGTTCGATCCCGCCTCGACTATGGTGCAGTAGTATATGGGTCAGCGCGGCCATCTGCTCTGAAGATGCTGGACACTATACACCACCTTGGACTACGACTTTCTACAGGTGCATTTCGCACATCTCCCGTGAAGAGTTTGTATGCTGATACGCATCAAATGTCGCTCGAGAAACGGAGTCAGTACCTCAGCGTCTCTTATGCTTACAAAGTATTTTCAAATTCAAAACATCCCTCCTACAGTGCCCTTCATACTTGCAGAAGTTCATAGCTTTTCGAAAACAAGCCGAGCATTGTTAGACCATTAACCCTCCGTTTGCAAAGTACCTGTCAATCCCTTAATATCCCCCTCCATGAGATTCCCTTGCTTAAAAACTCTCATAGGGTTGCTCCTTGGGATGCTCTGCCGATTTTCTTTGACTGGTCACTCGCAAAATACAGTAAGAGCGTCATTTCATCACAAATCCTCCGGCAGGAGTTTCTCTCCTTGCAACATAAATATGCAGACTACCTGGAGTTTTATACAGATGGGTCCAAATCGTCGTCTCTCGTAGGGTGTGCTCTGTGTTCCGCCTCCTACAGCAAAGCCACACAAGTTGAGTGTAGGGCAAGCATTTTCACCGCAGAGCTTAATGCTATTTTACTAGCGCTCGAACATATACTCGACAATAGTATAATGATAGCTGTAATTTTTGTCGACTCACAAAGTACCTTTGTGACGTCGTCCGGGGTGATGGTTGGAGACGCCGGCACGGCGCGAGCAAGTTCGGCCGCGCGCGGTTGGGGGTGACACATGGGAGCGGGGAAGGCACGGACAGGAAATGGACAGAGGGGGCCAGGGAAAACTGGAAACAGATGAGGGACGGGAAGAGAGGGAGGCGAGCCAGGCGAAACGTGGGAAAAGACGACGGTCTTGGAGGGAAGCGAGTCGAAGGCGGAGGACGGGTTTTTGGGATGCGGGCAGCGTGAAACAAGTGAAAGTGATCGCGACGTGCGCGGTGAAACGTGAGAGCCAGCGCAAGAGCACAAGAGGACGGCGTGCATCGACGGACATCCGAGCAAGCCCGATTCGCCGCATCCTGAGCCTCCTCGGTTCAACCTGCCCGTCGAACCAGAGCCACGTTGATGACCGGTCTTTCCAAGTCCCTTCTCCCAAGGAACCCCTGCGACGGGACACCCAGAACACTCCGGGCGAGAGGTGAGCAACAGGCGGCCCCAGCACGGATATTAACATTACGATTATTCTGTTGAGAGACTAAATATCGTCTTCTCGCTTCTCTTCTCCTCAGCGTGGACCCACCACAAAGTGTTTGTGCTACCCCTACTGGGGTCGTCACAATTGGTGGCAGCGGTGGGATCCCGTAACTTAAATCGCTGAGGAAAACGGTGAGACCTTTTTGCCCTCACCCGAGAGGAGAGGCGAGACGATGTCTCAGACACCGGTGGCTCCGCCGAATGCCCTGGGTGCAGGGATGTTGGCTCTGGGGGGTCTTGTTCCCTCGTTTACGGGCGACGGGACCACGGTATGCGTCAGGGAATTCTTTCAAATTCTAGAGCAAGTAGGTAGCATGGGGGGATGGCAAGATAGCCAACTCATTGGGATTGCTCGCTGCAAGATGGTCGGGTCCGCGTACGCCTTCGCATGGCAAGATGAGTGTGTGGCCGCGGTCACGACCTTTACGGCATTCAAAGCTTTGGCTTTTGAACGGTTCGACACTGAGCCCCAGAACGTGAAGCTCTCGAAATTCTTAGCGGCCAAGCAGAATGCGGGGGAGGACGTGCGCGCGTTTGCCGGTCGATTGCGCGTACTGGGAAATGCCACCCTGGGAACGAACGCGTTAGAGGATGCCCAAGAAAAACGGGAAATGCGGAGACAACTGCTCAGTGAACAGATGCTATCGCAGTTCGTCGGAGGACTTCGAGACCCTATTAGGAGGTTCACCCTTTCGCGGGACCCCGAGACGTTTGACGGGGCAATCGAGATCGCGGTGAAAGAAGAACGCAACGAACGCATCGTTAACGGTGGCACACAGCCGGTACGGCGGGTTGAGGAGCCCAATAAGGCTCAGGACGAAGTGCGCGAACGTTTGGACAGGCTCGAGAGGCTATTTGAACAGAGCTTGTCACTTCGTGGTGCGGCTGGAACCAGTCAGAGGCGTTCTCCACCGAGAACACCGCGAAAGACCAATTCAGGTTGTTTCGTATGTGGGACGTTTGGCCACTTCGCGCGGTCGTGCCCACATCGGCACCGTGACGGCCGAGCCGAGCCGACATAAGGCAGATTGAGGATGGGGACCAGGGAGAAGCAGGAGATCACAGACCTCTGGGATCACGGGCTGCCCATCAGCCGGGAAACTAGAGCGGCCCCTCTCTGAAAACCGCAGAGAAGGGGCAGTAGAGGAGCTCGTGGTAAATGTTTGTGGAGAAACGAGCCCCATTGTTGCGTGCAAAATCGGTGGCGCCACGGTCCATTGCCTTATTGACACCGGGTCAAGGGTAAGCCTGGTAAAGAAGGGAACCCTAGACGCCATTCTAAAGGACTGGGAGAATGTCCTTCCGAAAAGGGACAGAGCGGGCAAGCTGGTGGGAATCACGGGCGACGCACTAGATACGGTCGGATGTTTTGAGATCCCGCTCACGTTGGGCGGTCATGAGATTAGACCCGCGTGCTTCGTTTGTACAGACGGGCTCGTGTTGCCTGTCGCGGGAATCATCGGCCAAGATGTCCTCCGCGGAGAGGACATCGACTTGCTCCTCAGTGAAGGCGTCTTGCGCATTGGGAATGCAAGAGTGGAGATCACTAACTGGGCCCACCAGGTGCACGCGGTCGAGCCAAAGCCGGAGGAGGTAGGAGGGGCCCAGGCGACAGTGACTCTTTTGAAGCCCTGTGTCCTGCCCCCTCTGAGCGAATGCCTTTTTCAGGGGAAAGTAAGTTTGGGTGGTGTAGCGGAAAGACTCGGTGTGCTCGAGACTCACGACCTAGGGGTAAATGGCGTTGTCGGCGCTCACGCACTCGTGAAGACGTGGGAGGACGCGACGGTTCCGGTGCGACTGGTGAACGTCACGTGTCAGGAGATACGCCTCCCACAAAATAAGGTCGTGGGGACGCTCGTAGACGCTTACGAGGCTGGTCCTGTCGGCCCAGATGCTTGGGCATGCAACCGGATAGAACAAGTAGACTTATTGGATGATTTCGACTTCTCACATATTACGACAGAGGAGAAGGCCCGCCTGCTCGGACTCATCGACCAGCACCGAGACGTGTTCTCCTCGAACCGGTCAGACCTGGGTCGTTGTGAGGCCGTGAAACACAGGATTTCGACAGGGGAGGCAACACCCGTTTACCGGAGAGCCTACAGGATCCCGTACTCGAAAAGGGAGGAGATGGAGGGCCAAGTCGACCAACTGCTCGCGAAAGGGATTATCGAACATTCCACGTCTCCTTGGGGTGCGCCTGCCTTGCTGGTTGAGAAACCCGATGGCTCTTATCGTTTTGTTGTTGACTACCGCGACCTAAACAAGGTCACCCGTGTGGATCCTTATCCATTGCCGAACATACAGGAGACCCTGTCCCAGCTTGGATCTGCGCGACGTTTCACGGTAGTTGACATGACCTCGGGCTACTGGCAAATCGAGATGGACCCTCGTGACCGTGAAAAAACGGCCTTCAACACGCCGTCGGGACATTACCATTGGACCAGGATGCCGATGGGGCTGGTGAACAGCGCGGCTGTATGGCAACGCACAGCCGATGTCGTGCTCGCAGGCCTGCTAGGTAAGATATGCTATGTATATCTAGATGATATCATCATCTACAGCAACAGCCTAGAGGAGCATCTGGAGGACTTAAAGACTGTTTTCCAAAGGGTAAGGGCCGCTGGTCTCAAGCTCAAGCCGTCGAAGTGCCAGTTCCTGAAACCCGAGGTCAAATACCTGGGTCACATTGTGTCAGCAGAAGGCGTACGGCCGGACCCAGCTAAAATCGCGTGCGTTCGTGATTTTCCTGCACCCCAAAACAAGACGGAGGTGCGTCGGTTCCTAGGCCTCATGACCTACTACCGCCGACACGTGCCGCACTTCGCCGAGGTGGCACGGCCCTTAACGCAGCTCACCGGCAAGAAGCCGTTCGCATGGGGAACAGATGCCGGAGCGGCCTTCGAGGTCATGAAACAGAAGTTGACGGAGGCGCCTATCCTTCGATTCGCGGACTTCTCGCGACCGTTCACACTGGCCACGGACGCCTCCAAGTTCGCCGTGGGAGCGGTGTTATCCCAGGAATTCGGCGGCCAAGAACACCCCGAAGCATACGCGAGTCGGCAGTTGAACGGGGCGGAGCAGGCCTACGGGGCTACGGAACAGGAGTGTCTCGCTGTCGTGTGGGCCGTGAGGCACTTTCGCTGTTATTTGTATGGACGCCATTTCCGTATCTTGACCGACTGCCAGCCACTGAAGTGGCTTATGAGCACGAGAGACCAGAACTCACGGCTTGCGCGTTGGAACCTGCGTCTACAGGAGTACGACTTCGAAATCGTGCACCGTTCGGGGAGGACAAACCAGAACGCTGACGCGTTGAGCCGGGCAGTGGTGAGAGAGGTGAACGTGTTCCTCCCGTCAACCGATGGGTGGAGAGTAAGGGAAGAGCAGCGGAAAGACGCCTGCCTCCGCGCTGCGATTGCCGCCTGCGAGGCCTCAGAGGGGAACTGCAACGGGCAGTTCTATCTCGACCAGGGTGGGCTGCTCAGACTGCAAACAAACAAACCAGGAGAGACTGGGAGGATGGTGATCCCCAAATCGATGGTTGGCGAACTGCTCAGAGTGCACCACGATGCCCCTTGCGCCGGTCACCCGGGCGCCAGGAAAACGAGACAAAGAGTTGCAAAGCAGTACTTTTGGCGCGGCATGAGGCGAGACATTGTGGAGTACTGCAAAGCATGCAAGTCGTGCAGTCTACGGAAGACACCCAAGGGTCGAAGGCCGGCACCTTTTCAAGAATTCGGGCAGCTCAGCAGCCCGTTCGAGCGCACTGCTATGGACATTGTCGGGCCGTTGCCCGTCACCACTGCCGGGAGCAAATACATCCTGGTCTTTGTGGACCACTTAACTCGATTCGCAGAGGCTTTCCCCATGCCTGATCAAAAGGCCGACACTGTGGCTAGAATGTTCGTCGAGGGCGTAGTGTTACGACACGGAGTGCCGGACCAACTCTTAACCGATCAGGGTGCAAATTTCACCTCGCGCCTAATGAAAGAGGTGTATGAGTCATTGGGAATCTCCAAGCTGCAGACGACCGCCTACCATCCCGAGTGCAACGGCGCCGTCGAAAGACTGAATCAAACCGTTATCAAGATGTTGGGACACTTCGTGGCGCATGACCAGCGTGATTGGGACCTGTGGCTCCCCTTCGCGCTGTTCGCTTACAACTCTGCCGCCCACGAGGGAACCAGGGAATCGCCTTTTTTCTTGCTCTACGGTAGAGATGCGGTTGTGCCCAGCCTGGCTCGCACAGCACCCGCAGCGAACTACGGGACCCTGGAGAACTACAGATCCGAGCTCGTACAGCGACTGGCGATATCGCACCGGCTGGCATCGGACGCGCTTGTTCAGGCGGCGCAAACAAGAAAAACTCGGCATGACAAAACGAGCAGGGACCCTCAGTACAAATTAGGAGATCCAGTCTACCTACAGGTGGCAGCGCATAGGCGGGGAACCGCGCGGAAGCTCGCCCCCAGTTGGTGTGGGCCCTTCCGAATAGTGGAGGTGCTTTCCGACATCACCTGTAGAATCCGGAGAATCGGGGAACGAGAGGAAAAGATCGTTCATGTAAATAGGCTCAAACCCGCGCACCTTTCCTTTCCCAGCGAAAGTGCGAGCACTCCTCCGGTAGACGACCCCCCTTCCGCAGCAGAGAGACAGCGGGCGCCGAACCCTGCAGACGTGACTCTCCGTGAATCGCAGGCTGATGCGACACTGGGGGCCGGCGTCGACCCGTTCTCTGCGGCATTTGGCATGCCGATGCCCATTGCGACGCATGGGTACTCACTCAGGAGCCGCGAATAGGTGGGAGTCTCCGGTCATCGCCAGCAGCGAGCAGTCGTAGGGGGTATAGAAATAATTTAATTGATGTCATTTTTGCAAAATTTTCTTCCTTTTCTTGAGCCACCTGTGTCTTAGTGCGCCATTTTAACGCTTTAACGCCTCGCTCTGTTGGTCTTATCGGTGCTGGCGTGGCTTGCGTTGCTGTTCGTCTCTCTTCGTTATTTTTGCTGTGTGTACTCTTCTTTTCCGCCAGTTTACTTGGCTGCTGAACTTCAGAATTTTTTCTAAGCGGAAGAAAATTTTTTTGAAGTTGGAGCGGTTGTGACGTCGTCCGGGGTGATGGTTGGAGACGCCGGCGCGGCGCGAGCAAGTTCGGACGCGCGCGGTTGGGGGTGACACATGGGAGCGGGGAAGGCACGGACAGGAAATGGACAGAGGGGGCCAGGGAAAACTGGAAACAGATGAGGGACGGGAAGAGAGGGAGGCGAGCCAGGCGGTACGTGGGAAAAGACGACGGTCTTGGAGGGAAGCGAGTCGAAGGCGGAGGACGGGTTTTTGGGATGCGGGCAGCGTGAAACAAGTGAAAGTGATCGCGACGTGCGCGGTGAAACGTGAGAGCCAGCGCAAGAGCACAAGAGGACGGCGTGCATCGACGGACATCCGAGCAAGCCCGATTCGCCGCATCCTGAGCCTCCTCGGTTCAACCTGCCCGTCCAACCAGAGCCACGTTGATGACCGGTCCTTCCAAGTCCCTTCTCCCAAGGAACCCCTGCGACGGGACACCCAGAACACTCCGGGCGAGAGGTGAGCAACAGGCGGCCCCAGCACGGATATTAACATTACGATTATTCTGTTGAGAGACTAAATATCGTCTTCTCGCTTCTCTTCTCCTCAGCGTGGACCCACCACAAAGTGTTTGTGCTACCCCTACTGGGGTCGTCACACCTTATTGGCTTTGTCCTGCCTGATGCCCACAAAGAACCTCATTGCACAACATCTACATGGTAAGATCAACAGCGCCCTGTGACGCGGTCGGGACATTAAGTTCTGCTGGGTGCCAAGCCACGTTGGGATTTTGGGCAATAAAGAGGCGGATAAATTGGTCGTGTCTGCCCGAGGCTCATCTATAATACTCAAGTGCTTACCCTACCAAGATTTGGAAACCACTTCTGAGGAAATCTATTTTTTCTCAAAGGGCAGCTGGAATGGGATACAGAGAGCAACAATAAACTTCACATTATCAAACCCGTTCTGGGCATTTGGGAGAGCTCTTATAACAGGGAACTTCGGGTGGAGTTTTTTCTGTGCCGTTTAAGAATAGGTCACTCCCGCGCGACACATCAGTATCTACTTCGTAGTGAAGATGTTGCACTAAGTGAACATTGTAGAGAGCTTCTGACCGTGTTGCACATTTCGTGGCATTGTTCGTCCCATCAACCACTCCGTCAATCATGTTTTCTCGAACTTTTTAGGGATTATCTCCCGTTTCATCCCACGTTTTTGCTTGGCGATAAACCTTTAGTTTCTTTCAGCCGTGCCTTAGACTTTTTAAAACAAACTGGATATTTATACCGTTTCTATATTTGTAGCCTCAAAGTAAACTTTTGTTATAGTATGCTCTAAATACGTTAAGTTTGGCGCAATATGGCCCTCGTTGCTGCTGCGCCAATAAACTCATAATCATCATCATCCCTCCCCCGCCCTGATTCCCGAACACAACATGGTGGCAGCGCAAGTGGATTTATTTCGATCAAAACCACTTTACTGAAACATCCCGGACGACGGTACTACCGATCAGCCGGGGGCTACAGGTGATTCCTCCAGGTTGAGACCCAGCGTTCCAACTGAAATGGCGTCTCCATTCCTAACATGTCAACCACCGGAAGAATTTGACTTTTCAAAGTCAGGAGACTGGCCCCGGTGGATTTGAAGCTTTGAGAGATTTCGCAAGGTCAGTGGGCTTCGAGCGAAAACAAGCGTCGAACAGCTGAATGCCCTAATTTACACTATGGGAGGTAAAGCGGAAGACGTCTTGCTCTCAGTGAGTTTAACCGACGAGCAGTTGACGATGATGTGCACATGATGTGCACAAAGCGTTTGAAGACCACTTCATAGTTCGACGAAATTCGATTTACGACAGGTCAAAATTCCATTCAAGGATACAAGAAGACGGCGCACCTGTTGCACAATTCATGATCGATCTTCACGCTTTGGCTAAATACTGTAAGTTTGGCACTCTGCACGACGAGATGTTTAGATATCGTATTGTTGTAGGCGTAAGAGATCACAAACTGTCCGAAAAAATGCAGCTAGACGCCAACTTGACTTTGGAAACAGCAACTACTATGGCCCGGCAGTTGAAAGCAATCAAGAGACAGCAGGCTGAACTTCGACCTACCGACAGCGTAAGTCGGGTAAAGGCTACCTATCCATCAAAAGGTCCTCCTTCTCAGAAAAGAGTCCCAACTCAAGACACATGGCATGCCACCAACAATCGCCACTGCCTTAGATGTGGGCGGAATTGGCGCGCAAGAAATGAATGTCCAGCCGGGAATACAATATGTCGCAACTAAGGCAAGTCAGGACGTTTCGCGAAATTTTGCTTAGGCTCGAAAGTTGTTCAAGAGCTTATTGTCGAAAACGGAGACATCTCTTTTTTTAGGACTGGGGACGCCATAGACACAGAACCATGGACAGTTACCGTGAAGGACCATGGTGTCTCTGTCTTTCAAGATTGACACTGGAGCCGACGTGTACGGTAATTCCTGAAACCGTGTACAATTAACACTTTGGAAGTGCCTCTTTGACTGGACCGACGAAGTGCTTAAGGGGACCTGGTCAAGAAAAGCTGCACGTTGTTGGAGTCCTGCATGCTGAAATAGCGTTTGGGACGAACAAGCTGACCACTGATATGTATGTTCTGAAGAATCTTGAGCTCCCTCTCTTGTCCAGACGTGACAGCGAGAAGTTGGGAGTGGTCAAGAGACTCAATGAAGTGTCCACTTCCAACTAAAGAACAATCAATGCTAAAACTGAGTTCCCTTCGCTGTACACGGGCCTTGGTTGCGTGAAAATGCCTTACAAGATAAGGTTGCGCCAAGATGCTGTAGCTTTTTCTTCAGTGGCATTAACAAGAAGGGTTCCAATACCGCTCATAGACAAGGTGAAGTCGGAGCTCGAAAATATGCTTCAACGTGACGTCACAGAACCCGTTGACGAACCTACTCACTGGTGTTCCCCCATAATAGTGGTAAAAAAACCGAACGGAAACTACAGTACTGCGTCGATTTCACATTGTTGAACAAGTACCTTGAGGGAGAACTTCATCCCCTTCCTGTCACCGATCACATTCTAGCAAACTGGGAAACGCAAAGTTATTCTCAAAGCTTGACGCGAATTCTGGCTTCTGGCAGTTTGAACTAGCGCCAGAATCGAAAATTCTTGCGACCTTCATTACTCCTTTCGGGAAATTTGAGTTCAAACGACTTCCGTTCGGAATCACGTCCGCACCGTAGATCTACAAGAAGAATATGAGCCAACTCTTGAGCGGCATCCAGGGTCATGTATGCAACATGGGTGACATCCTCGTGTACGGCTCATCTAGGGAAGAACGGAACCAAAGACTAAGAGAAGTCCTTTCAAGGCTACAGCAAGTGGGAATAACACTAAACGCCACCAAGTGCGTTTTTGAGGCGACCCGATTTAAGTTTCTTGGTCACGTCATCAATCAAACTGAGGTTCACTCCGACGAGAAAAAGCTTGAAGCGATCAAGACAATGAAAGCACCAACGAACGTTAGCCAACTCAAAAGCTTTCTGGGCACGACAAACTACCTCGGGCAATTTGTGCCACATTTAGCAGAAAAAGCGCATCTCCTCACGGCGCTTCTGAGCTCTAAGAACGGATGGGCTTGAGAACATCAACAACAAAAAGCTTTTGAAACCCTCAAACTAGCACGGACTTCAACCCCAGTACTCGCTTTGTTTGACCCCAAGAAACGGACAGTTATCTCGGCGGACGGCTCATCCTACGGCATCGGAGCAGACTACGAGAAGCAGAGAGACGGCACATAACGTCCAGTAGCTTATGCGTGAAAAACCACGGAAAGGCGGTAGGCGCAGATCGAAAAAGATGGTTTAGCTGTTGTGTGGAGCTGCGAAAAGTTCCGTGACTACATCACTGGATTGAGAGTCGTGATAGAGACAGACCACAAGCCGTTGGTCCCGATCTTCTCAATAAAGTGTCTGGAAGTCATCCCGGTAAGATTGCAGCGAATGAAACTACGCATGATGAGATACAGCTCTGACATCAAGGATATCTTAGGCAAATACCCCGTCGCCGCTGATGTCTTGTCAAGACGCCCTCTAGCTGGAGTTCAAAAAAAGAGAACCGGAAGAGGAGATTAACGCATAAGTTTGCGGAATCACCGCTAATTTACCTGCTACAGACAGGATATTACAACAAATAGAGGAAGAACAAACAAAATACGAGGTTTGTCAGCTCTTATCACGGTACTGTTCCGAAGGATGGCCTGGCAAAAACAAAGTAGACCTAATCTGTAAAATCTTTTGGCAATACAAAAATGATATTTCCATGAGCGAAGGACTTCTCATAGAACGGTCGAGGATCCTTGTGCCTCAGTCGATGAGACAAGACATTCTGAACAAAATACACCATGTACACCAGGGCATCACCAAGTGCAGAGAACGCGCACGCAAATCTGTCTGGTGGCCTGGAATATCTATGCAAACTGAAAACATCGTCCGAAGACGCCCTCAGTGCATACAGGAAATAAGTAACAGACGTGAACCGCTAATTCGAACGCCCTTGCCAGAAAGACCATGGCAACAAGTCGGCATGGACCTATTTTACCTCTCAGGAAAGTAGTACCTGCGCGTCACCGACTATTACTCAAGATTCCCAGAAGTTGCGCCACTCATAAGTCTGTCGACGACATCTGTAATTTACCACCTGAAATCGTTCTTCGCCATAAACGGCACGCCAGAAACAGTAATTAGTGACAATGGACCGCAATTCCAAAAACTCGACTCATCACAGTTTCACAAATTTTCTTAAGACTGGGGCTTCCACCACTAGACTTCCAGCCCGAGATATCCACAAAGTAACGGCGTTGCGGAGTCAGCCGTCAAAATAATCAAACGTAGTTGGAAAAAGACAGATGATGCCTATCGCGCACCCCAAGCCTACCGGCCACCCCTCTTCAAAACGGCTAGAGTCCAGCGGAGCTCCTGTTGGGGAGACGTATAGGTGACGAAAAAGGACGGAACCTATTCCCCTGCATAGACGACACGCTAGACCGGCTGCGCCACTCTCAATGTTTTTCATCGATGAACCTGGAGAGCGGCTACTGGCAGATCGAAGTCGACGAACCGGACCGAGAACAGACAGCTTTCGTGACGCCGGATGGATTGCACGAGTTTAAGGCGATGCCCTTTGGACTAGACGGCACCAGCAACTTTCCATCGTGTCATGGACACTGTACTGTCTGGACTGAAATGGCAGAGCTGCCTCGTCTAGCTTGACGACGTCTGAGTGTTTTTAAGCGACTTCGACGAGCACTTCCGACGACTCTGAGCTGCTCTCTCGTGCATACAGATCGCCGGCCTCACTCTCAAACCATCGAAGTGTCCTTTTGCCTATGACGAGCTGAAGCTCCTAGGCCACGTAATTAGCAAAGATGGCGTTCGCTCAGACCCAGAAAAGACTCGCACCGTCACGGCATTTCCATCACCGACAGAAAAGAGGGCCGTGCGAAGATTCCTTAGACTATGTGCGTACTATCAGCGCTTTGTTCGCGATTTCGCAAGAATTTCCGCATCGCTCACAAACCTCACAAAGGACTGCCAGAAGTTCGAATGAGCCGAGGAGCAACAGCAGGCATTCGACGAGCTGAAGCGACAACTCCAGACTCCTCGGGTTCTTGGACACTTCGATCAAGATCCGGAAACCAAACTTTATACGGACGCAAGTAACGCAGGACTTGGCTCGTTATTGGTTCAAGTGCAAGAAGGCACCGAGTGAGTCACCGCCTACGCAAGTCGCACACTGTCCAAAGCGGAGGGAAATTTCTTTACGACTGAAAAGGAGTGTCTTGCGGTAGTCTGGGCAATCGCGAAGTTTCGCCTGTACTTGTACGGGAGCCCGTTCCGCGTTGTCACGAACCACCGCTCGCTCTGCTGGCTTGCGTGCCTAAAGGATCCTTCAGGACGCCTCGCTCGATGGAGTCTCTGACTGCAGGAGTTCAACATGACTGTGGTGTAAAAAGTTAGACCAAAAGCACAGCGACGCCGACTGCCTGTCCATAACCCCTGCGGAGACATCTACCGGTAGCAGCGATGACGATGACGACGAGTGCTTCCTAGGTGCACTGAACACCACTGACGACATCGCACGACGTCAAAGAGGCGATCCTGAGTTGCGCGCGCTAATCGAGCACCTTGAAGGACGATGGGGTACTACCCCCCCCCCCCCCCCCATGTCGTCTCTAGAGCACTGCCGAGCTTCGTCCTCCGACAAGGTGTACTTTACAAGGAGTACTTCGGAGACAACAGCTCGCCATGGCTGCTGGTGATCCCTACTGACCTTAGCGAGGAGATCTTCCAAGCCTGCCACAACGACGCGACGTACGGACACCTTGGTCACAGCGGTACGCTGGCCCGAATTCGTGAAAGGTATTACTGGTCCAAGCTCCCGAAAACCGTTCACTTCTACACACGATCGTGCTACGAGTGCCAGCGACACAAGAAACCGCCGATGAAGTCGGCACGTCTCCTGCAGCCGATTCCTCCCACGACCGCACCGTTCCAGCAGATCCGAATGTATCTACTTGTTCCTTTTCCACTATCGACGCAGAGAAACAGATGAATAGTCGTCGTGAGCGATTATTTAACACGGTACGCCGAGACGAAAGCCCTTTCATCAGGTACGGCTGTGAAAGTCACAACGTTTTTCATTGAGTCCATCGTCCTTCGGCACGAAGCCCCCGTAGTCCTCATTATAGACCGTGGACTATCGTTCGTGGCCCAGCTGACACAAGAAATCCTTCGTCTCAGCCATACCAGCCATCGTCTCACCACGGCGTACCACCCACAGACCAATTCGGGATGACGGAGAGACTCAACAAGACAATCGCCGACATGATCTCCATGTACGTCGACGTGCAGACGACATGGGACGAGGTGTTGCCGTACGTCATGTTTACCTACAACACGGCTGTGCAAGAGACCACCGAGGTGTCAACCTTTGAACTGGTTCATGGTCGCAAAGTAGCGACAATGCTGGACGCGTTCTTACCCCACGAACCAGCTTCAACGGTAGCGACGACGCCCAGACGGTTGCCCAACGCGCAGAAGTCCGCCAGCCTGCCACACTCCGGATTAAAGCCCAAACGTGTCGACACTGGCCGCTACAACCCTCGTCACCGGGATGTCCACTTCCAGCCCGTAGACAAGGTGTGGGTGTGGACACTGATTCGCGTCCGCGGTCTCAGCGAAAAACTCGTGAAACGGTATTTTGGACCCTATAAGGTACTTCGACGACTCAATGATCTGAGCAACGAAGTGATGCCCGACATAACAAGATCATCACGATGCCCACCCATACCTGAAGTCGTGGCACGCCGTGCGCCTCACGCCATACTACGCTCGATAAGATTGTGAAGTGTGATCCCCGTACTACGCTCGATAGAAACCTGTGCCACAAGCCTTCATACTTTTCCCTTCTTTTTTGTTTGGTTTGCTTTGTATTCTTTCTGTGCATCGAGATGATGCGGGGAGTAATGCCACGCGCGTTTCCGAGCAAGCGCGTCCGTGGCCGAACGGTTATCGTGCTTGGCTTCCACGCAAAGTTCCACGGTTTGATTCCTAGCAGGTTACGTACCTTTTTGCTTTATTTCTGCGAATGTCGCGTTCTGGTAAATTCGAGAACCCTGTTCCTTATTCGAGGTTAGAATGTTCTACACACCGAAACTTCTACGCTGATTGTTCGAGCAGCCCACTCCTGTACATAAGGGGCTCCGCGGGACGAGCCGGAGTCAGTTTCGCCCCAGTGTTCGATCCTGCTGCTTCGCCGCGTGCGACGCTAGCTTTTTACAGCGGAGCTGTTAAGGGCTAGGTTCCCTAGGATCGTGTTCGGTAAGTCGATACAAACCTACCTGGACAGCGACCGCCATGTATAAGCGACGGCGGCATGCACACAACCAGTATGGTCTCCGCCGTCGCTCGTAGATGGCGCCAACCTTTCCAGGCTCCAGCTATAATAGAAGAATGGATACTTGGGCGCGATGGTGGGAATTCATCGTAGGAAACAGCGCGAAAAACAAACGACGACGAAGAAGAAGCACGCAGTTTATCGAGTACAGCTCCGCTGGTCTTCCTTCTTCACGAAAGTGGAAAGGCTGAACGTTTTTTCTATTCTGTTTTGGGCGCAAGTTCGCCCCATGAAACGTTTAGGTTGCTTCAGTTATCGTCGACGTAGTACGACTTTCGACGCGTCGTTCCGTTGAGCTCCCTAACCAGTTCCGGGTATGCCTCTACCGGGTGGATGGAGGGACGCTAATAGCTGTCTTTATAACGGGCTGTAGCTTGCGCCGCCTAGCTTACAACCCAAAAGTATTCCTCCCCTGGCCCTTATTGTTTTTCTTTTACTTTGAAAGCAACAAAATGTTTTACTGTATTCCATTAAAGTCTACACATCTGATTATTTTACGTAAAGTTACTTTTTTGCTCAAAATCACTTAATCAAGATGAACCGCAGCGGACCTTGGGTACAAATCGCGTGACTAGGCAACCCGCGCATTGCGGCGTCTCTCCGGAAGGTCATGTTTCGCTCACACGGCGTCGGAATGGCCCGTAGCGTACGCTGCTGTTCATCGTAAGGGGAAACGGGTTGTATCGACGGTCTTGATCGGTCCCAGATGACAGGCTGCTACAGATGCGCAATATCAGCAGCTGGTTTTTGTGCGCCCAGGAAAACTACATGACGCACCGCTTACGTCCGCTTCCCCGGGCCGCGGTGCACCTCTCCCGATCGCGCCGATAGTCACATGACCACTTGACACTGTGAATCGCGCTTTAAGGCTGAGTCCAATCGAGTACGAGTGCAACGGCTTGCGACGTTAATCCTTTTTCGGGTTACTATGGCAACGGGGTAGCAATGGCGCCTGTTAGCTGCTTAACACCCCGTTGCCATAGCAACAAAAGCCGTTGCCGTCGCACTTGGTCGGAATCACGGAAATGTGTGAGCCAGTCTTCACTCCTCGCCTGCGCCATCGCCTTACGCACCTTGTTTTCGGGAGGTTCGGGACTGACAACAGCAATGGAGGCCGGACTGAGAGAGGTTGTGTGTGGCTGTGACCACTGACCCGGGACCTACGTCATGAGATTGACTAACGGAAAATTCTTTAAAAAAACATAAACGGAAAGTCTCTCCCCACCCCCCCCCCCCCTCAAAAAAAAAATATTCTAAAGTGGACCGGAAGCAGAGCAAAAGCTGCCCACTTCCGCAGAGCAAATACCGTGCACGACACGATCGTACATCCCCTGTGGACAACCTTTTAGACGGACAAAAACAACCCGCGAGACACTTTCAGAAGCCAGGTTCAAAGTGTCTAGTTTCTGGGTCAGTCCCCGACTATTTCGCGGACATCGGAATGCCCGTGTTTTCAGAATCCTCCCAAGTGTGGCTTGGTGCTGATGCGATGGCGATTCGTCGAGTACCTTGTCTATTACTGCTTCTTGCTCTTTGGGTTCCATCCACGTCAACTTCTTTGCGTAGTTGGACATCACCTCCTTCAAATTTGGGATCCACCACAAGTGCTGAAAATTAAACCACAGGGTACAAACATCAGGCCGTTTTTCAAAGATGAATCAAGTGGCCATGAAATTACACCGAGGTGAAACTTCGTAAATCTGGGTAGATAACTGCAATAATACTTAAAGAAACAAGCGAGCTGGTGATGATTCATGGTAATAAACCCGAGACTCAGGAACCCAGAAGTTGCCCCGTTGCCCCCTTCTGTGTTCCCGAGTCTCGGGTTTTATTACCATGAGTAGATAATAATAATATTATTAATCTCTAATCACAACTGCAGTGATCCCCAAGTGGATCACCGTGTCTGATAAAATCCAGTAAAAGCTTGTGGGACCAAGCCAAGAAATGTGTGCACGAATGAACATGCCGTAAAATCGTCAGCAATCGCCAACTCAAAATTTGAATCATGTAAACCTGGGAGATGGGCGCTACTTAAGTCAACAATATGCACATTTGTGTCTTTTCCAAATGTTACTAAATTAAGGGTGGATTGTAAAAATTGCGGATGCTCGATCTTCTAAGGTATATACTCATTCGTGCACTTATTTCTTCAGCTAAAAAAAAGCAAAACGGGTCTGTTAAGGCCATTCAATAGACCTACTGCTGAGTTACCCAAGCATCGAGGAGAATCCTGGGAATAGTGTTTCACGCGCCGCACGTGCTGGGGTCTGCACCAGTAATTGTTCTAAATGAAAACCTTAAAACAAATGACATCTGGCGCGCGCGTTCGTCAACGCATAATTTTGGTTATCTAATTCGAGCGCGGGGTATAGACAAACATTCCCAGCATTTTCCTTGATGCCTGGGGTAATATAGCAAGAGTCTATAGACTACAGGACAGCGCCCTACGGCCATACAGTTAATGACAACGCGCAGAAAAGGAATCTAGCCTACCTAAACGCTGAATTACGCTGTCTCACTGTGTTCAGCAACAGCCAGGACGCATATTCAAAATAAGATATACCTGGTGTTTCAGGGAACAATTTAGAAAATCCCTAAAATTAGGTTGGTTAAGAAAAAAAGGAACTCATAACGGGAACAAATTGCCGGCAATGGCGGACGTCAGGATTTGACAAAAAAGGTTAATTAGCTAAATAATTAACTGGAATTTACCGATGAAAATTTTAGTGAGTAAAAATAAACATTTGGTTTCAATATAAAACTTAAAGAGCATCATCAAAAACACTAAATAAAAAAAAAGACATATATAGATGAGGTACAACATTCTACGATTTGCGCAAGCGGTCCTGCCAGCTCCACCCCCCCCCCCCCCCACCCCCCGCCACCAGGTACTCCTGATAAAATTCACTTAAACAATATGAATACCTACTTTTCTCAACAAAACTTTTTCCTCAAGAGCAGCGCCGCATATCTCGCCGTAACAGCCAAATGAAGCTTTTTTCATTTGCCATAGTTAATTCTGCTGACTGTTTAAAATATTTTGACGAAATAGCGCATTCACTTCCGTCCTATAAATATTACAAAGAGCCACCACAAGGGGTATTGGATTGACGACTTGTCACCTCCATTAACTTTCGAGACTTAATTGGCTATGTCTGGAAGTACTATTATTTTTTTTTTTAAATATTGTTTTAGAAAACGATAAGAAAACCGGCTAGCGTGAAACCCTCGCAATGATTGAAATTCATTTCTTCTTTTACGTGTTTTGCTTTTGTTACTCTTGTTTTGATTTGTTACGGCCTTACTAAAAATAGAAAGAACGACTACCGGTGCCAACTACCGGCACCGGTAGTCGGCTCAGAGCGTCAGCATTTTGATTGCGTTTTCCCGCTCTGTAGATTAGGTCATAGTTATAGGCCGCGAGCTTGATACACCAGCGTGTCATGCGTGGCGAAAGCACATTCGGTACTGGTGATTTCGGGCCCATGATGCCCAACAATGGTTGATGGTCCGTCGTTATTTTCACGGGACGTCCCGCGACATAGCGATGAAAACGGTCCATTGCAAAAATGATAGCCAGCCCTTCACGGTCCAATTGCGAGTAGTTTTTTTCAGCCTTGCCGAGCGTTCTTGATGCGAACACGATCGGAGCCTCATTTCCGTCTGCATCTAACTGTGCTAATACTGCGCCGACGCCGCAGGGGGAAGCGTCACATGACACGATCAAGGTTTTGTTCTCGTCGTAGTGCGCGAGGACCGTACGCTTTGCGATGGCCTGTTTCAGCTGCAGAAAGGCTCGTCGATGATTTTCTTTCCATTCCCAAAGTCTGTCTTTCTCTAGCAGTGCGTAAAGATCTTTTGCTATTGTTGCCCGATTTGCCACAAATCGGTCGTAAAAAGCTAGAAGTCCGAGAAACGACTGTAGCGTTGTTCGACAGGTCGGCTCTGGCATCTCGTGGATAGCTTTGAGTTTTTCCTCAGTCGGGTGTATCCCGGCAGCATCGATGGTGTGTCCGAGGTATTGTACTTGTTCCACTGCGAAGCGGCACTTAGATCTTTTTAGTCGTAGACCAGCTTGAGCAAGTCTCGCCAATACTGTGTCCAGTCTAGACATGTGCTCGGCATTGTTGGCCCCACTGATAATCACATCATCGAGGTATATCCCTATACCCGGGACGTGTACACTTGCCGTCCCAAGCACTTGTAAGCCCTCTCCTGACCATGTATGGAGGGCCAGGCCCTCCTGGTTTAGCTTAGGGGCGTTCTTCGGCCAGAGGTGGCGATATGTAGCTTCGCTGATGATTGAGCAAGCAGCTCCGGAGTCGACTTCGAATTCGAGCTCTTTATTTTCGATCCTCAGCGTCACCATAAACTTTGGCAGCGTCTTCGATGCTCTAACCATATTCAGCTCGTGCAGGCTCCATGGCGTATCCGCATGATCATCGTCAAATTCGGGTAGCTCATCTGGCTGATCGAGGCTGTGTGTCGTCCGCGATAGGTGCTGCGTTCTTGACTTTTTGAAACAGGCCTTTTCGATATGTCCCTTCTTGTGGCAGAAGCTGCACCGTGCGTTTTGGGACTGGCAGGAGTAAGCCGAATGTTGTTCTTGGCATCGGTAGCATGTCTGTAGATCCCTCTGTCTGCTGCCACTCGTACTCAACTGCTTAGGTAATAACTGTTCTTTCTTAACCGCATGAACCTCCTCTTTGTGTGTTTTCAAATCGCGTTGATGTTGTGCGGCACTTTCTGTTCGCACGGCCATGTCATATGCCTTTTGAAAGGTTAGATTGGTTTCGGCAAACAAACGCTGCTGGAGATGCTCATCAGTTATGCCACAAACGAAACAATCTCTGAGCATTACCTCAAGGGGTAGCATGGTCGGATTAGCCGGTGTGTGTCCTGTGGTTCCCGAAATCACAGGTGTTCCTTCGCCGGTGGCGCCGGTAGCAATTGAAGCCAAGCCGACGCTTGTTGTACGGGAAGTTGTCGCAGTCCCCGGTGTCACAGGGATACCGAAGTTGCAGTCTGCGGCTAACTTCTTCAAAGACGTCGCGTAGCTGGATATGGATTCCCCGGGTTGTTGGTCTCTTCTTTGAAACTTCGCTCGGCTGAACAGCTCTGACGGCCGCGGGTCGAACTGTTTCTGGAGTTGTGCCATGAGCTCGTCAAAACTGACGTTTGCAGGGGTTCTTGGTGCCACGAGTGCTCGTACGACCTCATAGGTCTTGGGTCCGCAAAGTGTAAGCAGTAGTGCTCGTTTCTTTGACGGCTCTTCAACTGCGTTGGCCTCGCAGTAAAAGCTTAGGCGTTCGGCCCAAGATGTCCAAGCTGTTCCGTCGAACTCCTCCAGCTTGCCTTGAGAAGCCATCCTGCCCGCTGAAGTTCTTGACTGTTGACCTACCTCGTCGCCAATTGTTATGTATCCCAGGCAAGGACTCAAGCTCGGCGTAGACAAGCGTCCGGACGTTACTTTAATGGCGCCTAGAATGCCCGTCTCGAGGCCCAGAAACCCGTGCACCAGTCCCGTGCTCTTGAAAGCGCGGGAGTCCGCTCACGCCCTGTCCTGGCCACCGGCCGGTACATTACACTATGCATATCCTGTAATATCGCATGAAATAACAATATGATATAGTTAGGCCATAGATTGTATGGTTTCAGCCGAAAAACACCGATAAACATCCATGAGTGTCAAAGATATAAAAATGTAAAAACCGAAAAACACCGATATCTGAAAATTCTGAAATATTTTATTTCAAGTGAGGTTTTCTCTTCTTTTTTTTTTCTTTGACGAAATTGTTTTTTTTTGGCGTTTCTCGGCGCGTACTTTTAAATTCCAGCACCCTGACAGCCCCGCATGAGTGAAATCACTGGCCTGGCTTGAGAAACAGTGGCATGAATGTTAGGTAAGCCAGACTGGCTTACTTAACCTAAATAAAAGATTCGGCCTGAATAGAAGACCAGAATAAAAGCAAGACAACTCGCAGATTGTCTTGCTTTTATTGAAGTCAAAACTGGACTAGAGTGTTGGAAACCACACGTGTTTGCTCTTGGAGTTTCAGGAGTTTTTCACCGATTATCACCGTTTCTATCGTTTGTACAGGACAAACAACCAAAAGACAATGATTAAAAAAAAATAAACATGAAATAACAGCCACCAAATTTTATAATGAATTAACTTCGAGAAGTCTATGGCCTAGATTTATCTACACGTTTAAAATGAAGAATGCGCGTTTAAATTTGATGTGCAGATTGATTATCTACCATGCTTTGCCTGTCAAATGGCAAATAAATGGCATTGTTTTCTTCCACCTGCCTTTACTCATATGTCAAGAAGTCATATTTTAAATAAACGACTGTGGAACACGCAACCAACAATATTTTGTGTATTTTATATGTATATGTTTAGACAATACAAACAAAAAAAAAAAACGAACTCGAACCATGTTTTAAGTTGATCAACTGACAAAACGACTTTTGTATAACAAAATTATGCGAACCTGTCCAATAAACACGTTATAAAGTATGAGATCATTTAGGCACTTATACTATATGCCTAGTGTAATTTATTAACGTTCTGATAGGGGTTTGTTGGACACATCCTATATCAAACCCGTCCTTTTCAATAAGGTACTTAATTCTTATATTTTTCACAAGGGTCTTTCACATGGTACTACGGGGATACCACTAACATAGGTGCATGCTTTTTTTCTGTAGGTGTATACTTTTGGGTCTATTCAAAAGGCTTGCGCTTCTTATTCATATGTTTAAAACAGCTTCAAGGTAGTAAATTGAAGAGGGGCGCGGGTTTGAAAAAGCAATTACAAAGTTCACATATTAGTTGGAGCATTTTTAAATAAAACAGTATCAGTAATGTTAGCAATCGAAGCTGGAAGGCGGTTCCAATCATTCAACATTTGGGGTATAATAAAAGTACTGAAAAGATGACGTTCTGAATAAATAAACAGAAATTTCGCGCGTCGGTCCTTCACCTCTGTGGCCACGTCCTTCATCTTCTCCGTGCTGCCGAAGACCTTGGCGATTAGCGACGCAAAGCCCAGAGGACAGGTGAACTCGGAGCGGCGCAGGCAGATCTGGAAGCGCCTCGACATGCTGTCCGGCTTATGGTGCAGAGCGCCGATCAGCCTGTTGTTTGGCACTACGTCGTCGTGATAGAAGGGCATCATGTAGATCATGGCATACAACCCCACGTAGTTGAGCACATTCTTCCTGTTGAATAAAAATGTCATATATTGATCATCCATATTCTCACATACACTTGTACAATTATTTATTTATTTATTTAATATAACCCAAAGCCGCCTGAGAGGACATCGTATGAGGAAAAAATAAAAATGTTATTGCTAGAAAAAAAACAACAGAAAATGAAGCACTTGATACGTATAATGTAATCTATATAAAAAGCAGAACGCTCAGGGGAAATAACATTAGCATATGTACATAAAGTCACAGTGTACCACTATTACAATATCACTGTTCCGCAGAGATAATTTAAAAAAGATGGTAACATCAAGAAACATAAAAACACGTGTACGCACATGGTTCACTCCGGAGGACAGAAAAATAACAATTCACAGGCCGAATTGAAATTAATTTCATCTGTAATTTCTACTATATTGGATGGAATAATCTCGAAACACGACATGATGTATATTGCTTGATACAAGTCGCACATTATAAACAATTTCACTAAAAAGAGCGGAGAGGGTAATAATGCCCTCTCTTCTCTCACCCCGGCGCGTCGTATGCTTCCAACGTTACTAGAACGACTCAGTTGGGAAACTACCATAGAGCCTGCTTTGAAAACGTGGCTCCGATCCGTACTCGAGGACCGAACTAAAGTAGGGTGCCTACATGTCTGTCTGTCTCAGGGTGAAGACATCCATTGTTGCCCTAAATGTGCCAGCGCATGACGCTCTCGCGCACTCGGTGCGTGACTTGGGCGGTGAAATGGCGTCTATGCATTAGCCAAAGCTACGCGCTCGAGCTGAGTGACACCGGATTGCTCGCACTTCAAAATGCATACAAAAAACGATTGGGCGGAAAAATGGCTGAGATGTCACCACTCAAGCAAAAGCGCGCGTGTGTATGAAGGCACTCTAAACTAAAGGAGATCGCAACGCCGCCATTTCTCCCGCAGCGGTCACTCCGGGAACCTCACGGCTGCACGTATTGGTTCCGGTAGAGTCGCTCAAGGGCCGGTGGCGCCACCTCGCAGTGCCATTTCGCAGTATCTATATAGATCAACATTCACGCTTTGACTCGTCGCTAAAGGATGGCGCTGTTATCGTATTTAGATTGGTTTCGGTGGACGCCAGCGGTCAGGGTTTCAAGGGTGAGTTTCCCAACTGAGTGTTTTAGTAACGTTGTCTGCTTCGTAGATGGAAGATTAAACATCCGGTTGGCGTGCAAGCAAGGTTGGAAATAGCGTCATTTCGGCAATATTATGGGCAGTAAGACGGGTTTAGATGTGCAAGTTAACGTACATGTTATATACTCGATATACCTGGTAATGCCTGCCGTGCAAAGAAAAAAAAAGTGAATTCAATTCTGTATGTGTGGTTGGTCTGTCATCTATTCGCGACTCCAGCGACCTATAGGGGGCGCCACCACCAAACAAACATGGCGGCTGAGTCCAGGTCGCGTCGGCTTGGCCGGGCCACCTGAAGGGGTGGCGCATTCAATTTAACAGATTTTCTTTTGTCTAATGCCCAATTTTATAGGTATTTGAACTGAGACGGTTACGTGTAGTCGGTGCACATCAGCTTTCAAAGCATAGTTTTGTTTTCTCTGTGTTTTTTGTTCTTTTCATTTCAAACTTTCGTTTCAAAGATTTCATTCAAAACCGAAACTATGGTCTCCGGAGAGACGGTAATAGACTATAATCAGTTTTTATCATTTAAGGAAAGCGGCGATTACTTCAGAACTGTTCCACCGAGAGTAATTTTGAGATAACTCGCACGACTCGACCCTGCGACTTATCAGTCCGCGAAATCGAGCTTTTGTGCGTATCCGCGTTTAGGAAGCAGCTCCAGTGGTCTGCTCGGTCAGCAACACAGGCTGCAGGAAAATTACGAAAATTAAGCAAGCGCTTCTTGAGCCCAGGAGCATGTTAACCCGCTGGCGCCCCACTAAGCAGCTGATACTCGTATTTCAATTCAGGTTTTGGCAGCGATCGAGAAGTCATTTTGACGTACTATGTCCCACTAAAGCGATATTAGTAAATTCTTCGGGTTGAAATATGAGCTTAGTTGACTAGCTATTAGGTGAACTGCTCAGTAAAAGTATATTTGACAGACAGAGAGATACTGCTTAAACTTAGCCAAATGGTTCTAGCCGGTAGCACGTAGACGAATGCGGACAAACCGAAGAGGGTCTTCATCGGAGATTCACGCAGAACCTTTCTGCACAGAACTTGACTTCGAAACCTGAACGGAGAAAATTAGTATTTTTTATGGCCGGTCAACCTGAGCAATGTAGACGTATATTGCTGCTGGCTTCGACGAGGGTATAATATAAATATTGGAGGCGCGATAGATCAAAATGCCGTGACAGCTTCTAACTTTGCGAGACGCGTCCCCCACCTTTTGAAGCAGATAATTTCCCTCGTTACTCATATGCAACGAGCAGGTTTTCCTGAATCGAGTAACTGCGCAATCAGCCCAACTCCTTCAGTGTAGTCGAGAGGTTTTTTCAGCGAAAAGCAGCCAAGATGAATAGCCAACGCACTGACCGGCGTGGGTGGCTCAAACTGGAAGCTAATCGAACACAACCAAACTCAAGAAAAGCAGCTATCGAACCTTCCAGTTCACTTGACTGCAATATTGGTGTTCCCTCCAGTGAAACACCTCCGCCTGTCGTCCTAAGTCCACTGTTCTACATCCTTATAAAGAAACCACTTTGAATGTGATTCGAGACAGACAAGAAATCAAAACGTTTTTCCGTGATTCCTCCCCATCCAAGAAATCGAAAGCACGCGACCGTGTGTTGTGAAGTAAACGGGCTTTCAAACACGTGATGGAAGGAAACAATCTACTGAGGTTTCACCACACTAATGAACACTCAGGCATACTCGAGTGTTGTCGCCACCCCGCCGACAACACGTGTCCGCGAAAGCCACCAGAGACGCGTAGGGGCGTGGAGCGACCTGGACCGACTGGTTCCCGGTTTTCCCGCTTGGTGGCGTCCGTTTTGCTGGAGTCGCGAATAGCGAAATGTGATTGCGGTTGAGCTTTTTCCAAGATAGTGTCCGTTCTGACTTAGACCTTTATCAACTAATTGTGAAAAGTTTACATTAGAAAAGAAAAGAGAAAAACGTGCTCACCGAGTTCAAACCAAATAATCGCGCCATGTGTTCCTTTTTTTAACGAAGAACGAATCCCCACATATTTGATTGCCTGCTAGCCTTGGATTTGAGGACCTTGTATGGCTTATATTACCGTAGATGTTTGTTGTGGTGTATTTGTAACCAAAATAACTTCCTGTGATGCTTACGCGTAGGCGGTACTTGGAAAGTTACCAATGAGTGCGCAGTTGACTTCAATTCATCGGCGAAAACCCAAAGATGCGAATGCGCCGGCAACGGGGTTTGTGCAAGGTTGTTAATTGTAATGCATAAACCATAAAAATGAAGCAGCTAACCTCAACGCGACGACGCTTTCTTGGTTAAAAAAAAAAATTCCATTACATATGCTGGTACCACGTAAGGAAAACCGCTCTGGGTTTTAACGTTTCTCGCCCCGGAGCAAGAAAATCTTTACGTTTGCATGGCGTTTCACACACACAAAAAAAAGAATAAATCAATAAAAAAATAAATAAATAAAGCAGGACTTTTTTTTACTTATAACTGTACTATGGGATTCAATTTTGTTCCGACGAAATAGACGCAGTGGTTGAGGGAATATATGCGCTTTTGTTGTGATAATCATAACTTTTTATTGAACTGTTAGAGTTCAATTTGCTCCATTCTGCAGTGCCATATTTTGAATTGCCGGTCTGATACATTTTGCTATTTTTTTAACTGAGCTTGTACTTTTTTTCTTCGTTTCTTTTTACTTTGTGTTCTTTGTGAGCTGCCACTCCTGCTGAATGTAAGGAGGGGGCCGAGGACTCGTCAAGCTGCATTTATGCTGCTTTTCTCCTTGGTCTCCTTCCATCATGGATGTGATGGAGTAATAAAAAAAATATTATTATTATTATTATTATTATTATACTACCGGCGAACGCCGTTACTTTTGTACTAACCGACCGAAGGAACGCTAGCCGATTGTGTACTGAACAAGACAACAAAACACAATAGATTTCTCCTGGAGTAACTCTAAATGTTCTAGAGACGCGAATCACTTCAACAGCGGCAGCATCGAGCCAGTGTTAGTTAGATGTTTGGTACAGCCGACGGGCAGAGCCACAGATACGGGAAAAGTTTGGCCATCTACACTGTTGGAAAATTCCATCAATCTACGTGGAAAAATCGAATAGAACATGTCCCGTTTTCTGGAAATGCATACAATGTGCTGTTTGCTTTCAAAAACGGGAATTGTACCATATGCATTGAAATGTGCTATTTAGGCAATAAGTATGAGCTTATCCGTATAAATAAAAAAGCCTTACAAGACTACAGTTTATAGTCGGTTCAACTGGTATAAGAGAATTGAACGCGCCCAAAAGTGCCGGATTTCCAGCAATTTTTATGGAACTCTATCAGACCGCGGAAGTACAGTGCCTGTGAGCCGTGTTACGCCGTGCGCAGGAAGACGTCTCTCACCCGCGCATGCGCAAGCCGCTGCCGGCCGGCGTGGGCCCGTGAGCTGTGGAGTGCTGCTGCCCGTTCGGAAGGCGAGTTCGACGTCGTTATCGCGTCGTCAGAGGCGTTCAGCGGTGCGTAGACGGCTTTGTTTTCCAAGGTACGTATACGTTAAGTTGTTCCTAACGCAGTATTATTTTACTATCTCTGAGGGTGTCGTTTATTCCAAGTTCGGGATGCCCAGCGTGTAGCGTCTCGTCTTCCCAGCTGCATAAAGCTAGGCCTTTTATAGTTCCTGATTCGGGGCGGCATACTGCCTGACCCTACTTAGTATTGATGGTATGCTGCGCTGCGTAGTTACGCGGAAAAAAACTGGAGAAATGAAGTTAATGCAGAAGGACAGACGAAAACATGCATGAATTGGCGCAGACTAACAACTGTTTAATTTCTTCCTCTTTTTTCTCCCCCGACCCGTATTTCCAAAATTGCGGCTAAGAAAACGAATGGTTGATGTCTTGAATTTGTTGGCTTCTGAACTTGATGGTGTTTGCTGTAGCTGCCTCTTTGATATACGAACTGGATGGTGTGTTTTTGCAGCGTTTACCTGGGGCCTGATGTTTGCTCCGACAAGTTTGGTATCTTATTGAGTAGATCTATTTCTTCTTGTCGCAAAGCTAGTGATGGCTCACTGACGCACGCTCCGTGTCTACCCGAGGCCATGTGAAAAGCCTCGATTATTTCACGCTTTGTTCTGTCCTTTGATCTGGCCAAGATGGAAGTAGTGTCAAGGAGAGCTTTGCAGTTGCATAATGAACAATGCGCTGCAAGGTTGCCAGGTGCTTGCAGTTGTCCGCATGCATGGTTGTGCTCCCTTAGTCTCTCGTTAAGGCATCTTCCAGTCTGCCCGACGTAGGATCTTCCACACGACAGTGGTATTTTGTATACCACACCGTCGACACATTCAACAAATTTGCTCCTGTGTTTCACTTGACACAGTGCCTTGCTGTTAGTCTCGTCCACTTCATTGTTGACCTTCCTGCATAATCCTTTGAGCCTGAAAGGGACAGATAGTGACACTCTGACTTCGTACCTTGCGGCGATGTTTTTTATCCTGTGTGAAAAATTGTGTATATATGGCAGTACCACCATTGGTCTTTTGTCCAAGATCTTCTCCTTGGTTTTGCACTTTCCTGTGAGTGTGGAAATACATTTTTCTGCGACAGCTACCAGTATGGGTTCAGGATAATCGCTTGCGTGTAGTCTGCTTGTCTGCCTCTGTAAACTTTCTGAGACTTTGTGGTGACACGATTTTTGAATTGCTCGCCACATGCATCCTGAGGCAACACTCGTCTTTACTAACTTTGTGTGTCCAGAGTCATACGGCAGAATTCGTTTTTTTCGTCTAGTTTTGTACGTCCAGCATGTGTGTCTGTAATCAAAAGTCATGTGGATGTCCAAGAACTGAAGGCTGCTTTTCTCAGGTAACTCAAAAGTAAAATCCAGTCCTCTGTGCGCTTCTCGAAACTTCTCCATGATCTTTGAACATACCTTGTCTGTTAGTTTGTGTATTGGAAAACACACCGAAAAATCGTCTACATATCTAAAGCACTTGCTGACTCCATTTTTCTGGAAAAACCCCTGTAGTTCTCTATTTCCTTTTGCCATGTACAGGTGGTACTGCCATATATACACAATTTTTCACACAGGATAAAAAACATCGCCGCAAGGTACGAAGTCAGAGTGTCACTATCTGCCCCTTTCAGGCTCAAAGGATTATGCAGGAAGGTCAACAATGAAGTGGACGAGACTAACAGCAAGGCACTGTGTCAAGTGAAACACAGGAGCGAATTTGTTGAATGTGTCGAAGGTGTGGTATACAAAATACCACTGTCGTGTGGAAAATCCTACGTCGGGCAGACTGGAAGATGCCTTAACGAGAGACTAAGGGAGCACAACCATGCATGCGGACAACTGCAAGCACCTGGCAACCTTGCAGCGCATTGTTCAAAATGCAACTGCAAAGCTCTCCTTGACACTACTTCCGTCTTGGCCAGATCAAAGGACAGAACAAAGCGTGAAATAATCGAGGCTTTTCACATGGCCTCGGGTAGACACGGAGCGTGTGTCAGTGAGCCATCACTAGCTTTGCGACAAGAAGAAATAGATCTACTGAATAAGATACCAAACTTGTCGGAGCAAACATCAGGCCCCAGGTAAACGCTACAAAAAACACACCATCCAGTTCGTATATCAAAGAGGCAGCTACAGCAAACACCATCAAGTTCAGAAGCCAACAAATTCAAGACATCAACCATTCGTTTTCTTAGCCGCAATTTTGGAAATACGGGTCGGGGGAGAAAAAAGAGGAAGAAATTAAACAGTTGTTAGTCTGCGCCAATTCATGCATGTTTTTGTCTGTCCTTCTGCATTAACTTCATTTCTCCAGCTTTTTTCCGCGTAACTACGCAGCACAGCATACCGTCAATGTCAAACCAACTAGCCCAACTCCAAGCATTCATTATTCCTACTTAGTAGTTGGGCACTAGGAGGGCACAGTTTTCGCAGTACTCCCGCATTATTATGCCAAGCCGCTGTCAACATGCGTGCTTCAGCCCGTCGAATTAAACTTCTTTCGCCGCCAAGTTCAACCTCACATGGTTCAAAGTCTAGCGCTTGATCGGGGAGGGGGATGGGGCAATTGGAGGATGAGGGAAGACTGGATTAGAAGGCGTGAACATTGGTCAGTTATGTTTTAAGGAACGAAGTATTTTCATAAGGTCGAAAGCGTAATATATTCTCAATAGAGCGTTTGAGAAACGGAGCTTGTTTTTAACTTTCTTTTTTTAAATTCGTCTGAAAGCATAATGGAGCACTGCGTTCCTCTGCTACTCGACCGTGTGAGCGATCTTGGCAGCTTGCTAAATATGTGGTGAAATAAGGGTGGCACAGTCTTGATGCAGAGAAATAGTGCAGGCTTTTGCATCTTAGGAATAGTAACGCATTATCGTGCGATATTTTGAGTCGCCCAGTAAACTTATCCGCGCTGAGCCAGTAATCAATCATCGTCCTGGTAATACTCGTGTGCGTGCCGCAGATGCTCCGGGCGTTTTGCGTACTGAATTAATGCCATTTTTTCTGGACTGATATTTCCTAAATAACTTGAGCTTCTGATAAACGAATTTACTTCGAAATTACCCCGGTCGAGTTGAAACCTTTACTGTAATAGGTGGTATTCACTGGACGCCACATCGGTGCTCTCTGAACGCTGCGCATGCTCAGAGTGAACTCCCGCTTATGGCCTGAGGACACCCTTTTTATGTAGAGTAATGCTACATGCACGACGTCGTGCAGCTCAACCAGAAGTGGCTGTACGCACGACGCGCGGTGATGTTCTTTGATTGGACGACCCGAATCCTGGCCATAGTGGCAGAGCTTCGCTCTGCCAATAAAAATACTGCAGAGCCCCTCAAACAAATATTTTCGCCCCATCATGACCTAACCAGCCTCGCAATTCACGAGCTTGCTCGTGAATATGCGACATGCTCGTGAATTGTAATTGGATTTTAAATGTCAAGTTCACTTTTTTTTTTTTTGAGGATGGGATTTGACTTGTTTTTATCGCTTATCAAGTTCATTCACCTCAACGGAGTGCGATTTCACCTTGTGATTTAAAGGAAAGTACTGTATATATCACCGGAATAAAGCGATAAAACTCATGGATATATATGTTAACCGGAAGAAACTGAGAATCTCCTCCCCAGATAAAAACTGAAAAGGTGTGCCATGTTTGAAAACAATATAACTCCCGAAGTCCTAGGTATTAATGCTCTCAAACACAGTTAAAATCATAGCGTTCGGTTCAGCGTTCCTTTATGACTAAAAAAATCGACTTTTTTTCAGGCAGAAGCATCTTCGACTGCCACTGGATGGCACCAGGTGCTTCGAAGGAGTCAGCTTCCTCTCTGCCATGGAGCTTACGCCACATACCTAAAGTACCTTGTTGAACTGCTAGCAGCGTTGAAGTTCGTTTAGAGGTAACTATAGATGTGCCTTTCAGTTATGAAAATGTGCGCTCTGAATTTGCTTTGGAAAAATGTATCGTATGTCTGGGAAGCAGCAATAACTGCTAAATACTTTTTGACACCGTTAATGACATAATAGGCCGTTAGCAATAAATTATGTAGCTGATCTGTTATCGTGTCCTTGCCAACATCCTAAGCAGTTTGGCATATTTTTGAATGATGGTGTGCTCTTCAACGTATTTCCGGCAAAGCCAATTTGGCTCAAAATTAGAAATTTCGAAGACTGTAATCGACTTATTTTTCGCAAGAACCTAATTTTCGCAAATCGCCAACAATTTGAAAAAAAAAGCTCCCGCGAACAATTCTGGTAAAATGTAAACACATTGGAAACTATATTGAGATCCCACCGCATCGTGAAAATTAGAACCCGCAAATTATTCCAAAACTTCAACTTTGACCTCAATCGGGAAATATTGAGCCCTCGAAACATATTTCGTTTACATCATATAATATGGTACAAGTCAAAAAAGTTCAAATTCTGTTCTCATTTGGCAATGTGCAATGTTTCCGAAACTTATAGGAACACACCAACTGTTCATTACCTCATAAAAGTGCTAATTTGTCGGTGGCCAAACGACAACTATAACATGTTGCTTAATGCAACAATTTTGTGCGCTACGTCATGGATTGATGTAATCTCCAGAGGTAATACAGTAGCGTGTTCCTTTGGTGAGTACTGTACATATACAGGGCGTTTTTTGCTTATTCTTACAGATTTGTTTAAAGAAAGCCATGAAAGCTACACTTATTCGGTTTCTGCAAGTGAGTTATACGCTAATGGGGACATTATGTGGGTGGCTAATCTTTGCGATTAGTCGGCTAATTAATTAAAATTTGTTAAATAACTTTTTCATTAGTGAAAATAGACATATGGTTCCAATTAGAAACTTGCTGAGCGTTATCGAAAACCACTAAATCAGTCATTTTTAGAAAGACTTTCAGCGCGTGAGAAGCGTAGTAGTGCATTTAAGTTACAACTCGTGGAGCACATACAAAGCTAGCTGTCGCGGTAAGGCGCCTGTGCGATTTTTCTGTCACTTATTTAGCCCCAGCCTTGTACCTGCTCCACTAGTAGCTTCAGCGCACTGTTGCTCTTTTCACGCGCTCAAAGTCTTTCTAAAAATTACTGATTTAGGGGTTTTGGACGACGCTCAGCAAATTTCTAATTGGAACCATATGACTTTTTTCAGTAATTAAAAAGTTAATTAACGAATTTTAATTATTTATCCGAAATATCGCGAAGATTAACCACCCCCAAATTCCCCCTGGGCGTATAACTCACTCGCACAAATCGGATAAGTGTAGCTTTCATGGGTTTTTTTTTTTTTAAACAAATCTGTAAGAAAAAAAAAAAAAAACGCTCGGTGTAGCGGGCGCATAACGATTCCTCAAACGTATTGCAGTATTCCCATGTAGATATTAAGGGTTTCATTCAGCTTGGTCACACTTTCGCTGAGGCATTGTCAATTACATTAAACAAAGTGTCTAACTTTCGGCAGCAATTCGGAAAGAAATATGTTTTGTAGAGCAGCATATTAGCGTTAGCATTTGTGTTTGTTTGGCACGTTCAACAGCAACCTGGAACATGTTGTACCATGTTTTTGTTGAAACTTCGAACTAAGAAAGGCAAAGGCCTGATGTTGACGTGCTGCTTTCTAGACACCCTTATTCACAATTCGCTTGAAAATATTCGTTGCTCATATTAATTGGATGTGCTGCATAACTGCGTGACCTGCTTGGGAGGACCGTTTCTCTGTAAGTCATATTATTATGTTGCAATATAATGAAAGAATCAGGATGAATCTGGTACTCAGATACATTGTCATATAGAACCAATACTAGAACTTGTGCATCCTACGGAGCATGCAACTTATATTTTAATCCGCCTTAGTATCGATCGGCTTCAAATACATGAGCCCTTGTGCTGCAGGGGCACGCGAATATACCTGTGACCGGGCTATGCTTATAAGTTAGAATAAGTAATATGAACCAAAAGACATGAATGTTCAGCATTCTAATAATGGGTGTATCTCAAAACGTCCCATTCGCATTTGAACCTTGCACATTTCGTCCTATTCTCATTTGGTCCTTCTCGTTTGAACCTTCTCATAAGATCCGAATCGTGTTTTTCGCAACTAGACCCATTCTCATTTTGCCCGTTCGCCCTACGACCGAATGGCATTACTTCGGCATGCTTCTAACGTTGTTATGCCTTCGCGGCTTTGTTGATGAGCCTTACCTTGCTTGGGCCCCCAACATACCATTAGGTATATGTTATGTGTAGAGGTGCGCACTGAGAATCGTACAATGACGCGTCCTTCCCTTCCTCTAAGCAAACGAAAAAAAAAGCGATGAACATTTATTTTGGAAACTTTTGTTTGAACAGAAATAGCATACATATTAGCAGTGGTTCTCAACCATTGATGTTTCGCGAACCCCTTGTAGAAAGGCGGAGATGATGGAGGACCCCGCTCGGGGTGAGGGGAATAGAAAGGTATAGGCTATCATGATAATGATTTAATAAATGAATATAACTAATTGCTAGTGTGAAGTAGACTTATCTCATTGACACACGCACGAGAGTACTCACCCAAAAATTGGAACGTTTCTTAACGACGTGAAGAAGGACAACTAATATTGTCGTGCTTGACTGATAAGACATGGCTTCGCGGACCCCTATAGATGCCTTTGCGACCCCCATTTGAGAAACACTGCAATATAGAAGTGGTGGCATTGTCCCAGGTCGAGAGACCCCAAAAAACGTGACATTTCGGAATATGAATTGGCTGCGATAAATAGTTGGTCTCTTTTATTGTCAGCTAGTAGCTTTTCACGACGATCTCGACGCACTGCTAAAATCCTTGGCAGAGAGAGTATGCCTGTAGCGTGGCACACACACACACACGCACGCACAGAATATATCAATGTACTTATTAATTTAACCCCCCCAAAAAAACGATTTTCGTATAGAACGAGTCAAGCGCGACGGGTCAAAGCGAGATATTTTTGAGAATGGCTGTTTTGAAAAGGGCGAGGTGAAAAGGGCGAAACGAGAACGGACTCAAATGAGGAGGGTTGAAATGTGAAGGACGAAACGGGAAAGGACCAAATGCGCCATGTCCAAGAGAGAAGATCTTTTTGAGAATGGTTGTTTTGAGAAGGGCCAAGTGAGAAGGGCGAAACGAGAACGGGCTCAAATGATAACCTCCCTCTAATAATAACCAGAATATTCTGCTTAAGCACTCCAGGCAAGTTTTTTTGTGATATTGCATTTACTGGTACTGTGAATTCCTTTTTTTAACCGAATTGTCGTTGGGTACAACTTTACTAGACAGGCGAGCTGGTTAATATGACATTCTACAAACCGAGATGGAGGCTTCGAAGACATACGTTTCAATTGAGACGGATGTGTTCGTCCTTCTATGTAGCCTCCGTCTCGGGTTGTAGAATGTTTTAGCGTTGTGTGCTGACACAAGATCCGAAATGTGTCCCGTTATTACTGAGAACTGATGCCAATAAGCTGAATCTTTTTTTTTTTGTTTTTTTTGTGTACAATCACAATTCGTCTTGATGCAAGGATCAGACTTGGAGGCTCATGGTGTCTGCACGGACTGTCCAAATTAAGGGCGTGTCTCGGCTTGAAAGTATACTATAGACGAGGTTTAGAATTTGTCCAGATTGGATTACTAACCGATAGGGAAGTTAAAGAAGGAGCCAGGAACTCCTTAGCTTCTGTTATACATCCTCCTCTAACAAATCCCACCCATTATTTATGTTATCTTTTTTTTCAGCCGACTTGTGGCAATGAACCCGCAGGAGGGGTCCCGGCAGTCGTCAAGAAAAGTTGCTCTGGTGCATCTGAAGGCGCAGGGAGCCCTCCAAGAGTTCTCGAAGTTCCAAAAGAAGTGGAAAGAAACTTCGGTGCTTGTTTAGATTAATCTTTCTTTTCTATCGTTAATATTACAATTTGTTGTATAGGCCAAGATGGTTCTTTTCGAGATGTAGCATGTCAGCATAATTTTTGGTCACATTTTTTTAGGAGACTGCTCACTTTGATATTTTTTTTTATGGCTGAGCTGCCCCCCAAAATATTTGCGACATGAACTGTTTTTTTTTTATTGTGTATCTGCTCTAGTCATTTAAAAGAAAAATAAATGTAAATATTTTTGAAGCAGCAAACTGGTCAGTCTTCTTTGCAATGGGTCCGTTGCTATGGGTTGGAACCAAAAGGACCAAGCGTGAACTTAGTTTGATAACGATTTTTTTACAAATGTTTATCTGCCTTTATCCCCGTCACTACATGTACAATGCTCTCTAAACTTGACGTAGCATGTGAATACTTTCTCATGGCATTCCTGGCTGTTCTATTGAGTATATATGTCACAGATTCATTGTTCTGTTTTTAGGATAGTGCTCGCATTAGATACGACAGTTCAAATTTTCCATATATACAAGTTTGGGGAACATTTGGGCATTGCAGGCAATTTTATGTTGCAAAGACGTGCATCAAGTTGCGCCTGCAAACTGCCAGGACATCCCTGTTTTGCATGTCGCATATCAACTTTTTCAAGGAGGAGCTTGGCATGTGACATACAAAGCCCGGATGTACTCATGAATAGCGGCAGTAACATAAAATGGGGCGAGTACTATCACAAACAAGACTGAACTTTTTCCGTACGTACAAGAAATGTAACCTGTGTCGCTTTGGACGCATTGGAACATGTAATGTACTTCGTAAAAATGGTACATGGTCGGGCATGGCTTGCAACAGAACATGTGCTGCTGTGTGCCACGATGGTAACATTTCCTGTAGCATACAGTACTTGTTCCGTGATGATGGTGTATGGAACTTGTTGTGGCTGCCCATACAGCAACAACATGTCCCGTACTAAAGAAGTATGGAACATGTTCTGTAGTCCGGTAATACAGTACATGTTGTGGCAACAAGGTTAGCATGTATGTGTCCCATATTTTGACAGGAGTTTTTCTAACAGTGTATAGTCCTCGGTGACCTTTTTGTTGCCTCTTGAGCGACGCCTCGCCTAGCAACCACTTAGCAACCGCCTAGCGACGGGCGACGCCGTGTGGACGACGCGCACCTGTCCGCCATTACCGATCCAACTCACCACGCGGGCGCACGTAGGGCCACACGGTATTTCGTGTACCGACTTGTCTTTTTTAGGTTATCTGGTCAGAAAATTGTCAAATGTTGTGCCGTTGAATGCTCCAACACAGCCGTCAAGGCATTTATTTTTGGATGACCCCGAACAAAAAAAAATATATATATATATATATAGTTAATGAAAATCAACAATATCACTCAACTAATCGGGAGCCTGCCCACGGCAGGCTCCCGATTAGTTTGAGACTTTGAGAGGCAGAAATTATTTTTATGATTTGAACCTTTTTTTTTCTACAATAGAGCTGTTGTGAAAACTGCGATCATACGGGTGCGGGTTTCCGAATAATGATGAGTAGTTTCGGTCTCGCCACACAAGCTCTTGAACTAGCTGCTTGCCCATAAAGTTATGGTGCTTATCCTGCCCTGGTCAAGAACATAATGTGACTGTTTGCATCGGGGAGGCAAGGACGTCATAGTACGCTACACGCTGCACAGTCATTTTCCCTGCCTTCTTTCGAAGCCAAGTGAATTAATTGAAACTTTAACTGATGATTTCCAATAAATGTAATTTTACGCATGAAAAAGCGAGTTTGTTGATTTTTGTCGATCGTTAATTCGTATGTACTGATACGATGATGAATTCTTGGATCTCAGCACTGTTAGGAAGGACCATTCTATAATATTGCAAAACAAGCAAGCTTACTATGCGCGGAGAGTCTAAGCTGAATCGCTCGAAGTTTATTGAGTGACCTTTGAATTTCCTCGAAGCTCTTAAGGGATCAAGATCACTAGCTGTCTCAGTGATGAAAGGGCTCGGTTGAGGCTCACTGTACGCATGCACATGTCAATCATTTCATATCGGGAGCCTCGCCTCGAGCAACCAATCATATTTGACACGCTGACGTAGGATGCAAAGGACATAGCATTAATAAGAAACAAAGTTCCGTAATACACTCATCTCGGTCGATTGGCTTTAGCCCATTTTACATCTTAACGGATATTTTTTTAGAAAATAATCATGAGCTGTTCCTCTCCGTGAAGGTGGATGATCAGCGAAGCTGTTTAGCACACGACATAGACGTGACACAGAATTCTGAACATAGGTACGAACAATCGCCGCCCCCAGGAGCCGTAGGAAACTAGACACGCGCGACGGGACCTCCACTCGGCGGAAAGTAGACACACGCGACTGGACCGCCACCCCGGGAGAGCGAAAGGAAAGGAAACTAGGCACGCATGCGCTTGGAACGACGACAAAGGGCGTTGCCAGCGTAGACATGGCCGACGCGGGTCGCACGGTGACAAATGTTTAAGAAACCTTTATTATTTACCTGGGAGTCTACTGATCTTGAAAATGGTGCGTATTGATAACTAATCTACTGAAAATGCATATCCAATTGATGAGATGTATAAGCTTTTGCACAGAATGAAGCGATTTTTGCATCAAATTCGAGACCTGAGTTTTTGTTGACGCACACGAAAAATCCACGGAGCCCTAGCCATAAACAGCTTCGCTGTAAAAAGTGCGCTCCAGAAGATCTCGGGTGACGGACGGCATCCTTGTAATGTATTGACCACCTCTCTACGTTCGCCGACTCGAATTTTGTACCAGAGTTCATCATCTGCGAATTAGTAGTTGTTGTCGACGTGCCATGATCGAAAACGAAATAAATTTGCTCAAACTGAAAGCATCTAAACTTGTGCGACGCACCGAGATCACGGGATGCGTATAAACGAGCTGATGTCGCAGCGCCTATGGGCCTTGGAGTTTCTGAATAAACACGATACAGCGTAAATATTGCTGGCGGACGAATTAAAGCAAAATCAAACAGTCCTTCGTTGAAATCGAACATGGCTAACTGGGGCGAAGCCATGGCGTTCGCGTGACATGTCAGTGTTATAGTTGACGAGCTATCGAGCAGGCCACGCCTGTTGGCCAAACTCTTCCCCTATATATGGCTCTGAATCAAGTATATACTTTGTTTTACCCTAAAGGCCCGTTCACACACTTGCAACCTCTTAGAACCTTGTGCCCTGGAACCTCTTAATATTTCTTACGACGAGAGGACACACTGGCGCCATCTACTGGGTGGCAGTGTAAACTTGGCGGTGCGGCATATTTTCTATTTCTCTCGCGCATTATCCTTTCTTTCTTGGCTCAAAAAACTTTTGTCAACATTATAAACGAGCCTTTCTCATAAGTGTTAGGTACATTGGACCTCAGAGATCCCGCCAATCCTATACTCTTGTGAAAGGCAGTTCCAGGGTCACCGCATAGAGGTTTCCTCTCGTCCTAAGAAATTTTAAGAGGTTTCAACAGGTATCGTCTCTCTCGGTCGTACTTGGTTGCAAGTGTGTGAATGGGCCTTTAGTCCAGACGCAGTCGACGCTACGAGATGACGAGACCAATTAGACAGCGTAAAAACGCACCATCGTGGTGTTCGTAATTGTTTTGTACGTGTTCTATCATCGCTGGACCAATCACTAACAAAAAAACCCGCGACTCCCGATCGAAAAGACCATCAGAAAAATTTAATGATCCATCAAACATTCTTGATGGCCCATCAGGCTTTCTTGATGACCCATCAGAACACAGGGATCCTGGGTTCAATCCCCACCCCTGCCCGTTTCGATCTGGGTGAGCATCGTACGGGCGTGCGGTCGTGTATCACTACTGCGTGGTGCACGTTGAAGACCCCATGCTACCAGTCGTACTGCACTGGCTAAATTGCTCATGTACAGCAAGTGACTTGTAGAAACTTTGAAATGGCTGACGAACTACACGCTGTATAAATATCCCACAACCCCAAATATTATTTACCCATCAGACCTTCTTGACGGCCCTTTACACCTTCTTGATGGACCACCACACTTTTTTGGGGGTTCAACAAACCTTGATGGCCCATCAGACTTCATTGACGGTGTCTGATGGACCATCAAAAGTTTTCTGATGGTGGCTCAGACCGTCATCATGTTTCTTTTGGCGACTGACGGACCATCGAAACGTTTTCATGTTGCCCGGGTGAAACCATCAGGATATCTCGATAGACCATCAGAACATGAAAAAGGCTGATGGTGCTTCTCATGACATATTTCAGTGACGGAAAGAGCCTGCCTATCTTCGGGAGGTTCCAGCAGCGGCCGAGAGGAGGCGCTAAGGACCTTACGTCGTCGCGTATGCGTGAATTACAATCCGTGTAGAAAGCTGACAGCGGCGTGGCTCGATATGGAGTGTTCAATCCGTAACAATCCGCCTCAACATTGTCCTAGGATACTCGAATTGGTCACGAAGACACCTTCTTTTAGACCCAGGTATGTTTTTGCAACCATAGTTTTCTTTTTAAATTGTGCTATAGTCCGTCGGTGAAACAATTTGTTGATCAGCTTTGTATGTCAAGTACATCATGTTTACGATCTAAGTGGCAGAGAATGTGCCAAAAACGCACTTTGCTTGATAAAAAATTCACTTACTAGGCTCACGTGTACTGTGAATTGAATGTTTGCGACAACTACTAGGATTTACTAAGAATTACTAAGAATTACTAGGCTTACTCCAATCTCGGTACGACATGTAGTTATACATGAGATGTCACCGCACTGTAGAGAGCGGGAAATTTGAATGTTGGCTTTGGCATAACCTTATTTGCCGCTTTCTCCATAGATGTTCTGAATTAAGAAATAATAAATAGCATGCCCGGAAAAGTAAAGGCTGGATATTCCGAAAATATATGTTTAGTTTGGTAGCTAAACCACCCGTCGGAGCTCGTTTTTGGAGAATCTTAAAGTACCGAGAGATTCTCTTAGTATATATTAAGCTTCAAGCTAGAATAAAGTTTACAAGATTGCTGAAGCTTCAAGTTTTACTAGTATGTAAAGCTTTCATCAAAAATGAAACTTGACATGCCCTAATAATTTTAGCGCTCCTTAAACACAAAGCAGTTTAAGCCATTTTGATGTAAGCTGACACTATACTGAAGCCAGGCACGTAACCAAAAGGGGGGGGGGGGGGCATGGGGCCCGCCCCCCCCCCCCCCCCTGAAATATTTCATTTTGCTGGGACCTCCTCTCCCCCCTCCCCTCATACAGCATTTTGTCATGGGTGTGTCCCCCCCCCCCCCCCCAAAAAAAAAAAAAATCCTGGCTACGTGCCTGACTGAGGCTGCACAAAAAGTTTACGTGAAGGAGGCAAAATCAGCTTTCGCAGGAATATTACCTTTTTTGAAGAGAAATAAAACACTTTCACTTACTTATTTGAACGTTCAGATATAAGGTTGATGAACGTCTCAAAGAACTTGGGATTCGTAACTTTGATGTAGGTATCATCTGTGAATTGGTAGATTCCATCGTATACGGTGTTGAAAAACTTCACCCATTGAAACTGAGGACAAAAAAAAGTTGGTTAAATTTAAATGTTATCATTATTCTTACTTGTAACTTACGAACGTTAATGCTCAAGTAAGGTGGCGCCTTTTTAGGTCCTGTGAAGTACATAGCCAGGTAGCACAGATCTTTGGGCCACACATTTTTTTGTTGTCAATTTGGGGTTTTGAAAGCTTACAAACGCTAAGGTATGCCCAAACTTTATATTCTTTGAGCAGAGTTTAACTATAGTGACACTAAATTGACAAACATTGCCAGGTTCTTCGGATGTCACCCGGCTTCTTTGGGCTTCAGTTCCCGAGGAAATGCTAGAAATATGCGTAATCTCTGGTTGCCATTGTTCCTCGTTTGACAACTTTGCTCCTAGATGATTAAACAAGCGCCAGAATTATGTTTTACTGCAGGCTGTTTGGCTGATACTTGGCATTTTTGGCTCAGGCATGGTACTTTGACAATTATTGGCAAACGAGAGAAAAGTATAACATCCAAAGTAGTTTGGAACTAACTAATGCCTTGGAGCAATATTCTCTTAGGCCAAAATAAAGCGCATAGGAAAGACAAACTTGGGCCAAATTAGTCGGTTCTTTGGCGTCTTGCCTAGGCGAATGTGAGATGATCCCTAATACATTTTTGTTTGTTGTAGCTGTTTGGCCGGGTTATATATGAATCCGGGGTTTTGATTAATTATATCCGAGGATGTCTAGACGTAATGGATTTTTATTATAATATTACAGGTTTACAAAAAAACAGACCATTGGAAACGAACATATTTTGATGCTCAATAACACCTACGATATTATAAACAAGATCACACACTTTAAGTGACACTCACACATTTTTCTGGTTGTTGCGAGGAAACGTTACAGGGTGGTAAGCTCAAATGCTTTGTGGCTCGGAGAATGATCCAAGAGGAAAAATATATATTAGGCAGTCATTAAAAACACACATCTAGTGATAAAAAAGTCACTCTTTCCTAGTTAAGTGATTTAAATAATGTAAGTTTGATTAAAATAAAATGAATTTGATTTATTTGATTTATTAAAAAAATTATCAAATGTTTCCCCCCTCTGTCTAGGCGACATCGTGGGCAGGGCTTAAGGCTAATTCACACGATGCATCTTTTCAACGTGCTACAGTTTAGCGAAACCTAGATTTCGCAAAATCGCCTGTTCACACGTGGAGTTTGACGCACGAAACCTGTGACGTATTGACTCACATGAATTTCGCCAAACCTTGTCATCTGCACCGGGAATATCGAGCTTTTCAGATCGGAATGATATTAAGTACGCACCGTGTGAAGAGACACTCTTGTTTTATTATTACCAATCATTGAACTTCGTGAGATTCGGCTCACTGGGCTTACTAGTCCTGCCAAACCCGGGAAAGACTGCGAACGTCAAAGAACAGGCGCTTGATCTCGAAGAATTTCAGACATTTTTGCACCACTAAAAGAAAGTTATTCCCAGTCATCATGTTTGTATGCGGTGCTTGCACTTGTCGCGACTGCTGATGAATTCGCACCGCGCCACCAACCCGTACTGCTAAAGCGCCGTTCACACACTTACAACTGAGTTGGACCAAGACTCATCGCCCGTACGCACCGTATCTCTGCTCGCCGCTCGCCATGTTTGCTTTTCTTTTTTTGGCTTTGGCTCGGATACGCGATCGGCCAAAAATGAGTGGCCATTGGCAGCGTTCGCGTTTCTCCTTCGGGTGACTGACGGGCCTCGGTAAGGTTTCAGCAAACAATTGCTCCAGAAGTGAGGAACGCGCGCCACTTTTTTTGGAGGCGCGTCACGTTCTCGGTCGCGTTCAAACGGAAAATTTGTTTCCCAAAACCTAGTGTCGCGATACAAGATTCGCCACCAAGATGCATCGTGTGAGTAGACCTTTACAGCGCTGTTTTTGGTGCGCAACCTGGAAATTAGGTTAGGTGAACACGAAAAGTGATCGATGAATACCTCAGGAACTATTGTCGTTCCGCAAATTATTTAAATTGTCCAGCTGGCAATAGTAATTGCCATTAATACTGCAACTGAAACATGACGGATAAAACCAATAATTAAAAAAGAGTTAATCAGCAGGTTTCAGTCAATGAGCCAACTTATCGTGACGGTTATTTCCTCATCTTATGTCCGCCTAGTCTTATAAGAACATGGTGCAGACGGGACCCGTCTAACTTACACTCCTTTGTCTAAAAAGAATTCCATACGAATTAACATAAAGCACCCTGTATAAGGTATCTCGCGAAAGAGATGTGGATTATTATCATAATCATCATTTCTTTTTCTTTGAGACCCCAATGGGGATTTTTTTTTTGTCTTTCTGTAAGAATTGCTCCGTTTAGGAGGTGGCAGACTGATAAAGTTACTGTATTTTCCGGACAATAGTCCGCGAACAAGACGCGTATAAAAGTTGAAATTTTACGCAATACCACTATCTACAGGTCGAAACTATAAAACAATGTTTTTTTCAAAATTGTTCATTATGACGAGAGGTGCAAAATTTTGTGAATGACACATTATGGCAATGATGATTTGTAGACGACAAAAGCTTCTTTATGAGTTGATAAATCGTGAATTTTTCAAAGTGCGCTGAATATTAGATTTTGTTCTACGTGCCAACTAGACGCTAAATGCGGAGGAAAAAGTGTACGCAAATATTTCGTACATACCCCCCCGGTAGTGTTCAATTCTTTTAGCTTCACGGTGATCTCAGCGGTAGACTGAAGAAGAGACGCCTGGAGAAGGCGAAAATGAACATTTATCTGTTACGTTGTAAAGTTTGCGCGTATCTAAGGCAAACATATTTGGGCATCATACGCTAACACAAGGACTATAGCATGGCGCTCTGAACCAAATAGAGCCACAAGGGAGAGCGTCATATATCGTCGCTAAAAAAATAATTCACGAATGAGACTATCAAAGGAAGGAACATTGACTGAATCATACGATCTCAATATTACGAAGTATGCGCCAAGCGATTTCGCCGCAGAAAAAAGCACTAAGATTTTCCACCCCCCCCCCCCCCCTTCTTCCTCCACATTGTATCTGTTTGAGGCTGGTGATAGAAAATCTTATGAAAGAGACAGAGAAGTGACATTCTGCGGAGAGTCGTGAGAGTGGGGGGCATGCAGAGAGAACTTCGTGGCAAAGACACTGGCAGTACGTTCATTGTTACAAAAATGCATCGGCTATCTGCATTCTGAAGGGATTCTAGAGTGTTAGTCAGGTAGCTTTAATGAGGAAACCAAATGGCAACTGCGTATTGGGGTTAACAAAAGTCTTGTATGTCAGCTGCCCTAGAGCGGGAAGTGCAGGCAGCGTCGGATGTCGCCAAGTGTCCTGGAAGCTTCGGCAGTTATGGAGTTAATGTGGTTAGTCCGAGACAGATTATGGGAGAATCTAACACTACGGTAGTTATAGGATTGAACAGATTCGATCTCTTCTCAGCCGAAAAATCGTTGGAAAAGGGATGAGTGATGCTTGTGGGGAAAAAAATGAACTTGCACTTCGAACAGTTTCGTAACCATTCAGGACACCAAGTATTATGCTTTTAAGTTCATTCTGGAGAAGAATATGAACGTTAGTACATTTTATTTGGATATATGTTATACAATCATCTTGGAACAGACGTATGTCAGAGGAGACGAATTTAGAAAGGTCGGCTATAAAAATCAAGAAGAGAAGGTCACACAGGACATTGCATTGGGGTACGCAAAATAAAACATCGGTAATGTTAGATTTCACTGCCTTGAGGTATACACGATAAAACTTTGGTAAGGCCTATATTCCTATATTCAATTCTCTTTAAAAGAAAGCTGCGGATTTAAGAAACAGTTATAAAATCGATACTGAGTCGGGATAATTTTGAGAAGGCGGAGGTGAAAAACACGATCAAAGGCTTTTGAGAAACCTAGGAAGGTGTCATCTGTTTGGGTGCGGGACTCGAGGTTAAGGGTTAGATCGTGGAAAAACTTTAAAGGCTCGGTGTCGCATGAATAACCCCGAAAAAAAAACATGCCGATTGCTTAATAAGAAATTGTTGTAGGTTAGGTGGCTAATGATGTTAGGGAATATAATGTGCTCTCAAAGTCTGGATGCAGTGCATGTGAGTGGTATTGGGCGATAGCTGCCAGGTTTCGAACGCTCCCCGCTTTCGTAGCTGGGGTAACTCTGCATATCTTCCAGTCCGTCGGAACACTCCCATAAACAAAGATTGACTAAAGATATTTAAAAAAAAATTCACTCCACTGTAGCTTCGCTTACCCCGGCGATGTCATTGGAGATCAGATAGGCATTAGTTATATCATTTTTGGTGAAGGTTTCCAGCCCATCAATATAATCCTTGCTGAATTCCACTATGTCATAAAACAAGGCGGTTACTTCAACTTTAGCTTTAGATGTAGTATTAGATTTAGTCTTGTACTTCAAGGGACTGCTGTACAGCTAGAAAAAAAAAGAAAGTATATGCATTAGGGTTTTTTTTCTAAACGAGTCGCGATTACAGCGTTGCTTTGAGCTCTCCGGCAATGAAACATCAAAAGAGGAAGTAACAGTTCTCTAAAGTCAATCATATACTTCATTTAGTGACTCATCGTTTAGTCAGAATATGAATATGTCTACGAAGACAACCCCTAGAATAATCAAAGAAGGTGCAAAAGAATTTTGACGTAAGCACAATGAGTTTGAACAAAGAGCGATATTAGATACGAGTGCCGCGCCAGCGTTCGGACCTGTTGTTCGCGGGCCATTATTTTTATAGGGGATGTCGACTAAGTCCGGAATTATCATTGCTACAAACGCCTCTCGCTCGTAGAAATCTCTCCGAAATCGTGTAGCTCATTTTATCGTATTTTACTCCCCTCAACTTCCAAATCGAAAATAAATGTCTGCTGCTAGATGTAGTCGGTGGGCTTCAACACGTTTACTATAAAAAAAATGCTTTGTGGAATTCAGCCAAAGTGCTCCAAGGAATCAGTATTTCCTTTACAGCGAAGTTGTTTATGGCTAGGGTGCCATGGATTTTTCGTGTGCGTCAACAAAAACTCAGGTCCCGAATTTGATGCAAAATCGCTTCATTCTATACAAATAAAGCTTATACGTCTCATCACTTGGATATGCTTTTTCAGTAAATTAGTTATCAATAGGCACCATTTTAAAGATCAGTAGACTCTTAAGTAGATAATAAAGGTATTTGAACGATTAGCCGCTGCGCGACCCGCGTCGGCCATGTCTACGCTCGCGCCGCCCCCTCTTTATCGTCGTTCTAAGCACTTGCGTGCCCAGTTTCCTTTCCTTCCCCCGAAGTGGCGGTCCCGTCGCGCGTGTCTAGTTTCCTCCGGTTCCTCGGGGCGGCAATAGTTCGTACCTTTGTTCAAAATTCTGTGTCACGTCTGTGTCGTGTGCTAAACAGCCTCGCTGGTAATCCACCTTCACAGAGTGGAATGGCTCATTATTTTTTCCCTCCTAGAACACGACATTCTTTAGTGCTCGAGAACGGGCACTGGATTCGCGCCTCCTTGGTCGAGGCTCAGTAGCGCCTATTGTCACTAACCGATTTAGAACGGTAAAACGTGTCTTTCGAACGCCCGGGGTCCATGCCCCCCGCCGTGTTATGGCTGCGCGCGCGAGATCGAGGTGCGCGAGACGCCAAAGAGTGCAGGTCGTCTGCTTCCTGCGCAGGAGTTGCGGTGACGTCAGAACGACGCCGAGCTCTGATTGGCTTCGATCGATAATGGGTTGACCTCAACTCTGGATGCCTCGAGGTCTACCCAGTATTCATTTTTTTTTTTTACGCGATAGCGTTAAGGAGCTTGTGTCGCAGAAAAGCCGGTGTCGGCGTCCGTGGACCGTGAAAATCCTGATTGGTTGATGGGGTCATGACGTCACAGCCGCATGACATCGTGCGGGAAATTCAAACAACCCACAATGCTCACGTGAAACGTGACGTCACGCGTGGAATGAAAGAGATAAAAACGTGCCATGTAATGCGAATTAAAGGTCACTGCATGTCTCAAATAATTTCACTTCATAAAGTAATTCATTTGCCTTAAAGAAAAAAAAAATGAAACATTTTAGGCGGAATTCGAGCCCACGACCGTTCGGTTTCGGGCCAGATACGCCACCGACTAGGCTACGCATGCGCGCTAGTGCGACAGAGGAACGAGCGGAAGTTATTATGTTTAGCTATTGCGTTCCGTTCTTAAAGGCGAAGATTAAGCGTCCTCCTGCATTCTTTTTCATTAGCTAATAAGAGCTCGGCGTTCTGACATCATCTTAACCCCTGTACAAGAAGCAGACAAACTATAGCGCTCCACATAGAGGGAGCTGTTGCCTGAGGTGGGACAGCCAAAGCTGCTCCCTGCCGTTCCTTCTTTGTCAGTGATTGCAGAAGAGAAAGCCTGCTAAAGCTCTTGCTCGGTGCTGCGTGAGTCTACTAGGCGATGACGATACAACATTACAAAAATGAATTCGGAGTAGATGGGTATCCTTACGACATCTTAACGCTTGCAACTTTCTATTCTCTCCTCATTCTACCAGCTTCTTTATTTCGATTGTCTATCCCAGGGGTCTCAAATGTATTTGAATGTGGGGCTTAGATTGTGGAACCAGCTGAACTTACAGAAAAAAAATGTGAGGAGAGAAAGGAGAAAAGACGTCCGATGGCTGGACTACCAACTCTTTTTTTTTTATTGACCCTCCGCTTCTTTTTCTACTGGTGTTGTGGCTGTCTTTTCAGGTCTTCTTTTTCTTCTTCCTGTCCCATCATGGACATGTGCGTCTCACAGGAACTTCTTTTCACTTTCCTGTAGGGCAATAGAGTGTGAGCTGACGCAGTTGTCTTCTTTTTCTTCTATGGCTAAGGCCTCCAGTATTTCTCGGGCGAACTGGTATTTGTGGTGAGCTAGGATGGTTGCCGTCTCGAGCTTGGCCTCGCACAGGCATGCTCTACAATGAGCTGCTAAGTGTCCAGATGCTGTGATGTTTCTTAGGTTAGCTGCATGTTCTTGCGCACCGTCATTTATACAAGTCCCGTTTGTTTAATATAGCGACGGAACCATGATAGTGGTATGTTGCATAGAACTCCTTTGTCGCATGGAACATATTCTGTCTTGTGTTTGGTGTTACAGGCGCCTGTGTTGTTAGCCCTGGGCTAGATTAACCTTCCTGTACATTGCGCGTGCCTTGTTGGGTGCCGAGCACATCACTTTTACGCCTTGTCTGCTTGCGATTTTTTTCAATCTATGAGTAACCCCATGAATATACGGGACCATCGCGAAAGTTGACCGTGAGGTCTTCTTTGGTGTATCGAGGTCAGTGCGTTGACAAGTCTTTTTGATGTTGCGGCAAATCTTTCCGCAAATGGAGGCCAAGAAGGGTTTCGGATATCCGGATAACCTCCTTTGTCCGAGACGCATAGTTTAAGATCTTTGCTTCGCAATTCGTGGATGATGGATTTGAAGCTCATCTTTGCCTTGGTCTGGTATACGAGGTTTTCGAAGGCTTGAAATCCTCGTCAATGATTTGAGGGCCTTTTCCTTCTGGAGCTTTTGCGGCTATCTGCCTTAGGAGAGCTACGTTGTCTACTTCCTCGAGCTTGGGGGCTATGGCGATCTTAGGTCCTTGCTCCAGCACTTGTATGGCTGTCGTTGAAATTTGTGTATTCCCGATTACCTGGAGTGGAGTTTCCCTAACGTTCCCCTTGGCTTGTCGAATTTGCGAAGCAAAAATCTTAAACTATGCGTCTCGGACAAAGAAGGAGGTTTTGTTGTTCTTGGTTCAGATACATATGGAGAAAAGGCCCCTCATGCTATCGCCAAGAATTTTAAAAATGTAGACGAAAAACGAACCAAAGCCACAAAAAGAAACATCTTAGACCACTTAGAAGAAAACCAATAAACCAGCCTTTGCACCAAGATCAAAATCGCAAAAAAATGACAAGCTTACAGTGTTTTTTTCCGCCAAGACTCACAAAGAAGGGGTTCCGTTTCGGGCCATAGTGTCGGGAAAAAACAACGTGGCAAGCATATGTTTCAATTTATTTGGCCCAACATCTCTCCAAAATTCACCTTGCGGGCCCATTCCAAATACCAAACTTGGAGCGAGGGATATCCCATCTACAGGAACAAGGGAACAACATCGTGTCGGTGTTTTCTTTGGACGTACCGGACATGCATTACTCTATTCCTCAAGCAAGGCTTGTACAGGTCCTCAGAAATACCGTCGAAAACCAAGGCCTCGCGGAGTTCCAAAATGCAGCAGGTGTGAGCCAATCTACCCTCTTAGAGGTTTTAAGGTATTACCTTTCCGCAACGGTAGTAACCCACCAAGATCGGCAATATGTCCAGAAAAGGGGAGTTTGCGTTGGTTCAGAAGTGGCCCCATATTTTTGCGACATTTTTCTCGCTGCGTGTTGTGTAGCCATACAAGAAGTTTTGAAAGACTCACGAGTTGCCGCTATTCTCAGGTATGTTGACGATTTGTTTTTAATTTTATGTACAACTGGAGTTGATGAAACGGTAGATGGATCCCTCAACACCACCCTCAGGCACTGCCAAACAAGCTGCATGGGGCTCACATTCACCTACGAGCTCCCTGTTGCTAATTCCATACGGTTTCTTGATTTGGCCTTGAAGTTCCAAAAAGAACATTTGTGTTGAAGATATGAAGCGTGATCGGGGAAAAGGTTCCTTCCCTTCGAATCCGAGTATTATAAAAATGTTAAGCAAGGGGTCGCCACTGGAGCTCTTTCAGCCAGCCTCAGAAAAGCTTGCCCCCATCCGAAGGGAAGTAGCATTGAGACCCAAATGCCCGGGCATCACGAGGTCCGATATCCGAAACCCTTCCTGGCCTCCATTTGCGAAAAGATTTGCCGCAACATCAAAAAGACTTGTCCACGCACTGACCTCGATACACCAAAGAAGATCTCATGGTCACCTTTTGTGGCGGTCCCATATATTCATGGGGTTACTAATAGGTTGAAAAAGATCGCAAGCAGACGAGGCGTAAAAGCGATGTGCTCGGCACCCAACAAGGCACACGCAATGTACAGGAAGGTTAATTTAGCCCAGGCTAACAACACAGGCGCCTGTAACACCAAACACAAGACAGAATATGTTCCACGCGACAAAGGAGTCGTATAAAACATACCACTGTCATGTGGACGTAGCTATATTGGGCAAACGTAACGTTGTATAAATGACCGAGCACGAGAACATGCAGATAACCTAAGAAACATCACAGCACCTGGACACTTAGCAGCTCATTGTAGAGCATGCCTGTGCGAGGCCAAGCCCGGAACGGCAACCATCCTAGCTTACCACAAACACCGGTTCGCCCGAGAAATACTCGAGGCCTTAGCCATAGAAGAAAAACAAGACAACTGCGTCAGCTCACCCTCTATTGCCCTACAGGAAAGTGAAAAGAAGTTCCTGTGAGACGCAAATGTCCGTGATAGGACAGGAAGATGAGGGAAGAGAAGAAGACCTGAAAAGGACAGCCACAACACCAGTAGAAGAAGAAGCAAAGGGGGGGGGGGGGGGTGTCAATAAAAAAATGAAAGCCGTTTACAACTCCCAGTAACGCCGAATTGGAGCGCAGCTCTTGAGGAGGAGGAGGGAAGGGCACTGAGGGGAGGGTATATTCCTCCTCCCTCCTCCTCCCTCGTGATCCTGCCTGCTACTCCTGAATGACACGGCTCCGGTTCGAAGCCGGCCGAGGGACAAGAGATAAAAGTTTTTAAAATCATTTTTCGGAGTAATGAAAATTCGGATTCGTCCCCCCTGCTCATCCTGCCTGCTCCCCTCCTTTCTCCTCCTCCCCTCATGGGAGTCACGTGATTTTGGGGGAGGGGGAGGGGGTCACGTGACCTGACTGTTACGCCGACGGCAACGGTGACACCGACGCCGATGGCGACGCCGACGGCGACGCCGCTCAAGCCGGAAACAGGCGCTTAAGAGCTGCGCTCTAAAAAAAGTTGGTATTCCAGCGATCGGACGTCTTTTCTCCTTTCGCTCATCACATTTTTTCTGTAAGTTCACCTGGTTCCACAATCTAAGGATGTACAACCAACTGGCTCAGCTCCTTATTGTGAGTGTGGGGGCCAGATGGCCAACCCCCAATATGTCGAGTGCCATTCTGGGAAGGGGGAAAGGGTTAATATATACTATACTTCGTTTCAGCTTCGGTCCGAGCGCAGCCAAAGCTACGTGTGGCCGGAGCCAATCACACGCCGGCAAAAGGTCACGCGATCTTGCCTACACTTTTGTATCACTCCGCTGCGCCGCTGGTCGTCCGCGCCGCCCGCGCTCGCCGAGTATTTCGTCCGCTACGGGTGTATCAACGGCATTGTCTGCTACAGGTTTAAAAAGTGCCCTTTCACGTTCTGAAATTTAGTCACAAGAAATGTCAGTACGTAGGCTGGCCGCTGGCGTCTGTGTCCGAGCTTTCGACCTGTTCGGCATTTCGGCATAGTTTCGAGATGTAAGTACACACTGCAAGGTGCCCGATGACCCGGGCGTTGATGCTTCTTTCTAATGTGTGGATATACCAGGGCTCGAGGCGCAGTCCTTTCCACCAGTTTCTCGGCGTTCACTGTGATCGCTAGGTAAAGGCATGCCCTGATTTTGCCGCGTATCTGTGAATTGTAGTGACCCGGACGCTTTTCTTGTTTGCAACGCATTCGCGGTACGACGCGGCCGGAGTCTTCTGCCGAATTTGAAAGTAGACATTCATCGCGACCGCTCGCGCCTGACGCCCAAACGTGCCTTTGCGAAATGACGTTCTGAAGCGATTTGGTGAGGAAAGCAGCGAAGCATATGATTCGGCCATTATGGGAATGAAATCACACAGAAGAACCGAGCGCGGCAGCCGTGTTGCCAGCGGATGTACGCGTTTTCACCAAACCACATGCATTTACATATATTAATGAAAACATAAACTTGAGATATTTCATTCCTTTCGTTGCAAATCATTCTCAGCAGTACACATATGGAATGCTGTGCAATGTTTATGCACAAAACTGCTATATTAAAAATATTACTTTTGCGGACTACTTTGTGGTGCGTAGGAATGCTCTTCTCGAAGTTGTGAATCGTCCCTCAGCCTTTGGCTGCGCTCGAACGGAAGCTGAAACGAAGTCTAGGACAAAAAGACTTTCAGCCTTTCCACTCTGGTGAAGAAGGAAGACCAGCGAAGCTGAACTATGATGGGACGACCTCAAGGACGACTTCTTGGACGACCTCACGGACGACGCCTAGAGGACGACGTCTAGGACGACGTCAAGGACGACCTCGAGGACGACGTCTAGGACGGTCTTAAAAACGACCTCTAAGACGACTTCGAGGACGACGTCTAGAGGACGACGCCTACGACGACCTCAGGGACGTCTAGGACGACCTCAAGGAGGACGCCTAGGACAACCTCAGGGACGACGTCTGGGACAACCTCAAGGACGACGTCTAGAAAACCTTAAAGACGACTTCTAGGACGACTTCTAGAACGAATTCGAGGACAACCTCTCGGGCGTCTAGGATGACCTTAAGGACGACAATGAGGACGTCTAGGACGACCTCAAAAATAACTTCTAGGATGATTTCGAGGACAACCTTAAGGACGACGTCTAAGACGACCTCAAGGACTACTTCTAGGACGACCTCGAGGCCGTTCTAAAAGTCGTCCTAAAAGTCGTGTTCGATGACGCCTAGGGGACGTCGTCCTCTAGGCGTCGTCCTAGAGGACGACTTCTAGGATGACGCCTAGAGAAATTCAGCCTTTCCACTCTGGTGAAAACCAGAGTGCAAAGACTGAAAAGGTTGCCGCCATCTATGAGCGCCGGTGGCAACCAGACAACCGGCAAGCCGGTTGTCTAGTTGCTGCCGTCGCTCGTAGATGGCGCTAGCTGTCCAGAGTTTTGTGTCGACACTTATTTGGTGATGGACACGAAACTGGGAAAACTAGCCTTTAATAGCTGTAAAAGCGAACAGCAATGGTGTTTTACGTTGCAAAGCAGCTGAGTGTTTCACCGACACCCAGATATTTCCTAAAAAAAGGATCTCGTGCTGTTTGCTTTTTGTAAAATATCCGTTTTGCCAGAGCCATCTTTAGGTTTAATTTATTCATACTACTACTTCTGGCTTGCGCCTAGTGTGATTATGAGATTCAAAATGTCACCATACAGCCAACGCGCTGGAATTTTTGAATACAACTAGAAACCAAGCACGTAATCGTTACTCTGTCGCTCAGTTCACTTGGGAGGTGTCCGAGTTCATTATGTCTCGAAGGAATTATTTTTTGTACGATAGTTTTTACTTTCCCGGCGATTTTTATTGCAGAACAACAAGAAACTACTTCAATCTTAACGGTTTCTAAGACTAAACGATCCTCGATCTAAAAAAAAACAGATTAGTGCCAAATATGTTCAAATGTCATAAGAGCAAATCTACATTTCCAGTGGAAATAAATGGACGACAAGAGGTCATAATGTATGGCGCATGCAGCACTCGAGGCATAGGAAAGGCAGCTCGCTGCCACGGGACACTTGCGGGTCGAGTTTCAGGGAGTCGCGGGCCGCGTATTTGAGACCCGTGGTCGCTCCAGTGTTTAGAGTGCTTCCATAGACCTTAGCCAAGGACTAAAGAATGAAGAGACCTTCCACTTCAAGGGAAGATAGAGGACAAGCGAAGCTGCTTCTTTACAACGTGTAGGGTGATGCCTAGAAGGCGACGTCTAGGACGACCTCGAGGACGACGCCTGAAGGACGACGCCTATGACGACCTCAGGGACGACTTCTAGGGCGACTTCAAGGACGACGTCTAGGACGATCTCAAGGACGAGTTTTAGGACGACCTCAAAGACGACCTATAGGAGGACGCCTAGAGAAATTCAGCCTTCTTGCCCTGGTGAAAACCAGAGTAAGGCTGGAAAGGTTGCCGCCATCTATGAGCGACGGCGGCAACCAGACAACCGGCAAACCGGTTGTCTTCTTTCCGTCATCGCTTATAGATGGCGGTAGCTGCCTGGAGTTTTGCGTCGACACGCTGCTTGTACGCGGACACGTTACTGGGGAAACTAGCCCTTAACAGCTCCGCTCTAAAATGAAATTAAATTGCGCGATTATCTCTTATTTTTATATACCTTTTATTAACACGAATGAACAGACTTCTTATAGGCTGGTTCTCGAAACGCGAGCCAAATCACTGCTTCAAAACGTATGCATCGCAGAGAAAAAAGGTTGTTGTCCTATTGATTTACAGCGAAGCTGTTTATGGCTAGGGTTCCGTGGATTTTTTAGTGTGCGTCAACGAAACCCCCATGTCTATGCTCGCACCGCCCCCTCTTTGTCGTGGTTTCAAGCGCTTGCGTGTCGAGTTTCCTTTTCTTCCGCCGGGCGGCGGTCCCTTCGCGCGTGTCTAGTTTCCTCCGGCTCCTCGGGGCGGCAATAGTCCTCTACATGTGTCTGCGTACCTTTCGTCACGGTGACTACCGATCGAGACAATGAATATGTTCGTACCTTTGTTAAAATGTTCCGTCACGTTGTGTCGTGTGCTAAACAGCTTCGCTGGTCATCCACCCCCACAAAGTGAAATGGCTCGTGATATTTTCTTTTTGCTAACGGGCCGATTTAGTAAAAGTAAAAACAATCGGTTTAATTAGGTTCTTAATTACCTTTGAGTGTTCACTTTTTCAATACTACCTTTACATGTTTTTTGTTTTTTTAACTTACTGGACATCATCGAAAACCACTTACTCAGTGCCCTGTAGAAACATATATGCCACGCGAAGCATTTTACAGCGTTCCGAAGAACACTTGCGTGTTTTTCAATTTCGGTTTGTTATCAAAATGCATCTTGTACAGTCTACGGAGCAGACGACGCGCTGGGGTGAGAGGTGAGAGGGCATTTCACTCTCCGCCATTTTTAATTGGATGGTCTATACGTGTGCCCCATCCTTAATTTTGTATGATGTATGAAGCAAAGAATCAAAGCTTATTCGGGTATTGCCTCTAAAATGACACAGCCATTTATTTCGCCGACTCGTGTTACAATTCCTTCACTTCTGCAAGGAAGGCAACGCGGTAGACGCACGCTTTGACTACGGGTCGAGGGACCGCGGAAGCAAAGATGCGCTCTGATGGGGAACAGAAGCCTACAGGGTCCTCTCAAAAGCTCTTCTGGCGTAAAAAACAATTGTATAAATAAATCAATAATTTGTGTGCAATGACACTTCTCGCAAACGTGTCTTTATTTGGTGAGTTTAACAATATGTGGCTGTAACTTTCAGGAAAAAAAGAACTTACGCCTCGAAAGGACCTTTTTTTTTTTAATGTACTGGGAGGTAGATGATAGGCGTCCTCTGCTTGACGCGCTGGTACTCAGAGCGGGCACAAAATAAAGCAAAAGCGTGAAAGCTCCTTTGAGCCGCTGTGAGTATACCAGCGTCAACCGCAAGGTGTTGGTTGTTTTCTTCCCTGTGCGTAGGAGAAAACTGTTTTCTCAGGATTAAGTTTTTTCCTAAAACCGACCTTGATAAAAATTAGTTTGATAAATGAACCACTTAGAGACATCTCTGTGAAAAGTTTCATTGCACCCCGTTCGTTCGTTTATTCATACAATTTTTTTACGTCCGAATAGCTCGTGAGAAACCCGTACAAATCGAGTGTATTTTTTCAAAACCTTGTAAAACGATGTAAATGCAATTATTGTAAAGATTCAAGCTAGCTGGACAAGAATAATGATAATATTCCCTGGAGAGGGGGAACAAGGGGGATCGAGGACAAGCACAAATCTCCAAATACAGATAGGTGACAAATGCGCGACTGCAAAAGTCCGCCTGGTCCTGGCATCGAAGCTAGCTGTGTTTGGAGATCTGTGTTTGTCCTTTGTCTCCCTTGTTCCTCTTCTCCAGGGATTAATATCATTATTCTTGTCTAGCTCGCTTGCACCTTTGCATTTAATTGCATTATCAACATAACCTTAAAATGCGGGCCGTTCACCCTTGTTGGTGTTGGACTGCAGCAGTTGTTAAGACCCGTTTGTTCTACTGATGTCTAACTCCTGATTAGCTCAGTTGGTAGAGCATTCTACTGGAAATGGAGAGGTCCCTCGTTCAATACCAGGACCAGGAGGATATTTTCAGTCGCGCACCGTCACCTATGTTTATCCTTTGTCCCCTTTGTTCCTCTTCTACGCGAATTATTATCAGCATTGTAAAATGCTGCTCAGGCAAAAGTTCCATAGTTGCTTATTTGCCTCGAAATTGGCCCAACACATCAATACACACATCTCTACTAGTAACCCAAATTACATGCAACAATACCATTTTTTCTTTTTTTTGCAACAGTATGCCGCAAAAAAAAAAAAAAAAATGTGGGCAGTATGCAGCTTCTTCCCGACGGGTTAAAAACGGGTTACAAGAAGTTTCGTGACGTGAAATGAATGCTAGGAAAGCTTGTGCAAGTAGAACAAAAAATTAATAACAAGCGCCATACTATGCGTTTAGTCTGCTTGCTCGATATGCAAGTGTTAAAAACATGTGGTCAACCCATTGAAAAGGGCGTGCAGATTTGAATATTGGTTCTTGCATCTCTTCTGTAGTTTTTTTCAATTGCTATTTTTTTTTATAAATAGTATATAACATGCCGTGAACAGTAAAGTTTGGGTATCCTAAAAAATTGTTTAGGTAGAGTAGCTAAAAACCGCCGGATCTCCCTTTTTACTTTACTCTTTCCTATATAAAAGCGCGCCTGTAATTTATTTGCTTACTTCATTATGGTTATCTTCTTTTTTGAAAAATATTTTCAGCGGCCGGCTTCTCATAAATTGTTTAGATAATTGCTTTAAAAGTATTTTAAAAGTATTACGTCTAAGAATACACGGTCGACAAGCTGCGACATTCAATAGCGTTTTTGATCTTTCGATTCCTCCTACGACTGTGCAGGTCGGCTGACACATGTATATCTCCAGGTTTATAATCTGCCTAAGATTTCTTCCTTCTTGTTCCCAAATTAAACTTCAATGGAGAGTCAGTGCCTGCCCCGTCCAGTGTGCTTATTTTCTACTTCGTCAACTTATACCAACAGACTTAGTTCTTGAGTTCGTTTAAAATTTTGCTAAACTTTCATCACGTCTTCTCATCACTTCGGATTGAAACAGCCACCGTGAACAACATTGGTCATCTTGTTTCTTAAAGACAACTTTAGGCTTTAAAAACCAGCGCCCAAGTACACATTATATTTTTTCCTAACATCAAACATCCTTGCTTCCCTTACGTCGGCGTCTGTCGTGACGAGGTATATTAAAAGAAGGTGCCTTCAAAAGTAGCTGATTTAATCACTTCGTCATTTAACTTCGTTTCAGTGAGAGCAACAACGCGAGCAAAGCAGGATTATCAAAGAGGAGATATCGTCGCGTTTTGATAGTATACGCTCCGAACAGTGGCGTACAATAAATTTTAAGATTTAATTTCTGGAGGACAAAGAGGAGCAGAGGGTACATGGGTCTTAAGAGACTGCAAAGTAAATAAAGCACACTGGGGATCTAGGCGAAGCATTTGGCGTTCAAAAGAGATGAACATGTCGTGGTTCAGCATTACCGGTGGTAACCAGTGGGACAGTAGCTATGGCATTCTAGTCCTAAACATATACGTCTGCATTCAAAAAAAAAAAAGTTTATCAAAACGCAAGCGTACTTTGTCTCCAGCATTCTTCGCATTGACAGAAAATTGGGGACGATTTCTACGCTTGGTCCTAACCGCCTTCAATTTGTCAGACTAAACTTGGTGCTCAAATTGAAATCGTTTGAAAAAACACTTCCAACTTCTTTTTCATTTAACATTTTGCTTTTTTTCGCCCTTTTATAGTTAATTTAAAAAAAATGGCCAACTCGATGTGCCCTGTAAATGCTATCTACTTTTAAACGCATTTTAGATTCACTAAATTCCTTTGTGAACTTCTCAGAACGCACCGATTCTTCGCGTTCACCTGTCTCTTTCACACTGGAAATTATAAGGTTTTTTCTACTTGATCATTTCTTGAAATAATCAACATCATCCTGAATACGAGACACGACATCCTCACGTTGCCGAGTCACGTACAGTGATTTCCCTACACACTCCTATTCTCAGTGCCCCCCCCCCCCCCCCTTCTCTAAACATTTAGACCTCCCCCCCTAATATTAATTCCCGGGGAACCCCTGGTCACGTATTTCGTTCCTAGTTGCAATCACGGCTGCGCACACCTTTAACTCGTGGACGCGTGATTACTTTCTAACGCAGAAACTATCTTTTCTAGTTACTTCATTGCCACACCAGTATTTTTGTTGCTGTCCTCGAGGTCTTTCATACTGCTCAGCCTTGCGGCTTGACCGATATCAGGCTTTGTAACTTTGGTTACAAGTTACGTAAGCTGTTCCTCCTGCGCGTTTGTCACAGCACCGGAATTTGGTTCAATATCACCACAGCACCCCGAGAATAAAGAACGGCAGCGTACGGAGGTCGTAAGTTATTGGGCACTTTTTCTAAGGCGCACGACACTTCTTTTACCAGAGAGAGGCTATTGAAAAGGCCACATTCGGCACATTTTAAATAACTATCTCGAAGCATTAAGCCCCGTGAATATGGCATGCCGGCCATGTCGCGCCCCCGCGTTCAAGTGGTAGCTGAGTTTTTTTTTAAATGATTCAAAACTTATGAGCGATTTTCGGAAAATTTCACCGATACACTGGTAGCTGACAAAGCCTACGAGTACCGGGGCCTCAACGGCTCAAACTAGCAAGAACAGGCCCCATTTTCTTATTTAAAGTTTCAGAAAATCGCCTCTTAATTTTGAATAAGATTACGATTAGTTGAGAAATTTTCGCATCTGGTTCTGAACGCTGGCGCTACATTCTGGCGGAATCTGAAATTTCGGCTATGCCTACTTCATATTTTTGCGACGAAAAAAAATATCGATAACAAATTTTCTAGGAGGGGGACACGCGCTGTACGTTATCTTGTTTAGTGCCCGTTTTCCCTGACTCATGCGATTTTCACGCAAGGCTTTCGGGTACTTAAATAAAATAATTAAACGAATAAACAGGCGCTTTTGATATTGCCAGAGGACAAACGCGTGTTCTTATTACTTTATACGCTTCCTTTTTTTCAGGAATAGTTTTTAAAACATTTATAGTTTTAGTGACCGAAAACTTAAGAAACCAGGGCGTGTCAAGTTCCACGTCACCTTATAATTAGTCCACAATCAATCAAAGTGCGGTATTAACCGATGAGCACGCCGAATAACATATCACGAAGTGAGAAACGCGAAGAAAATGCGGAGCGCAAGTTGGTCTGCTTCTTCCACAGGGGTTGCAATGATGTCAGAAAGACGCCGAACTCCTATTGGCCAAGTGAAAAAAAAAATAGTGAGTACACTTCAATCATCTAGCATTGAGGCCTACCCTCCATCCTTTCAGTCACAGCCAATCAGAGCTCGGTATCGTTCTGACGTCACTGCAACTCCTGCGCCAAAAGCAGACGACTCGCTCCCCACCAAGCCCCGACGTTCTCAAGCGGACAGTGAGCATGACCACACAAACGTAATTCGTAACATCTGCTAAGGCTTCGGCATAACCTCCTAAATAAGAGCGCCATGGTCGCGGGTAGAATTTGGCCCCGGCAGTGGTCCGAGGGTGTTGTTGCTGCCCACTCACATTGACCATCCTCGGCCCTCCCGTCAAGTGCTGGGTGTCCGGCACAACTTGCCACCGGAAGAAAGGGAAGACAAAGAGCATCGACATCTTCGCCGTCGCCACGTCTATGGGAAAGCTGTCGTTGTCGTGGAAGGGAAAGCCCTGGAGGTTCAGTTCCGTCATCACCCGCCGGTAGTCCTCTCGCTGAGTCTTGCCCCGATCGACTGTGGATAGCATCCACTACTCAAGAACACGAAGACAACAGAGAAAGAGCGAAGACGAAAACGAAACTAAGACGAAAATAAAGACAATATGAAATGAAATAAAAACGACAGAGTGAAAGACGAAACGATGTCGAAAACGAAGATAGAGTTCCAGCAGAAATAATTAGTCATTAGTCATTTTTACTCAAGAACGTTCATAAAAGCATACAGGAGCCAACAATGGCTTCTGTTACACCGCCCAACGAAAAGTTAAAAAAAAAAAAAAATGTGATAAAATGCCCGAGAACAAAAGCAGTTAAGTGTTGCGCAAAAAAAGAGTCGTTCGCAACAGCGAGGTTGAAGCAGTTCGGAAACCCCAAAATCTAAATGAGAATTATAAAACATAGTTGATATTCACTAGATATAAACATTGTTAGGTGACATATCTGTCAGAAAGATAAAATCCTATCAGTGTATACGGCTGTCTCAGTGAGATAGCCTGCAAAATTTCAAAAGGGAAATGTTTAAAGACATTTGTCACGTAACATTCGCGTGTATACTTGCCGTATTGTGGACAAACTAAATTTTAAGTCTCGAAAACAAAACAATCAAAATTAAGTTTTTTTTTAATCGTTTGATTAAAATTAGCGTAGGACAACGGTTGGAATAAATAGTACACGGAGACATGGCAATTTTAAATAGTGAAACAAGTCAGTACCGTCAGAGATTAGCATTCCATAAGATACACTTTTCAATATATGCTTTTAAGCTACAATCTATTTTGTTGTGTCAGTAGCCAGAACGGTTTCCAAACACCGTGACTTCACGGCGTCACATGATGTCAGGGAGTCACGTGGCGGCATGATGTCATGTAATGTCACAGTCCTTCCATGACGGTTCTTCGTAACAATTCTTTATAACGGTTTTTTATTATCTCTTTTTATAAAATCGCGGTTGATACAACACATTGTGTGCTAAACAAAATTTGGCAATGTGCAAAACTGGGGCTCTCTTAGCGGATGAGGCGAATTCTGGCGAACGACTGCCAACAAAGGGCTGAGTTTCGGTTTTTGCATCCTAGAAGCGTTGCCACATAGCTACATTAGTTTTATCGTCGTTCAGAGGCAATATTTTGTTTTTTCTTCTTCGAACGACAGAGCTCAAACCTGGGTCGGGGCAGTTATGGTGGCTAGATCCCCCATAGTGCCGTGGTAGTCGGATATTCTTGGTCTTGAGATCGACCTAGAGGTGGCGCGACTGTCACGCTATCATCGTCATCATCGTATAACCTGTTGTGCGAGGTGCTGATTTTCGGCGCACAGGTACTTTGACATGACCGTCACTTGGCACAACACTTATTATAGCAAAAAGAGTTGGCATAGCGAAACCAGGTGGAAACTTAGTTTGGGCGGCGTAACTAAATGGGAACTGGTTTTGACCGTCAAAGGCTGTCAAAGGCAAGTCATCGTGGGAGGTGCACACTTTACAGGTAGGATGGGGCCAGTGGACGGTACTTCCAGTTGACGGTACTTCCAGTTTGAACCACTTTGCGATAGGTGGCTCTAAAGCCGAGAAGAAAAAAAAATTGTTGTCTACAGAACTCGGGGTGTCAGCGTTTCCACATCCAAAAGGAGGCTGATCAAGAAAGAAAGCACACCACATAAACTTCCATGCTCAAACGTCGATTCTCCAGTGATTCCGAGTTTCATTGTTGTTTTCTTTAGATTTATATTTGTCACTTGTTTACCGTTCGAATCTTTCTTCATGAAGTACAGATTGCGTGCCATACTTGTCTAGAAATATCATCGACACGTACGATGGGGACGAAACTTCTTTGGAGGGCATTCCTTCAACGAAATTGGCACTGCATACCCGCGAGTGTGGGATGGCATTTCAGTTCGTCCCATCGGCGCTGACACATGTAGGCGTTACTGGTACGAAAACAAACGCAGAGCGCAAAGCGGCAGTGTAGAATATGTCAGCCATGCCGACACAGTGGCAGACATGATCGGGAGATCAAATTTCTCGCGTCGTACGGCACGGCTCCATCGTTGTCGCTGTCCCACAAAACATCGGCGAGGTGAAAAACTGTGAAACTTTGTCTCCACGAGATATGACGCATAACTATTGAAGCACTTAATGACGCAGCACGGGCAGCACTTCATGCTGTGAACCCAGCGCAACCGCACCACTCCGACTTCAATGCGTACCAACGTACGCGGCGTGGTTTCGGTTTCGTTTTCTCTGGGGGTTCTCACAGCCTACCTTCGGTACCGGCCGCGTGGCGGCACCCACTCATGTTTACAAACAAACCGGAGCATCCCTAGCGGACGCCACCGGCGCCGCGCATGCGCGATGGGGGTGTGGGCAAGAAGCTCGCCGTCGCCCATAAACAAACCATTGAAATACGATGTTATCGGCGTCGGTGTGAGTACCCCTGCCCTTTTTCGCGTTCGAATTGTTGATTCTCCGTCTTCCTGGCAATGTCTGACTAGTTGAGCGGCCTCAGCGAAATGGACTTCTTCCAAAACCGACGCGCCCCATCGCGGCGAACTACCACGCAGTGCACTCTGGGAACTAGTTGGCCGCTCAGTTTCGGTTTCGACTGAGCAGCTTCATCTCATGCTATCACGCCGCGACCGAAGGCGCTGCTTGCGTTTTCGATTATCTGACTTTTCACAAACGTACAATACACTCATTCTCGAGCGATACAAAACGAAGACCGGGGCACTTTTCTTGGTTCCCGAAACACCGGATATTATGAGTGCGTATGCAACCGTAGTAAGACGTGGCTTAGTCACCTCACCCCACGAGTGCATCTTTCAGTTCAATTTCAATAATCCCGTCTAGTACCAGTGAACAACAACTGAAATTTGTTCATCTGGAGCCTTTCACCTATTTTGATTGCCAAACGTCCGCTTTTTGTTACTTCATTGGGCAAAAAGCAAGCCGCATTCTCACAGGAGTATCAAAGTTGAGCCCAGCGTTGACGCATGAACTTTAAAGGAAACGCCATAAATTCGACCTCTCTTCTGCACAAAAGTTACTATGATGTCTTCCTCGTGTCATCATATATCTCCCACTCAAATTTTATGCTGATAGAAGATTAAGTTTTCGCAAACGCTGAGATCGGCGAGCTACGACGGAGGCCCTAACAAGCGTCCCCTACTCCTCGCTAAGCCTTTTTGGACGAGCTTTTACTGACGCCCAAGATCTGTGCCTGAACGGTGTGTCTGAAATTATCTCGACGTATTCAGGCAGGAAGAAAGCAAACACATAACAAATATTTTGGCCATTAGCAACTGTCAAACGCGCTTTGAATAATTTCGTTCGTTTGGCGCACCGCATAGAGGTTCATGCCCGTCCGGCGCACTCCCGGCGAACGGTGCGACAATCTTCACAAAAGTGCTCGACTTTTGCCTTCTAAAAATGGTCTGTATGTGCGAATGTGCCTATATGATTGCAGGATAACTTTATGCGCACACGCCATGTTGAACATTAGAGGAATGCCAAGCGGGTGGGGACCTCACTTCGTGCAGTGCCGCAGGTCAGTACAGATAAGAGATAAGAAGTGTGTTAAAATTGAGCTTTTCAATGGCGCCTCCGAGTTTTACCTCGCGTACTCAGGCGTATTAAGAAAAGCAGTAATTGCAAAAAGTGATATTTCGTCTATGGACGCACGAAACAAACAAACTTTCTGATCAACAACACTAAAGTAAAGGCCCGAGCTCGATGCATGCATACTTATTGGTTGCTACAGCTTGTTGATTCGTACACAAGCAAGCTCCCCGAGCTTCGCAGCGTCGAGATTCCCAGCACTGGCTCGTCCACATACCTCGATTGGAACGCTAACAGAAAGGCTCAAGTACAAAAATACAACAAGCATGAGTTAAGACAAACTATACGTCTCGGGCTTGTCTAAAGCTTTGAGGTCTGGTCATTTAGGTTAGTTTAGAGACCACAAATGACGCTCTCGGGACCAGAAAACATGAGATAACGGCCGTTAATAGCCCACGCTCTGTGTGTAATCTCTTGTCGACGCGTCGATCGAAACCGAAACCGTGCCACCCTCCTCCCTGGCTGGCCAACTAGTTCCCAGAGTGCAACGCGCGCCGTGTTGCATGTAGGGCTTTATGGAAGTAGTCTATTAGCGAGGCTCAATACACCGCAAAACTTGGCGTGAACAATGTGACATGCGGCGATTCATTCCGCTTGGACGCCACAGAATGTACGCTGAAGTCTGATTCGCATAATGAGATTTTGCTCGCAATTTTCGGTCGCGAAGTCGCTCGGGCTGCAAAAGCGTGAATCGTAGCTGAGATGGTCGACGTCGATACTGAAAATCTCAAGCAGAATCGGACCAAGTGAATCAGGCATAACAAGTAGGTGACGGCAACTGGTAACAATGATCAACATATCCTTGTATCTACTGTTTATATCCAACCTGCTTACCAAGCTTCAAACTTAAGTATTTTGAGGCCTGCACTTCTTATCGCAAGTACCGGGCCCACGTTTGGTCTACGGACCTCTGTCGTCTAAAAGAGCAGACGACAAGCAGAAACGTTCGAAAGAGCAGACGACATTTCTAACGATCAGGCGGCCGTTTGAACTTGAAGACGCACTGAACGTAGTCGCAGGTGGTCCGTACAACTTGACGGTTTTCCGGCGTGTATGTTGGAACAAAACAAATAACTCTGATGACCGCAAGCATCCGTGAATTCAACCCAAAGTGCTTCCCGCCCAAGCAATCGTTGTCCGACGGCGTCTGCTTTTCCCTTTTCACGGCACATATCCAGATTCTCGGACGAACCGACCGCGTAAAAACTGACCTTGAAACCTTTCTCGACACTTTTGGTACGGCCCCAGTCGCGGCGTTTTGACGAGAAGGCAGGTTTTTGTCTGGTTCCTTTCAAAACAACGCAGGAATACACGTCTCACATGGGGCCTTCCGCCCACAGCCCCAGACCGGAAGTGCGCCTGACGCTCTACCACCGCGCCGTGACGTAACAGAGATGAGTTCGTGTATAGGCTATCCAAGTCCACAGGCGAGACGCTGAAGATTTTTGCGTGAATTTTGCCGCACGGTGTCGTTAGGAAAACAGTTTTAGGGAAAAATAGCGTGGTTTCGCGGTGCTGCTTGGTGCTTTTGTGAATGTCGAAATGTGTTACGGGCCTACGGCCAAAATATAAACACTCGCTCGCATGAATGCGTCGTCAGTTCCGTGTCACATGCTGGCAAGCAGGGATCCCCACGGCGGATGCATTTCCGGGTCAACTGCACTACTTATATGAAATAATTGCTTCTTAGAACGTTAGATCTCTTCATTGGCGTGGGAATGCACCAAAACAAAGAATACCGAGCTCGATACTTACATAAATGGCTACTGTGAGTTGCCAAATCGCTGTTTCTAAGCATGTTTTATTTCGTTTTTGCACAATTTTAGTCGCGCGCAAATATTAACGAGCATTGAGAGAAGTTAATGGTTATCAAAAATTCCTTCGTTGGCGCTAGCCTCTATGAGTAAGAAAGTCACTGCCGCTGCAGCCGATGTTTGCCTTTATAAAGTGTCGTTGTTTAGGTCGGTTTTTTGGTATCGCAAGAGTTCGACTACGTTGCGATGAGGAAGGTGCGTCTTTTCTAGTTACGATTCGCCAACTGTTCGTTGGCTCGGCAACCGAGGCAAGTGAAACGATCTGTTCTACAAAGTGTGTCGCGAATGAAATAAAATTGTGTGAGCGAGCAACGCGGCAATGCGCGTGCTATTAAAGATACTCTTCTCGGTAGTTTGCGTTCACTCGCTTCGATGTTCTTGAGGAGGGCCGCGGATGCCAGGAGGCTAATATTTAAAATGTCTGGTTAAATCTTATTTTGGAACGTAGTAGACTTTTTGAGACTGAAGCAAGCAACCCGCATCACGACGTGGGTAGCATTGGCAGGAGCGGCGCTCTTTTACTGAGGCGAGCTAGAGACTCTCACCAGAATTTCCGACAACCCTCCGGCCCATACCTAGACAAGACTACGTCTGGACAGTTAATAGGTTAACCTTCAGGTTCTTTGAGTTATGCTGTAGTCTTGTTAAATGCTTTTGTCGTATAACTGAAGTTCCAATTCGAAAAAAATCGAGTAAGCAAAAATTTTTTTTTTTTTTTTATTTTTGGTGTTTGTACTCTTTGTATGACCCGAAAAAAAAAGGCGGGTGGGGGGGGGGGGGGGGGCAGATAATATGTGCATTTTAGGGACGTTGTTAGGACCCAGGCTCATGCTGCAAACAACTTCAGCCTTCTTGTGATTGTCATCGAGACGATTATAAAATTTAATCAATACCTTAAAAATGACCCGTTTTAAAGTATTCTCGTTTATATATTTCTGCACATGTCACAGCTTCAAATTTCAATGGAACTGCAATATGCCATATATAACATAGTGAAAATTGAAAAATAATGGAGATTTATAAATTCTTTTATGATGCGACTGGAGATCAATCATTTGAAAAATTAATCGATTTATTAGTCAACTAAAAGGTAGCGATCGGTCGGGTTAATTTTCTTAGTCAACCCTCAGCCCTCACGAAGATTCATTATTTTATGAATACCGTGGGCCTGCGTCAAAGAAAAGAGATGTGTAGGACCTGTGGTTCTATATATACGCCTCAAGTACTGAGATTATGAAAGCACCCGACGTGATATTTCTCGCTTTGCTGAATTCCCACGCTTGTGAAACAGTACTATATACAGCCTTTATCAAAAGCAGTAAAACAAAAGAACAAACATTTATTAATGAGGCCGGAAACATGCCTTCGCCGTCGAGATCCATGCTTCTCGCCCTGCGCCCGCAGCAGATGACGCCGTGGTATCCACGCTTGTTTTCGGCCGCGCGGTGGCGACAGGGGTTCGATCTCGAGGCGAATAGCCACTGAGCTGCGTAGCACAGGTATTGGCGATTTGCTTCACGTGTTTTAGAGCGCAGCTCTTAGGCGCCCGTGTCCGGCTTGAGCGGCGTCGGCGTCGCCGTCGGCGTAACCACGCGGTGCATTATGTAACGCGTGACGTCACTGGTGACGTCATCAGTGATATCATCGCCATCGTCATCGTCACTGATGACATCAGTGACCCCATCGTTATCGTCACTGATGACATCATCAGTGACGCCATCGGCATCGTAACTGATGCCGTCATCAGTGACGTCATCGGTATCCGCATCGTCATCGCCATTGGCACGGATGACGTCATCAGTGACGTAATTGATGACGTCATCGGCATCGTCACTGATGGCGTTACTGATGACGTCACTAGTGATGATGACGTCAACACTGACGTCATTGGTGACGTCATTTATGACGCCATCGTCGTCACCTCACAGGGATCACGTGACCCCGTGAAGTCACGTGACCGAGGTGACGTCACATGACCCCCGTGAGGTCACGTGACCCTCGTTAGGTGACGGCGACGCCGCTCGGAAGGAGGAGTAGCAGAGTGGATGAGGATGTGAGGAGGAGGGAGGAGAAATATACCTTCCCCTCAGTACCCTTCTTTCCCCCTTCTCAAGAGCTGCGCTCCAATTCGGCGTTACAGAGAGTAGTAAACGGCTTTCATTTACAACTCCCTCCCCCTCACGTCCTGAGCTCCGAGCACAGGTATTGGCGATTTGCATCACGTGTTTTTGAACCTACTTTCACGGCTTGGTATTTAGACCGCCAGCCACTGTGAATATTAGATTCGCTCGAGAAGGCTGGCGAGCGATTAACCTGCCGCCACAACTTTCAGTTCTAGCCGCTGGGTGCTGTCGATTTCGCTGGAGTCGCTAATACACTGTAGGCATTGCGCTTCTGCCAAAATATCCGAGTCCTTTAATTCTCTCATTGAGAGCTGTGCTTCAGGAGCAAACGATGTTCATCAGACGCAGCGTTAGACAGTCTCGAGCGAACTGATGCGAACACACGGGAGCAATATGCTATCTGAGATGCAGCATTCTACTTTCCTTAATTAGGATAGCGATGAACTGGTTTCTTGGGCAGGGTCAACCGCCAATGAACTGAAATGGACGTCTTGTCTTCGGCAACGTCAGATTGCTCTGTCGGGTCACCAATAGCCTTCTGTTCAGCTGGTTTGGGCATCGATCGTGCTCACCGGTGGTGTATGAGCCGTGCTTGCTGCACTTTCTCGCTTATGAAATTGATCCACGTGATACCTCAGTTGCCACCTCCGGTTGACGTTTCAACTGTGCCCATGTGAGAACCAGTCTTTTCTTTTACCGTTTCTGGGGGCCACCCTTCTCCCCCACCGAAGTTGCGAGCCCAAATGGAGTCGCCCAGGCCACTCTTGTGTGGAGAGTCTTTGGGCACATCCAGAAGACAGGCATCCAGGCAAGAACAAATTTGGTACCCCAGAAGCCTCCGGGATGGAAAACTTGTGTCCGTCAGTGGAGTCCTACGGCAGTGAACAAACAGCTGAGCGAAGGCACGTAGAAAACTACAAGACTGGAGTTCCTTGAAATCATCTATGATGGTGCGCACGGCTCTTGCCGCGAGGCCGCTTGATTGTGGGTGATATGGCGCCGTATCAAGTGCTTCACATTGTTGCTTGACAGGAACTTGGAAAACGCCTCTGACGTAAACTAAGTGCCACTTTCACTTACGATTGTTTTGGGTGTGCCAAGCCGGCTGGAAATCTCTTGTAGTGCCGTGGTTTTGGGGCTGTCGTGGCGTGTTGCAAAGCGAGGGCCTCTATCTACTTCGAGTGCGAATCAACTGAAGTATGGCACCGTTACTGGACCCACGAAATCCATGTGAACACGGGACCAGTTCTCATGACCCTCAGGCCAGTTAACGAGGATCTTCGCCGGCGGCATCGAATTTGCTTTTAGACAAATGCGACAATAACTAGCCAGACGTTCAATCTCACTGTCAAGTTTAGGCCACCATATACGATCGTACGTGCAACTGACTTCAGTGCTGAGGTTCCTTGATACGTCTTGTGAAGAAGTGCTCTGGTCTCACGCAGCCTCAGGAACGACGACTCTGTGGCCCCAGTTTATGAGACCTTGAGCAACGGCCATATTGAGGCCCCTTGAAGAATGCGCTTGCATACGTGGATGAGATTATTTTCGCTCATGTGGTAAACGTTGAAGTATGTATACTTTACGGTCCTAAGGACTTCGTCCTCTGCAGTAAGTTAACGCAGCACTTGTCACCAAAGATGAGTTCCGTCGAACGGTTTAAGTGAAAGTATATACTCTGAAAGCTCATTGGTCGCTTCTTCGGAAATCTCTTTTGGAAGTCAACTGGGTGCGTCAGCTTTCTGGTTGTCTGACCTGGGTTTGTACTCCATCTTGTAGTTGTATGTTTGCGGCAGTGTTTACCAGCGCTGGATTCGAGCCCCGGCTATGACTGGTGTTGGGCGGTTCTCGACGTCCAACAAGGGGCTTGTGATCTGCCACAAAAAATAAACGATCGCCGAAGTAGACAGTCGCGAAACTTCGACATTCCGAAGACCAACGCCAATGCTTCACGCTCTAGTTGCTAATGGTTATCTCGGCTTTTGATAGTGTACGGGATCAGAATCCAATAGACGACATGCGAAACTGCTCGGTGGTCTGGCAGCACTGTGGACGCGGCCATCTTGGTAGCGTCAAGTATCTTGAGTTTCGGTTTCTCAGCATTTCCAGGGCATGGACGCTCTGCCAATAAATGCGATTCGCAAATTTTATTGTTTTCTGACTTCCGATCACCCAACGTGGACAAAGAACTAGGCCGTCATGCTTTTCATCTCTGAGAACACTTTGAATTATATTTTTGATGCGAATACGCATGAAGTCGTACTGTTTAGTGGTAGACTGCTCCAAGCCAATACATGCGACTTAAGGTTAGCTTTTGCTTGAAACCCCATGGCCACCGCCTTTATTACCATGGCCGCTAACGCCGCCAAGCGCCTGCTGCAGCCGCGGTGGCGCCACCAGTCAGACTATAACATTCCTTACCCTCAAGAAAAACAGTACCAGGAACCACGGCAGAGTTCAACACGAGCTACGGTTAATAACGCGACACGAGTCTTCTGTTTCGGGTTGACCGTGTGAGCCTCCAGAGCGCTGCGTTAGCTGTTTAGCCCCCATTGCCGCTGCCTCCCATGCTGGTCACGATCTTTACTGCTTTATCCAGTGTTAGTTCAGGCTCTTTTAGCAAACGCTTCCTCATTGCGTCGTCGACGATGCCGTGGACCATCCTGTTCCGCAAGTCATTGTCCAGCTCAACGCCAAAATCGCAGGGTGCCGCCAACTGACGCAGTCCTGCCAAAAAGTCCTTGACTGGCTCACCATCCTGCTGTCCTCTGGAGTAGAACAGGTAGCACTGAACAATAACCGATAGTCTTGACGCGTAGTGGTCGGTCAGCACCGCCAAACATTCGCCGAGAGGAACACCGCTAGGCTTCCGTGGGGCCAGTAGCCTACGCAGCAGCGAGTACGTTGCTCGTCCACAGTGACTCAGGAAGACTGCTCACCGTCTTGCCTTTTCGACTTGGTTAGCAATAAAGTACTACTCCAGGATCTCAACGTATTCGCTCCAGTCCTCCTTGCCGTCCCCGGCGAACGGCGCCAACTTCGGCATCTTGGGGACGGCGCTTGGCGGTTGCTCGCGGCCCAGGAAAAAAAACAACGAAACTTGCCTAACTCATTTTAGTGGTTAATTCTCGTCGCCAATTGTTAAGTTCGTTCAACACAACATTTAATACATGTTAGATTACAGACAACCAGCCGGCCACCTTGGCCCGCAACGCAACTGCTTGAACCCCATGGCCACCGCCTTTATTACCATGGCCGCTAATGCCGCCAAGCTCCCGCCGCAGCCGCGGTGGCGCTACCAGTCAGACTATAACAAATATCAAATAATATTTTATCAGAAAACTCTCCTGTTTAGTTTTAGATGTGTTTTACAAACCTCGTTTATCGACGAAGTGTATACAAATTGCTGCAAAGCAATGATACTGTTTTCTGGTTTTCAAAAGAAATTAAATTATTTTAATATATGACATTAAAATGAGGGCTTTGTGGTGCTTTCAGCTTTTATTGTTCCCTGTTAACAATATGAATCTTCAATTATGGTTGGTGGCGTAGATGATTAAAGCTGTCATCTTTTTCCTTTGTCTCGTCCGCATGCATTCCCTTAGCGAAAACTAAGACGTTTGAAATATACCACATTCTAATTTGAGTGTATTTGAAGTACAGTTCATAGTTGTAAGTACACAATAAATATACCAAAAATATACTTTTTTTTACTTAGTACTAAAATATATTTCTGAAAATCTTTTAAAAATACCTTTATTTAAACTACATTTGAAGTTCCTTTCATGCTTTCTGAAATATGTAAATACTAAATTAGTAGGCCCAAAACACCTTTCACATAGAATTTTTTAAAGTATTATTTATTTCATGCAAAATATACTCCAACCCTAATAAAAATGCAGCGATGAAAAATTTGTGCAGGATACTCTTAAAATACCTCGAAATCGTAAATACTGTTTTGTTATGCTCTAAGTATCTTTTGAGTGCAATACTTTGGTAGTCTGACTTAAACTACCAAAGTATTGAAAGGCTTGCCTATCAGAAGTTCACTTCAAGCATATTTGGAGTACACTGAAGCGCCTAAACACAACACTTGATTAGTTTGTCAAATGAGTTCTGCAGCATCGCACTGATAAATCAGACCAGTTTATGTTATAGTTTCCTTTTTTCTATCAAGAACACACGATGAGTTTCTTGCGCAACAATCACAAACGGGGTTCGGGAACTACAACCACAACGCTTGCTGATGCTGGAAAGCTTCAGCAAGTGCTGTGAGCAGATATGTTTGGCGTGTAATTGTCGTTAGCACAATGTTAGTTCACTAAATGCGTATAATCACCATTGTACGTGATGTGAGTAGTGACTTTAATATAGTGATCGACGTTAATGACCATATTAAATTGTCAACTTGTAAAGAAAAGCAAAATAACTACTTTAAAGTGAAGAAACTAGCTTGACTCGCTTCATCCTGGGTGGTGCTACGCAAAGAAGCAATAACACTTTTTCTAGGAGCCAATTTAATGGATATTGTTTTAGTGACTGCGCCGAATTATTATTGGCTGTATTAAATGCTTGTAGTAAGAGATATCGTCCACGAACTTCAAAACACTGTTTCCCCTTTGACAGACTCCCGAGGAGAATATCGAATACTTGGAACCTTAATGCAGAGCTGGTCACCGGCCAAATGATTACCTTCAATATGTAGGCTATATAAGGCTCTAGAGCAGTCAACGAGGCTGTCATTCAGGTGTTCAATGCGTCAATGTGTTTGTGTTTGTGTTCTTTTCTAATGGTTATTTGTGGGATGTATTTAGCAGTCCCTTCGAATACCGCACGGACACATCTACTAACAAAATCCCCCCCCAAAAATGTGTAGCTGGTTTTTAGTGCAGAAATGGCAACTTGGAGGGGCAAGGAATTATATTTTTGGTATATCAAAAATCTTTTCTGATTAATATTTATTATATATTTTGAATACCTTTCTAACGTATTTCGAATGGGGACAAAATAATACAGAATGAATACAAAATGAATATTCGTATTCAATATATTTCAAGTTCGTTTCAAGTACGGCCTCTTTTTGCTAAGGGTTGAGCTGCTTGCGCATCAAGAAAAACACAGACCGGCACTACAAAGTGCCTAAAAATAAAAATAAATAAAAACGTTTAGAACCAACTTTGGTACAACCTTGTGAAAAGATTAGGGCCGAGTTCAATAGTTATAAATGGCTTCACGCTGCGCGACAACGTCCGCATGTTACTTCGCGTTGTAACCGATTGTTTTTGTCAGAACCTGCGTCTTAAGTAACAAATAAAAATAATAAAAAAAATTGTGAACCCTGTTCACGTTCGCGTTCACGTCACGCACGAATCGATGTTTTATCGCTGCACCCGCAGCGGAACGCAGCAACGCGTTGGCATTGCATCTCCCGCACGAAGCGCGATCGCTTGTTTAGTTGGGGTCTTTGCCGGTCGGGTCCCTGGTTTCGTTTTCTCGCCACTACCAAGATAACGGAAGTAGTTCTCGACGTGCTACCAGGCGGTGCTCTACATTCCGCATATGATCTATTGGCTTGTCGTGGCTTCCAACGTGATGCAAGAGCACCGTGCCTATCCCATACGGCGATGCGTCGCACTTCAGGCGTAGCCGCTTGGTGAGATCGAAGTACGCGATCATCTTTGTTTCTCGCCGGGCTTATTCGAACTTTTCAGACGACTCTTACTACTCCCGACCCCAGGTCCAGCGACAATCTTTGACTAGAAGGTCATGCAGTGAAGCGAGCAAAGAAGCCATGTTCAGAAGGAACATGCTTGACTAGATCGATGTACGAACGTAGCTATAGCTTACGTTCTTGGGACTAGGAGCTTTCATTACTGCGCCTAAGTCCTTCTCAAGAGGCTGCAGTTCGTTGCCACTGAACTTGTGTTCCAGGTATCAGACTTCCCCATCCAGAAGGTGAAGTTCTTCTTCCCTAACTTTACGCTTTGGAAACACTGGAGAACTGTCTTAAGTTTTCTTCCAACACCGTCCTTCTTTGAAACCAGCACGTCATCCAAGTAGGTTTGAACATCTGGTATGCCCCTCAGCATAGTGTCCATGATACGCTCAAAATGGCGGGTGCAGATGACAGCCCAAACGGCAGGCGGCTGTAACAAAACAGTTACCGATGGGCATGGTTAACTTCTTAGCCTCTTGGTCCAGGGAAATTTGATTGTAATGTCGCGAAGATATAGCATACTGTACACGTCTCCCTCGTGTTTTGCGAAAAGGTCGTCAATCACAGGTAGCGAGTACTGCCCTGTCACGCATGCAGCGTTCACGGCTAGCTCTTCGCCGGAAATCCTGTTTGATACGTCCTTCTTCGTAACTGACACGATCAGGGTTGCCCGCTTTTAGACCGAAACTGGAGACAGAACGCCGTTCTGCACTAACCTTTTTAGTTCGTCAGCCACATTGTCCTTCATTCCACATGACAGAGGTTTGGCCTTGAAGAACTGAGGAACCGTTCCTTTTTTGACATAGAGGTGTGCGGGTGGAACCTTAAACATACCAAGCGTTGGTTCAAACATTTTTGCGTATTTCGACAAAATAGCCAGTAAATTCTGCCCACGGCCTGGGTCCTTCGAATTTGGCAAGCTGAAAACTATGGTGCCCAAGTTGTTGAGACCACACAAACATGGGCCTGGCCAGCGAAGTACAATCATCGACGTTGTGACAGTCTTGTCGGCGTAAGAGACCGAAAGCGTAAACTTACCTTCAATGGGCATTGGGCCCAAGTAGCAACCAACTTCAGGTTTGACATCTCGAGTCTTGGCCAGCTCATCTTGTGCTTGCAGTAGACGTCCCAAAATATTACGCACACGGGCGATTCTGTATCGATCTCTATGGTGAAGTCGACTTCAACACAACATAATTTGCGCCGCGCTAGACTAACGACATTTTCTTCTATAGGGAGCTGTTTCAGGGCAGCTGTGAAGAGCATGAACCAACAAGTTGTCCTCGGCGGGGTTCCAGGTTAGTGCCAACCTTTTTGGCTTGCCTTTGGAGCGGCACGCCTTCGCAATGGGTCGCCTTTGCTCCGCACTGGGAACACTTGGCGTTCCTGGAAGTGCAGTCCACCTCGGAGCACTCCTTGCACCCGCATCGTTCGCACGCTAGCGATGGTCTGTTATCTTTCTTGTTTAACTTTCTTGACAAACCCGGTCGCTGCCTACCCTCCGGCGTGTCATTCCGACTCTGCTTTAATATCCGGAGGCTTCATAAGCTTCACGCCTTTACTCGTGACCGTTAGATGGTGTTCTTCATTTCCTGCGACGTCAAACTGGGCTGAGGAAGCAGTGTCCTCTGAGCGTCGACGTTCCGTATTTGGCACTATATTTTAATTCATAGTATGCAGTCTAACATGTCCCCGAAGTTCCACTTGTCAGCTGACTGCCGGAGTTCCACGATGAACTGCTGAGCCGACTCATTTTCGTTTTGATCTCTCGTGAAAAATTTGAAGCTTTCCGCTACCTCGTAAGATTTCGATGCGTAAACGACTTCGCGAACTGCAACCGCCAGGCTAACTGATTGACTTTTATGGGCGTATATAGCACCCACTCAAAACATCTACCGCTCTAGATTCCAGTGCCGAAACTATAAGCGCTCCCTGTTCTGCACCGTCCTCAATGCCGTTGCCCTCAAAGTCGGACTCGACTTTGAGGACATAAGAAGTCGACTTATGTTTCGTTTCGTCGAACTGTGGTACTTGATACGTCATGGCATCAGTCTTCTAGTCGCGTCCGTTGTCTTCAAAGGCTGATCCCGTACTCGTAGCCGATTAATATATTCCTTTGACCATGTGATTGAGACCTTTGATTCAGGATGACGCGGTGTTTGGCAGACGCAGCGTTCGACAGTCTTCCGCGTAAATCACGAGGCTCTCCCTTGACGTCAACGTCGATATATATTCATGGCAAAAACACACGAGAGACAAATGATATCTGAGATGCAGCACAAAACGTGCCGGCGATAGCGGTGTGAAGTCGCTCTCGCCTTATCGATGTCGCGCATCACGCAAGAACCATTATAAGGTAACGCCTGTGTGGCGCGCTCGCTCGCTTGGTTTCGCCCTGGTTAAAATGTGTGGTCCACAAAGAAAAAAAAAAGTATCGCAAACCACACACGGAGCAGGGGTCCGTGTGTTCGGAGTCGCCGGAATGGCATCTATTGCGGCCATTAGGTCCGCCGACGGGCCGACTTCTATGCATAAGAATCAAGTATCAACCGATGCTCTCCTCTGTTCCCGAATACTCTGGCTGTCGCAGCAGGTCACGACGCGAAATAGCTCGAGCGAGCTGGAAAACACCGATTCCGCGCATAGAGGTTGACATACCGCATGAGTTCATCAACATGGATTCCGGCGAAATTTCAAGCTGCAAGTATGGACCTTAAAAAAAAAAAAAAAAAAAAAAAAAGAGCGTGTGGCCGGTGCCATTTTGAGTCCTCGTGCGTATAGCGCGCGCTTTCCTCGCTTTCCGAAGCGACGAACACGCACGTGCTGTGCCGTGAAGATCGCACACTGGACTGTGATTATGTAAATATTGGAAAGCTCTGTAGCGGCTCCCAGCGAAGCGCGAAAGAAGTAAAAGAAGTGCCCGCGCGATCACGGTCTCTCTCGGAGCTCGAGACAACACAGACATCGAGGAACAACGGCATACCATCCCTCCTCCAACGGGCTCGTGGAAAGGTTTCACCGACAGATGAAAGCGGCACTCGGAGCGCACACATCACTAAGCCCATGGACCGAAGTCCTACCAATGGTTCTGCTGGGCATCCGCACTGCCGTGCGAGACGAACTTAAATGCACCTCCGCCGAAATGGTCTACGGCACTACCTCCGACTACCCGGTGAATTTTTTTCAGAGAACTGAAAAGAGCAGTGACATAGACTGCGAGAACTATGCCAGCCGATCACGTCCGGGTCACCAATTTGAAGCGTACTGAGCTTCAGCTAATTTATTTACACTATTTACATTATGTTAAATCTGAGACGTGACGACCCGACCTTGCGGTTGCTGTTGTTCCTCGATGTCTGTCCTGTCTCGAGCTCCGAGAGAGGCCGTGATCGCGCGGGCACTTCTTTTACTTTCGCGCTTCGCTGGGTGCCGCTACAGGTCTATAGTGGCGGGAAAAGCCAACGAGGCCAAAAGAGCCTGCGGTCTCGAGGTGGGACGCGGGTGTCATGCTGGCGGGGAGAGGAACCATGCGAGCCGGCGCCGGCAGGTTGCAGGATTAGCGTCTATCAGCGTGGTTCCTCTTGCCGCCAGCATGACGTGTGCGTCTAGCTCGAGACTGCACGCTCCTGTGTCTTCGTTGGCTCTTTTCACAACTGTACATCACGCAAACCCACCCTATTGTAAAAAAAAAAAAAATGCTTTGCATTGCGGTTAGTTTTTAAACTTTTTGAATGTAGTTGTATTTAAAACATGTCGATTTTTGGCATGGAAAGAGGAGCAGTCGTAGTTTACCTCCACTTGTGCAGTTCTTCACGAAGATCATCGTTTGAGCAATGGCACTATTAAGAGGGAAGTTGGACTTGTCCACGTTTTCTAAAAATAAAATAAGCATCTTTTAAGACTCGCTCAAGAAAGTAATCAAGAAATCTGATTGACTACTTTGACGCGCAATTAAAGCTTCTAGAAAACGGAAGTACCTTGTTAGCATGCGTAGAAATCTCAGAGGTTCTACCGTAGAAAACAAATGATCCCTATGTGTTAATTCTACACTAGAAGGGAGTATACCTCGCAGTCCGATGTACAAGTTGCGTTCTCTTTTAGAGCGCAGCTCTCAGGCGCCCGTTTCCGGCTTGAGCGGCGTCGGCGTCGCCGTCGGCGTAACCGCGCGGTGCATTATGGGAAAGGGTCCCGTAACCCTAGTGACATCACGTGACCCTTGTGACGTCACGTGACCCTCGTGACGCCACGTTACCCTAGTGATGTCACGTGACTTTTGTGACGTCCGGAGTCCCGTGCGTTGCATTATGGGACACTTCCCGCAATGCATCGCGCGGGAAGGAGGAAAGGGACGAGGGGAGGAGGAGGAGGGGGAAGGGGAGGGGAGAGGGGAGGGGGAGGAGGTGGAGGAAAAGTAGAGAGGAGGGGAGGAGTAGCAGGGAGGATGAGTAGGTGAGGAAAAGGGGGAGGGGTACACCCTCCCCTCAGTATCCTTCCCTCCTCCTCCTCAAGAGCTGCGCTCTAATTCGGTGCTACGGGGTGTTGTAAACGTCTTTTAAGGCCCTCACACTCTTGGGACCGAGTAAGACCAAGAGAGACCAGACCTGTTTTTATACCTCCTACGACGTCTTAGGACCAACTCCGCTGCAGCGCATCCAATCCTAAGATGTCGCAAGAGGCTTAAAAACCGGTCTGGTCTCTCTCGGTCTTACTCGGTCGCATATATGTGAACGGCGCATTAAGGCGCACCTCTTAAGCCACGACCACATTGGCGTCGTAGAGGCCTGTGGCGCGACGGTCGGCGCGGCCGGCTGCCGACCAAAACCAGTTTTCGGCTTCAGCGGCGCGACGTACAGCGCCGCAGAGCCAACCGCTCCTTGCGCGGTTCAGAACTCGCCGCTCCTCGCCGCAGAAGAGAGAAGCCAATGGGAGGTGGCGTAGATAATGACGTTGGGATGCCATGGCAACGCTCAAGCCGGCCCTCCGCGCGGCTTTCACGTTGCGAAGGACGTAGCGTTGTTTCGTGTCGTCTGCTATCCCTATTTCCCCCGACACCTTCCCCGAAGGAGCGGTTCCTTGAAACTGTGCGACTGTTTTCCTTTTTATATGACGAGATGCAGCCAGACTACTCAGATGAGGACGCTAAGAACAACCGCTGGGAAATTATAGGAGAGGAATTCGGAATTGCAAGTGAGTTTCTCCGTGGCACTTGTTGCATGTCGTCTGTGTTGTGACAGATGTCATGTTGATTTGGTGACACTTTCGAAAGTAGCCTTCATCTCTGGCGCGCCGCCGGGGCAGCAAAGCACTGACCTGTCCTTCGGTGTTTCGGTAGAACCAACTCGGCCGGACCCAAAACCCGTGCCTCCTTCCCTTCAGAGCGCGGCGACGTCGCAAGGTCAACGAGCAGGCTAGGATGATCACATTCACGCTGATCATCAGATCATTATGGACACTTACCATGTAGGCAGCAAGTGAGGTTTCGATGCTTATATATGCGAAAGACGACAGCCGAAACGGAAGTATCTAACGAAGAGCAGACGACGAAAGAGCAAAAAATCCGACGGGAGGCCCGCGCGCGATCGCGAGAGCCAGTGTTGTCACGTGACGCCCGCAAAACGGAGGTCAATGTGGACTCCCCGCGTTGGGACGCCGGACGGCGGTGCCGCCCGGCGGCGCCGACCGACGGCGCCGTTCACGCTAGTGTAGTCAGGCCATTAGGCGCCCGTTTCCGGCTTGAACGGCGTCGCCGTCGCTGTCAGCGTAGCCATGAGGTCACGTGACTCCGGTGACGTCACGTGACCCCCGTGAGGTCACGTGACCCTTGTAAGGTCACGTGACCCCCATGAGGTTATGAGGGTCACGCAACGTCACGAGGGTGACGTGACCTCACGGTTACGCCGACGGCGACGGCGGCGCCGACGGCGGCGCCGACGCCGCTCGGAGGGAGGAGTAGCAGGCAGACTGAGGAGGTGAGGAGAAGGGAAGAGGGGTATACCCTCCCCTCAATACCCTTCCCTTCTCCTCCTTAAGAGCTGCGCTCTAATTCGGTGTTACAGGGAGTTGTAAACGGCTTTCATTTTTTTGCCAAAATTTCAGGAAGTGCGTTTTGTACAAGGGTGCGACTTGTACGCATTTTTAGAGCGCAGCTCTTAGGGGCCCGTTTCCGGCTTGAGCGGCGTCGGCGTCGGCGTCAGCGTAACCGCGCGGTGCATCATGGGAAATGTCCCATAATGCACCGCACGAGCCCCCCACCGGGGTCACGTGACCTCGTGGGGGGCACGTGACCCCCCGAGGTCACGTGACCCCGGTGCATCATGGGAAATGTCCCATAATGCACCGCGCGAGCCCCCCACCGGGGTCACGTGACCTCGTGGGGGGCACGTAACCCCCCCCCCCCCCCGAGGTCACGTGACCCCCCGAAGTCACGTGACTCCCCTGAGGTCACGTGACCCCCGCCGATGTCGCGTGACCCCCCAATGACGTCATCGTCACTGAGGACGTCGCCGGCATCCACATCGTCATCGTCATCATCACTGATGACGTCATCATCACTGATAACGTCACCGGCATCCACATCGTCATCGTCATCATCACTGATGACGTCACCGGCACCCACATCGTCATCGTCATCATCACTGATGATGTTACCGACATCCGCATCGTCATCGTCATCATCACTGATGACGTCATCAGTGACGTCACTGATGTCGTCACTTCATCCACATCGTCATCGTCATCGTCACTGATGACGTCACCGGCATCCGCATCGTCATCGTCATCATCACTGAAGACGTTACCGACATCCGCATCGTCATCGTAATCATCACTGATGACGTCATCAGCGACGTCACTGATGACGTCACCGACATTCGCATCGTCATCGTCATCATCACTGGTGAAATCATCAGTGACGTCACTAATGACGTCATCGGTACCCGCATCGTCATCGTCACTGATGACGTCATCAGTGACGTCAGTGATGACATCATCGGCATTGGGGGTCACGTGACCCCCAAGGTCACGTGACCCCCCCTGGTTAGTTTAACCCCCCCCCCCCAGTGCCCTTCCCTCCTCCTCCTCAAGAGCTGCGCTCTAATTCGGCGTTACAGGGAGTTGTAAGCAGCTTTCACTTTCTTTTATATAAGTATGGACCTTCACTTTGAACATGTGCCACCGGGTGTATATTTCTCGTTCAATTTGTTGGCGCGAGTATTTACACTTGCTCGAGCTTACACATGTATTGCGATCACAATGCAGAATGCGGACTTTTCAGTGCAGTGTCGCCGAGACGGCGGATACGTCATAAATAGGGCTCCCTTTTTTTTATAAATACGCCATTAACCCCGGAACCCCTTAACCTGGCTTATAAAAAAAAGAAAAGGACGACCAGAGAAAGCCCAAACTAGAGCTGTCCGCTTCAGTTCACACAGAAAGAATAAAAGCACTGAAAGAACACGAGGGACAGACACTCACAGTCCTTTCAACGAGCAACGAAATGTATGTGATGCCCATCACATTATAAAGAAGTAATTTGGTTACAGAAAAAAATATATACTAGAAAAAGATAAAATTAAGTATAACTGAAATTTAACTTCCTGAAAATAAATAAGAAGAAGGAAATTGGAGGAGACATTTTTTATGACAACTATGGCGCAAGGAATTCCAACTCTGGTGTCGATAACGACAACGAGAGCTCTGAAACATTGTCTGTGGCATTCTTGATCCTAAAGGAGCTGTGCAACAACTTCAGTGCTTTGCTTAAATTATTTGCGAGTTGGTGCCTCGGCCTTTCTGAAGTAAAAAACAAAAAAACGCTTTTGCTTGCATGTCCTAGTTTTTATTTTAAAAATGGACAAAGATTGAGGTTTTCGGCACCTCTCAACTGCATTACCATCTTCCGAGTCACGTGCGCTGTGACGTGAATGGGGGATGCGCGGGGCTCCGGTGAATCTCTCTCTCTCTTTCTCTCTTGAGACATCAGAGAGCCTCCAGAACTGACCCGCTCGCGACCACGTGACCACGTGTTGCGCGGCCGGATCAACATGGCGAGAGGAGGAAAGTCTCGTGTCCGCGTCCGGCCATCCCCGTCTGGCTATACCCCGTCCCCCTCCGGCTTCTGGTGGCTGTTCGCGGTAGCAGATAGAGCTGACGCTTTTGTTGACCTCGGATAGAGGGCGCCACTGAAACTCCGTATAATAATTTTTGTCGATGATACCAGGCTTTCGAGGCATTTATATTTATGTTGTAATGACAAGATTTATTAAAAAAATTATCTTTTATCGAGCAGGTGTTTGCACAACTTCCTATCTTTTTACAAGTCCCCCATTGACGTCATGCCGCGTGGTTTTCATGGCCGCCGCTCGCGGCTGCAGGTCGGGAAATGCTCTAAATTTTGCCTCGCGATTACGCGGCGGAATCGCAACGTTTCGAAGGAAGGAGGTGTGTTTTCTGTTTTTTGTGACAAGATAAACAATGTCAAAAGTAGAAGATGCAAATTTTTTCATCGTTGAAGTCGTTGCACAGCCTCTTTGAATGCTTCAAGTATTTCTCGCCCATACTTGCGCTTGTGTGTGCCTAGCACTGTGGTGTTTTCATAGGGGTGCAATCTATGCAGGTGAGGGCGTGCACGAGAATTGGATGGTAAGAGTCGGGTGACGCCTTGTTCACTTCTAGAGAGTGTTCCCCGAGGCGAACGTTAAGGCATCGCCCGTCTGGCCGATGTATTGGCTGCTACAACTGAGCGGAATAGAATTGGCTTTTTTTAACGTATTAGTTGGAGTGCTTGATGGTGCACTCTGGTGGACGACTTTCGTTATTCACCCTTTGGCACATTTGTTCTAGATTCATCATACATGTGAAGACCACCTTCGTATCGAACCGAGCAGCGAAACTTTTTAGACGGTACACTATTATGCGCGTATGGAATGCAAGCCGGGCGTGTGTGTCTCTGTTCTTTTTTGTTAGATGAAGGACGGTTGGGGGTCTGCGATGGGACGCTGAAGGGTAGTACGGAGGAGGTTTGCTGGATACCCGAGAAGTCTGTCGTGCTGACATTGAACGCTTGCTGATGAGAGGTGGGGACAGAATTTTGAACGAGAAGAGGCCCAAACAGGGTTCGAATTATTCCAATCTTTAAAGACTTAGAGTGGTTACTGCAGAAACGGAGAAGCGGTTTTTTAGATCGTTGCTGGAAACTTTAGCGTAGTCCTTGAGGATGAAGGTCAAGTCTTAAATCCAGTTACTGCAATCCCTCAGCTGTTGGTTCTTCGCTCGTAAACTTAAGACCCGACGAGCAGGAATCGAATGCTTCACAAATGGCCCGTGAAGAGATGGAGGTTGGATGAATAGCAAGATAATCATCTACGTATTGATACACACGGCATTCGGGGGCGAAAACATCCAGTCGGGACATATGTGATTGGTCTGCGTACGTGAGAAAAACTTCACTGAGTACCGGGGCTAGGCAGGAACCTATACAAACAGCTTTCTCTTGCCTTAATATTTTGCCGTTGCATTCAATGAGAGTTGACTGAAGGCACAAGACAAGGAGATCCGTGAAGTTATTTACGGAGATCCCTGAGGTGTCTCGAAGCTTACAGAAACCGTGTTCATGCATTGCATCAGACACGGAATTCGGGGGTCAAGACCATAGTAAAGTTCTTCTATACCTAAAGAAAACAAGGAGTGTGGCTGGGTTTTGAAGGTTAGGGAGGTAAGGTGCGAGATAGGTTCTGTAGAGTGTGAAATTCTAAAGGGCTAGAGGAGAGTCAACATGGAGGGTTGTTTCTGTAGAAAGAAGACAAAATGTTTTTGACAGCTCAAGAAAACACTCGGATCACTTTCAAAACAATATTTTTCCGTATTTTCTACAGCTAAGACACATATAAGAAAGGCGTGCCGCTCAGGAGCATTGTATCTGAAAAAGGTTGCTGGCAGAAACATTTGGAGTTATTTCTACAGAAACAGCTCTTCACGGTGAGTCCCCTCCAGCCCTTTGCGATTTCAAACTACAGAGAACTTATCTCGCACCTTACCTTCCTACACTCCACCACCCATCCATACTCAGTGTTGTTGTTGTTTTTTTTTTGTTTTTTTTTTAGATATAGAACTTTACTACAGCCTTGACCCCAAACTTTCTTAAATACCATGTCTGATGCGATACACAAATACGGTCTCTAAGTTTCAAAACACCTCAGGGATCTCCGTGAAGTACTTCACAGATCTCTTTGCCTTGTACATTCAGTCAACTCTCACTGAATGAAACGGCAAAATATTAAGGCAAAAGAAAGGTGTTTGTATAGGCTCCTGCCTAGCCCCGGTACTCAGTGAAGCTTTCCTCATGTACGTAGACCGATCACTTAAGTCCCGACTGGATGTTTTCGCCCCCAAATGCCGCGTGTATCGATACGCAGATGATTATCTTGTTATTCATCCGACCTTAATCTCTTCACGGGCCATTTGTGAAGCATTCGATTCCTGCTCGTCGGGTCTTAAGTTTACGAGCGAAGAACCAACAGCTGAGGGATTACAGTAACTGAATTTAAGACTTCATTTCCATCCTCAAGGCATATGCTAAAGTTTCAAGCAGCAACGATAAAAAAAAATTAAAAAAAACTGTTCTTCCTTTCTGCAGCAGCCACTCTGAGTCGGTAAAGCTGGGAATTATTCGAACCCTGTTTGCCTCTTCTCGTTCAAAATCCTGTCCCCACCTTTCATCAGCAAGCGTCCAACGTCAGAATGACCGAATTCTCCAAGCTGGGTACCATCAGACCTCCTCCGTACTACGCTTCAGCGTCTCATCACAGACCCCAACCGTCCTTCATCTAACAACAAAGGACAGAGGCACACAGGCCCGGCTTGCATTCCATACATCCATAATACTGCGCACCACCTGAAGAGTCTCGCTGCTCGGTTCGATGCGAAGTTGGTCTTCGCATTTAGGGTGAAGCTAAAATAGATGTGCCGAAGGGTGAATAACGAAAGTCGTCCGCCAGATTTCACCATCGAGCACGCCAATAAAATGCCAAGAATAGCCAATTTATTCTCTTCTGCTCAGTCGTGGCAGCCGATACATCGGCCAGTCGGGACGGTGCCTGAACGTTCGCCAGAGGGAACACTTTCTCGAAGTGAACAAGGCGTCATCCGACTCTTATCATCCAACTGCTGTGCACGCCCGCACCTGCCATGATCGCACTCGTAGTTATGAAAACACTACAGTGCTAGGCTCACACAAGCACAGGTATGGGCGAGAAATAATTGAAGCATTCAAGATCGACAATGCCACAGACAATGTCTCAGAGCCCTCCTTGTAGTTATCGACACCAGAGCTGGAATTCCTAGCGCCAGAGTTGTCATAGAAAAAGACTCCTCCAATTTTCTTCTTCTTCTTTCTTTCTAGGAAGTTAAATTAAGTTATCCTTATTTTTATCTTTTTCTAGTATATTTTTCCAGTATTTTTGTCTTCCCTTAATTTTCTTTGTAACGAAAGTGTTTTTTTGCATTGTGATGCGCATCATATAAATGTCTTTGCTCGTTAAAAGAACTCTGAGTTTCTGTCTCTCGACAATTTTCAGTGTTTTTGTTTTTTCTGTGTGAACTGTAGTCTATCCAAGGCGCTCTGCTACGTGCACCTAGAGTTGTTCTTCAACGAAAAAAATTCAAGCTTGCTGGAAAAAGAATTTCAACTACAATTTTATTTTGTGTCTATCTTGAACACAGCGTCCCCAAGGCAGCATTTTTGTTCAGACCAAACTTCTTATGTCGGTTTTTGTGTTCATCAGTACCAAGTCGTTTTTATGTACTGTAAACGACTTAATTTTTTTATTGTGATTTGAATATTATCGCGAACAATAGAACGCGCGACTGCTTCCCCATGGCAAAAAATACACAGCACACCAACCTCGTCGTGACATTTTGTGCTCGGGAAACATTTCCCGAAATCCACACATTGCTGAGTACACGAATTATTGAGCCCGCGAAAAGAAAGTCGCTTACAGTATTCGTGTAACACGCATGCTGCCTGGGGGTTGAAAACACCGAAAATTGACAACGAAAAACGCCGAATCATGCGAAAAGTAATCAAACGCGAAAAAAAAAACACCCGCAATTTTAAGAAAAATTAATCCCGAAAAACACGGTGCCTTAGTCATTACTAGGCTTCCGTAGTCTCGGTAGATACGAGACGCAGAAAATAAAACCCCCAGCCATTTTTATCAAAACCGGATGAAATAAAAAAATACTCTAAACAAAAACTGCTCTCGCCTTAAAAAAAGGAATTGGGTTTGAGAGAAAGATGTTTCTTTTTTTCTTTTTTTTTTTTAGCTACACCTTTATTTTGTGTTCTTACGGAACACAGTACCCTATAAACCCTCCGAAAAGATTTTTTTTTTAAGCAACGCATTTATTTTATTTTATTATTTTACTTTTCTTATCGTTACTAAAGTCACAGGTTCCTGGAAAAGTAGCGCCGAGCTCCTCGTATTGTCGCCATTTTGGTCCACAGAATGGACAGTTTTCCCTGGACCTCTCTATTCTAGGTGAGCCGATTCGAATTCCCGGTGACAGGTTGCTTATAAAGACATGTCTATAATGCCGAGGTTTTGTTACCAACAGACCCGCGAAAGAATCGCCAATCTTCGCACCGCCACAACCTACGACGTCGCTGCTTGGAGGCATCGAAAAATAATATTCCTCTATTGAAATACGCAATAACAATAATACCATTGTAAGAGATCCGTGCAGATAAACCTGACTGGTAAGTTTCTCGCATGCACACTGTCAAAGACGCAAATATACATACTTTGCGCGTGACGTCATATGACACCGTACCAGCCGCCAATGCTTGGTACCATGCTCCTGTTTCCGTCCCTTGCGCAGCATACATTTCACATCCTCGAATCTGTTTTTCTCGGCAAGCCTCGCCGAGAAGACAAATTCGGTTGTGACAAATGTATTCTGCAGCAGGTACGGAAACAGGAGCATGGTATGGAGCAATGGCGACTGATCTGACGTCAATGCAAGCCATGTATAGGCGAGGAACGCTTTCTGTACCTCGATACTCATTTAATTATTCTTTCAACTTGATGTTCTCGTAAGTTCGAGAGCATTGTCGTCTGATCGAGTTCCGAATTTTCTACGCGCTGAATGTTCCAGAAACCCACGCGGGTACACAAGGGCGTGGCGAGCGGAGACATACGGGCATGGCGCTCGATCCTGCTGTGTCGCCGACATCGACGCCTGCGACGCTAACCTTCTTCTTACTTGTTTTGGGCACAAGTTCGCCCCATTGAACGTTTAGTTTCTCCAGTTATTATCCACTTCATTATTTGTTCTCCGTGACAGTATCGAACCCTTTTCTTTAAAGGGAAGATGGGGCACTTCTACATTTGAGAAAAAACGCTTGAATTGCGTTCATTTGGCCTTTAGAATAACGAATATCACAATTATATTTCAATGCGACGCGCCGGAGAGCAATCAGAGCAATTTCAAAATGGGGCTGAAGCCCCGCCTCCCTAGCCTTGGGCAGCCAAAAGAGCCGTCGATGACGTCACGGACAGCGACTGTCTTTCGCGTTTTCTCGCGTCTAACAATACTTGCGCAGCAAATGGTTTGGGTATTCGGGTTCACGGGGTAAAAACACACTAGGATTCACTTCTAACTCATTTTTTTCAAGAAGCTCCGTAGCTTCCCTTTAACCTTTTCTCGAGGGGTTGTGCAACTATATTGCGTACGATTTTTTTCTCACTTTACATTCGCTTTTGGCACTATACTTCGTCTCACCCTACGATGGACTAAAGGCAGAAGCTACGAACTGCCAGATCCGATCACGAGCCACTTACAAGTTGCGTGGTATTTCGCTTCGAAGCACGTACGGTGCCCACGTCTCGGATGACTGAGGGGAATAGGCCGGCAGTGGATCGTATCGAGCAATGAGTGACTCAGCGATTTTACATTGCAAAGAAAGCCACGGCTTACTGGCTCATTGCGGTGTCGGAGCTATAAAACTGACGCAGCGTTTTTGGATTCGGAGCAATATTCGTTCAAACCTAACCAATGCTAAGCGTGTCATAGTTTAGCGTGGAACGTGATTGGACCTGGCGGCCCGTGGCTTTGGCCTTTAGTCCATCGTAGGATGAGACGAACTATAGTGGGACAAAAGTATACGCGTTTGCAAGTTCCAGACGCTGCCATCTTGCTCGCTTGGGTTGACCTGAAGCGCGGCCATAATCCGATTACGACGCTTTGCCAAGGCGTCGTAATCGGATTATGACCACGCCCAGACGCACCACAAACTAGCAAGATGGCGGCGCCCTGAGGCCATGGGCGTACCAACTGGGGGGGGGGGGGGGGGGGGGGGGGGAGGGCGGCAAGGGGGGCGGTGCTCTTGGCCCTGGGGCTCTGGTTTGCACCCGCACCCCGGCCCTGGGGGTCTGGTTTGCACCCGCACTCAAAAACAATTTGGTACGCAACTGCCTGAGGCCGTACTTGCAAATGTGTATACAACTTTGCATGTCCGGCCTCAGGGCGCCGCCATCTTGTTCGGTTGAGGTGCGCCTGGACGCGTCATAATCCGATTATGAAGCCTTTCTAAGGCGTCGTAATCGGATAATGGCCGCGCCATTGTGCGCCCCAAACTATCAAGATGGCGGCGCCCTTAGGCCGTACTTGGAAATGTGTATAGACGCTTTACAGTAGCTTTGCGTGGGTGCCGCCATAACCGACCTTCAGTTTTTGTTTCTTTTTTTTTTTACTTCACTTCATTATTATCATAGCATGGCAGGCTATTGCCACTTTAGCTGCTAGTGTGTCCTTGTCCCCAACATATGCCTTTGTGGAGGCTCGTCAATGCCCGCTTTGGTGGCTCGGCATCTCGGTAATACGAGAGAAGGTCAGCAATGGCGGCTGTAATCTGGCGCGTGTAAAAAGCGTGTATACTCGCATGGAACACCACTGACCAAGACGCTTCTTTGTAACCGCGCACTTTGAAAGATAAAAGCGGGCTTTATTTTTCACAAAATTTGATGACGAAGTTGTGGGGATCGTATTTTTGGCGTTATCAACAATGCGGTCCCCAGGATTTCCTCATCAAACTTTGCGACCCCCGCGTCTCCTAATGCGTCTCCTACAGTGGACGCGAGCACTGCGTGGGCCATCCATTTCAGCTCATGACAATCAATGCCTCGGCATGCGTTCGAGCGGTGGCTCGTGCCCAATTGCCCAAGTTTAACGATGTGTGGAACTAAGCGCCTGCCCCTGTGCTTCGCCAATCCCAGCCAGCGCGTGGCGACCATGAGGCCGCTCAATCTGGGTGCGCTTAATTTGGTTCAACTCTACTCGTTTTTTTTTTGTTTTTTTTTTGGCAAATTGTTTCCGCAAACCTCATTGCGTGGAAAAATAATTAACAACGCCTAACTTGTGTTTTATATTTTGTACTTACGAATGCCAAGCGATAATTTTATGCGGTATTTACTGAAAGCTGTCGAGACCGGTTATAACGAAATCAACGGGAATCGGAAATCCCTTCGCTATATCCGCTATTTCATTATAACCGACTTCGGTTACAACGAAGTGCAAAGTTAATGAGAAATCGTGATCGCTTCACTGTAGCCGCTATTTCGTTATAACCGACTTCGTTATAACCGGTCTTGACGTATAAAAATTATTGTTCCGCCCCTTTGGCGTACCCGAGGTTTCTCGCACGGCTTTTGCGCCACCCAGATTTCAACGGCATGGGGAAAGCTCAAGATTGCCGCACCCTGTGCTTTCTGTGGGAATAATGCACCGTCATCGACCTAAGGGTGAGCAGGCTGGCCCTTCAGAAACAATGGCCTGCATGCGGAGAAACTAAGAGCGAGAGTAGTCCCGGTTTGAATCCTAGTCGACCATGTGAACTAGCGCGTACCATTACGGTCCTTACATTACCTGGTCTGGAATCACGCTATGGGAAAGTTTCCTCCGGGGTCAAATGGAAACAGCAGAGGCAGGTTGCCGACGTTAGGAAGCATCTATTCATATTCTCAGATTGCCTCCTACTTCTAAATCAGTGTCATCACAGCACTCGACACTTCGGACTGTCTAAAATGTTTGTTTTCAGTGTAAATGTTCCTACATATTCCAAAGCTTCTTTGAAATGGCGGAGAACGCCGCGTGTTTTACATTCGCCAGGCACGATGTCAGCTGAAATAACTCGCTATATTTTTACCTTGGATGTAGGCTATCATCTTGGTGATAATGAAGTGGAGCGACTGGAAGAGAAAGGGCATCTGGTTTATGTCGAAGTTGGCCGGCTTGGTGAACTTGTCAGAGCAGGCGTGTGCGAAGAAGTCGTCGCATTCTTTGACCTTGTCGTCTATCTTGTCTCCCAGAGGTGGCTTCGAGAAGAGTGCATTTTTGGCTGCAGGCAAAAGAAAGTGCCGCAGGACACGAGCGGCAGCGTGAGCAAACATGGCAGCTTCACGTTGAAGTGCAGTCGGCACTAAAAGAGATTAGCACGTGTGATCGACAGCCGGAGTGGTATAGAATTGCGACACGCGGTGTTGAGGTCTCGCGAACACACCGAGAGCGACAGTACACTCCGTTTCGCTTTAACCGTCGCCGACGGTATACACCAACACAGTGTTTACAAACAAGACCGCGTTTGCCAACATCAGGTGTGGGCACTGCGCGTGCGCAGAAACCAAATTCGGGAGGAGTGAAGCGTTTGCGCATGCGCAGTACTGACAGCAGCGCCACCGCAGTGGCGTGATGTCAATGAGATGAGTTGGTTTATAGACCGACAGGCTCTTTACAAAAAAGACCGCGTTTGCCCACATCAGGTGTGGGCACTGCGCGAAAGCAGAAACCAGATTCGCGTGAGGTTAAACTTCTGCGCAGGCGCCGTGGCGACAAGAGCGCCACCGCAGAGGCGTGACGTCAGTGCCGCTTGTTGGTCTATACGCTACGGTAGTGCTTTGCTATCACCCGCTAAACCAATCAAGAAAAAGAATGAAAACGGCGCCTTTATTGTGCGCGATTGCTTTAGTCGCTAACCGTACGAAGGAAACGAGCGTCGGAACTATGCTTATTCTTCCTGCTTGATTTGCCCTGCCAGGTCGTAGAGTTGGCTACGGTCGGACTTGGAGCGAAACGATGTATAGCCGGGTCCCTGGGGGCGCATGGCGGGCGGTCATCGTTGAAAATATACAGGGTGTTCCACGTAATATTAGCCAAGCTTTGGAAAAAAAATGTTTGTGTATTTTAGCCAGACAGAGTCGAACGAATAAGTTTGTTCATTGTTTGGAGCAAGTCAGGCTATTTTTGTATTTTGCCCAATTAACTAATTAATTTAGATTAATTAATGAACCTCCGAAATGTTCAATATAGAGTAAAAGTTTTTATGACGAAGTTGTAGAACGTCCTTAGAAACATCCAATTCAGTGGGTTTTATCAAGAAACGTTTACACGGTTCCTTTTTCTCGGCTTCCAAAAAAAGCCCGCCAATTCAAATTAGCGCTTTTGCGTGCATTTTTTTTTTTATAATCCGCTTTACTTTTTGATGTCCAGAAAAAAAAAATATGTTAAGGTTTCTTGATAAAGAGCACTGAATTGTATGTTTCCGAGCACGCTCTACAACTTTGTCATTCAAACTTTTGCTCTGAATTGAATGTATCAAAAGTTAATTAACAAATCCTAATTAATTCTTTAAAAGGGCAAAATACAAAAATAGCCTGAGTTACTCCAGACAATGGACAACCTTGTTCCCTTTGGTATCGTCTTCCTAAGATAGACCAAAATATATTAAAGCATCTGTACTTTCGGAGTTGCTATGCTAGGAGTTTATTGCATGTATTTCGACAGTTTCGCCGAGAGGCTCGACTTCGTCATCTCCTGACGAAGCCAAGCCTCACGGCGAAGCTGTTGTAATACATACAATAAACTCCTAGCATAGCTACTCCGAAAGTACAGATCTTTGACTTATTACATTTTCCCGGTCCATTGTTCTCAAACTACTCACCCTCATATATATATATTGTAAGAAAGACAAAGTGGAGATAAAAAAGACCGGCTTTACTGGCCGAGCCCTGGAGCAATTCTGCCCCGCGAGCTCCAGCATGAGACACACACCGCCCGTGCAGGCGGTGCGCTGTTGTAGATGGTAATGATAGTGTGGATGTTGATGGTGATGAAGTTGCGCTGTTACAATATCCTCCCCGTAGAGGAAGATGGAGGCCTCCTGGCCGACCTTTAGGTTGGTGATGAAGTTGCGCCATGGTCGGAGCGCTGGACGAAGGGCTTCATCCGGGATACATGAACGTTTTGTAGCGCCCGGCAGCGCCGATCGGTTGACGGCGTTAGCGGGGTCACGGAGTAATTGACTGGAGATGTTAGATGAAGGACAGTATATGGTCCGAGATATTTGTGGAGAAGTTTCTCGGATAGCCCTGGCGTGCGTACGGGTGTCCAAACCAAGACAAGGTCACCTGGATGGTATATTACGGAAGTGCGATCTTGGTCGTAACGCTGCTTTTGTTGTTGTCGGTTGTCATTGGTGCGAAGGCGAGCAAGTTGACGGCATTCTTCGGCTCGGCAAACTGTTTCTGCTATGAAGAAGTTTTGAAAGTTGCTGTCAGTGTACGGAAAAAGGCTGTCTATGGTGCAGGACACTTCCCGACCGTAAACAAGAAAGAACGGAGAGAATCCCGTTGTCGATTGGATAGAAGTGTTGTAGGCGAAGCTGAGGAAGGGAAGAATGAAGTGCCAATTCTTATGGTCGTTGGAGATATACATGCTAAGCATTTGTGATAGGGTTCGATTGAACCGTTCGGTAAGACCGTTTGTTTGCGGGTGGTACGTGGATGTGAATTGGTGAATAACCCTAGAAGCAGCAAGAACCTCTTTTACGAGAGCGGACAAAAACGCGGTGCCACGGTCGCTGAGGAGATATCGTGGCGCACCATGGCGTAAAACTATGTTGGTAAGAAAAAACTGTGCAATTTCTTGTGCAGTACCTGGGATGAGAGGAGCCATCTCGACATACCTCGTAAGGTGGTCTATGGCTACCACGATCCACCGGTGGCCAGCCGAACTCTTCGGTAGTGGTCCATAAAGGTCGATACCGACTCGGTCGAAAGGCCTCTCGGGACAAGGTAGGGGCATCAACTGTCCATCTGACGCGTGTCGCGACGGTTTGCGGTGTTGGCAAGGAACGCACGATTGCACATACTTCTCGGTCGTCCGATACATGCCTGGCCAGAAGTAACGGGACCGGAGGCGGGCGTAGGTCTTGTAAGTGCCCAGGTGACCCGCTGTGGGATGGTCATGGAAAGTTGCGAGGACGGTATGTCGTAACTGTTTCGGGATTACAAGTAGGTGCCGCGCGCCATTAGGGAGGTAACTGCGTTTGTAGAGGAGACCATTGAGGAGGACGAAGTTGCGTATTTTTCGGAGGAACTTGGTGTCTTGAACTGGGCTAGTGAGGGTACGAATTATCTTAGCACCCCAATGATCTTCTGTTTGGGCAGAGATGAGATTCGTTGGTGTTAGGGAACTGACGCTAGGCAAATCGTCGTCGATGTCGTCGGTACGGGAAGTCAGTGGAAGAGGGCAACGAGACAGTCCGTCGGCATCCAAGTGATTCTTTCCACTTTTGTGAACGATAGTGAACTCATATTCTTGTAGGCGGAGGATCCACCTGGCTAGACGTCCAGATAAGTTTTTCATTGAGGATAGCCAACATAGGGCATGATGGTCCGTGACAATCGTGAACGGACGACCGTACAAATAGGGTCTGAATCGTCCGATGGCCCATACTATTGCCAAGCACTCTTGTTCAGTCACAGTGTAATTTCTTTCAGTTCTGGTTAGGGTACGAATCGCGTAAGCGATGACGTGAGAGTCACGGCTGGAGGGATGTTTTTGGAGGAGTACAGCACCCAACCCGGTTCCACTGGCATCCGTGTGAAGTTCAGTTGCTGCGTTATCGTCGAAGTGACTTAGTACCGGATCAGAAGTCAACGCGTTTCGAAGGGCGTTAAAGGATAATTCGCAATCGGTAGTCCATGTATATGGGACACGGGGAGAAAGAAGATTATGTAATGGAGAAGCAATATGTGCAAAGCCACGGATAAAACGACGGAAATAAGAACATAGACCCAAAAAGCTTTTCAGCTGCTTTGTGTTTGCAGGGTGGGGAAACGAAGAGACAGCTCTAATTTTTTTCAGGGTCCGGTCTTATGCCTTCGTGGGGAATAAGATGTCCTAAAACTTTGATTTGAGTCGCTGCAAAATTGCATTTCTTTGCATTGAGTTGTAAGCCCGCATTGGTGATACAAGATAAAACTTCTGACAACCGGACGAGGTGTTCTTCAAATGTGGACGAAAAAATAATAACATCATCAAGATAACAAAGACAAGTACGCCATTTTAAGCCACGTAGGATGGAGTCGATTGTTCTTTCAAAGGTCGCCGGCGCGTTACAGAGGCCAAATGGCATGACGTTAAACTCAAATAGACCGTCAGGTGTCACGAAGGCTGTTTTTTGTTTGTCTGATTCAGACATCGGTATCTGCCAGTATCCGGATCTTAGGTCCAACGAGGAATAATATTTTGCTCCCTGCAGAGTGTCTAGGGCGTCATCAATACGAGGCATTGGATAGCTGTCCTTTCGAGGGACGTTGTTGAGTTTTCGGTAATCTACACAGAAACGGACCGACCCAGCTTTCTTTCTAACCAAAACAACAGGGGAAGACCAGGAACTGTTGGAAGGACGTATGACATTTCGTTTCAACATTTCTGTTACCTCAGTTTCTATCTTGCTCCTTTCGACAGGAGCTATACGGTAAGGTCGATGCCGTATGGGGAAAGCGTCGCCGGTATCTATCGTGTGGTAAATAGAGTGAGCCCTGCCAAGAACGTCCGTCTGTGAGTCAAATGCGTGTCGGAATGACTCGATAAGAGAAAGGACACGTGCTTTTTGATCGTCAGGAAGAGCAGGATTGATAGTAAAGTCTAATTCAGTAGTGCTGCTGCTAGCTCGTTGTTCAGCAGGATGGTCAAGGGCAGAAACATCCAAGAGGTTGAAACCTGTCGACGGAGTGGCTATAGCAACCACCATAGACTGCGGAACTACGATGTCCAAATTTGTTACGTTTACCGCTAACACGTCAGTACCAAAAGGGCCAAAAGTTGCCATACAAGAAGGCACGACAATACCCTTTTTCCAGATAATGTCAGGCGCAGATTCTACGAGAGCATCTCCAGTGTAGGCGTATTCGGGTGCAATGGCCATAATCACAGCCATTCTTGCTGGCACCAGGGTGTCTCTGGTTATAGTGCAACGTTGACTTGGCTTTGTGTTATATGGTTCGACAAAACTCTCAGTTTCTAATGACAGCTCGGGCGTGGCACAGTCTATAAAAGCAATGTTTGCGGCAAGAAAATCCCAGCCAAGAATAATGTCATGACTGCATGAAGGCAAAATAATGAATTGAACGTGATGGTGCTTGCCCTGAATATTAATACGAGCTGTGCACATTGCTGAAGGGGAAATTACTCATCCCGATGCACTTTTTAAGTGAATGCCAGTATACGGTGTGGATACTTTCTTGAGTTTGCGGCAAATATTTTGCCCCATGACTGACACTGCGGCTCCCGTGTCAATCAAAGCCCTTAGAGAAAGACCCTCTACTTCAATATCGATTACATTTTGCGGAGGCATAGGAGGACTTGAAACGATGGAAGCGGTCGCAGTTGTGCCCCCGGGAACTGCGCTTACCAGTTTCCCCGAGAGCGTCGGGTTTCTCCGTTATGAGCAGGAATCATAGGAGACAGAGATCTCCCTTGGGGAGATGGTGATCTACGAGTAGTGGGTCGTGACGTGTTCGGCTGGGGACGCTCGTCCAATCCCGGGGACGGTGAGCGAAGCTCTGGACGTGAATGAAAAGTGCGGCGAGGAGCCCAGTGTGATGAGAAGAAGTGGTCGGTGGGTGCCTGCTCTTGGCGGCGCCGACGGCAGTTCCGCTGGACGTGCCCAGGGATGCCGCAGTAGTAGCAGACTGGGCGGTTGTTGGCAAAAGCGGCCGGTCGGTGATGGCCCCATTCAGGTACGAATTGAGAGGGGGTCGGAGAAAATGGTGCAAGGCCCTGGTTGTGCCAAGGTGACTGCACAGGCGCACGTGCGGCGACCTCGGCGTACGTTGGTCGAGGTGGTGGCAGAGGTTGCATTGCTGCCACGACTTCTGCTTGGATCATTTGTTTGAGTGAAGAGGACTCCGTAGGCTTGGCTTGAGAGGATGCTGTGATGGAGGCGATTTCTTCGCGCACAATCCTCGCGAATGAGATTTCTAAGGCTCTCTGCATTGGTCGGCGTTAACGCTGCAATGCTATGAGCGTCGTTGCTTGTGACTTCGGGAAAGGGGGATGTAACGCGACGTGTCTTCGCTTCTTGAAGTCGAAGGCACTCATCCGAGAATTGTGTTAATGTGCTTGGTTTGATGACAAGAAGAACACGAAAGGCCTCTTCGTCGATGCCTTTGAGGAGATGTTGCAGTTTGTCCCGTTCTTGCATGTCTTTGTCAGCAAGCTTGATGAGGGACAGGACATCCTCGATATAGGAGGTGTAGGTTTCTCCTTTTTGTTGCACTCTTAGAGCAAGCTTACGTTCAGCGACATGTTTGCGTGCTGCAGACTTGCCGAAGACTTCCAACATGCGCGTTTTGAATGTGGTCCAGGTGTCGAATTCGAGCTCATGGTTAATGAACCACGTGTGGGCTACGTTTGTCAGGTAGAAAATGACGTTAGAGAGCTTTAGATGGTCGTCCCAGCGGTTGTGACGACTAGCTCGCTCGAAGGAATCAATCCAGTCGCTCACGTCGTCGGCTCCGACACCAGCGAAAACGCTGGGGTCGCGTTGGCGGGACGTCACTGTCAAGGCAGGTACCGGTGGAGTGCCGGCTGTCTGAGTTGCGCTGGTAGTCATCGTTGCGCTGTCCGAGGAAACCACCGGGTTGGATTTGGCAGTGGTGACGGTTATGTTGCGGTGACGAAGCTCCAGGATTTCAAATGAGGAGAGGGGCGGGAAGACCGTTGCCGACCTCCACCATGTGTAAGAAAGACAAAGTGGAGATAAAAAAGACCGACTTTACTGGCCGAGCCCTGGAGCAATTCTGCCCCGCGAGCTCCAGCATGAGACACACACCGCCCGTGCAGGCGGTGCGCTGTTGTAGATGGTAATGATAGTGTGGATGTTGATGGTGATGAAGTTGCGCTGTTACAATATATATATATATATATTGCCATTTGTAATGGTTTTCAGTTCCGTGTTTTAGACGACCAATGACCTTTAGGAAAGCACAATACAAATTGGTGCTCTCAACGAGCAATCCCCTTTTTTATGCGTGGAAGGGGAAAGCTCGAAACCGAGGACCGGTAATTCGAAGGCGCGCTCTTTTTGGGTCGGCTGCTGTCTGTCGCGCACTGTCGACCTCCCTCCATGCTGCAAGGATGGCACCCACCGGGCAATCCTGCCCCCGCTCTGGTTGCGAAACTGCAGCGCCACGTGTCGCCGTTTCACCGACCCGGCAGGAACTCCATTATGCTAATCGTGTTTAGGGCTGTCAGTACCACTCAACAATACGAGGGTCGCTTTTCTTTTTCAGCCTCCGACGAATAGGAAAAAAGGTTTTAATATACGCAAACTTTAGAAGCACACTATACCCTCTTCCGCACATAAACACCGCGTAAATTGAGGCAATTATCAGTCCGCGACACAAGCTTCTGCATGCCCTCCTTAAATAGGGTTTCCGTATTACGAATCGCCTTTCGCCTTGTCAGGTTTTTTTTTTTATTATTTATTTACAATTCTAGGGAACGCTTCTGTTTATTGCTATATTGAGTTGCCCGCCTGGACATTCATCTTATGGTCGATATGCTTTGCTGTAACGAACGAGAGTGTCAAAAGTTTCCCTGTTACGAACTGACGTACGACGAATACTTTGTACCACGTATTAAAGTGGGTGGGCGTACACATCGCAAGCCAGCCCACGGGTGGAACCGGGCGGCGGAGAAAAGCTCACCGGAGAAAAGCTCACCGGAGAAAAGCTCACCGGAGATAAGCTCACCGGAGATAAGCTCACCGCAAAACCGGCAGATGCGGAGAAAAGCTCACCCGCCTTTGAGCGGATGCGGAGAAAAGCTCACCGATTTTTTTTAACTTATCGGATTTTACGCCAAACGTGGCAATTTAACACAATTCGCCTTCGTCACTTCATTAAAAATATGTCCTCTTTTTTGTAATATTCTTGAAGTTCATTGTGCATATTTACTAATTCCTCTAATATTAGTAATCGACCATTTTGTATATTAATGAAGCCGCAAGTATAAAATCGGAATATGGTACACCGGTACAAAAAAGACAACAATTTATCGACAGCGGACAGTGCGCAGTCGGTATAGCTCTGTCAGATAAAGAGGTTTGTTCTTTGCGAGCTAATATGAATAGCGGTGTGCGAACCGTTTCAGCTCCAAATACTGTGTATTGCCTAATAGGTAAGTAGGTGTTTGTTGATGTAATCAGTGTCGGGCTACGCTGTTTTATTTTTGTTAATTTGACTAACAAACCTTTAGCTGCGAGAACAGCTTCGTCCTGTCGTGTTCGTTGTCTTCACTCCGTCGTTGTCGTTTGAGAAGTTTTCATTATGTATAACGTTTACCAACTCGCCCAATTCACTACATTACAGAAGACTAGTTCTTATATAGGTCACGAGTAATAACTGTGCCAGTGTGCGGCTCTGAAGGTCAATGATGGATCACCGTAGAAGGACACTATCACACAAAGGCAACGTGCGGAAACATCAGCACGAACGGCTAGAAAGTGTGCATGTCCGTGGAAGAAAGAAGCCTCGATATCCTACTTACTGTTTTATCCTGTTTTCAAAGGTTAAGAAAAGCTTCAAAGAAAATTTCAGGCACCGCGTTGTTGCGCATGCACTTTCGGATTTTCGGCTTTACAGTTTTAAGTTTTAGGTTTTAGGCAGATATTATAAAATGTTCAAACATTTTTTTGTTCTTCAAGTTCAATACGTTTTCAGTTAGGCGGTTAGGCTTTCGTTGCCTAGAGAGTAAGCCACAAAAAAAAAAAAAATCGCCCGCAATTATTAATTTGGGACCAATATACCCAATGAGCTTAACAAATATTAAGAAAAATAACATTTCCTGTTCAACAAAGCTGACGAATTTTAATGATAATAAATTGATATATGTTACGCATGATCCAACAGCCTCCATATAAGAAAGAAGAAAAAAAATCGGTGAGCTTTTCTCCGCATACGCTCAGTGGCCGGTGAGCTTTTCTCCGCATCCGTCAGTTTTGCGGTGAGCTTATCTCCGGTGAGCTTTTTTCCGGTGAGCTTTTCTCCGGTGAGCTTTTCTCCGGGATTCGGTGGAACCACTAGCGTGAATCGCTTGACACCGTGTGACGGAGGGAACATAGAACGTCACGCATACTTAGCCATGATTCATGTGCCCTAATGCTAATGGTTTATTGCGTTCTGCCACAATCATTTCGAGCACGTTGCCAGATAAAAAGTGGATCAGCAAGTTGCCATGACAATCAAATCGCCCAGGGAAAAAGAAAAATTGAGGGATAGGTGGCCTAGTGTCTTAGCGCTCCGCAGATCGGAGCACGTGGAGCGAAAGCTCGCGCTGCAGAACCCACGGCTCAATCGTCACCTCTGCCTGTTTCGATGTGGATGAGCATCGTACCGGCTTGCCGTCGTGTGTCCTTAGGGCGTGATGAATGCTAAAGATCCCAGGCTAGCAGAGGCACTGCACTCGCTAAAGTTCTCATCTACAGCGTAGCCAAGTGTTGCCATACCTCAATGGCTGAGCAACCTTAAGCTCTCTAAACACAAACGTCTCATTTAAATCTTTTTTTTTTTTTGCTCACAGGGAAATTTTTGGAATAGCTTCCTTTCGTCGGAAACTAGGCGGTCTGTTCAATAATAAAAAAAGAAATTATATCTTCAAAATATAGTCAGTGCGCAGGCGAGCTGGTGGAAGTTCACCACGATGAATTTAAGCCGACAAAGGGGCAGAAGGAGACATTTTTGACAGTGGTAGAAAAAGAAACATTCATTCAAAGACAACGTCTCTAAGTTAGAAACTATGTTTGTACCAGTTTTTTTTTCTACCATTATCGAGAAATGTTTGTCCTTTTGTCCCAGTCAAGGAATAAATTATTTTTGGTATTCTATTTTAACTTCTTTCCCGGAACCTTCACTTCAGTCTTAAGCTAAATCTTCAATCTACTCATTATTGGCGTGAATATATCACCCTGTAGCAGTAATTTTATCACAGTCGTCACGAAATTTATGTTTTACATACACTGATGTCCACTTAGAAAGAAACTATATACTATGATAAAAAAATTCTACTCTTGGTGTTTTCAGACGGTGGCGTGGACCGACGAATTAACGCTTTATTTTTACCATGTAGTGTAGGAACAGCAAGAACAAAGCAGTTTTGCACCATTTAGTGCCCATTCACCAGGGTACAGCTTAGACTGAATGTCTACAAACCTCACGAAAACAGCGGTTTCCCAGGAGTTTCAAGAGGCCCGTCGACGCCATGTTGGCCCGTTAGGCCGTCATCTTATAGGGCCGCGGGAGTTTTCACGTTGGGCACCTATGACCCGCACCGACCGTTTCCTCTCGACTTCTTCCAACTAACCGGATTTTTTTTCCACATCATCCTATGTGGCATGGCAAAATGACGTACAAAAGGCCTTCACATGTGTAGCCCGCTGATTTCAGCTTACTTGAAACGCGCGCACGACTTTGCGCTGCCCACTTGGTCTCAGCAAAATAATAATTTACTAAAGTTCAAATGACGACTGATCAAAATATTCCGACAAATTATTGGCAGACTTATTTTTTTACGTAAACATCCTTCAACACAAAATAAAAAAAATCGGTAGAATCAAACAAAGTGGGATATCTTCCATCGTGCATGTTCTAACGTAAAAAAAAAAAAAAAAATAACCTTGTTTTTATAACTTGAGTTGAAAGAAATGTTCGTCGGCCTTCGTCCCGAGTTTGTTTTATTCTTTCTGTGGTCAGTCCTCATATCTGGTAGCTTTAACTTTTGCGTGTTGATGATCTCACAGTTATGTTATGTAGACTGCCTAGATCTGAGTGTGTCCAACCACTCTATCAGGGTCACGTGGTTTTTGGCCCGCTTTTGCAATTCAGAATGCGAAGATGTGACGAAAGCGTTGATCACCAGCAAGCGTCTACGCCTTTTCGACCGCCATCCCCTTCACCACGTAAGAACGCACGTATACGCACCTGCCAATTGCAACCGATCTAAGCAGGAGGTGTCCGTCATTAAATTTCAAAAGCCTTCTATAATTCCAGTTGCTCCCTTCTCTAAATCCATGCTTACTGACGTAACGAGGTAATAGGACCAATCAATCAGTGTCGAAACCGCAAGTCACTGGCTTTTTGCCTGTTTATGATTGGGTCAGTGATGATAGAGCGTGTACAGAAAGATGACGAACACCATGATGGCTAGGTGGCGCAAGCTACCGCCCGGTATAAAGGGAACAACCAATATCTATCCCCCCGTTAGTGAGCGCGTTGGTAATGATGTAAGTTTAGAAAGTTTAGATACGTAAAGACAGTGTTGTCCCGTCCTCTGTCTTTACGTACATAACTCTTTCTAAACTTACAATATCTATCCATTCATCCATTCATTCATCCTTCCATCCGATGGCGCGCTTTTGACGCTGTCTGATTGGTGCCATCAGCTCTTAACGTCGGCTGCGTCTGGACTTGAGGTGAAATTAAGTATAGCTCTAGTGTAATGTGGCGGCCTGCCGTGGTCCTGCCGGGGGCCCAACAACAAAGATGGATGCAACCGATGCATGTTCTGCAGTTCTGCTGCACCTTGTTCTACAACTAGACAGTCGATGTAAAAATAAATCAGATACGACACGGAACACCATTACGACAGCGACCCTCGCATTCGCTCGCTATCTTCCCCAGTATTTCTACAGCCAGCTGTCAGGACCGCGACATCCGACAGCTTGAAGGGCTGTCCAAGCAGGACACAGCAAATGTGCGCGGTAAAAAAAAAAAAAAAAGCATACGCGCATAAAAGTTTTGACGCGCGCTTGTAAGTCTTCAGTGAGGACATAAGCACGCAAACAGCCAAAACCTCCTAGACTAAGTAGGCCTCAACGTTTGCGAGTCTGGATACAAAAATAGCGGAGAGGGAAGGCCATTCCCCGGCGCCCGTTGGCGGCGTCCCCATTGGCAAATTCCATAGCGAAAATTCAGTGAAAACATTTGTGCCGTCTTAAACTCTTATGTTTACGCTTCAACATCCGGTCGATGTGCCGTGCACGTGGTGCGCCATTCTGTCAGGAATGTTCTGTATGAATACAAAGATGACAATGATTTCAATCGCAGAATTTATAAATAAAATATACCATAATTTTAGCTTGATTTGTGGTGTAGATGAAAGCAGTGCTTAAAGTCTCCCGTATGTTGAGGGGGTCCCCACAAGAAAGGGGGGGGGGGGGTCCGACGAGATATACTAGATATACACAAAATGAACCCCCCTGCTGGCTCTGCCCACGCTGTACCTGCAACCCTCAAATTGCTAATCCCCAAAATGTCACTTTCCTGAAATCAAGCTATTTTGTTGCAAGATATGATTCTGATTTCCCTAATGCTGGGGCCGTGGAGGTGGGTCTCGACTATCCGTTAAAATCAGTGGGGGGTCCGAGACCCCCTAAGACCCCAAGGCTTTAATCCCTGGTCGCGAGCAGCTCTTGGCAAGAAGCTCCCTGAACTGCTTGCATTTCCTAGAGAAAATGGACCTCTAAGGCAGCGTTGTTACCCAGACCCTTTTTAAAAGCAAATGCCAGAGCAGGTGAAGTGGAGATGACTGTGTTTTGTACCAGGAGATCTGTTTAGTGCCTTCGTCGAAGTAATTGCTGCCAGACACAGATAAGTTTATGTGATGGGACTTGTATATAAGCAAACAAAGGAAATAAATTTGCCACACCAATGTATCTACAGCCCAGTTTTTAAGGCTACATTACTGACTAATCAGAAATCATCATACTTTGTTGGAGACAAGGGACGAAGGACAACAGTTTTACCTTGTTAATGCTGCGGTGTAAGCTCAAAACCTTTTATTGGAAGTCTGCGAACCTTGAATTGCAAGGTATATGACAATATTTCACGTAATTCTAGCTGCAAAAAAAGGTCAACTCCCCTTCAAAATAACTTAATATTATTGTATAAAATTCTCGAAAAAACAACAACTCTAGGCTAAAAGAAACATGGGAGCACTAGTTCTTATTTTTATAAGACATGGGAGCACTAGTTCTTATTTTTAAATGCACTGCTGTGTTATTTTTCAGGTAAGAATGCAGTTATTACATGCGTTTACTACGTCAAACCTCTTGGTACTTTTATGTGTAAGGCCGTTTTCAATCATTCTTTATTATGTAAGGCAAGTATCCTTTATAGATAATCCATCTTGCGGGGATAATTACATCGTTCACAATTTCGTGCTTAAAAGTGAACCCTATCTATCTCGAAACTTTGATTTACACCAACCCTGTTCTTGAATTTTACATCAGCGATTTTACGCAACAATAATTTGCCAGTCTAAGAAAATCAGTTTTCTAACCCAAATGTTGTGCACCGTTGGCCTTTAAGGAAATGTACACGCTTGCGTCAATAATAACTCGTTGCTATGACGGTAAATCCACGCTTGTTGCATTCCCTTTCCGCGCTCTAGCGCGGCCCCGACGGCCTTCTCTTTCGGTCCTGCGGAAAGAGCGCTGAGGCCCTTCTAGTCTAGGAGGTGTTGAAACAGCACGTCTTTCCCCCTCGCCACCTCGCCGTCGTCTCCTCCCCTGTCTTGTTTTCGGGAGTTTGGGAACTGAGAACAGCAGCGTAGGCCTTGTCGACAGCCAGGAGAGCGTGTGAGTGACTGTCCGGACCCACGTGATAAGCAGTCTTCAAGCCTCTTTCGGATACAAGCGGAAGATAGCTTTATTTCCGCTCGGTAAAAAAACAAAAAACAAAAAAAAAAAACGTTTAAAAGGAGATTAGAACCGGAGGATAACGCCCACTTCTGGCGCAGTAAATGCCGTCCACGGCGTCTGTTGTGTCTTGTTTGTACAGACCCTTAGATGCATTTTAGTACGGTGCATGGAACGCGTATCCGACTGGTGTGTTTAGGGTCCTATTCTACCCATGCAAAAAAGTGGTCCCGAAGTGGCGACAAATGACGTCATAAAATCCGCAGTGTCATGCTGTCGAGTGTCGCGATCCTGGCGGTTGGTCGTTGAAGTTCCGGCGAAAGGCATGCCAACCGCGAGTGTCGCTGTCGTCGCGGCGTCCCAACTCCTGATTGCCGAAGCTTCCCAGGACTGTCAAGCTGCAGAGCGCCCTGCAGTAGAAGTGGCGCCCAGTGTTGCCAGATGGTCCCACCGAAAAACCGCCATAGCGACTGGGTATAGCCCAAATATAGCCAAAGCCGTAAAAAAATATAGCCCAAAATAGCCAAAACTAAAACAATGAATTTTAAGCCATATATTGACAATAACTCACGCTCATACAATACATGTTACAATCTCTGTTTCAACACTCAGATGCATCACCTTTTGTGTACATTATGTTACTTGTGAATGTTTCAAGAAAAGCTTTGGAAGGATGAATATCCGTACAAAACTGGCCCTTCCTTCGTACACTCTAAGCCCGGTCCCACTTAACTTTAAGGGGGGCGACAGACCTCTTAAGGCAAGACACTGGTTCTAAAATCGACGTTTTTGTTTATTAATGGATTATAATGAAAATCAGTGTGTATATGTGTTTTAGCTTCATCTTTCCAAAAATTCAATTAGTTCTGCAATATCTCAATTACTTTTTGAGTTACGAAGAAAATAATGAAGCCTAATTAGGTCATTTCTTACGACTCATTAAGGAACTTTCTAATACTAATTGTTTTGCAAAAGTGATATGGATTTGTAGCTAAAGACCTGCCATGCAAGATGATGCTATTTATATTTTTGTAAAGATAGATCATTGTATAAAACTAGTCTAATTAGGTCAAGTACACTATTTACAAAGCCTAACGAGGTCACATTATCACTAATAATAAAATTTCGGGCCCATACTGTCATACAAAAATAGCATCACCCTGCAGTTCACTTCTTTCTGAATTCAATGGTATAAAGTTTATAGAAATCCTTGAAGAATAATCTCATGAAAACAACCGTAAGGCTAGGCATGTAGACGAAAAATGCGAAGCTGAGAAAATTGCAGTTGAAGTTTTGACACTCATTGCATAAAATTGAGTAAGGGATCCCACACAATAATGTTCAGCAATATGAAGCATAGTTCTATCTGAACAAATTGAGATGAAAAATTCTGCAATCCATTCACAAGAACCTTTAAAAAATAATATAAAACTGAGAAATAATGTCTGCAATGTAAAATAAAGTTATAAAAGAATGAGTAGACTCTATAAGGGACAACGGGAGGAGGCACCAAGGGTTGCACGTTCCGAAAGTAGATTTTGTTTGGCCCTGAAAAGGGCCTTTGTTCGTGTAGCACTTGTAAGGGGGGCCCCCTCACAGCTGTCCAGGACTGTAGTCCCCAGCTTTTCCAGTTTCCGCGGCTTCCGCACTTCGCCTGCGCGAAGAGGTCGTTGAGAGCTTTCATATCCACTACATTGAACTGTGTCCCAGCGTCGCGCATCTGGCCTCCTGTGGTGACGCCGAGAAGGTCGAATTTGCGCTGGGTCGCCGACTTTTCCGATAGCGCACGCTTGCATTCGTCCGATCGTGCGACTCGTTGCGCCTGCTCGGCCGTGGAGTAGTATGCGGTGTCGAGACGAACCGCGCTCGCAAAGCTCGACAAACCGCCGCTGCTGCATGGAGTCGCGATGTCTCCGGCTGATGTTTCCGGAAGATCCAAGGCATCCGGCGGTGCCGATCGCGGTGGCGCACTTGCAGCAGACAGCTTCGGCTTCTTGTTCCACGGTCGCTTCCTCTTCCTTCCGAACGCTTGCCGCGTGCTCGATTTCAACCAAGCGTCGTCCGGCATCTCGAGAACTCGAAGCGAAACAAAACAAAACACGCGCGACTTCGTAGGAAAACGAACCAACAATGTTCAACGCAAGCGCGCAAACGGGAACTAAAACGTGCGCTCGACCACGGAGGAAACAAAGCAGACAGGCCTAAGGAGACGGGCGGAGACGGGCCCAGGAGCAGACGACGCACCTCTCGCCAGCGCGGGAACGGAAAGGAGGAAAGGAGAAAAAGAGCGGAGGGGCGCGTTTAGGCAGTTTAGGCCAATAGCAGGGGCGCTAGGCGCCGCGCGTGCTCTGACGTACGGGCACCTTGCTAGCCGGCCAATGAGCGATCACAATTGGGGCCTTCGAAACCCGCGGAATGCGGACGTTTCTTGATGTTGTCGCGATAACGAATGGCATGGGGACGTGGGGAAGATAAGCGGCTTTCCAACAAGACCAAGATGGCCGCGATCCGACGAGCGATCGCGAAACGCGCGGGGCGCGAAGTTCCACTTGTTTTCATTGAACTCGCTGTGTTAGGGCTCTGCGGGGACATCGTAAATATCGTTTTTTTCATGCTTAGACATTGAATTCAACATTGAAACTTTGCAGGCAGGTACCTTAGACTACAATTAATCCAAATATGTGAATTTCGAAAAACGTGAAATTTCGCGTTTTTTGACTATTTTAAGACCCGCGTCTCCCCTTAATATTACATGGAGATGCTCCCTCTTAATTATGTGAGACACCACCCCTCTTAAAGTAAGCAAGGCGGCGTCTCCCTTAAATTTGAGGTCAGAGTCCCTTAGTAAGAGGGACAGTTTTTAGATATTTTCTTCCTTAAACTCGGAGGGACGGTGGCCCGCTTAAAATGCAGGGGTATATGTCCCCCTTAAGTCGGGGTCACGCTGCTTATACTTCATACAAAATACATTCTGCAGACATGTTCCGAAACGAGTCGCCTCGACATCCGCGCTTCGTACGCCACGAGGTAACCAAATCAAGAGGTTACTTTGTCACGTGGCATATAAAGCACGGATGTCGCGGTGACTCGCATTGGAACATGTCTGCAGAATGTATTTTGTATGATGTATAAGCAGCGTGACCCCGGCTTTAAGTTACCTCTGTTATTGTATCGTACAATTTCTGCTCCTTCGTGTTTTGTGTGTAAGCTGACATGCTGTACTGCACTTCTCGCACTTTCGCTGATATTGTTTAACCAAAGTTATTCTGTGCTGCGTAGCAGAATTGAAATTTGATCTGTACATCTTGTTTGATAAACGGAATCAATGTGTTAAAGAAAACAGTAACAATCTTTAAGAGTAAACACTGTTTTATTTGCCATGACACAAGAAAATATTTTGATATGTCTTTATCAAAATAATAATTCTATAACGATGTTCTGGTAGCTTTTACGAATAAAAAAGACTTAGAACGACGCCAGAAATCGGCGTTTCTTGGAAACTATCACACAAAAACTTTCGTGCGGCAGAGTGACTCATTTTGCCTATCATAAACAATAACAATACAATCGTGCTGGAAAAAAAAAGTTTTTTTTAGCGGATAACACAAAAAGAAAAGTACATTCTAAAAAAAAGCCCGTGCCTCTACTTTCCCGCACAACACTTGGAAAGACAATCACCATAACTCTCGGAGGCAGCTCAGCGAATGTAGATGCCGAAACATATGATTATACCAAAAAAATGAGTTCCGACATTAAGCACAACAAGCGTGATGTTTTGCATTGGTTAATGTCACAACTCGGACTGGCTTTTTTGGTCTAATCTTATGTTTCGGCATCGTGATTCGCTGAGCTGCTTCCGTGAGTTACGGTGATTGACTTTCCAAGTGCTGGCTCGGGAAAGTAGATTCCTGTGCTTTTTTTAGAGCGTAGTTACCTTCTTCATAGCATTAAAAACTAATTATTCGGCGTCTCTTGCCATCAGCAGAGGCTCAGAATTTCTGTTGTTTTTGAACGGCCATAAGCGATTTTATGAGCTTCTCCGACATAAACTGAATCGAAACACTTTATTTTCAACGAGCAGACCCTAGAGGAGTCCAAAAGTTTGTCCACATGCCACAGGGTAGGAGAGTCCCGTTATGTAATACACCCATAAGCACATGACTAGTGCCCCCTCCATAGTCGTGCTAGCGGTGAGTTTCACTGACCAGTTCCCAGAAACGATCCCTTTCTCCGAACCGAAGAAAGTCTTGGGTCTTGGAACTTTTTCGTCTGGGGTAAAATCGTCCTGCAAGCAGCAATTGTTAAAAAAAAAAAAAAAAAAATTGCGTCAGCGTCACTTAGATCTCTATTTTTGCATTCGCTTTTTCACATACCATAGGTGATGAAAGAACTTCTGGCCAATCGAGACCGGAGGATGGTCTTAATGTTCAAGAATGTTGTTGGGTTGTCTCCGCAGAAGGCCCCTTTTACCTCCTCCAGGTTTCCCAGCATGGTGACGATCGTGTTATGGAACCGAAGTTGTGCATCCACCTTTAGCTGAATGAAAGACCATATTGTTTTCCTTTAGATACAGAGAGTGGGAATTAGAATAAAGGTAATGAAGCGCTTTCACCTGTTATCAAGCAGGCGCTAGGAAACAAATGCGAAAATAAAGTGCAAACAGTTCAAAGATTCGGAACCCAATCTGTATACGATGAAATAGCGAGTGACATTAGCTTATGACGTAACTTCTGCTACTACTAATTTTTGGTACGAGAATAGACTGCAGTTTCAATTAATTTACGAGAATCAATCGTTTCTGTATTACCAAGACAAAACGAAAACGCATTTAGTAGTAGATGAACTTTAGAAGCCCCATGTGCTTTGGAAAGCATGGATTGCATTTGCGGCTCGAAGCTGCAGAAGTGATCTAGTGCATGTTTTAGAAAGCAACATAATGAAATAAAAAAATTACATTTCTGTAAATATTTCGCCAAAGCCATTCTTTTTTTTTTTTTTTTTTTTTTTCAGAAGCAGTGCATATGCCAACAGAACGTAAATAGAGCCTACCTACATACCGGAATACAAAAAGTTAATAATTACCGAGTTCGTTGTGAACCGTGTGCGGGTGGCCGCAGTAGGCTCACCACTCAGGGTGGTGCGTTCCACCGTGCAGAGGGTCCCGGTAGAGCATTTAAACGAGCAATCCGAGCGGAACCCCCGGCTGATTCCCTTCATGTCAACGTTCGTTGCCATTGCCTCACTCTGAAAACAAGATTGTTAATAACGGTCAGTCATTTAACGCCCATAGTCAACCTAGCCCTAAAGCGCATAAGAAAGAAAAAAAAAAAAAGCAAACTTCTGTTTATATATTTTTCGCGGATGTACAACACAGAAAAAAAAATATTCAGCCAGCTACAGAAAACAAAGAGCATAATAAACATCATAAATAAAATCTCCAAAAACAAAAACATGGTCGGCGCCAAAAAAAAAACAAAAAAAAAAAAAAAACGCCGGTAGCTGTGCCGGCACGACCGTCAAAATATAACGAACAAAACAGTACGACAAAGAAATACAAAAAAAAAAAAAAAGTACTCCCTGGCCACCGCTACACCCTTCCCCCCTTTCCGCAGACGCCGCGACGCCGACGCAACGCGAACACGCGAAGAAAATAAAAACTTTATTTCTTCTTTTTGTTTTGTGCTCGTCTAATCCCCCTGCCCCTTTCACAAACATACACACACATTATGGGTTTTTGCTCGCCGCCCACTTGAGAAAAAAATGTTCATAATCACTGCAACGCTAACGATGTCTACAACATAACGTTGCAGTGTAAATGGCTGTAATGAATTGTGAAGGTCAACAAACGCAAAATCGCCAACATTGTTTCTGTCAATCAACGCTCTCGGGCGGTCAACCTCAAGCATTTAGAGTGCACACCGAGAAAGAAATCGGCGAGCCAAGCTTAAAAACACTGACTGCCCCAGCTAGGGTGCCTTTATGTTGGCTTTGCCTTAGGGAGGGTGATGCCATCCTTTGTAGTACCCGATGCCGACAGTGTACGCTCACGGATAAAATACCAGGAAATTGCCGGTAATAAAATGCCGGCGTAGCACTGCCAAAGGTAGCAGCTCGAGCTGGGAGAAGAACGATCGCGCGTTCGAAATTAAAAAGTAGACAAAACATTAGGACACCCTAACCCGCTAAAAGTGTTTTGTGCGAAAGACAGCCCTGCGGCTCACGGCAGGGCAAACGATTAGCGACGCTTTGTCCTAGCTGAACGAGCAGATCCAGGAAGCGACCGCGTCCGCGGACTACACCTGAACACTCTCACTCTACATGCAAAGCTCGTGCATCTCACAGCCAGCGTGAAAATATTGATGGCTCGTTATTCCCACCCGCAATGCACCCAAAACAAAAGCGCCAATATGACAGGATTACTCACCCGAAGGAAGTCAAACGAGCAGCATGACGCTTGCGACTCTCCGGCAACGACCGTTTCCAGCCAGCTCTCTGCGAATTGGCGCGAAGCCTTAGCACCGTCCGAACTCTTTGCCGTGGATTAGTGCGCCTGCCCCTCTCCTCCTGACCGAACTACATTGGTCCAGTTAAGAGGGCCCAGTCCCCTCTTAATATGAAGGGAGACGCGTGAATCTTTCTGTCGGTCTTTCCTGTTCAGAGGGACTAACGAAACGGTTTCCTTGGGCTCTCTTAATATGTTGGTGTCCCTCTAGATGTTGCTATTTTATTTTTCAATTTCCCTCTTAAAAAGAGCTGTCCCCCTGAAAGCATTGTTGTCCCCTCTAAAATCAGAGGGACAGCGTTATTTATGAGAGAGTGGTTTTAGAGTGTAGGTTATCAGAAGTACAAAACACACAAAGACAGCTTTATTGTGAAGTCCGGGAGATATGATCATACAATAAAAGAACAAAATACAGAAGCAGAGCAGTCATAACACCGGGTACTTTAAACCAGAACCCCAATATCTCAGGTCCTTACTAATATCTCTCTTTTCTTTGTGAAGAATATTAGTGTCACCCCTTCATGTCCACGCTATTTCTGATTGTGTTGTCCTTTCTCGGGGTGAGCAACGACTGGAAGGTATAGTCAATTGTTTAGCGGCGAAACTGCGGACTTCTCATTTTTACAAACCTGGGTGCCTAAGGATTCTCACAATGGGCACCAAAGCAGCATTTGGAGAGTTCAGTCTACGTCCGGGCACAGTCATGTGCGTCCAGGTTGAAGGCGCGCTACCGGGCCTGTGGTAATAGTGCAATCTGTTTGGTTTGCTCCACTGCGCTGTAGGAAGACCGCTTGAACTCTGCAAGCATCGCTTCTTTGCGTAATGCGAAAACCCCGAAGTTTGTAGAAGTTGGAAGCCTTTCTCCTTCCTCTCCCTCCTCTCGACTAGCCAAAAGAAAAACTTTTTTTTGTTTGTTTCAAGACTGATTAAAAGTTTGAAAATTAACTAGCCGAACCTGAGGTTCGACAATAGTTCGCCGCATTCTTAGAAATAGCCCAAAATAGCCACATAGCCAACTACGAAATTTTGACGCCAACTAAAAGAAATGTAGCCCAATTTTGCTATATATAGCCCAATCTGGCAACACTGCTGGCGCCTGCCGCATCCACCACCGCTGCTTGGACACCGCAGGGGCGCAGCCCACAACGGCACGATACAATCTACGAAGTCATCAGTCGCAAATGGAGGGACCACCTTTTTGGACGCTACCTGCCGGAGACCCGTTTCGGGCACCATAGTGCCGGGGAGGGACGGAATCGAAAATTGGGCTTAACGGTTTCATACAGGTGTCTTGACACTCACCTTCTTCGAGGCAGTCCTTGTCCTTGCAGTAGACGTTAATCTTTCGAGTGGGGGCCGTCTTCGCTGTAGTCGTCTCCCTGTAGCACAGATGAGCGATCAGCGCACCGCCCGGTGAAAAAACTGGCTGAAATTGCTCGAAAATGTTGAACAGTCACCGGGACAGCGTCTCGTTGAACGCGCCGTTTGCCTAAGGCACCGCCGAGATTGATTTTGCCAGAAAAAGACGATATTTCTTCACCTTAGAGAGCGGTCTGCATGGGTGTGTGCTGTGCCGCACATAAAAATGGGGTGAATATGGGGCTACGGATGTACGAGGTAGTTACACTTTGGAAACACGCAATGCGTCGCCACCGCGCGGCGTGCTTTCATTTTCAAATTATTTCAAATGTAGAATGAACGCTGCCGCTGCCCTGAGCTATCCCAGCAAATCTAGAGACAAGAACGTGCCGCGTGACGTCGCGCTTTTTAAGTCTTCAGGTCAAACCGAAAAGCCACATGCTCTCGGAGCTGGTTTCGCTTCGATGTTTCGTAGGGACCGCTTCCCATCTCGGTCGTTTCCTGATTCATCGTGTGTTTGCAAAGAGCGTGTGCTGAGCACTACAGCGCCAGAGCCTGGGCTATCATCTGTCTGTGTCTAAACACCATATTGGACTTCGGATTTGTGGCGTGAATCAATAAAGTTGATGATGTTACCGTGACAACCGTGTATATGGTCATTCTGCGTAGCTCTCCGATTTTACGGCGTCGCCTACCTCAAAAGCCAAGGAAACGTCGGTTCTAACGCGTTAGCACTATACACGTCTTGCGCTTCATTGCGCCATGCTGGGGACCATTCCTATTTCTTCCTTCCAAGAAAAAATTCGGTGGTACAAGATGTGTGCTGCAAAAGAGATGAAGGTGAACGTTTCGGCAGACGTCTGCCTGGTTGCGTTAAATGTTGTAAATAAATAAAGGGCCAACGCCAACCAATCCCTAAAAGATCGTAGGGTTCCAACGTTTCGGTGCCGCCTCGGCACCTTCTTCAGGGGGGCTATTTAGAAGAGAAGCAGCTTTTTTATTTTCTTCTGCGGTGAATGTAAAGCAATATCTTCGAGTCTTTTTTTTTTTTCGTTTTTTTACGGTGGTTAGTTTTCAAACCAGGTTCGGTACCTTCGTTTTCTTTCAAGTTGGTTATTTACAAACGAGGATCGGCATCTTCGTTTTCTTCTATGGTAGGGGCCTGTTTCTTTGGTGTTTCCTCTAAGTGTCGTAGTCCACTGACGTATGCTGAGGGCAAGGTGCCGGAGGATTGATTAATATTTCCTGGTGTGATCTGTATGCGCCATGACTCAATGAAGAGCCGTTGCCGCCAGTTGGTTTTCAAAGTCGATGCGGTGGTCATTGTCCTCGCAGTGTTCCGCGACGGCGCTACGTTCTCGATCAAATGTGCGTACGTCATTCTTATGTTGGCGGACTCTTTCCTTGAGGTTGTGCTCAGCAGCAGGTTACCATAATGGCTGCTAGTGTAACGTCAGTGCGAGCAACACAAAACATTGGGCTCGTGTCTTCGTCTTTCCTCGCGCTTGTGATGGAATAGAGCATTAGGCCCCTCGAGCGCCTTCAGGCTCTTGTTGTTTCCGGTGCTTCTATATCTTTTTTAAGGTATGAACAAACTAGACCAATTAACCCCTCCGTTTATTACATGTAGTCGACGCGGCCGGGCCAAGAGATGCGTTAGATCGTGCTCTCTGGACGCGATATTTGTGTGTACTGTTCCCTGCGCATGCTCAAAACGAGCTCCCATCTACAGGCTGCAAGATCGGCCACCTTGATGATGTGGAACACGCCATCAGCTCGCGCTTAGCAGCCATAGTCTCAGATATGGCTGCCAGTGAATACCCCCAACAGAAGGTGCAATCTGCAAACACATAAAATAAGAGGGGCCAGTAAATAGCCAAAAAATATCGGTGGGCACTATAACCCATCTGAACAAATCTAGCACTGAGAGTATGTGACTTTTGGGTTTGGCCTTCCGATTCCCGGAGCGCGAGGTCACGTGGTGCTGCTTTGGCTGAGATGCAATCACTCGAGAATAACTTGCTGCATTGGCCACGGTGACACTATTATTTAAAGTGAAATGTGCAATTAATGAGGCGTAGTAAAGAATCCCATATTGCTACTAAGCATGAGCATTCATTCACCGTTCTTCACCACCGAAACTTACAAATCGTGAGACGGTGGCGCTTCTTCGCAGCTTGGTGCTTGCACTTTCCGCCACACGGGTTAACAAAAGTTTACTCTTCCCTTCACTCATGCGAGTAGTCCGATAACCAGCGCTTGGTGATCTCCGTTTTCCCAACGTCTATTTTTCCGCATTAAGTGTTTAGCTTGTTCCTCCCGACATGCTCCCACACAGTGTCTCTGTGTTCCCATATTTCGCTTTGTCCACCCTAGCTGGTAACACTCCTGCCCTGGCCTCGGATAACAAGCTACCCCGAGAATTGTCACAGATACTTCCCCAGCAGCAATATTCGCCTTACAGTTTCTATTAAGGCCCGTTCACACTCTTGCGACCGAGTAAGACCGAGAGAGACCAGACCGGTTTTTAAGCCTTTTGCGACTTCTTAGGACCGGATGCGATGCAGCGGAGCTGGTCCTAAGACATCGCAAGAGGCTTAAAAACCGGTCTGGTCTCTCTCGGTCTAACTCGGTCGCAAGAGTGGGAACGGGCCTTTAGTCTCTCGAGCCGATTTAGTCAGCATCCCCGCTTTTCATATATCCCTCTCTGCTCTATTTTGCACTTTTTTACCGTCATTTCCTGATCCGCGTTACCATTATTGCCCAAAACATTTTGACCCGAGTTTTCTTGTTTGCTTCCTTCGTGTTGTATTGACGTCCTTCATGTACAAATAGCTAAAACTCCCCATGCACATTGTTCCGCAATCATTTCTCTTAGTCTTTCTTTCACATTTTATCTTACTAAGCTTCCTTGCCCTCAAATGATTACCAATGACGACCTCGTACCCCTTGATTCGGTGTTCCGAAAAAAAGATCACGCCATCTATAGAGAAAAGTCTATAAATATATCGCGGGAGAATCCCCTTTTATCGAGCCGCATAAATGGCTCAGGTTACTCTGCGCTACACTCTCAGAAAAAAAGGAGCCAAATGGGCAAAAAAGGGTTCTTTTCGCTAAATAAGAACCGATTTCGGGGAAGATCCTTTAGAAGCGTGCTTTCTCAACTAAAAGCACCCCTCGCAAAGTAAAAAAAGAAATGCAGAGCTAGTTTCCGGCCTGGAGAGAGCGAAAAGGGTTCTTGTTGCAGCCAGGAAAGAGATAAAGCGATCTTTGGGAAAAGGAGGTCACTTAAGTCTTCTACCGGATAGAGGGACACAATGACAAGGCTCGAAAGGCTTTGCACGCGAGAAATTGGGTGCGCCATTCTGTGGAAACAAAGCTGCCCGTGCGAGCTGTCAAGTGCTTGAAAGCTTAGAGAGGTGGAATGTCGTAGTTATTTACCAAGTCGCGTTGTGTTGCTTACCAAATCGAGATAATCTTCGCCTTAGACCACAGATGAAACTGCTCGTCGTATTTTATTTAGTAAGAAATGTTAGTATAAAGCTACTCTTAGGTACTCATTTGTATAAACCAAACGGGTCATTGAATTAAAGTTTATTTGAAGAAATCTGTACCTCCGGAAATCGATTGTGTAGTTTATTTCCCCCCAACCCCCAAAAAATGCATACAAATTTTCAAAGGTGCAAAACTTCGATGAATGAGCAACACACACAAAAAAGTGCATGTTGCGATGAATGAGTGATACGGTGATTAAGCGGCGTCGTGTTTTTTTAGTAACAAAAGCTATTTTTTAACTTGCTTTCGTGTTTAAACAATATACGTATAACTGCGCGTATGAATGAAAAAAAAAATAGAACAGAGGAACGTTTTTGTGTTTTTTTGTTTTAGTATAGAATGCAGTTGTCCTAGCTTGTGGTCATGAGTCATGACACCACCCGTCTCCCAATACGGCGCCTCTGATTGTTTCGCGGCACGCGTCAAGCCGCAAAAATAGAGTTGGGACCCATCCGCGAGGGGCATCAAAAATCCTCCTGCGCGGAAGGTTCAAGTGATGTGTTGCAGTCATCTTTATCTTCAAAAATAAATCAGTCTGTAAATGGTGGTTTTTCGATTTCAAGGAGCAGTTATGTCTATAGTCGGTTGCAAGCTAAGAAAAAACCGGAAATGCCTCTCAGAGGAAAATGTAATCCTACGCCGAGAAACGCCAGCCAATCGTTTTCATGATGTCACGATTCCGTGAACCAATCGCGATACTTTTGAAAAAAAAAAAAAAAAACAAAGCTCAACATGGCTGCTGGCCTTAGCAACGCGACGCTAGTTTCTCGTGACAATTATTCTGCTTTTTTGCACCGTGTTTTACGTGCCCGAGGTTACGCCACGAAATCTTAATGGTATCGGCTTGCGTTGCGTTTACAGCAGTTTTTGCGTGACAACGTGAGAATCCAGCGACGCTATCGCCAACGAAAATTTCGAAGCGGGCGCGAGGCTTAGCACTGCTGAGAGGTATGTTAGACGGTATGTTGACAGTATCTTGGACAGAAAATGAATTGGGAAGACGGTACCTTGGACATGACTTTCTTTCTTTACTAAACAGCTATTTCGTTGACAAAAACGTATTCTAACTTATTTAAATGTCCTGAATGAATTAAATAAATATTGTAGTAGTTTAAGACAGGTTTCCTGGAGGAAGAAAAAGCAACGTTGCTAGCGAACTACTTTCTCGACGGCGGAGGCACTTCACATGGGCGCAATGCGCTTGTGGGTGGAGCTAAAAGATTGTTCTTAGGTTGCATCCGACTATAGAAGGATACCCCGAAATAATCCTATAGGCATATTCTATAAGTGCGTTTTGAGTGAAGCAAAACTAAACTTCGATATGTTGTGCGTTCAAATTTATGTGCAGTGTAAGAAATGAGTGCTCCGTCCGCCGTTGAACCCCGCTCGCTACATTGAGGTCGCCCACCAAGAGTTAGGAGAATGGGATGGCATGAGGAAAAAAAAAACAACACAGAAACGTGGTCGTTGCTGTTCTCGTAGTTTTCGTGAGCAATATGGCATGATAGGAGGCAGAACAAATGGCCTCGGACGCAATGGCCCTGGACAAAACGGCCCCGGACAAAATGGTCCAAAGTGCAATCCCGGAGAGAATGGTCCCAAGTGATTTTTAGACACTCATCTTTTAATAAGGTTTCTACTCTGAAGTTCTGTTAAGTACATTCAATGCTCTTATAATGCAACTTTTGTAGAGACTATAAAAAAAAAAAAAAGAAGCTCAATATAGACGCGACAATGTTGGAGAAACACACACACAGGGCAGGCACCTGTCTCGTGTGTGTTTTTCTTCGACTTTGTACCGTTTATTTTGCACTCTTTTTCATTATGCCGATCAACCAACTAGCCCAACAATCTATTTTACTGCTTGATACAACTCTTTCCGACCTCCCGCTCGAAGCTTTAAATTGATGCGGTACAGTTACATTTTGTGAACTTAATGTGTTACTTTAAAGGAGTTCCCTCTTGTAGCTCTGTTGAACAGAGCTACAAGAAGACGTTTTGAGTGAAGCCAAACGTAGCACACATTTACAACTAGTTTCTTTGTTTAATGAAATGTTTATTTCACAAAAAAATGTATTGCATTATACGAATATTTATCTTTTTATATGTTGGGATTGTACCAATTAAAGCTAATAAAAATAAGGAGCAAGAAAAAATACGAAAACAATTTATTTGAACCATTTTGTCCGAGTTTACTATTCGAACAATTTTGTCCGGGGCCATTTTTCCGGTTTTTGGGCTGGTTCTATGTTTTCGATTCCCATTTCTAGTGTAAAAGGGATAAACGCCGCCTGCACGCCCAGCATTTGCGTGACGTGGCGCTTAACTGAGCTAATATTTGTTCAGAAATGGCAATCGACGGTTCGGAGGTGGCTCCGATTGGAAGAAAAATTCTTTGTCAGCGACATCAATTCGCTCTCTCTGATTGATTTATTATCACTTCTCCTTCGAGTTCCAAAATAGGCTCGATTATCATTCAATCTTGTTTCCAGACCCTCTATTTTGATAAATTCCTATAAAAAACACGTCACTGACAGGACACTGAATCATCGAATCTAGGTGCGTTGTCGTACTGCCGGCACAAAAATCGCTCAGCCACCAAATAGGCCAACACGCGTTGCTCAACACAGTGTGTTGATTGTTTCCGTTGCCGGAAGGTGTCACGCCGAATCGAGAATTTCGCTCTTGTTTATTTTGTGTTTATTTTTGGCAAGAGAGTGAACTGCCAACAATTTTACCGGCGGCTGACGGACATGCTTGGTGACGTGATCGCCGTGCTTCCTGGCAGACAAGGACGGAAAAGCGATGACATCTGCATATTATCTTCGCCAGCAAACCATGGTTCAGGCAGCTCAACGGCACCCCAGAAAATAAGCCGTAATGTGTTAAAAAGCGACGTTTCGGGGGCTAATCTGCTCACCACTAGGCTGACAGTTCGTTGGGAACGTCATGCTCGTTTGACCAGTGAACCTTCTGCCTTGCACCATGTGATCACAACCGCAGAGAAAGGTGTCAGGTGATAAAAACCAGGCGACTAATTGGTCCGGCAAGCACGTAGCTTCCACCGCGCTGTCAGCTTAGCGGTGAACAGGAATGGGTCGCTGAAGGTCACTAGAGCCAACAGGATCTAGTTTCGTTGCTCGAGGGAGTGCCACACTCGCTCGTACGAGTGGCGGATCGGAACAATGTTTGACCTCCTCTCCCTTTGGGTTTGAAGCTCTAGAAGGAAGTACCTTCCTCCCTTTCCTCTTAGCCATCACTTGCAACATGTCAGCGGACGTGAGCACATGGACGATTGGAGACGTCTGCTGGTGGCTTTTTGAAAACGAACTGCAATCGGCCTGTTCATCATTTCAAGGTAAAACTTCTTCTAATCAGGCAATATTTATAATTTATCTTGAAAATTGCTATAAGTACAGTAGTGCTCAATATGGCCGGAAATTGTTTGATGCATAGGCAGAATAAGTAGGACAGGGGGCGGCTTCTTATTAATTAAGCTACTTGTCGTTTGAAATTTGTTTTTATGCTATTTTGACTTGGAGTTGTCCAAACAAGCACGTTGCAAAAAAAAAATATTTTACGGTCTTGTATGTTGAACTACACAAGAAAAAAACGTTTTTGAAGCGCACACTGATTTCATTACTACAATACTGACTATATATAATATGACAAAATACTGAGTTCAAGCTATCCGCCAGAAAGATCTCAAGAACAGAACTTCGAATTTACAGCGCGAATAAAATGAGCAATGATATCTCTTCGTAAATGTAAAAACTTATGTTACCGGGCTTTGATTAGCTAATGTATCCGTATTTATGGCCCCAATAAACGTGAGCGAATAGGTGCTGTAAACGCTTTTGTTTTTTGACCGGCCAGGGACATGGCACTCTGAGAGCCAATCAGTGCAATTTACGGCACCGCTCAACTAATGAGGATGCCGAACATTTGGTTAGACCCAAAGATGCTGTCTGCGACATCAGGGAATGCAAAACGTCCCGCTTGCTTTGCTTAAAGGAGCTGTGCAACAATTTCAGGGCTTTGCTTAAATAATTGTGGAAGTTGATGCCTGACACTTCTGCAGTGAACTACAGAAAACAGATTTTGCCTGGATACCCTAGTTTTTACTTAAAAAAATGAAAAAGATCCAGGTTTTCGCCGCCTCTCAACTCGTGCATCGTCTTCCGGGTCACGTGCACAGTGACGTCACTAGAGTAGGCGCGGAGTTCCGGAAAAGTTCTCTCTTTAGACCATCAGCGAGCAGCGAGAACTCATCCGCTGCCGACCGCGTGACCACCCGTCCTTGCCCGTCCGGCGCTGTCCCCCTCCCCTCCGGCTTCTGGCGGCTGTTCGCGGTTTTGTGGACCTAGGATAGATGGCGCCACTAAAACTCCGTATAATAAAAGTTTTGTGGATGATACCAGGGTGTTGACGCATTTATATATATGTTGGAACGACAAGATTTGTAAAAAGAGTTACCTTTTATCGAGCAGGTATTCGCACAACTTGCTATCTTTCTTACAACGACCCAAGTGACGTCACGCCGCTTGTTTCTCATGGCCGCCGCTCGTGGCTGCAGGTCGGGAAATATTCCAAGTTTTGCCTCGCTATTACGCGGCGGAATCGCAACATTGCGATGAAAGGAGGTGTGTTTTCTGCCATTTGTGACACAGTGAACAATATCAAAAGCAGAAAATGCCAATTCTTTCAACGTTAAAATCGTTGCACAGCTCCTTTAATGTAACAGCGCAGATTGCATTTCTTGGTCTAAACGTATGTTCCGCGTCGTCATTCGCTGAGAGGACTTCGCAGGTTGCAACGATTGGCTCTCGGAGTGTTGTGCGGAAATCGACAGGCGCGAACTTTTTGTGCATTTTGTGTTTGCACAAATGTGGATGTATGTTTGATAAAAATAACTGTTTTACTTGGTCCTATATTCAGTGCTGCAACTATTATGTAAATAGCTTACATGCGTAAACGGCGCATCAACGTAACAAATTGTTTTTGTTTTAGGGATTCGTTGATACTCACAAATGTGAAGACGCCGTGAGTGCTCGCCGTCATGTTTTGCTCATGAACGAAGAGATAGCTAAAGCGCCCCTGAACGTCGACTTGATACAAGACCGCATGATGCGGACGTTTCAGTCTTGCAAAGAATGGATCCTCAGCGATGCTGGAGCCCTCACAGTCCTTGAGGAATTTCCGGCAATGACGATTCCCGGAATGGTAACTCAATATTATCTTCTTTATATTTAGCCTTAAAGTTTCGAGATTTTTACAGGTCATCAGGACTTCAAAAGTTTCTTACTGCCCGTTTTATCGCCTGTGAATGATATAGGGACTTTTGATACGTGCTAAATTAAATAATTTTACCTCGTAATAAGGCTAGGCAATCAATTAGTTAACATTCCGATTAATTAACTATTGTTTTACTCTGAATCAAGTGAGTTTAACTGGCATATTGGTTGGATTTAGAGTTACGAAAAGTCTTATAAACAAAAAAGTAAAAAGAATATTAATTTAATTCTTTTTGTGTGTTTATAACACAATTGTCTCTCATGGCTACTTAAGTGTTTTATATGATTATTATCTAGAGTGGCTTTGAGGTTTAAATAATAACGTACAAATATTTTATTTTAAATGTTTTCCATGCTTTTCTTGTGTATGAGCACAACGGCAAGTTGATATTTGAACTTGTTATTGTACGAATATGTACATATATTTTATTTTAAATGTTAGCCATGCCTTACTTCTGTATGAGGCACAAGGACAAGTTGTTATGTACTAAGCCTTATAAGACGTAGTAAAACTTGTCAAAGAAAATATCGATTGTTCTAGGCCTTTTCTGGACACAATATCTTGCCTCGAGATCAGCGCGACCTATAAATTGATTAACTAGTCAATATAAAAGAAAACGTAAATCGAAATTATTTTAATTGACGCCAAGCCCTACTCCAATATAGTGACAGTAAGTGGTCATTTAGTTAATATATATATATATATATATATATATATATATATATATATGTGTGTGTGTGTGTGTGTGTGTGTGTGTGTGTGTGTGTGTGTGTGTAAACAATCCGTGTGTACAAATTCATAACGCATAAATGTACTTTTGTAAACCAGCAACACTGTCCATTCGTTGTTTATTTTTCAGTTACTACAAGACGTTAAACTGCCGTTCGGCAAAGACATCCGGAGGACATGGGAGCCAAGATTGAGGCATTTACAGCTTCTACACAGGTGTTCCTCAAAGGAAAAGAACGTCACTCTGAACCTCGAACAGCTGCTTGAAGGTATACTTTAGTTGGTGTTTTTGTAATCTATCACGAGTTTCAGACTGCGACGACGCAGAGGTTTACCTTCGTCCACCATAAATATGCTGGGTTAACTTACTACCTCATTACGAACTGATGACCGCTTATCGGGGCCATTCGTTTAAGACAGGGTTAACTTATACTCAGAAACAACTTTCTGTGGCGTTTCTGAAGTGAAGAATGCGTGTGCATAGCCTTGATTGGCGCTTAAGATGCGCGGGCGTTTTGAACTTCGACTACATTGCCAAAAAAATTGCCCAAGTCACCCCCGAGTATAGTGCATTGTCACAGATGGTAATGCAAACTTGTCAGGGTTATATCTTCAATATACGAGCTAGTAATATAAAACATATCCTTGCTTTAATTTCTAAAAATAATATAGAGGAAATATAAGCGACTAAAGTCAATGACAGGTTACGAAAAATCTAAAAGAAGAATGCCGATGGACGCTTGAAATGGAGAGAAGGTTTCTCCTCTCCCCTACAAGCTTCTGTCCGCTTCCTCCTCTCCAGCTCGTAGATTTTTTTTTTAACCTGTTACTGACTGTAGGGCAAGAAGGATTAAATATGGGTAGAACCAACGTTTCTTGAAACATGCTTAAAATTCCTGTGCATCTACTCCCCGCAGAACACTCGAGAAGCCAATCACTCCAATCCACGAAGAGAGCTCGGCGAATAAAAAGGCCAAAGCATGTTTAGACATATGAATGAAGCGAGAGATGTCACTGAGCATGACGGTTCACGTACTGACTTCATGCTCAGTGTCACGTTACAGACTTCATTTTTAAGTCAAACATATTTTCAGCTTCTCCATTGGCCGAGTTTTCTTCGTAGATTGCATTGATCGGCCCCTCGAGTATTCTCAAGGGAAGTGGACGCATGGGCATTTTTAAAAGCAGAGAAAATGCGGTGGCACGTTGGGCATTGTTTTACGTGTGTACTGCACATATATTGTAATTCATTGACCTACGATTTTCTTCCTTTACTACTTCTTGAATGGAAAGGGAACGCTTGATGGTGCGTACCATTTTTCGCTTTTACACATTGTTGTAGCGAAGTGGGCTTCGAAGGGGACGCTTCGTCATCCGCTGGTCGCGCTCTCTAGATCGCACTGATTGACCCACTAAATGTTTTGAAGGAAATCATATCTGCGGGTATGTTTTAGAGCGTAAGGCTAAACGAGAAATAAAATGCTTAGTGAAACCTATACAATTATAATTGATCTGAAAGCGCGGTGAATGAGCAACTCGCAGCATAATAATACAGAGGAAAATACATGTGTTCATATTCTTGCTTTCTTGTTGTAGGAAGTCCGGACACTAATGCCACTCATCCATCTCCAGGAAAATTAATTTGACATCTTTTTGGAAGGTGTCCTGACAGTGAGCGACATCAGAACGACAGTAGAAGCTGTGTGCACATTGCTGGCAGTGATACCCGTCTCGTCTTGAAACTGTTTCGAATTTTGTTAGCTTTTTTACTGCGAACAGAAGAATCAATTTTTGCTACTCCAATAAAGTATATGATTGGACATGATGTTTACTGTTCTGCCTGTCACCTAGTTAATTACGTACAGGAATGAAGTGTGTTGACTCTGGCCAGACTGATGTTTGTCAACCTGTCGAAAAGGCCCAGTGCTAGCGATTAATGAACGATCTAAAGACACTTTGGTTGGTAGAACAAAATGCACCTTGTGGAGCAAGAAATACAAAATACGATTTACTAAAACCTAACTAGGAATGTAAAAAAAACTAATTTGTCATAAAAGAGGGTTAGAAGTACAAAATATGGTTTACTAAAATAACGCCAACATAATCTAAAGAACTCGGGGTTTATTGAAAGAACCAAGGAGGGTTCCGGATAAAACATGAAATAAGGTTCATAAAGAAAAAACGAAGAAGGATCCGTAAAAAACTCAAAATAAGGTTCATTAAGAGCACGAAGAAGGGTTCTGGAAAGAACCCGAATATGGTTCATTAAGATGAACCAACAAAGGATACGAAAAGAACCCTGAAATAGGGTTCATTAAGAGCACCAAAAAGGGTTTTGGAAAGAACCCGAAATAGGGTTCATTAAGAGCACCCGAAAGGGTTCTGGAAAGAACCCGAAATGGGGTTCATCAAGAGCACCAAAAAGGGTTCGGGAAAGAACCCGAAATAGGGTTGATTAGGAAGAACCGAAAAAGGATCCTAGAAGAACCCCGAAATAGGGTTCGTTAAATAGAACCCAGAAGCGTTCTGAAAAAAACCAAAAGTAGGGTTCATTAAGAAGAACCAATAAACGATCCGAAAAGAACCCCGAAATAGGGTTCATTAGAAAGAACCCTTTTTGTGGGTTCTTTTCTGCACCTTTAAGGGTGCCGCCCATTGGACAAGCGAAAGAACCCTAAAAGGTGCTAGTTGGCACGCTTTTTTTTTAGAGTGTACGCTACCACGCCGTTATCCTCGGCGCTCATAAATGACTACTTCGAGGAACGCCATTCTTACATTCGCCACGCATCTAATATTGTAGACCTCCATGCACTCAGTCCCCCGGTTTCAAGTATTTTACTACACGTGTTGGCGGTGACGCGTTCCAAGTAACGGCGTTCCAAATAACGGCGTTAGCCGTAACGCGTTACTTTATTCGGCGACATAATAACGTACTCGTTACTTTTTCAGAACAGTAACAGGTAACGTACTTAAATTACTTATTCCGAGTAGCGAGTAACAAAGTTACGTTACTAGTTACTTTTTCTGCTCAAAACCTAAACAATATTACATTTAAATTACATAAATAAAAAAAAAAATTTAAATAAACGCAGAGTTATGTGATTTTTTTAGTTGTCTGCATATTCCTTTGCGTTTTTTTTTTCTTGTGAGTGCGATCAAACCGTACAAACATATGAAGTAATTATGTTCAAATTTCGCATGTACACCCGTGAGCGATATGAAGGTGAACCGCCCTCTTCTTGTTTTTGACGCTCCTGCAAGTTTTTGAACAAGCTCTGTTCCAAAAGAGGGCTAGAACGCAAAGTTTAAACCCCAAGCCACGTACCATTTGAGACGTTGAGAGTTGATATATCTTTAGGGAGCCGTTAAACAGGCAAGAAACCAGGTAAGGTGTTCACCTTCATATGGCCGGCGGGTGTACATAATGTTTTTTGAAATATGACACTTATGCATATCTGTAACGTCAAAACAGTACAACGTGTTAACTCATAATTAAAGCAGTCACGCAAAAATAACGTGCGTTACTTTTATCAATAAGGGTAACTGTAATGCGTTTCTTTTATTTTGAAGTAACGTAGGACTGTATCGCGTTATTTTTATTTGCAAGTAACGTATTCCGTTACTTTTTTCGGTAACGCCTACAACACTGTTTACTACTCGGTTTGTACTTACTCAGTCACTAGAAAAAACACAATACATCTGTGAATTCTGGTATGGACGATGAGAAGTATATTTAATATTCTTACCATTCTCTTTGACTTTCTTGGACTCTGTGAAACAAAAAAGAAAGTGTCTAATTTCAGCACAACTGCCTTCTATTCTGTCTCAGCTCCCAGTAATGCAGCCTATTCAGTTTAAATCAAAAGTTATTGGTAAGCAAACACGTCATGTTAACGGGACTTCAGTATCTGCACTAACAGCAGCTTTACTCCGAAAATGTCGGAAGCGCGATTTCGTGGCATGTCGCACAAAATAAATAAGTTCCATCTCTAAAGCGTCAAAAATAAAGTATTTGAACTAGAAACATTGAGCTTTCAATCCAGTGGTGCTTGCTTCTAAAATTCTCATTGTCATTGTGACACCTCGTGTGCCATTCACGTTGCCGCCTGCACAAAGTGTGAGGAGCGCACATGCCTGTATATAAAGTGCGGGGTGCGATCGCTGGCACCGCCTAGTATATTAATACTTCGTTAGCTGTCTTCGAGCGTTGCCATCTGGTCACAATATGTGTCATATGAGGTTGTGTAAAATGGTTAGCTTTTTTCTTTTATTTAGTCTGCGCTGAGACAGATCTGGCACACATTAATTCACCGCCCGCGATGACTGGGTTCGGGGTACAAACTCGATCTAAAAAAATGTATCAGTAACTTTCATCATCATTCTATGCTTTCGCTGTTGCAACAATCAGACGACTTTGGTTAGCACTCGGCAGCCATAGGTAGGAATTTTGTTTTTCAACCACATGTGTGCAAAATCTTAACGCGATGCGTTTGTAAGTCAATGTATGCCATCTCTTCGAACAACCATCGATTCCCTTTGACTCACCCTCAATATACAAGGTGCATTTTTTAATCGAATACAGATTTTATAAACAAAGCCGTGAAAGCTGCACAAAATGCAGTATGTGCACGTGAGTTATACGGCAGGCAGATACTATGTTCAAGAGAGAACTAAAATATGACTAATTAGCAAGAAGTCACTAATTATAGTTTTAATTAAACGTCTTAGGGCACGTGTTTTTATTGAAGAAATGGAGGTAATCGATTTTGAAGACCAGCCCAGTCTTTAAAAATCCCGGATCGAGCACGCAGTTGGAGTTATTCATTGTCAAATTCTGTTCTGTAAATTTGTCGACACCGAAACCAAACGCGCGATGCCCGCCGGAAGGACAATCCTCGTTCGACGCCAGAGAACTTTTAATTTGCAGAACGAAGCTTAACAATTAATAACTCTGTAACTGCGTGCTGCAGTTAGAGTTTTTAATCCAACTACATGGATTAAAAGAAAACTGGGCAGGTTTTTAACATTCATTGCCTCCATTTCTTCAATGTAAACATGTACCCTAAAACGTCTAATGAAAAAAAAATATTGAATTTTCGATCATTAGTTATCTTTTAGTTGCATCCTCTCGAACGTAATGTCCGCCTGGCCGTATAAGTAACTCACTTGCAGAGACAGCATTTGTGTAGCTTTCACGGCTTTCTTAAAAAAAAAAAATCTGTGGTTAGTAAAAAAAACAAAAAAAACATTCTGTATCATACACTTTAAGGAAAAAAAAAGGTGTATTCTCACACTCCTTGTCCCCTATAATACACCCCAAAACTTCAGTTCGACGTACAACGCGCTGACGTTGAACCGACGGTACCAACTTTAATGAGCGGCTTGATAGCTGAGTTGTACAACTTATTAAAAATAGCAAAGGTACGTGTGACTGACTCTAATTAAAAAAAGTAATCGGTGTTTTCTCGGCCCTGATATTTAACTAAACTACAACGAAAACACATTAAAAAATACCAGTGGGGCATTGGTATCTTTTAATGTAGTTTTGGATAGTACTTCAGCTCTTTAATGTGTTACATCGCACCGTTACCAATCCCCTCGTAAAAGTTGGGACCGTCAGTCCCATGTTAGTGCGTGGTACGTCGGACTGAAGTTTTGGGGTGTAACATATGAAGCATAGGGTGTAAGGATACACCCTTGTTTTTAGATGGAGGATGGTGATTAAATAAAAATTTTAACTCAGAGATGTTGTCTGTTCCTGTTTCTTTCTGTCGAAATGTTTTTTTTTTCTGCCGTAGTCTCGGTTCAAGTTCATCATGATTAAGTTCCACGCATCTCGTGCCCACCTACTGCATTTTCTTCACTCTCATTGTTGCGGTTATGCGCACAAGAAGCGCCTCTATTAGCACTGCGTGCTCACCGGCGGAGTCGAGGAGAACGGCGTAGGCGACGATGGCCAGCACGGTGGCTAACAGGGTGATGATCACCACGGCCACCACGATGATCTTAAAGGTCGAGTGCTCCTCGTCCCTGAAAGATGAAATCGTCTCCATGTTCCAACTACGACACGCCCTGTCCCCCCGTTACACCTTAGCGTTCCACTCCCCCAGAACTTCTCGGTATGAAAATATGCGCTTTTTAGGAATATCTGGCAGCACCTGGCAGGAAACGGGGCTCGCAGGATTCCGAGGATGAAAGAATGCGCGGATTAGGAAGGAGAGGGAAGAAGCGCCTTAGAAGGAACTTGGCGGTAAAAAAGATAAGTCGCAATAGGAACAAAAGACTTGAGGTGGGGGGGGGGGGGGAGGGGAGGGGAGGTCCATCGACAGCACCGAAACACAGTGCTGTCGATGAACAAATGCTTCACCTATGAAAGTTTCCAAGCGAACAAGATGATCCAATGTTGATCGCTCGATTCTAAACCCATACTGATTGGGATCTCAAGTTCCCTCAGTCTCTAAAAAGTGTACTAATCGTCTATTTATTAGTCTTTCGTAAGTTTTCCCAAGGCAGCTGGTCATTGCAATGGGACGATAACTTGCTGGTAGAGTAGTCTTTACCGGGTTTCAGGAGCGGAAATAAATGTGCCCGCTTCATTAAATGATTAAAAAACGTCAACAAATGGCCAAGAGATTCAAGAGACAAGTGCCGCAACATTTCATTGTAGATTTTGTCAGGACCAAGTGCCGACTGCTTTTTTGACCGAAGAGCCACCTCGAGTTCGCACATTGTGAAAGGCTGGTTGTATACAAGAGTGTCGGATCCCAACATAACAAATGGCCGCTTTTCTGCTACAGCTCTGAGGCGGGATTCTCAAAGCGAACTTACGACGAAAAAAGCGCGTACTACAAATTTGAGAGAAAATCCGTATTCTCGAAACGAAATTGTCGTAACTTTTGCGCAGGTTACGACAGAATCCTACGACAAGCTCCGAAGCTGTCTTACGCATTTTTTACGTTCAAATCAGCATGGCCGACTGCGCCGCTAAGTTACTTGGTCGCGACGACCAACGGACATTTATTTTTCTACGCTCTCTTCTCACGCGTCCCGACTTCAAGCAGCAAGAAAAAAGGAAGAAGTACTTGAAACCGACTACGACGAACATGAACTCTGGATCCACAAACACCTGGGAAAAGAAACAAAGGCAACAATCCCACCGACCAAGCGAGCTCGGCAGGCGATAAAGACTGAAGAGACTAAACGTTTAATGGGGCGAACTTGTGCCCAAAAAATAAAAGAGTACAAAGCGTCGCGGGCGTCGAAGTCGGCGTGACAGCAGAGTCGAACGCTGGGGCGAAACTGAATCCTGCTTACCACGCGGAGCCGCTTTTGTACACGCGTTGGCTTCTGGAGCATTCGATGTAGAAGGTTCGACGCGTAGAACCATAGCCTCCTTTATACTGAAAATGCCTGCCCAATGATTTCTTTGTCGTCGTCGCGCTTACTTCACAGATTTGCTACTAGGGGTGCCAAAACCCCATACAGAAATGCAGACGACGCTTGTCCGCTGCCTGCTGCTACAGTTCACTGTAGCTAGCGTAAGCTACTTTATCCGTTAAGCTACGTGATAACGTAAGTTTTCTATGTTAATTACGCGGTAACGTGACCTTACGTGATCAAATAGGTCACTTGATCACGTAATTTGTTTGTGACGCGAGTAACTTTTTTCGGTCATCGTTCGACCCGCAGATAGAGCGCTTAGCAATTGCCGGCATAGCTCAATAGCACGAAGCCGTCTGCTGCTCGTGGCACGCGCACCGCGGCGCCACACGTACAGGCGCGGTCATTTCATTCCATTTATTGATCATGGGCACATCAGCACCTTGTACTTAGCCCCAACTCTTTGTGCTGCATTCTAAGTCGCATGATATCTTACTGGTGTGTGCCAATGTGCAACTCGGACTCGCGAGTTGCACTTCCTAGTGGTCATTAAACAGGCTTCTATGGCTCCTGGTAATTCCCTCCTCAGGCGCCAGGACAGGAGAGGACTATACTATCCATCATTGAAGCTAGTGAGGGTGTTGCAAGCGCTGAAGAACTTTGTAGAGATTTTACAAAAAAAAAAACCAACGAAATATGTTGAAAATGAAAAAGCCTTAGCATGCAGCTGGTGATACTGCGGTGGATACTCTTAAGGCCGGTTCAGACACTTGCGTTTGAGTGCGTTATACTGCGTTGTGTCGAGAACCGAAAGCGAGTCACCGACACATCTGTGCTTCGTATGAAGCGTGGAATCCAATTCAAGGAATCATCTTGGCACGCGATATAAGCAGCAGGGATGTCCTGGTTTCTCGTAGCCGCAACGCAGTCAAACGCAGTCAAACGCAACTGTTTGAACCAGGCTTTATACACCATGGCGCTCTGAAATACGCAAAGGTAGAGAAAGATGTCAGCCATCAGAAAGATTTTCTGCAAATTCTGTGTACTAGATATTTCAGGCCAATTTTCACAAACTACTCGGCATCCGTGACTGACAAGCATGACTCCAAGAAGATCTTCACCAACAAGCCACAATCTACGAAGCCGTTAAAAGACTCTAGAACTGCATACGTGAAAAACAGTGCGGACCACAAGAGACCTGTCAAAACCATCAAGGGGCTGTGCACTTAAAAAAACAAATTGGAATTGTATATCAAGACCCCCGGTCAGTGTGTTGCCGACGGGTGCGCAGGCTTTCGGTCAGCGGGGACGCGCTCGCGGTCCTGAGAAAAACCACATGACTGCCGCATGTAGTCCGCGGGCCGTATGTTTTGCGGCTGTGCTCCAGTAGCAATAAAAACTCTAAAGTGGTCGCTGCTTCAACTTCGTGAAAGTCCGTCAGCCTGTCTGTCTCCTTTTTAATTGGCATTGACTATTTCTGTTGTCGATATGACACGCACCAGAGGTCTGGTAACATTTCAGCATACAAACAAAACCAAGACGTGAAAGCTAAAAAAAGGTATAAGACTTATTTATAAATAAAATCTATTCTGACAGTGTCCTGCGCCTGGTATGTAGCATGGGTTACGAATGAATTCAATTCACAAACGGCATCACAGTGGACTAGCAACGGGCAGGGAAGAAGAGTCGTCTGCATTTTTGTATGGGGTTTTGGCGCCTCTAGCAGCAAACATGCGAAGCAGGCGCGACGACGACGAAGCATGGTGAAGCCAGCCATTGGGCAGGCATTATCAGTATAAAAGAGGCTATGGTAGAACATTCTAACCTCGAATCAGCCTTGACGATTCTTGAATTCACCAGAACATCACATTACAGTGTAAACAAAAATGCGTAGCCGCGGCCAGGAATCGGACCCTGGCCCTTCGCGTGGGAGGCAAGCGCAATAACCGTTAGACTACGGCTTTTTTTTTTTTTTATTGGTTAGACTACGGTTGCGCTGCCTACTTGGCGCGCGGCAATATAGGCCTAGCAAGCCCTCCGATCTGCTCCGGCGCAGCGATGCTCCGGCAATCCTTGGCCAAGACCGTCAGCCCACGACCGTCTGGCTTGCTGAATGGAATATGCCCGCGCGACCCTTGTGGATTCTTCCCGTATGAATAGTTTGATCACTGAACTAAATTTCAGAAGTTAATCTCTTCCCCCCTTGTCATCTCAATCTCCTTGTTTTCCGAGGCAGCGGTTACGAACGCTGTCGTCGAAAAGGGACTCTCATTGGTTCTATCTCCTTGTTTTGTGTGATATATAGCTGAAAAAAACGCCGTATGGATTACCTTCGCAACACGGCATGTACACGTTTTGTTATTATTATGCCATTTGTATGCTTACACGACGCTATGTCACTGTCAAGCTACGCGATGCCGGTCCAACCTCTCTTTGCCGAGTGTCATATCAGTATCGAGTTGCAATCGTAAAAGATCGGTCCCGAAGCGCTTACCAAGACGCGGTCTAACAACAGAGCGAATCCAGCACTTTGATCAAACGCGCGCGTCCGCTCCGAGTATGAACCGGTATTTGCGTGGCTCTTCCTGACGCTATCGTTGTTCAAACGTATCTCTTTTAATGTCGGCTTGCTCGTGCATTTCCGAGGCCCCGGAAAGCGCCGCGGCGGTTTGTTTCCATCTACGTCGCTTTGCAAACGACTAGCACGGAGCTTTTATCAACAATGACAGTTGTGTTGACTTCGTAGCGATCGAGTTCGTAGCAGCCAACGAAGAGTTTAAATCGTGTTAGCGTCGATATATCACTGCACGGACACGAACCCCAGACAAGCGGTGGTGGAAAGGCCGTTTGTGTTTATGAGAAACAGCTTGAACACTGAACATTTACATAGAGACAAGAGAGGACACAGAGCTGACTATCGACGAGTAGTTAGCCTGTGTTTGTTATTGAAAATTCACGTGCTCGGAACTATGCCGAGCTTTCCGATTGGTTGTTCGTGTTGCCGAAGACGCCGTTGCCATAGCAACAGCCCGTAATTTTTCGTAGGAGGTTCTCGCCAGTCGTCATTTTTTTGTAGGAGGTTCTCGCCTCATTTTACGATGATCGTAACTTTACGAACTTCGTAGATAAGTTGTCGTAGGTAAGATGTTTTTTATGGATCTGGCCTCTGAACTTCTTAAATTTTGCAGAATAATTAGATGAGCTAGACAATTCACAGAAATGTTACGCAAGAACATTTGCCTGGCCCTTCAAAGTTGGTGAAGGCGATGGAAAAAGAGGCGTCCTAAAAGAGGTAGTTACCGTGAATTTTCCTTATTCGGTCCCACACCTCCTTAGAAGTGACAAAACTGTTCACCTTGGAAGCATATTTCATCCATGAGTTGTTCTTAGCTTGTTTCCTTGTCCAACGAGCCTTTGCTTTACCCACTTTAAACTATCTTTTTCCAGAAAGTTGGGTTTCGGCAAAAAATGCCCCAGGCCCTGTTCTGACATCTAAGTGTAACAGTACAGGCTTTGGTTCACCCAGGCTTGCAGCGCTCGGGAAGATCTTCAGATGTTTATGGAATGGAGGCAGATGCCGCATTTATGATACGGTCTGTAACGTACAAGGTGGCATTTTCAGGGGTCATATCTAAAAGTTCAGTTGGGCCAAGCACTGCTTCCAATGCAAAAAGAGCCCAGTCAGCTATGTCTAATTTGCACCTGGGGTACGTGTTGACAGTGAAGGAGCTGCTACAGTACTTTCTAAAGTAATAGGAAAATGGTGACTCCCAAAAGGGTTATCTAAAACCTTCCAAGAAAAACAGGGAAGTAAAGTTGGGGATGAAAGAGGCAAATCGATGGAAGTGAAAGAATTATGAGGTGCACTAAGAAATGTAGGTTGTTGTCCATTTAAAAGGCAAAGGCCGGATGACAATAAAAATCTTTCAATGACACTCCCACGGGGGTCTTGGCAAGCACTACCCCACCTGGGGTGGTGGGCGTTAAAATCCCCCAAGATCAAAACGGTTGCGGAAGTTGCGCCACAAGTCCATGGAGGTCATGTAAATGCAGTGGAATATTTAGTGTAAAGTGAAACAAGTGTAATAAGGCGGTCAAGAAGAATACGAACTGCCACTGCTCCTAATAAGGTGAGATGAACAGAAGCACAGGCAATACCACACTGCACAACCACAGCCACTCCACCAGAGGACTTGCTAGGGTATGCACGGTCCTTTCTAAAAACCTGATGACGGCGTAGAACATTTGTTTGTGTGTCCTTGAGATGAGTCTCCTGTAGGCATATTGTCCCGAATGACAAGTGATGAGGCGATACTAACTGAAGAAACTAAACGTTTAATGGGGCGAACTTGTGCCCAAAAATAAAAAAGGGAACAGAAGAAAGTAGAGCGTCGCGAGCGTCGAAGTCGGCGTGACAGCAGAGTCGAACGCTGGGGCGAAACTGACTGTGGCTCGCCACGCGGAGCACCTTATGTACATGCGTGGGCTTCTGGAATAATCGGCGTAGAAAGTTCGACGCGTAGAACATTCGGACCTCGAACAAGCAACAGGATACTAGTTGTTTACCAGAATACTAGTCTGCAGGAATAAACAAAAAGATGCGCCGCTCCCAGGAATCAAACCCTGGCTTTTCGCGTGGGAGCCAGGTACGATAACCGTTAGGCCACGCGCGCGCCGCCAGCTGCGCGCGCGGCAATATAGATACAGGTCAAAGCTCATCAAGAAAAATATTTATGTCATCAATATTAGGAAAAAAGCCGCGACAATTCCACTGCATGATACTATAGTTCTTTGACATTTAAAGAAAAAAATATCTATACAAAAATGACCTAAAAGGGGATTCGTTAAGGTTTAAAATCTATTTTTGCACGTCGGGTACTCTGCTTTTTAGGAGGATCTTTCTGTTTCCGAGTGGGATCACTGACGACAGAAAGAGAGGGCAAAGGTCCTGAGAAGGGAGCATCCTCATCGGACCTGAGCCCACTTTCGTCCATGGGCTCGTCTGTTGCCGCCGGCAGCTAAACTTGGAGGTCGACTGCTTCGGCGACTACCCGGGCCTCCTCTGGGGAGCAGAGGTGGGAGGGGGTAAGCCTCGGCGCTTAGGGGTCGAGGTGCCAGGTCAGCCCCTGCTCCGAGGTGGATGCTGACGAAGCAGCATCCAGCTTGCGATTCGAAAGCGGTGCCACTGGCACCGCTCCCGAGGATGCAGAAGACCCCAACAGGAGGCACAGATCGTCCGTAGACGTCTGTGCTCCAGTCGAAACCACTAGCCGTACCGGACCCCTATGTACAGCCTGGGCATAAGAGCCTTTGAAGACAAAGGCGAATCGCTTTTTTCCATCAATGTAAGATATGTTCTCATTAACTTTCAAGGTGAGAATTTCTTTTTCTTGTTTCCATACCGGGCAAGATCGGGAGTATGCTAAATGTTTTCCATTACAGTTAGTGCACTGAGCTTCGTTCTCACACACATCTGCAACATGCACCTTACTAGAGCATTTGGCGCAGGTCTCGCTACCTCGACAGCCCCGCGACCCATGGCCGAACTTCTGGCACTTAAAGCAGCGCTGGGGGTTCGGCACATAAGGCCTGACACGGCACTGAAGGTAGCCTGCCTTTACATTAGTGGGGAGAGTCGTGGAGTCGGAAGTCATAATAACATGCCTGGTTTGCGTTCTACGCCGTCGCGACGGATGGTGATGCGTCGTGCTGCAACCACTCCTTGTCCAGAGAGACCGTCAACTAGCTCTGTATCTGCCAAGTCGAGCAAGTCGTCCTCAGAGAGGACCCCTGGGACGGTGTTCAACATTCGATGAGGGGTCACACTGACCTTGTAGTCTGAGAGGGAGTTCAGGGCTAAAAGTGATTCACTTTGTTTCTTTGTATTGACCTCAACAAGAAGGTCGTCTGATGCCATCTTTTTGGCGCTAAAGTTCGCACCAATAACACCTTCAAGCACTTTGGAGACTAAAAACGGAGAAAGTTTAGCCAGTGGCTTTTCGCCCTCAGAGTGCAAAACAATAAACTTTGGGAATTTGAAAAGACCAGGGGTCTTAGTGGGAATGTCAAAAACTTGGGTGCGGGTCCTTTTCAGGGCCCGATCAGGGCCCGCTTGCTCAAAGCACTAACCGCGGCTAAAGTTAGCCGCGGTACCTAGGAGAGGGATTTTGAAATCACATGACTGGCTGGGTAGGGATGCGGGGAAACATAGCGGTGTCCCAGTGAGCGAGCTCCGCTCGCTTTGGAACTAATATGTCATTGTAGCTGCAATATCGGGCGCGTTAGTGAGCAACGAATGGTGCAGGAGGCTTTCGCGTTGGCCTTACCTCACTTGAATTGCAAAGCACAAGAAATGACCTCGCCGCATTTTTTAGGTAGACTTTCGACTCTGACCGTTCCTAAGCCTAAATAAACGCGATAATTGTCGTCATGGCAACGTCTTTAGAAAGTGGATTCCCTTGACTCAATCGGCCGGGTATTGATAGCACACAAAAGCAGACAGCGTCCCCAATAGGCCTTTTTTCTAAATTTCCCAAACACCGAGGTGCATGCTACGAGTGTATAGTTACACGCGTTGCGCGTGCTGGCGTCTGCAGTAATAATTGTTCTAAAGCAAAAAGTCTAAAACAAACTTTGCCTAGCTGGCACGCGCGTTCGTCAAAGCCTTTTTATGATTATTTACTTCGAATCTTTTATAAGAGGAAGGCCAGCGCGCGCGGACCGTAGTATTACACTTCCAGCGTTCTCCTCGATGTTTGGGTAGATAAAAGAAAAAAGTATATTGGGACGCTGTCTTTTTTGTGTGCTATCAATACCCGGCCGATTAAGTCAGGGCAATCCGCTTTCCAAAGACGTTGCCATGCCGACAATTCTCGCGTTCATTTGGGCTTAGGAATGGCCAGAATCGAAAAACAATCTAAAAAATGCAGCGAGGTCATTGCTTATGCTTTGCGATTTAAGTGAGGTAAGGCAACGCGAAGGCCCCCTGCACCATTCGTTGCTGACTAACGCGCCCGATATTGCAGCTACAACGACATATTAGTTCCAAAGCGAGCGGCGCTCACTCACTGGGGCACCGCAATGTTTCCCCGCATCCCTACCGAGCCAGTCACGTGATCTCAAAATCCCTCTCCTAGGTATTGCGGCTAACTTTAGCCGCGGTTAGCGCTTCGAGCAAACGGGCCCAGGTGGTTTAGTTCTGGAATCCATAAAGATGGGAAGGAATTTCAGTGCCCGGGTGCACCGCCCACCGCGGAGCCCAACGAGGGGGTAGGTAATGTGCCATAGCAAGAAAGGCTTGGCTGACACAATTACTCTACCAGTGCTGCCCGGGCACTATACCCTAGTGTGGTTGCAGGGACAGGACCTGTTTCCACTCAAGGTTAGCCCTTGCTGCCTAAGGAAGTGAAAGAGGAAGGAAGAAAAGAAAGAGGTGGAAGTAAAAGTGAAAGAAGGAAGAAGAGGGTAGAAGAGGCGACTGACTGAATCATCCTGGTCGGGCCAAGCCAGGACACCCATTTACGAGAAGCAGGGGCCGAAGCGGTGTATTGCCTCGCCCGGGGGGCCCCGAAGGGTCCAAACATACCCCTAGCTCAGCTCAACCACCAGGGTCCCCTTTTCCCCGGACACGGGTTAAGCCACGCACAGCCAGACGTGGGTGGCCGAACCCACGTGCACATGGCTCGTGGTTCGCAGTGACGCCACTCACCAAGCACCTACTAAAGTAGGTGCCTCCTACGTGCGGGAATGGTGGCCCACGTGGCTGGAATCCATGGTGACGCTACTCACCAAGCACCAAAATCATATTTTTTTTTATTATCCGAAACGATTGAAAACAATGCCGGGACATTAATTCGAAACTTGGGAATTCAGTATTTGTGAAATAAAAAAAAAATAAAAAAAATCCAAATGGCGAATCTGAAGTTCCCGCGCGATCCGCGCCAGTGCGGTGACGTCAAATTTTGTGGAGTCCTGCGAGTCGACTTTCTTTCGCGCCTCCGAACCACCGCGACCCGAAGCGAGGAGGTGAGGAGCCTAAGACAAGGAAGCCGGCGAACCGGGAAACACCGCTTTCTTCGTCCGATTCCCCGACTCACCGATCATCCTGTGCTACGTGCGTCGAGTGCCACCAAGTTTTCCGAGGGATGATACAAATCCAGGAGGCGATATCACTCCGGACTTTGATTTTTGGTATTTCAAAAAGAAGGGCCTTAGTGCGTTCGTAATTGCGTTAAAAACATGTTTTGCGATTGCCCTTATTAAACGTGATAGAAATGTCGCCTACAAAGCTTCTAAATTTCATGATTTTTGACGTCACTACAGCTTACATCGTTTTAGACAATACAAAAAAAATACGCCCTTTAGGGTGTCAATGCCCCTTTCAGGTTCTTGGGGTGATTTCAAGGACTCTGATGTGACGGGCACGTTCCATGTCACGCGAAAACGTCAACGAATCACTTCTCGGTTTGAACCTCATACAAGCTGTCAACATCCTTCAACGAGTAAATGAGGTGTCAACTCCCTAAGCGCTTGATCCAACCAACGAATATCCCTCACTTTTTAAGGGTCTGGGAGAAGCCGCTTATACTTGCGAAATAAAGCTTAAGTCTCATGCTTATCCCGTGGCCCTTTCGTCGCCTCGTACCATCAAACGCAGCAGAAAAACAACTTCAGAAGATGGAAAAGGAAGGGGTAATTACTAGAGTTCAAAAACCAACAGACTTGTGCTCCCCTATTGTGGTGGTTCCTAAGAAGAATGGCGACGTCCGCATCTGCGTAGACTACACATCACTCAATAAACGTTTTTCAAAGGAGTATGATCCAGTCCCGAGTGTAGAACCACTTCTAGCAACTCTGGGACAAGTAAAAATATTTTCTCACCTCGACGCCTACTCTGGTTTCTACCAAATCAAGTTGCATCCAAAGTCAACGTTGCTTACAAGTTTCATTACACCGTTCGGCCGGTACAAATTCAATCGCCTTCCGTTCGGTATCTCATGCGCACCAGAGATATTTCAGAGGATGATGCATCGAATTCTTGAAGGGTGTCCTGATTTGGGCCCACACACGAACTGAACAAGACATTGGTCTTCGAAGAGTTCTCACAAGACTGGAAGATAATGGGATTACCCTAATTGTAAAAAAAGTGTGTTTGGTCAAGAACAAATTCAGTTTTTGGGACACGTCACCGACCACACGGGTGTTAGCCCAAACAAGGATACAATCTCCAGTATCTTAGACATGCTTCCTCCTGAGAACCAGATGGATCTCAAAAGGTTTCTCGGTATGGTTAACTTTATAGCAAGGTTCATACCTAACCTGGCAGATGTACTTCAACCCCTGCGAGAGCTTCTTCATAAGAATGTTGATTTCGTCTGGGGGACACCACGACAGCAAGCGTTTGAGAGGGTAAAATTAAGTCTGACATCTCGACCGGCCCTGACCCTATACTCCCCAAAAAAGGCCACAATATTATCTGCCGACGCTTCCAGCTACGGCATCGGAGCCGTACTCATGCAACGCCTGGAAGATGGCACCCTCTGGGCTGTCGCCTATGTTTTAAAATCCTTAACTGACAAAGAAAAAAGGATATTCTCAAATCAAAACGGAAGCCCTCGCGATAACCTAGGCTTGTGAAAAACTGAAAGACTATCTCGTTGGACTAACTTTCCACATCGAGACAAATCACAAACCTCTCATCCCACTGTTCACGAGAAGGCCCGTGGATGACCTTACACCCAGGCTTCAGCGAATGCGTCTCCGCATGATGCGGTATGACTTCACAATGAAACATGTCCCGGTAAAGGACCTTGTCATTGCAGACACACTTTCGAGACAACCTCTCAAGAGTGAAGACAGTCTTTACATCGCAGAGAATGTTACAGCATTTGAACACACACTTATTCGACACGTAGAGGCTCCAGATGTGGGCTTAGAACTGTTGGCAGCTCAAGACTGCGATCCTGTCATGTGTGCTTTAAAAACGTACATTGTCGAAGGATGGCCTAAAAGTAAATTGCAAGCGCCTTAGAACTGCCTTCGATACTGTAAGTTTAAAGAGGAACTCACATTGCACGATGGCCTTATTATGAGAAACTCAAGGTACCTTCTACCTCTGGCACTTTGGCCCTTGGTACTAGAGTTCCTGCATGATGGCCACGAACGCATTCTCAAGTGTTCAAGGAGGGCCCAAGAATAGTGCTGGTGGCCTGGCATCAGCAGAGACATCTCGCGCAAGGTTGAAAGATGTGCAAGCTGCCTACAGCAGAGGCAGCACAGAAGCCAACCGCTCAATCCAAGTTCACTCCCAGATCGTCCCTGGCCAAAAATGGCAATGGATTTCTTCTACGTCAAAGATCTTCTTGTCACCGATTATTTCTCTCGCTACTTTCAAGTAGCCCTCCTCGAAGATCATGCGACCAGAAACAACCATTATGAATGCAAAGTCTATATTTACTAGACATGGCACACCTGAAAGTGTCATAACAGGCAATGGTCCCAATTTCGATCTGCATTCGTGACATTCAGCAAAGAATGGGGCTTTCGCCACATCACATCAATTCCCAAATATCCTCAAAGCAACGGCGCAGCAGAAGCTGTCGTGAAGATTGTGAAAATGAAGTTTAAGAAGTCGGCCGAACCTTATAGGGCACTTCTGTCATATCGCGCCACAAAACTAAGTTGTGGATTCAGTCCAGCAGAACTCCTATTTAGCAGGAAGCTGCGGACCCAGGTGCCGGTATCACCACAACTGCTTCATCCGAGAGTACCTGATCTTTCCCTACTGTGGGAGACCGAGCGCAAAGCAAAAGACAAGCAGCGTTTGATTTTAACAGACGATACGGTGTCATCAAACTATGAGAGCTTCATCCGTCACCAAAAGTGTGGATAACGGACTTAAAGGAGCGGTGCAACGATATTCAATTGGAATGTTTCTCACTTTACACGAGCTGACTGGCGTTAGGATACTCGCACTTAACGCCAGTGGCCAAGGAACTTTTTTTTTGCGGTGTAATTTCAAGGACAAAAGCGATCATTTTCATTCAATCTCTCTTTTGCGAAATTTGATGACGTAACGTGGGGATCGCAGTACACCCCAATAACGATATTTGAATGAGGTTCATAGATTGGACCCGAGAATTGCGTGGGCACTCGATTTGGGCTCGTGATAATTACTAGCTCGAGTAGCATTCGGGTAGTGGTCCGTGTCCAATCGCTGCAACGACGACAATAACCGAGCCATAACAATCTCTGTAACTCAACGCGTGTCCTGTGCTTTGCCAACCCCAGCGCGTGGCTATGATCAACCTTGGCGGCATACAATCGGGTCCAGATCACGTGGCCGCTTGTTCTGGATGCGAGTTGAGGGGTGAACGCTGCTCGTTTTTCTTTCATTTTTTTTTCTGGGACTTCTATTGCGTGGGGTGAAAAAAGAACGCGTGTTTCATAGGTCATTAACGTCAGGGATCCGATCTAAGCGGTATTTGTGCAAAGTACAAAATTTGTTGCATCGCCCCTTTAAAGGGCCTCTGACACGCCAAAAAAATTCAAAGTGCCCGCCAGTGCCCTGTGACGTAACAGTGTACCGCAAGGTGTCGGTGTGGTCGGAAGGGACGCATTGACTTACGTCCCTAAATTGTGTTCGCCGGAAGTCACGTGAGTGTCACTCCTCGTGCTCCCCACGACCGTGCCAAAGACTTTTTTTTTTGTCTTCTCCGCGAGCGATTGTAGAAAACGAAGTTTCAGTTCCACTAGCTCTTCATCGCTGCACCGTTTGTTAGTTTGCGTGCTGTAGAAGTTGAGTACGAAAAGTCAGTAGATCGACGTGTTGGAGGTCAGTGATGAAAGCGTTGCGTGTACAAGCCAGCGCACGAGTGCATGCCATCAGTCCGATCGTACAAAGCCATATCGGGCACAAAACAAGCTATCGAGTTTTGAAAATAAAAATTAGAACGCTCGCAGAAATTATGATGTGTAGCATACGACACGCCCGATCGCAGAGCTGAAGGTTCAGACACCGAGGTCGTCGAATCATCGGATACTCTCCAGGCTAAATATGTTTACCGTCTAGAGAAGACGAACTGGTGAGTGTACCAAGTACAAGTAAACGTCAAGTATAAAGTACGTGTTTTGAGGGCACGGCGGGACCACCACGGAGGCATCAATGAACCCCTTCTTATTACTCGCACAGGTCACGCTGTGGACTGCACTTGATTGTGCATCACGGTGCAATGCGCCAAGCAAGTTCGCTGCGTTCATCACCGAGCAAGACCACGTGGAAACAGAAGTGAGATGTGGCTTGATGACTCATACACCCTTCCAAGCTTCGACAGCAGCGCCATCTTCAACGGGGCACATAGCCATGCACGGTCTTCAAGGCTTCAGAGGGCACGGCGGGACCACCACGGACGCATCAATGAATTCCTTCTTATTACTCGCACAGATCACGCTGTGGACTGCACTTGATTGTGCATCACGGTGCAATGCGCCAAGCAAGTTCGCTGCGTTTATCACCGAGCAAGACCACGTGGAAACAGAAGTGTGATGTGGCTTGATGACTCATACACCCTTCCAAGCTTCGACAGCAGAGCCATCTTCAACGGGGCATATAGCCATGCACGGTCTTCAAGGCTTCAGAGGGCACGGCGGGACCACCATGGACGCATAAATGAGCCCCTTCTTATTACTCGCACAGGTTCGTAGAAACTATGGAAAACGTTTTCGTAGTAATAATAGAAATATTATTGTCCTGCCGTGCCTGGCAAAGTGTTTTTCGCTGATTGATGAAGCTCTAAGTGTTCTGATTCTACTTGCCGGTGACGTTGAGCGAAATCCCGGTCCTGAGGTTAAGCAACTTCTTCAGGAAATGCGTTCAGCTCTACAGGCTTCAATTGACAAAGTTTCTTTGCAACAGTCCACAATGGAAGAAACAATAAAAAAATAGGTTTGCTGAGTTAAACGACTCGCTTAAAGTATTAACCCAGCATACCGAAGAAAAATAATCACCTAAAGTCAGAAGTCTCGTCTCTTAAGAAAATAATTACTGAACAAACAGCAGAAAATGGAAGATTTTGAAGATAGAAGTCGCCGCCGAAACCTATACTTCGTTTCAGCTTCGGTCCGAGCGCGGCCGATGTTGTGAGCCGAAGGGCCAATCAAACAGCGAAAAAGGCATAACGTCATGGAGTGCTCTCTGCAGTGCGCGCTCCTCCGCCGGCTAGTCCTATCAAACGCAGAGAGCACGCCATGACGCTGTGCTGTTTGCGTTGTTTGATTGGCCCTTCGGCTCATAACATCGGCCGCGCTCGGACCGAAGCTGAAACGAAGTATAGTAATCTTTGGCCTCCCAGAAATGGAAGGCGAAATCCCTGCTCGTTTAAAGCAGCATGTGTTGGAAGATATTTTTTGTACTAAATTGGGTGTTACAGTAAGATAAGTAAAAAGAGTGCAAAGGATCGGCGTAAAAAGAGCTGATAAGACAAGACCCGTCATGCTAAATGTTTTTGACTACAACGAGAAAATGCATGTTTTGCAGAGTTGTCCTAAACTAAAAGGTTCAAATATATCAATTAGTCACGGTTACTGCAGAGCTACACTTAACAAGCGGTCAAAATTGTGGCAACATGGCAAAGAGTTCAAAGCCCAGGGCCGCAAAGTGACTCTGGACTACGACCGCCTTCGGGTGGACGACACGGTTTATATTTGGGACGATGTTAACTCGTGCCCAAAACAGGTTCACTCCACCAATTTCCATCCGAAACAAGTTCGCTAATCCAACTCTGCTTAGGCATCTTCTTGAAACAAGTTTAAAACGCTTCGGATAAGTGTGCTGAACGGAAGAAGTATTGCTAACAAATCCCAACAATTGGAAGAAGTTCTCCTGTTCTACGACACTTACCTACTGGCGGTTACAGAGACATGGCTGTCGCCAAATATTACTGATTCTGAAATTATACCCCCCTCACATAAAATAGTAAGACGGGATCGTGAAGGACGTGGTGGAGGCGTAGCTATAATAGCAAAGAAAGAAGTTGATATCATTAGGCTTGAAAACATTCCGGAACACGAAAGCATTTGGACGAAATCCGTTATCGAAATATTTATACTTTATTTGGCGTCGTTTACAGACGGCCCAATAGTCCTGTATCATATATTGAATTGCTGGTAAACTATCTTGATCGCATGCTTACGCCTAATAAAAAATGTTTGCTCACTGGCGACTTTAACCTACCTGGGATTGACTGGAATGCGTTAGCTATCTAGGCTACCATGACGTCGAGAGCGCACGCCTGCTTCTTGATTCTGTCTTTTTCCACGATCTTAAACAGATAGTCACTGTTCCCACTCGAGTCACAGAGGCAAATCAGTCAATCCTTGACCTTATTTTTATCGAAGATTTTCCCGGTGACTGTACAGTCTACCGCAGATGGAATCGCCGATCACAAACTGGTAAATCTAAATTTGCTTATCAAAAAAACAACACCAACGCCCCCCCTTAAGACTTTCATTGATTTTTCAGCTGCAGACGATGAATCAGTTCTTGATTGTTCACATTTTTCTTTCACGAATTTTGAGCGTATCGTAGACGTCTCTCTTCTATGGGAAACGTTCAAAAGCCTCGTCACGTCCTGCATAAATCAGTTTAGTCTCCGAGTACCTTTACGTGCTTTTCAGTGCCTCACTTAATCAGTGTTCCTTACCAGCAGATTGGCTAACGGCTAGAGTAGTTCCAGTATTTAAATCAGGTGACAAATTAGACGCCGGAAATTACAGACCTATTTCTTTAATAAGCACATGTTGCAAGTTACTTGAGCACATAATCGCTAACCATATATCTCGTTACCTAGAGTCGACCAATTTTTTGACAAGAACCAACACGGATTTCGTAGAAACGTTTCCACAACGACTCAGCTAATATCTGTAGTCCACGATTTTGCAGCCGCGATGGACAATCGTCACCAAATCGACGCAATTTTTTAGATCTATCTAAGGCGTTCGATCGCGTGCCTCACAATCTGCCCATTCATAGATTGAAAGAGGCAGGACTTCCTAATAGGCTGGTTCGTTGGATACAGGCCTATCTACAAAACCGCTCTCAATTTGTTGAACGTTATGGCTCTAAATCTGATAATCTACAGGTCTTGCCTGGTGTACCACAGGGCTCCGTGCTCGCACCGTTACTTTTTTTAAATTTATATTAACAACATTTCCAAAAATATTGATGAATGCGCTAGTGTAAAATTGTTCGCGGATGACTGCGTAATGTATAGCCTTGTCAAAAGTTCTTCCTGTCAGACTACATTGAATGAAAACCTTTGTAAACTTGCGGACTGGTGCGACCTCCAGAAAATGAAAATTAACTTCTCTAAAACCGTCTCAATGACACTGACTGCAAAAAAAAAAAGCCCCCTTCTTACATTTACCATATTGGCAACCAGTGCATTCAAGAAGTTTCCTATGTAAAATACTTAGGTCTAACTATTAAAAACAACCTAAAATGGGACCAGCACATCAACAACATATGTGCAAAGCGTTCAGAAAGCTATGCTTTCTTCGAAGAAAACTCAAAGGGTGTCACTCGGCTGTGAAACTTGTAGCTTATCGTTCTCTGGTTCGCCCAGTTCTAGAGTACGCCTTCATCATCAGTAACTAACTTGTTAAAGCAGCTTGACCTCGAACCGCTCCACCTTCGCCGACAAATCTCTAGGCTGAAGTTTCTTTACTTACTTTATAACAATTCATCTGGTCTATCAAGTCACACTTATCTTCGCCCTGTGCCACAAAGGTCAGCTCGACTAAATCATTCCAAAGTCGTATGCCCATACTATGCCAGAACTAACCTTTTTCAGAAGTCATTTTCCCCTAACACAATTGAACAATGGAACTGTTTGCCGTCATTGCTTGGGGAATGTACTGATGTGAACCAATTCGAACATTTATTAACTAAACTCCTTTTGTAACCCTCCCCTGCTTGGGCAGCGCCGCTGCCTGCAGTATATGTAAATAAATAAATAATAAATAAATAAATAAACATCAGCAGAACTTTACTGGGTTCACTGACTCCTCTTCTTCTACCGTTACAGCAACATTAAACGATGAAAAGCAAGTAAAGAAACCTTGTATACTTGGATTGCTCGCGCAGGTGCGGAGAATAACAAAAATATAAAAACGATATTACGCGCGGTCGCGGTAAGCACGAGGAGTGATACAACTCACGTGACTTCCGGCGATGCCTCCCTTCTAACCGCCCCGACCTCTTGCGGTACACTGTTACGTCACAGTGCACTGGCGGGAACTTTGAATTGGCCTCGTATTTCTATTTTTTATAAAAAAAAATCTACGGCAACTCTAAAGTGAGACAATTCTTTGGCTTTTTGCACTCCCAGGAGACTTGGAAGAAGGAAGTGACGTCAACGACTAGGGCAAACGCAGATTGGATGTTGACAGAAGAAAACAAAATCAACATCCAATCTGCATTTGCTGCGTTGTTGACGTCACTTCCCTCTCCCTAGTCTCCTGGGAGTCCAAAACGTGCAACATAGCCCCCCAGACACACCATTTTAACGCCTAGCATGTAAAAAACTTTTTTTTTTGGGGGGGGGGGGGGGGGAGGGGGGGGGGGGCGTGTCAGAGGCCCTTTAAAGAAACAAGGACAGTTCTCAGGAAGGACGACGCACCGCGCTCCTATTAGGTTGCCACGAAGGACGACATCGTCAGGCGAAATGCTAAGTTCCTGATTATTGACCGAAGTGCGAACGTTGAAGACGACGTGATTTCTTGGGATGGTTTACCGCATGCAAGCTTAGACAGCGGACATCAAACTGATGAGCCTCTCATCGTTCAACTAGAGCCACAACCTGGCTACACCACACGCTCAGGAAGACTAGTGAAGCCACCGAGTCGATTTGGATACTAAGAAAAGGGAAAAGGAAAAAAAAAAGGAAAAAAAAGGAGATGTTATGTATACCCAAGTACTGACCTAAAGACGATGAAGCAGACACTGAGCTTGTGCGCGCTCTTGAACCAGAAGGGCCTCGAGCTAAATGGAGACGGACCTTTTTCTATCACCTCGCTCTGACCTGTATATAGATGTATATAGTTGAGTAAACCCATGTAACACAACACCTCTTTGTCACACACCACGAGAATTGAATTCAAGTTCGAATAACCCTTTGAAGTGATAGTTCCACATAAGCCCTACCGTCCCTTTAAAGTTATAAATCCGGTAGAGGGACCCACGGCAAAGGCTGTGGCGAGCTTCCTCCAGAAGCAGCTGTCCATGTTAACGGTTGGTGACCCTTTCGTAATACGTAGCTCTGAAAAGGTTGCTCGCTATCTTAAAGATGACAATCCGAAAACATGTAGCGCGTTTTCTGTGGACGTCGAGGATTTTTTCTATTCCATCCATCAACAAGATTTGCTAGTAGCGGTGAACTGTTACATTGACGCGACCGATGAAGTGAAGTTCGGGAACTCTAGTGGAGTGTCGACGAAAAGTATTTTGGAGCCACTTAATTTCTGCTTGAAGTTGCTGGTCGAGTCGGAAGGGGGACTTTTTGTGCAACGGGATCGCACCTGTATTGTTTCTGGTGTAGCTCCGGTTTTTAGCGACATTTCTTTTTTTTTTTTTTTGGCCAGCTTGACATTTCTCTGGAGGGCCCTCTGTAAAGGTGTAGAAAGCGTGTTTAGGTATGTGGACGATTTCTTGATTTTTGTCGAAGTCGATGATGTAATTGAACGTGTGATGTCCATTTTCAAAAACACGGGAAAGGGGCTAAAATACATCCTCGAGACACTTTTTGATGGTTGTCGTCAGTTTTTAGATCTGTCACTTTGATCCAAAACTACGTGTGTGCTGCTTATAGAGTATCCATTTAAGAAAAAGCATACTACCTTCTTTTGAGTCTGCACACTGAAAACTCGTAAAAAGAAGCATCGCGGTGTCTGCCTCGGATCGGCATTGAACAAGTAATACCATCACGGCGTGGAAAAGAGGTTTCAATGATCAGATGAAAATATTAAAAGAGGCAGGCTTTCCTTCACGGGTGCTGGAGGAAGTATCGGGGGTTTTGCTAAAAGTAAAAAGGGGCCAGATATTCGGGTGCCACGGAAGAGATCTATTAGGCCGCTAGTGCTTCGTACATCCACGGTGTGTCCCACAGTGCTAAAAACGTCGCTGCCCGGTATGATGTGCCAGTTGTTTTCAGCGCTCCTAGTAAATTGCAACCGCTGCGCAAGAAGGGTCGCTTGTCAAAAAAGAAAAAGGGTGTTTTTTTTTGTTTTTTTTTTGTGGGAACGAAGATGTAAATCGCTTTGTCCACTGCCGTTTGTGTATTGAATACTGCATTCCGCCGTCTTGTGGTACGGCTTGTGTGGGCCAAACGGGACACTGCATTAATGACAAACTGAGGAAGAACTGCAACTCTCTTCGTACGACGTCTGGCCATTTAGCAGTTCACTGCAGCAAGTGTGGGTTCGCTCCAGTGTTTTCATTAATACAAATATTTTAGGACGATTTCAGAAGCACACAGCGTGGGAGGTCTTCAAGTTTTTCAATATCAAAGCTGTGGGTGACGGTTGCATAAGCCACCCGTCCCTTGCTTTGACAGATGCTGAGGATCGAAGCATTCTTATCGGCTACAGTGTCAGGCGCACGTTAAGGTGTTTTTCGTGGTTTTTGATTATAACTGAGGGGTGGGGAGCGGCGGCGCATGTGCAGTCGGGGAAGAAACTCTTCGTTTTCTCTGGAGCTCTATTAAACTTCCAGTTGTGAGTAAGCGCTCGTCTGTCGTACGTGTCCTCTTTTTTGCCCTGTTTTTTGTGTGCGTTTTATTTCATCGTGATCCTCTTGAAGGGTGACTCGTTCTGAGGCCACGTTTTTGTTCTTTCTGGTTTCTGGTGATAAAATTGTAAAAGCTAATGATCAGCTTCCAAAAAAAAAAGAACTTGATTTGTGCCGTGGTAAGCTTCTGCGCATGCGTATAAGCCCTCTCTCCGGGCCTGTTCCGGTCGACCAACAAATTTATCACCTGTTTTTTGCGTATATAGTCTTTTTTGATGATTAGTTTTTGAGTGTCGGTAATATATGGCATACAAATAAATGAAAACCGCTACAACGACAAGACTATAACGTGTTCTGGCGGGCGGATGCATGTCAGGCTGCCCAGTGTTTGTAGTTCGCAGACTACTCCCCACACCGAAGGAGCCTTGAGTGCACTCCATGGAAACACGAGAGTACGGTGAAGGCATACTTACACCGCCTCCTCTTCTTCCATTTAGGAGTCTCGATGAACGTGCCAATACTTTGTCTGGAAAGAAAAAACAAACAAACACTGGCTTTATAATTGAAGACCGGGGAGCACAGCATGTCTTGTGAATGAGCTGGGGCTGGGCACCTTCTGCAGAGATGTCTCGTTAATACGGAAATTCTCTCTCTTCCAAAAAATCGTCTGTAATGCGAGTAATTCGTCCCCGAAAATGGTGTTCCTATAGCGGGATATTCATATTAACGGGGTTCATGTTAACGAAGCATGACTGCATGTGCACGCGTGACGTCACGTGACGTCAGGCTACGTCATGGTGTCACGTGACGTCATTATTTTACGTTACATGATGTTACAGTCCTCCGTAATCGTCCTTCGTAACGGTTTTTCGTGACAATTTTTTTAAAGAATCCGGGTGAGAAAACAGTGTTTAAAAATCATGAGCCATTCTACTCTGTGAAGGTGGATAACCAGCGAAGCTGTTTAGCAGACGACACAGACCCGCTGCGAGGAGCAGGAGGAAGCTAGACACTTGAGACGGGACCGCCACCCGGCGGAAAGTAGACACGCGCGGCGGGACCGCCACCCCTGGAGAGCGGAAGGAAAGGAAACTAGGCACGCACGCAATTGGAACGACTACAAGAGGGCGGTGCGAGCGTAGACATGGCCGATGCGGGTCGCAGAGCGGCAAAACTTTGAGAAACCTTTGATATCTACCTGGAAGTCTACTGATCTTAAAAATGGTGCCTACTGATAGCTAATCTACTGATTAGACCTATTGCTAAATTACCCAAGCATCAAGGAGAATGCAGGGAATGGTGTTCCACGCGCCGCACGTGCCGGCGTCTGCAGCTGTACCTGTTCTAAAGCAAAAGCCTAAAAAATGGCATGTTGCACGCTCGTGTGTCAACGCTTTATTTTGGTTATTTACTTTGAACCTTTTATACGAGGAAGGCTTGCGCGTGCGGCGGTGCGAGCATAGAGTTTTTGATCACACACTCAAAAATCCACGGAACACTAGCCATAAACAGCTTAAAGGGACACTACAACGAAATTTCGGCGCTTATTTGGAGCAGTATCGCATCGAACACACCAATATCTTGTTAAAAAAGTCACAAAAAAAAATGGTAGCCGTTTACAATTCCCTGTAACGCCGGTTAGAGCGCAGCTCTTGAGGAGGAAGATGGAAGCGTACTGAGGGATAGGTGACTCCTTGAGGTCACGTGACCTAAGGGGGCTCGCGTGACGTCAGGGGGGTCACGTGACCTCGGGGGTCGCGTGACTACAGGGGGGTCACGTGAACTCGGGGGTCACGTGTCCCCAAGGGGGTCACGTGAGCTCAGGGGGGTCACATGACCTCAGGGGGTCACGTGGCCTCAGTGGGGTCACGTGGCCTGAGGGGGTCATGTGACCTTAGGGGGTCACGTGACCTTAGTGGGTCACGTGACCTTAGGGGGTCACGTGACCTCAGGGGGGTCATGTGACTTCAGGGGGTCACGTGACCTCAGGAGGTCACGCGACCTAAGGGGTCACGTGACCTGGGGGTCACGTGACGATGACAATGCCGATGATGTCATCAGTGACGTCACTGATGACGTCATCAGTGACTATGACGATGCGGATACCGATGACGTCATTAGTGACGTCACTGATGACGTCGCCAGTGATGATGACGATGACGATGCGGATGTCGGTGACGTCATCAGTGATGATGACGATGACGATGCGGATGCCGGTGACGACATCAGTGACGTCACTGATGACGTCATCAGTGATGATGACGATGACGATGCAGATGTCGGTGACGTCATCAGTGATGATGAGGATGCGAATGCCGGTGACGTCATCAGTGACGTCACTGATGACGTCATCAGTGACGATGACAATGCGGATGCCGGCGACGTCATCAGTGACGATGACGTCATCCGTGATGATGACGATGCGGATGCCGGTGACGTCATCACTGAAGATGACCCCCGCAGGGGGCACCTGTGAAAGCAGGTGTTTGGAGAGTGGCGTCTCCACGGACCCCGAGCCATGCGGGTTCGCCCGCCCACGTCTGGCTGTGCGTGGCTTTCCCGTGTCTGGGGAAAAGGGCATCCTGGTGGTTGAGCCGAGCCCGGGGTATGTTTGGACACTTCGGGGCCCCCCGGGTGAGGCAATACACCACTTCGGCCCCCGCTTCTCATAGACGGGAGTCCTGGTAAGGCCCGGCCAGGATGATTCAGTCTAGTCGCCACTTCTACTATCCCCTCCCTTCATTCATCTTTGTGTTATCCTTCTTTTCACTCTTCTCATTTCTCTTCTTTCCTCTTCAACTCCTTTGGCGGCAAGGGCTAACCTTGGGTGGTGACAGATACTCTCGTCCAGATCAACACTTGGTTATAGTTTCTGGGTAGCGCTAATAGAGTAATGCTTCCAGCAAAGCCATATTTGTTATGGGGTGTTACCTATTCCCTCGTTGGGCTCCGTGGTGGGCGGCGCGCCACAGATTCCGAACACTCCTTGCCCTCTTATGGCGCCCCTCTCTTCCAAACCCCGTTCGGGGCAAGCCGTTAAAAGGCGCTGCCCTGAACAAAAGACTATTGAAAAAGAACCAGAGGTAGAAAACTTCACGAAGTTTTTCGTTGTTCATTCCCTCGATGAACAGAAACCATGTGTCAAAGCTTTCACCATTTGTAGTAGCCAAAGTACTTGAACACCTTGTAGGGTTTTCCTACAAGGCAAAAAAAACTCCACTCAGGAGACCTCCTAGTTGAGATAAATAACAAAAAGCAAAGTGAAGCGCTTCTCAAGCTGAACACCATACTTGATGTGAAAGTGTCGGTGAGCCCTCACCGCACACTGAACACCATCCGTGGAGTCCTCTCTGCATGAGGACGACTTCCTTCACACTAGTGAGGAAGAACTCCTCGAGGGACTCCAAGGTGCCGGCGTTGTCGCCGTAAAACAGATTATGTTCAAAAAGGATGGTGAAGAAATCCCTTCAAAACACGTCATCCTTACATTTGAGAGGCATACACTACCACAAACAATCAAGGCTGGATACCTCAACCGCCCTTTTGTCCCCAACCCCCAGCGGTGTTTCCGTTGCCAGCGTTTTGGTCACGGAACACGCAGCTGTCGAGGGAAGGAGACTTGTGCAAAGTGTGGCAGTCAGGATCACATGTCTGACAATTGCGAGAATGTGGCCCACTGCGTTAATTGCGATGGACCACACCCTGCCTACTATCGCGGTTGTCCCATATGGAAGCAAGAGAAGGAAATCATTGCCATTAAAGCCAAAGAAAATATCAGCTATAGCGAAGCAAAGAAAAGGTATTCCTTCATGTCGAAGGGATCATACGCCGACGTGGCACGGAGGGGTCTTGTGCCACGCTCGGAGTCGAGGGCTACCCAGGTCTCACCTGAGGTTCTGGAGGCAGCCCTCAGGGCCCCAACCCCCCAGCTAGGGCAGCAGTGCCCCCCTCTTCATGGAGGGAGTGCACATGCTGCTTCGCTGGTTCTAGACAGGCCGGCAAATGCCGCACCTGTCCGCGCATCGCGGTCCTCTCCCGGGGAGAGGGGGCAAAACTCCCGCCCGACCTCCTCAGAGAGGACCTCCTCTTCGAAAGAGCGGCACAACCCTCGTGCCGCTCCCCCAGTACCCAAGGGGCCGGAGGAGGCAGAGTTGAAAGACACTCTGTCCAGCACCTCCGGTGCCTCTTCGGCTGGTCGTGGCCGGGGCAAGCCACCCGTGCAACGAGCCAGTCAAAACCTTCAGGTAAAGGCTCGCCTCCAGAAATAGAGGCGATGGATGATACTGCTGAGTCACCCATTCTTGCATCCGACGAGGGTGACATGGAGTGGCAGACTTTGAAGTCTAAAGGGAAAAAACCAGTGGTCCCTCCCAAATAACCATTAATTTCATACTCTCAATTTCTTCATAGCCTCTCTCTTTTTAATTTTACACTTCACCTTTTTAGATAAATGAAGAATTTGCATTTTATGCAGTGGAACTCTCGTGGTCTTTTACCCAATATTGATGACGTTAACTATTTTATGGATGATCTTCGGCCTATTGCCCTCTCATTACAAAAAACTCATCTTCAAACACATCATACACAGATTTTACGACGTTATCAAGTGTTCCGCAAAGATCGTCTGAGTTCCAGTTCTGGTGGCGTAGCAGTGGTCGTGCAGAGCGGGGTTGCCTGCTCGGAGGTCCCTCTCTGCACACCGCTCGAAGCTGTAGTGGTACGCCTTCTTTTAGACCGCCTCATTACAATTGTGTCCATTTATTTGCCACCAAACGTTCCATTGCAACTTCACGAACTTCAGGGTCTTGTAGGAGAGCTTCCTCAACCCTTCTTAATTTTAGGAGATTTTAATGCCCATCACCCCATGTGGGGCAGTACTCGCCTCGATTCTCGAGGCCGAGTAATTGAGCGGTTTTTATTATCATCTAACTTGTGTATTTTTAACGGGAGAGAGCCTACTTTTTTTAGTTCTGCTCACAACTCATTTACATCTATTGACCTTTCTATTACTTCACCTTCATTACTTCCATGCTTTTCATGGAAGGTTTTTAATAATCCCTTTGGGAGCGATCACTTCCCGATTGTTTTAGAGAGTACTGTCTCTCTTCCGACTCTATTAACACGAATGCCCCGATGGAAACTAGATAAGGCAGATTGGTCCATTTTTCAATTAGAGGCACTGATTGATTCTTCTATAATCTCAAACATGAATCCAGATGAAGCAACGCTGTATGTCACAGAGGTTATAATACATGCTGCCACACGGAGTATCCCTCAAACGTCTGGTCGTCTTCCTAAGAGATGCAAGCCATGGTGGAATGATGACTGTAAAACAACACGAAAGTCCCAGAACAAAGCTTGGTGCATCTTTCGTAGATATCCAACTTCTAGCAACTTACTTGAGTTTAAGAAAACGAGAGCTAAAGCTCGCTGGACAAGACGCCAGGCGAAGGGAAGCTCCTGGAGAAAGTATTTGACGTCCTTGAGTAGTTTTGTATCTACAAAAGAAGCGTGGGATCGGCTTAGAAAGGTTAAGGGTGACTACTTACCCTTCAGAATTCCCCTTTTCCCTGCATCATCTTCAACATCTCTGAAAGATCAAGCGAATGTTCTTGGGAAACATTTTCAGGACGTTTCTAGTTTACGCAACTGCAGTGAAGCCTTTAAAAAGTTCAGTTCGACAGCAGAGAAACAACCAATCATTTTGTCTGGTGCTCGTGATGCTCCGTACAACAGGCCTTTTACACTCTCTGAGCTCAAAGTGGCTCTTAGTGTAAAGAAACAGTCTGCTCCTGGACCAGATAATGTTCATTATGAGATGTTAAGGCACCTGTCACCTGATTCTCTAGGCAGTTGGTTGACATTTTATAACTCATTGTGGCATCGCTCTGCATTCCCCGAAGTTTGGAAAAGAGCTCATGTAATCGCTCTTCTGAAGCCTGGCAAAGATTCTTCTCAACCAACTAGCTACCGACCCATTGCTCTCACAAGTTGCTTGGGAAAAACCTACGAAAGAATGATTAACCGACGTCTCATTCATTTCTTGGAGAGTGAGAATGTGCTTGACATTAATCAGTGTGGTTTTAGAGCTGGACGTTCCACCCTGGACCACTTAGTCCGCCTTGAAACCTCTATTCGTGAGGCATTTGTACACCGCCAGGTCTGTCTCTCTGTGTTTTTTGATCTGCAAAAGGCGTACGATATAACGTGGCGCTATGGGATCCTGCGGGATCTGTATGCTTACGGTGTTCGGGGTCGCATGTTGCGATGCATACAAAGCTTCTTAATGGGACGTACTTTCCAAGTCCGTCTGGGCTCCACCTTATCAGATGTGTTTTCTCAAGAAAGTGGTGTCCCTCAGGGAGGGGTGCTTAGTGTCACACTTTTTGCAGTTAAAATCAATAGCCTGGCTCAGGTGATACCACCGACAGTATCTTATTCTTTGTATGTGGATGATGTGCAAATTTCAGTTTCTTCTTGCAATCTGCATAGTTGTGAACGTCAACTGCAACTGACAATCAACAGGATGAGCAAGTGGGCAGCCGAAAATGGGTTTCGCTTCTTCCTGACAAAACCGTATGTGTTCTTTTTTCGCTGCGTCGAGGGTTGTCACCGGATCCTACCTTGCATCTGAATAGCCTTACCATTACTGTTAAGGAGGCGCACAAGTTTCTAGGCGTGATATTCGACAAGAAGCTCACATTCGTACCCCATTTGAAAGAACTAAAACGAAAATGCCTACGATCTTCGAATATTCTTAAAGTGCTGTCGCACACAACTTGGGGGTCTGACAGACGATGCTTGCTGCGAATTTATAACTCTCTAGTGCGGTCCCGGTTGGATTATGGTGCACCGGTATATGCGTCGGCACGACCATCTGCTTTGAAGATTGTTAGACCCAATCCATCACCTTGGCCTGCGTCTAGCCACAGGTGCTTTTCGCACGTCGCCCGTGCCGAGTCTGTATGCTGAAACACATCAGATGTCCCTTGAGCGACGCAGACAATATCTAATACCCTAGTTACACGGGCGCTTTGAACTGTCGTTGAGTTCAATCACAGTTATCGGCCCCAACTGTGATTGAACTGAACTGAACTGAGATGGTGCTACACGGTTCTCTAGAACCCAGTTGAAGCTAAAATGGAACTAGTTCTTGTGCCACGTGATCAGTCTAATTGTTAAAGTAATCTACTCGGCGAAACATATTTTATTTACTATAAGTATATCGTACATTATGTTCAATACCTTGTTGCTTTTTAGCGGCGTTTACATCAGTACCAAAGCAGATTCAGGGCTAAGTTGCGCATATTTTAGGCTAGGTGGAGTTAGCTACCACCCGCTACGATGGGTGCACCCATTACTATCTGTCCATTCACACAGCTGGTCCTGCCGCCATCTTGGCTCGTTCGGTGGCTTGTCGTCTAGCCGGGATCGTTTTAGCGGCAGCTCGGACGCTTAAAGCTATTCCTTTCCGAATATTTTGCTGCTACGATTCTTTTTAGACGCCTCCCCCTGCATTCCGAAACAGTAAGTGCCTCGGAAACGATGGTCAACGGCAGCGGTCCCGAGGACAGGCGCCATTTTACCTCAGTTGGGGAAGTCCGTTCAGTTGAACTGAGGTAGGGGAGCTCAGTTGAACTCAACTGTCATTAGCCGCTCGATGACAGTTGGCGCCGCCGTGTAACTCCCGCCGATCGCGATTGAGTCAACTGTCGTTGACTCAATGGCAGTTGAAAGCGCCCGTGTAACTAGGGTATTAGTCTCTGCTATGCCTACAAAGTTTATAGTGATCCACACCACCCTTCATTCTCTGCTCTGCAGACCTCTGCATCATTGCGCCTTTTTGAGAATAAGCCCAGTATTGTTCGGCCCTTGAGCCTTCGGCCTGAGAGCATGGCAAGGTCGCTGCACCTTTCTTTTGATGAGCCTCCTTTGTTGAGACAGGCCTATAGGGTTGCTCCTTGGAATTTGGTGCCAATCTCTTGTGATTGGTCACTTTCGAAGTACAGCAAAAAGATTGTTCCTCGTCTTGTTGCGGGAGTTCGCAGAGCTAGAGCAGAAATATAGTGACTATCTCCACTTTTACACTGATGGCTCGAAAACATTGAATTGCGTAGGCTGTGCAGTTTAATCTCTCGCTTTCAGTGAAGTGAGGCAACTCAACCCTCTAGCAAATATCTTTACTGCTGAACTGTATGGTATCCTGATGGCTATTCAATATATTCTAGAAAATAACATTAACAAAGCAGTTCTGTTTGTTGATTCCCAAAGTGTTCTCTTAGCTATTTCATCTTTAGCAGACAGCAAGAACGCTCTTTTGCAACAGGTTCGTTTTCAGATAGACAAAGCTTTCCATCTAGGACAATTTATAAACTTCTGCTGGGTGCCCAGTCATGTGGGCATTCTTGGTAACGAGAATGCAGACCATCTTGCACTTTCTGCAAAAAATTACACGGAAACGTCTTTTGGCCTGCCATACCAAGACCTCAAGCCAGCCTTAAACAAGTCAATTATTAAGTTATGGCAACAGGATTGGGACACACAGATAGATAACAAACTTCACATTATTAAGCCCAACTTAGAAGTGTAGGAGAGTTCCTCCCATAAGGACCGCCGTTCGGAAGTTCTTTTATGCCGCTTGAGAATTGGTCATTCTCGATTGACTCACCTGCACTTGCTCTGCGGTGAAGATGTAAAGCTCTGTGAAAAGTGTGGGAAAATGTTAACTGTCCTTCACATCCTGTGGAATTGTAGATTTTTCGATCATCAACGTCGAAGATATTTTCAAGAACTTTTCAGAAACCACCTTCCATTTCATCCTTATTTTTTGCTTGGTTATAGACCTTTGGTACCATTTGCTCGCGTTTTAAGTTTCCTACATGCAATTGGCTTTTTGCACTTGATATAGATAAGTAAAGTTAGATGAAAATGCTAGGCTCGTTAAATTAACTTTCTTGGCGCAATATGGCCGTAGTCGCTCTTGCGCCATTAAACCCCAATCATCATCATCACTGAAGATGACGTCATCGGGGGGTCACGTGACCTCGGCGGGGATCACGTGACCTCGGCGGGGGGTCACGTGACCTCAGGGGAGTCACATGACTTCGGGGGTCACGTGACCTTGGAGGGACACGTGACCTTGGGAGGGGTCATGTGACCTTGGGGGTTCACGTGACCTTGGGGTGACCTTGGTTACGCCGAAGGTGACGGCGACGCCGCTGAAGCCGGAAACGGGCGCCTAACAGCTGCGCTCAGCGCTAATAATATCGAGAAATATAGTACAAAGTCTAGCACAATAGTCGACATTTTGCACAGCCACATTTTTTATTCCCAATTGGTTCAGTGTTTTAGAGCGCAGCCCTTAGGCGCCCGTTTCCGGCTTGAGCGGCGTCAGCGCCGGCGCCGGCGCAGCCGCGCGGTGCATTATGGGAAATGTCCCATAATGCACCGCGTGAGCCCCCTCGGGGTCACGTGACCTCGAGGGGGGGGGGGGGGGCACGTGACCCCCCGAGGTCACGTGACTCCCCCTCCCCGAGGTCACATGACTCCCCTGAGGACACGTGACCCCCTCCCCGAGGTCACGTGACCCCCCAAGGTCACGCGACTCCCTCCGCCGAGGTCACGTGACCCCCATATGACGTTATCGTCAATGATGACGTCACCGGCATCAGCATCGTCATCATCACTGATGACGTCTTCAGTGACGTCACTGATGACGTCACCGGCATCCGCATCGTCATCGGCATCATCACTGATGACGTCATCAGTGACGTCACTGATGACGTCAACGACATCCTCATCGTCATAGTCGTCATCACTGATGACGTCATCTGTGACGTCACTGAGGACGTCATCCGCATCGCCATCGTCATCGTCACTGATGACGTCATCAGTGACGTCGCCGACATCCGCATCGTCATAGTCATCATCACTGATGACGTCATCAGTGACGTCACTAATGACGTCATCGGTATCCGTATCGTCATCGTCACTGATGACGTCATCAGTGACGTCACTGATGACATCATCGGCATTGTCATCGTCACGTGACCCCCAAGGTCACGTGACCCCCCCCCCCGGTCAGTTGACCCCCCCCCCCCCAAGTACCGTTCCCTCCTCCTCCTCAAGAGCTGCGCTCTAATTCGGCGTTACAGGGAGTTGAAAACGGCTTTCACTTTTTTTTATTTTTAATAAAAACTATATTTGTTTCGAACATCGAATCTAGCTCGGGCTACTCTCGGAGTTACGCTCACGTGGCCGATATGTTGAAGACGAGAAGTGAAAAGTCTAAAAAAAGTTCGAGTCTGAATTTAGACATGACTTTCGACATATTGTTCTTCCTCTCTGCTATTACAGAGGTTTATGGAGCAGGTGTTGAGCTCCATTAATATCCGATAGAACCTTGCCTCGTTTGTCAAATGGTTGGCGTGCAATATTCTTTGCAGAAGTAGCGATGAAAACGTCTTTAATTTATTCTATTGCGGAGAAAATTTATGAAGGGCTGAACATTTTTTTGATCTATGAAAGTATTAATGTCGTTGAGGGGAGGCATGCAAATTTACAACTAATGGAAACTGTGCTAAACCAACCTATTAAAAAAATCCTATATAGAATTACCCCCTTCCCATGTGCTCTTGTGGATGGGTGTTTGAATGCGTTGCATTCTACTCCAAAAGGAAAAAGAAAACAAATAAGGGTACACATTTTTTAGAAACTTTTGTTAACTTCTTTTGAATTAAAAAAATTATGATGTCGTTCTGTACCTCACGCACTATTGTATCTTCAAGCAAATATTCTTTATTTGGAGATGAACAGTGTGCTTGTGAATTTTATACGTATTCCATTGCCACTTGATGTTAGACTTGGTGGTTGCGAAGTTCTTTTGATTGTCATTTTAACACGACCTTCATGACCAGTAACCTGCCATCTGATCTACACGAATGCAGTTCATTCCATTCCATACATTTAATAGTTTGCGAGAATCACAGTCTAGATGTCTTAGGTCCCAGCCCAACATGCACATGTTCATCGCTTTGGAAGGCGAGCAATGTACGCGCCACACGCACGAACGCTTAAAATGGCATCGACCAGAAGCGCTTTTCAGAAATGGTCTACAGGCCTTTTGCTATATTACTTAAGCACCAAGGAGCATATTCATGCCAAAAAAGTAGTTACACGTGCCGACGCCTGCAACAGTAACTTCTCAAAAGAAAATCACATTCCTTCAGGATATACGAGCATGGGGGGCATCTGTACCCACACTCCAAGCATTTTTCGCGGTGGTTTGGCAATTTGTAAAAAACAAATGTATTGCGTGACTCTTCGACCTTTCTTCGCCAGCCATCTTCCAATAAAAAGAGAACGGATTTACTAGCGGTATCCCGAAACTAGCGAGCCGCGACTTGAGCGTAGCGAGTTGCAAAAACGGTTTTATGAAAATTCCAATTGCTCCCGTTTTTCTTTTTTTAATTTTTTATAGTTATGCACGTAGGCCAAGGCCATACGTTGTGCAAATATATATAATTATCAACTTCGAACAGCACGAACGCCCAGGTTTTCTTGCTGTGAGACGCGAGAAAGGCGGGCGCGAGCGTACCCGAATGCCGGCCGCACGCCTCGCTGCACACAAGTGACGTCACGCTTGGGCGGCGAGGAAAACTGGGGAAAAACTAGGGAGAACAATGTTTCGGTTTCGGCAGCAAACAAAATATCACTTTTTAATTAAATAGACTGAATCTGGGAGAACGAGATAGCATTTCGGAATCAGGAAGTCATCCGTATTCAGATCTTTGGATTAGGTAGCTCGAAAGTCGGCGGAGTTCCCCTTCAATACGCCCTTAATGAGATAGCATTATTTAGCTACTTCACCCCGATTTCGCTATACGGCCGGCATCTGGCCTCGTAAGAAAGGAAGGAGGTGGATCCGCCCCGCGCGTTCCCGGAGCGTCGGTACTCATTCACGCCCAACCTACGAAGCAATCGCTCAATTTCAAAGTATCGCGCTGATGTCAATGATTGCGTCATAAACCATTCATAAAATAAAGTGTCTACAAAACACTTGCGTGGCCAAGTTTTTTTGTTTTTTTTTTGTTTACTTTTTGTGAGAGCTTTGCGCGCCAAACATTTCGGAGGCCATTGCACTACGCAATTTTGAAAATTTCAGATAATTGTCTCTTCATGTCACAAATATCTGTCCCGACAAACACGCTCACGAGCTCATGACTTTGGAAAGTACTTTTTTGAGCAAGTTATCGCGCATAAAAAAAAAAAAAAAAGAGTATATTGTTGAGCTAGGTTTACACGCCTGGGCATTTGTCTGCATTGAAAACTTGTAAACTCGTGTACATTTTTTTTTTTTTTCACGGGGCCGTTTTAATGGGCTTTTTCCGGGGTTTCCAGGGCGCATGCGCGGCAGCAGCAGACAGAAGTCCGCCATTTTTGGTGGCGTGGTGCGTCCGGCTCGGGACTGCTGGAGGCAGCGGTGGTCGCGCGTTTCGAAGTTCTCCGACATGCCCCAATGCTGTTTCGTTGTTGGCTGCAGCAACGACAGCAAGCGTTGTCGCGGTTTAAGCTTCTTTGGGTTTCCTTCTACTAGCCTGCACCCGACGTAGCGGCAGCTCTGGATTTGGGCGATCCAGCGAAACAATGCGGATGGTGCGTAAAGACAGCCTTCAAAGCACTCCCGCCTTTGCAGTTGTCAGTTCAAGAAAAGTTCGTGTTTTTGTTCCTTTATTTGTTATTTCTGTGTAAATACAAGTCAGTAGATTGGTTAGGTATGTTGTCGTGTCGTTTATATACCACGCAGAGCGAGCACCTCGGAGTTGCCGTTTCTGGGATAGTGCGTTTCACTGGCACACGTTTTTGCTTACTTATGTGGTGGTCTCGCGTTGCTACGCAAACTGCCTGTCTGCTTTTTTGGCTGTTGCAAACATTAGAATCGCCCAGTTTTCAAATGTATTTATAAAGCATTGAGGTAAAGTGGCTATGCTGCACAGTTTGTTGCTACGTGCGCACCCAGAAAGTGAAATGGGAGCAGCCCTCTCACCACCACGACCACACCTGCTGGTCTTGTGGTTAAATGAGAAAGAGGAAACAATCGTCTTGGTGTGATGTCCTCGTGTAAGTATCGAGTCAAAAAAAAAAAAGTTTGCAACATTGTCTACAAGCGCAAGAAAAAAAAGAAAAGAAACAGGTGTGGCCGATTTTGTGTTTTTTCTTTAGAACCTACAGTCACACACAGCTGTAGCCTGAAGTGGGGTGACATCAATGACGAGGCTCGCTCAGAAATCGGTGGCTGCACGTATACACCTTAGATATTTATTAAACATGTATTTTAGTGGTGAATTTGACCTTGTAAAATTTCAAAGTGTTGCCTCCTTCTAGTAAAAGACGAGACCAACAAGGTCGCCAGGGTCAGCGGCGCTCGCAAACGACTTAGTAGTCGCTGAACGCGTCCGCCGTCGACCCGGCGAAGTTTGCTCGTCTCACTTTTTTATAGGAATGGAGCTACGCGTTGAAATTTCACGAGGTCAAATCCACCACTAAAATACACCTTTGATGAAAATTACATTGGTACATGTAGGCGCCGAGTTTTTCGCATGATTTTAGAGTAAGCCTTCACATTAATGAGAATTCATCTTGTCAATTAAAAATTTCGAGAAAATTAAACAAATAGCTCGCAATAAAAAAAAGCTTTCCTTAACTGCAAGTTGCAACTTGGTGCAATATTTTCTGAATTTACTACCAGTATTGCATATAACATGCATCTTAGTTTGATGTAACCGTTTGTACTTTCTGATTGGTCGAAGAGAGCTTCTACTCTGCAATGTATAAACGGACAAGGTCGTCCGTAGTCAACGCATTCATTGAAAAAAAATTTACTCGCCGACCGCGTTGTGTAGAGGAAAAACAAACGCTGAGCGCGTTTACCGACCGCGTTCAGACAGCCAACATAGCTTGGAGCGGACAGAACCGGAAGCGAGGCAGGTCACGAAAACGTTTCTTCCGGTTGCCGAGATATGACGCCCAACATTTGCGGAAAATAGAGTTCCTGGATATGCTCCCCGGAGGAGCAGAGTTGCGCATTTGTTTTCCCCGCGCCGCCACGCCGCTACTCGCCGAGACCGATCACGTGAGGAGCAAAGCATCCGGCGCCGTGCAAGAAAGCCACCTCTACGGTCGCTCCGCCGACGTTTCTCGCGGCCCGGCGTATGTTCCCCTGCTTTCCGCCTCCTTCTCCTCCTCTCCTGTTTTCCATGCGCAGCGGCGGCGCGCGCGACGCCGCTATTCGCCAAGTTTAGTCACGTGACGAGCAAAGCATCCAGGGCGTGCGAGAAAGGCGGCGCAACGGCCACCCGCCGAGGCTGAATGCGCGAATCTGCTACCTTTGGTATCTTTATAGGAATATACAGGAACTCTAGCGGAAAAGGCCCATTTTGAATGGCAGAACTTCCGTTATGCGGTACGCATATTGGAAGTTCTGCCATTCAAGAAGGTGGTGTGGCGAGGTCAGTTGCGGACCTCGGCTCTTTCGCCGTGTTTTTCAATGGCCGAAACGAGAACAAAGAGAGTGGGAAATAAGGATTTGACGCATATGGTTGACTTTCTCATGCGCCCAATATTCCGGCGAGCCTTACACCAAAATCGTTTTTTCTTTTTTTGAGCTGCAACTGTTTTCTTCTTTTTTTTTTGCATGTTAAACTAAAATGTCAAACTGCCAAAAGGGGCCATCACAGAAAGAAACTTGTTTCCTACTTAATACCCTCGAAAGAATGAATGAAATGAACTGGAAACCCCCACCTGTAATCTGAATGACCCGATGGTTCGATCACACCGCCTCGCAGTCGGGGCTTTCGAAGAGGCGACTGGCCGCTTGAATCTGCAGAGGCGCCCTGCCGACCGGTTGATTCGGTTCTCTCGGGTCTTACGAGAAAGATTTCGGCGCCACGGGAGACACTGTGGCGACGTGTGATCAAGTCGAACGCGGATCGAGGAATCCGAATAGCAAGAGGCGCGTCGCTGCTTCTTCGTCGTCCATAGAAGCTTCAAATGCGCGTGCTTTTGTATAGTCCCCGCAAAAAGATATTTGCAGCCTCTATTTTGACGCAAAAACAAAGTACGAATCGTCTAGCTCCTAGTCTCCGCCCCAATGTAGCGCTAGCAGTACGGAGTCCAGACCAGATGCCAAAGTTCCTGAAATAACCCTTATCTTATTTAAATGGTCTAATTCTAAGGTATTTTATGAAGCTTTCGATGGAAACCTGGGGCACATTTGCGGTAGCTGACGCCATTCATCCTCATCTATTCATGGGCACTGTCGGCCACAAGTTTACAATTAAAATATCTTTAAAAATGCTTGCAGCGTTATTTTTATTATATAAGTAACGGTTACTTCTGCAAATACGGCTACTGGTTCGGAGTTCGGCGATGTGTGGTTTATTTTTTGTGACAAAAAATAAATACATTAATTTCTTTTCTTTTTTTTCTTTTTTTTTTTTTTTTTTGGGGGGGGGGGGGGGTGTGGGGGTGGTTTAGTGCTTTCCCGCTGCAAGGTTTCCACGAAGCTTCCGCAGACATAAAAATTAGGGGTGTGCGAATATTCGAGTCTCCAATCGGTATCGAAAAAATGGTGGTCGTTAAGGGGATTCACCAGTGATTTATTTGCAGCCTTTTCCTCATGCATGACGCAGAATTTATCTGGAGAAGGGGAACAAGGGGGACAAAGGACAAACACAAATCTTCAAACACAGCTAGGTGACTGGTGCGAGGCTGAGAAAGTAACCACTTGCGATGTCTGAATCTTGTAAAAGCTTCGAATAGAAATTTGAAGCCCAATTGTCCTCAGAACTTTCGCAATACACTCCAAACTGTAGTCTGAGGCCCAGAATGTATTCCCCGTGAAGGCCGTTCCAGTGACGCAGTCATGGTTTAGATCGTGCTCCGTATCATTACCGCACTCAATATTCAGGGGTGTCACGCGTCGCGAAGACTTACTCTAAAGTACCAAACCACCAGCAACCAGATATGGATCCCGGGAGCAAGAATATAGGGGACCAAGCTCAGTTCATCACTCTGTTCCATTGCCCATTATTCGACTCAATACTATTCGCACATTCTTACGCTGCATTCACAGTGCAGGTTCGATCCGCATTTTCAAAGCGGTTGCTGAAGGGGTTGCATTAGTTCATGCACATTTTGTGATGAAAACAAGAGAATCCGATTCGCGGTTTTTCAATACAACGTCACTGTATAAATGCAGCTTGATGTTACGTTGGCCTTTGAATTGAGAGCGCGGTGAAACTGTGTAGTCGTTCGTATAGTCGAACGGCTATCATTCACCATAACGTGACCCCTTTTTGTATCCTCATTAATGGAGAGCGTGGTCAGGGGACGGAAGGCAGGTACTTAATTGGTCTGACAAGTACACTCTAAGAAAAAAAGGGTGTAGTCGGGTGCATCAGGCGCTCATGCACCCTTTCCCTGAAAGACGCACCCTCCGTTGCCCAGCCAGTGTGCTTGTACACCGACAATGAGCATCCCCCTCTCCCTTAAAAACATCTAGGTGTACCAATGCACCGCCACGCTAGCCACGCGCCCCGATCAGCTTGTGCTTGGATTCCCCCATGGGGGTCACTCTTTGGGATGGGCAGTTTCTTAGGAAGTATGGAGCTATCGTGTTCCCTCGGTATTGACAATAGAGTGGACGTTATGCTTGTTTTAGGCCAATCGGGTCTCCGGGTAGGATCACGTGACTACAGTCTCCAAGCTAGAGATAAGGCAGAGCACGGCACCAGCCTGAAGGCCAAGGCCACGGATAGCATCCACTGCATTATTAACTTTGGGTCGAACTTTTAAGAGGATATAAGCGACAAATCCTTTCATTGTTGGGTTGCCCCTGAAGATAAGCCTTTACGAGGGTGGCCCCTTTTGGCCTTGAAGGAGCTGCAATTTTCATACTCATTTCTTTTTCTTTCTCTTCCTAAGCTGAAAGCATGGAAGAAGGCGCGCAGTTGCCAGACCAATGAACCGAAGGCTTTTTTTATCCCTCGACTCCTCTGTCTGAGCGCGGATACGGCAGGAGCGTGATCATGTGGTAAAGGTTTCACGGATGACGTAGTAGCTTTTTTCGACCTCGGAATGTCTGCTTCCCGGCCTAGTTGCTTGTGTGCTGTGTTGCGACCAGCGGGGCTGCCGTAGATTTCGCCGGCGACAACGTATTCGAGTGTACCAAGATTTCCAGTGTTTGAAAAGTGCTACGCGTGTATCGGCAACAGGGGATTTCTTCAAAAAAGCCCAAGGAAGTTATGTGATGTGTTTAGTGTTCGGTTCGGCAAATTACTGCTTCGGCCACATCGTGTTGAATCTTCACGGACCCCTTTCTTTTCGTTTTTGTGTTTTTGTGTGGTTCTGCAGTGCCCGTGTCGACATATATATCGGATTACATATTTCAAGTCCGGTATTTTCCTCGTAAGTGCACTGCAACCTACTCATTTGCAACAACTGACCGTTCCGTTCCAGATTACCTCTAGAATTAGGCATTGTCTATTTTCTATCAGCCGGGAGAATAATTTCCCCGAAATTCTATCGGCAGTCGCCTGCCATTAGCTGTATACAATCATGTGACAACTGCAGGTGGAATACTGACTTTCTTATTCTCCTGGCGTTTTGTGAAAACACGTTTTTGTCGATACACGTTTTGTAGACACGTTTCATCGTCACTCGTTACGCAAAATGCACGCTGTAGGGACATTTTGTCGCGCGTGTGTCTCTGAGGCGCGTGCTCACCGACCCAGCCTAGAGTAACTGTATAGGCTCTGTAAGCGAAGCATATATAGTTACTCTAACCCAGCCAACCCGTTCGCTCCGCTTCGTGGCGACAGTCTGCGGCGGCTCATTACAAAAATGTTAGCCCACCTGTCCCACCCATACACGTCACTTCGCGGGTACATTCTGGGGTGGCTCATTACAAGAAAAGAAAGGCGAGAAGCTAAAATAGAAAAGCTATTCGGAGCTGTCGATGAAACGTCGTTCGATGAATTAACGGCGATTGCCGGTGGATATTTGTGGAAATAAATCTACGGGCTGCTGGCCCAATGGACACTACCTAAGACTCACCCCCGGTTCTTGTTTGCTTAGTAGTCTTTTCAGTTGTGTAAAAGCTTCTTTGTACGTCTTCAGATATCACGGATTGCTTGCAAGTTTGTACTTGTTTACGGAATAGGCTGTCTAATAAACTTTTATGAGATTTGAAAACAATCCCGTGTGTCCGTTTACCTGCCTTTTTGCAATCACCGGGCCCATACATTTTTTACTGTTTTCCTTGATGTCTTAAACAGGTATATGAAGTTATGATACGGGTGCATAAAGTGGTGTAACCATACACCTTTGAATCGGGTGCTTCTGTGTTCTCTTCGAATTCAGCGAGTGTAGAAAGAGGTGTAATAGTACACTATTGAACGGGGTGCTCCTGTGTTCCCTTTGAGAGCAGGTGTAGAAAGGGGAGTAATGGTACACTATTGAGCGTCGTGCGTCTGTGTTCCCTTTGAGTGAAGCGGGTGTATGAAGAGGTGCAATGGTACACCATCGAATGGGGTGCATTTGTGTTCCCTTTGAGTGAAGCGGGTGTAGAAAGAGGTGTAGCCGTACACCATCGAATGTTGTGCACCTGTGTTCCCCTCGAGTGAGATTTCTGTAGAAAAAGGTGTACATGTGCACCATACCAACGGGTGTACACGTACTCCCATATTTGGGGTGCACTTGTATTCCCCCAAAGGGTGTAGTATATGTGACAAGCACTTACACCCCCCATGGGTGTACACCATGACACCCTTTCTTTTTAGAGTGTACTTCTAGCGCCCTGTCCGCTTAGCGGTAGACGGTGTATATATAGTTGAAAGTTTGCATTTGTATCGATGAAGATCTGGCTTGATATGGACATCAGAAACGTTCATCCTTTTTCATGACGCAGTTTCCAGAAAGTCCAAGGGATGTTCACGATAGGGGAACGCTCTCTTCCTGCGCTTGGATGGCTGCGATGCTTGAAGCGGCATTTTCTATGGAAAACGAGGCCGCCGAAGTTAAAAACAAAAAGAGAGAACTTGAAAGAAGCACTAAAGAGAAGGGTGACACGGCGGAAAACCCGTGCTTTCAGATCAAGTTCAAGTTCACGTGGTGTGAACTTTTAAGACTAGGTCGGAGCGTCCCAGGCAGTCTCTAATAAATGTTTTGGCATACGTTATTTGGGAGTAGCACAACAATATTCACATCTTGCATTTTACAAGAAATCGGCTATTCAAAATGTTCTTGTTTATTTATTTAGAGCAGGTGAATAGAGACTCAATGGGGATTATTCTTGGTCGTTTTACTTAAAGCATACAGTGCCACGCTAACTTACCGGAAGGAATTACCAAGTATTCTGAAGTAAAACGCAAGGTAGAAATAAAAACAAAACACAGGAGCATTAAAAACGTTAAGTTTTATGTTCAATGCCTATACTTTTTAAACAAGCCTATTTACTCATAGGCTAGATTAACACTGCAAGCGACGTAATATTTGCATAAATTTGACTCTTGCGTAATCCACTTATCTGTTTTGTGTGCGCGTGTGTGCGTGCTATATATGGTGCACGATATTTCCAGTAAAAGGATGGAAAAGCTCTCCGTTCATCGCCAACGTATATAAGTAAACAAGCAATAACGGATATCTCGGAATCGTTTGTGCATTCTAGTATTATGTTTGACAATATTTGACATTCACGATTTCTGCCAAAGTATGACCTTTCAAAATAAAGCTTTAACGTTCTTCGCGTCGTCGAAAGTAACTGCAGTCACCTGTCTTCAATCATGAGGCCCGCTAATGCGAACGTCTCAAACCCACAGTTCATAGCATACACAGCTGGCGTTTGAAACAGAGTAAATGTCTGCATCTTAGTCTCGCTTTTTTAGACAAAGAATGTGCAAGAATGCTCGACAAACAAAAATTATTTTAGAAAGAAACGACAGAAGCTCACGTGTATGATTTACTTATTCTGCGTTGTTTGTGCCCGCTTTGAGACAGATATTACAACTAAAATCTGCGAATCAATCTTTTTTATTTTTTTTTTAATTTCAGGTCAAACGAATAACTGATTTAGCTCACCTTGTAATATTCGTGTATGTTGTACACGGTCTAAAAATCAATGGTAAACCTTTCTCCCCACGTGCACTCCCGAATAAAAGACAAAGAAGGAAATGCTCCTATAGTAATTACGATTTCTATTCAGAAGCGTAGAGCTCAGCGACTTTAAGATCAAAAGCAATTTCCTTGAATAAGAAATGAAGAAAATGCTCTGAATGAAGAAAATGCCCTGCCTGTAATATATTTTTTGTATAAACCGACACGCTGTTTCCAAACAAGCCCGTGTTTTCCCACACCAGGTGTGGGCACTGCGCGTGCGCAGAAACCGAATTCGCGTGAAGCGTCTGCGCATGCGCAGTGCCGTCGACAGCGCCACCGCAGCTGCGTGACGTCAGGGCCGCGTGTTGGTCTATAAGCTGTTACAGATTTACTGACAGAAACTTTTTTATTAAAAATACTGTAAACATATTTACATTGTAGAAGATTGACTATAGGAAGCGAGCATGCCGGCCGTGTCGCGGCGGTCGCCTATTGTTCGCCGCGACCTACCGGTAGCCGCCGCAGGAGCATCGGGGAGCAATGGCGACGAACAGTACGGCAGACAGTGTCCCCGTCGTGATTACGAAGGAATTTAAGGCAGTTACGAGTTCGGAAAGTTCCTTCGGTAGCCGGTGCCGTCGGCGCAGAATCATCGGGAAGTAATAGCAACGAACACCACAGAGGACAGAGGGCGATTACGAATCCGGAAAACTTCTTCGGTAGCCGGTGCAGAATCATCGGGGGAAGCAACGGCGATGAGCAGCACAGCTAGCACAGCGGATAGTGTTCCCGGGGTGATTCCGACGGGGTTTAAGGCGGTTACGAATCTAGAAAGCTTCTTCCGTGGTACCAATATGAAGAAGGGAAAACTCCTTCGTGAATCTGGCCGCGTGTACGACGTGAAGGAGGTCCGTTTCGACGGACAAGTGGATGTCACGGAGCGCCGTACTCCGCTAACAAAATTAAGCGTGCCCGCAAAAAAATGTAGTTGGCGTTGAGTGGACCGTGGTAATTATGTACGTTTATTTCTGAATCAGCTTGACAATAACTGGGCGATTTTTTTCGCGCCGTTCCGCGATTCCCATTACTATCTTCCTGTAGGCTGATGGAAACATCCAAGGGTAGGCTTAGGGGGGCGACCGCACTCCGCTTCTCGATTCCGGTGAAGTATTTGCCGCATACTTTAGAGTTTGCCGTCGGTGTCGATGCAGTTCCATCGTCGCTAGAATAGAAAACAAGTTAATTGTATTATTCGTGAGCAGCTTAAACAAAGCGCGAACAGAAAGGTAAGAAACGCCACTAACCTGTATGGACGCACAAGTCGCACCTGCAGGTCGCGCGGTACTCCGCCTCGTACGGCCGTACGGCTTCGAAGGGACGATGTAGTACTTCGTGCCGTGTGCGATCTTCGACGTACTGTTGCAGCCGGCCACGCAGCAATTGTTGCGGCTTTCTTGGTGCGGAATAGCCATCTCAGAAATTACAACGCTAACCCACTACAACACACAACCAACGCAGCGACTGGCAGAAGCTCCCCGATGCGATGGACCCGTTTGCCGCTAGGGGCGCCCTGGTCGGGGCTTGAATTAGATGCGCACGGTTCCTATACTGGTGAAATGATATCTGCAGATGGTTCCGATAAGCAAAATATAAAACGGAACATTAATGCGAATGTTTTCACAACAGTGACAGCTTTGAGTTTATGCCTGCCAATATCTACTAATAAACACTATTGTTAGGTGAAGCCCAAATTATGTCTCGGCGTACATTTCAACATCATACTCTTGATTTTGTGCTGAATACCTGAGTTAAGAATTAACGCTGCCGGCTTCCTTGATGATACAATAGGACACGGACGTATGTCCGTCTTTCTTAACAATAGAGAAAAATGTTGACTTCAGGGTCACAAGTAAAACCTAGTTGTCAAGGGGGATTCACCCTCGGTTTATTTGTAGCCTTTTCCTTACAGATGGCATAGAATATTTCCGGAATAAACGAGTTGCGTGCTCACAGCTGTGCATGCAGATCGGGCGCTCGGGGAGGATTTGTTGACACCAGGGTTTGGTGAGATCTGTTTTGCCGGATAACTGTAAGATTTTCTTGCCGTCGAGATAATAAGTTTGAATGAACTCGTCTAAAGTAATCAACGCGTATGCATTAGAATTTCGATGTCGGAGATCAAGCGCAAACACTTTAGAAGCGAGCGCAGGGTAAACGTTCACCTGGAACGTCGTGTCCAATGGACTCGTCGAAAGACACTCAGCGTCGGGCCTATTTAGTGAACTGGCGCCATTCGAGTGTGATGACGTACAGCTTAAAAAGACGAAGTTCACAGGCTTGTCTGAGACGATCAGACGACGTAGTGACGCCGTGACAACGAGCAATGCCTCAACGCCGCGCGCGCCACCTTTCACTTTCAAAACCAATCCAGCTAGCAACGGCAGCGAGCTATCCGAACAAAGTGACCAAGTGGTTCCAATCCACCTTGCTTTCTATGCTATTTGAAGAAAGTAAAGAGCGCACATGTACAGATTTGTGCCGCACTCGTGCTGCGCGAGCGCGCGGACGCCAGAAGCTTTGGCCATATCCTCTTATTATACGGGACTATGCATTTTCTTCATAGCCACAGGAAGTGGTGTCAAGCAGACGGCGCGCGGAACGTGCCGTTTGCTCGACACCAGATGCGGCCGTGGTCGGCTTTGTCCGGCGGTTTTGCCGGAGAACTGCGAGATTTCATTGCCGTCTAGAGGATGGTTTTGAGACGGTGCATGTGAGACGTAGTAATGCCATGGAAACGCGCAATGCCTTGTTAACGTTGCCGCCCGCCTTCTTTTCACTTTCAGGAGTATATGACCACGGCCGATGCTACGAGCTATTCCGGAGTAACTATCACAGCCAATCCAGCACCACGTGACCTAAGCTCCGGAAATCGCAAGGAAAACCCGGGCAGTCACATCCCCTCTGTGCTGCATTGACTTATGATGGCTTGTAGCGTCCGCATGATACGGGTCGGCTATTCAGTGGCTCCTTTTTTATGTGTTTTCTGATTACACGGACTTTTGCATCTCTGCAACTGTGCATACCCGCCGCCATAACACATATACCTTTCGTTTTCGTTTCCTCTTATTCGATATTATTTCACTTCATCATTACCATAGCAAGTTAGGTTATTGCCATTTTAGATTCTACTGCATGTGTCCTTCCCAGCACTGGCCTTTGTCAAGACTCGTCAACACCCGTTTCAGTGGCTCGGTATCTCAGTAAGACAAAAATAACGTCAACAATGGCGGCTGTAATCTGGCGCGTGTCTAAAGCGCCTATATATACTCAAGGCCCTGTTTCACCATAAGTGAAAGCTAAGCCAGAGGCACGAGCACAGTGTTTCTATAGACTACACTGGCATCACACCAGCTGCCATTCTGGTGGCCTAATTGCTTCGGAGCATACACTTTCTGCAGGATAAACTGTGTACTATGGCATTTCTTTTCTTTTTCTTTTTTTTTTTTTGCAAGAAGTAAAATACATACCGGCATGGTGCAAGGATGTTACGTGCAAGCCATGTATAGCGCTAACTCGTTCGAATCAAAGTCAAATTTGTTTTTTTTTTAACGTGCCAAGCCAACGACGAGCATCCGGCACGCCCCAGCGGAGGACTGAGGATTAATTTGGACCGCCTGTGGATCTTTTGACGTCCAACCGAAAGCTCGGTTACACGGCGCCTTCTCCGTAATAACCCTCCGTCAGATTGCGGACATCTCGGCTGGGATTCGAACCCACCGCCTAGGATCCGTAGGCCGGCGTCTTGCCTCGGAGCCACGGAGGCGGCTGCTAACTCGGCCGAACTTGCGTCTTCTTTTTGTTTGAGCTATGCGACGCCGTAGAATCAAAGACCTGAGTTGGATGAGCACGTTCAGGGTTGCCACGGGTTCATCAACGCCCGCCTTGGTTCGCGCACAACATGAAAACCTGGATGAGTGGGCAAGGTGACAGCAGAAGCGACATGTCTTACAGATGGCCCTTTTCTTGCGTGCAGTACTGGCTGCTGCTGCTGTCGCATCACGAAATACCGGCATGCGAAGGCGCGTACGGACATCGACACGGAACCACCATCGACACCTCATCAAAATCTGCACAAAGACGTGGTCTTCGACCACGTGCTTGATCGTCCAATCATCTACCGCGGAGGCACATCCACGTCAGCCTTCGAGACTATAAATGAACAGCCCAACGGACTGATGGCCAGTGGGCAAGGTGACAGCAGAAGCGACATGTATACAGATGGCTCTTTTCTTGCGTGCAGTACTGGCTGCTGCTGCTGTCGCATCACGGAATACCGGCATGCGAAGGCGCGTACGGACATCGACACGGAACCACCATTCTTCAAAACTACGTGCTCGAAAAGCTGCCAGTCATCCATATACCGACGACACCTCACCAAAATCTGCTCAAAGACGTGGTCTTCGACCACGTGCTTGATCGTCCAATCATCTACCGCGGAGGCACATCCACGTCAGCCTTCGAGACTATAAAGGAACAGCCCAACGGACTGATGGCCAGTGGGCAAGGTGACAGCAGAAGCGACATGTCTTACAGAAGGCTCTTTTCTTGCGTGCGGGTAGGTGAGAGTTTTTGTGACTACTCGTATCCCTCAGACGATCGTTATCTACTGCTGTTGCCTTGCCCAAGGCGTGTGAAACTGTTTTTCGCTGCCATTGCCGATTATTGTTGGGGGGCACTTGCGCTGATAAGGTGCGGGGATGTCGAACAAAATCCTGGCCCAAACACAGACACAATGCAGCAGATACTGGAATGCCAGAAACAGATGACGGTTAATTTATCATCTATAGTCGCAAGCCAAAAAAGTTTTGATAAAAGATTAGGAGCGATTGAAGCGTCCACTTCAAAGATAACTGATCTTGTCATGACGCTTGATATTACACAAAGAAAGGTGGCAAATTTGGAAGCGACCGTATTAAAGCTACAAGAAAAAATCGATGACTTAGAAAACAGAAGTAGAAGAAACAACTTGGTAATCCATGGAGTGGCAGAATCCGAAAAGGAAACGGAGTTGGACTTCAGACAAAAAGTAGTTGAAGATGTTTTCAAAACAAAACTGAGTGTTGATGTGACGTCTGTCGAAAGGATTCACCGTCTTGGAAGGCTACCTAGCAGAAAGCCGAGGGCAGTCATCTTAAGCTTTTGAAGTAATAACGAAAAACAAAACGTACTTAAAAATGTCAATAAGCTTAAAGGGACTCGTATTTTTAATTAATGAGGACTTTTCAAAAAATGTAAGAGTTATCAGAGGAAAGCTATGGGAGAGTGCAGCTGCAAATAAACGAAATGGAGACAAGGTGTTCTTATCGTACGACAAGCTGAAAATCAATAGAGTAACGTACGGATGGGACTCGGATACTGACCAGAGTTCAACTTTTTGCAGCCAATGTACCGCCCAATGTACCGCATCCTGAACAATGACGTGAACCTAATTCACAGGAAACAAAAAACCTTCTACTGATCAACCTTAATGCCCGAAGTATTGTAAATAAATATCGCTTCAGCTTGAACACATATTAATGGATCATGACCCCAGAATAGTGGCTATCACCGAAACCTGGCTTGATTCATCAGTGTTAGACAATGAGATAGTTCCCCCTGGTTATAATATTTTTCGAAAGGGCAGAGGAAGTAGAGGAGGAGGTGTGGCCCTAATAGTTCAACCCGTACACAAAGAAGTTAGTATTAAAATGAGAGAGGATTCAGAAATTGGCGTTGCGCTTTATTTTTTCAAAGTATAGGAGGCTAGATTCACCAACGGAACTGTAATCCAGGGCAGGAATCAGTCTACTGGAAGAAAGGCGGAGGAATAATCGCTTGAAAATGCTTTACTTAATTTTAAACGGGACACTTCTGCTATAGTCGGTTACAAGTCAAGAAGGTAGGAGAAGCTCCTCCCACAAGTGTGATGCGCCTGTTTCAAATCTCTCCGCAGTCGAAAGAAGAGCTCACTGGAAACGCTCCTTGTTCCGCTTCAATGGATTCCCACTTGTCTCCGATCCCACTTTTTAAGAAAGCGATCTTTGTATTCATCGGAGAGGGAACCGAGCCTTTGAAAGCAGCCTTTGTATCCATCGGGGGGGGGGGGGGGGGGGGGGGGGGGAAGCTAATCCCCGAAAGTCGTATTTGTTTCCGTCGGTGGGGGAGAACTCTAATCTCCCTCTCGTGGTTTCCACAATGCTAAGTCAAAGTCGAAAGATAAAGCAAATATGTAACAGAAAGGCAAGACCCTCCTCGCACGTTGGCCGCGACGTCACGGAAACGGTGGGACGCTATTGGATGCGGAGGTGGCGGAGGGATATCTGATTCCCCTTGAGGGGCATTTGCCGCTACCTTCTTAACCTGTAACTGACTATAGACAAAGATAGATTGATAAGACACCACACCTCTAGAATTACTCGAAACAAACATACTAGAACACTTGAAGAATATCGTTACGCCAAAAAACTGCTTTAAAAATTCATATTTCCCTGGAACGATAAAGGAGTGGAATGCGCTACCAGAAAGCACTGATGCAGCCAACACCGTTTCTGAATTTATGAGAGGTCTGCAGAAGTTATTGTAAAAATTACGTATCTAAATCTGTTCCTCACAGTGCTTTGTGTATTTCTTTTTTGAGTGTGTTTCCGTTGTGTCTGAGAATATAACCATAAAGTACGCTAGTAATGTTATGTTGTACACCATGTTCAGCGTAACTATTTTATGTTCACTTTTGTTGCTCACCCCTATTACGGTCCCCATTGTAAGGACTAATAGTATTGTCAAATAATAATTAAAAAAATGTCTGCACAGATAGATAAATACATGTAGTATGGCCTGAGCTCTCTCGTTGAGATGCGCCAGAGCGCATGTTTGTTTGTATTTTTTTTTTGTTTTTTTGTTTTCGCAAACATAAGAGGGGCCAGGAAGTAACCGAGATGAGAAGCGGCCGACAAAACCCAGGGAAGCCAAATCAGCGCTGAGCTAAAGTCCCTAAATAAAATTCACGCTTGGCGTTCCTTACAGGCACCGACAACCATCGTTGGCGAACGCGGGAGACACGTGCCACGACACGGTACCGCGAGCGAGAGCCGCACCGCAGTTTCCTTTCAGTGGCCGCTTCATAGCCGCTCATTTTAGTGCTGCGCCGCCATTTGCTTCCAAGCGTTGCGCGACTCGTGCATTGGCGTATTTGATGATTTCATGCCGCTTGCAAGGCGAACAAACACATCGAGGGACTTTGCTGCGTGGGACTCTTCGCTGTGGGACTCGCGAAGCGCGAGGTTACGTGGCACTTTCTTACCGCTAGATTGGCAACATAGGTCGAGGTAACGGCCGCGGTCACTCGTAAAAGCTCGTCTCACTGCGGCGTGACACAGCACGTTTCCACGGCATCACTACGTTATACATACGTCACCACCACGGTGGAAGAAACATGTGTTTCTTCCACCGTGGTCACCGCTCGTTGGTCCTATTTCTTGTGTGGTGCAACAGACCGAAATCTTACACAGACCATTCTCCGGCAAAAAGGCAGAACCGATCTCGGCGGTGTCAAGCAAAGGACTCGTGCCGCGAGTAGCCGTCCGTGGAAGCTCGTGAAAACAGCAACACCCACAAATGCTCTGGCTTGGGCATTTGGTACTGCAGGGTGTCGGGTGTTGTGTCCGTTGCCCGAAATACTTGAGCATGTGTTTTTGTACTGTACGAATGCGGCGCTTTTTTAGGCAGAACTTCGAGCAGTGCTGCAGATAGATCTTTACGTGGAGTGGAAGAGCACGAAGTTTCTGCTTTTTCGGTGACAGTGCGCAGAGTAACACATGGGAGCTGCTGGCCCTCCTCGGCCTATATGCGCTGTGGCGGCCGAGGACGGATCTCTTGGAGGTCCGAAAGGGATCCAAGCCCGCGTGGCAGCACTTCTGCGACGGCTTTCGGTACGTGAGCAGCCTTCTTGAGGCGACGGAGCAACAACCCAGTCAACGCAATGGCATCCTGAGGATGTACGGTAAATGTCGAGTCCAGGATGATGGGTACCCTGCTGGAAATGGGCGATGTGAAATGAGGCCAAAATTCACATTGAACCAATGTGCAACTGTAGGTCCAGACACATTGAGCAATATGCATTTATGAAACAAAAACCTATGTGCACCAATTGGTAATCCTTTAGGGAATTCACATTGGGCTGCATTGGTAATCCTTTAGGGAATTCACATTGGGCTGATTGCATTTATGAAACAAAAACCAATGAGCAGCAATTGGCAACAGGTACCCCAGTGCACATTGCGTTGAGGGTATTTATGGGGCAAAAACCAATGAGCAGCAATTGGCAACAGGTGCTCCTGTGCACATTGGGTTGATGGTATTTATGATGCAAAAACTAATGAGCGGCTATTGGCAACAGGCCCCCCCCCTGTGCACATTGGATTGATGGTATTTATGGGGCGAAAACCAATAAGCGGCAATTGACGACAAGCACCCCTGTGCACATTGGGTTGATGGCGTTTAGGGGGCGAAAACCAATGAGCGGTAATTGACAACAGGTGCCCCGGTGCACATTGGTTTGATGGTACCCAGTCAACCAGCAACCGTCTATTAAACATCCGAGAGATCTGTTGTTCGGACATTTAACATATCCAGTGGATATCTGCTACGATTCATCCAACATTGAAAGTATCTACTGTGGAGTGCAAAATGGTTCCCCAGAAAACGTACCACTAACGCAATCTGGTTGATGCAGCTGGACATTCAGGACCATTGTAGGATGTTCAGCCTGATCCTGTGGATGTACCATGTACATACCTCAGAAATATTACCTTTCCTGGTAGATAGGGACCAGCCCTATGCCAGGAGGGCAAGAAAGTGCCTAAGCAGCCTTCATTTTATGCTAGCATATAGCGTGTAAACTGTTCTACAGAAAAATTTAAATGGATAAGAGTCCAATTCTTTACAAAACAAGAGCTCAGAGGGCAGATTTGCTGTATGACCCGTGCATGCTCTCAATGTATACCCAAATGGCGCATTACAGATGTATAATGTAGCATCAGGCCCGCAGCAGACATTCTTTATATTGAAGTTTTTTTTTCACCATCAAGCTCAGAAGCTTTACCACAGGATCAATGCAGACGACACTGACAAGGAAGGCGACACTACTGATGCTGACTCGTTTTAGTGAGGTGGACTTCGCCACATGCGAGAGAACTGAAATACTGGACACAAACATTGTCATAAGCTATGACGAACGGCCCTGAGGAATTGACTACTGAAGTCTAAGGCTTCAGTACTCATATGCTCTAGTGACGAGGACACCAGAATTCCATGAGAGCTGTAGCACCGACTGCATGGCAAAAGATGCCGCTGCAGTCTTGCAGCGTAACTTTGAACGTGAGTAGCGCACTAAATTCCTGCCCAGCCTGTCAGGCATGCACATCCGCTCTGTAGAAAAAGTTGCAGTGCCAAACAAATCGCCATTAACTCTTTATTGTTACTGTTAGACAGACGAGCAGTGCTTGATGCTTTTAAAATAAAGTATAATTTTTGAACAATGCTGCATAGACAGCATGAGGTTTTCAAAATAAAGTATACTTACTGAACAATGCAGGATACTTTGCTTAAAAAAAATGTCTGATAAACATAATAAAAAGCTCAGCGCATTCAAGGCCCACTTAAGGCAGTTCACATCTCTCTCTCCTGTGGTGCAGAATGTTCCTGAAAAGCAATGAAAAAATGTTACGTTAAAGATATGTGAGCAGTGGTTTACCATTCTTTGAAACAAAACTAATAAAACAGTGAAGTTCAAAGTGAAGTGACTCAAATATGCAAGAATTGGAACTGATGTAAATAAATCACAAGTATTTTATGCCTTGTTTTCAAAGCACATTCATGCTGGATGTGTGTACTGTATTGCCAACTTTTGTTTGTTAGATTTACATCAAATATCAGTGTTCTTAAAGGGTAACTGCAAAGAAAAAAAAGTTTTTTTTTAAATAGCCTAATTGGGACAAGCATGTCAAAAAACAATTTTTCCGCGAGAAAAAACATTTTTTACAGCAATATTTATTGCGTGAGACTGATTTTAGTTTGCGGCTATTTCGCCCGTTTTAAATCGCGCGCCACGAAGTTGTGATTATGTGACGTCAATCCCAAAAGGTTCCCATTGGCTAAGAGTTTGATTGACAGCTTAGATCTTGGTTGTTAAACCTTTGTTATTCGTTGCAATTTCCTTTTGAGCGGCATATTTTTACGTTTAAAGAATAACCCATGTGATGAGAGTTATTATTCTTTACAAAAGGTTTACAAGACGGGCACTTCCGTTTGGATTCATACAAACAAAAGCTTCGCCATCTTTCATGGCCACCGAAGTCTGCTCCCGCCTGTCTCGCCTACCTCGACTAATCGTTTCGCCGAAGTGATCAGTGTTTCGTCGTTTCGTGCTGACCCAGGTGCTTGAGTGAGACTTCTTGAAGTGAAGTAGTGTGTGTTTAGCAGCTGTCGCAGGTGTTAGTGATAGGAAGCGACGCGGGGTTTTGGCTTTCATAGCGCGGTTCTTTCGTTTTCCTCTTTGCTTGCTTAGCGTGCTTTTTTTTTTTTTTTTTTTGCTTGTTTGTGCGTGCAAATGCTGACTTTTCGGAGATGTTTTAGATGCGTGATCCCGACAGTGAGCCTTCCAGCAGCCATGTCGCCCCGAAAGGAATGCTATTTGAGTGGAGGCAATCGGGCGTTCGCGTAGCGACAAACGTGTCCAGTTACGTTCTCGTCATATCGCTCTGGAGGCCGTCGAGATTCGCCCCGTGTGCACCTAACGTCCGCGACTAGACAGAAAATAAAAAAAGCACTATGTCCACTACGTAAAAATGGTCTCAGTTCATGCATCTGTAGGCAGGTACGAAATCGTGCCCAAATTTATTCACACCGCACGATGCAACACGTCGCTGTGCAAACGCAGTCCAACACGAAGCATAAAAACGGCAGATTTAGGACAACAATGCGGAGTCCATTGTTCAATTAAAACGTAGTAATTTTGTTGAAAACGCCCGCAGCTTTTTACTCACGGAATGCGTCGGGAAACTTCCACATTTTGAAACAGAACGAGGCAGATTTACTTTTAAGAACGCTCCCAGCGTCCTCCCGGACCAGTTTGACTGGATCAGCTGACGACGACGGGACTTAACTGGTTGAACGTCAACCCCACAACAACCAATTTGCGCTCCGTGTTAGCACCGCATTACACACACCACAAACGTTTCAGCTCTGTCTCATCGCCGTGTTGCACCAAACGGAACGAGATCGCCGAAACCAACGCAGCGCTGTCGTGAACCTTGGCTCGTGGTTGCGCACTTGTGGATTCTGTGACTCCCTTCGCTTTGAAAGCGCGCACGACGATTACGAACGATACTTTCCATCTTCCGGGAACATCACAGGGGCACTTCTCCGGTCACGTCTTCGCTACATGTGCTCGCAAACCGCGTCAAACCAAAAAAAATACCACGGCCTGGCGTGGTTGCCAGATCTTGCCGGAAGTCGAGACGCTGCGTCGTTCAACTCCGCAACGCAAGGAGAGTGAGGGGCGGGGCGTACTCCTCTTCCGCGAGGGTCGAAAGAGCGGGAGTTTCAAATGTGGAGAAATTCTGACTCTACTAAATTACGTCCTGTGGCGTAAATATTGATAAAAAAAAATATTTTTTTTCGCGGAACATTTGTTTTGTGACATGCTTGTCCCAATTAGGCTGTTTAAAAAAAAAACTTTTTTTTCTTTGCAGTTACCCTTTAAAATTCGTTGTCTATATGCATTCTTTTCAATCCATAATAAGGTACTATTACATAATGAAATTTTTCCTCTTAGAGAAACACTCCAAACAAAATTTTTTTTATTTAAAATTATTCAATACTGTTTACACCAGTATTTGCTCTCAAATTAAACCAAAAAAGGTGTCACTGGCTTTAATATTTAAAGCATTCAAATACTCTTATATAGAAATTATGCTTTGAAGAAATTGCACACCATACTTACTGTTCTAGAAAAGTTTGATTTTTGTGCTAACATCAGCTTAATAAGACCAGCTTACCATTTGAGATGACTGATGTCAGGCAGGTGCACGGCGAAGTTAATCCGTGACCATGGTTTCTATCTTGAAGTCTTCACATTTATGGCAGCTCTGCACTGCATCTGATAAAAGAAAGCAACACAAGTATGACACCAACAATTCCATAAATCTGGTTCCATGTGAAGCGATCTGCACTACTGTTCCACAGATTACTTACTTATGATGCACTCAGCAAGGTGAAGGTTCCTGAATGTCAACTTTCTCTTACGTCCTTCCCACAAAAATTTTCGCCCCAACTGGTCAGTCAGCAACCGCTTCGTGATCTGTCTCGTACAGGAAGCATAACCAGATCCGCAGACTTTGCTGAGCTGTCGAACATAAAAAAACATCCACATAGCAACCGCTTAGTGCAATCATAACTATTGATTGGATGTTTCTGTTTATTTTTAGTCAACCTTGGCAGGTGTTTATCGGCATCCATTTCTTCATTAAATATGCTGCAAAAATATTCCAAAAGCCGGGAATCATAATGATAAAAAAAACTGCACCGACTTTACTCAACAAGATTAACAATTTAATCAAACGTTTCGTCTCCCATGTGGGAAACATCGTCGGTGAAACCTTGAAGCAGGAATGAGCGAAAGAAACTTCAACAGTCCTATTTAAGCAAGTCCGCATACACATTGAGGAGGGGGCCGCAGCTGGAGTTACAAGCTGATGAGTCCTTTCGGATGAACCATGATTCTACGAACCTGCTTGGACCCCACCTTTGTTCATGCGCCAGAGTGGACGCATTCTCAAAGTCGAAACTGTGTCCCGTATTCCAACAATGGTCTACGAGTTCCGTCTTCGCTCTTGTCGCATGCGTGGCCTTTGCCATGTCCCTTTTGTGACTTTCATTTAGCTTTAAACAGCATTGAATCATCAATCCAATTCACACATGAAGTTGAACAGAACGGTGCAAAGCCTTTTCTGTATGTTAATGTGTTCCGAAATAGTACCGGTCGCTTATATACAACAGTGTACCGCAAAGCTGTGATACAGGCAACCTCTTAAGCTTTAACTCGCATCATTCTGTCGAACATAAAAGGGCTGTCGTAAAAAACCTACTACACCGGTCCGAACGCATTTCTTAATAATTGGGTTGTGTGTGTGTTTATACAGCCTAGAACTTGGTCTGCCTCACAGGGGCGACGAGTCTCCCAGCTGTAGATGAGAAATTTAGCCAGTGCGGTACAGCCGCTAGCCTGGGGTCTTTAACGTGCATCACGCAGTAGTGATACACGACCGCACGCCGGTACGATGCTCATCCAGATCGAAACGGGCAGGGGTGGGGCTCGAACCCAGGATCCCTGGGTTCTGCAGCGCGAGCTTTCGCTCCACGTGCTCCGAGCTGGTGTGCGCTAGACCACTCGGCCACCGATCCCCCAACGCATTTCTTCTAATCCCAGGGGTGGAACGGCTGCGCCATTTGCGCCATTTTGCGCCAGAGGCATTTGTCTGCGCCATCCTGTGCTATGTTGCGGAAACTGCGCCAAAGCCAGTACCTCGCGCCATTATGCTCCAAATCTCAAAACGTGCGCAAAAAAAAATTTTATTTTGTCTTGGTTTCGGTTTCTATCGACTCGATTGGCAACAATGAGCGCGTTTAGCTTGGTCGGCCTTGCAATCCTTTGTTCTGTTTATTCTCCCTGTGTATCCCGAATCGGAAGCGCGCACACACACACACACAAAAAAAAAAAGAAAAAAGAAACTGGGGTTGCATTTTAAGCGCTACACCACCTTCGACTGGATCGTTATTCTTCAACCATAAGCGGGGTCGAGTAGTAAAGCGTCAGATTGTCTGAGGCTCTGAGGCCCGGGATCCGCACGTCAGCCAGTTGAAAACAAATGAGCAAAATATGCGTTTAGTACTTCATCGTTAGAAGTTAGAACCACATTCCCGCAAGATAAATCGTGATTTTCTAGAACTGAAACGCGGTCCGATCCGAAACCTTGTCGACCAGCAGCTCTCACGCGAGCGATAGATCTGCTCGGCGTACTTTAACCTTGCTCCTGCTTATCGCCTCAAATACGATAACTCCGTTAATCGTAGTCTGCCGTCTGGATATTGAGTTGCACAATAGGATAAACTTGAAATTCGTTGCACTGTTCCTCCGCGCAACTACTCGTCCGTTGCTTAAACACGTCACATGGTTCACACATATAGAATTACTATGTCGAACACGTGTGGGTTGTGCGATAGGCAGTGCTGGTTTGCATTTTGAGCAGCTGAAAGCCACTCAGAAAATACTAAGGACACTATATATATATCTTCAGAAACATGGTACTTGCTTTTTGGTTCTCATGAAGACTCACAAAGTTTCAAGTTTTCGAATTTTTTACACTGTTATGCCTTCCACCTAGATCCCTAACCACTCATGTTAATCTGCGCTGCAAAGCATAATTGAAATTGCTCCTGTGATTGTTTAAGGCAGAACCTGAAGGCTGCAATAAAAACTGATTTGAGCTGCTCCTAGCCTGCTCCAGAATGTAGTTTTAGCTGCTCCCAAGCTGCTCCAAAACAACTGTTTCAGCTGCTCCCGTGGCTGCTCCCAAGTACATTTCATGAGTTCCACCCCTGAATCCTCAATTGCGCGCTTCTGAGAAAAAAGTCAAATTTGGGGGATTTACGTGCTAAACCAACGACGGGCATCTGGCACGCCCCAGCGGAGGACTGAGGATTAATTTAGACTACCTGGGGATCTTTTGATGTGCAACCGAAAGCTCGGTTACACGGCGCCTGCTCCGCAATAAGCCTCCGCCACATGGGGATCCGTAGGCCAGCGCTCTCACCTCGGAGCCACCGAGGCGGCTTGCGCGCTTCTGAGGATGCTGTTATTGTTGACCTGCTGATGAAGCGGAATTATCCAAAACGTTTTATTGATAACACGCACAAACAGATGGGACAAAGAAGTCAGGATAATGGACAACTTAGGACAGGGCAAGCAACAATACCCTATTTGAGAGGTGCTTTTGAGTCCATTCGCAGGGCCCTCGTCCCTTTGAATATCCACACAGCTTTCAAACCCCACCATAATCTATGTGACTTCATTTCTAAACCTAAAGATTACACCCCCCCCCAGAGTCCCAGTGCGGTGTTGCGTATAAAGTGACCTGTCTAGACTGTGACACATCCTACATTGGGGAGACAGGCTGGAAGCGCTGCACTCGCCTAAACAAACACAGCGAAGACGGAACTTGTAGACCATTGTTGGAATACGGGTCACAGTTTCGACTTTGAGAATGCGTCCACTCTGGCGTGTGAACAAAAATGGGGTCCACGAAGGTTGGTGGAATCATGGTTCATCTGAAGTGACTCATCAGCTTGCAACTCCAACCGCGGCCCCCTCCCCCGATGTTTATGCGGACTTGCTTAAATAAGATTGTTGAAGCTTTTTCCGCTCATTCCTGCTTGAAGGTTTCACTGATGATGTTCCCCGCATGGGAGACGAAACGCTTGATTAAATTGTTAATCTTGTTGAGTAAAGTCGGCGCAGTTTTTTTATCATTAAATTTGCTACTAATATTTATACCTGCTCTTATTGAGGCACTTCCGACATTTAAACTGAGAAATTTTGACGTCTTTATCTCAATTGGGCGATTGGATTAAAGATTATACCACTGGGCACGGGCTTGGGCTTACCCGAAAGCCCAGGCCTGGGATGGGCTCGGACTTTTGACTGTGGGCCCGGGCCGGGCTCGGGCCAGCACGTTGATTGGCCTGGTTCGGGCTCGGGCCAGCTGTAATTGACCATGATGCTGACAGAGGCCATCGTAGAAATCGGCGTCTCGGTTATCTAGCAACATCAACTCCAGAACCACTAGACAAGTACCCATGAACGTAGGCCCACCTTAAGACAGTGGATGGCAGCGTCGTTAATCATGAGGTGAGCTTCAGGTTAATCCCAGTGGCGTGATGTTTTTGCTTGTGGTGATAAATAGCGGCAAACCAAAAATAAACGGACATTGAAGCGCTCTGTCAGGAATTAAAAATGGGGGACTCAAAAACATTAACGCTAAACAATCTCAACCTAACTGATCATGAGAAACACTTATCTCTCTCGAACAATAGCTGGGAAGCGCTAACATAGCGGCAATGATGTAGTGGGGAAGCTTACAGGCCTAGTAAACAATTATACACATACTGGGGAATGCCTGGCACATATTCAGGTATGAATACATGCTCAGATCTACAAAATATTTTAGGAGAAGATACAAACTGCAAATTAGTAGTCTTTCTTAGAAAACACATTGACGTATCTTAATCAAAGTGCTAAAACCCATAAAAACACTTGATTACAATTATTTTAATAAAAAAAGTTCTGAATAAGTACATGACAACAGCAGTCATAACTTCGATTTAGTTCATCGCAACCTATATTTCTCTGGCAGCAAACGAAGACAAACCTTTTAACTGTGCAGTGAACCAGAATTAATATAATACGACGAAGTTTCCGTATACCACTTTAAAGGGCCAATGAAACGATTTTTGGGTTGGCATAAATCATTTTAGATTGGGATTTTACTAATAGCACATCGTTCAGTGGACCAAAAGAAAAAAGGTAGAAAGTCAAAAGCCTGACTTTCAGTGCGAAAATTTGAAAACAGAGCGGACTATTTCGTACCTCCTCCCCTTCGCAACCTCTCTGCCTTTTCACTGTGATATATCCGCGGTCCCAAAAGCGCGTCATCGGGTCCAAACTGATGTCAGACGGAACCGGACCTCGCTTATTCCCTTCACCCCTAAGCTGACATTGTGGTGGAAGCTACGCGCTTGCCGGACCAATCAGCCGCCTCCCTTTCATCACCTGACTTCATTCTCTGCAGCCACATTTGCCACGCTCTCGTGGCAAGTGTGGCTGGCCCAACGAGCACGTAGCTTCAACAGCACTGTCAGCTTCGGAATGAACGGGGTGGGTAAAGCAACTTTTGTCTGAATTTTGAGCGACGGGCTAATCTTCTAGGGGGAGAATGGATGTGTCCGGATTACGCAAACGAGAGTGCGAGCAAGAGGGGACTCCCCCTTTTCGTCTTCTTTAACTGTTTGGTGGAATGCGCGATTTATGAGTTGAGGAGGAAAGCTAAACAGGAAAAAGTTGGAAAAGCGTTTCATGACCCCTTTAAAATAACCACAAACAACGCTTTTCAGATCAGTATGTTTTGGCTTATTATAAAGCCATAGTCCTTACAGTATATTATAAAGCTTTTAGTCTTGCTGCATCCAGTTGTGGCTTTGCTTAGCCTTTCTGCGGTTTGAAGGTCTGCCGGTTACAATTCGCCAAGGAGGCCATCTGTGGCGGAGATAATTACCAAACCTTACCAGATGAACATTGATTCCCTCCTCTATTTGAGAACTTTCGTGTGTGAACTCTTGTTGAGCCACATGCCATTGCCAATGCACACATAGAAGACATAAACTTCAGTTCATCTTTGAAGCAGCACTATGTACAGATAATTTACCAGCGCAATATTCGTGACTCCACGAAATCGACGCCGCGTAGCGGCAGCGCCGAGAAGCTCAGGAGAGGAGGTTGTCCCGACTCTGTCGTCTGCTATCGCTGCTTGGTTCTCGTAGGCAGCATAGAAACAAACATTATTTCCAGTAATTATTTTAATGATTCCACCGGGGCCTTCCTACGCACTGAGTAGACAAACGTTTCTAGGGTCGAAAAATCGCTTTGCATTCAAACGTAACACCGATTTTACGCTGCAGTGCAGGAATTTGTGATGGTCCGCATGCTGAACAACGAAAACGACCTTCTTTCGTCCGAATTTTGCCTGAGCAGCGCGCCATCTATAGTTCGCTGGAGTCGCGAATAACCTGGACTGGGATTGAAAACAGGGGTCCTATTTGTCAACGGCATGCCTCAAAATTAATTTTGTAGATGAAAAAAAAAAAATTGTAGCAATATTTAAGCGGCAAAACGCAATTTGAGTTTGGCACAAAACCGAACCGGTGTAACTAGCAGGTATCCTTCTTACCTCATTACTGTCAGAGTTAACGATTTGAATGATTCGACGTGATCCCTCACCCTCCTCCTCTTCTTCATCTCCCCTCTCTCCCCCAAGAAACTAACAAACAAACGAACACGCACGCACGCACGCACGCACGCACACACACACATACCTCTTCTCCAAATAGACACAGACTGCGCCACGCCTTGACAGATATATAGGGTGGCTAAAGTCGCCAGGCTCGATCTAAAATGGACCGTAAAAATCGACGCCTGCCCGTAGCCCCTCAAACTTTTCGTCAAAGGTGTATTTCATAGGTCGGTTTTTTCTTGTAGAATTACAAAGCGTAGTTCTCTTTCTGTAAAAAATAAGGCCAAGAAACTTGCCTGGGTCAACGGCGGGAGGCGACGCAGACGACCAAGTCAAGGTGCGGGGTGTGTTTGACACTCCTATTGATAGATGGCGCTACCTCCTTGTTTCCGTCAGAGTTCTGGTTTCGGTTTGCTTTCAATGAAATATCGAAAGTGCCCGCGTCGACCGTGGTTTATTGACACCAACATAATCGGTTTTGTAATCTACCTTTGGCGTGAAAATAAATGCAGACAATGATAGAAAAACTTCAAGTAACAAAAATAAAAGAAAACGCGGTTGCATAACGACAACGCTGACGGCGCTCTTGCTGCCGGCGGATTTCGTCTGCGTGTCGTCTGCTTTCTTTCGCTGGTCGGTTGCATCCTTGGACGCTGCTTCCGAGACCATTTTTTTGTTTTGTTTTGCCGCGGTTGGTGGAGAGACAGCCACCATGCGTCACTTTGGATGCTATTTACACCGCATGCACTTTTGAGACACGGGAGGCTGCCAAAGCAAGCTCCAGATAAACAGCAATTAATGGCTCTGAAAAGAGCCTGTCAGTAGGAGCCCGCGGTTTTCGCGGTTGTCAAAGCCGCTGGTCATATGTGCAAAATGGATAGATATGTGATCTTCAGTTCTCGTTGTCTTCAATCCACATGTCCACCTCGAACTTGGAGGCACTTGTGCAGTCTTCGCTCATAATCCCTGAAGGCTGCCTCCCGCATGTTGTCCGTGATCGCATCGAAGGCGGATATAATCCGCTCTTTTAGTTCCGTCATCAAGCGTACGCGAACTGCGTAGACCTGGGCTTTCACAAAACCCCAAACAAAAAAATCACAAATTGTCAGGTCAGGGGACCGTGGGGGCCAGGGCATTGTCGGTGACCCTCGACCCATCCAGTTGCCGGGAAAGGTTCTGTCAAGCCAGTCTCTCACTGCGGTGGCGTAATGCGGTGGTGCTCCGTCTTGCTGGAAGATGCACACCTCCCTTTGCATGTGCGAAGCTTCCAGCTCCGGCAAGACGTCCTGTTCGAGCATGCGAAGGTAGGCGTCGCCGGTGACCGTGCCCTCAAAAAAGAATGGACCGACAACGCCTTCCCTCCAAAGTCCACACCATACTACGACCTTTGGTGACTGGATAGCCTCTTCAATGATCCAGTGGGGGTTCGTCTCGGACCAGCAGCGGGTGTTTTGCTTGTTCACGTGCCCATCCAGATGAAAAATAGCTTCGTCCGTGAAAAGCAGAAACGGAAGGTGGTTCCTGTTTGTGGAGATGCGCCCAAGTTCGTCCACGCAGAACTGCTTTCGCCGTTCATAGTCATCTGGCTGCAGCTCGAACAGAACCTGTGGCTTGTACGGATACATTTGTCGGCGGATCACCATCCAGACGAAACTTTTACTGATGCCAAGTTGTCTTGCGACTTGCCGCACGGACAGGTGTGGGTTCAATGCAAATGCCGCAAGCACGGCGTGTCGTTTGTTCTGCTGTGGCGACCTCTCTTCAAGTACTTGCAGCCTGGTCTGCACAGTGTTTTCCGTGTTGAATCGGTGCACCCAGCGCAGGACAGTCCGACGGGTGGGCGGACGCCTGCGAAAAGTGGCTCGAAACTTCGATCTCACTTGCCTCATACTCCTGGTTTCTGTAAACCAAAGGACTACTTTTGCCCTCTCTTCGACGGTCAGGTGACGCATTGTGGCTGTTTTCTCCCCAACCACGACAGAAAAGGTCTCGGAAGCAGCGTCCAAGGATGCAACCGACCAGCGAAAGAAAGCAGACGACACGCAGACGAAATCCGCCGGCAGCAAGAGCGCCGTCAGCGTTGTCGTTATGCAACCGCGTTTTCTTTTATTTTTGTTACTTGAAGTTTTTCTATCATTGTCTGCATTTATTTTCACGCCAAAGGTAGATTACAAAACCGATTATGTTGGTGTCAATAAACCACGGTCGACGCGGGCACTTTCGATATTTCATTGAAAGCAAACCGAAACCAGAACTCTGACGGAAACAAGGAGGTAGCGCCATCTATCAATAGGAGTGTCAAACACACCCCGCACCTTGACTTGGTCGTCTGCGTCGCCTCCCGCCGTTGACCCAGGCAAGTTTCTTGGCCTTATTTTTTACAGAAAGAGAACTACGCTTTGTAATTCTACAAGAAAAAACCGACCTATGAAATACACCTTTGACGAAAAGTTTGAGGGGCTACGGCCAGGCGTCGATTTTTACGGTCCATTTTAGATCGAGCCTGGCGACTTTAGCCACCCTATAATTCATTCTAACCTTAAGCCTATCAGCACAGAAAAAATGTTAAAACACATAACCTTTACCTAGTTTCTGGGCTTATGAAAACAAACACACGGCACCCCTATCAATGAAATTCCTTGTACTTGTGGCGGCATAACCAAAGAAAATCTCAAATTTAAAATACGTCTTATAAATTGCTTCGCAAGCGCGAAAATGAAATTACAATTACCTGTCTCATACAAGCTTCCTCCAGCCCTCCCGGGCAGTCACTCATCTCGTCGGAGGTACTAGCACCCGCTTACTGTCACTGGGTTTCCGCGTCACTCTGCGATCCTGAAACAACCGGCGCCGAGAGTTACTCCCACATATTGTGCTTAAAGCTGCAATTTTTAACTTAAAGGAGATGGTCACTAGACTGGGCACAACGCATGTGGAGACTAGAACTTACCAAACAACTTTAGGATCCGCGCCTTGAAGAAGTCCGATTCCGTTTCGTCACAAGGCTTGACGGGCAGAAATTTGAGATGATATGTGGCTCATGGTCGTCCTCAAGACGTACGCTTGCATAATCGTTCGTAAAATTCCGGCCGCTCAACTGGTCTCGACTCTGCAACGTGCTTGAAGCGGTTAGACTTCCCGCGAACGTTGCTTCGGCAGCTTCGGTTCTTCTTCCACGCTTCCTTGTCCTCCGGCCGGACCGTTCGGTTTATCACGTCGGACCACTTCCTGACGCAGGGGATGTATCACGTGACTATAATACTTCGTATTTCAACTCTTGTTTTTGTTTGCAGAAGTAAACGAATACTTAAAAACTTTACTTATTGACCTTAATTTAGCAAACAATTTGCATAAATTGCACTTTGAAAACTTATTTTGGTTTTATATGTCATGCGGGATGCATGCGGGTGACCCCACTGTTCACTCTATTGACTCCAGCTCACTCTATATTGTCACGTGGTGTAACCCGCAAGCCCGCAAGTGTGACTGATGCACTTAAGAAAATAATAAACGTTTCTAAAAATTATGGTATTATTTAATTGTCAAATGTAAATACTGAATATATATTAAACTTATAACGGAGTAATTTTTATTTGTCATTTTAATTAGAAAATTGCATTTGCTGCGGGACGACGTCGGTGCGAATTTTGAAATTTGGATTTGAGGCACGTAGGGTGTCGCGCTGTGCGACCATGAACCCAAACAAAAAAATATACTTGGAGCCACTAAGTATACCCAGCTTGCCAAGGAAAACAGTCCTGAGACGAAGTTGTGTCCTGAAAAATGCTACAACAGGCCAGGGACCAGAACCGACGTCGCCGACAGCAGTTTCTGTAAGCTCGGTTGTCTCGGAACACGGTGAGACAAAAACTCCCCGTGAACTAAGTAGTACCAATGAAACCAGAAGCGGTCACAGTACTGGGCCAGTTAGTGAAGACACAAGTGATAAAATTGTGAAAGTGACGGGAGATTCGAAGACCAATTTCCTGTCCAAGTTTCCGAAAAGGCTACTGCCAAAGACGAATGTAACGAGTCTGACGTACCCTGTTTCGGCTGGCCTTCATTTTAATTGGACGCAAAATGAAGGGCTTTTGAATCTCGAAAAACTTCATTGCTGGAGTGTACACTCTTCCCGGCATCAAGGAAAAGTACAGCATTGGGAAGCCAGAAGCCAAACTAAAGGCCCAAACTGCCAACAAGCACGCAAAATGCCTTTCAAAAAGGAACTTCCTTGCTCAACTACAAAGTGGAAAGCGCTGCCTGACACTTACTGTGCGTGAAACAAGGTGCAATCATAATTTCGGGAAGGTCATCCTTATTTCGTGTGTGTGTGTGTGTGTGCGCGCATTTTATGTGCTTTTTTTTTAATGACTTCTATGGTGTTAATAATTATTGGATGTTATTCGGCACTACCGGCTTTTCTTTTCTGTTAATAAAAAGCATGCCCACGATAGAATGTGCACGTGATCTGCCGCCCCAGAACGAGCGCGTAGCCTCGACTAGGGCTCAAACAGGATACGTTCACATGGCAAAATGGAAGCCTGAAGTTTCGCCTTTTTTCGCCAACTCCGCCAAAGTTTTAAAGTCCCGACGTCGGAAGTCGGAGAGCTTTGGACCAATCGTGAAAGATGATAATAGGATTTTTGAGTCAGTGTTATTCAGTTTTTGACCCGGTTTTACTCTGATTTGCTCGGTTCTGGAGCAAAACTTATACAAAAAACGAGAACGTTCCACTCCGAAACCAGGTAAAACTGAATAAAACGGAGCAAAGTATAATGTGAATACATAATCCAGTTGTTGCAATCGTTTACGCTATTACTGTTACTGAAACATCCTGAAAACAAAAGGACAGAATACACCGCTAAAACTGCAGAGTTCCGATGATACCTGAATTTCGTGGCTTGCCTATATATAATTATTCATGAATCTTGTGCATACTATGTGCACACACAATGTTCCCGTTCCCCATAGTCTTTTCTTTATGTTTTACTGGCAGCCGCATGTTTTATAATACGAAGGAGGACAGTACGTAATCAGGAAATTCTAAAACACGTGACAAAAAAGAGTTCATATTCACTTCATTAACTGAATGTTTTATTTAATTAGTGTCTACATGGCCCAACCCAAGTTATGTAGCTAAAAAAATGTTTATTTGACAGAGAGGAACCCATCGGGCACGCACGGATCTGCACGGGGGGGGGGGGGGGGGGGACCATGGGGACCCCCCCCCCCTCCTCCCAAACCTTTCATTTGGTGGGACCTCCTTTCCCCCCTCCCCCTCATACAGTATTTTGTCATGGGCGAATCACAATCCTGGCTGCGTGCCTGCCATCGGGTATATTTGCGGCAAAAATTATTTTCCTGTGCTCAAAACATAAAACTTTAGTATATAACAACTTTAATTTCTCCACTAAGCATACTGTTTAACCTGATAGATGCCCACTTAATAGATTTTATGTTCTGTATTCCCAGTCGACCATTAAAAGTTCTCGATCCGAATGGCATTCCATTTCACCAATGAAGCTTTCAGTTTAACCAGTACAACTTGTTATTGATCCTATTGAAGGACCAATAGGCACTTGTATTCCGGACCAGAAAACATTCGGGTTGTTCCCATAGAAGTTTCTATCTTGTCCCATAGAAGTTCCTGCTTGTCCCACAGAAGTTCCTAATGGTACAAGAGAAGTCTGTATTGGTACGATATAACTTGTTATCGGCCCAGTAGAAATGCCCATCGGTACGATGAAATCCTAATGATCGCATAAAAATCTCTATTGGTCCCATAGAAAATTTTTGCAAGGGTGTGCTAATTTGGCGATTGAGCATTGTCACTGCCATACTGCACCGAGTTCACTTCTCTGCAGTGCATGGCTCTTTGCTATCTCCCGTACAATGGCTCTGCCACATAGCGCCACTGGCTGCAATGAGCGGTAAGGAGTAAACTGAGTGTCGTGCACATTGACACAATTGGCATCGTGGCGCTTGCCCCCTAAAGTTGACTTTCCCTCAACCGATTCTTTGACCTTCCCCCGTGCTGCGGCTTCTCTGCAGCATTTCCAGTTGCACCAATGTGCAAAACATCGGATTTTCTCATCGGCGCCAATTACACATTCATGCTCATAGGCTTTGGCTATGCATTTCAATTGGAACAGGCCTGCCATTTCTAGCAGGGTAGTCCCGAGGACATACTGAAAGAGTCTCGAATGATCCTCAAATGGTATTTTTTTCCAGACCCATTATGTCCTGAGAACATCCTGAGTTGCCAGCTCTAAGGACTGCATGGGGACCTTTCTGAGATAAAAGCACCCTACTGGTCCAGTCCATGCATATTGGTACCGGCGTGCGGTCGTGTATCAATACTGCGTGATGCACGTTAAAGACCCCAGGCTAGCGGTTCTACCGCACTGGCTAAATTTCTCATCTACAGCTGGGAGACTCGTCGCCCCTCTGAGGCAGACCAAGTTCTAGGCTGTATAAACACACACACAACCCAATTATTATTCCATGCATATTGCCGCGCGCAAGGTCACGCACTTTCGAACTTTCTCGTTTATTCTTGCTCCGGACATAACTTCTATCGTTTATCCCTGCTTATGTTGTTCTAGAAAGTGCGTGTTCATTCTCGCCCCGAGCGCGCTACGCTCGAGCATTCTCCGCCGAATCTTCGAGATAGTGACTCACTCTAGATAAGACGCCGCTCGCGACCTTGTCGAGTCAGTCTCGCCCCTGCGCTCGATCCTGCGGTTTCGCCGACATCGACGCCCGCGACGCTCTGCTGTCTTCTTTTGTACCATTTTATTTTTGGCAGAAGTTCGCCACATTAAAAGTTTATTTCTTTCTGTTTAATTATTGTTTTTTTGGTCACCACCCGTGACATTTTGGTGGAGGTGCGGGCTACCGCATGCCCGTGCTACGTTCCCCTCCAAGGGCCCGCAGTGCAAGTCCGATTCCCGGCTCGGTGAGAAGACCACCCACCGCGGAACCTGAAGCTCGGACCAGCCGCCGCACCTAGGGAGAGGATCCTGAGTACGGTTTGCTGCTGGACAAACCCAAGCCGAAGAAGACGGCGAAGGCCAACCAGTCGCAAGCCCCCGCCGCTTCTCCCGTCATCTACATGCCCGTCGCACCGCGGACGGGTGCCCCCTTCCACGGTGAACTGTACGAAGACGTCGAAGACTGGATTGACCAGTATGAACGCGTTGCCCGCCACAATGGCTGGACCGACGAGCAGCGCCTGCACAACGTCTACTTTTCGCTTGAGGGGACCGCCAAGCAGTGGTACGAGAACCATGAGTCCTCCTTGATGTCGTGGGACGTTCTCAAGACCAATCTGAAGGCTACATTCGTCAACCACCACCGCTTCCAGAGAGCCGAGGACCTACTGCGAACCAGGACCCAGGGCCCCAACGAGAGCGTCACCGCCTTCGTAGAGGACGTTCTGCGCCTGAGCTCTTGCGCCGACCCTCGGGCTACTGAAGAGAAGAAGCTACGAATCCTCATGCGCGGCGTGAGAGACGACATCTTCGGAGGCCTCGTCCGAAACCCGCCGGCAACCGTCGACGCCTTCGTCACCGAGGCGACAAACATCGAGCGCGCCCTCCAAGCGCGCGCTTCCCACTACCAGCGCCAGCCAAGCGTCACTGCAACCGCGCTGCTTAGCGGCGAAAACGGGCCTGATACGGACATCCGCGAGATTATCCGGGAGGTCGTCCGGGAGGAACTGCGAAGGTTGCTGCCAACCACCGGCCGTCCGCCAACCATTTCTATCGCCGAGGCTGTCCGAGACGAAATGCATCGGGCGCTCCAACCAGAGGTTCCCGTCACCACGGTGGCACCGGAGGAACCGATGTTGAGCTACGCCGCCATGGCCCGACGACCGCCGCAAGCTTCCCGCCAAGCCACGGCGCCGCCCCGAAGAGACGCCCCAACGCCGCAGTACCCCCACGACAGGAAGATCAGGCGCACGTTCACCCAGAGCGACCTGCACCGAGGAAGACTGACGTCTGGAGGATGGCCGACCGACGCCCGCTGTGTTACCACTGCGGGGAAGCTGACCATGTGTACCGCCGATGCCCATACCGACGACTCGGGCTGCGCGGATTCCACCCGAACGACCCGCGCCCCCGTTATGGTGAACGACCTCGGGAGATCGACGAGTACCTGCGACGACCTCAGCTCCCCCGAGCGTGCGTCCCGCCGAGAGTTCCGATCGCCGTCGCCACGACGTCCAGCTTCGCCGATGCACCGACCCCGACGTGAAAGCCTGTCACTCCTCGCTGGGGAAACTAGGCGCGGCAACCCCTGGAGGTGGAGTTGCCGAAGACGACCGACGCCAGGATCCTCCACGAACGTCGGAGGGCCCCCACTCGAACGCTACCAAAGATCGAAACGACGCCCCTGCAACGGTGTCCAATAACCTAAACGTTGTCATCGACGGCCACGACGCATCAGCCCTCGTGGACACCGGAGCAGACTACTCAGTCTTGAGTGGGAGGCTGTCCCGCCGCCTTCGAAAAGTCACGACGCCGTGGGATGGACCTCAAATACGAACCGCCGGAGGGCACCTCATCACACCGGTCGGGAGATGCACTGCTCGCGTCGAGATCCATGGTGAGACGTGCCCTGTCAAGTTCGTCGTTCTACAAGACTGTTCGAGGGACGTTATCCTCGGAATGGACTTTCTTTACGAGTATGGCGCCGTCATCAACCTCGGAGAAAACCGGCTGACGCTACGAAAATCTGCTCCAGCGCTGGAGGAACCCAAAGCGACGTCATACGCGGTCCGAGTCCTCGCAGGTCACGTGAACTTACCGCCGCGGTCCAGTGTTTTCGTACCCATCGGGATCGACGGGGCTTTCTGCGGCAACGTTCTGCTCGAGGGAAGCCTCCAATTGCTTCTAGGAAGATGAATCGGCGTCGCAAGAGGCCTCGCGGAGCTCCAAGACGGACACACTGTTGCACTCGTAACAAATTTCCGACAGGAGGCTCAGCACCTTACTAAAGGCACCGCCGTGGGTCACGCCGAGTAACTCATGGACTCAGCCGCAATCGCCGGAATAGCAGAAGACATCTCTTCGGGGCCACACGAGACAACGCCGCATTCGCAGTTTGACATCGATCCAGTCCTGCCTACCCCACAACGACGACAACTCAGTGACCTTCTCGCCGAGTTCAGTGAGTGCTTCTCCACGTCGTCAAAGGTGCGCCAAACGACGGTTGCGAAACATCGAATTATTACTGATAACGACGCACTTCCTGTTCATCGGTCGTCGTATCGTGTATCTGTGAAAGAGAGAGAAGTCATCCAAAAGCAGGTCCAAGGAATGCTCGACGACGACACACATCGTCCAGCCCTCAAAGAGTCCGTGGGCTTCACCGGTTGTCCTGGTGAAAAAGAAAGACGGGACTCTTCGGTTCTGCATGGACTATCGTCGACTAAACGCCGTAACAAAAAAAGACGTCTACCCGCTGCCACGCATCGACGACACTCTGGACCGGCTGCGCCACGCCCGATTCTTTTCGTCGATGGACCTGAAGAGTGGGTACTGGCAGATCGAGGTCGACGAACGGGATCGTGAGAAGACTGCCTTCGTCACGCCGGATGGATTGTACGCATTTAAGGTGATGCCGTTCGGACTGTGCACAGCACCGGCGACGTTCCAGCGCGTAATGGACACCGTTCTTTCCGGCTTGAAATGGCAAAGCTGCCTCGTCTGTCTCGACGACGTCGTGGTATTCGCAAGCGACTTCGACGAGCACCAGAGACGTTTGCGAGCCGTGCTACAGGCTATCCAGAATTCTGGACTGACACTACAGCCGTCAAAATGTCGGTTCGCTTACGGCGAGTTCAAAATCCTGGGCCATGTCGTAAGTGCTCAGGGTGTAAGCCCTGATCCTGCCAAGACATCTGCTGTTGCCGGGTTTCCGAAGCCATCAGACAAGAAAGGCGTAAGAAGATTTCTTGGACTGTGTGCTTACTATAGACGTTTCGTTCGCGATTTCGCTAAGATTTCTACACCGCTCACGCATCTGACCAAGGACGACGTGAACTTACATTGGGGGGAGGAACAAGTACAAGCGTTCAACGAACGGAAGGAGCCTCCAGTCGCCCCCTATCCTCGGACACTTCGATCCATCAGCGGAAACGGAAGTTCCCACGGACGCCAGCAACGCCGGACTCGGCGCGGTATTCGTCCAAAGACAAGACGGAGCAGAGAAGGTGATCGCTTACGCAAGCCGGGCACTGTCCAAGACAGAGAAAAATTACTCGACGACCGACAAGGAATGTCTCGCAGTGATCTGGGCGTTGACCAAGTTCCGCCCGTACCTGTACGGGATCCTGTTTCGCGTTGTTACGGACCACCACGCTCTCTGTTGGCTCGCCAACCTCAAGGACCCGTCAGGACGCCTCGCTCGCTGGAGTCTGCGACTGCAAGAATTCGACGTGACCATTGTGCACAAGTCCGGCCGCAAGCATAACGACGCCGACTGTTTGTCTAGGGCCCCAGTCGAATCTCCTCCCGAAAGCACTGACAACGACGATGACGCCCGTTTTCTCGGCGCAGTGACAGATGCCGACATGGGAGCACTTCAACGAGACGACGCGGAACTTCGCGCCGTGATCGAACACCTCTAAGGCCAAAGAACTTCAGTTCCGCGAGTCTTGGCCTAAGACTTGTCAAACTTCGTTCTGCGGCGAGGCGGGATCTTCAAGGAGAACTTCGGAACGAGCAACCCTGCCTGGCTGCTGGTTGTTCCGGCCAGCCTGCGAGAAGAAATCTTTCAAGCATGCCACGACGACCCGACGGCTGGACACCTTGGCTACAGCCGGACGCTCGTACTACTGGCCGAGACTCCCGAAAACAGTCCATCTGTACACAAGGTCGTGCCATGAGTGCCAACGACGAAAGAGGACTCCGACGAAGCCAGCAGGACTCCTGCAGCCGATACCCGCCCCGACTACGCCCTTCCAGCAGGTCGATCGGAATGGACTTACTTGGGCCGTTCCCAACATCGACGCAAGGAAATCGGTGGATTATCGTCGCTACCGATTATCTTACACGATACGCCGAGACGAAAGCCCTGCCATCGGGAACAGCGCTGGAAGTCGCGAAGTTTTTCGTCGAGTCCATCCTCCTTCGACACGGCGCACCCGAAGTGTTGATCACAGATCGAGGATCATCTTTCATGGCACACCTGACTCAAGAGGTTCTTCGGCTTAGTCACACCAACCATCGACGAACCACCGCTTATCATCCGCAGACCAACGGACTAACAGAGCGGCTCAACAAGACGATCGCTGACATGATCTCCATGTACGTCGACGTGGAGCACAAGACGTGGGACGAGGTGTTGCCGTACGTTACGTTTGCGTACAACACAGCGGTTAAAGAAACCACGGGAGTGACGCCTTTCCAACTGGTACAACTGCCGGGCGGTTACCACAATGCTCGGCGCCATGCTGCCTCACGTGCCAACCGATGATGGCAACGACGATCTCCCAGAGCGCGGAGGAAGCTCGTCAGCTGGCAAGAATCAAGATTCAAGACCAACAGCGAGTCGACGCAAGCCGGTATAACCTTCGTCGCCGGGACGTCCACTTTCAACCCGGAGACCGGGTATGGGTTTGGACACCAATACGGCGCCGCGGTCTCAGCGAGAAGCTTCTGAAACGCTATTTCGGACCCTATAAGATCATCCGACGGCTCGGCGATCTGAACTACGAAGTCCTTCCCGACGGAACGCGGCCATCTGCAAGACGTCAGCCGCGACCCGAGGTGGTGCACGTCGTCCGGCTGAAGCCGTATTACGAACGATAGAACTTTATACTCTTGTCGACGAGTGAACTGTGAACTCTGAACTGTGGTTCGCGATTCTGCTGTCGTTTTGTTTTGAATTTGTTTTTGTTTTTTTTGTTTTTCGTTTTGGGCTGCATCGGGACGATGCGCTTTTAAAGGGGGGGGGGGGGGGGGATAATGCCGCGCGCAGGGTCACGGACTTTAGAACTTTCTCGTTTATTCTTGCTCCGGACATAACTTCTATCGTTTATCGCTGCTTATGTTGTTCTAGAAAGTGCGTGTTCATTCTCGCCCCGAGCGCGCTACGCTCGAACCTTCTCCGCCGAATCTTCGAGATAGTGACTCACTTTAGATAAGACGCCACTCGCGACCTTGTCGAGTCAGTCTCGACTCTCGCCCCTGCGCTCGATCCTGCGGTTTCGCCGACATCGACGCCCGCGACGCTCTGCTGTCTTCTTTTGTACCCTTTTATTTTTGGCACAAGTTCGCCACATTAAACGTTTATTTCTTTCTGTTTATTTATTGTTTTTTTGGTCACCACCCGTGACAATATCGTCCAGGAGGCGTTCGATCAATGGTGAAGTACAGAAATATACATACAGGGTGCCCCAGATAACATGCAGTGAACTTCATGAAATAATGAAACACTCTAGACGGATAAAAGCAACTATTAGTCGATGCAGTCATCTACAGAAAATATCACTATTTATTTCATTGCGGTTAATTAACTAATTAGGTAAAATTAATTGATCAAATTTTAATTTATTGGTCTAGGAGCTTAAGTGAGATTTGAAGTCTTAGAATGTCATGAGAAATGACCGATTATGATGTTTACAACAGTGTGTGCTTTGACTAGCCCCAAGAAACACCCATGAACCAATTGGTACACGGACCGCTATTGGAAGGTGGGTGGTCAAAGGGCGTTTTAAAATTGCCGAGGTATTTTTTGTTTTGTAAAGAGGACTACAGAAACCACACCTTGTTTTAAACAGTATAGCTGTAGGTTTCTCATGATACTCTACAACATTGCTAATCACAATTCAGCTCTTAAACCAATATTTAAAGAGCTGACTTAATTAATTTTACAAAATTAGTCACATTGAAAAATATAGTGACAAATTTTGACACGACAGCTAAGAACATACAGCCGATTTCATTCGCCTGGGTGCTTATTCTTTTTCATGTTCGCTGCGTGTTATCAGGGCACCATGTCTCCAAAATTTCATTAGGCGATGCTTGATAGCTGACTGTCCTTTTTGGGGCCACCCATGCAAATGCCGAACTGGCTTGCGATGGATGCTGCGCAGGCTCCTTCAAAACCATGAAACCAACACACACAAAAATTTAGAATTACTTCAACAGAAGAGTAGGCAGAAGGTACCAGCCAAAATATTTATTGAACAGAACCAGCAAGAACAGTACTCTGAATCAATTAAAGGCCAAACTTCAAATTTTTGTCTTAAAAAAAAATAAAAACATAAGATCTCAAAACAAAATTACTGGCATGCTAGCGGACCCTTTAAAAATCCCGTTTCTTTCGTTTATTGAGGGACGTCACGGGAAAGCCTTGGGGAATGACAGCGACGAAGCTTTCCTGCCATGTCCCTAGATAAACAAAAGGACGAGCCCAGATGGGAAACGAGGACTGAGATTTTCTAAGGGTCTGCTAGCGTGCTAGAAGGTTTTTTTCAAGATTTTTTCTTTTTTTTCTTATTTAGACAAAAAAAAGTATGAATTGGGGCTTGTTAGGGCTCCTAAACAAAATGACTGGAAATAATAAAAATCAAAGAACAAGACGATGGTACTAATTGAAAAATAAAATAACTGGATATAATAATCACTTTTCCTGTTGTGCAATTCTGGCTGCAGGTCTAACAAATTATCATTTAGCTGCAGACAAGAGGCATTCATTATGACTCGATAAACACCTGTAAAACAATTAAGATTAACTAGCTTTGTCAGGCAAGAGCAATACTTGAAAACAATAGTGTAAAATGACTAGAAATAATGAGCAGAAAAACAACTAGATAAATATACTAGAATTTGAACACTAAAATAACTTAAATGATAATGACAAACTAAGAAAACTTGTCCTGGGGTGTAATTGTGGCTGAAGGCCAAACAAGTTATTACCTGAAGATGAGCTTGAAAAGAGAAAAGAAAGCATGGATTATAAAACGTGCACACTATACATGAATATAGATGCACATAAAAAGTTAAGGGATGTTGCCAAGACCAGATTCCTCAAGCTTTCTGAGCTTCGCTGCGTGTCGTAGCCACGTCTTGATTACCTCTTCGATGTCGTGACGTGTCGTTGTGATACGGGGCTTTCTTTTTACAGCTTCTGAAAAGTTGTAAGGTTTGCTCTGACTAGTCACCCGAAAACCAAGAATGCTGGCTATAGGGCAAAATCGCAACAATGACATGAGTATGCTCATCCCTTCCTTAGAGGAATTATCAGAAATACTTTGAATACTATAGCCAGCCAGCTGATCTCACTGTGAAACTGTTGCGCAGTTTCAGAGCATATATTAGATATTAATCGGTTATTTAGAGAAAAAACACAACTTCCAAGCACCACACCTTCTAAAAAGCATTGCTATAACGTGTCGTGTACTTACGGTAAATGAGCTCAACACACTGCAGCTGCTGGAATTTCGCCTTGCCCTTTTGCCCTTTCCAGCTGAAATTCGCAGCAACGTTTTGGGTCATTAGAGCTTCCAGCAGTCGACGAGTAGTGGCCCCTACAGTCTTCCCAGTCACGCAGTCGACGAGTCGATGGAAACGCAGTCGATGTAAACGCAGCGAGGCCACCGGTCTTCAAAGAACACGGCGCCGTTTCGCACGGAAGACAAGAGATGGCGCGAGCTGTCGCGACGCCAACTGCCGCCAACGAACGAGCATAGGACGCCGAGAGCCGGCGTCTTTAGCGGACAAGGAACTGCACTTCCTTGTTGTTACAGCGCCTGTTTTTGTTTCTGCGACTGTCGCCGCCTGCGGAACGCGCGCCGCTTTCGAGTCGAAAAGAGCGTCTGCTAAAGACGCCGGCTCACGGCGCCGAATGCGCGTTCGTTGGCGGCGTTTGCAGCGCTATCTCTTGTCTCCCGTGGGAAACGGCGCCGTGTTGTTGAAGACCGGTTGCGACGCTGCGTCTCCATATGAGCTAAGCCTTTTTATTTCTTTACCTTTTCCTCAGGTAAGCTCGCTCTCTGCAAATTTTACCAAAAAAAAAAAAAAATCTCCAGCATTTGTGGGCAACGCTGCACAAAGTCGTAGCGCTAGGTTAAGAAACCGAATTTTGCGGTCGATTTAAAGAGCCTGGCCTCTTCTTTAATCACCCTGTAGTACACTCTAGTGCTATTAGAGTGCCTGGAGCGCGTCTCCGACTGATGTGTTTAGCGTCCAATCCCGCCCATACATCAAAAGTGGTCCCGAAGTGGCAACAAATGACGTCACAGAATGCGGTGTGTCATGCTAGGGAGGCTCAAGTCGACGTTATTAGATTCGCTCAGTTACGGAACTGCTCATAGACGCTGCATGCACGAACAGTACCCCCCCTCACTCACCACGACTCGCCAAGCGTTGCTCGACGCGCCGCCGGACAGCTGCTTTGGTAACTGCAGCGTATTGTATGGGAATCGGGTACGGTGAAATCGGGTCGGGATCGCTGGGATCGCTACGTACGTTTCGAAGCACGGCGTCTAGATGGCGCTTCATCTCTGCTCTTTGGAACGCACAGTTATGAAACGAAAATCTAGATGGCGCTTCGAACGACACTTGGCGGATTGAAGTGAGTGAGGGGAGGGGGGGGGTACCACCCCCTTCCGCTTGAGTTCTACAACTGAGGTAATCTAGTAACGTTGGCTCAAGTCAGGGTGGATGCAACTGCTAGATCGGGGATCACGGGACATGGACGCCATTTAATTGCTAAATTTTGCTGGGAGTCTATACACCTTTTCATTTTAGTAGTTGCCTCACCGGCGGATAGAGGGCGCTGACGCACTCGGCGCCATTAGGTTGCTTCACTTTGATTGGTTTCGGTTTCAACGTGAACGCGGCTATGTTGCTGTTTTACGTTGTTTTTGCTTAATTTTGTGATACGAATATTTTCCTTGTAGCACACAACCAATGAAACAGCGGTATTGAATCACTTTGAAGACTACGAGGTGTATTTTAGCCTAAATTTCGGGCTTTTTTTTTACCAACTCCTTCGATGCATCTGATTACGGTCGGTTGCGAAACGCCTGACAGGAGAGATTAGCATCATCTACGGCCGTACCCGATGACCCCCCCACCAATTTCTAGAAAAACAAACTATTGAAGAGACTAACACGTGAACGTAAAGAAGCATATCGACAGTTTGATTAGCAATGTGCTGAATCGGCCAGAACAGATGAACTCGCGAGTTTACTACACACTGTTTGGTTTTCGTGGGCACCCAACCTTTAATGCAATTCGCAGACTAAAAACGTATCGTGTAATGAGGCAGATAATTGATATAAACAAGTAGTATCGTCTCGACCTCCTTTATTATTATTATTATTCAGTACTCGAGCATGGTTTGACAGGCCGAGTAGGGACTTTCTTAAATTATCAACCCTGCTAAAGTATTCATAAGCAGCATTTCGCGATATTGGCCCTAGAAAATACATTATTTTTATATGAACATTTGCTTACTCATGATGTGATATAAGTGACAGGCCCGTCAAATTAAACCTAGCATTTATCTTCCGTAAAATTTGCCATATAAAATTAAAGGGCGCAGGAGAAGAAATACCTCGGAAAGTTTGCCTGAATCCTAGCGCTAGGCACCACTTTACGGACCTGCGTGAACAAACATTTATTTGTTTGTACATATTCGCTTTGTAAATTTCGGCGTCGCCAGCCAACAAAAGTAAATTTCTATTCGCCATCGACAATCCTGGACTCAAGTAATTGTTATGCAGACAACATTTTTTTTTTTTCAGCGTTACATATGGCGGATTTCAGACACTGGCAAAAGGTAAAACAGCATTATAGCGCATGCGCCGAACCCAAACCGCGTTTTAGATTTACAAATACAAATGACGTTATTTCTTCGTGCACGCTATTCTAAAACTCGCTACTGTTAAGTTGAGTGTGGCAGTTTCTTACGCGGAAAGTCCCAACCTTTGCGTAAAATAAACAAAGTGGGTGGCACAGGTTATCTGAATATAATCAATAAATCACTTAAATGACTGTCGAAATGGGAGCGAGCATGGTATACAATTTCTTAAACTTCATAAGTAACCGACCAACCGAATGTTTACGTAGCAAAAAAGATTGAGAACCTCATACACATGTAGGTGTGATGTTATGAACGAACAAATTGCCTGATGTTGATGTACTATTATTTCTAGCCTCAGATAAAATGCAAGCTAAACGTTCGTTGTCTATCTCCTCCGCGCGTTTTGTCCCATAATCAAAAGAGACTGTTTTCGATATATTATGAATACAAAGAACGATACTTTCAGGAAATACAGATAGTCTCCTTGCGCTGACTATGCTTGACGCCTTCCGATCCTAGATGTGCGATATAAATATACGCGCTTTTTACTGAGAATGTTCCGCCACTATTAGTAAACAAACTTCAGTTGTCATAAGGACCTTTCAACCCTTGCGACGTCTTAGTCGTCGAGTAGACGTATCAGACTACAGTTTCCGAAGTAAGGCAAAAAAGCGCGGTGAAACGCGACGAAAAACACGAATACAACGCATCCGCCAAGGCGCGGAGGGGAGAGCGGAGCAGCAAGTTGAAGCAACCTAATGGCCGCCGCGTCACATGATTTCAAGATGGCAGCGCCCATGCGAGGGAGGATGAAATGGTCTATAGGGCAAAGGGTCGTTTTATTTCCTAAACCAGGTCATAAGAGCCCATTAAGGTGCTTGAATAATTTACACAAGGTATAATGATTACTTTTCCATAGCCATCAGTTTTGTTGCGATAGGTTAAGTATTTTTTAACGCGAAAATGGTAAATGCCGCCACCTTGGACGTTGCTGCTTATCTGGCAACCCTGCTTTCTCCTCTCGGCGCTTGCAATTCTCGGAGCGAGAAGGAAGCGAGAGAGGCTGCGCCAAGGCGTTCGCTGCTTGCAATGGGAGGCGAGAGGAGGAAAGGCGCATGGAGCAACAGAGTTGCAACAGAGCGGGCGTCTGCTCTCGTGCAGGCAACATTGGCGCATATCCTTTCCCGAATCCTCTCTCTCAGGCGCCGCCATTAAATTGCAAGCGCTCTCCAGGTTATCCAGGTTTTGAGTTGCACCCATCCTCACTATGTCATGCTGTTGCTTGTCACGATCCTGACGGCTGGTCATATAAATGCTGGCGAAAAGCACAAGAGCGGGGCGCTCATGACAAAATGATGTATGGGGGGAAGGGGAAAGCGGAGGCCCCAGCAAAATAAGAAAAATTCGGCGGGGGGGGGGGGGGGGGGGGGGGGGGGGGGGGGGGGGGCAAGCCCCTCCGCCCCGGGCTACGTGCAGCCTGCTTGTATGATTCATATGTGTTTCTTGGATAAAGAAATTTGTCACGCAAATGAGATTTTTCAATGGGACGTACCAACACATTTGGGCTGCGCGTCGTGGTTTCACGATTAATATAGAAGGTACGTACCTCTAGCACGTGCCACCATTAGTTGTTGTTGTTAGTTTTTTTTTTTTTTTTTTCACTTTTATCGTCCAAATAATTTTATTTTAAAATTGTCTCAAAATGCGCTCTAAACAGTCAAGATGGTCATATTTCTGGGTTTTATAAAAACCTCTAGAGCTCTCAGGGGAACATCCAAGGATCGTACGACCTTTGGATATTCCCCTGGGAGCGCTGAAGCGTTAGTGAAGGATGCGTGAGCATCCTCGACTATCGCATCATTTCGACAGAAAGTAGTTAAAGAAAAGATGGGACACTTGCGCACTTGAGAAAGAAACTCTTGAATTACGTTCATTTGTCCTTCAGAATAACAGATATAACAATTACGTTCCAATGCGACGCGCCGGAGAGCCATACGAGCAATTTCAAAATAGGGCTGAAGCCCCGTCTCCTAGCCTTGGGCAGCCAAAAGATCCGTCGATGGCGTCACGTACAGCGACTGCCTTTTGCGTTTTCTCGCATTTAACAATACTTGCGCAGCAAATGGTTTGGGTATTCGGGTTCACGGGGTAAAAAGAACACTAGAATTCGCTTCAAACTCTTTTTTTTTTTCAAGAACCTCCGTAGCTTCCCTTTAATTTCTTGATCTTATGGGAATGAAGACGTCATGCTCCCAGCTTCTTGGATCATGCGCTCGACGAAAACCCGAAAACTACGCACGTCGGCATTTTGAACTTCAGGTATGTTGCGTTACCTGCAGCCCATTCTTTGCACAATGTGTGTGTGCGTGCGCGCGCGCGCGCGTGTGTGTGTGTGTGTGTGTGTGTGTGTGTGTGTGTGTGTGTGTGTGTGCGCGTGCGCGTGCGTGCGTGCGTGCGTGCGTGCGTGCGTGCGTGCGTGCGCGCGCGCGTGCGTGTGCGTGTGTGTGTGTGTGTGTGTGTGTGTGTGTGTGTGTGTGTGTGTGTGTGTGTGTGTGTGTGTGTGTGTGTGTGTGTGTGTGTGTGTGTGCGCGCGCGCGAGTTTGTACAGCCGGAAGTTAGTCTCCCTCAATGGGCGTCAGGTGTCTGAGCTGTAGGTAAGCAATTTAGCCAAACACGACTATATCGCCGGTACGATGCTCATCCAGATCGAGACGGTAGGACGGGTGGGGACTGAACAAGGGGGATCGGTGGCCAAGTGGCTTGGCGCAACGCAGCTAGGAGCACGTGGTTTGAAAGCGCGTGTTACAGAACCCTGGAATCTTTGGCTCAATCCCCACCCCTGCCAGTTTCGACCTGGATGAACATCGTACCGGCGTACAGTCGTGTGTTATTACTGAGCAATGCAAGTTCATATAAAAAAATATATACAAAAACGTGTAGCAGTGGTATTGCACTAGCTAAATTTCGCATAAGATACTCCCAAAACATTTACAGGCCTTTTTTTTAGAGCGCAGCTCTTAGGTGCCCGTTTCCGGCTTGAGCGGCGTCGGCGTCGGCGTCACCAAGGTCACCCCAAAGTCACGTGACCCCTAAGTCACGTGACCCCCCCCCAAGGTCACCTCAAGGTCACGTGACCCCCGAAGGTGACCCCCAAGGTCACGTGACCCCCCGAGGTCACGTGGCCCCCCTCCCCGAGGCCACGTGACCCCCCTCCTTCCGAAGTCACGTGACCCCCTCCCCCCGAGGTCAGGTGACCCCCTCGGAGCATATTAAAGAATGAGGGGAGGAGGAGGAGAAGGAGGAGGAGGAGGGGTCTACCCTCCCCTCACTACCCTTCCCTCCTCCTCCTCAAGAGCTGCTCTCCAATTCGGCGTTATAGGGAGTTGTAAACGGCTTTCACTTTTTTTTTCAGCAAAAATAAGCTACGCATCGCTGATAACGGTCCGAACCCGATGCAAAAGTCTCGGAACTCATTGTGTTCTTATTCAAAAGCTATAAGTGACTTTCTAAAGTTTTCAATGGAAAAATTGCGGCCGATGGACGTCTTATGACGACGAGAAGTTTTGATGGCACCACTTCAAGGGCGCCCCTCTGTGACGGAGCTAGTAGGAGGCAAGCAGACGACGCGCTATGTCAAAGCACGGAGTGGCAATGTTAGCTCGCATCTGTGCCGAATAAAAACGACTTTTTTTTATTAAAGAAACGTGTCTGACGTCTTTGTTGGTTATCTTTCTAATGAATAACAAAGTTGCTTTTTATATTAAAAATCTGTCAAATGTTCAAAAACAAGCCTGGAGCTACATGTTAAAGCTTGCGCGGTGTGCGTAAGAACTATTCACCGTCTCGGATTCTTTTTCTTTCTTTTTTTTTCGCACCTGTGGAAACTGTTGTAGAAAAAGGTTTTGCATTCATCAGAGTAAATGGCGTGCTGCCTCCTTAGCCGTGCACGCGCGCACAGTTGTGTTCCAGGGCGCCGCACACTTGTTTTAGCTGCATTGAGCTTGCCGATACCGACGCTTCCATTCAAGTGTGACTCGACAGTTGCTAACAAGCAAATTATCGTCAGCAACTGACGCCTAGCCCATCCCGCATCGAATACGCGGCAAAGGCGTCTGTCACATCGCGACTTCTGCTCGAAAGAAAAGCAGAAATTTCCCTAAATTCTTAAATTGCAGGACATGGCCCGGCAAATCCAGACCATTGATGAACTTGCTCTATCCAATTTTTACTAAGAATTGTTTACAAGTTTAAAATCGGTCGCTGAGAAGCGCATCGCGCATTATCCGCATCTGTGTCCGAAAAATTACATACTAACGCTAGTAATTCATAGCAGGTTTATACCTCATTTTTGGGACGCTGAAGTGTCACCGACTTCGATCGCGAGGGGGCCTCGCAAGTTTCGCATCGATCGGGTCTTGAAGTTAGCCACCGCTTCTTCCTGCCTGCTATTTCGAGGAAACATTTGTTTACTGGTCAAAAAATTAAAAATGAATCAACTTGGAACTAATAAGAGGCCAGAACTAACACAACACATTGGAACCAACAGGATACACGAATTCGCTTTCACTGAAGTGTTTATTACAGACGGGAGAGGTTCTCGAATTTAGCTTTCCTATTTTCCATTTCATGAGCCATTCCCTTCTGTTTTACTTTGTCCGAATCGCAATAAATAAATACACCCTATTCGCCGTGGCAGATGTAGTAGTGGGGCAAAGCGCTGGATGCTGTCGAGACCGGTTATAACGAACTCCGTTATAACAAAGTGGCGGCTACAGCGAAGCGATTGCGATTTTGCATTTCCGTTTGCACGTTTTCAACGCATTTGTGTCTGTTTTAAGCGAAGGAAATTGAGCGGCCTCCGCGGATATAGCAAAAAGAAATTTCGCGATGATTAAAAAAAAAAGCATAAAATTAGGAAGGTTTACTAAGTGTCAGCCGCCGCACTTTGCTGCCGCGGACAAGAAGCCACTCAGACCAGGCTGCAGAAGATGCCGGAAAGGCCGCCGGTGGCAGTCTCTGCAACGTCGCCTGTTCCCCGCTCCTTATCTGGGAAGCGACCTTACCACTCCGAACATGCATGCCACGACGGCTTCTCCGTGTGCGCATCGCACACGGAGAAGCCGTCGTGGCATGCCAGAGTCATATGATATATGTGGCATGCATGTTCGGAGTGTTAGCGACAACGTACCGGCAGAGATGACGGAGAAAGCCTAGATTTAAAGGGACAATGAAGGCAATTTCGGACATCTTTTTGGCGATTGAACTGGGTTCCAAGCACGTCTCAGGCCTCGTTGCCCAAATTTCAGCCGAAACCGGCGCTTGTGTGCCGCGCAAATCAATTAAACAGTCGCGGTTATAATCGTACCGGAATCGACTGGAGCGACGCCCCGAGAGTTGCGGGAGAAGCCAGGAAAAGCGGAGCTCACGTGACCGATGCGAGGCCAAGAAGCGCGACGTCACAAGAGACGCCTCAGCGATTGGTCGAAACGAGAAACGCGCCCTCGGTCACGTTTTGGTTCTCGGTTTTTAAGAATACTGTTCTAATTTGCGCTTGAGTAACCATGAAAAGCATAAATCGGACCTGAAAGGATTATTAAACCGTAAATAAAGCAGCATAAATGTTTTTTTTTTTCTTTGCTACGCTGGACGCGAAGCGGCCACCAAGCAACTATGGGCACTTCGGCATGCGGGCCGTGCGGGCCGCTCGTTACCGGCTGGACGGTCTTCCTCGGGTGACGGCGGAGGCCGCCACACACGTACTCCGTTCCGTTTGTGTTGGGTTACTGAACGGAAGCTCGAACTCGCTCGCGAGAGCGGCATTGCTGTCCGTGTTGACAGATTCGACGAAACGACCGCGCCACCGCACCACCGCGCTGCTATAACCCACCGCGGTAACCAGAATCTCGATCTCCTAAATACTACCGATACCGACTATTCACACTTGACGTCACCTCCGTTTTTGGAGGCCCAGAAACCCCAGAAACGAGAATGGAGATTGTTCAGTTTCGGTTTTTTTTACTTCTTTCGTAGGCACAGAAATACGCGTCACAAATGGCTACAAAAAATTGGGCAGCATGCTATGTTCCCAAGAAGCATAAAAACACCATTTAAAAAAATTAAATAAAATCGTCTTCATTGTCCCCTGCATTTGATTGTCGCGTAGCCAGTGTGGCGAGGAATCTGGGCGGAGAGGCGGACACGTTTGCAGAAGGAGAACGCTTTTGAGTTTTGACTCCTTGCATGCTGCAGCTTGATTTGCAAACGCGGCCCACAAACCACGTGACCCCGACCGAACAGTTGCCCCATCTCTGAAATATATGCTCTATATACCGACGACAGACAAGCTTGAGCACGAACTCGGTGCCATACTCGCTTCTTTGTTTGCTTCGTGATCCTTGTGGGCGCCTGGCCTGTGAGGTCTCTCTTGCGCCCCCCAAGGGGGTGTATTGAGCGTTACTCTGTTTGCAGTGAAGATAAACAGCCTTGTGCAGATTTCCTTTTCTTCCTGCAGCCTCTCGAGTTGCGAGCACCAACTGCAGGTCTCTATAAAGCATTTGTTAGGGACGGTGACAGGCTGCGCGAACACACACGCGAAAGAGTGGCCAAATCTATTCCGGGCGACCGTGACCGAGTACGTTCAAATGAACAAGCGTATTCCACCCGTGCTCGTAAAAATCAGGCAGCGACATCTTCGAATTCGCAGACACTGTCAGAAGCGTCATAGCTACGTGCAGGAAGTGGTGGCGAACATGTTACTTTCTTTCCATCTGTTTCAGTTACGTTTACTAACATAAGAAGTGTTATGAATAAACGAGATCAGCTTAACTCTGTTGTCAGCTCAACGAACGCAGACCTAATCTTTCTTACGGAAACATGGCTTAGTAAACATGTCTGCAGCTCTGAAATTTTCCAAGGAGATAAAACATATAATGTATATCGTTTTGACAGAGATGGTAGACATGGGGGTGGCACACTCATAGCCGTATCACAGAGCATACCTTCATTTTGCGTAGATGTTCCTTCCAATCTAGAAATCGTTTGGGCTTGTATCACTTTAAATAACACAAGAATTTTATTGGGCGTCTGCTACCGCCCCCCAAACAGCGCAGTGACATTTATTGATGATTTACATGACGTTATGAATTCTATTGTTTGTCAGTATCCCAGTTCTCCTATTTTTTTATTAGGGGATTTTAATTTTCCTGATATCATGTGGTCTGACCCACCTTCTTTTCAACGTGTTTCAACTCAGAGTCAACTTTTTTTGGATCTGTGTGCGTGTTTTAATTTGACACAGCTGGTAATGAAACCAACAAGGTATGTCAATGATACAGCGAACACACTTGATTTAATTCTGTCCACACACCCTGACCTTCTATCTTCCCTTACGTATCTTCCAGGCTTAAGTGATCACTCGTTGTTAAATTTTGATCTCAAAGTTGCTCCCCCAATCAATAGTAAAAAAGTAAAGCTTATTTCTGATTACAATAAAGCCAATTTTGATCTTATTAATGAAAAACTGTGCAGCTATCTGGACACATATCTGCCAGAATTTGATCAGCGAAGCGTGCAGGAAAATTGGAGATTATTTTGTTTAAAAGTAAACGAACTGATTGATGCGCATGTACCCGTAAGGCGTATTCAATCTGATGCTAAAGCACCTTGGTATACTAACACCCTAAAACGTCTTTCCAATAAAAAACAGCGACTTTTTCGTTCAGCTAAACAACGTAACACGATTGATAGGTGGGAAGCATACTTTGCAGCTGAGGTCGAATATTCCCGAGCTGTATCTGACGTCAAAGAGAATTTTTTTAAGAACACTTTACCGGGTCTATTGTTGAATGACCCCAAAAAGTTCTGGAAGACTGTTAATATAAATGACGACGGCTTAATTTCTCTTAGCGATGAGTCTGGGGCGTTAATCCCTCCAGCAGAATATCCATCAGTGTTTAATAATGTTTTTTCAAATAGTTTTTCTGTAGCTGATGGAAATGTATCGTATGACGTTCCACGTTGTGAGTTTAGCCCTATGTTTCCAATTTCCATGGAACCTACTGGAATTGTAAAGTTAATTGATTCTTTGAAAGTATCATCGTCATGTGGAAGCGACAATATTAACTCAAAATTTCTAAGACAAACTAAAATGTACTCATCCTTTTTTTTGGCCAAAATTTTCCAGCAATCTCTTGAGTGTGGAACGCTCCCAATAGAATGGAAAACTGCGAAGGTGGTTCCACTGCATAAGTCCGGTAACAAGCATTCTCCATTAAATTATCGACCCATTTCACTAACAAGTATTCCTTGTAAAATAATGGAGCACATTTTGTACTCTCATATTTTCAATTACTTAGAATCCAATTCATTTTTCGCTCCTGCTCAACATGGTTTCCGTCGCTCATTTTCTTGTGAAACGCAGCTGCTTCATTTCACCCATTGTTTGCATGCTATACTGGACAAAAACCATCAGGCTGACTGTATTTTTCTCGATTTTTCTAAAGCATTCGACAAGGTTAATCATAAGTTACTAATGCTTAAACTTTCTTCATTAAGCCTAGATCCTAACTTGTTAACCTGGCTGGAATGCTTTCTAACCAACCGCTCACAATATGTAACTCTAAATGGCGTTAATTCATCCCTGACTGATGTTGTATCGGGCGTACCCCAAGGTTCAGTTTTAGGCCCGCTTCTTTTTCTAATATTCATTAATGATTTACCAAGTTGTGTTTCTTCCTCCATGCATTTATATGCAGATGACTGTGTAATTTATCGGGAAGTTCATGATGATGATGACGTACGCATTTTGCAATCTGATTTAAATAATATTACTCTTTGGTGCAAAAAATGGCGTATGGAATTAAACCCTAACAAATGCAAACTAATGCGCGTTTCCCGGCAAGGCGCACGCCCTTCAAAATATACACTAACCGACATTCAACTTGAATCTGTAAACTCATACCGTTATCTGGGTGTTACTATATCGTCGACATTAACCTGGAAGCCTCATATTGATATAATAATCGCCAACGCTAACCGCATGTTAGGATACTTACGACGAAACTTCAGAACGGCCCCAGTTAACTTAAAACTTCTTCTTTATAACACTCTTGTACGGTCAAAATTGGAATACGCAGCCTCTATTTGGGATCCTAACCACACGTTTCTGCATAAAGCTCTCGAACTAGTTCAAAATAACGCCGTTCGTTTCATTCTGTCTAATTATAATCGAACAGCTAGCATATCATCAATGAAATCCAGTTTATTGTTACCCTCTTTGTCATTGCGCAGAAAGTTTTTTCGACTTTGCCTGTTTCATAAAGTGTATCATCATCAGTCGCTGCGAGACCATTTCTTTACACTGCCTAGCTATTACTCTTCCCGTCTGGACCATCGGAATAAAGTTGGATTAACACGTTGCCAAACAAACACTTTTTTTTATTCATTTATCCCGCATACATCAAACGACTGGAACCACCTTCCAGCAGATATCGCAACTATACCTGATTATTCTCTTTTTCGCCAATCTTTGTCTACATTTCTGTTTGGTGAGCCAACATGAGTCATTTTATTTTGTTTATTTTTTTCCGTAAAATATATTGCTTGCCGCTTTTGCCAATGGCTGTGTGTTTTTGATATTTCAATTTCTTGTTGTTTGTTTTTTATTGTTTTGTCAGTTTGTTTTATTTTGCTTTGCCCCTCCCTCTACAATGCTTCGGCGCTTGAGGGTATGTACAATAAATAAATAAATAAATAAATATGAGTAAATGGGTTTAGATTTTCTCCTGAAAAGACAATGCGTGCCCTTTTCGCTGCGGCGTGGCCTCTCACTTGAGCCCAGTTTACAACTCAATAGTATATCTGTACCTGTAAAACAAGGGCACAAATTTTTAGGAGTTGTTTTTGACAAGAAACCTTCGTTTTTGGCCCATATCAAGGAACTGAAGAAGTGCCTACAAGCGTCTAATCCCTCAAAGTACTTTCTCACATGTCTTGGGGGTCTGACAGGCCCGATTATACAATGCCCTGGTTCGTTCCCGTCTGGACTATACGGTGCAATTGTGTATGGATCAGCACGGGAATCTGTTTTAAAAATGCTAGATCCTGTTCATCATCTTGGCCTTCGACTTGCTACAGGAGCTTTTCGGACTTCGCCTATAATGAGCTTGTATGCATATGCTTATCAAATTTCTTTAGGAAAAAGGAGACAATATCTTACCCTTTGTTATAGATTCAAAGTTAAATCTGACCACACATCCCGCCTTTAGCTGTGTACAGACTTTTTCTCTCTTACGACTTTTTGAAAACAAGCCAAGCATTGTGCGACCATTAAGCTTTCGGCTCCAAGTATTTAAACTTCCCTGCAGCTTACAATCCCTGAGAATAGCATGATTACAAGGGTCGAGAGCATTCCTCCCTGGAGTGCAGTAAAAGCTTCATGCGACTGGTCACTGGCCAAATTTCATAAGAAATCTTCAGCAGGAGTTTTCAGCATTGCTGGAGAAATATCAAGATTACCTACAATTTTATACCGATGGTGCCAAAAACCTCATCCTACGTAGGTTCTGCAGTGTTTTCGCCACAGTACAAGAAAGCAAGACGTTTGGATAGCATTGCAAGTATTTTTACTGCTGAGCTTTATGGCATAATGGTGGCTCTTGAACATATCTTAGAGAATCATGTTATGAAAGCTATTTTGTTTGTTGACTCTCAGAGTGCCCTGCTCTCGGTTTGCTCTCTTACCGACACAAAAAACTGGCTTACACAACAAGTGCGTGTAAAGCTGCACTGTGCTCTCCTACTTGGACTCGATATTAAACTCTGCTGGGTACCGAGCCATGCAGGAATTATCGGTAATGAAGGGGCAGATAAGCTAGCCGCCTTGAAAGGATAACATTATAATATCCCTTGAAGTGCCATATAGAGATTTTAAGCCAGCTTTGAGAAGAGCAATTAATAAGGTATGGCAGTCAGAATGGGATAGGGAAATTGACAATAAGCTACACGTTATCAAACCTTGTTTGGAGTTGTGGGAGAGTTCCCATCACAAGAATCGTTTCCATGAAGTTTTGATGTCCCGATTGAGGATTGGCCGCTCGCGCTTGACAGTACACGTAGGAGAGCGCGTTGAAAACTACAGAATACACAGAAAGAATAAAACACATGAAGGACGAACACAGACGCACACAGTTCTTTCAATGAGCAACGAACATTTATGAAATGCCCATGACACTACGACCGTGAGCTTCAAAGAATTGAAATAAAGAGAGCAAAAAATTAAACGTAAATGCTCAAATTTAAAATAAAATAAATTAAAATAAATTAAAACTAAATTGCTCGAAAATTTTTAAAAGACCAAATTGAAACGATAGGACATTAATGGAAATTAATCCCTGAATAAAAGAGAAAAGGAAGAACAATACGGAAATTGACCCCTGAATAAATGGGGAAAAGGAAGAAGAAAAGAAAGGAAATTATCCCCTGAAAACGAGGAAAAGGAAGAAGAAAAGAAAGATAAATAATTGATCAAAACTGGCTTTTCGATAACTCTGGCGCGAGGAACTCCAACTCTTTTGATGATAACACCAGAGAAGGCTCAGAAACATTCTTCGCGGCGTATTTGATCTTAAACGCCTCAATGATTTCTCGCCCACACTTATCTCTGTGTGTTTCAAGCACAGTGGTGTTTTCAAAGTTTGGGGTGCATTTGTGGCAGGTACGGGCACGCACGACTATGGGGTGAAATGAGTCCGATGATGCTTCTAAATGGAGCACCATTTAGAAGTCACCAAGGCATCATCGGACTCATTTCACCCCATAGTCGTGCATGCCCGTACCTGCCACAAATGCACCCCAAACTTTGAAAACATTACTGTGCTTGAAACACACAGAGATAAGTGTGGGCGAGAAATCATTGAGGCGTTTAAGATCAAATACGCCGCGAACAATCTTTCTGAGCCTTCTCTGGTGTTATCATCAAAAGAGTTGGAGTTCCTCGCGCCAGAGTTATCGAAAAGCCAGTTTTGATCAATTATTTACCTTTCTTTTCTTCTTCCTTTTCCTCGTTTTCAGGGGATAATTTCCTTTCTTTTCTTCTTCCTTTTCCCCATTTATTCAGGGGTCAATTTCCGTATTGTTCTTCCTTTTCTCTTTTATTCAGGGGTTAATTTCCATTAATGTCCTATCGTTTCAATTTGGTCTTTTAAAAATTTTCGAGCAATTTAGTTTTAATTTATTTTAATTTATTTTATTTTAAATTTGAGCATTTACGTTTAATTTTTTGCTCTCTTTATTTCAATTCTTTGAAGCTCACGGTCGTAGTGTCATGGGCATTTCATAAATGTTCGTTGCTCATTGAAAGAACTGTGTGCGTCTGTGTTCGTCCTTCATGTGTTTTATTCTTTCTGTGTATTCCGCGCTTGACACATCTGCATTTGCTTTGTGGTGAAGATGCTTACAGTGTGAGGGCTGCGGCAAAGTAGTGACTGTATTACACATCTTGTGGAATTGCAGGCACCTACATGAACAGCGACGGGCATGTTTTCCAGAACTTTTTAGATATCATCTCCCGTTTCGCACTGCCTTCCTTCACGGTGATCAACCTCTAGTCCCTTTTCGGCGCGTTTTAGAATTTCTTAAACTGGCTACATACACCGACTGTAACTTTTATTCATAAAATATATTACTCCCATTGTAGATATTTTAACATGGTGTAGATTACGCATGGTCAGTGTGTAATCTTAAAATTCATAGACAGTAATTTTTTATACCCAAAGCTCATGTTTATGTGACACACGACTCATGTTCATAGTCTTATTAGATCATCAGCTACTATAACTCTGTTTCTTCAACCCTTGTTTCTGCAATAGTTTATGCACTTGGCGCATTTTGGCCCTAATAGCTCTCGCGCCATAAAACTCAAATCAATCAAATCAATCAATCAAGGTCGCTCTTGCGCGGAAGGCTACTCCGCTCAAGCGCCGATTCGGCGAATCATCACCACTCAACGATGGATGGCGTCGTGGCGCCGCGGGCACCACGACGGGGAAGACGAAGGCAATTTCCTTCAATTAAAAGCGTGCCATCCTCGACGGAGTGCGCATAGACGTAAAGAATGCCGTACACCGCCGGGGCCGTCGCAGCTGTCGATACGGTCCGTATCACTGATCTCAATGACAATTGCTGGATCGCGCATCCCCGCTCCGCGAGTACGGCCACCGCACGGCCATCCTGGATGCCGTTTTTGTTTTTTCGTTGTTTTTCTTCTTTTTTTTTCGTTTTGCTAGCGTTGCAGAGGCCGGCTGCAGTGTGCTAAAGACACGTTTTCTACTCGTTCGTCGTCATTCGCCGCAGACGTTCTTTAAGATCCTGTGTGAGGCGTTATACTTGTCGTTGAGAACACGTGGACATTTTTACGAAAGCGCAGTGCCGCAGTAAAGAACAACAACTCGTGGAAAGCAAGTTTCGCCGGTCTCGCGGCGTAGTCAAAGCTTCCTTGGCATGCCGAAGTGCTGTGTCTCTGTGCGTTCGCGCGCTTGGACACCGACCAAGAATCGACGCCGTGTGGATGTTTTTTGCGAGTGCAATGTCCGTGAAAAGCCGTATGTAAAGGCGCACGACTGTGTGCAGCGTTGCCCACAGAGGGTGCATTTCTTTTTGTAAAATTTTCAGAGAACGAATTTACCTGGGGAAACAGTAAAGAAAGAAAAAGGTTCAGCTCCTATGGAAATGCAGCGACGCCACCGGTCTTCAAACAACACGGCGCCGTTTCGCACGGGAGACAAGAGATGGCGCAACGAACGCCACCAACGAACGAGCATAAGGCGCCGAGAGACGGCGTTTTTAGCAGACAATCTTTTCGACTCGAAAGCAGCGCGCGTTCCGCAGGCGGCGACAGTCGCAGAAACAAAAACAGGCGCGGTAACAACAAGGAAGTGCAGTTCCTTGTCTGCTAAAGACGCCGGCTCTCAGCGTCGTATGCTCGTTCGTTGGCGGCAGTTGGCGTCGCGACCGCTTGCGCCATCTCTTGTCTCCCGTGCGAAACGGCGCCGTGTTGTTTGAAGACCGGTGGCTTCGCTGCGTTTCTATAGGAGCTAAGCCTTTTTCTTTCTTTACTTTTTCCTCGGGTAAATTCGCTCTTTAAAATTTTACAAAAAAAAAAAAAGCACCATCTGTGGGCAACGCTGCACAAAGTCGTAGCGTGATAGGCCAGTGGTTCTCAAATGGGGGTCCGCGGACCCTTTGGGGTCCCCGAAGGCATTCTAGGGGTCCGCGAAGCTCAGCCTCATCGAGCCCGGAAATAAAAGTTGTCTTTTCTCAGATTCAGAAGAAACGTTCCAATTTTCGGGTGCCTTTTCTCGTGTATGTGCCAATTAAAGAGGTCTACTTCACACTAGCCCTTGGTTATATCCATTTATTAGATCATTATTATATTTAACCTATACCTTTCCTCCCCTCTCACCTCGAACGGGGTCCTCCATCATCTCGGCCGATCCACCAGGGGTCCGCGAAACATCAATGGTTGAGAACCACTGGCGTTAAAGGGATACTACAACGAAATTTCGGCGCTCATTTTTTAGTCTATATGTGTTCAAAAAAGCACCATCAAATCGAACATACCAATATCTTGTTAAAAAAGTCACGAAAAGGAATTTTAAAATGAATTAAACGATTAGCAAAGAGCACCTGGTGGATGTCGCTAACGCCTCGCTTGTAATGCGCGTCTAGCAACATTGGCAGCTAGTGACGGAGGTTGACTCACCTCCGGCCACGACGAGAGAAGAGGGGCAGGAGGAACTCCCCTCTTCCCGAGAATGCCTTTTGTGTGTCACAGAAGTTGCTATTGTCCCCCTACAAGATTATAGAAGATTAACCCGTCACTCAAAATTTGTACAAAAGCAGCCGCTTCGGTGGCTGGAACGACTAGGCCATCCTCTCGACGTCAGCCTCGCCGTAGCTTTGCTCGTCTTGAGACGATTGCGTTGGATGTCACGTGGTCTCCGCTGGGCCTTCTCCGAGCGCTTGCCAGAGTGGGCCGTTTATAACGAAAAATACAGCCACCAGGCTCAAAATACAAACGTGCGATTGTCATTTACGGATATTGGGGATCATATTCAACCTATTTTTGAACACGACGGGAATATTTCAAATTTCGTTGAAGTATCCCTTTAAGAAACCGAATTTTGCGGCCGATTTAAAGAGCCTGGCGTCTCCTTGAATCACCCTGTATATCATAATCCCCATTACTTTCATCTTGTATATTTCATCATATCATAATCACCATCACTAGACGCGCACGGGCCGCTGCCTTTCTGTGGTGCCCTTATTATTTTTAATATTACTATCTGGTTTCGACCGCTAGGACTAAATTTTGGCGTTCAGTAATGCCAACGTTACTAAAACACTCAGTTGGAAAACTCGCCGTCGAAACCTGAGCCGGTGGCGTCCACCGAGACCGAGCAAAATGCGACAACAGCGCCACTCTTTATCGTTTGTCTGTACTGTGGTCACCTTGAGCTTTTTGAAAGCCTGTTTTGCGTAAAAACAAACGGAAAAGACTCTTTTTGTATAAAATTTATTGTAGTTTTGTATCAAATGAAGGGAGCGTGATGTTTTTATAATCTTTAGTTTGCAAGGTTTTGCGGAACAATTAATATTGTTTTTATACAACCATGCCTCAGCGGTCCTTTCAGGTAGCGCGTCCTGACCTAGGTAGGTTTTAACTTCGGTAGTTCGACGCGGCGCGTCCGCCGGGGAGACGGGGGTGGCACCTCTGTAACCTTGCAGTTCCTCGAGTGGCCGCTGCAGGAGAGATGGTGGCGTTGTGTTCGTCATTAGCTCGGTGCTCGGAGACAGATCGGGGCCACTTTTTCAAAGCTCTCTATGGGAGATTCCCAAACTGAGTGTTTTAGTAACGTTGAGTAATGCATATTTAATTTTTTTTTTCAGTAAAAAGAATTAAAAAAAAAATTAAGTGTCTTGAGGAGCCACCCTGTACAATTTTTTTTAAAGTACTTACCAACATTGTGATGGACCCAAACAATACTGCATATTTACGATAAATTGATACAAAAAAAAAGAAACAGAAAAAAAATATGTTTGGGCATTGCTTTAATATAGGGGCAATGACCTTTTAACTACGCCCCGTTTTGCTTCGCAGTAGTGCTTCGTGACATTTAGATTTTAGAGGCACATACACTATGGATTTTTGTACAGCTTTCATAAAATGCGGCTGAATAGTGCACAATGCGCTGTAACTGCCGCAAGAATGACAATATCCTTGATCCCACGGGCTTCGGTTATAGCGGTTTCGTTTGCCTCCCGTCCACCAGAACCATTAACTTCTAAGAAAACGAAAACATCAAACAACAACAACAACATGAAATCAAATAGTAAACTTCGTCAGTTTAAACAGTTGAATACTGTAGGCGGGAAGTTTACTGACCAGATTTTTGAAACAGAATCTAGCAGCGCATTCAACCGAAACCGAAACTGTCATCCAGGTCGTTGGCACACAAATCCTCCATGCCTGGAAAGTAATCCTACTAATGCAATACGAATATTGTTTTAAAAAAATATAAAAAAGTCGGAAATAAAATTAAAGTAATAATTACCTCGTCAATGTAAACTTAATAAAAAAAAAATGTTAAAGAAAAAAGAAAAGTAATACAACGAGCTTCCGTTGGTGGAGTCTTCGGCGGTTTCGAGCCGTCAGGTGTTTTGTTTTCGTTTTTGCAATTTGCGTCCTCCGGTCCTCCGCGTGTGATCCTCAGCTGCATGGGTTCCCGATGATCGTCTCGGTGATCTGGGAGAGCCCGGCATCGTGGTGCAAAAGTGCGCCACCCTGAGCCCGGTGTGCTGGCGCTCGCCGATTCCCGCCGCCCCACCGACCGTGGATACCGCCCCCCGTGCGCCCAAAGGTGTTTCGTTTAGGCTTACTCTTTGTCCGAAGCCATGGGCGACAAGTCGTCCAACAAACCCTCGGCGGTGTTCGTCAAGCCCGTGCCCATGAAACTGTTCGCGGCCTGGGAGGTGGACAAGACGACGCCCAACTGCATCCCCAGGTAACGGTCGGCGTCGCTGCGTCGCCGCCGCCGCCGACGTGACTGATGACACACGCCCGCGTTGAGTCACCCGGACCCCGACAAACGCGCTCAAACGATCCCTTGCCAGTGCGCGGCTTCGATAACGAAGCAAAATTCGTCCGTTTTTGCGAGAATTTGAAGCGTGAACGAGCTCGCTAGTGGAGTGATGGCGCGGTTTCTCACGAGCGCGTTGCGTGTAGTCTGACTCGTGCGTTCCTCGTTTAGTGATTTTGTTTTGATTCCTTCGTGTTCGCGGAAACCGTCTGCAGAAGCCAGGGATCTTGGGGTTGTTTCCCGACCCTACCCGCATTTGATTTGGATGAGCATCGTACCGGCGTGTGTTCGTGTTCTGCGTGATAAATACCCCAAGCTAGCAGTGCTGCTGTACTGGCGAAATTGCTCATCCACAGCTGACACACCAGACGCCCATACTAACATCCCGATGTTTAAGCGTGTTCACAATTATTGAAATCGTCGGTGGAGCCCTTGCGAATAGCCGTGGTCCGCACCGATCCTTGAAAACAAAAAAGCACACACAAAAAAAAACAAAAAAAAACGCATAAACGAAGAGATTTTACACGTAGTATACAGTTGGGCGAGTTGGTATAGATTGAACTAGATTCAGTACAGTGCGCTTTTCTGTCGTCTACGTGTTCCTCTTCTCTGTCCCTGGCCTTTTGTACGGAACTGTAGCTATGTTTAGATCGTACACGGAAGCAGACGGCTGTTCTGGGTGAGCGTTTTGGAGAAGGTATTTGATGAAAATCTGTAGGGATACAGAATAGGTGCCTCGTGTGAGCTAGGGATGGGGCAGTTTCTTGGGGAGCACTCGCTGCAGAGTCCCTGCATTTTGGCTTCTCGTGAAGCTTGCAGTGAATGGAACCATCCTTCCATCGAAGGAACGCAGTGTAGCATTACTTTGCTACATTTACGTGTGATGGGGACACAAGTCACATGGTGCAAAGATTTTTAAGGTGTGTCAAATGTGTGAGTCTTAAAGCAGCTCGGACAACAGAAAAAACTAATTCCGTAGGTGAGAGGAAACAACATTGCATGAACTAAGGGTGCACCCAGCTCTTACTTAGAATTCATCTGGAGCTTGCCTTCTTCAACGTTTTTATATTGGTATGCATCATAGCCTATGCTCCATTTTTGCATAGATTGGCATAGATTGGTCATTCAACCCCTAGTTATAATGCATACTGCATTGTAGGGTCCTGTGTGTTTGGCTATGCCCATAATGTTTTTGTAAAGTGCAACGAAACTGGCAAAAAAACTCACGTCTTGCCTGCAGGGTCTACATTAGGTTTACAAAGAAGGGTTTCTTTTAGTTAAGTCTCCAACCCTGTAAGTAGCCAAAACCTCAAAACTTTGGCTTAGAACAATGTTTCGAAGCAAATAATGCTACGAGCATAGGATAGCATATTTGTGCTCGTAATGAACACTCGAGTTTAGCTCGCTACAACAAAGCAGGTTGCACCAGAGCTTCTCGCCAGCAGGGTGATGGTAGCAAACACGTTTTGTTCATTCTTTTCTGCTTTTGTGCTCGTCATTCTGGCATTTACGTCATCAACAATATTGATTGGGGGCATCTCAAATAATGAGCGACATTGTTCTGGCTTCAGACCAAAAATTTGGTTTAGCCCCTTAACTGCCGATAACGGGATATCTCGTCACGTTGGTCCTTCGTCGCATCTACCGATGACGTGATAACCCATCATGACACTTTTTGGCTGATAAAGAGAAATTTCCCAAGGTTTATTTGGGTTAAATGTTAGTTTACTCAATGTTTGGCACTCTGAGCATACTCTGAAACATTTCAAGCTTGTTTTGATTTAAATCTACCAAATATAGAGTGATTTTAAGAGCTGGAAAGCAAAGCCAAGTTTTAAAAATGGCTACCTCCCCATGTTCAGCCATCCTTGGGATGAATAAGTTGGAGCACCATTTCTTCAATTCATTCTGAGTTGAGTGATGATAAATGGCTCCTGTAAGAGGAGAGTGAGGACCACCTCGACCTGACCAAGTGCTCCATTGTGGAAAGTGGAATCAATGCAACCGATGTTATGAAACAAGCTCAAAATGCTGAGCAATTCATGGACAGACTAGCCTAAAGCTTCAAATTCAAGTTTCTGGTGTTTTGTTTAGATAAAGGATAAGTGTAAAATCTTTTAAATATATCAATACATTGTTAAAAATAAATTAAGGTGCTCATATGCAGGGTCAGCAAATAATTTAAAACAAGGCCTGGCAGTACTCATCTTGATCAAAAAGAAATACCTTGAAACAACATAAGCTAAAACAAATTCAGCAGTTTTCAAGCATTTTTGGTAAAAATAATGGGAAGCTATGGAGTGAACGCTAAATAGCCGACATTATAGTGAAGAAACAACCTTTGCATCATGTGCGCTATGAAAAGACAAAACTTTTAAGCCTACATTGTCACACACTAGAGTCTGACAAATGTTGAGCACATCAGTTAAAGGGACTCTGACACCCCCCAAAAAAATTTGTTTATGTTTTACCAGGCGATCTATTAGGGTGTCAGAAGACTGCCCAATCAATATTTTGCTGCAGCGTCATATATACTTTTAATAAAGTAAAAAAAAATGCAACTGCTCGAAACTGAAACCGAAACTGAACTGGGGAGGAAGAAGAAATATAGAGAAGGAGAAAGCTACCGGAAGCCACGTGGCTGTGCTACTTTTTTTCTTTTTCAATCAACATATTTGCAGCTTTTTAAAAGCCACAAGAAATGGGTATCATATTTTCTGTCTATTCTTAGTATTTAGTGTGTGCCTTCAATGGGACCCACGATTTTGGTTATCTTTGGTGGTTGTGTCTGAACCATAGAAAAGGGCACGTGACCACGGAGAAGAGAGTGAGCGCGACTCAAGCCAGCCAATTCTCGATTGGCTATTTTCAGGTGGAAAGAAAACAAATTTGGAGCCGCAAATTGTGTTCTGGGTAGTTGGGCTCTCTTATGTCATGTACAAGTAAAAACCTTGGTGAGCATAAACACCCTGTCAGTGTCCCTTTAATAGGGCAGTGAAACAATATTGGCTCTGACTGTTGTACACCTTGGACAAGCCTAGTGGCACACAAGTATAGCACTTGCAAGCAATGCAAGTGCTTGATAGACCCAGAAGCTTCCTTGTTGGGGTGTAATTTCAAGAGTAGGAGTTTAGTCTCTTCTTTAAGTCCCTTCTATGCAAGGTATGCAACATAGCCTCGGAGAATGGCCCTAGAATATTGATAGTCAAATGTGGCTCTTTGATTGGACACAGGCAATGTGCCAATGACCTTGTCTCCAAAGCCCATTTGCAGACATCCCAAGAGGCCCATAATTTATTGTGCACACAAAGCGTAGCATTCTCCTTCATCATATACTATGTGACACCAAATAGAAAAGGAGGGTAGCATAGTTGTGCTGCCCTCACCTGCCTTGCCTCTGTCGTCTGCTACAGCCGGTTCTATGCGGCTAGTTCCCAAAGTCCCTTGTGGCACCACGGAGAACCCTGCAGGTTTTACAATGGGTCTACTGCTGCAAAGACGCGTCAAATTTAAAGACTACTTGGGTGCAGCACATGCTTTATGCTTTGCTAGCCTCACCATGGGGCTATGATGAACACTGGTGGCATATAATCAGCACCAGATTATGTGGTATACACATACCACATGATCATAACATAAAAAGTGCTTGAAGTCAAGTGCAAAGAAACAAAGCCAATGCAGTTGAAGTGAAGTTGTACCTATGTCATATACAAAGCACTTGAAATGCAGTAATTTTGATGTCCATTCAAAGTAAAGTACCTTTCCAACAAAGCCTGGCAGTAAGGCTTGAACAGTGCTTTTTTTGTGGCTAGTTCTGGAGTTTTTTTGTTGTAACTTGAGAGGATTATAACTTTCTGTTAATCCATGTTTGGTTTAGTATGTACTTTTTTTTCCTGGAGAGAGGGTTGAGAGCAAGCAGAGAGCAATGGTCTGCTCCGTGCTCGGTCTATGCTAAAGCGTGCAAGAACAAACACAATTCACCTTTTCACATTTTACTAAACTGATTGTCTCATTGCATAATTAAATATTCTACTTGTAGAAATTCGCTGTTGGGGAGAGTTAACATTATGGGGGAGGGGGCAGTCAAACGCTTTGAGAAGCTCTTGACATTAAGTCATTTGTGCAATCTTGTTGCTTTAGTGTCGTCCTATTTTGCTGACCTAATTAAGTTTATTTTGGAATGTTTGCTGAACTCTGGTCCTTTTAGAAGTCTGAAATTAGTGAATGGTTGCAATAAGTTCCTTGTCATTATCAGTCTTCATTGTGATGAGCAAAAACAAAGCTTGTCTTAATTTAACTCAGCAGTTGGCATTTCCAGCTAGACAGACTGAGTGACGACGGTCAAAACAATAATTTCACTAAAGTATTATGGAAAATCTGCAAAAAGTTTGAAGTTCCGACATTTTTTGTTTGCGTCAAGAATAAAATAGGAGAGGTTGCCTTATAGATGGATTGAGCTAGCGGATAGAAATCCAAAGCGCTCAGCCTGTCTTGGTCAAGAGTGCTGCAAATTATTTTCTAGACAGCGAGAGTTCCCTGTTGCAGTCTTCTAGTAGATGATGTGATACTTCACAGTACTTTGTTGTAAGAATCTCCGAGCCACTTGAAACCTGTGGCTTTCTCCAGGAAAGGGTTTAGTTGAAAAATTGTAATCGTGTTGTGGGTATGTCGGCTCCAACTGTCGTCTGATGTCTCAGCTGTAGATGAGCAATTTATCCAGTGCAGTATGAGTGCTAGCCTGTGGCCATTAATGTGCACTGTGCAGTGCACATTAAAGGGACACTGACAGGGTATTTATGCTCGCCGAGGTTTTTAATTGTACGTGACATATGAGAGCTCAACTACCCAGAACAGAATTTGCGGCTCGAAATTAGGTTTCTTTCTACCCGAAAACCGCCGATCAAGAACTGGCTGGTTTGAGTCTCGCTCACTCTCTTTTCCGCGGTCACGGGCCGTTTTCTAAGGTATCGATGCGACCACCAAATTTAATCAAAGTCGTGGGTCACTGAAAGCACACACTCAATATTAAAAATAGAAAAAAAATATGAAACCCATTTTTTGTGGCTTCTAAAAAGCTGCAAATACGTTGATTGAAAAAAAAGTTCCACAGACAACCGGAAGCATTCTGTGCGTGCGTCGTTTCGCGTATCGTGGGACTCACAGGGACGGCGATGGCAGGGGACGACAGGCGTGGGACCTCTATTTCAGAACTGTCGTTCGCGGTACCGGCGAATTTTGTCTGCCTTTAAAAGAGAAATTTGGGACTGGTCAAAAGAATTGGTATTCATCCCGTACGACACGCCCGACCACCAAGCCGATTTGCACGAAGACGTCGCCGAGCCGTCGCTCCCTTCTTATGGCTGAAGACATCGCTCGCGCAAACGTCAAGCGCGACGTGTCTACTTCGAGTTGAATATGCACGCGTACGATTTCTTTACTAGGTGAGAATGTCGCCAATGCGTGGTGCATCCCGACTTCGACCCTAGTATCGTCATGCCCCAGTAGCTCGGTGGGAAAGACGTCCCCTTCACACGCGGTAGGACCGGGTTCAAATCCCATTAAAACCTTTTTTTTTTTTTTTTTCAAGTATTTTCTGATCTCTACATTTCTTTTTTTTTTTTACAATTATTACTGAAGAAACATACAAAAAAATATATAAGAAACAAATGTTGTGGACGGCACGTCGCTGAATTAAATGGTATGGGATTTCCTTTTTGACACCTGCGAACTCAATGTAATCACTTTCCACAAAATGCAAGGAGCATATAAATCAGGTAGCGTCCGCTTTCCGAGGTGCCTGTAAATGGTCTACAGGAATTGCAGCCAGCCATTGGTCCCGATCCCGTTGATCTTTCGGAAACTCTGTCGCACAATGCCACTTCTGTTTCGGACGCGGGACATGTGAGCCAGCTCTTCACGCAACATCTTGGGTGTATTCTTTTCGGAGCCGATCAAAATTCACCACGGGCACTCGCTACTCATCTCCAACTCCTCAATGTACAAAACAACTCATCTTGGAGTACAGAACAACGAGCGGAACATACATAACTGCAAAAGAATTCCACGGCGAACAGTTCCCATACGCCGCATGTCGTCTGCTACCGGGAAGGAGAAAAAAAAAACAAAAAAAAAACACACGGTTGGGTGTAGCCACGTGACTTCCGTCACTCACTCTCTTCTCTCCACTTCTCCGACCTCCGTCGGGTTTCGGTTTCGGTTTCGAGCAGTTGCGTCTTTTGGCTTTATTAAAAAAATACGCTACTCTGTTGCAAAATATTAATTGGGTAGTCCTCCGACACTATAATGAAGCGCCTGGCAAAAAATTAAAAAAAAATTTTGGGGGGTGTCAGTGTCCCTTTAATGACTGTACGCCTCACGCCGGTACACGACCGTGCGTCAGTACGATGGTCATCTAGATCGAAACGGGGATTGAACGCGGTATCCCTGGTTCATGGAGTGCTAGCTTTCGCTCCATGCGCTCAGAGAGGCGGTGTGCGGACATATTTGGCCAGCGATCCCCCTACTTCGTTGAGCCGCTTTGCAGAGTCTTGCAGGGTGGATACCTGGACGTCCCCGGTAGAGGGATGTCTTCCGAGAGCATAGGCTGCCCAGGGAGCTATATTAAGCCCCCCATTAGTCTACCACTTTAAGATGCTTGGCACTACAGAGTGCGGATGTCCACAGTGATCACTCTTTTCCGGGTTCTTGGTTGTCTTCCTCTCTTTTGTGAATTCTAAATGTCCTGCTGGCAGGGCTTCTCTGTGTGCTTCCTTTCCCACGTGTATTTGGGAGGACCGGGCACAATTGTTTTGGGTGTTTGGGTAGTTCTGTCGACAAGACAGCGATTGTGTGAACGTTAGCGGAGGCACTGATATTAATCTTGTCATTCTTTTTGAGTTTAATGACAGTCACAATTTGGAATAATACTGCATCATTACATATTTATTATATTTTCCTGTCTGTGAGTTGCACCGGGGTATGAGTTGCACCCCTGTATAGCTGGCTGCCCTCACGGAAGTGGGTATATAAGTTGTATGTTTGTATAAGTCTCACTTCTTTGCATAGCTTCGTGGCTGCATGGAGTCGCATCCGCAGACCAGGGTGGAGAATGAAAATGGAAATGATTTAAATTTGACTAGTTTTACTATGATGATTTAAATCGAACCTTTCTCGCAAATATCATCCCTAAAATAGATTTTATTTACAGTTTGTCTATCATTAGATGTTTTCTGTGTGCTTTTGTTTTGCACTGAAAGCAAAGAATCATCAAGCACGAAGGTTTAATATCAGCCTGATCATGAGCAAAAAAGCAGTGGTCTTCTGAGCAAATCAGCATTGAGCATTCTACCTTCCACTTAGTTTGTCAGTTGCGTTACGTCTTATTGCGAGCACATCAGAATGCAAAAGAAAAAGCAAATGAAGCTTTCGAGCTAACTAAAACAAATCAAGCTGTATTTGTCCTAGTATGGCAGGGATTACATCAATAAAAGGTTGTCAATTACGCTGTAGTTTAAATTTAGAGCAATTCTTTCTTTCGTATTGTTATCAGTGATTGAACGGATTGACAAATCAATCTGCCATGTTTAGAAATAATAATAATAAGCACATGTAGTGATTAAGAGTAATTATTTTCTAACTACAGTAATTTAAAACAAATCTGAATTAAATAAAACCAATTTGTTTTAAGGAAACTCAACCTTATTTCAATTGGATGTAAATCTGATTTACTGTATTTTCCAGTCTGCACCGGCTGCATAGTCTGCAAGGGCTGATTTCAGCTAAAAAAAAAAAATTTTCCCTAGATAGCCTGCACCCTGTGCATAATCTGCACTTAGGGCCTAATCCGAACGTAAAAGTTGTCATACGCAACACACCTTGATAAATGTCTGCTGTATTAGCTCAGAAAGGAGCTTGTGTCATACACGAATCACCATACTCTGTTATTTGTACAATTCTTAACGTCTTGTTGCAGTGAACACTCTAGAAAAGTACAGAGCCTTGTGTAGTCCGTGCCCATAGATAATCCACACCGGGTAGAATTTCAACTTTTAAACATGTGCAGTCTGCGGACCTTACACCAAAAAATATGGTACATAATTTAAAAAAAAAAAGATGTTTCCTTTAAAACTGTTGTGGAACTAACTGTGTTGCCAGACTTCGGATTCTCTTTGGATGGCTGGAAGGACAGGCCATTGTTGGGTGCCCTTCCTCCTTCATCATATTTTTTTTTTTATGCTTTACATCCTCTACGGTTAAAATTCATGCTTGAAAATAAAGGAAGAAAACTAGGTTAAATTGCAAAACAGACCAACAGAAATAAGAAAAAGAAAAATTAACATGCACCAGAAAATACAGTATTTTAATGTTCTCGAGGCCGAGAGGGCGCTAGAAAGGGGAGGGCATAAAATTATAGAGAGTAAATATCCAGTAACGGTACATATAAAGAATGCATTTTTGTTAGAAACTAATCAGTCTGGCATGATATTAGCAAAGCTGATTAGTTAGCACCACTATAAATAAATAGATTGACAGCATGGTTACGAAAGCTGGTGGAAGTTGGCTCAAACCTGATGATGATCCTGTTATAAAGGAGTCTATGTAATCTGTTTCACAATGAGGTATGCCAACTTTGAAACGATGATTGACTAATGTCGAAATGTAGAAGGGACTGAAGAATAGTTTGCTTCCCTGTGAAGAATTTGAGTGATGAGTTTAATAGAAAGAGTTTAAACGAGATATTTCTGAACAAAGGAAAAGAAGAGGCAGGGACAAATGGTTTTTTATTTTTAGAGTGCACCTCTTAGGCGCCTGTTTCCAACTTGAGCGGTGTCGCCGTCGGCATAACTGTACGTTGCATTATGGAACGTTTCCTATAATGATGCCACGTGTGACGTCACGAAAGTAAAATTTTTCCGCTAGTGGTAAAATTTTACCCTCGTGACGTCAGCGAAAAAACTTTTTTGCTAAATTTTGTAAAAAAAATTTCCTTGCTATATTTAGCGGGGAAATTGACGTGACGTGGGGGGGACTTCAACACCAATTCAGTTTCCACGGTAAATTTAGCGGGGAAATTTTCACTGAATTTCCCGCTAAATTTAGCGGGACATCTAGCAAAAACTTTTTGCTAAATGGGAAGCGAGGAGAAGGGAAAAGAAGACGTATCCTCCCGTCTGTACCCTCCCCTTCTCGTCCTCAAGAGCTGTGCTCTAATTCGGCATTACAGAGAATTGTAAGCGTTTTTATTTTTTTTAATTTTATTTAGTTGTCTCGTGTCCAGAAACACTCAAAGCCTTGGTACTGTTACTGGTACACACACATACACTTTCATGAAGAAAAAAAATAATAACAGAACAAACAGTAAAGCAGAACATTGGTGTGAGTAGATGTGGATGGTTAGTTCACTTTTAAAATCTTGCTCACTCCCAATAATGTCAACGACCGCGATCTGTGCATTTAAATTGCTCTGAATTCGTAAACTGGGGGAAAATGAACAAATGTCTCGCACATGGAACCTGTTATTCTGACGACAGTTCATGCGAGGGACACTAAGAGAAAGCAGAGAAGCAAGTCAAGGGCTATGTATTTTGTTATGTACAGTTCTATATAAAAATATGTAATCTCGAAAACTCCAGCGAGCTATCAGTGTTAGCGAGTTTAGCCTAAGCAACATTGACTTGTAGCTAAAAGAAGAACGGCGGCAGTAATGACGGGCGTGCGCAATGCAGGCCCGCCTTTCTTTGCACATGTTCTGACGTCTCGGAGCTGGTTACTCCCAGACAGTTCCCAACTGCAGAGCCAAACTCCAGTTTTTAACGCGCAATGGAGGCGTAAAGCTCAATGAAATCTACGACGACTCTTTCAAATGACGGGTTACACATGGAAACAAACCTAGAGGCTGCAAACAAGAACTTACCAATTTTGACACATTATTAATAAAGCGAAGGGCCAAATCAGTATAAACTTCTAGATCGCGTACACAATAAGTATGAGACACTGTGGTCACTGACAGGGCGAGAACAACAGGGAGGTCTTTCAGTTGTTCCCGCCTTCAGCGCTAGCTTCCTTGCTTCAACGACACTTGGCCGTTTCACAAGCTTCGAGTGTGGAAGGCCAGATGGAAACTACACAGGTCCGGTTAATGTTTCATAGTGAACCAACTTAGGTGAAACTGTTGTATATAGAAAGTTGTGTTTTTTGGGCAGTGTTGGGTAAAGTAAATCTAAAAAGTGCTAGAAGTAAAATAGAATGTAAGTGAGAGGTTATGTGCTTCGAGGAAAGTAGTATGTACACCGGGCACAATGTACTTTGAGTAAAGTACTATAAATACAATACACTTTAAAAGTAAATACGAGTGATTTTTAACACAATCTTTTATGATGCCCTTTTATTTCCCTTTATAGTGTCTTTTTTATTAGGGATGTGCATTGTCCCAGGGGTAATTGGGGGAGCATCGGGTAATTTTGGAAACGGCGGTGAATATTGGATAAAGTCGAGTGGCCACAGAGTAATTCTTTTACGCTCGCTGACAAACTATTTATCGCAATAAACTTACAAGGCATTTATTTGTATCCGTCCTACGGCCACCATTACTCCACTCGGAGAAATGACCAGATTATGCCCCAAAGCATGCTTTCAGATGACAATACGCCTTTTACACCGTTTACGATTTGCCGTTTAAATGATATGACGCATCGCTCCGAACGGAGTGATGCGTCGTGTGCTTCCGTGTCTGGTGAGAGCCCCCGCAAGTATTGCTTTAGAGTTGACAAAGCATAATTTTTTGATGAAAATTTAACGAGACCCAATTTGGGGAATGGACTTTGAGGTTGGGAGTTGTACATTCCTCGGAAAGTACCAGAAAAAGTACTTCAAATAAAGTACAATTACATGCTGAGAGAATGTACTTCAGGTCAAGTACAAGTCTTCTGAACCTGCTTGAAGTAGCACTTTAAGTACAATGTACTAAAAGTACTTCCCGACACTGGTTTTAGGTAACCCAACGTGCAGTTGCACTGGTGGTAACATTGGGGTTTCTGTGAATCATTGGAACTTAAGTGAACACCAAAATATTTGTATGATGATACTTGTTGCAAAGAGTTGCCATCAAGATAGTAACAAGGGCTCGCATAAAGTTTATAGGACACTCGTATGTTTATATGTCTACATTCATCGGTGTTTAGTTTCATTAGCCTTAACTCACACCAGCAATAGTTGTTATTTATTTGTTTGGAGTGCGAGCAAATCAGAATCACGTTGGATCAAATTACACAATCGCTGGCAGAGAGGCTAGCAGGTTACTGGATTATGACTCTAGGTTTTGAGACTAGAGGTGATGTAGCGATATGGGCGAGTTGGTGCAGAGATGACCAGTGCACAAAATAAAGGTGAAAAAAGAAGCAGACAACGAACAACCACCACATTTGAAAAATTGCGAACGATGAGGACGACCACACCTCGACGAAATCGACACGTGTCCTACGGCACTTTCCTTTTTTCACGTAGATGCGCAAATGTCTGACTGATGCGTTTTTCTACCCTCTCTTTATGAATAGCATATGCTTCCAACAGTTACCTGGTCTGAGGCCCTCCCAATGATTGGGATCTTTGTGAAGATGAACGGACAATTTCACAGTGTTATGCAGAAACAAAGGCCCCCCCCATGACGTAGATTACGGCAAACAGCCATGCTTGCACACACCACAACCTGTTTGTCTGATGTGCTAAGCTCTTTCCCACGTCAGTGGTATCTTTATAAACAATGCCAGCTGCAAAATCTACGTAATTATTTTTATGTTAAATTGAGCATTGACCCCAGTCACCACACTTCTTTACAACAGTTGGAAATACAAGATGCAGAAGTCGTGGTGTTTTTCCAAAATTTTATTTAGTGTGTCTTATGCAATGGTATGATTTGTGCACTTTTTCCAAAAATAGGAACCTTGGAAACATGCACTAGGGGAAAACATTTTAAAAATTATTTACGATAACTGAATTATATTTTCAGTTTAGTCATTGCTCCCTTTTTTATAAATCCGTTGTTAGTTTTGATAAAGCTTGTTTTTACGTTCTGGATGCAATGTACATTCGGGAAAAAAATGTTTTCATGCAACTGTAGTGTATGGTAGCACACTTTAGACAACATTGTAAAATAAGCGAGTTTGCTTTTTTTAAACCACTGAGTGCAACGAGCAACAAAAGTAAGGTGTGTGAGAACTATTTTATTCTAAAATAATTTAAGATAGAAAAAACACCATTTCCAAATGGCTACCAAAGTTTCCTTAAATGTTTTATAAATAAAAGGAATATACATCCCAGCCAAACCTAGATAGTTGCATTCTTGATATTCTAAAGTATATGTACACCAATTTTGGTTGTGGTAGGACAGTATTACGAACAAAAATTCTTGTGTGCAAACTGTGAAGGCGGCCCAAACTTACACAAAGAGTAACACACGTTTGAACGTTACCATAGATGCGTAGTAATACTCTTTTGCGGCAAGAAAAATAATATTCTGTTAATTACTTTTCGTGAGAAATTGAATTTACATAAGACTTGTGATGGAGAGGAGACGTCTAGGTCTATTTATTAACATAAATGTGACGACGTTGAGTCTCAATCTCAACAGAAAAATGGCTCAAATTTATGCCGTTCTGGTTTGCTGAGAGGTATTAAAATGTGTATTTGACTAATTCCGGGATCATGATTGGCACTTACTTTTTTTTATACATAAAATATGAAGATTAAAAGATAATAAAACACCATAAAACCCAAAATTCAGTTTTTTTTGTCAAAATAGTTATTTTTTTACTTGCATTTTAACTGCACAAATTTGCCATATTGGTCTTATTTCTCACTTGACTAATCGGTGAAAACATTGAAGCTTCTGCGTATATTGCCATCACAATTCATATATGTGGGTTTATTAATGTGGCTCATCTGCCGACTTTTTTGCGATAACGCCCGTTTTCACAACGGTGCGACTTACAGCGTGAAAAATATGGTACATTAACTTTGTCTTAAAGTTGCCTTAACGTTGCCATACAGAGTAATGGAAGGGGTCAATGCTCAATTGAACATACAAACACTTATGTTGATTGTGCAGCTGGTGTGGTCTATGAGATCCCACTGACTTGGGTCACCGCATGAAGGAATGGGCATGACTGGTCACTGTGATCGCGTCAGACGGGAATCGACCGCTGCACCGTGCTGTGTGCAAGTGTCCACCCATCTTCACATAGGTCACAGTCATTGGGATAGGTTGAGACCAACAGTTGGAAGCATGCACTCTTGATAAGAAGTGGCTTGAAAAACTCGTCAATCAGACAGCTTACGTCTACCGTATTCTCCGGACAACAAAATAGGTACAAGATGCTTTTTTACCCATGCTGCTCACAATCTGTAAATCCCTTGATTTGTATGCAACTTCTTTATGATAAGTGAAATAGCGCTAATATCAATTTTTTTTATTCCCTTTGAAATGTTTAAAAAATGTGTACGATCAATAATTGCTCCTTGGGCTGTTACCACATTTGCTTATTTCCTTTTCATTGTTATTCACTATGTGGTACGTTCAACCCTATTTAGGCCTTTAAGCCGTTTGGGAGCACCATAAATAAATAAAATCTAAATCTAAATGTAGAGCTGTCTACATATGGTGCCGGCAAAATAAAACAAAAGAGCTCCACTTCAAACTTGTTCCTATTCAATTGCACAGTAGTTTTGTTGCGGGGATCAAGTAGCTGATGCATGCTCAAGTTTGGTTTAGACTAATTAAGGTTTGTTACACATTGTTTTACAATTTGAGGTGGCCATTTTTAGGTTTTGTCTGAGGTAAGCCGGGCAGCCGTTTTCTCAAGCATTAATTGTGTATGTACAGGGTTTTAGGAATTGAGGGGCTCGCCCTAAAATCGGCCGGTAATTTGGTGCTGCACAAAATGAGCTCAAACTTCCACCAGACGCATATTTTAGTGGCTCATTTTACCTCTCAATACCCCGAGGTGTAACTGCCTTCCTCCGAAAACTATGAACTGACTCTTCACATTTTTAACGACAAACACCGACATTGATGACCGAGTTATGCGAGGGTTGTACTTGTGGCGCTGTTAGGGTGTACTAAGATGGGGAGGTGTGCCGTCCGGTGGCTGTGTGTGCGTCGCGACGTGCAAGCACGCCCGTGCGGGTGTTGCAAGACAGAGCGTGGCCACCTGACGGCTGACAGAGGCCTGGCGGTCGCAGCTGAGATGCTTTATTCGGCATGAAAGTGGTTGTATTCTTCGTTTGTTTTTGTCTGCTCGGCTGTGAAAAAGTATCACTTCTATTCTATTTCACACCCCCGTGAACAAGCGTGACTTGCGCGAGTGGCAGAAGCTTATATTCAACGTGTAAATGCCGTTTGGCTTCTGCAGATAGCGATACTTACAGCGATACATACATAGTATCGCTTCTTTCAATTTTTTTTCTTGCTGTGCTGTTATAGAGGGATTGTCCATCTCACCTTACATACCGGCATTAAAGGAGCTGTGCAACGATTTTAATGTTAAAAGAATTGGCACCTTCTACTTTTGACATTGTTCATCTTGTCACAAAGGACAGAAAACACACCTCCTTCCTTCAAAATGTTGTGATTCTGCCACGTAATCATGAGGCAAAATTTAGAATATTCCCCGACTTGCAGCCGTGAGCGGCGGCCGTGAGAAGCACGCGGCATGACGTCAATAAAAGTCTTGTAGAAAGGTACGAAGTTGTGCGAATACCTGCTCGATAAAAGGCAACTTTTCTATCAATTTTGTCGTTCCAACATAAATATAAATGCGTCAAAGACCTGGTATCATCGAGAAAACTTTTTTTATACGGAGTTTTAGTGGCGCCATCTATCTGAGGCCAACAAAACTGTCAGCTTTATCTGCTACCGCGAAGCCACCAGAAGCCGGAAGGGGAGGAGGGCAGAGCCAGGCGTGTTAAAAGGCTCTGGCCGGACCCAGATGAGACTTTCCTCCTTTCATTTTATTTCATTTCATTTTATTACGTTAAAGACCTATGAGGGGTGGGGTTAAAAAAATAATCAAACGTAAGTGCTAGTCTTCAGGATGATAGATGATTGGTAACATTTTTGAAGAAGATTGATGGGCAGGTGATGGCAGCAATGTGGTGGGGAAGGCCGTTCCGGTCTGGAGCTGCTCGGGGAAGAATGACGCGGAAAAAGTGACAGTGCGAGTGCGTGGGCGAGCAACCTGGAGAGGATGGACTGGTGCGGTGAGATATGCGTGTGGGAGGTACGATGTAAGGTGAGATACAGAAGGGGGAATTAAATAACTTGTGAAACCAACAGAGGGTGGCAATGCGGCGACAACAAGCGAGACTAAGTGAACCTGATTCAGCTTTCAGGGGTGATACGCTGGTATTGTACGAGTATGAAGAATGAATGAATCTAGTAGCGCGATTTTAGGCTGCTTCCACTGCGTTGACGACGTATACTTGGTTAGGGTCCCAGAAAGCGGATGCATATTCAAGCTTTGATATTACTAGTGACTTGTAGTCAAGTAGTCTTACTTCCTGAGGGGCATAGTTGACATTTCAGGAATCCCAGGGTTTTAGTAGCAGATGATGTAATGTTAGTAATATGCGTACGCAGGGGCTCCGGAAGTCAATTCTGATCGGGGGGATGGGGGTCAAGGCTCACATCCTTGCAGCGCAGATTCCCCCCCCCAACTTTGAAGATTGTATGCGCGGGAAAACCGAAATGGAGGAAGCGACATTTGTTTAGCCGAAATCTTTTCTGAGTAACAAAAAGAGATCTTCAAAATCTCTAGCATGCAAGAGCGTTTCCGTGGCCTCTCCTGTTACACCAAACAAAAGTATGAAAATGATTGACGGATGGCAGAAATGCTTTTCGCATCTAGGCGTCGTGCAGAAACTTCAAGGGGCGCCTCCCATGCTAGGCCAGCTCTGAACCCTCTCCGGCCATTACGGGATCAGTGCGCTTAATTGGCACGGTATTGGCATGGCCGAGCTTGAAAGAGCCGATCCCAAGCAAACCTCGTCAAAGAGAGTGTGCAGTCCCTCCAAGGACATATGCTCCGGACTGCTGTTCGTCGAAGTGCTCTGCCAGAGACCAATTTCCCGCGGCAAGAGGTTTTACGTTTGGGAAGGCTTATCCAGAGCCGAAGGGAGGCCTCCTCCCCCTTTCCGATGACAAGGAATGGTAGAAAGGTGCCTTTCCTAAGCTGCCCCCCTTCCGCTGCCAGTGATTAAGATGTGACCAATACGTGTGCCTCAAGGCTGGCTCAGAAGAAACGTTTACTCCAGCACTTAACAGGGGTATCAGCTTTATTACCAATTCTCGTCCCGACAAAACTTCGCTGTCCTTTCTTATTCTGCTTCAAGCTTGGAAGGCGTGGTAGCATGTTGCTCTGACTACATTAAGGGGGGGTTGTGGGTCAGCCTTCAGCGTCGGGGGAGCATGACCCCCCTGCCCCCCCAGTTCCGGAGCCCCTGTGCGTACACTAAGATAAATCGCTGTAAAGCGTGACACCAAGTTGCTTTATATGATTCGGTTAATTCTACAGGGGTGGTAGTGATTGTATAGGGAAAGAAAAGGGGATTGCGGCGGCGTTGAAAGGACATAACTTTACATTTACTAGTTAAGTGACGTTAACCAACGGTCGCACCATTGCAGCACGTGGTTAAGGTCGTTTTGGAGGGCACATTGGTCCGATATGTTAGTGATGGAATGGTAGATTATGCAGTCACCATATTGTTTGCGTTGCACCAGCACGTTACGCTAGGATGAGTTCTTGCTGGTCACTGATGGCTCTAGAGACAGAGCTTCACAGGAACCCCGCGCGACCCCCATTGACGTCACAGTGCACGTGACTCGGAAGATAGTGAAGGAGTTGAGAGGTGCCGAAAACCTCCATCTTTGTCCATTTTTAATATAAAAACTAGAACATGCCGGCAAAAGCGTTTTTTTGTTCTTTACTTCAGAAAGGTTGAGACACCAACTCTCAAATTATTTAAGCAAAGCACTGAAATTATTGCTCAGCTCCTTTTAGAAAGCAAAGTTTGAATATGATATGATATGCAATGCTTTCCTCTCCACTTTAGTTTCGAAGCTCTTTTCATTATTTTTTCGGCAGCTGTACATTTTGCAGACCTTTAGATATATAGCTTTTGTTGTGGTGTCAATACGTATTTTTTTATAACATGGATTTTCGAAAGCTATATTTTCTTGACTTTTACATTTGCAGACAAAGCTTATAGACGAGGAAATGTCAGAATTTATTTCATCTAGTGAGCATGCAATATATGAAAATAAACACCGAGACTGGAGAGTAAAATGGAGCAACTTCAACCACTGTCTTTATTGAAGAGCAATTCCACTTAGAGAAAGTTGTTTTTTCTGACATGTCACACAGGTTTGTGACATGTGATAAAAGCCAGAAAAGTCGTAGAAAATAGAAGTCTAAGAAGAATGTGTGACGTGTCGCACAGGACATGGCATACATTCTACTTAGACTTCTAATTTTTCTCTGCATCAGTTTTGTCTTTTCCTTTAAAAAAAAGAAAGATGATCGCGTGACACAGCAGAATTTATTCTTGGAGTTGGACGATTCCATTTTGGAACAGAGAGCCATCGTTCAGTGCCCAAAACAAGGAACTTTTCACTTTGCACGTGTTGTAGCCTACGTTGCACCCTGGCAAAAACACCACTGCTCTCTTTTTTTCTTTGCCGTATTTGACATTGTTGTGTGTCCTTCGGCACAGCTAGCAGCCACACAATATTGTAATGCTTCGCAAACACCTCAAAACGAAAAGAAATAGTCACACCAACACTCCCCAAGCGAGCCTCGCTAAACGCTGCCCGACCGGCCTCCTCACCCCGCCGTGACTGGCAGCGCCACCCCAGGCCACTGCAGCAGCTCTCTCCGACACCCAGCTTTTATTATTATTATAATAATGATGATGATGATGATGATGCTTTATTATTGGGGTGTGTTAAAGAGGCCGACATGGTTTCGGCACACCTCCCACTTCTAGCACACTCTAGCGCTGTGTCGCGGAAAACAGACGACGCAGTCGTATGCTTTCGATAGAATGCTGTCGTCTGCTTGCTGCATTTGTAAACATAAGCACGTTTGTGATCAAGGTTGCCTAAAAACCCACATTATGACTACCTTCGTTTATTCAAGTCGTTTAAATATTCTTGAGAAAGCTGCCGATTGATGCAGTTGAATACGTTGGCAGCATGATGTATTCTCTCTCTGCAATGGAAAAAAAAAAAGCTCAGAAGCAAATGCATTGTTGAGTAAAGAGTGTTGGACAATAATTGATGAGGTTGTTCTTTTTCTTTCACAGACAATGCACATTCACGTTAACGAGGCTGCTGCTGCTCAAGCCGCTCGGCAATGAGGTGGCGTTCATCACCATTGCCGTCAAAATGCAGGTGGGTGCTTCGTCTTCCCCGCAGGAGTCGCACTTAACGCTGTTAAAGCACCGGCGGAATTTAACCAAATTATTAAGCTAGTTTATATGTGGAAACAAAACTCCTGCACTCGGTGTCAACCATCTTGCGCTACATTGTCGAGGCAGCGTAGCTTCCGCAGTCCCCTAATGATGTCAGAACTGCTTGAGCCAGCAGCTGAGATGCACATGCTTTCGCAGCAGCATGGGACTGAAACACTGGAAGCTGCACTAGCATTGACAACGCAGCACAAAAGAGTTGACACCGAGTATAGATATAACAAGGCCGTAGTGTGGGTTTTTCAATGTTGCCTGTTAGTGTCCATTTCGGAGCACAGATGTGCTGTGTCGGCATTTGACTTGTAGTCACATCCTCACCGATTAAACATGAATCTCAAGAATCCCGATGGAACAGAGACACAGCACTCATATTCAATATCTGCCTTGTGTTTACCTCTGGTAGGGGACACAGAAAATCCTGCACTATGCCCCTTTTGTTTGGGGAGGTGTTGGTTGGTACTACTCTAAGCAAAGTGCACACGGATGCACCCTAATCTTTGTCTTTTTAAGCAATGGTTCTGTCTTTCGAGAGAAATTATGTCTCTTCCCTTCTCTCCATTCTCATCTCCTTGGGAGCGAGATAGTTTAGATGTTTGGTGTTTTTGCTCTTCCCACACATGTGCATGTTGTGGCTGATTACCAGCTTACCATATTTAATGTGCCATATTTTTTCACCTATAAGTCCCTGAAAATGGCTGTTTTCATGGAAAAGATTGTAGATAAGTCTCACTTTTATGTTTGTACAATCAATGCGGCAAAACTACATTGATAAGCCCATGTGTACTATTGTGATCAGAGAATATGCGTAAGATGGAGCCAGTTTCAATATTCTCTCCAATGAATCGAACGAAAAAATTAACCCGCGAGGCAAATTTGTGCAGTTAAAGGGATACTGAAATTAAAATTAAAATATACCTTTCACGCTCTGAACCAAGTTAAACATGCTCCACAAAATCTGCTAATGAAAATTGCACGGTCGTATTTTGAACGGATGGCTATATTTTTCGTTCCAAACGGTCGATACCAGCGAGTGCCCCAAGAGCAGCCATCGAAAGCATAATCCCTCTTGGTAGATCCAGGGCCTTTAAGGCATTTGTGACACCATGGTTAACTTCACGGGCAAGGCTGGCATGGTTGTGAGCTTGGCCATTTGATGGCATTGTTGCATTACAACCTGGCCGTTCGAAATGCCCGATGACTGCTTCTGCAATGCCAGTGGATGCGAAAAAGTGACCCACCTCCGTTTCAAAGTTCCCACCTCCCCGCTCCCCTCGGGGGTTGATGAGGCGCAAGAGAGAAGGGAAATCTGGTTCAAACAAGTTTAATGGTCTACATGCGCTCGGGGCTTGGGGGTGTGCTTTCTCGGAGCGGTGCTGCTTTTATGGGAGGGGGACTTAAAGACATTTGAAGTAGCTCTGGGAGCATCCACCAGGTGCAATCTGGTGATCCGTTTATTCATGTCAAATAATGTTTAGGTGTCTTTCCAGACAAAAAAAATAGATGTCGCTGTGGTGTGGCCAGAACATGATTGACATTTAGACAGTAAAATAGGCGCTAGAATTTGGTTGCAGTGTCCCTCTAAGGTCCGTTCTTATGAAAACAAACAAATATAAATTGCACTGTCCTGTGAGACTCATCAACTTAAATTTTTGAAAAAGCCGGAACTTGTAGACCAGAAAATATGGTTCACTTATCTTCCAATGTTCTAAAAACCCCATCGATCACGACAGCCTTTGTATCCACTGACATTTAATCGAGAATTCTTCTATTAACGACACAGTTGCACCTTTTCCCCCGATAGCTTAAACGACTATTTTTTTTTTCCTCGCAATTAAACGGCCGCAGAATAACAAGTTAAGATTTCAAAACTGGTCTTCTGCCTAATTGATGCACATGTTCAGAACTAATTACTTTGGCCCCTAGATATGTAAAAAGGGTCGTCCTAAGAACTTGTTGACTCCACTCCACACTCTTAGGGGCCATAAAAAATTGTATTATTATGACTGCAGTTTTTTTTGGATGTCAGCTTTACTTCCAAACAATCTTGCACACATTACTAAAAAAAAAATTGATTCCTACTACAATTTCTCTTGTTTAAAAAGTGTTCAATTAGATTACTTGATTACTCGAGAAGCAAAGTAGTTGGCTGTTACTCGAAAAAGAACCCGTGACGTTTCCGATTACTTCAGATTTTCAAAAGAACAAAATTTTCCGCCACTTTGGATATGGGTCTTTCGTACTGTCCGTTATTGGACTAGAATCGCTGAATTATAAACTATGTATCTTTTTAATCCACCAATTTCGGTGAACCACCCTCCTGTCAGACACTTGGTTCGAGAATTCCTCAATAGGAAACTTGTACAAACAAATGATGCCTTAGAAAAGGGGAGGGAAATAGTAATGGCTACAAGTAGTTTTATTGCTTTCCAAAATTAACCAGATTTCTCTTCTAATTGCTTTCTAGTAGAGTAATAAAATGATTGCAAAATTACTCAAAAGAGTAATTGATTACAAGTAATTTGATTTCCTGTAATGAGTACTGTACAAAGTTAGTACTTTGATCAGTTAGTTTAGGGTCGTCAAACTTTTGACGGAAGGGGGGAGAGGGTGATGTAGGCGATGCTCCCATTGGTCTGAAGCGCTGACGTCAGCATGCATCAACCTCCCCCTCTCTTTCCGGCTCTGACAAACTGACAGACACTGCCAGTTTTTCGTCCAAATGAGCACTTTTATTTCTGTCAGTCACTCACACAGCTGGCGGGGAGCCAGAGAGGAGGAGGCGCCATGCAACACCTCCTAAATAACAAAGCCGTAGAGCTGAATGAGATGATATAAAGGGGCCCTGCAAGGACTTTTTTTTACTGGTTTTAATTTGCACCGAACGTGAGCGCACTGAACGTAGTAACTTAATGAAACTTCTTTTCTCGAATTTCGCTTCATTTTAAAAGCTATAGGCAAATTAAAATTACAAAAACGAGCAAAAAATAACCTCCTTCATGACGTCTTTGGCCGCTCGAGTGGTCGGGAATTAGAGGAGGGGTAGTGAGCTCAGCGAGCGCTCACTCCGTGTCGATGGGTGGAGAGGGCGCCACTAAAGCATGTTCTAAATAGGCTGTATGAAGTGGGCAGCCAGGGCGGCTCGCATTGCATTTGCTGCGCGATTAAAGACTAATTCGACATGACACTTCATTGGCCACAAACGACAGCAAACACGGGGTAAAGATCAGTTCAAAACGGGAGCCACCTCGCGCTGCCATACCGCCAAATGGTGAACAGCAAGCCAAACCTGCGCCGAAGACCTTCGGAACGCTCGGAAGCGGTCGTGTCCTCGAGTCCGTAAACGACCGCAGCGCCGCCGCGTCCATTTGGGACCTTTCTACGTTCGCTGCTCGTCTGTGCTTGATCCCACTAGCCCTTTCTAGTATGCGCCGCCTTTTTTACTGCTTGGCGGTGGGTATGTCGACGGGTCATTTCTTGTTTCCGTACTTTATAAACTGCATTTGTTCGTTTTTCTGATCTAAAATACTGAACAAAAACTACTTCTATAAATAATTCAAACGATTCACGGCACTTATATTTTGTATTTAGACTAAAAAGAAGCTTTTAGTGGATCTGACCTATAGTAAGCCTAGGGCCAGAGACCTCACATTTCGCGCGCTTTCGGCAACGCAGGTTGCCCCCGTAGAAGGAGAAAGTTTCCGCGTCGTCCGGTTAAAATATGACGCACTGATATTTAGTTACTCTCTCCGTGCCCGCTGACTTGCCCGAACCACAAGAGACATGGAAACCGCAAAAAAGGTAGAGGCTTAAATATGATTGCGGGGCCCCTTTAATCAGAGGAGGCCTACCCTGGACAGAAATTTGAAACAAGTGCTGTGTCAGCGCTCTGCTTCGAGTTAAGTATGAGCCAAACGTTGACGCAATCGTTTTTCCAATCTGTGCCCCAGCGTTGCACTTCCCTGGTGATGCCATCTCATTCAGCACTACGGCTTTGTTATCTAGGAGGTGTTGCACCGCAGCACGGTGGAATACAGGTGTGCTCAGTTGCCGCTCTGCCATCGCCAGTTGTTCTTCGCTCTGGGTTTCCGTAGTAGCGGTGTGTGGGCTGTGATGTCTGTGTGGAGTTAAAGCAATGGATGCGGTGCACTCGACGAGTGATATGGATGCAGTTCGTTCCACGAGTGATATGGATGACCGTATCCATGGGCGTCGACATACTCTGACAGGCAGAGTACAGAAAAGGGGCGAAAAAAATTACATGAAGGTGCATTGGTGGATTTTTAGGGAATCTGTTAGCATGACCTTTGGGAAATGCCAAACATGTCCTCCTTTGGGAAATGCTAACACTGGCCCTGTAACAAGGTCAAAAAGAGGCAGTCAAAAAATAAAGAAAGGAAGAGAAAGCCAAAAGAGAAAAGTTACAGGGTCAGCATTAGCGTTTCCCAAAGGGGGACATGTGTGGCGTTTCTAAGGGTCATGCTAACGCATTCCCTATATGCTTTGCCTTTGAGAGACATAAATCTCTTACTGAAGTCTGTTGAACAGGAAGCTCTCAGAACTTTTAGAACTTTATGTGTGCCAGTTAGGTGGCATGTGATTTCATTCTTTTTATAACATGAGCGCTCCTTTAAGGAGGCCAATGACAAGCAGATGACGACTATGCAGTGCACACACGCGCGCTTCAGAAGGAGAGGGGCACAACGCCATACCAATCCTGAGAAGGATCATACCCCGTATTCTGCGCTGTCTCCTGCAAAAACCATGGTTGCTTCCCGCAATACTTGGATAAAAGCGGGAGACCATTGCAGTACTCTGCTCTGCAAGCGGAGCACATGCTACATAGCTCTAGTTCAATGGCCCTCCAACTTTTGGCTGTCACGGACCCCCTGACCCACTTAAAAACCATTCGGGAACCCCAATGCATTCTGCATCAGAAGTCTTGAGCAATGTTTTTTGAGTATTCTTTTTACTTTGCACGGATCCCCCAAAATCTTCTCGAGGACCTGGGAGTCCGCGGACCGCAGTTTGAGAATTGTTGCCCTTGTTGCTTGCAGTGAGAGTCTGTACGAAAAAGGCGGACATGTTCGGACCGCTCATTTTCTGTAGTTGACGGATGTGGCTCGTGGCGTTGCAGAGCTCCAAGAGGACTCTGCGCTCAAACGACATCCTGCTCCCAAACACCGGTGGCCTCCTGGACACAGAGCTGGACCTGTCGTTTTCTTTACAGGTGAGAGCCGGGAGACAGAAGCCCTCGAGGTTTCCGCGTTGCAAGTTTTAAAGCGTAATATACGAGTCTCCAGCATTAACCTTTTGACGGTCGCCGCCGTACATGTACGGAAGCAATTACACATTTGAAAGTGCCCACCTCAAAGCGAAACCACGCATACCGCGGGAAGAGTTGCTATTTGTTATGTCTTTGGTGAGCTATAAACATTATATTAGTACAGTGTTTTGCTTTGCTGGGGATATATTTTGTTTTAAAATTAGACCCATGTCGGCTGCTCCGGTGGTAGTGGCAACTAAAGCGCCAACTTCTCCGATTCAGACTTTTCACGCATCTCAAAAGCGAATTCAGAGGGTGGAGAAGCTCTCTGAAGTACCTCGAATTAAGAATCTGAAAGTGCCGAGATGTTGCGAGATCGGATGCGCCAAAATGAAATCGAATAGAGGAAAGGTGGCCACTTTCGCCGTCAATATTCCCATTTGATGCTTCTAAGCTTGAACAGTTTGCAAGCACTATAAGTGCTCCTGCCAGATAACTAAGAAAAAGCCTGCACATTTCCCTTTTCTTTATTCGATTCCTTTGCAAACAAAACCCCGACTGCTGGGGGACATCTTTTGGGAAAAGAACCTAGACCGTCGAAAGGTTAACCAGGCCGTGCCACTTCATATACCTTGCATGCTAATGCCGTCTCTTGCCATTGTTTTGAACTAGTGGTGCAGTTTGGAAATTCATGCATTTAGGCAGTGTGTAGGCCTCAGAAGTGTATCAAGGTTTTCCAGAAATTGTACTTCCAATTAAGACTGAAAGTTGCAGGAATCTGACAAGGTGAACACTGAGTGTAAACACTGAGCAGGAAGGTGAGGAAACTCCAACCACAGTCAGTCGATTGCTTTTGTATGTTGCTGCATTACCCCTTCGTCAAAAGAACGCCTATGACATGGTAGCATTTTGAGTTGCAAGATTTGCTGCAGAATTGTGAAAGATGTAAAATAAAACCGGGAAAAAATAATATTTGCCGGAGGGAGTTTCGAACCCAGAAAATTCTAAGCTAGAACAAAATGTAAGAAAACACATATATCTCTTGTCTATGGAATGTGCATAATTTTCTGGAAACTTCCAGTTGCATATAACGATCTCGTATCCCTCAATTACTGAGGTGTTTCAACCATATTTGTTTTTAGTACGACTCCCAGCTCCGACTTCACGTGGCCCTCCTAAAGTGCACGAGCACAGTTTATATCGCTCGTATTCCAAACCTCTTTGAGCTTTCTCTGCACGGGGAATTGCACACTTGTGCAATCAAAGCTAGGACAGATGCTACCCCACCGGTTATAAATGTGTCTGCATTGCACTGCCACCAGTCTCATGAAACTTCAGTGCTGGAGGCCCATTACACGTGCTGTCGGAAAAAGGTCGGCTGGCTGATGAAGCAGCAAACTGTACTGTTAACCCTTTTTGTCTTCACTGCTTCAATTTTTTCATAAATTGAGCAGAAGGATCGACCATTAAATTTAGCGAAATCTAGAGGCTGGAATTAGTGTCTCTAGGCCAGTTGTTCTCAAGCATGGATGTTGTCGGGGGCTCTTGGGGACCTGCCGAAGTGATGGGGGACCCCATGCCAGCGAGTGAAGTGGAAGGGGGGGGGGGGGGGGGGGGGGGTTATAAAATAAGACAACTAATTGCAGTGTGAAAAGGGCATCCTTTATTTACTGTTACAAACAGGAGAAGTGAGAAGCATCAAGTAAAAGGGTAGATGTATGGATAGATGGTAATGGCTGATCCTGTTATGACAGGCAGCGACCGGTCTGTGCTATTTAGCCAGGGTCAACAAAGAAGCAATTTTTATTCAAGAAAATGGGGGGGAGGGTTGAAGGTTAAGAGTTGAGGCAAGGGCTTTGCAGACCTCGGCATGTCCGTGGAACCCCATTTGAGAACTACTGCTCTAGGCAATAGAATTAGTTGTGCTCCAAAGTTCTAAAACTTTCCAATTAGTGGAAATTTTGAATATGAGGGGCTCGCAAACATGAAGAATCGGCCGTGTATAGTTTTTTTTTAACAACCTTTTGTGATGCTATTGACTTAGGAGCTAGCCCTAAAATGCATTCAGCGTTGAAATAGGATAATAACATAAAGAGTGAATTGACGTCTGGGAGACATTTGACTTTGGAAGTTTCAAAGCGTAAAAATGTGCAGTGTTCGCCCCAAAAATTCTGAACACGCGAACTGTGTCTTATCTTGTGGGAGTGCTACAGCCAAATTGGCTGCTCTGCAACATAGCATGCGAGGGAGCAGTTCAAGCAGGGAAGGTTGCCCGCTCAAGGCCATATTTGCCATATTGTCTGATCTTGTTGGACTGGCAGTCTACCCTTGTCACCACATAGGTATATACAGTTGGCAACAGGTGAAGAGCTTAGGGTAAGCTCCTTCTACCCCTTTCCACTTCAGGAGAGCAATTGCTGGAAAGGAGGGCGCCCCCCCTCTAGTATTCGCTGTGCCAAAATAGAAAGAAGTGAGAGGAGCTCCCCCCGAACCCATAACCTGTCGCCGACTAAAGGTGATAGCCAAAATGCTTGGTTATTGCATGCGTCGTTAGTTCTGTGGTGATCTTTCAGCTAAATGTTTTGGTATCTGTGCAGCTATGGAAAGAAATATTGAGTTCCTATTGGATGTCTAATAACAGGCAGTTTCGGTAGACTCCTGCACACCATTGACTTAGGGGAGACGATAGGCATAGACCACTCGTTCAGCCTTGACTGAGTGACCCCCCCCACCCCCCCCCCCCCCCCCCACCCCCCGCTTGTGCACAATAAGAGCTGCTGCTTTCATTGAGCAATATGTCACGGAGCCACCGCTTTGGCAGCTGCCAGGATAGTGCTCCAATTAGGTAAGATGCACCCTGTGGGTTCTTGACAAGTTTGGTGACCAATGTACTTATCGTTCATGGAAGCATTGAAAAGGTGTCATACTTGGGCCTGTCAATCCTTGCTCATCTGTAATGATTAGCTTTTGGGACTTGATGATGTTGGGTGGAGCAGGGAGTTGCAAGTGCTCGATTTGTGGACCAATTCGAGGAATGCAGTCCAAATGGCCTTGGCTGGGTAATTTCTTGACACACTCGATCACTTCTTTGAGAGTAGCAGTCTCTTTGCTATGGCAACATATGAAGCTCTGTTCAGTTACGTGACCACATCTATGTTATGGCTTTTTAGCAATTAATTACTGCTAATATAATGCACTCTTTAAATACTTGTTATATGACTTTCTTTAGAAAAGTGAAGTGTAATGCATCTAACGAGGCAAATTATTTCGTTGCTGCTTTCCATGTTCAGAGTTCTTGAAGGCATCTCTATGTGGCTGTTTTAAGTGACCGAATCCAAAATGATTCCAGCAATTATTCCGTTCACTTTGAGTTTGAGTGCAAATGCAACAGATACAAATATAAATGGGTGGGTCTACCTACGTGACACATCCCGGCTTCATTTTCTGAAACGACCTGCTTTCTGTTTTAAAGCTGTTCATTCCAAAGAAACACGTGTCCACTGTAAGCTTTCCCTAGTTGACTAACCGTTTCATTCGCAGTGGCAACACTGCCACACTTGGTGCCCATCCCACCACCAACGCGTTCACCTTGCTGCATGCTTTGCAACGCAGTACCCTCACTTCCTGAAGGGAGCCGGCGGGAGCAACAAGTTGCACGTGACGCTGCAGCGCAGGAAGCGGTACAAGAACCGTGCAATGCTGGGCTACAAGACCATAGCCACAGGCGTCATCAACATGTCGGAGGTGAGGACCGTGTCGTGGTAGCCAAACCTCTTGTGCTGACACGTCCTGCTAAGGGAAAGGAGCAAGCCGGCGGCGGTGCCACAGTTGCCTATTGTTTGTAAAGAGTCTAAGTTGTAGAGAGGGTCCAGCTCACGCAATGGGGAGCGTGTGCAGTTTAATGGCAGACGCCTCTGTCGGAGATTGGTTGCAAGTGCTCACGCGCTGCGTCATTGCGTGGCTAGGCGGAAAGCGGGCAGAAAGACGGAGGCTCTTGCGGACGAGCAATGCAGTTGTCACCTCTAGCTCGTTTTGCAGACGCGGCCCATAAATTACTAGACCCCAATCGAGCAGGTGGAAATTCTGTGCAATACAGGCTCTCTAATTGTTTGCTGCCACCTAGCGGTTGTCGCTGCCTACTCATCAAGAAGCAACTGTGACCTAGTGTGCCCGTCGTTATTACGACGGGATTTAAGGTTCTTACAAATTCTGCGCGTTCTCTCCGTAGCGCAGGACTTGAGTGAACGTAATCCGAGTGCAGTGGCTAAAAAGGACCCATTGATGAAAATCATCTGTTTGCCGCTAAGGTTGCCTTGGTCGGGGCTTGAGTTATGTCTGCTCTTTTCCTATGGTGCATGCATGCACGGACGGACGGGCAAATTTTTAGAAGCAGTTCTGCCGTGGAGCATTCCCCACTTGAACAATGTTGATTCCGAGAGCTGGTTTATGGATTTGTGTTTAACCATGATTGACAGTGCTGAGGCTCGTTGCGTTCCACTACGATGCGTTGCGTAGAGTTCAAATGAGGTGGCGCCACTGTACACATGGTGCCTTGATGCCTCTATTGCCAAACTATACTCCGTTTCACGATAACTTGGCGAACTGTCAAGGCTAGGGCCCCACAACCCAATCAGAGCTTCGGAGCGACGCATGTGACCCAATGTCACGGGAGCATTGGTGTCATCATGCCGAATTCGAGGCGCGAGGCCTGGAGGAATCGGCTATCGTCTGCTAGCCAAGAGTCGTCTGCTCCGAAACAAACTTCGGATGAACATCCACCACAGCAACGTATCTGTCTGATAGAATAGCAAGCACTTCGGGAAAAGTTCATGAGACAACCATACGCTCAATTTAGCCGCAAATTTGTGACGGTGCTTATGCCAGGGCGTAATGTGATGTTTTGAGCGGAAACGGCCGATTACACGGCTGCGAGCGCCGGCAATTGCCAAAGGGCACGGCGCTGCAAGGTGAAAATATCGAGCGGATACGGATGTGGCATCACTTTTTTTAGTTAAAATATATTTAAAACTCATAAATTTGTGCTTATTTATTCTTAATTCTTCATATCTTCTCGTTATAGATGGAATCGCACGAGTTCAATTGCCGTTAAGAAAAAAAGAAGCCTAGTACTACTTTTTCTTACAGAGGGCTTGGTTGCTGTGGCGGTAACGAGGCCCTGGTGGCCTCGGCTATGGAGCGTTATCACGCGCCTCGCTCCGGCGCCCTTATTGGGTCGCGAAGCCGGCTGTCCTAAGTGATTGTGATGCAGTCGGTCGCAGTGACACACAAAAAGGCGAACCAGCCCTGAGTGCGTCTCGCATGCCCAGGTGCTCCAGCGCCCCGTGGGGCGCGAGTTGGAGCTGCTGGGGGAGGAGAAGGAGCGCCCGGAGCCCGTGGCCCGCATCCAGGTGGAAGCCCTGAGCACCCACCCGGTCCAGGAGGAGCCCTGCGACGCCAGGCACAAGGCGCAGGGTCAGGGCCCAGGTGGGGACGTCTGGAAACAACTCGAGGCCGGCTTATACGGCACCGCTAGCTTATGCTGCATTAAGGCTGAACCGCATGTAAGCGATTTAGTGAGTGACGAGACAAGCAATGGGGGGGGGACGACAGCGACGAGAGTCAACGACGAGCGACGAGGATTGCTCACTGCTGCTTTTCGTGACGCTCGGTTTTTGGATTTCTAGAAAATGTCTCTCATTGCCTTGGTCGCTTGCTCCCGTCGCTTTCATGCAGCTTGCTTCGTAGTGCGACGGACCGAGCGACAGCAAAGTGGATCGCCGTCGCTTGTCTCGTCGCTCGCCAAATCGCTTACATGCGGCTTATACTTTATGCTACGAAAACCTCCGTCTGCTTATGCCCCAAGTCACGGGACATCTGTGGTTCAAAAACAAACCGTGGCAATCAGTTCAAAAAATAGTCTTGCATGCGACATTCGAGGTACAGACGTTCCAGTGACTTATGGCGTAACGCAAGAAAAACTAAACAAATGCTCCTTTGTGTGTGAGCCTTTAGACTGTGGGATATTTGCTACCAACACAGGTACCGATAGAGTACCAAAAGGTTGTCTCAACAGCGGCGGCGATCTCAAAGGAGCCGTTCAACCTAGTAGCGCAGTCCCCACATCTCCGCGGCAATATAGACGACGTTTAGGGCTACATTACCGCGGGTCAGTTCGATTAATTATACCTCCGTCGGTGCCAATGATCGTCTACCTTGTCTCACTCTCTCGAATATAGCGGAAGAGAAGACACACGTACCAAAGTAAGGACAGAGTCCAAGAGCATTTATTAGAACACTCCTAAAATGAACTACAATGTCCCCATCCAAAATGCCCCCCGCGCCGGCAAGGTAAGAAAAGGTCCTCACCTGGCCAGACGCGGGTTTCCGGAGAGCCAAAACCGGGAAAGCGTCGGAGAAGTCGCCGACACACGTCCGATCTCTTTCGCGGTCACCCGGACGAGTCCCTTTCCCGAAAGCGGGAAAACAAGAGGCGAAACCTCCTCGCCTGTCAGCAGTGATACGCATCCGAGCGGGGGAATGGAAATCGGTTCCCCCGGGAGAGAGTGAGAGGAGAGCCCCCCAAGCCAGGCGGCCCTCCACCTCGCGAACAGGTCGGAGCTCACGGTGAAGGCAGCCGAGCTTTCCGACCCGCAGCCATTATCGCAGCCATCGGGGAAGGGAGACCAGAAGAATCCCCACAAGACGGAGGAGAAACATGGGAGTTTATTCGTTTCAGTTATCCTTATTCCTCTTTTTAAAACTTTTATTTAGAGGATATGACACCCTATATGTGGAACAAAAGCTAAAATTAGCTTGCAGGAAAAAAAAAAAAAAAAAGTTAAGGAAAAGCATAAAGAAAAAAAAAAGGCTTGAGGTACACTTAAGCATTTCTTATGAATTGTGAATGCGAAAGCATGTAAGCCACTCATCCGCTCCCTTATTTCGTCTGCTGCATACTTTTCGTCACCGGTTAGCGCACGCACTCTCCTGGGCACGCTGACCTTGGACGCTCTGTGTTAACAGCGCACTGACGGACACGCAGTGCAATGGGGTGAGTGGTCATTGAAACTGATGTACAGCGGCCAATGGGAGCCCCGTCGACGCGCATCAGCCAATGGGACTGAAGCCGAAATCTATCAGTTTTACACCACTTCTTTGAGGTCAGGGAATTTAGGTGCTTTTGGCTAGTTTTTTGCTTGGTTTAATAGCTGGGAGCTGGCTTCACTTGGAGAAAGGACTTAAGGTGCCGTTTGGCGTGGCCCGCTTTATGAGACAGTTAATGCTTTTGCATTAAAATATATAGGCATTCAGCAATACACAGGGAACGAAATTGGTCTGCACAAAGTTGCTTGATACATGTGAAAGCAGTGTGATCAAAAGAGATGAGGTATTTGGACTTGCACAATTTCTAACTGAGCGGAATTATGAACACTCAAAATAAATAAAAAAAACTACTCTGCTAAGCCGCGAGATGTTGAAGACCTTGATTGAAGTTCGTGGCAGTAAAAAGTTTTAAGAGGCATGTAGTTCCATTCACTATTAGTGTGAGGAAAGAGGCTATATTTATGCGAGCAAAGATGCAAGTTACAGAAAATTTATGTCTAATCTGCAATTGTTCTTGATGCTAAGGGAGAAGAACACTGCACGAATAAGCCTGTTCACATACTCAGTGCAGCCTCGAGATAGCGCAAGGACAATGCTGCAACAGGACTAGCGTCAGTTTTTTCTCGGCTTTCAGTTAGTGCTGCATTGGATGTGTAAATAGGAGAAGACAAGTTCACATGCAGCGAAGTGCTGTTACTATGTCAATATTGTCGGCAGAACAGCAGGATTGAGCTCTAGGGCGAGACGTATTGTGGCTCGTTACACGGAGCCCCTTGTGTACATGCGTGGCCTTCTGGAACAATTGGCGTACAAGGTACGGCACGTACAACATTCGGACCTCAAATAAGTAACAGGGTTCTCGAATTCACCAGAACGCGACACTTTCAGAAATAACAAAAAGGTGCATCCGCTCCCAGGCATCGAACCTCGGTCCTTTGCATGGGAGCCAAGCACGATCGCCACTCGGCCACGGGCGTGCTTGCAACGTCGATCAACGCACAATGTCTGGTTCATGCCATTGCGTAGGTTGTGTTTATAGCGACTTATAGGCAGTACGCCGTTACGACAGTCATGCCAGAACCACTGGGACATCTGTATGCCCTACACAACACGAGAAGCTATGGTAGGCGCACCTGAATCATTCAACCTTTATGAGTCGGTTGCCTCTTTCACTCGGTCGTTGCTGCTGTTTTCATTGCTGTGGTCACAACCGACAAATCTTCTCTTCCTTTTGAAACTTCGGTAGTCATCGCGCCGAGCGCCAACTATGTGCAATGGCGGAAGCCACGAGAGACGGGCAGAAGTCCCAAAAAGACCTGTTCCAGCCAGTTCGGCGTTTTCCCGCTAGGTGCCGTTCGTTTTGCTGGAGTTGCAAATAGTGCTAAGTTAATGCAGTGTCTATGTGTTGAGTTAGCGTTGTCCTGCATGTTTAATCGGGCCTTTAGACTTGACTGGTTCGGCAGTGCTTGCGGGTGTGTGGCGTCGGTGCTTTTCGCATTGTACTTGGACATGGCATTGAAGAGCATCAAACTTTACCGTTTAATTGTAATCCCCAAACGACCACTTTTTACCAGTGTCGTGCCATGTACACTGCGCGGCACCATTAAAGCTAACACGACGCCTGTGCTTTGTCTTGCCTTTTACTCGGATGGAAAATTTACAAGCGCCAAACTTTACTACAGAGGTTACTCCCCTGAATGAGGGCATTCTGCAATTTTAATAGATTTTGTGGCAACCTTTTGGTTTCAACAGAAAAGAAGAAAAAGCAGCGGCCGCCTGTTCATGTGCAGTATCTCACTCTCTGCCTGTTCTTTGAAGTCCTTGAGTGTGTTTGTAGCAAGTGGCTGAATGCGCAATGGCACACTGTGCTTGAAAAAAAATTATGTCTATACTTTGCATAAAGTCAATTGAAGCAGAATGTATCACGCATTTGTGTTCATTTGTTTTAAGGTGCCTAAATCTGTTTGGCTCCTGGGGTTTGCCTATTGAGGGTTGGTGCCACTAAGAGTCACATCATGGTGTCAATATGGACCATGTGACCACGGGATGTCACTGCGTCACAATGTAATGTCACTGCATCACACTTTAGTGTCACACAATTTAATGCCATATACTCAGCGGCACATGATGTCGTTGTCATGTGACACCACATTATCACTGTCACATTGTGGGGCCACATGACACCAATGCCACCATCACGTCGTGGTGTGACGTGACCTAAATTCAAAGCAAAGTTTTCTTGCTTTACTTAGCGAGAAACTTCCTTCTAAGTTTAGGACTTTGCCAAAGTATGTTTTTATAAGAATTCTTTGCAAAGCTCTGGGCTTGGGGACTAGCACTAAAATGCATTCTGCTTTAAAACTGTTGTGCAGACGCTGAACGCTCTGGCGACAACACAGATGATGACGAGGACTCCTCGTCTAACGATGATGCGAGCGACAGCGCGCCGGAGGAGGCTGGCCACACCGACGCCCTCATGCGCCGGCGACGATCCTCTCAGATGCGCAAGGTTTGTTCATTCATATATTAATTTCCAACCAATAAGCTTTCAAGAAATATGTGGCGATGTCAGAAAGGCTGTTAATTTCACGGAAATGTTATAAGTGCATTGGCATTCCTTCTTCCTTTGAAGAAGGAAGAAGGAATGCCAATCTGAAGCAAGGCGCTTTTCGGCATAACCATTACTAATGTCCACAGAAGTCGCCGACCAATTATTCGGACTTCGCAGGGATTGAAAAAACATCCGAATAATAGAGCAATCCGAAAAACCAGCAGATAGAAAAACTTGCCTTTATTACTTCCAAGTGGGCTTAAAAAAGCCGTAAATAGCGCCTTGCTTCAGATTATGCCTGCGTGCCTTGTTTCAGGTTACGCCTCCGTTTGCGTTCGGCCACTTTCTGTTAGCTTGAGAATCGCTGCCTTCTTTTCTAGCGTTATGGTCGAGTACTTTCTGTGCTTCTTAACGAAACATTGCGGCGGCAGAAGAACAGATGGGGCCATGACGTCCAGGCCAGTGTTGTCCGAACAAGATAGAGGCGCAATTCCACGAGCACAAAATGGTGACTGGCAATACGAAAGTGGGGCTGAAGCGTGAAGGGATGGAAGGAAACAAAGCAAAATGATAATAATGATGATGATGACATGCAGCTAAATGGAAAAAAAAAAAGGGGCTAGCATAGCGTTACCTAGCGGTAGGACTCGGGAGTACTCAAGTAGCGCTGCCAAACTAAGGTAATCCATTTGCAGCCAACATAGAATCCAAAATGGCCGCCTCTCGGTGGTGTTTCCCGCTGATCGCTCGCGACTGTTTTGTCCAAATAATCAAACCTTCGGACTTCTAGCTGTCCGAAACATCGGTCGTGAATATGCACTATTTCTATGGGGTAAGTCACGGTTCCTCCTTTAGGTCCGAAATATCGAACAAGTCCAAATTATCGGAGTTCAAAGAAACGGTCGGCGACTGTAATCCCCGTTGACATTGAATGAATTTTTATTACACTCACGAGAATTGCTTTTCGTCTGCTATCGGTGCATGACCGGGATGTTCCTGTTTGCGGTACTTTAAAAAGCCCTCATGTTCTGCTGCCATAGAGTTTTCCCCAGACATTCTTGAAATCTGGACATCTGACAATTTCCAGGATGTTGAGGGTGGAGCACCCGCAACAATTTAAAGGACACATGCAAAGGAAAAAAAACATTTTTTTTAGACAGCTTAGATGGAAAAAGGATGTCATAAAACGATTTTACAACGAAGAAAAAAAATTTTTAAAGCTATATTTACGGCGCTATACGAATTTGTAGTTGGCGCTCGCGGGAGCCGCCGCTGGTCACGTGGTAGGCCCGCGCGCCGCCGCGCTGCGTCGCCGCCGCACGCTGAGCGTTGTGCGAACGCCGCTTCAACGCGTTTCTCCACGCTGCCGTCGCCGCCGCCGCACAAGTTCGTCTGCTTCGGGGCGCCGCCGCCGTCGTCTGGCCGGCGCACAGGTCTATCACGTCTGCTTGCGCTTTTTCAGGAGTTTCCTTTGGGCTCTTAAAGTTACTTATTCATCTTAGTTTTTTGTTATACTTGAAACGAAGATGAATAAGTTACTTTTAGAGGCCATAGGAAGCTTCCGAAAGAACGCAAGCACCACGTGATAAATAAAGACCAGTCACGTGATAAACACGGACCACTTTTCCGCGGTGCCCGCGGGCGCCAACTACAAATTCGTTTTGCGCCGTAAATATAGCTCTAAAAATTTTTTTTCTTCCTTGTAAAATCGTTTTATGGCGTCCTTTTTCCATCTAAGCCGTTTAAAAAAAATGTTTTTTTCCTTTGCATGTGTCCTTTAAGGCGTCGTGCCTTTACCAAATCGGTGTCGTTTTGTCCATCGGGGGCAAAATATAAAGGTGGGTTGGACATAATAGGGGGGTGGGCAGCAAGCCAGACTGGTGGACGGCAAAACCACTGCCGCCAACTGTGGGGAGAACCCTGAGCTGGCACCAGGAACGAGCAACGCGTTGTCAGCGTTGCGTTCATAAATTTACTCTTCCTGCATTGGTGCCTTGAATGGCCCAACAATGCTAGAGCTCATCTTTCAAGCTTTGTCACTCACTTCTAGACAGACCGTTTTTACGGGCTACCCACAGCGTGACAGTTGAGTCCATTTCTGTTGCTGGAGTGAGTAAATCTTGGAAGTTCTAACTGGGAAAAACTTTGACATGGTTTGTTTTACCGCGGGGAATACGGGAACGTCATTTTGGTAGACAGTCTGTTTTTGGCTCTTCCACGAAATCGAGGCTGGCATGCACAAAAGAAACTGCAAGGCCCGAGATTGCGTCATCGGGGCAGACCAGGAACGGCCAAACAACTGACGAGAAACTATTTTCCTGAATGTTGCTGGTCGATTGATTGTATGTGCTTAATTTGGGTGTTTTCTGCCCACATATATGTAGGGTTAAAGTAAAAGATAATTGTATTGTCCGAGGAAATATCGCAAGATTAGTACGGTTGCTGGAACGTGTCTCCGGCTGGTGTGTTTAGCATCTTATTTCTCCCATGCATTGCGAGGGGCCCTAGAGCGGCAACAAATGATGTCACAGGAGCTTAGTTCCAGTTTTACTTCAATAATAGCCGTTAGTCAAGTCCGAGTAGTGGATTCTTAGTTTGAAACAAATTCAAAGCAAATAGCAGTTCTTGCCGAATACTTCCTAATCGAATATTGAATAGCTTCTCCAAGCCTTTCACTACCATGCACAATGCTTAAAAGTAAATTTAACTGAATTCGTGAAGGTTGTTCCCAACATTCCACTTGTCTACTTTTAAGCTCAATTAATTTTAGTACAGCTACATCTATGACCTGTGACCAACAAAATTATCTCAACTATCCTAATCAAGGGGATTTATAAGTCTGCTCGCTATATGCAAATATTCTTTCTCCAGCCTTAAATTTTACAAAAGAAACAAAACAAGAACGAATGATGAACGATGTCAAAACATGGCTGCCTAACGCATACTCTTCTATAATCGTGGTGGGTTAGCCCCGTTGAATAGACTTCTCATTGAGCACCTGTGCACTGCAGAAAAGCAATACCTGCGGAGCCTGCACGCTGTGCGGGTATTGCTTCCCCGCAGTGCTCAGGTACTATGTGAGAAGCCCAGTCATTGGGGCTGACTCGCTGCAATCAATACTTCGAAAAGTATGAATATCGCAGTTCATTTCAAAGCGAATATTGAATAGCATATGATAAGGGCGAAACTACTATTGGAAAATTCGAAGATTTACACCACACTCATAGGTGTAAGTTGTTTGACTGCACCAGCTATGTAATATTTCCCCTCCTTAACATGACAAGTGCGGTTACCAAAGGACAGAAGTGTTATTCTTGTTTAAAATTTAAAGAAACCAGGAGGACATTTTCCTCCTGTGGCTAACCAGTGTCCACAATGATCTCTTCACATTGCTAAAGTGCACAGCATGTATCCCTTTAATGGACCATTTCTCGAGCATTCGGTCGTTGCAAGGCATTCGGGGATCAGAATGGTTCGTGAAGGGGTTGTACTCAGCCCTCGATTTTACTCCAGGAAGTTTCTATTTGTTGAGTTGTAGCTGACTCATGGGCTTGCAATTCTCCTTGCAGAGGAACATCAAGCAGAAGTTCATCAACCTGTTGAAGAAGTTCAGGGTCCCAGATGCCGAGGTGAGACAGATACCAGGAGTATGCTTTTGTAAAATGAACTGTGCAAAAACAAACTGGGGCCATCTAAACTTGTGCTACGAAAATCGAAGAGAGGCATGGCTTTTTGGCCGAACTTAGTCTGTGTTGTCTCACTTTAGAGAAGTCTTTCAGAAGTTGTACTAAGATATTGAGGTGAGCTAGTTGGATATGCATGATATAAAAATTAAATAGCGCAAAGGTTAGACAAAGGACTAAACATGTAGACAGGACAATCGCTATTTAGCGCTTGTCCTGTCTACATGTTCTGTCCTTTGTGCTTTGTCTAACCTTTGCGCTATTTAATTTTTATATCTTTCAGAAGTCTGAGAAAAAAAGAGGACTTATTGATACCTGATTTACATGGTACGATCTTGCTTACGATTTCGTAATTGCAACGTCACTCGTGCAGCAAAAGAGAAATGTGATAGAAGCTGCAGTACCCGACGCTGCTGCTGCAAATTTGCGAGCAGAATCGCAACACGTAAGCTAGGCTTGAGGTTCGTTTATTGTTTATTTTATTCCCTACATCGCTTCTCGAGGTGACATAGATATTTAAATAAATAAATTAATAGAGAGAGCAGATTCGTTTTACTTAGGAAGACGAAAAAGAAATCTCTTCTGGGACTTCTGTTTCGAGACAGCACTTGTGAGAGCGGGTACGGTTGTGTGCACGATTCATATCCGTGCATAGGTTTTTTTTTTTGTTTTTTTTTGTTATTTATTTATTGATTATACCCTAGGAGCCAAAGTGTTACAGGGGAGATGGGCACTTGGGACCATGAACACAATTAAAGATTGTTACATTGGCTCAGAACATTATTACTAATTAGCTAGTGCAGCCTTAAACTTATCAGTATCTCTAATTGTTGCTATAGAAGGGTTCTACAGTCAAACCCATTTATAACGAACAGCAGGAAACGCAACCCTCAGTTCGATATAGCAAGTAGTTTGATATAGCAAAAAACATCTACAACAAACTTCCACGATGAGGTCGTTGTGAGGCGAGAGCTTCTCTTTCCTTCTCATATCTCCACTTCCGCCTCGTAACAACGTGCTAAAATGTTTTTTTCATTTTTTTCTATCTGTGCAGAGTGTATTTTTTAGCTTCTGAATCGCTTGTCTTTGCTTAATTTTGTTCGCAACTTGAGCTTTTGGAATTTTCTTTTTTTTTTACTTGTTTTTTTGGGGGAAGAACAGGCTAGAAGACAAACGTTTGCGGGTTTTCGGAAGCCTTCCAAGGAGAAAAAGTTTGATATAGCCAGTATGTTGTTCGTCATAAAACATACTTTTTACATGCATTTTTATTTACATTTTCCGTGAGTTCGATATTGACAATAATTCGCTGTACGTCGGTTCATTCTAAACGGGTTTCACTGTAATCGTAAGAGGTTTTCGGGATGAAAGAACTGTAAAAAGGGGTAGTGTTACGTGCAAGTGTGCTGGCTCTGCAGCTATTGTTAAGGCGTGACGATACGTACATGGGATCATTGATTGGTAGAACTTTTAGACTGGAACTATCTTAATAAATTTTATGAAATAGACACGGGCGAGAGACCATACACTGTGCAGAAAGAAGGGATAATAAGACATTAGATTTCATCGACGTGGCAGTTTACATACGATGGAAAAAAGAGGATATGAAACGTGCTGATCGGTTTTGTCTTGCCGTACATTGCTGCGTATAAATCGACCTCTTTAGAAATTGGTATCTCAAATTAGGGTAGCTCAAAAAGAGGATCTAAAAAAAAATTATTAATTTTTCTTTTTTATATATTTTTTTTGGTTAGATTTTTGGTGGTTGACTTGTATTCGGAGTTGACCTATACGCGGCAATATACGATACGTCTTTCATCGCAAGCTTGCTAGTCTCATTTCTTCTGGTCGGTGTTTTTCTGCAGGCGTTTGATGCGGAGCACTACCCGGAGGGCTTGGAACAGGAGCTGATGCACAAGAACTCCAGGGACCTGGAGGACCTGCTCCTGGACGAGCTGGACGACCTGTCGGACAGCGGACCTGAGGGAGACAACATGAGCCTGTCCTCCACCCCAAAGCCCAGCCTCAGGTCCGTTCGCCCGTTCGGCGGCTGTCAGCCGAATTGTGCCGCTTGGGACACGTCTCCCACCGGCATGTTTCGCGTCCTATGCAGTCGCTGACCAATTTTTCGGACACCGATAATTCGGACTCGTACGATATTTTGTACCTAAAGGAGGAACCATGACCTACCCAATCGAAATACTGCCTATTCACGACCAATGTTTTGGACAGCTTGAAGTCTGAAAGTTAGATTTTTCGGAGAAAATGGTCGCGAGCGATCAGCAGGAAACACCACCGAGAAGCGGCCATTTTGGATTCTATGTTGGCTGCACGTGGATTGGCTTGGTTTGGCAGCGCTGCCTTAATACTGCTAAGTCCTACGCTAGGTGACACTGTATGGCTTTTTTTCTCTAGCTGCGTGTGATTATCATCATCATTGTTACCATTTTGCTTTGTTCTTTTGGGTTGCAGCCGTAGACTTGCGCCTCTCATCTCAACTCGGTGGATCGTGTTTTCAGACTACGCTGGCTTGGACGTCATTACCCCCCCTGTTCTTCCGCCGCTGCGATGTGTCGCTAAGAAGCGCAGAAAGCATTCGACCATAACGCTCGAAAAGAAGGCAGTGATTCTCGAGCTAATAGAAAGTGGCCGAACGGAAACGGAGGTGTAACCTGAAACAAGGCATGCAAGCGTATACGGAATCAAGACACTATTTACAGCTCTTTCAAGCTCGCTTAGACGTAATAAGGGCTAGTGTTTTATTCTGCTGATTTTTTGGACTGCTCTATTACTTGGATGTTTTTTCGGTCCCTGCAAAGTCAAAAAAATTTGGTTGGTGACTGTACTGCCCGTGCTTCAAAAGTGGTCCCGATGTGGGACTACTTTAGAATATGATGTCACAAAAGCCGGAGTGTCATGCTTTTGGATGTCTTTTTAGGACGTGGTAAGCACACTTGTCTGAGACAAGTTCCAAGCGCCATAGTCGCGCGAAATCTCTTTCAAGCGGCCAGGCCGAAATGCTGAGCCATCGCCGTGCTCTGGGCGGTGGAGAACGTTCCCTTGGATGGCAGGTGCTCAAAGTCTATCATTGCGTCCGGGTTGCCAATTTGTGGCGCGTTCGATGTCGAGGACAGAAGTGGTGCAACCGACTCCGAGCTTCGGCAAAAGTGTTCCGTTTAATCCGGGTGCCTTCGGGCTCGGGCTGACGAGTGGTGCCGTCGTCTTAGTAGCGATGCCGATCGTTTTGACCACCACAGTAGTCTCTGCGTGGGCGTGACTTCCGCGCATAGCTCTCGGCGGGTGGGTTTTATTTGCAATCACGCTCTGCTGGAGATCTTTGAAATGGGGAGTGCATACGTGGGTGCTCCCATTCGGTGTTCGGGTACGATATCTCACTTACGCATTACCCTCTGTTGCAGGCCTTTCTTTTCCTCGTCAACTTTGGTGCCGCTGGAAGCAGAAAAGGTGAGGTTTTGCGCGGACACTCTAGAATTTTCTGGCGGAACCTCATCGTCACCAAGCGAATTGTTTTTCTTGAACTGCATTTGTATATTTTTTTCAGCCTTTTTTTGTTTAGCAATAGGCTTAAAAAATTAACCCCCTTATGTAATGCCCTACTGGAGCCTTGAGGTATAGTAAATTAAATAAAATGAGAATGTAACGATGCAGCTTCGAGTATAAAGATTAGTTCATTATTTCCAATATTCGTTGTAAAAGTAGGCCCAAAAATTGGTGATACCATATTTATTCGAATATAAGGCGAGGTTTTTTTTAAAAATCCGTTGTCTCAAAGTCATACCCCGCCTTATATTCGAAGCTCAGTATACCAATATGACGATTTTTTTTTCTTTTTCTTGGGTCCTTCAACTGCCCCCTCGCCTTATAACCGTGACCGCCTTATATTTGAATAAATATGGTAATGAATTTGTAATCATGTTGGTACAGAAGCTACTGAAATGTGTGCAACGTTAAGGTATTAAAAATCACTATTGCGCCTCAAGCCCTGTTGTGAACGTGCATCTAGCCCTTGCAGCATAAAGAACAGAAAACAAAAAAACCTGAGGGATGCTTAAGCTTCGCCTTTAAGAGTGGAACACGTTTTTGGGCCCCGTTCGCAAAGCCTTCTCATATAAACCCGCACTTATTCCCAAGCCATGCAAGCGTATGTGCATTGTCTACTCCGCAGCGTCGCATGTCACGCAACATCACATGGTGACACATGGCTGTAATGCCATGACCCTATCGACCCGTCCAATTTAGTGGAAAATTTTCCACCAAATTTGCTGGGTAAATTTTCTGCTAAATTTGCCTGGGAAACTTTTTGCTAAACTTGGCGAAAAGTTTTCTCTATTTTTGGCTGGAAAATTTTCCTGTTAAAATTGTAGGAAGATTTCCCTTTAAATTTAGCAGGTCGATAGGGTCACGTCGTCACAGCCACGTGTGTCGTCACACGCGTGACGTCGTGCATCGGTACGCGCGTTGCATCATGGGATTTTTAATCCCACCAATGCGGACGTTGGATTTTTCGCGACACGAGCTTCTGAACGTTGTCGCGTTAAAATAATGCTAAAACTAATCATTTGTTTAACTTGTTTTAGCCACTGGCCGCGAGCTATAGGTTGCTGGTATCAATGTTCTCTAAATATCTGGTCACTTGAGCTTGGTCCACCCCACTGTGAACAACAGCAAAGTTGTGTAATGAGAACATAATATTTTTTTAATCCAGTTTGTTACTTGTTGCTTGACTCCCGTTTCAGACAGGTTTTTGACCAGTCGAGCGATCTTGACAGGAGATTGACTTGTGCTGCATTACTTGCAGTCCCTGCGGCACAGCGACGAGAGCCTTCAGCGGGCGGAATCGGACAGTGCCCAGGTGAGTCCATTTGGCTTTTCACCGTAGCCAAGAAAAAATTGTATAATGGAGTGTTTTTACAGCAGAGCTGTTAAGGGCTAGATTCCCCAGGATTCTGTCCGTATATGTTGACACAAACCTACCTGGACGGCTACCGCCACCTATAAGCGACGGCGGCAAGCACACAACCAGCATGGTTGCTGCCGTCGCTCGTAGATGGCGGCAACCTTTCCAACTATCATAGAAGAATGGATAGTTGGGCGCGTTGGTGGGAATTCGGGAAACAGCGTGAAAAATGGACGACGACGAAGAAGAAGCACACAGTGTATTGAGTACAGCTCCGCTGGTCTTCCTCCTTCTCGAGAGTGGACAGGCTGAACGATTTTTCTCTACTCCTTTTTGCACACAGGGAGAGCCGACGTCCATATTTTAAGTGCACCACAACCATTCCTTGGCAAGCTCTATCACGCTTGCTGCGAGATTGGGAGTAGGCCTGAGTGACTCCGCAATACGACTCCGTGATATGTCTCCCGTGACCCCTCCGTCTCTCTCTAGCTGCGTGAAAATTCCCGTAATGGTAGGGAAGCTGCACCAATTTGCCCAATTGTGCTAATTGATTTCGTACCTTTGTACTGGACCAAATTTCTAACTTCCCAGGCGAAAATTTTCAACTGGGACCAATTGGTCCCAGTTGCAACTGGTCCCAGTTGGAGTTGTCCAACTGATCCCAGTTGGAGTTGGTCCCAGCTGGAGTTGGTCCCAGTTACAACTGGTCCCAGTTGGAGTTGGTCCCAGTTACCGCTGGTACCAACTCCAGCAACAATGAAACACGGCACAAAATAGAAGTTTGACAAGACTTTATTGTCAAAAACTTGGAGAATGAAACTAAACAATAGGTTTGGTGACGTACACGCTCCGGGTTTAGCCACTTGCTTGCGACGGTTGAATCGCTTTTTCAGAGGTGGTATTCGTGAGATGAAGGAAGATCGGCCGCTGGCGTCTGTTAGTGAAGACGTCCTCAGCTTCTCTCCCCATCACGTAAAGAAAGGTGCTTACCCGTGATCCCGCGTTGCGCAGGTGAAGTCCTGATAGGATGCAGTAGCGCTCCCACCTTGCAATCTCTGTCACAACAGTCGAACATTTTCGAGGTAGACCTCCCACCATTTTCGCCATTGTGCTCTCCGCGGCGTTTTCTTCCGTCCGGTCTTTCCTGGGTGTCCTCCGATCGCTGAACTGCATTTTTCCATCCTCGAAGTTCACCGCCGCCACCATGGTGTGTGTACAGTTAGGTCCAAAGAAGTGCAGTTGTAGTTTTGGCATTTTCATAACGATGCCAACTTAGGCGATGGCGACCCTTCTCTACCGCGTCCATCCGACTCCGGATGGATGGATGAATACGGCTGAGCCCTTTGGATCGGGCGGTAGCTTACGCCACCTAGCCATTTTGTTTTACATTTAAGCTTAGAATATTTAAATGTGAAATCTATATTCACTCCGCAGTGCAAAGAAAATGAGGCTATGAAACCCCCTTGCCATCAGTAAATAAGAAAATACCTAGTTTTCTCTCGATTTCTGCCACCATTCACTTAATCTTTGCTTGGTAATCTCCGGTGTCAGCATAGGCAGCGCCATCTGTCGACAGCACGTACCACTAATCCGCACCCGCGTGCCACGGCGGCCGGCTAGCTCTGATTGGCCAAAAGAAAAAAAAAAAATATTGTAGGTGTTTAAATAAATGTTTTAATATAGTTTAATGATGCACTAAATGTTCATTAGGTGAACACATTTTGCCACTAATTATATTTTCCAATTAAAAAATATTTAGTTAATTAAAATTTTTATATTATTTTTATAAATATACCGTAATATCCCGAGTTATCGCCCACCCCCCCTACCGCCTGAAATTCGTTAAAAAAGTGGGGTGGGCCATGTCTCGGTGGGTGAGCACAAACACTTGAAAAAATGCGGAAAAAACCGCCTATTTTTCTCTGCGTATCTAGCGCTGATGCACAAGAGATACATCAAACTCAAAACTCGATTTAGTTTCATTGTTTTATAGAAAAAAATGCTCAATAAAGAATATTTTACTATAGCGAAGTCCGTTGCTTGCATACGCGCTAGAAACACCGCCGATCTGCATATAGCGCGAACGTTTGTTCCGTGAAAGAATGTCACCATTATGTTCTCCTAGTTAGTAAAAAAAAAGAAAGAAAGAAAAGTCTACAAGAAAATAGAAAAACCGACCAGGCGCAACGAGCGAGCGAGCGAGCGGACCAAAGAAGCGACCAAGAGCAATGCTGGGAAAGCGGGAAAGCCGGCGGTCGCGTTGGCAAATACTTTGGCGTCGGGCCAAGTCGGGCGCCTTGTCAATTGCAAGCTCTTGCGCAACTTGTTTGGTGCGTACATACGTGCGTCCGTGCACGGCGGGCTATCAATGCACGGTTGGGACGCTCTGCAAACGTCTGTGTAGGACGTTTTAGCAAAGCTTTATTTACGCTTTGGCTTTGCCTGAAATATTGCACAACCGCGGTCGCGACGGGCGGGAAGCAGGAGCGGGTTCGCGGTGACGTTACTTCGGCGGAGAAAGACTTTGACCTAACACTCCGCGGTTACGTTAACAAACTCTTCTTTTGTTATCTCCATCGTTTTCTTTTCGCACGAATACACGACCACTTTGGGGTCGCTCACGGAGGAAATGCGTAAACAAAAAGAAGTGTCTTTCCCTCCTTCGTTTTACTTTGTCACGGACGTCCTCCAACTGTAAGGTCCGCGGCCGCGTCATTCGGGTAGGATGAGTGTTCGCGGATCGCAGAGTCCGCCCTGGGGTATTTGAAGGGGTGGGCGATGACTCGGTGTTTTTTCGGAAATCGATATTGGCCTCAAAAATGGGGTGGGCGATGGCTCGGGGATGGGCGATGACTCGGGATATTACGGTATAAACATACCCAGTATTTAATAATTTCCCTATTTGTATAAATCTAAAAATGTAAGTGTTTTTAGTTTTCTTCATTAGGAAAGGTCAATACACTCCCAACTTGTCAAAATTGTTGCCCCATGTGAAGCTGGGATCGGGAAAGGCATTTGAAGTCCGACTGGGAATCGCTCCAACCAGTTACTTCCCTAACTGGTCCCAGTTCACTCCATTCCCAACTGGGATTCAAACCAGTTGACTCCCAACGGGGAATGGTTCAAACCAGTTGACTCCCAATTGGGAATGGTTCAAACCAGTTGACCCCTCAGCTGGTCCCAGTTGGACTCCTATTGGTCCCAGTTGATTCCCAGTTGGTACCAGTTAGACCCTGTTGAAACCAGTTGAGGTGCCAACTGGTCCCAGTTAGAAATTTTCGCCTGGGTTGGGATGCATTAAAAAACTAAAAAACGTGAATTTAAGCAGGAGGAAAAAGGACACACCTACGACACAGACAAGCGCAGTTTTGCATCTGTTTTATAGAAAACATAATTTGGGAGAACTTCGCAGTGTTTAACGTTATGCAAAAGCTCTAATCGAAAAATCTGCTAACACCCGTCAAGTTCGGCGGATTTCGTGGACTTGGTACGTCCCGAACTTGGGTGGCCATTGTAGTAGTACAGTATAGACCTTTTCTGTGTACTCTCGTCCCCAGCCACCTAATAGGCATATCCGGTATGGGCGACGAAAAAATAATCCAACGTTTGAACCTGCAAATTGTAAAATAATAAAAGGGAGGCAAAAAGAGAAAGTGTGACGGTTACGCTTATATCCTAAATGCCTTCTATTGGCGTGGCAAAGGCAAAACAATGTTTTTGCCCATACTGGAAGTGACGTCAATTCAAGATGGCGGCGCACTTGCAGAAAAGGTCTATAGACCACTTACAACGTAACCGCTTATAGTGCAGGACCGGGTATAACGCGGTTTTTTTAAACCACCGGTTCGCCTCCCATAGAACTCCATGTAATTACATACCGCTTAAAACGCAGGTGCGCGAAGGGAAATACCGGTTATAGTGCGGTTTCTGGCACAGCCCGCCGACCGCGCCGACGACCGGAGCAGCGAGCACGCTTCCCTGTGCGACATAGATAATGGCGCTGACGGCGCGAGCCGCAAGCGTTGCGCAAGCGGCACTCGCGGGGCAAGGAGGTTGCTCGAAGAAGCGGGAGAAGCGAAGAGAGAGGCTTCAGTTGCCCTAGCGACGGAGGAACGCACGCATGTGTCGTTCACGTGCGTGCGTCCCTCCGCCGCGTTGGCAACCAACAACTCCAACAACCGCAATGACAGATCAATCGCAGGTCAAGGAGAAGTGTTCACGCGCGTTGCATGAGCTCTCCTCCCCCACCACCATCTTTCGCAACGCTTAGAAGAAGAAGAAGAGCGCCCAGTGCGTACACACTATTGGCTCTCTCCTTTCCCCCCCAACGTCTATTACAACGCTTCTCCTCCTCCTCTGGTTGCGGGCCGGCTGCTTCTATCCGCAAACATGGCGTCGGTTGTGGTCGACGTCGTGATCGTTGTCGTAGACGGCGTTCATCTCATCGTTCCGCGTAAAAGCGCTGTCCTTGACTGTGAATTTTCGTTGTGTGCCGCTATGATAACCCAGCACATACTAGAAGGGAAGATCCACCTACTCGTGCGGCGATGTCGTGGCGGCGCTTTCAAGACGGCAGAAACGCCCGTGTCGTCGTGTTTGTTTACTTTGACTACAGTGGTGATTTCTAAGCATTTGTGTCCTCGAACATCGCCCGGATTTCTTATTTGGCGCATTTCATGCGTGTGCTCAAGTTCAAGGTATTACTGGCGCGTACCGTATGAAGGATGCGAATTTTCACGCGTTTTCATCTCCGGAGAAAAGTGATTAGGGGATTAGGGTTACAATCCTGAACGCTCGCAACGTCCGTCCGCAATCCGCGACGCCACTAAAAGGCTGCGCCAGGCAAAAGCCGCTCATTTCTTTCAAAATGTGTGACACACATGAGAGAGAAATGTACTAGTCTGGTGAAAATAAAGACTTTCCTCAAACTAAGCTTTATTTTTCATCTAACATAAAATAAAATCTTTTACAGAGGTAAGTTTTCTCATGGCATGTATTTTGGCCTGAAAAATTGATGTTTCGGTTATAACGCGGTACCGCTTATAGTGCAGATTTTCGCGACTCCCGCGACATACGTTATATGCGGTCTACACTGTAACTCCGCTGCATCAAGGCCCTTTTGCGAGGGGTCCTTCACTCCCATTGGCTGACGTAAGTGATCGCGTTGCCATAGCGACAACCAATGACATTCTTCTTGGAAGTCACGGTGTGAATCTAGGTACACAAATGATTGCTGCGAAATTTACCAACCAAGAGGGGTCTTGCGTACTACAGTGATTTTTTTCTGGTATGACCGAAATGCAACTGCATTTTTTGTTTTATTGAAGTGGCACCCGAGCCTAGAAATCATCTTGGAAGAAAAAATATGTGGAGTTGCCTCAATTGCCAGCAGCTGCAACATAATTGGCAGCGTTGCTAACTAGCCGAAAAAATCCGATAGTATCTGGTGTGGGTGTAGGTCACCTTTGTGCTCATGAAGTGGTGCAGTCGACTTCCGTTAGTTCGACCTTGACGGGACAGGCAAAATTGGGTCGAATGATCCAAAAGTCAAATTAATAGATGCGTGCGAAATTCTGAATATCCAGCACTTTAGATCAGGTAGGCTAACATTTTTACAATAAGCCACCGCACACCGCCCCATGGCGGTGGCAGCGGTTGTGTATGTCCTTTGCGTGTTCAACGCGGGGGCTGTAGCAGTGACCGGCGGCACGCGCCGCCAGTGCCGGCACCGTTGCAACAGTGCTGCAGAGCAGCGCTCCACAGCCCGGGGCACCGGAAGCATATCTGATGTGTGGGGGCGACGTCTGGGGGCTCATGTCGCATCGTGTAGTTCACCTCTTTCTCTCTCACATATGTATATCAACGACCACTGATGGTGGGAGGGGAGAAGGGGGGAGGAAAGGGGGAGGGGAGGAACGGCTTTGAGTGGGGGACCATGCCCCCACCTGTATGGGACCTGTGGGGGCGACTGCCTCCACTGCACCCCCGCTACAGTTCCGGAGCCCCTGTCCATAGTGGTGTTGCAACGGTCGCTGGTCCACAGCAATGTTGCAATGATTGCCTTGGTTGGTGCGCCAGTGCCACCAGCAACCGCTGCAACACCACTGCTTGTTCTCCACAGCAGTGTTGCAGTGGTTGTTTTGTGTTGAGACCTTGCCTTGTCCATTGTCTCAAAATGTGCTCTCTTTTTTCTCCCTTTTTGCTTTTCGGCACGTGCTTCAAAATTTGAATATGTTTTTCTTTTCGCCAATGGGTGCGGCTGATCGCTCTTGTAACTTGCCCACCATGTAAACTCAAAAAAAAAAAAAAAAAAAGGCTGTTTTTTTGCGTCATGCAGGGCCAGTCGTGCTTGTAGTGTAGAGCGCAAGACACACTTCAACAATCTAGAAGTTGTCCTTTCTGATAGATATTAAGACAGAGTTCTACAATCAATATTGGGGGGGCCGGAGTAAGTTCAATGCTTGCATATTTGTGACAAGAAATGGAAGGTTAAAATGCGCACTAAGCTGCGGAGACAAGCCACTGCATAAAACAGTGCTTACTCACAACTGATGGTTTGTTGAAAGAACTGATAAAATGGAAGCCATTTAGAAGTAATTATAATCATTGGTAGAGCAAAATCCTCTATTAAAGCAGTTTTTTTTTTTTTAAACCCACGGGTGTTTGTTTGAGGCAGGTTAGGTTTGTTTATGTCTAGAGTAGGGTGCCTCAATGTTGTTCTGAATATCTGAATCTGAATATCGTGTTCGTAATTCCCCGGAGATAGAACAAAGCGCGAGAAAACATGAAAACTTTCGACCAGTTGGTGTGTCCTGAGAGGATCTTTCGGCTGCCGAGCTCGAGGGCTGCGTGTGCAATTGCAATCCTGCCAGGTATATTCTCCGCACTGGTACCGGTCGTGGTGTCTTTTTCTGCCCTTTTTCAAAGTGCGCGTGCATTGCTTTGACAGAAGCTGAAGTTGCGCAAGAGCAGAGTTTCCAAAAACTTCTTTCGTGACGTCACGCTCCGGGAAGGAGGGGCTTCGGCGGTACTTCGAAAATGATTTTCTGCAGCCTCCGTGCATTAAATAAAAAGATATTGAATTTCAACATTCGAAATCCTGGAGGTCAAATGAAGACGATTTAAGTGTGTTTCCTCAAATAGAAAAAAAAAAACGCTTCAGCTTCCCTTTAAGGTGATGTAATTTTTTGTTGTGGCCGATGCTGATGGCACGGGCTCACGAGGAAAATGCAAAGAAATTGATGCCGCCGACCTAAGTCAGTGCTGAAAGCTTGTGCCGGCAAACAATCCTTTATGCACTCCGGAGCAAATCATTGCAACAAAAATGGTTTGGTGTGTTCAATCTTATCACCTTGTTAGTTGATAACATTCGAAAGATGTGACCTGCCAATTTCACTCAGTCAGTTACTATTCGCCAACTGCGACACCCTATAGATGGCGGGGTGGTAGTTCCAAGGCGGTGGAAGAGACTGGGACAGATTCTCCAGGATCTCTTTTGCACCTGCTTGCCGACGCTGGTCGGCGTGCTAAACATAGTTTATTTTCCTACAAAGGCAAAGTGGTCGGGGCAGGGGCGCATTACGGGTGACAGATGTTGATGGGCATTGAGAAAGCGAGCATATTGATATTTAAAAGTTAAGAAAACCTCGACTTGCAAAGCTTCTTGGAGGGGGAGCGTGCTTTGAGCACTGGCCACGTCGCTGTCTGTGGCAAAATATTTTTGAGGGTGATGAAGATATTGTGGTGTTTGCGCTTTGCCTGGCCATCGGTGGTCTAAGAAGTGAGCTGCGCGCGGTGACCGTCAAGCTCCGGAAGAGCAGCCTTCACGGTACAGTCTAAGCTTGTTATAACAGACCTGGATTTTGACCAAGATTTCGGTCTGTTGTAAGAGCAATATGTTGTATACAGATATGAAGTTGAGTCAATGTTATATGGAGGAAAACCAACCGAACTTCACAAATTGGTATGTCATATCCACGTATCTGTTGTAACCAAGTCTGTTGTAATGAGCGTAGACTGTATTGGTGTCTTCATGTCACATGCTCGCAACTTGCTGCTCACCATCGTGGTTTTACTGCATTGCAACAGATGATCAATCTGCACTGTGGTTATTGATAAAAAGTTTTAGAACAGCATGACTGCAGGCTGCTGTACGGTGTAGCATTGCAACCGGAAGCTCGTGCAGCACATTTGAAGCGTAATTTTCATTGTGCATGCCATGTTCACGTCAACCTGTGGCAGCACTATAATAAAACTGCCTTTTAGCGTCATTGGCGTGTTAAGAGGTTTTATTTATTGCTCTATCAAAAATAAATATTTTAATACACCGTTGATTTGTGTACCGCGTTATTTGCAACGTTGCGACCCGCCTCGCCAAAACTGCCCGTTCTAAGCTCTTGTCATGAACGGCTGGCTAACGCAGGCACGCTTAAAAGGCTTCGAGCATTTCTTTATTTGACTTTGTAATTACCTGGAAGCAAGTAGTAACCTAAACGTATTCTGTCTTTTGAAATGTGCTTGGAGCCAATGGTCATGTTCCTTGTAATGGCCTTAAAACGCGGACCCGTTCCCGACGTCTACTGCTTGACATATCGTTGCGCGACCTGTTTTCTCCCATTTAGGGCAAAGAAGAGACTTTTCATAGACTGTACGCTAGAGCTCTAGACTATTAGCGGGAGGGTTTGCCGTCACGTCGAGCCCAGATTGAGCTGGTGACCTCAAGGCCAGAAATCCGCAGCGTATACGATATACGAAAAGTCCCCAATGAAATTAGAGATCCCGGTCTCTTCGTGCAATGATGTTGTGAGGCAGTACGGAACAATTTTTTTTTAATGCGCTCACTGTTTTTCCTTAAGACTGCTTCATGCACAAACATGCCGTCCAGAACCATGCGGTAATACCATCACCAAGGCACCAAGGCCGACAGTCCCTGCCACTGCCTCTGTGCCGCCGCCGCCTTCCCCGCTCCTCTGGCTCTTCGTACGTCTGTGAGAGGGCGAGCGGCGGGCTGGAGTTGCGAATAGGGGGCAGACAGATGAGAGACTCTCACTAATACACCATAGAGGCTTTCCTCCAAACGTCCCGGCATGCTGTAGCTACCCAGAGGGCCAAAATCAAGTGTTTGGCATCCGTCTTTTCAGGACACAGAGCCCGAAGAAGGAGCGAGTCCGCCCCACAGCGCGGAAGAGCGCGTCCACAAGGTCGTCGGCACCGCCCCGGCAGTGCCTACTCCCAGGGGGGCGCCGAGGGACTCGGACAGCAGCGTGAGTGTTGGCCGACGTTTGTTTGACGCGCCAGAGAAACGCTCAACTTGGCACGGGCTTGGCAGTCCTAGGGGCCTAACTTGGGCCTAATACGGTTTTGCCCTAAGGTGCTAGTTAGTGCCAGTGTATGTTTCTTTGGCATTTCTCGAGCTTTTCTCTGGCTCTCCACATAATTGCCAAAGTGCCAGACGTGAGCCAGAGGTGCCACGTACGAACTGAAGAGCCAGCGGGGAAGCCTAAATCTGGCACTTGCTTGACATTTGAGGTCCAAAGTTGCCAGAAGAAAACCGAACAGTCATAAGTGAATCCTAGCTATTTCATTTGTTGATCGATTTAGGCCCAGAGACGCCAGGTGACAGCCAAACAACCTGCAGTGAACCCTAACTTTGGCACTTGTTTGTCGAATTGAAGCCAAGACACCCAGACTCTGGCCAAAGGACAAGTTTAGCTCTACCCTGGCTTCTTCAGACCTTCTTAAAGTCCTAAATTCCCAGACAGAAACAAAATTTTGGCCTGAAGAACCTAAATCTCAGAATACAAAAATTCTCTAAAAAATGTTTTGAGACATTTATTTTTTTATTTTTAGCAAGGGCAATATGAATTCAACCCACTTCGAATAAGTCTCCAAAAATCGCTTTTGCAACCTTTGACACTGTCACCAGCCACGTCACGAGACGTCGCAGATGCCACATTGTGACCTACTTGGTGATGTTCCGCGATATTATCTGTGTCACCACGGCACGTGATGTTTGGTCACGTCGTGCGATGCATTGTGGCACTGATCACGTGAGCATTGTCTGTTTTATGTATCGTACGTCTGGTCCGCTCACAAAAGCTTGTAAATTCAGGCTCGTGTATAGACACCGAGCACAGCTAGGAACGTGCTGCACATTTCTTGTCTTCCAATTAATTGGTTGAGTAAACCCAAACGTCGCGCCGTTTTGTTTCTGTTATGCGAGAGTTTCTTTTTTTCATGCAAAATACGTATGTGAATACAATTTAACTTATTTTGTTTCGCCGAAATACAATTGAGGTGGGTCGGAGGGTCTTATGGCATGTCTCTGATTGTCTTCGGCATACCTTTACACGTTGCTGCACTTTCATAAATACCTCAAAACCCCGTACGGATGCCCTTTTCTGAGAGATCGCCGATCCCCTTTTTTCTGGCTATACATCCGTAACGTAACAATTCCGAAACGTCGACCACCCCCCAATTCCCGACGGAGCAACCACGCGATTTGCGGAATCGGTACGTGCGATTAGCGAGCTCGGAGCAGGTTTCCGCATATTGATCACACCACACAACCCGAGTTTGCCGAGTTTGCGAGCTGCTTGCGAAATGTTGGTTACCGTGGCGAGCAAGTTTGTAGCGGGTTCCTGTATGTTCATCGTACCGTGAAACACGAATCTGCTGCGGTGTTTATCGGTAATTTTGACATGAAACATTCTTTGGCTAGGTGTTCGACATTTCGAGAAGCCCAGATAAATGCGTGGCCGCGAGGCTCGGCACAGATTGGTCGGCGGGGGGAGGGAAGGAATGAGGTGCTTGACACCGATTGGCTTATGGGGAGGTCACGTGACCAGAGGGGTAGGCGAGGAGGAGCTCGACCACCTGCGTGCACCGAGGGAGAGGAGCTTGCGAGTACGGAAGGCTCTAAAAAATCGCCAGGTTTATCAGCCGAATTAGCGGTAGTATCGCTTCATTCCAGGAACAACCATCGAGTGTACAGACGGTACGCATTAAACTATCTGACAAAGAGCGCCGCGAACGTAGGCATCTGGCGTCCGGAATTGGGGAGTATTGCCGAACGTTTGTGATGCTAAAATATTTCCCGTATGCAACGCAACTGCCTATCAATTCGCCATAAATGTTCGATAAACTTTTGCCGTCTCATTGTTGAGGAGTGCCCACCCAATATTTTTGGCCTTTCGTCGCTTCGAAACGGACGAGCATTCGTGCAGAATGTTACGTTACGGGTTTACGACCGGCGACCACAGTGGTGCGCACGCGTGCCTTGCCCTTGCAGCCCTGGGTCCTGGACCAGTTGGGGCAGCTGTTTGCGGGCGACGAGGCGGTGCCCGACCGCCTGCTGCTGGTGGAGGCTCCCTGGCTGGCGACGGCACTGCAGAGGGCGGCCCTGCCGGGCGTCCTGTCGCTGGCGCACGGCGCAGATCTGAAGGCGGCCTTGGCCGCGCTCGTGTCCAGGATACAGAAGTTGTGAGTGCCCTCGCGACGTTTCCTTGCAGTCGTCCACGGGGCGAGAGCGGTGGTGGAGGGGCTCCGGTCGTCCCGCCTCTGGCACAAGCTTCATATTTTCGACGGCACTTGGGCGTCTTGCGCGCCCGGACCGTGCGCTCGCGGTCATAGTGGGGCGAAAGGCACGGAGCGTGCGTTGGGCGTTCGAAAGATGCCCTCCACTTCTCATTCTGCGAGTGACCGTACCTTTTCTAGAGCCACCGAGTATGGCAGGGTTAGCTGTGCGAGTAGCAACATTACACGTAAAGATCTTGTTTAGCCCGTTTATAACAAAGCCCATGGGATTCAGAAATAACTTGGCTATACAGTAAAACTTCGTTATAACAAAATGGGATATAACAAACTAATGGATATAACGAAGCAATCATAATTCCCCTTGCTTGCTAATAGGGAAGAAATGGACATTGGCTATAACAAACTAATGGTTATAACGAAATAATTATGATCGCTCCTTCAACTTTGTTATAACGAGGTTTTACTGTATCTCCACTTTTTTACTATATCTAGGCTCTACAAAAAATGAAAAAAGATTGGATGGGCAGATTTGTTTATTAACAGTGCAGAAACTGGCTCGAGGATTGTGGCCTTGAGGCAATCAGACTGAGAACCAAAGTTCCGGTCGAGTGTGGAACTCGCAAAGTATGTATGAAACGTGTCTACCACTGGGACGGCTGCTATGGAGGTCACCACCTGCGGAACGCACCCACCGTCGTTACAATTGGAGTTTGAGGAGCCATCATCCAGGTTTTTTTTGAGACACTCTCGGCGAGTTGTCCAAAGCACCGATATCGTTGTCTGCAGAACCATGGTCCGTGTGATCTGGTCCAGGCGGGGAGGCACGAGGTCGACCTCATTGGCAGACTGCCAAAGCTGCTCGAGGGCCTGCTGCTGCACCATCGGTTGCTGCTTTGTCTGGTAGGCCCCTCATCGGAGCCACTGGTCCGCAAGAAGACTTCTTTCTGGAAGCGGAGAACAGTGGGCAGCTCGACATTTCTCCAGGCTCTGCTTGCAAAGAAGATCACCTTCACCAGCAGGACCTTCGGTTTGGCGGACTCGTCGGTGGTGGGGACGTCGATGAGAAGGTGCTCTATTACTCGGCACCGTTTGCGACGACCCCTCGATTCATAGGCCATAGCTTGGCAGGGGTGTTGGGACAGGAACAACACCTTGATGGCTTCGAGGCATCCGTTCGTGTGGTTTGCAATTGTCCGGCAACAACAGCACCTTGCGTTTCTTTTCTATACCGTATCTTTGTCAAAATCGTTGAGACGTTTGCCGAAGAGGTCTCGTGTCATCCTTGTTGTCTGTGTATGTCACGGGCATGGACGATGAAGCTTTGTGGTTTTCCGCCTTGCCGATGGCCAGGGGGCTTATCCAAGCCATCCGCGTTGGGACGGAACGGCACTGTGACCCGGTTCTTGCCGTTCTTCCCTTTCACATGCTTATTTGTCCTGGCTGGGTGAGCCTTTGCTGGCGGGTGTTTAAAAAACAATCCGGTCTCGTCAGCATTGTAGATGTTCCGGTCCATGCACGTTCCAAAGGTGGTCCAGGTTCTTGTCCATCCATCGTTGGAGCGCTTGAGTGTCGACAGACTCAACTTTCCCAAGAATGCTCTTGCAGGTGGTTCGAAGTCCTTTTGGCCGAGAGTGATCGTCCACGAACCATGTGTAGAGTGCAGCCTCTACGTTGCCGGTAGTTGCCTTCCGGATCCTTTCCTTGTTCTCGCTACCAACGTCGTTGTCAAGAACAGCATCAATTTCGCTTTCATTCTTGATAATCGTCGAGAGCGTGGACCGAACTACCTTGTACTCCCGCGCAACGTCTGTTTTCTTGACGTTTTGACGGATTTCGTCCAAAATGGTACGCTTGACTCTCGGCAGCAGCACTTTCTTCTTTCCGGTCGATGACCCAAGGCTTGCAAGATTTGACATCACCGAAAAATTGGGGATCGGGGGAAGTGAGGCGGTGGTCCAAAGTGATTCTCTCAAAATGTACTAATGCAAGTCTGTTGCTCAAAAGTTGTCAGTGGGAAATCAGGGTCGCAAAAAATCGAAACGGCAAAACGGGAGAAAGCAGAATGACGTCAGTGTTGAGTGAAAACCTGGGGAAGACGACACGAAAATGAAAAGAAAAGCATGATGTGATCACGCGATCGCCAGGTGGCACAGCCGGCGTGAATGTATGTCTTCAGAAACATGAGCGAACTGACTCTAGAGTTGGCCTGCAGTTCCGCAAAAGCGTAGTTAAAGGACACACGCAAAGAAAAAAAGCTTTTTTATTAAACAGGCTAGATGGAAAAAGAATATTATAAAACGAATTTACAACGAAGAAAAAAAAAATTAGAGCTATATTTACGGCGCAAAACAAATTTGTAGTTGACACCCGCGGGAGCCGCCGCTGGTCACGTGGTAGGCCCGCGCGCCGCCGCGTTGTGTCATTGCCGTGCTATGTCACCGCCGCCGCAAAGTGACGCCGCCGTTGCACACTGAGCGTTGTGCGACACCGCTTCAACGCGTTTTTCCACGCCGCCGTCGCCGCCGCTGTGCAAGTTCGTCTGCTTCGGCGCGTTGCCGCCGTCATCTGACCAGCACACAGGTCTATTACGTTTGCTTGCGCTTTTTCAAGAGTTTCCTTTGGGTTCTAAAAGTTACTTATTAATTTTAGTTTTTTGTTATACTTCAGACAAAGATGACTAAGTTACTTTTAGACGCCATACGAAGCTTCCGAAAGAGCGCAAGCACCGCGGGATAAATAAGGGCCAGTCACGTGATAAATAAGGACCACTTTTCCGCAGCGCCCGCGGGCGCCAACTACAAATTTGTATAGCGCAGTCAATATAGCTCTAAAAATTTTTTTCTTCATTGTAAAATTGTTTTATGACATCCTTTTTCCACCTAAGCTGTTTAAAAAAATGTTTTTTTCCTTTGCATGTGTCCTTTAAGAGTTGAGTGTGCCTTGCAAGCGTGGCTAGCGTTGCTTGCCTCCGCTTACTCCAGCAAACAAACAAGGCAGGGCAGAAAAAAAAAACTCCGCTTCACATAAACTTAAGCATGCACATTTTTCCAAAGTTCCTTCTTGGGGACATAAGTGCTTTTTTTCCCTTTTTTTAACAACGAGGAAGAAATGTTGCAAACTGAAGCACTACAATTCAAACAAGTCCCTTGCAAGCATCTTTATGCGAACAAAATGTATTAGCAGACGCAACCACAGTATCTTTCGTAATATGTTTATTTTAATGTTACGTCCGTAACAAGTTAAGATTCTTTCGGTTTTCTTTCATTCGCTTAGTACTGATTTTGCAACTACTATGCATGTTCCCTCAAAGACGGAACAACAGAAACGAACCTCTACAACTAGGGGTATGCGAATACCGAATAGTAGTTACCAAATCGAATACCGAATCGAATTAAGAAAAAAAAGCTGAATATCAAATCGAATATTGAATAGTGATTTTATTTGTAGGAATTTTTTAGAGTGTGCTGTGAGTGAGATTATTATACGTGCAGAGTATGCGCCTGGTGCAGAATATACATCTTGTATGGAGCAAAAGCTCAAATGTATAGAAGCTGTGGTGAAAGAGAAAAGAAAAGCTCCTGCTGATGGATGTTGGGCTCTAAAGATCCAATTTTATGGCACAAACATAATCTATCTACCCTAAGCGTCATGGAAAACTCAGTTACAGCCATGCATGCTTTTTTTTTTTTTCTTGTTAAAAGCACGACCTAACACCGCGACATGTCATTTTTTATATTTATATATTTAGAAATTTTGCAATATTTGGTCTCAATTTTAAGGGAGAAAAAGGGCACCCGTAATTTTATCTTATATATATATCAGGGTGTCGAACCGGAACCGAACCGAACCGAAAACAGGAACCGAACCGGTATTTTTTCCGGAACGGAACCCGAACCGTTATATTGTTATCGCGATGAACCCGAACCGGAACTGAACCGGAAACAAAAATAATGGTTACCGGCTCATGTCAAAACGGTTCGGCCACGCGCTGTTGACAATGAATGTGCTATCAATGCCATTTGTTTTTTAAGTGCCGTCAACTGACACACACCTCGCTTACATATTTTTCTTCTCCACTCAGTCTTAGGAATATAAACGCTGCATCCATGAATCTTGACAAACGCTGCATCCATGAATCTTGACATAGGAACCAGTATTGCGCTGGTCGTGGCTTGCACGGAAGAAAAAGAATTGGAAGGCTGTGCAAAAAAAAAAAAAATCGCGTCACGGGATTTTATTTTCCTACAATCTCGTAAATCCTAAATGCTGCTGTGTGCTCATTTCATAACACATTTCTAGAACGCGCGAGTTCTTGAAGCTTGCTTCCATCGGAATGAGAAAAGAAAAGGCTGTGGAGTTTGATAATAATGCATCCGGTTTCGTATAGGCACTTAGAAGCTAACATATTTGTGAGACAGCGAACTCTTCTATTTTAATATTTATCCTATTACGTCCTTCTGGCGTTGCGTTCGGTGAAGTGTTTTTCATATTCCGTATCTTGTTTAATGAAAACTTCTTCAAGGGTCTAATTTGAGTTACCGAAGGCTAGTTCAAATAGAGAAAGCTGTATTTTCTCCCCACTGTTCCTTCAATTGCTTACACGCCGAGGTGGCGGGATAGTTAGCGAGTTCTACTTGTGAGTTTGTAAGGAGGTCTCGGATTTTACAGCTACTGCGTCGGACCCAATTAGATGAAGTCCGAATGCGTAAACGTCGGTGAGGTAACCTTTGAGTGCACATAAAGAAACCATTCCTGGTAGAAATCCCTGAGCCTTACACTACGATGTATCCCGTTTCGTATGTGCTGATTTCAGATGTTTTATTTGTAATTTATTTTGATGTTGCAATTTGTCATTTATAATTTCCGAACCGGTTCGCGAACCGGTTCAGCGCCCCGAACTGGTTCGCGGATCGAGTTAATCAAACCGGAACTGAACCGGAACAAAATTAATTTACCTGAACCTGAACCGAACCCGTATTTTTTTCGGTTCGACACACTGATATATATATAAACAGATGGCTGTTAAACCTGAGTAAAGAGGCTTAAACAATATAATCTGCATAGATAATCTGAAGTAAGAAAAAAAGAAACATGTGGTTAGGTGGCGCGAGTCACCATCCAACTGCCGCCATGCATCCATTCCTCCGTCTTAGAGAGCCTAGATTTAAAAGAGGGCGCAAGCGAACCTGAGACCTCGGAGACTGCTCCCGCGCAGATTGGTCGTAAGTGCGCTTGTATTGCGTTGTCGTGTGGAATGAAGATGAGTGCGAGCAAACGGAAGAGCGACAATGCCTTCCCGATCGACGCTTTCGTCTTTTCGTCACCTTCTCAGAGTTAGTAATTCAAATGCGGCTACCGAATGGTTGAAAACTCTCTCAAATCTAGGCACACCATTTTTCCGTTCCGTTCCGTTCGGAATTTGCGGTTCTAAAAGAAAGATGACGACAATGCGGCTGGTTTCATCGGTGTGGTTAACATAGTTTTCTTTTTGTGATCTTGCAGTCGCCAATTTCTGTGAGTGTGGCAAGTGTGTTCTATATCGGCGCTTCAGTTTGAAACGAGGGGCTTTACTCGTGAAAAGAATTAGGCATGGCGCGGAATTCCGGCCTCCCAACAATTCCTCTCTGGAAGCGGTGCAAACGGGATGTTTCGATTGTGATTCAAGGTTAGATTGTGTCCCGATCATGAGTAAATCTATGTGCTATAAAGTTTCTGGCATTGGTTTCTTTTTTCTAACCTGTGCATTAGATTTTTGTGGAATGGTAGGACCAAGAGGTGTTTCTCGCATGGTGTGTCTAACATCATGGTGCTAACATCGGGAGAAAAAACGGCTTTTTTGTCAGCTCCGCGCCGACCGCGCGTCTTTGGCCGAATATATAGAATATTCGAGTGCCCGAATACTAGGAATTCGATTTCCGAATCGAATTATTCGGGAACTTGCTATTTGATTTGAATTTGTATATTCGAGTATTCGCTCACCCTTATCTAAAACAAGACTGCCCCCGGCCGAAACGGGGCGTCCTGTCACCCTAAAGTATCCCGACTCCTTGCTGTCAAACTATTGAAGCTGCAGCTTTACGAGTGTTGAATGACACTCCCCTTGCCTGTTGAAACTGAGGTCGTTGCGTGACACCCCTTTGTCTGTTAAAGTGTTGGTGTTGCACGATAACCCCTTCATCTGTTGAAGCGACAACTGCACGAGTGTTCGCAACACCCTCTTCGTCTGCCGAAGCTGCAAAGGTTGTATGGCACTCCCGTTCGTTTATTTATTTACCGTATTTACTCGCATATAAATCGCATCAAAATTTATATTTGCGTAGAGGGGGCCAATGTTCTAAGAATCATTTGAGTAATTATACAAAACCGTCGTCTGCCGAAGCTGTGAGTGTTGCACAATACCCACATTGTCCGTTGATAGTGTGAGTGTTGCGCGACAACCCCGTTGTCCGTGGAGGCCAGGGGTGCTGCGTGACACCCGCCCTTGTATTCCAGCTGCAACTGCAACTCTCGGGCCCCTCTAACGGTGCGAGTGGGGCTGCTGGGCTCGGACCCATTCCTGCACTCTGTGGTGCGTCTCTACGTGGAGCACTTTTCGACCAAGCCCCCCGAGTGGCAGGCCTACCTGCGCTTCTTTTTCGTCCCCACAGGTGGGTGCGACCACGGCCAGGCGGTAACTAATGCACCCGTGCGGCTAATCTTTTATGATCGGGCGGCAGCTTGCTCCACCTATGGTGTGTGGTTTCACAAAACATGTTTTCTAAGGATGTGTGAATGGTGATTTTTGAGTTCTAAGCGAATACGGAGCGAATAGTTTTTTTGTACTAGATAATTGAACTGAATCAAATAATTTTGAAGCGACGCGAAATAGTTTGTGGTTGTCAGTACAGTCATGGTAAAAAACCCTCCAGACCAGGGAGAAAAAAGAGAAAAAGAAATGTTCAGCCTTTCTACTCTCGTGAAGAAGGAAGACCAGCGAAGCTGTACTCGATACACTGTGTGCTTCTTCGTCGTCGTCTGTTTTTCGCGCTGTTTCCTACGATGAATTCTCGCCAACGCGCCCAACTATACGTTCTTCTATATAGCTGGAAGGGTTGCCACCATCTACGAGCGGTGGCGGAACCCATACTGGTTGTGTGCTTGCCGCCATCGCTTATTGGGGAGGAGGAGCAACTGTGATGCTTCAGGCGGTTAACTTTAGAACTACACGGATGGGGACAACAAATACAATGACTCAGCGCTCGGCCGACATAACTGTACGTGGCGTCAGCGTTTGACTGGAGTTTGTGTTCTCCGGTGAGGGGGAGGAGAGGCTCTTTTGTAATCACTCCGGCCTGCATGAACAATGCAGCATGCACGGTGCCCAGCTCAGCGCAAAAGCCAAAGTGAGTCAAGCTCGCCTTTTCTGACGACTGCTTTCCGGGTAGATTCGGCACTTAACGTCACTTCGTCAGTTGTTAGTATTTTTTACATTGCACTGTGCCCCGCACTCTATTGTAGAGGATGGCATGGACATGCCCATAAGGCCTGGTAGCATGTGCACAGGCCTTGTGTTGAGTAAACACCGAGGTGTGGGGACAACAAACAGGTCAGAGTGCCCCCTATAGTTTGGTCTCCTGCCCAATAGATGATAGTAGCTGTCCAATTAGGTTTGTGTCGACATACACGCACACGATCCTGGGAAGCCTAGCCCATAACAGCTCCGCTGTAAAAAAGGACAGACACAACAGGGTTTGAAGGGTAATTGTTCACCAGGTTGCCATATGGATGGCTACACATACAAAGCAGATATTTGATAATTTCTTTACTTAGGCCTACTGATCATAGCAGGTATATCGCGCATGAAACGTTTGCGAAATGTATGACATAAGTTTATTTATCTCTCAGAAATGTTGTTTATCATGGACTGTTTAGAGACAGCACATTGTCAACTCAAAACAAAATTAAGTTTGTTCACCAGGCCAAGAACTCGTCTCATGCGGGCTGTTAAGCAGGGGACATATGAGCGGTGAAAACGGGCATCGCACAAGAGTTTTCGTAACTGTGCAGACGCTGTGTTGTGTACCTATGCCATGCCGCCACGTCACAGCGTCCGTGCAAGTTGCTATGGAAATTTCCTCATGTTGCCCGTCCTCGTAGCTCATGCGTGCTCTGGTTTAGCCCCGTTGAGTGCGCCTCTCATCAAGCACCGGTGCACTGCAGAAAAGCAACATCTGCGGAAGCAAGCTCTGCGGGTGTTGCCTTTCTGCAGTGCATTAATGCTCGGAAAGAAGCGCACTTGACGGGGCCACGAGAACAAGAAGTATGGATAGTGGAACAACCAAAGTTTTGAAATTTATTTGAATTAACCAGAAGTATGAAATATCAGAGATAGGGAAAAAAATGCTGAGTGATTTGTGCAGACACTTTGGTGTTAGCTATCTTTAGCTATTAGAAATGCAATCAACAAGAGATTCATGAGTAGATTTGTTGCTCCTATTTGTATTGCTGCTTGTGTTCCAGCCTTGGTTGATAAACTAATGTTTTACTCATTTTTTTTTTTTTTTTTTTAGTTTGAATAAAGGTATGTTTTGCAGCACGTCAAACTTGGAATTGCTTAGAAAATATTCAAAGTTGCCATATAGCCCTATTTGATTCGAACTTCAAATCTAATATGGCATTATTCACTTCGATATTCGAAAGTTTTGAATATTCGCACAACCCTAATGTTTTCACTTACGGCGAACCGTGTTCAGCCATGATAAACAGCTTGCACCACTTTTTCTTGTACAGTAATCCCTCGTTATAAAGAGGTTAACGAAACTGCTAAAAAATTCGTAATAAGTAGTAATTTGATAAAAGCGATAGAGCCAAAAAAACAGTGCCAGCAGCCTTGGAGGTGGATGGGAACACTGCAGAACACTCTGACGGTATATTTAATCAAACAAGCCTTCGTTAGGAACATCTTGTGGCAGCTTTACGAAATAAAAAAATAATTAAGTGGGGTTTGCCAATCATTTTATCTGAACATCAGTTCTCCTCAAACTGCTTCAGGCTTCGCAAGAACACTATCACAGCCGCTGTACTCTACCGTATTTACTCGCATAATGAACACACTTTTTTTCCCGAAAAATTGACACATATTTGGGGGGGGGGGGGGGGGGGGGGGCCTCATTACACGGGGTAAAATTTTTGCATTTAAACACTTTGTGCAGATGTCATATTAGGTGCCAATATAACATGGCAAGGTACTGTGGCACGTCTCCACTGATGGAGGTGCACCTACGGCTGGTCGGGGGCGTGCCACAATAACCATGCTTTATAAATTGCACATCTTTTTAGGGTGCTTTCAGGGTGCCTTTTGCCGAAAGAAAAGTGCCCTACGAAGCTCACTCAGCAGGAAAAGCAACACAACCACAACCATCCTTAGGCGATATATATTGCTAGTATCTGGCGGGCACAGTGGGGTATAATCCGCGGCTATGTGTATAAGAACTCATACAAAGTCCAACTCCCGACCTCTGAAGCCTGCTCGCATGGATCAAGTTTCGTTCACGGAGACAGGAACTCGTATAAAGTGCAACCGCCGACCGCCAAAGCCCGCTCGCACAGATCAAGTTTAGTTCACGGAGAGGCTACCAGACACTCTCAGCCTACAGCGCAAGGTGCACCTCACTGTGCCGTTCCATTACGGATTAAATAAACATATTTACCCGAAGTATGTGAAATTAGGCCTAACCACTTTCACGATTTCACTGTCCGAAAGCAGACCTAAGGCGACGGCTTGTTTGTTGACATCAATGCATCCGATAGTAGAAGAATATCCGGGGCTCGGCAATTCTTCGACCCAAGCATCTTCAAGAGTGCGCGACATTCGGTTTCACGGTTGATCACTTCCGTAACTACGGCAACTACGCACTTGCAGCCGTAACGTTAGACACTGTGAGCGTGGCGTGAGCGGCCTGGTCTGGCTTGACTTGGCTTGGCCGCTTGGCAGCAAAAGAAAACTGGCTTGGTGGCTTACTAAATTGGATGCAATTCGAGACTCGCGGGTCCAAAAATTAGAGGTGCGTTGATTACGGGAGGGGAAAAAAAAAAGTCAATATTGATGCCTGTTGTGGGGGGTGCGTTTATTATGCGAGTGCGTTTATTATGCGAGTGCATTTCTTATGCGAGTGCATTTATTATGCGAGTAAATACGGTACTTTGTTTCGAAGCAGCCGTAGGATGTTTCGTGTCTCCCCAGTCGTCGGCGTTTCCCGAGGTGCCTCTCCGACGTTGCTTCGTGTTTACCCTGGCTGCTCGCAAGGTCTACGATCGCAGCATCCATGGCAGGAGCAGCAACGGGAACAAACGCATTGAAAAACGCAAAAAATCAAAGTTGTCGTCGGTGGCTTCGCCAACATGTTTTCACATACTCCTGTAGAGATTGTTGGAGCCCTGGGAATCATGTGCCGGCTCAGCAAGCATGCTCGCGAGAGAATATCCGGCGTGCACAAAGCAGTTGGCAATCTTTCAGATTCGGGTTGCGGGCAAGCTTTCTCCTGCATGAGAAACTTCTCGAACACGTCCAATGTGCCTTGTTTGTTCTGCAAAATCGCAGAATGTGTCAAAGAGCCAATGCCGGAATGTCAAATTCTTAGCCGATTTCGGACTTAGGCCGGCCACTTTTCTCGACGTCCCAGATCTAAGCGACTTTCGGTAAACACTTCCAATCTCCCATACGACGCACAGGTGCGTTCAGTACGCCGCAAGCGCACCCGTGCTGGCACGCACGTCGGGGGCTCCCGGAGGGTTGATTTTCTCCGGGCTCCACTGCTCCCTTGACCCGATTCCAACAGGAGTTCGGCAGCGTCAGCCGTGTGTGCCGTGATTAGTGTCGGAACGTGAATGCTGCTTCCACTGCCCCCTGCCCGGAGGCAGCGCTTTGCGCACTCTGCCCTCAGTCACCCGTTAACTTTGTTTTCTTGTTTGCTGTTTTCCCAGTTTGCCATTGGTTGGAGAAGGGAAGGGGAATGCTAAAGTCTCCGTGCACCTCCGTGTTGGCTTGCGTGCTTTCGGCACTGTGGCCTTCGTGATGAACGTAGAATAATCTGGTTAAAATTGCGTGCATTTTGGTCGGGACTCCGTTGAACTTCAATAAAAGGGATAATTCGAAAACCGTTATAACGAGGGATTACTGTAGTTTGTTTGTAGGCAGTTTCTGGTGAAGGTTTAGGTATTGGTGGAATACACAAGCGTGACCAGTGGCTCTGTCGCCGACACAACTGAAAAATTATGATAGGAACTTGTTTGAGTCGCAGAAATCTGCTCTTACTCATTTCTTTTTTTTCCTCAGTGTCACATGACTGCATTCACTGAGGCCATTTTGGCTGCCGACAAGGTGACTTCTCGAACGCGGACTCATTTTAACTCCAAGTAAAGACTGGTATCTGTGAAAATCGAGTACTAGCCAATGGTTTTTTTTTATGTCACCAAGCTGCAGGGGCAGTTGATCGCAATGCAAGGGAACTGAAGCGTGCTGGAGAACAGTACCGTCACGCTTCGAAATAAAAAGGGGCGAACGTTCCCAGCGTGAATTCTGGCGAGATTTCAAGATGGGAGTGTTGTCACGTAAAATTGCCCCATACTCAGCGTCAACCTTTCTGCATGTCGTTGTTGGGGCTATCATAGTTTCTAAGTGTTGCATCCCTGCACTGTTGCACAAGCTCATCTCTTTTCCTTGTGCCTAGTCCATGTCAGCACACCCAAGGTCAGCGCGCCCAAGAGAGCGCATGCGCTGACCGGCGACGAAAAGTATGCAGCAGACGACAAAGGGAGCGGACGAGCGGCTTGCATGCTTTCGCATTCACCTTTCGTAAGGAGTGCTTAGGTGTACCTCTAGCCTTTTTTATGCCATTCGTTCTAAAAAGAAACCCAACCACTGGGAAACATCTTTTGAGGGAAAAGAAAGCTCGACAAAGGGTCAAAAGTGTTTTATGTGCGTGTTTGCTCGTGCAGGCCCCGGCAGCAGCCCCGTGGCACGCTACCTGAGCAGCGTGGACAACTGCTATGCGTCGCTGTTTGGCGACTCCAGCTGGCGGGAGCTGGTGGAGCGGGGATCCCCGGAGGCCCCCGAACTGGCGGATCGCGTGGCGGACTACCTGTCAGGGGCGCACAGCTGCCTGCAGCTGCCCGTCGCGGAGGCCATGGTCACCTACAAGGGACACAGGTGCGCCCGGAACTGTACTGTCATTTCAACCAATTTCGCTACTTGTGCGACTGGGCTTTCTTTTTGTTTTAAGGGGGGATGCAAGCTTCAAAGTTGGAAAAACACAAAAATATTTTTACTGCGCTGGGTTCCCATTTGTCGCGAAATTTAATAAATGTGCCGTGGAAACCGTCAAAATGCAACAGAAAACACGAAAATTTGAAGAATTTCTTGTTGCAAACAGAGCAGCCAAGCATGGCAGTCTTGGGCGCTTTTGAAAGGCCGTTTTCTCCCCCTCGAATGGAAATCATGACATTTCTGTACCGCCATCGGAGGGCACACAAAACATTGAAATCCTGAACGCACTGCCGTCATGCTCATTGGCTTTATTCAACATGTGTTCTGAGCCTGCTTTTATTGACCATGGGTTTAGTTGCCCGGGCAACTGTGCCGCGCATTCCGCTTGCCCGGGCGAAGAGTGACCCTGCTCCCATGCTTTCCTCTTCGCCCGCCCTTTTTCCACCTCGCATGTCATCTGCTCGCGCTGGTGTGAAGCTGTTGCTCGCTTGCGAAGAGCTTTTGCGTGCCTTGTTCTCTGCGATCTTGCTTTTGCTAGTCGGAGCTTTTTTTGTCCGAATTTTGAAACTACACGATTGCAAGAAGTTGTTCTAAAAAAAAATCGTGACCCATTCCACTCTGTGAAGGTGGATTACCAGCGAAGCTGTTTAGCAAATGATACAGACCCACCCCGAGGAGCCGGAGTAAATTAGACATGCACGACGGGACCACCACCTTTGTAGAGTGGAAGGAAAGGAAACTAGGCATGCAAGCTCTTGGAACGACAACAGAGAGAGGGTGGTGCAAGCGTATATATGGCCGACGCGGGTCGCACCGCGGCAAATCTTTAAGAAAGCTTTATTGTCTACCTGAGAGCCTACTGATCTTGAAACTGGTGTCTATTGATAGCTATTCTACTGAATAGAACAATCGCTATATTACCCAAGCATCTAGGAGAGTGCAGTGAATGATATTCCACATGCCGCACGTCCCGGCGTCTACGATAACTGTTCCAAAGCAAAAGCCTAAAACATATGTCATCTTGCATGCACGTTCGTCAATGCTTTATTGTGGTTATTTACTTTGACTCTTTTAAATGGGGAAGGCGTGCGCGTGCATGCGTGCGGCGGTGCGAGCGTAGAGTTTTTAGTCACTGCACACGAAAAATTCACGGAACCCTAGCCATAAACAGCTTCACTATAAAAAACATTTCAAAGCAGTTGGACTTCAGCCATCAAGAGTGGTGTTCTATATCCAACCCTATCAATAAGAATACAAACTTGCACATTCTCACTTTGCACCAAAGTGTGTGATTTCATGCAAAGAAGGAATTGAAAAGAACCCCGAGTGTGGTCAAACGATGCGCATTCGGTATAAACCAAAGCCTTAGCGACCACATATCAGAATTTCACAACTGCCAAATGCCTGACAGGGACTGATCATACTCATTTTCTGATAGTCAATCTTTCTGTTATTTACCTTTCAATGACTTAATGTCATAAAAAGCTAAAATCCATTCTTCATTCTTTGGTCTAGGACCAATTAAAAAAAATATGTTAATGAACAACATTAAAACAATGTTTATCACATTTTAAAAAAAAACATATTTTCAAATCACTTTAGTTCATTTTTGAGACACGAGTCAAGGATTTTTTAAAGCTGTCAAAAAGATTTAATAATGACTTGTCTATTTTCTATTCTCATTTGTTCATGCAATTAGGAACTGTTGCTGATTTTCACTGGCCGAGGACTCCTAAACCAGATCTGTTCAAGCTTTTTTTGTTTTGTTGTACTTAAATTAGTACTTTTAGTGTTTTTTTCATGTAAATATGTCTCCTGGACATTTATGGTAACTTTTAAGGCAGTGCTTCATGATATGAGGCAAGGCCACCACCTCTTAACTTCTTTTTCGATTTCCTCAAAACATGTTTTTTTGTCATCTTTGCTTGCTTGTGCAGGGGATATCTTGAAAACTATTCAAGGCTTGCAAACATTCCGTGACTTGAGGGATGACGTCACTTTCGACAGAAGCTTTTTTTTTTTCTTAATAGCTCAAATCCTCCAAATGCTTTTGTAGCATATCCACCAAAATATCAGTTTGATACCTCGAGAACTTTTTGGTACCATATTTTTTCTTGTTTGAACCTGGTGGAGAGCCTGCAGGGCTTACAAAAAAAAATAGAAGGCTGCTTGAACTAGTGCACTTGCAGACGTGTGCCAAGGGTAAAAATATTCTTTGCGATTTTTTTTTTTTACCCAACTCAAAAACTTTGTTTTTGTTTTTTGTCACATGGTTGCAAAATGCACATCTAGTATGCAAACATATAATTCCATAATAAATTAAAATGTGATTAACTTGAAAAAATAAGAATGTCATGCCCTGCCCTTAGTTGAAGGATCACAATGAAACAACCTGAATAAAAAAAGACGGGTTTCTAAGGAGCCCGCTCCACAAGCTAAACAGAATAGTAAAAAGACAGTTCTGAGAAAGCAATGTCCAAAGTATTAGGCTGTTTGTAGCACACTAAAAGTTGCCAGGGTTGCAGTCTTCGGTGTCCTTTCAGCGCGGTGTCGCTTGGCCCTCTGACCCTTAGCCTGATGTGCTTATGATGCCCTCTTCATGCACATGGCAACTTTTTCTGCTGTCCTGCACAGTGCGGGGTGACCAGGCTTGATGCGAAGGGAGGAGCAAAACTCCACATCGGCGTGAAAAGTGCCGCAGCAAATGGCCTCACTGACTGCGGTCTCTGCAGCAATCAAAGATTCATTCTCATCCTTGGGAAGCACTGACCATATTATGGAGTGTAGACTCTCAGCGGCGTTTTGCGCCTTCTTCCCCTACACCGGTCGAGAAGACGAGGCTCGGACGACCACTAGTATACAGGGGGAAGAGAACCTGCAACATGCCTTGCCAGATGGTATTTGTAAGGTTGCGGAGCGGCTCACTCTTGGCTTCTGCGACTCGATGTTTACACCAGCTTGCAGGCCCTGGTGGGCACAGTTCATGGTGGGGTTCTTCATCAGTTGAGCTGATATAAGGCTGCCGACTCTATGTTTACACCAGCTTGCAGGGCCTGATGGGCACAATTCATGGTGGAATTCTTCAGCAGTTGAGCTGATAGGATAAAAGGCTGCCATGACACCTCTGTGCATTTCGTCAACCTCAGATTGACCTTAAAGCCATGTCATAATAGCTCGTCAGCTTTTTGACGAGGTTCTTTGTCGGCCCACCCTTTCCTGCTAGGGGCTGGCCTTTCTTGCCCTTGGTGACTAGGGCACAAAAAAGGCTGACCCAATCCTTTTTTTGACACGATTCCCACAGTCTTCCTTTGCGATTTCAGTGAAACCATAGGTCTTGTCATCGGAAAGTGCCAGGTAGATTTGGCTGTCGCCATCACAAACAATGTTTGTGTACCACTGGTCATTCTCGGCAAGTGAACGTAAACAGCAACAATGCTGCCTCACCCTCTGTATGTCCGGAGTTCACGTTGGTGTTCTTTTGACATTCTAATTCGTGGGATTTCTTACGCTCTTTGTATTTCTTGTCACCCTCTTTTGGGTTCACGGAGCAGCCTTGGCATCGGTTGGACAAAACGAGATTCGATCACCAGGCCAGTAAAGGACTCGATCACGGTGCCGGCACCAATGTGGGGTGGGTGGCAACGCATCATCCAAGTGCCATCCTAGACTACAGTTACATTTTTTGTGAAGTGAGGGTTCATTTCTGCATATACCTTACAAACAGCCTCAACTCCATCGGAAATTATGCTCGCTGACGCGGCATTAACGGTGCCTGAACTTGGCCTTCAGATGTTTTGTGGAATGTTTTCTGGTGCAGGCCTCGGTGAGAGGCATTCATTGTAGACCGAAAGTCTGTCAACGTCATTGACCCCTTGCCGATGCTCTTGATTGTTTGCATCGACCCAAGGTTTGTTTCGTAGACGACCTCCTTTTCGCAGCGACATCCGACAATCAAAACGGCGCCGCACGTTCCGCAAGTCTGGATCATCTTTGCCGCCAGTCCGTTGCCTTGTACCTGGTATTGTTCTAAGCACCGGCTGAAGACATTGCTCACACAGTGTCGTCCATCGCTGCGTCTCGAACAACTTAAAAATTTTCACTCGCTTCCGTGCTCGCCGGTTTCTCGCTTTCGGCAAACAGCTTCATCTTCCGCTTCGTTGCTGGCACGGAACTAAGCAACGCTGGTCTCGCAGGCCGCTTCTGGTAATGCGAAGTGTGGCTGCAAACGTGCAAGAACTACCGTATTTGCAGGAATATAACGCAACCACAAATATAACGCGAGGGCAGGTTTTGATGCCCTCAAAAAGAAAAAAAAATATTATTACTATTATAACGCGAACCAAGGCCGCGTCAGTTTCTCGCACTCGGGGGCATAGCAGATGTGAAAAGTCAGTGGAAATAGAAGAAATGTCAGTTTATGTTTTGACTGCACTCATCCTCACTGCTCAGGTCCTTCCGTTTACAATCCACTTGGCGACTACGCTGATAAGCAGCAGCACGGCACCTGCTTGTCTGGTAGTTCCTTTTTCTTCCGTGCGAGCTCCTCGGCAGCCCACAACCCAAACAAGGCATGAAGCAGAAGCACCAACACACAAACACCAGATCACACTGGAGCAGAAACTAAACAATGCGCAGGCAGAAAAAAAGACTGCTGAATCCGATACACGATCACACTTCTTTTTCTGGTCCCTCTTCATAAACAAATGCCTCGTGTTGCACGATTGCGTAAACGCGGTTGGTGGTCTTAGCCAGTCTTAGCTTGGCTTGTGTTGACTTGACTTGGCCTGGCTTGGCTTGGCTCGAATTGGCCAGTGCCCGCATTCCCGCACTGAGTTTCTGCGGCGTGCGCAGAGTCTCTGCGGCGTGCGCACGTTGTACAAACACAAAAGCGATAAAAATGTTCATGTTTTCTATTCGCCCCTTCACATGGCCCAATAGCTAATAATTTCCTTCCACACCCCCACCTCTTTTCCCGCCGAATATTTTGCATTGAGCCGGAGGGATGGCTTTCTCCTGTGGCTTTCTCCAGACTCGCGCGCCTCGTGGCTGAACTCGATTCCGAATATAATGCAAGGTGCGTTTTGGAGCACGTAATTTCGAAAAAAAACTCGCGTTATATTCGTGCAGATACGGTATATGACCCGTGCTCGTAGATGGCATCTCTTTCGCAAACACAACTGCATCCGAAGTGCTGGGGAAGGCGACGACTTCAGCATCGCGCCGCCCGTCAACAGAGGACTTACTTTTGGAAGCCAGCAGACGAGTCTTATTTTTACGTATCGACGATTTCCGCTTGCGGCTGCCGAAGGTGTGCGCTGTCTTTTAGTTTTTTTTAAAAGATTGTTGAACCATGATCGTCGGGGCGGCGCAAAGACGGAACATACAAGCGACAAATATGGAGCTTTTTCAGTGCCAACATGCTCGCGATGCAGGACCATGGCAAGTGAATTGCAGACGATAGTCCCCAGCGTGCTGGTTGCTAGGGGCAACGGTGAAGCGAACCAGTGGCAAGGCGCGCTTTGCTCATGTGGCGCGGAAGGCCAACCAGGAGTTGCCATTTCCCTCGGCGAGACCTTGAAATGTGTACTCTTCATGCGTTTGTTTCTCCTTGGAGCGGGCAGCCGGTGTGGGAACTATGAAGGCGACGAAGCACACTTTCCATCAACACCACGATGGCGGCGCTCCGTGGTGCTGTGCCGGAGATATGGTGCTTCAAAAAATGCCATTTCTTCGTGAACTTGCACAAATATTTCGTCACCTTTGGTTATGTAACTGTGTTTTTATGGCACTTTGCAATGGTTTTCAGCGGGAAAACTTCGAAAACGCACAAAAAGTGAACCATGGAAGTAGAAAATTTGACTTTCAAAAAAACGATCTTTTCGTAATTTTTCGCGAGTTGAAAGCCCTTATATTGCATTTTCTGTAAGGACTGTGACGCAATACTGGGTTTGAATGTTGCACTTGAGCAACTGGGTATGTGTCACGGGGGCGCGTCTGAGCTTTTGCATTAGAAGCATGGATTTCCTACCTTTTATGCATAATTTATGCAGTCTGTGTTGACGTTTTTGTTTAAAAACTATTAAATAAGGAAAACGCATATTTCAAGGCTGAAATTGCAGGATATGACATATTTGTTGTGTTGCTGAGTATCTTGCTCCTTCCTGCAGCATGGAGGTACTATTTGAGCATTTCTAAAGGCCAGTCCAGATATGACAATAATCGATTAGAACAATGAGATTTTTTTATTCTTTTTTTTTTTACTATTGTTATAGGGTCTATTTAACTATGCTTTATGTGCGGGTTGCGTCCGGTGCATTCTGGGCACATCACCATCTTTGGGTCCAATTGCAGACACCGTGCCCACGCGAAGTGACTCCAGGACCAGTCGCACTACGCCACGACTTTGGTGGTACCGGAATTCGCAGTGCCAGTATGGTGTCGAGCGTGATGATCAGCCGCTGTGCCAAGTCGTAGTCGAAGGAGAAAAAAAGGAGAGCAAGCACACACAGTGCGAGAAAGCACAATTGCTCTCTGTAAGAAGGCAACGGGAATGGCTTGCGCGCATCAACCCGAAAGACCTCGACAAAGACGTCGACGAATACCAAGTGTGTTCAAGGCTTTTCGTCTCGGGAAAGTATCGGCACCGTTTGCGTCAGCGGTAAGATCTGCACAAAGTTTCGTCCGTTGCTCGTCGCTGCTGCTCATTGCGACGTGCGTCGCTTGCATGTGGTTTCGACGGACCGAGCGACAGTTGTGTTGCTTCGTGTGGAAGAATCCCTCATATGTGGTTCACTGCTCAGGCAAAAAGAGTTGCATTTTTTTTGCACTCCCATATGGCTCTTTTTTCATAGACTCCAAACAATGCGACAGGACCCGCTGTCGCTCGGTACGTTAAAAACACATGCAAGCGATGCACCTGCAATGAGCGGCGACGGGCGAAGTTTAGTGAAAATCTTACCGCTGATGTCTGACGGAAGGAAACGGTCCTGACACTTATGCGAAGAGCGACCGTGCTTTCTCGCACTCGTGTGTTCGGACTCTCGAAGAAACGAGAGTCCGCAAGCTTGCTGTTCTCTTTTTTACAGCAGAGCTGTTAAGGGCTAGGTTCCCCAGGATCGTGTCCGCCAGCAAAGAATTGATGACACCGAATTCTGTACAGCTACCGCCATCTATGAGCGGCGGTGGCAACAAGACAACTAGTTGCCGCCTTCGCTCATAAATGGTGGCAACCTTTCTTTGGAGGAAAAAGAGCGGGAGCGGAATGAGTGGCGACGTGCACAGCAGCGTGAATGGTTCCGCAACCGCCGCGAAGCCGCTATCACCTAAAGTTCCACTATGTCGAGTGCTTCAGATTCCCTTGGGAAAGAAGAGCAGATCACTCGCCTAGAAAGCCACCGATGAGAACAGAAGCTACAGCTTCGCTGCCCTTCCTTCTTCACCAGAGTGGAAGAGATGAAAGTTTTTCTTCTTTGTCTGTGACTTTATGCGGCAGCCGACCGCTGCAAATTCCGGGGTCACCGAAACCAAAGAAAGATTCGTGGCGTTGTGCGCCTGCTCGGCCGTCTGCTTTTGGACCCAAAGATGGCGATGTACCCTGAATGCACCGCGCGCAACCTGCACATCAGCCGCAGGTGTATACTTCCTATAAGTTCATTGCACTGTGGAATAATTAATACAGTCCAAGTTGTAAATCACTAGATTGCCGTGTCTGGACTTTACAGTCACATATTACAACTCTCAACATCCAAATTAATGAGATTTGAATTAACAATCTTTCACTCTGAATAATTCAGAAAGGTTCTTAACTTTCCAAGTTAAATTCTAAGGTAAAATTAAATGCAATGACCTTAGAATTGCTGTTAAAAGTTTTGAAGGTTTGCACTTGTCTGGTATAGTCCCAAAAGAGTTTCTGCAAAGGTTTTTTCATCAGCGTGGCTTCTCTTTTTGTTCCCAGCTCTGACGATGAGTCCACGCAGGTGTTCATCCCTTTCATCAGTGTAAGTTGATCTTTCGTAGTCCCCCAAAGTTTGCTTAAAAGTGAATACATGCAGAGCTTGTTTTGTTGAGACAAACCTATTTTGCAGGATGTCAAGATAGGCGTCATGGATGGAGTCTCGTCCTCAGGTACTGTTGGAAATTCCTGTGTCAGTCTGACTAGAGGAAGACAATATGCTGAAGCCTTATGGTACAGTTATTTTACAGGTTACTTATTTTATGACATGATTAGAGCTGGAATTTCTGGGACATGTCTCGATCTTTAGAAATTAGATATATATCAAGCGATTTCCATCTGGTTTGTATCAACCTTGTTGTCCCGAATTTGCATTGAGTGTTCCGAAAGATAACACATCGTCCCGATCATCCAGATTTTTTGTTACCCGTAAATTTCCGTAAGAACACCCACTTAAGGGTCTTTAAATAACAGAAAATTGCAAAACCAGTAATTTTAAAAAAGTCACAGTTTTGAATTTTTTTGGTTTAGAATATTGCCCCCCAAAATATGATTGCGCAATTCAATATTTAGTTATTTCTAAAATAGAGAAAATTTCATGTCTCCAGGAGCTGGATTTAAAGTATAGGAGAAACTTTGAACAGAATGGTATCCTAAAGCTTTACGATTTGTCCTATTTGTGACTCCAGCGAACTATAGAGGGCGCGCTGCTCAGGCAAAATGGCTGACGAAAGGAGGTCGTTTTCGTTGTTCAGCACGCGGACCTCCACAAATTCCTGCACAGCAGCGTAAAATAGCTGTTACATATGAAAGCAAAGCGTCATATGTAGCCATATGACGCTTTGCTTGTGTTATTCCACCGTGTCATTCCTACGCACTTCTCAGTGCGTAGGAATGACACGGTGGAATCATAAAAATAATTACTGGAAACATTGTTTGTTTCTATGCTGCCTACGAGAACCAAGCAGTGATAGCAGACGACAGAGTCGGAACGACCTCCTCTCCTGACTTTCTCAGCGCTGCTGCTACGCGGCGTCAATTTCGCTGGAGTCACGAATACCCAATAGATAAAGAGCAATTAGCTGCAACTTAAGGTAATTGTCATCCCATTTATTTCCTGTTTGCAATTGTGATTTATTTTTAATAACTAACATACCCTGGGAATTCCTCTATGTAGATAAGAGAAAAGGTTTTTAGTGAGAAATTTATTAATTACCCTAACAACCTGTAAGAAGTTACCTAATTAGGATTATATATTTTGTTGTATCTTTTGTTAGAGAAAAGGTATTTTAAATCTGATTTCAGGTTTAAAATCGGCATATGTTATTAAATAAGAAAAACATTTTAAGAGCCCTCAACCCCCTTCAAGTGAAGAGATAAATGGTAAAAAATATGGGGCAAGCAATGATTAAAACTGCAGCAGCAAAATTTTGTAAAAAAATTAATGATAAACATTGGGGCACCTGCTACAAACCATGTAAAAGGGGAACTGATACCACAGATCATGAACACGGCAAGTTCGCGATCTCTCGGGGGCAGGTGTTCATACGGGATTTTACAGTAAGTGACCCATGATTTAGCGGACTTGCCTGTACACCATCTGCCTTTTACCCATTGATAATATTTTTTGCGTCGGCAAGGAGCGAGCATGGCATTCCTTCGCCAACGCTCCACCATTTCTAAGATTGTGATGTACTACGCAGAAATCCACATCTTTGTAGAGGTGGAGATATTGTTCTCCGAGTTCAGGGATTTGTTAACATAGAAAAGGCACAGACTAAGTGGACAGACAATTGAGGTGTTGCTCGGTGATGAAAAGGAGATTAAAAATTTCAACGCTAATAAAAGCACTTTGAGCGTGTTTAGAAATGCGGACATTGTCCCGAAAAGTGTCCCAACTTTTTTGCAGTAATATTTTTGTCCTGGCATTCCCAGCTCTAGACATGATATAGCTTTTTCCTAGTGTTAAATAATGCTGTAATAGGTCAAGCGTGCGTACTTGATATTTCACTCACATTTGTTTTTTTAATGTTCTTTGTTTTGTTTGGTTTAATAAGTTTGCTTAGGTATTTGAGCAGCTGTAGCAAGCTGTTTCTTCAATTTCGTGCTAGATTAAGGCTAAAATATTTTGTGCAAGACCAGTATAAGAAGTAAACGAGCGAGCAAAAATTATTTTAGCATATGCAGATAGACTGGCAATTGTGTGGTGAACATTCGAACATGCAAGTTTAAGATCCTTCTGTATGTTGTTTGTACAGCATACCATCTAACAACGCAACCTTTCAGAGCGGCGAAAAGGAGTAAGTTGATGGGGACGTAGGATCAAGCAAGCGCCTTCATTCCAAATCAGTGTCGCATTTTACGCAAAAGTGGCTTTAGAAGCTCTAGATACTGGTGCTGCTCTTTCCACCAAAACCTTGCGTGCCTTTTGTCAGTGCTCAGAGAGTGAAGGCACGGAGGGAAGGTACGTTTCGGGCCTACAACTCCTCCACGCTCTCTCTAGCCAATGAGAAGCTCACAAAATGGCTTCTACTTTGAAGTCACTGCGATGTTTCCTTCCAAATAAAAGTGATTTCAGAGCTAGCGCCGGAGGCAGGATGGCCGAAGGACCTCCTTGCCGTTCTCCTGGCAGTGACCATAGCAGAGGAAATAGCTCGCAACTTGAAAAGTGGCTCATGATGTGAATGCAGTGTTAACTTTTCTCTTTTGGAGGGGGATTAAATTTTGGGACGTCCATGTTGTAAAGGCACAACCACGTGGACTTGTTTTTCACTCTTCGTCGGCGTCCGCGTGTCTCCGCGTTGGCGACAACTGACGAAAGAAAGGCCAGCCAACACCATGGAGATGCGTGCCGTTGGGCGTTGTATAGTGTTGGGAGATTGACTAGGCCTAAACGATCGAACAACCGGCGACTACCGCATGTCTACAATGTATTAGTGCTGTACAAAGAAGTCTATATAAATCTCGGAAACCTCTCCTTTTAATTTTACGTTAAAGAAAATTACTCGTCAATTGCCGAGACTGCTGTACACTTAATCTCACGCGTCTGGCGAGCATCCGCTCGTAGACCGACTTGGATGTTCCAGGGGGCGCGCCCTGCCTCTCTTCCGCCCCAAGTGACTGCGATTGGTCGCTTCCTGGCGAGCCACTTCCGGCGCAACGCCGAGATGTGGCAAAGGCAAACGTCGGCGCCTCGCGTGCGTCGCCCTGTCGCGCGTGATTTCAAGTGACGCGCTCCAACACCGGAAGATGCCCACACGGCCAAGACGCGTGAAAAACGCCTAGTGCAGTTGGGGCTTAAAGTGGCAGGAAAAAATAAGCTTTTTCTTACAGAAGTGGAGTGTTTCTTTATTACATGTGACTATATTATGGTACCTGGAAGGCATCTCCAACTCGCATGGTTACCGCATCCAAAAAAAATGGGTCTCGATTGCTCGTCGTACAGTCGCCGTCCGCGATCCTGGCTGTGTCCCAGCGGTGACGGTGGAAGTGGCAGACTCCTTTCGCTGCAGGTCGCTTTCCTGTTCGACAGTCCACGGAAGTTTCGGCAGCCAGGAGTTGGGACGCCGCAACGACGGCGACGCTTACGTTTGCTCATCCTTTTTGCCGGAACTTCTACTACCAGCCACCAGGATCGCGCCACCTGACGACACGACGCTCCGGCTCTTGGGACGTCAGTCGTTACCAGTTCGGGGGACCCCTTTCGATGCGTGGGCGGGATAGGACGCGAATTGCACCAGTCCAGTCAGAGATGCGCTCCAGGCACCGTAACTATGCGCAGGAAAATGTGACGCACTGCGTAACATCGTTAACAGAAACGAGCGATAAAAGGTTTTACCAGTTTTTTTTTGTTTTCTTGGAATTGAAGGACTCTCGTTGGAACTATAAGTGCAGTGGAAAGTGCCGATTCGGGTCACTAATGCAAGCGGTGAAATCTGACGTCGGCCAATAACCTCTATAGTCGAATCTCGTTAATTCAAACTTTCGGGGGACTGAAAATTAGTTTGAATAAAGCAAAGTTGGAATTACCAGGAGTTTTCTCCCATAGACATATAGGACAGGACCTGCACGTTAGTTTGAATTATCCCCAAGTTTGAATTAAGAGAGTTTTAATTAGCGAAATTTGACTTTTTTATGCAAATAAATTGTGAAAGAAGAAAAAATGCCATTGTCACATTTGCGATAACAAAGTTGCGCAATGTGCAAGCAAAAAGAGAAAAGAAAAAAGTTTGCAGAAGGTGAAATGACGAAGCCTGGTTGTTACGCAGTGGACCTGGAGGAAGCCCTGCCGGGAAGCTCCCCTCCCGGGGGACCGATGGAGCGTGAGAGCACCACCCCTCCCAGCTCGCCCAGCATGAGCAGCGCGGGACTGGCGCCGGCGGGGTGCGTGTCCACATCCGTTTGTCTCGCACGCTTAAAAACTCGTTCTTCGCGCATCTGCGTCTGAGCGTAACCCAGCACATCTCGAGCGCTTGTAACCGCTCGCGACGAGTGAACACACTAACACCATCTGTCGGCCGGCCCCAGAACGCTCCCGATCCGAGTGTGGCTGGACTGAAGGTTTTGCATTATTCGCGAAATCAAATCCATCCACTAACCATGAGAAATGATCATAGAGGTCAATTTAGTTTCGAGCACACGTCGAAAGAGAGTCGGGTAAAATGTATGCGGGTCTCTCGTCGTCAATGGTCGCGAGAGTTTGCGACGCAGTCGCTGAAATACACGCATGAACCAGCCTTAAGGGTGCACTTGAGTGCTTTTTGTACAAGCTTGGTTTGGATGTCTTATTGTTGGGCTTTAGTCTATAAAAATGACCAGTTCTAGATGGCAAGACATCCTAGGAAACTCGCAGTGATAGAAATACATGGGCACTATTTTCTCTCGGGGCAGGGGGGGGGGTCTATTCTCTGGTACCCACCCCCCAATAAAATTTGACCAACGAGAATAGTTAATTGCATGAAGATCCCAAGCGTTACTATTGTTGCTGTTGTTAGGCGCATTGCTCATTATATTTCAACAAAAGCGTCAAAGCTTCGGTGTAGGAGACGTAGTACGACAATTATTGTTTGAAAACGCCATCCAGAGGTGCCCCCTGGTGTCTGCTCCAAGGCATCTCACAATCTTTGATGAGACTTTTAATAGGGAAATTGGCCACCCATGAGTGTACTCTTGTTTTTTTTTAGGACGCTCGGAGCCCTCAGTTTGAGTTATCACTCTAAATAGACGATTTCAGAATCAACTTGACTGCCACTTTAAAGGGGCCGTGCAACGATATTGGGTGGGAATGTCTTTTACATTACGTGAGCTTGCTGGTACTAGTGGGACCCAAGTACACTCGCACACAATGCCACTGACCAAGGCCCTCCTTTGTCACCACATAATTTTGAGGATAAAGGCAACTACTGTTGAGTCAGATTATAATGAACCCGGGTATTCCTAAACACTATCTAAATACTAAACAGTCAAAACATCCCCTTGAAAATCTTACAAAAAATATTGGAAGCACTCACCCCGCTTTCACTGAAAACTTGGTTAATCTAGGTATGGGTACTTGTCCGGTCACCATTGGGTGCTTAACGTATAATTCGCAGAATTCCTAAGTTTGGCAGATTTTAATAGTGGGCGCTTCCGCGGCATTTTACGGTATTTTACGGTAGGTGCCTTGTGCGTCTGTATCGTACTTCACCACCAGGGACATTTGACACATGGAACCGTGCTCCGTTGCGCGGTATGCGTGCACCAAGGATGAACGACTATGGTTGCGCAGTCGCGCTTTAAATTCCTTGTTTACCTTTGTTTACCTTTTTCTCTCTTCCTTTTTGCTTTGCCATTGTTTTATTTTTTTTTCTGTTCTTGGATTTTGTGCCCGATTTTTTGTTGTTGCTTGCTTGCCTTTTTTTATAAATGAAGAAAAAGATTCACTCTCGCGGTGAGTGTGTCAGATTTGAGAGCCAATGTTTGGTAGAGGGCGCCGTTCGCACACCCTTCTCGTCTTTTCTGGAAGGCCTGTTGCACGTTCTGAGCTTAGCAGTCTTTGTTAGCATGATCAAGCTTATATAATCTTATTATTTTCGTGTACCATCGGTTGCGCTGTTGACGTTGCGGCCACGCGAGCTCCGAGTCGCTGCGAGGTGCACGCACGAGCGGCGATACCTGCGATTGCAGCCAACTATACTTTAACAAGGTTCAGTATTCAGTGGTTCTTGGACGCTTCATTCGGTAAGCGCCCGTTTGTCACGATCTCACTATTATAGAGGCGCACGGAAATTTCAACTGGATCTCAAGTTGGCATACTTTTGTATATTGAGCTTTTTACAATCCTATGAATTTGGTATATCCGGGTTCAACCGTAAAACCAGACGTTTTCTTTGTCTGTCCTTCGCAAAACTCGATGACAAAGTTGTGGGGACTGCATTATTGGCTTTGTCAACAATGCAATCTCCAAACCTTGCAATCCTCGTGGTGACAGTATTTTAATGCAGCTCACACAGGGGACACGAGCACTGCGTGAGCATTTGATTCAAGCTCTGGACGATCGACTCTTCGACATGCATTCGAGTAGCAGTCCGTGCCCAGTTGCTCCGACTACGGGAAGTGCTGAACCTTAACAATGTGTGGAACTCGGCATGCCTCGTGCTTTGCCATCCCCAGCTCGGGGCTGTGATCAACACTGGCAACACATAGTCGGCATCCGGTCGTGGGGCCACTTGTTCTGGTTGCGAGTTGAGAAAGTAAATGCGGCTAGTTTTTACAGCGGAGCTGTTAAAAGCTAGTTTCATGAGGATCGTGTCTCCCGCAAAGAAATGTCGACACAAAACTCTGGACAGCTACCGCCATCTATGAGCTACAACAGCAACCAGAGAACCAGCTTGCCGGCCTCGCTCGTAGATGGTGGCAACCTTTCCAGCCTTTCCACTCTGGTTTTCACCAGAGTGGAAAGGCTAAATTTCTCTACGCATCGTCCTAGATGTCGTCCTAGAAGTCGTCCTTAAGGTCGTCCTAGACGTTGTTCTTGAGGTCGTCTTTGAGGTTGTCCGAGAGATTGTCCTTGAGGTCATCCTAGATGTCATCCTTGAGGTCGTCCTAGAAGTTGTCTTTGAGGTGGTCGTAGACGTTGTCCTCGAGGCCTTCCTAGAATTCGTCCTTGAAGTTGTCCTTAAAGTTGTCCTAGACTTTGTCCCTCAGGTCGTCCTAGGCGTCATCCTAGAGTCGTCCCTGAGGTTGTCCTCGAGGTCGTCTTTGAGGTCGTCCTTAAGGTCGTCCAAGAAGTCGTGCTTGAGGTCGTCCCATCATAGTACAGCTTCGCTGGTCTTCCTTCTTCACCAGAGTAGAAAGGCTGAAAAATTTTTGACAATTTTTTTTGCGACTTTTATGGAAAAACTAATTAGCACACGTTACAAGTCACACTAGAACCTGCGCCAATCACGGTGCAGGTTCTAGTGTGCTGCAATGGTGGCCACCAGACATTTTAGAGAGACGTTTCATTATAGCGCGACCAATCACGGTGCAGGCTCTAGTGCGCCACACAAGTGGCCGCCGAAGAGCATGCGGCATTGCGCAATGTCGGGGGGAGAGAGACGCCGCGCATGGCGAGAGTATACACGACTCGGGAAAGAGGTGGCAGCGGTGGAGAGAAGTATAAAGTGGGCCGTACATCATTGCATTTGAAGATTGTTAGTCTATGCTCGATCCGTCAGAACCTAGCCATAGACAGCTTCGCTGTAAAAATTGCAACATCTTCGTGGGTCCAAGAGGGACAAAGGACAAACATAAATCTCCAAACACAGCTAAGTGACTGGTGAGCGTCTGAAAAAATCCGCCTGGTCCGGGTATCGAACCCGGGACCTCTCCATTACACGGGAGGTCCCGGGTTTGATACCCGGACCAGGCGGATTTTTTCAGACGCTCACCAGTCACTTAGCTGTGTTTGGAGATGTATGTTTGGTCTTTGTCCCTCTTGTTCCCCTTCTCCAGGGATTATTTTCTTCGTGGGTGCTGCACACGGTCGTGGCTACTTGTGTCGGAAACCCACGCGACTGCGCGGCTTTTGCCGCTGACATTGGCTAGGTGGCACAAGTTCAGCGGTGCTTGTGTTTACATGCATTTGTACGTCCAGGGGCTGTCCATCAGGGGGCCCTCAAGGAGAGGCCATGGATCTCCAGCTGGACTACTGGACTCTGGGACCATCAGCCAGGAAGGGGGCAGAGCCTTCCAAGCTCACGCTCAAGGCCTGGTTCCGCTCCGTCCAGGCAAGGCTACATTCATGCAGTCGTAGAAAGATGGTGGGGAAAGGGGGTGTTGAGTTCAAAGAATTGCACATATATAAAATGCAACAAGCATTTGGGAGACCAGTTGTTCAAATAGGTTTCGGTTCGTAATTGTCATTGATTTACAATGGAAAAACCCGTGACTGATTTTATATGATTATCTTTCTCTTTTGCATTGCTGAAAAACATACACGCAAACGCTACTACAGCTTTTGCGGTGATCTTCGTTCGGAGCGTGAATACCGTGAAATCCTGTAAGGATGCCCACCCAAAATGATGAGATAATTGGTGAAAAACGTGGGCTCGGCTATCTGTGGAGATGCGACAGCCAAAGTTTATAAAAAAAGTTGTGATAAAACACCGGGGCATCCGCTGAAACCATGTGAAACGGGAACTGATACCGCCGATCGCGGACATGACAAATTTGCGTTTCACGATGCGATAAACACGCAGGAATTCGCTACAAACTCCTGTGCCACGGTCAAAGATATTGTGGACGCGGCCATTTCGCTTCTCGAGTGTGAAGGACACGTGGGCACCCGCCACAAACTCGCATGTCGTAGAGAAGCGGTGGAAGCTTGGGAACAACTTCAGAGCGTTTGGCTGCATTGAATGCATATTTATCGTTCATACGCCGAATTTTTGGTAAAAGTTCATACAGGACCCCTTCCAATGCTTTAGCTAGTAAATTTAGAATATAAAAACTTTCTGAAATGTACTGTCAAAATTCTTTATTGCATGATCCCTAGCAAAAGGCGCATTTGACAAATACCATATGTAGGGGAGCGGGTTATACGCAAATTTCGGCTGGCAGTGCGGCTTCACAGCAATGCTCAAGGAGTTGTAGGGATAAGTTCCCTGGAGTCCCTCTCCTCCGGTTTCTCCTAGGGACTTTTTTTACCCCACCTTCTCCTTTTTTCGGGTAGCCATCTTTGCATTGCTTTTGCGGAATGAGCAGCTGAGCGGAGCCAGCGATTCAACGGCAACGCGCAAGGTGTCGTTGCCGTCGAACGCGTGTTGCTATTGACGGCAACGATTTTCGCGGTTTCAAATCTTCACGGCAAAGGCTCAGACTGTCATCTGATCTGTTGCCAAAGAAATCATAAACCAAGTGGCAGACCAGAACTATGGCTGTTATGATGTCAACAAGTCGTGCGGGTGAGAATGGAGGAATGACGGCCTGCAGACTCAAGCCACGGCTGAAGATTGTTCCGCAGTTCGAAGACTAGGTTTAAAATGCGCTGACAAAGTTCACCGAGGAGAGAAGAGGTCGCGGTCACATCGTACTGACAGAGATCCAATGTGACCACGACCTTTCCAGATGAGATGGTGCGGAACAGTTTGAAAAAGTGCTGCATCAGCAATCACCATGACAGCAAGGATTAGTACGCTGCCTGTGACAATGAAGGCACCTCAGATAGCTGCAGTGACTGCAGCGACGAGCGTATTGAAAATAAATATAGGTTTCTAGCGAGACCTGGACATTCCTTTACAAGGTTATTGGAAATAATATGCATTTTTTTTTTTATTTTTTTTCCCTTTCAAGAGTAGTAAGTTGGTGGTGCGGGTTATATGCAGGGGCGGGTTATGCGCACAAAAATAGGTAAGTGCTAGTAAAAGGGTTCAGTAGAGTTACTGCAGCTTTTTCTCGATCTCCTGATAGTAGTTTAGAAGTTCTTGCATCTTGCTTTTCGCCATTTTCTTTAGGCTGTTTGACCTGACAGTGTAGGTGATGTCACCTGTTGCCTCTGCTCTCTAGGTGTCTGTAGTCGTCGTGACCCAGCCACAATCGCTGAAAATTGCACTTCCCGGGCATCGTGCACAACTTAAACTATGTTCACCATGTGTAGTGTAAAACAAACGTGGAGCAAGCAAACCAGGAGTATGGGAATGGGAATATTGCAACTACCTTTTCGGTTGCTGCATAACTCAATTCATGTGTGATTAATGATGTCACTCGACATGTTAGCAAGAGGGTCACCTGTGCTACAAGTTGACATTGCGACCAATTTGTATAAACTGGCCCAGGCATGTACTCCATGAATCTAGCTGTAATTCTAGTCAAACAAATTCATGAACAGAGTCAATATTTTAAACGGAAGCAATTTAGTGTTGATATTTTTGTTGTTGTTGTTGTTTTTCTGGTAAAGTTGCTGGATGGAACGACAAATCCTAATATTTTCCGCAATGTTTTTTTTATTTCATTTTTGTACCTCAAAATAACTATTGTAAATTGCTAGAGTGGTTGATCATTTGCGAAGTAGCTTCTAAACAATCGCATCTGCCTCAATGTCAGCAAGGAAAACTTGAATTCCATTGAATCTACGGATATAAACAAGGCTAGACAATAATCATACGATGAAACATATCTAGATTTAACATGTTCAAAAATATACATATTCCCGTCGTCGTCGTTATCTCCACCACCACCACCATCATCACCACCACCATTATCATAGATAGAGGCCTCATAACAGCCCCAGCCCAGGGCCCCCAAATGCCTTAATCCGGCACTGTTGATGCAGCTGTGTGATGCTATCTTTGACTTTGTGTCGTGGCTTGCCGCCCGGCCACCGCTTGTGTATGGTTGCGTTCGTTCGCAACGCGATCTCCGACTGCGTTGTGGCTTGCTGACCCGCCTCCGCTTGTGTACTTTCATTTACGTTTTGTAGCTTCACTCCTTGAATGGTGTTTCACTGAGTGATCTTTTATTTCGTCAGTTTTTTTATCAGTCACATGTGTGGATTTTTTCTTGTTGCAATAAAAATAACCTTTCCATAAATGTTTGTTGAAAAAATGAAATTTCTAGGGGTGTGCGAATACTCAAATTTACGAATTCGAATTGAATAGCATGTTTCCGAATAATTCAATTCGTGAATCGAATTCCCAGTATTCGGTCACTCGAATATTCTATATATTCGGCCCAAAACGCGCGGTCGGCGCGGAGCTGACAAAAAAGGTGTTTTTTCTCCCGATGTTAGCGCCGTGATGTTCGACAGGCCATGCGAGAAACACCTGTTGGTCCTACCATTCCACAAATATCTAACATACAGGTTAGAATAAAGAAAAGTAACAAACTCCACAAACTTCATAGCACGCAGATTTAGTCATGATTGGGACGCAATCTAACCTTGAATCACAACTGAAACATCCCAAACTTCCCAACAATTCCAGAGAGGAATTGTTGGGAAGCCGGAATTCCGTGCCATGCCTAATTCTTTTCACGAGTAAAGCCCTTTGTTTCAAATTGAAGCACCGATATAGAACACACTTGCCACACTCGGAGAAATCAGCGACTGTAAGATTACAAAAAGAAACCACGTTTACCACGCCAATGAAACCAGCCGCATGTCGCGGGAGTCGCGAAAATCCGCACTATAAACGGTACCGCGCTATAACCAAAACATAAATTTTTCAGGCCAAAATACATGCCATGAGACAACTTACCTTTGTAAAAGAATTTATTGTATGTTAGATGAAAAATAAAGCTTAGTTTGAGGAAAGTCTTTATTTCACCAGACTAGTACCCTTCTCTCTCAAGTGTGTCACACATTTTGAAAGAAATGAGCGACTTTTGCCTGGCGCAGCCTTTTAACGGCGTCGCGGGTTGCGGACGGACGTTGCGAGCGTTCAGGATTGCAAACCCTAATCACTTTTCTCCGGCGATGAAAACGCGTGAAAATTCGCATCCTTTATATGGTACGTGCCAGTAATACCTTCAACTTGAGCACAGGCATGAAATGCTCCAAATAAGAAATCCGGGCGATGTTCGAAAACACAAATGCTTAGAAAGCACCACTGTAGTCGAAGTAAACAAACACAACGACACGGGCGTTTCTTTCTGCCGTCTTGAGAGTGCCGCCACAACACCGCCGCATGAGTAGGTGGATCTTCCCTTCTAGTACGTGCTGGGTTATAACAACGACACACAACGAAAATTCACAGTCAAGGATAGCGCTCTTACGCGGAACGATGAGCTTCTACCATGCCGTCTACATCGACGATCAAAACCGACGCCATGTTTGCGGATAGAAGCAGCCGGCCGGCCGGCCCGCCACCGGCATGCAACGCGCGCGAACACTTCTCCTCGACCTGCGATTGGTCTGTCGTTGCGGTTGTTTTTCAACGCAGCGGAGGGGCGCACGCACATGAACGACACGTGCGTGCGTCCCTCTCTCTTCGCTTCTCCCCGCTTCTTCGAGCAACCTCGTTACCCCGCGAGTGCCGCTTGCGGCTCGCGCCGTTATCGCCGTTATCTAGTGTCACACAGGGAAGTGTGCTCTCTGCGTCGGTCAGTCGGCGCGGTCGCCGGGCTGTTCCGAAAACCGCACTATAACCGGTATTTCCCTTCGCACGCCTACATTTTAAGCGGTATTTAATTACATGGGGGTATATCGGAGGCGAACCGGTGGTTTAAAAAAGCCGCGTTATACCCGGTCCTGCACTATAAGCAGTTACATTGTAAGTAGTCTAAACTGTATTCGTCGCAAGCTGCAAATTCTGATTCGGAACGGAACGGAAAAATAGTGTGCCTAGATTTTAGAGGGTTTCCAACCGTTCGATAGCCGCGTTTGAATTAGAAACAGCGAGAAAGTGACGAAAAGGCGAAAGTGTCGATCGGGCAGGCGTCGTCGCTCTTTCATTTGCTCGCTTTCTTTCCAAGCGACTACACAACACATGCGCACTTATTGCCAATCTGCACAGGAGCCGTCTTCGTGGTTTGAGGTTTGCTTGCTCATTCTTTAATCTAGGCGCTCTAAAGCAGGATAGATGAACGGAGGAATGGATGCATAGCGGCAGTTGGACGGTGACTTGCACCACCTAACCACGTGTTTTTTAATTACTTCAGATTATATTGTTTAAGCCTGTTTACTCAGATTTAACAGCTGTCTGGTTATTTATATAAAATAAAATCCCGGGTGCCCTTGTTCTCCCTTAAAATTGAGACGAAATATCGCACAATGCCCCTTTTCTGAGGTATGAGTATAAAAGGAAAAAGAACATGTCGTGGTGTTAGGTCGTGCTTCTAAAGAGAAAAAAGGAACACATGGCTGTAACTTTTTGTTTTTTGTGACGCTTAGGGTAGATAGATTGTGTTTGCGCCATAAAATTGGATCTTTATTGCCCAACATCCATCAAAAGCTGCTTTTCTTTTTTTTTTTTTTCTTTCACCAGAACTTTTATACATTTGGAATTTTGTTTTGTACGAGATGCATATTCTGCACCAGGCGCATACTCTGCATATATAATAATCTCATTCGCAGCACATCTTGAAAAATTCCTACAAATAAAATCACTACGGTAAAATCCCGAGAGATGCCCCACCCCCGAAAGATAGCCCTCTACTAGTAATAGTAGTGTTGTGTATACCGTAAAAACCCAAATATAAGAGGTTTTCTTTTTAAATTTTGCTATGTAAAATTTGCGGCTCATATTATACGTAGGTCCTAACAATTTTCAGCTTCGATGAGGCGCGATCTAACGCTGTTTGACGTAGTTTCGGTTTCGAAGCAATAAGGCACTCAAAACAGCTATCATCATCATTAAAATCACAATGTTCGAGGCACCACCATCCGTCAACAGTGAGGCTCGGCAATGGCGTCGGCACGAAGACCAAGGAGGTTAGAAGCACTAGGAGAGGGCAGGGGGGTAAAGGTGGTGAGGAGGAGCGGCAAATCCTGTGCGCCGACATCCTGGGTCCCGAGTGAAAGATCGCGAAAGAGAGCAACAGAGCACGAGAGAAAGAAACCAATGTGGCCAGCTGAAGGACGACAGTCACAATGGTAATCGCGAAGACTGAAAACTCTCAGCAATATAAACGGTGATAAATTAGCGTTGTAAACTAAATATAGCTATTCTGACACTTATAAAAAGCGGTATATTCATTACGCTGCATTACCTTCCCTTTTGTCAAAATCTCTGAAATCTGGTGGTTGCGCGGTTTCGTATACCTGGGGCGCGACCATCCACGAAGGCGGTGATCTCAGTTGTCTGGTTTAGTTTAGTGTCAACGGAAGGCCGTACATCTGCACGCAATGCAAAAAGAAAGCTTCGAAAGGAACGCGAGTATCTTTCCACCGGTAAGTTTGTGGATTGTTGAAGTTCATGAAACTGCTCTGATGATATAATTATATTCGTGAAATCGAAGGCAGTTGGTAACCATGTGGGACCCCGAGGGTCTGCCTGCATGCTCCGCCGCTTGCGGCAGCCAGAATGCATGGGGAAATGGCGGACCTTCTCCTCTAGAGTTAGTATGTATGATCTCTATGAGGAGAGGGCACGTTGCTATATTTGTGAAGCCTAGTCATAAAAAGTTTAAACGATGTTGTGGCCAACGTGACCGTAGATCTCTCTGGCTATTGGTGCGCGTGACATGTCACATGTGAGATGGATGGTTGATTGTAGGACTTCTTGCAGGCTTGCACGCGCTCCGTCCGGTAGCTTTTATCAGATCGAAGGCTAGCCTGTGGTGTATTCTAGTAGCTTGTAGCTAGACGAAGGCTAGCTACGGTCACGTGATGTGGTCACGTTGGCGTGGTAAGTGAGGAGAGTAAGGAGAAAAATGAGAAAGAGGCGAAGCGTCTAGGGAGCATGGCTTTTGGAGGCTACACGGCTGTCGTCATGCCCTCTCCTACGCTTCTATCCTCCTTGGCGAAGACGATAATCGACTGCCTTCAAAAGAAAAGTACTTTTGGTTGCGGAAGGCACCGGCAACAGGGCAACTGGACGACAATTCGCCGTAAATGAGGGCAGCATCCGCGGATGGAGACGACAAAAGCAAGCTCTGTTTGCGTGCAACGGAACGAGAAGAAGTTTTAGGAGCCCAAAGAATGGCGTGTTCGTTGACGTCGAGGCAAGTCTCAGCGGAACGGCACCTCGCCGTAAACACCGAGCTGCTGCATGAGAACTTTGGTGAGCCGTCATCGGGTTACTCGCTTTATGCGCCGTGCCAAGATTTTACCGCGTCGGCGCTCGCTCGTCGCTCGTTCTTTCAAGTGCGGGATTTCAAATGCGCTCGACGGCACTGAAGACTACTGCCTTTGGGAGGAGGCGTCGGACAAGGAGTCTGATGGACGTGATGACAGTGATTAAGGTTCAGTTATGACGCAAATAAGGAATATTTTCGTAATCCTGATTTTGTTTCGTATTATACGCGGATAATTTTTTTTTTTTTTCGCAGTCCTCAAATTATGTTTTGTATTATTCGCGGGTTTTTACGGTACTCTTCTACTGGTCCGTCGTTCGTTTGTGCTGTATTCTCATTCCAGCAAGCTTCGAAGGGACACAACCTAAAAATAGCAATATTTTAAAACTTTTCTTGATTGTACACCAAAAGTTAGCCCACTTCATATTTTCACCCGATTTGCTCTTGATGTTAGGTGGGCTATCTCTCGGGATTTCACGGTATTCAATATTTGATTCAATATTCAGCTTTTTTTTTCTTAATTTGATTCGATAACTACTATTTGGTATTCGCACACCCCTAGAAATTTCAGTTGCGTTTTGATTTAGCATTGTTGTTTAATTCACATCAAATAGAAAATATTTGTTTTTCAAAAATGTTCTTACTTCAAACTACTATTCATATTCGAAAATATTGAATTCAATTCAATTCTTAACTTTTATTATTCGATTTGTTTTGAAAGATTTTGATAAGAAAACTTCCTTATTGAAATTATGAAATTTTTGTTACGTACACATGAAAGAAATATTATATTTTATTATCGTAAAAATGAAATTCATTATTGCACAAGAAAAAACAACTGACAATCATTGGTAAATTTAAGAATTTTGAAGCACGGCTAAAAATTGCAGGGCTTTCAAGGTCTGGAAAATGCCGTTTTCGAATTCAAGGGTTTTCAAGGATGCGTACGAATCCTGTCTATCTATAAAACGTCATTTATTTTTACGATCAAATGACAGATAGCTTTATTACACATGGACTTGAATTTAACATCAATCTGGATGCTCAAAAATTATCATATTCTTGAGCCATTCACAGCAATTCAAACTACGTTCTTCATCACTTAGCATATTGTTGCTGTCTCTCATCTCCCGTATTAAAAAGATATTCCAAAAATATTTAAGTTTGATTTGCAGGTAACATTTAAAATTAATGCTCCGTTTGCAGTAAAAAGAAGAAAAGGTATTCACACATTTTTAAGAATGGGTCTAGCGATGAGTTGTCAGCCGTGGCTGGAGCAGAAAGCGTGTTGGTGAGAGTGCTCTCTCTGTCTGTGTGCACAGGTCTGGAGGTTGGCAAACACCAGTGAGGCCCTGGGTCCCAGCCTCACACTCAACTATGTCACCAAGGAAAAGAAGCAGAAGAGTAGGTGCCACCACGCTCTTCCCGAACCGACGACGGCCGCATTCTTGCGTTGGGATGTGCCAATAATGTGATCGATTCGTTGTGAAAGTAGGCACGAAAATTCGCACCCAGAAACCAGCATGAGCCGCTCAAACATGTATGGCGCTAGAGTACAAAAACACATGATTGCATTCCTCTAGCCCTTTACAAATATGACGTTTTCTACCTGTCACTCTAAGCCCTACTAAAAAAAAAAAATTGAGCAATCTCGTGTTAATCTATAGTACAGTCGGAGCGTTTGGGCAGGAGGACAGACCGTGATGCTCCAAGCAGTTAACTTTAGAACTACACGGATGGGTGACAACAAATACAATGACTCGGCGCTCGGCCGACATAACCGAATGCGGCGTCAGCGTTTGGTTGGAGTTTGTATTCTCCGGTGAGGGGGAGGAGGGGCTCTTTTGTTTCCACTCGGGCCTGCATGCACAATGCAGCATGCACATGCCAAGCTCGGCACAAAAGCCGAAGTGGGTCAGGCTCGCATTCTCTGACGACTGCTTTCAGGATAGATCCGGCACTTGACGTCACTTCGTCGGTTGTTAGTATTTTTTACATTGCACTGTGCCCTGCGCTCTATTGTAGAAGATGGCATGGACATGCCCATAAGGCCTGTGGGCATGTGCACAGGCCTTGTGTCGGTTAAACATCGAGGTGTGGGGACAACGAACAGGTCAGAGCACCCCCTATAGTTCGATCTCCTGCCCAATAGCTGCGACAAGTCAAGGTGCGGCGCACCCACTTCACGAGAATGCGCGCAAGAACGACATTCCTGCTTTCACATTCACAACTCATAAGAAGTGCCTAGGTGTACCTCGAGCCTCTTTCCGGAGAGCGTGTGCAGTGGGCACCTGGTATTACAAAAACACTAACTATAGAGCGGGTTGTTAGGGCTGTTGCATAGCTCAGTGGTAATGCCTCCGCTTCACGTGGAGCCGATTCAGGTTCAATTTCCGCGGGTGGCTGGCAATATTTTTTGAGGATTTGGCAACATCTATAACAGACCCTGCAATGCCAACTACAACATCAACCACTACAACTACTACATCAACTTCATGAACAACTACACCTACAACATCAGCAACGGACATCATTTCCAGTGGTGGCCAACCCTATAGCAGCTATTGCTATAAAAAGCAAAATCAAGATGGCAACTTGATAAGGTTAATATACAATTGGAGGAATAATGTTGGCTGGGCAAAACCTGTTTGTTGAGCCATTTATTGAAAGCAAGGCACAAAAAGTGCCTAGTCTTCTAGGTCAGTGCAAACCCCGTTGTGTACGCTCATGCTCTTTTTCAGATAAGTATACAAACACTTTACTTACACAATCCTTGCCTCTTGTCTTGATCTCAAATGCTTCGTCTACATTTCTGGAAAGTTGCTCTGTACCTTGGCAAAAACCTGATGTCGTGATATTTTGGGGTGTTACGTTGCCTGCCGTTCTTTCGGTGCTTATACAGCGGAGCTGTTATGGCTGGTTTCTTCAGTTTCGTGTCCGTGGACAAATAAATCTCGACACAAAACTCTGGACAGCTACTGCCATCTATGAGCGACTGTGGCAACCTTTCCAGCCTTTCTACTGTGGTTTTCACCAAAGTGGAAAGGCTGAATTTCTCTAGGCGTCGTCGTTGAGGTCGTCCTCGAGGTCGTTTTAGAAGTCATCTTTAAGGTCACACTCGAGGTCGTCCTAGAAGTTGTCATTGAGGTCGTCCCAGAGTTTGTCCTCAAGGTCGTCCTAGAACTCGTCCTTGAAGTTGTCGTAGACGTCGCCCTTGAGGTCGTCTCCTAGGCGTCGTCCCTGAGGTCGTCCTAGGCATTGTCCTCTAGGCGTTGTCCTTGAGGTCGTGCAAGAAGTCGTGCCACCACAGTACATACTCTTAGAAAAAAGGGTATGGATAGTCCTCCCTTAGGGGAGGAACGGTCTTGTAACCTATGTTCCTTTAGAAAGGGAGAAACTTCTGTCCCTGAAGCAGGGGAGCAAAGTTCCTCCGTCGCTTGCGTCTCAATATGGCGGCCCCGAACCGAGGAAATCGAGCCCAATAAGGCTTGACGAGGACGCTACGTTTCTTGTACGGGACGAGAGCAGCAGCAAATGAAAGCGTAACACGAGCTTTCCGCAAACTGTGTTTATTTTCGAAGCCAGATTCCCCCCACAGGTACAGAAACTTGCGTTTCGAAAGCAGTTACTCAGTCTTCTCGTCGACAGCACTGCGATGTTAAACGGAGACAACCGATACCCAGTTACTTCGGGCACTTTGCGTCTTACCTTTGGTGTTCCTCGAGTCCCAATTCCTTCGTCAACCGCACATCACGGAGAAGGGCAAACTCAATCCGCGAAACCAAAAGCCGCTCTCGAAAGAACAAACTCGAAGCACTCGAAGCCTCTGTTTATCGCGTAGCGTGAAAGAAGGTTAAATCGCTAGCCACCAGATGGCAGGGTCAAGCTGAGTAATTGCAAGTGGCTAGGCTAGGTGGCGCTAGGTACCACCCAATTCATGTTCTACAAAAAATAATTTGCTTCTCTCAGGCCACTACTGCGCTTGGGGATCCTTTACTGTACACACACTACGCTTATTACAAGCACCGGGTGAACATACATTGAGCACATACATGGCACACACATATATCAATACAACGGAACACTACACCCGTGCTCTGCGTTTCCCTCTTTTATACTCGTTGTTTTGAACGTACGGAACTTTTCGGTGACTCCCTAAGCAATAAAAAATATTCCCAGCATGTTGATTTTTTCCCAGCAATGTCATGCCTCTGAGAGTATTTTGAATGGCTCAGGGGATGAATCTCTTACTAAAAAGTAAACGCTCGATCATGCCGTAATTATTTGAAAGCCAATAAATCAAGCCGCTCCAATGCGGTTTGAAGCCATGAGTTTGTTTCCTCACACGGCACGTCGTAGCCCGTATTTCTATTGGTTTTTCTATTTGTGCTGTTCGCGCAAAGCTGCAATTGCCGTCTTGAATTAATCTCTGTAGAGTGGATATTCACTCAGCTGGAAGTGATGCTTCACGGGCTGAGAAATTGCTTTTCGATCAACGTGAATGCAGTCAAAGCCGCGACTTGCGGCAGGTGTTAAATGTACGGAGCTACGCTGGCTACGCCGTGGCGAGCCCGAAAACGTCTAGCGCTCATCCCAGCGCGCCACGGAGGGCAGTTTCTCCAGGAACCGTAGTATATTTAAACAACAAAATAAAGGGTAGCTTTTTTTTTTTTTTTTCGATTTTCCCTACTATTGTTTTTTAATGCCGAAATTCTATACTGTAAATATACGTACTTTCTGTCACGATTTCATACTGTTTAGTCCTTGCCCCAGAGCGCAATCGCTCTCGGGGACGAGACAATTCCGACAGTCACATTGGCCACTGTACGATAGGAGCTTCTACTGTTCAGACCAGCGTTCCAACATGACTATACGCACGTTGATCGATTGCACGTAATCCCTCGAATGGCATTAAACCTTTTAATATAAAGCGGAATGTCAACCTGCGACACCCCGCCCCCTCCGATCACGGCCCGACCAGCGGCATCAATGCCCAACAGTTTACGATCTCATCTTCTTGTTACACCACTGATACGCGAACACACGGTCACATCGGCGATAATTCCAGTCTTCTGTTCACAACCCACAACACTGCCATCACAATATTGCAGCTATGTTTCTGACACGCACAAACACAAAACCACAATGAACGCCGGTTGCACTGGGCATCGGAAAACAGAACCGAGCTCAGGGGGGAAGGCACCCAGGCAGCCGGCAGCAAAACCTGCCTGTCTTGGACGCAGTTCCTGCGGTTTCCATAACGTCGAAAACGTCGACACAGCTCCTCGTGGTTTCGCTATACTGTAGTTCCGCATGAGTCCCGCAATCCGGAGACGGCCATCCCCCAGTGTACGTGGCACTGCTGGCACTGCTCCGGAACTTCGCTGTTTCTAGCGGCTTCGTTTGCTCGTTTGATAAAATTAGTGATAAAAACGTCAATGCAACCAAAATGTTCTGCACGTTTAGACTAGAAGACGGAATTACAGACGGCCTTCGCTGCCGCTGAAGCTCAATCAACTCAGCAGCTATTTATTAAACAACGTGCGCGACCTGCTCGAAAAACGAAACCGAAAGACGATGAGTCGGGAGGGCGAAAGCTTTCTCCCGTCTGCCTGGAGAAGAAGAAAAACGTCTCGTTTCTCCCTTTTTCTCGTGTCCGCTTGGGGGCGCGTCGGTAGAAGGGAGGAAGACGCGCCGTTGCTACTTTTTTCCTCCATTTTTTTTTTGGAGTGCAGCTCCGCTGGTCTTGCTTCTTCACCGGAGTGGAAAAGCTGAAAGTTTTTCTAAAGTTCCCACTTGTTCTTGCACCTACTGCCATTGTCCTGACGACGTAACGTCCGAAAGTGTACCCGTAGAGTGTGTGTGTGTTATGGCGGTTTGGCCGAGGGCTGGCCGGGTCGTCTTGAACGCAGCTTCCTTCCTCTCCCTCCTTAATCGATATAACTTTGACGGATGTGAAACCGATTATTATTAATTATCGTTACTTTGCAGTCATGCGCCTGGGCAAGAAGAAAGAGCGGGAGTCCGACCGCGACGCCCGCTGTCAGCTGGTGGAAGGAGTGCACCGGCTGATCTGCTCCTGCAGAAACCTCCAGGCGCCACTCAAGGGTGAGCAGTCTTTCGTTTGCCCCTCGACCCAGTTGTTCGACATTTCTTGCCAGTTGCAGCGCCACACGGGCAGAGTGGACCTGTTGGTGCTTTGGCCGCACAGCATAGAGTGGCGGTTTGCCAGCACGGATTCTTGCGAGATGTAACAGACGTCCAGTGAACCTGTCCTAAATGTCAAGGTGGTTAAGTAGGAACATCAGCCGACTCGGTGGCTCCGAGGCAGCGCCGGCCAACGGATCCCCAGGTGGCAGGTTCGAATCCCGACCGAGGTCCCGCAATCTGACGGAGGCTCATTGCGTAGAAGGTTTTCAGTTGCTCACCAAAACGTCACCGGGAAAGTCGAGATTAATCCTGTCCACAGGCCCTTTGTTGGTTTGGCATGTAGAATGCCCAGATTTGACTTTTAAAGGCCGACAACCAGACTCGAGATTCTGCAAGGCAGAAAATCCTCCTCACCACGGGGGAGGAGGAAACAGGCAGCGGTGGACAGGGTAGAAGGGGGGAGAGGAGAAAGCGAGAGAAAAGTGGAAAGCACGAACTGGTCGTCGGTCTTTAAGCACTGCTACACGAGCTACTTATATTGTGATGATGTAGCAGAGTGTTTCTCCACATTCAAATAACAACAGGGATCTGAAAGGTTGGTTCCTAAGGTTCATTGGCCTGCTTGTGCAGACATGTTAGTAAACCTTTTTTCTCGTTGGCCATGGTACCTCTGGAGAGCCCAATACTAGAATGACTGAAAACATCAGGATGTCCAGTTCTTTGGGAAGTTTAAGGGTTTTGGGTAATTCTTGTTGCTTTGATGCGATAGGATACAATATTCTCTCTAACTCTGAGAGAAAGTCAGGTTGTCACAGTGCCGGTGGCCCGTACCTCTTGGTATGTGACATCTAAGCTGAAAAATCAATACCTACATTGTGTGGCCAAATTTCAAGATAACTGGAGTTCAATCTAATTATCCCAGTTGTTGATGAATGTCACGTAAAGTATTTTTAGTAAACATATTCTTATGGAAAGGGGCGAACCTATATCGAGTGATTGTAGCAGCCGAGTTCTGTAATCCTCTTCTGTCGGTAAAAATGAGCTTCAATTGAAGTTTATTTTTACCGACGTGCTGTTTCAACACTACTTCTCTGGCCTTAGTGCATACTGCTCCCATAATGCTATGCACACCTAGGGCACTATTGGGCGGTTGCGTCCAGAAATTCACTTTCAACAGCCGGATCACAGTAGATTGTATGTAACACTTGACCGAGCAATAGGGAGCTCTGAAATTAATAGGCTTTTCTAGCAACAGGAGTCGCATTAAATCGGGTTCGTAGAATTCTGTCGTTTGTGGAATCTAGAGAAATGCTGTAAGTGAGCTTAGCTAGATAAAACACTACTAGACACACCGTGCTTTGTGTACATTATATTTGTCATCTCGGTCAAGTCATGTAGCCACTATTGCCCATTGCAACATAAAAAGGTGAAGAACCCTGTGCTTGCTGCAAAATTGGTGGTTCCCTCCTTCCAGCATCTGCTCTGCTAAAGTGGAAAGGGTGTAGGCCTTTGTGGTAGGGGCTTTTCCTGCTATTCATAACCTGCAACAGACCATAGACCAACCTTGCGTTATGCAGCAAGAACCTATCGTAATGCCGTCCCATCTTCAAGCTTCTCGTGTACCAACTGGACTTGTACCTCGCTTGACTTCCTTTTCGAAAGCAGTAGAGAAAAATAATGGCCACTAGGCTCCTCTTTACAGCCTCCTTTTAAGGGTGTTGTTGCACTGTTGCGGAGGGGACGGTACGGAGGAAGAGCAGGGGCATATCTTCCTCTCCGTACCTTCCCCTCCTCCTCCTCGAGAGCTGCAGTCTAATTGGGCGTTACAGAGTTAAAAATGACTTACAATCGTGTAAATATGGTAGTCATTTGAGAGATAATGCGGCCATCGGATGCAGTGTCGTGCTGAAACGTTTCCCACGTCCTTTCGACGCAGTCACGATCGACAGCGTGGAGTGGACGGGAGTCAAGTTCTTCCAGCTGAGCTCCCAGTGGCAGACGCACATCAAGTACTTCCCGGTCGGGCTGTACATGGCACCCGAGCACAGCCAGAGCCACTAGAAGGGGAGGGACCCCGGACCAGAGGACAGCCACATTCGCCGGCCCGTGCAGTGCGGACTCTCTCTTCACGGCGACCCGTGCGTGGGAGTCGATCGAAAAGACAATCGTGGGGTTGCACCCGCGTGTAGCGTTCACGAGGGCAAGAGGACCCCTATTTATTTGCGAGTTCTGGGGGCGTTGGTCTTCCAGCCAGGCACTCGATTGGGTCCTGCCGTAGTCACATGATGTGCCAGGTGTCGTTGTGTTTGTATGTACATATCCACCCACCCCCCTTTCCCTCGAGGGCGTCATCGCCCCAAGGTTGTCTCCGTAGCCGCGCGCTCCGGGTCGGGAATCGTGGCCTTGCGTTCCGACCGGAGCAGCACTGGAACGCCGGATGTCGCGAGTACCGTATTTATTTGAGTCTAACACGCCCTCGATTGTAACGCGCACCTATTTTTCGTGGTCCGAAAAAAAAACGTGATGACCTCAGTTGTTACGTGCACCAGATTTTGTAGGTTGGATAGAGAAATGAAACTTTTTCTCACTTAAACAACGAAGGTTTATTCTAAATGCTTCAATCTTGCGATGAAATGAACAGCGCTGTCTCTCTCCGGCGAGGTCGTCATCACGACGCCGGTCCGGTGCAGCACCCGTGGGGCGGTATGCATCACTCGTCATCGTTGTCGGACCACTCCTTATCGCTGTCAACGGCCCAAAGCATTTCACCTTCGGTGCCGTCCATAGCGTTAGAAATTCCGCACTTCTTGAAGGCCTTGATAACCATGGCAGACGGGATCGTGCACCAGGCACCTTTCGCCCATCCGACGAAGTCCTGCAGCGAGGCAAGAGCCTGGAAAACTAAACGCGCGTGATGCAGCCCGATTTCCACCGCTCTCCGCGCACAATATCATTTTTCTTTTGAATCCAGCATCATGGTGAATGCGGCGTATCTTTGCAGTGGGAACTTCCATGCTGATACGAATGGAGCGGCCATTTTGAAATATCGATGGCGATATGGTAGCGCAGTTTTGGTTGTGGCGCGCATAGATTTTCGGACCTATTTCCCCGTAAAAAAGGTGCGCATTAGATTCGAGTAAATACGGTAATCTTCGAGCCAGCGACCAGTGCTCCTACAAGTCTAGAGCCAGAGGAACGCTATGGTTTGTCATTTTGTACAGGTGGATCTTTTTTTTTAGGCCAACGTTGGCGGTACTGTTTATTTAAGTCATCTGCGATTCTCCGGTGTATAACGAAATGTGCGCGTATTGGTGTCTCGAAGCAGTTTCTTTCGTTGTAGATGTCTTAGCGTGAGTCAATTGTGTGGGAATTTAGGTGTCACAATGTCGTCTACACATTGTATGTGGCGTTGAGAACAGAAGTAATAAATTATTATTTGGGTTTGTCGAGCGAAGCCAGGCTCGTGGCAGTTCGTACTTACCTAATTTCTTTCAGTGTAGCTGCGGTGTTTGAGGACGGTCATTAGCCTGACAGTGCTCCAGTATCGCTGAGACAAATTAGTTACCGTGATCGCCTGAGAGATGGCCCACCCAAAATCGCGAGAAAATTGGGCGAAAATAAGGAGTGGGCTAACTTTCAGTGTACAATCGAGAGTAGTTGAAAAAATGCTATTTTTAGGTTGTGTGTCTGTCAAACTTGTTATTGCGGCGAGGGGCAATAAAGCAAAGGTGACTGTACTTCCCAGTCAGCAGTGTTCGCTTAACTAGATGCATTTACGCTAAGGTTATCATTGATCCAAACACTATGATTACTAGGAGAGTGCCACCTTGCGGCGTTTAAAAGAAAATAGCAAATCAAGCCAAAAAAGGGGGCTTTATGGGATATTTTGCTGTGTGCCGAAAGCACAGATCCAAATGAATGTCGGGTGCAAAAAGAGTGTGCACTAAGCACGATGAAATTAAATGTGGCTCGGATTCATATTTTTTTTTACATATTTCTTCTAGGTTATTGAAACTTTGGCTACTTATATAGTCATATCTTTTTTAAAGCGATCATTACTTTTAATGTTGCGTGTATAGTTTTGTGTTTAGAGGCAGAAACACTTACACGAAAAAGGCTTTGTGCACACAAATCTAGGCACGCTACTTTTTTATCAGTATGGTGCCGTAAGTCATTTTGCTTCTTATGAAATGTCGAGTGCAAGTAACTAGCCAAAAGTTGAGTAACATTTTCTGATATACCTAGAAGAGAAAAATAAAGACGACAAAAAGTCTCCTCTTTAGAAGCCCCTTAGAAGTTGGTTAAAATTAGCAACAACAGAATTAAGATATTGCAATTCCCAATAGATACCTGCACCCTACGTAGTGTTCTCAAGATAATATACCTAAAAAAATTTCACAATGACTGGAACATTCCAAGTTCCAAAAAGTCATTGCTGAAAACCAAGTTGACAACCAAAAGTTGCAAAATGAGAAAAATGCATCTGAAAGTTCAAAAGATGTATACTCTTAAAAAATTGTCTCCAATTACACGAAATTGGGACAGAACATAGGTAGGGTGTCCAGGAATCATCCAGTCACTAAAACTGTCCCTCAAGGTATGTCATGATTTTTCTCGGCCCTCGCGCCATGTGTCACCACAAACACCGTTGCAGTAGCTGCTTCTCCCACATCAGCATGTGACTCTTCACGAGATTTTTGCCTGGCACTTTTTGCGGCGGAGGCATAAACTTGCTCGTTAGCGAAGGTCTTGTGGCACATTGGTGTCGGCAGGCCGAGGATTGCGCTCAAGCGCGGAAATTTACGGCTCTCTCAAGTTTACGTATGGCAATACTCCTGTGAGCTCCCACTGTCGTAGCTTTGCTTCGCACTAAGGTGCACGTTTCGAAGTAAACGTTGAAAGAAAGAACCCACTCGAGGCATTCTCTCCCCTTCAAGTGTGCATTTATTGAAAAAAACGGCTTGAACAAGAAGCCACCCTAAAATCAAATGCCATACAAGGATGACGTGTCGCTCACGAGGCATAGATAAAATTCATCTCTTTTTTATGTAGCTAAATTGAAGACTGGCTTACGCAGTGCTTCGTTCCTGCCTTTTCTATTGCTTGTGCCTCCAGCACCTCTCTTTCCACTTTTGTGCGTACCCTGCCGACGACTGAGGTAACTTCGAAAGTGGGGTGACACAGGCAGTCTTAGTGCACGTACAAGTGATAGATTTTATCGATGCCTGGTGAGTGACTCGTCATTGTTGTTTGATTTCAGAATGGTTTCTCGTTGGAGCCGGTTTTTCAGTAAATGGTTAGTCGATAGTTCAGCGCTCGTCCTGTGTGCTTCTCCCTTTGTCCCCGTCTTTATTATTAATTTATTGAAGGAGTCTGTGCAACGATTTTATTGTTAAAAGAATTGGCACCTTCTACTTTTGATGTTGTTTATCTTGTCACAAAGGACAGAAAACACGCCTCCTTCCTTCGAAATGTTGCGGTTCCACCGCATAATCACGAGGCAAGAATTAGATTATTCCCCGACCTGCAGCCGCGAGCGGCTCTATCTGCTACCGCGAACAGAAGCCGGAGGGGGAGGGGGCAGAGCCGGACGGCGATGGCCGGATCCGGATGAGACTCCTCCTTTCACCATATTGTTTGCGCTGCGCTCCCCAGCACGTGGTCGCACGGTTGCGAGCGGATGAGTTCTCGCTGCTCACTGATGGCTCTAGAGAGAGAACTTTACCGGAACCTCGTGCTACCCCCCATTCACGTCGCAGCGCTTGTGACTCAGAAGATTGGGAAGGAGTTGAGAGGTGCCGAAAACCTCAATCTTTGTCCATTTTTTAAATAAAAACTAGGACATGCTGGCAAAAGCGGTTTTTTGTTCTTTCAAAAAAGTCGAGACACCAACTCCCAAATTATTTAAGCAAAGCACTGAAATGGTTGCGCAGCTCCTTCAAGTCGTGAACCAAGTTGCCTGCATTGCCACCTTAATCCAAGTGTAGTTTTAGGGACGATAAAAATTCCTCGCGTTTCCCAGCGGCACTAGTGACAAGCGGGGAAGATTGCGTTGCTCAAAAGTATAGTCAGCGTGTCAATGTCTCGCATCATTGAACTTTCAGGGCCATAGCCACTTGTTTTGTAAACGTTTTCGAAGAACCCAATCGTCTGTTCCGAAGCGCTGACCTGAGCGTCGAACCGAAATTTGTGTCGGTCTGGTTCGGGTTCAGTTCCGGGGAGCAAAAATAACGGTTCAAACCGGTTTGAACCACTAAATTAAGAATGCATTTTCCGCGTTTTTTTATGGAAAGACCTTTGCTAACCGATTCTGCCACCAAGGGGCATCCTGGGTTTGTATAGTTCTGTGCACTGCACATGCTGGCATCTGAAGCAATATCTTTTTGAGCAAACATCTAAAATAGATGGTACTTTGTGCATGCATTCATAATTTTGTTTTAGTCATTTAGTAATTGGATCCTTGCCTTAGTTTGAAATGTAGGACTACAGCTATTATAAAGAGTACACAATAGGCTGTAATGTCTGAATTAGCTGCGTGCATGCGTCATTTCTTTATAATTCAAAACTTGAAGCGTTTGGCAGCAAATTTGTTTTAATCCCCTAGACCCTGTACAGTTACGCTAAGCCGTAGGTTAACTTATGTGGGATCTCGTTTATTTTCCTCTTTATTTAGGCCTTCCACTGGGAGTGAAAAAGTACCATATTTCCTGGTTTATAAGTCAAACCTTTGAGTAAATTGCACCTCTTTATGAATGTTTTTTTTTTTTTTTTTTACAAAAAAGTTGATTTGTAAGCACATAGTTATTGAGTGCTGCAAGGAATAGTGCGCAATTCACTGCAGCTGTGGAGTGATGCCGTTGCGCTTAGAACTGAAAAGCAAGCTATTGGCCAGAGCTGTGCCGTTTCTCCTTTGTTGTAAATGTAGATATCTCCTACATCTTGCACAATTAGGGTCTATACCTATATATAAAGAAAAGAAAGAAAAATAAAGTTTATACATAAGTCGCATTATGCACCGCTGAAAATTTCGGGGAAGAAACCTCGACTTGCATCGGAAAATATGGTGCATTCATTAACATTTAGTGACCCTAAGTGACCTGCATTCATTAATCACGAGCTCATTTTGCATTGTAGAAGTGATCAATGCAAAATGTCTAAAGGGGAGAATTGCCAAGCTCAGATATTAATTACATAGGAGGTACATATTTTCAGTGCAACCTTTTGGAATACAAAAAACATTCCATTTGCCCATTAAAATTACGATGTTCTTGAAAGGTTCCTGTGCAATGTACAGTCGAGTTTGCCTTTGATTCCGTACCTAAATGTCCCATTCCTAGATGCTTGGGCATCAATTGGCAAGTGTTTCAGAATCGGCCGCTGCAATGAGGCATTTTAAACCAACAGGGTTGCTTTTGTCACAATCTTTGCCACGTCTGAGGGTCCAGACTCCAGAGCAAGTCTCCAAACGATTCGTCTAAGGTTCCGGATTGGGGATCTTCTGCTGTTTCAAGGGCCAGAAAACAAGTGACAATACAAATAAGGAAGTACTAAAATAGATACAGTGCTAATTGTGACATTACGCAAAAATGGGGCCCCAGAGTACTCTCCAGGTGTAAAAGCATGCGGGAAATTTATTTATATTCACAAAGGGTGGAAGACGGGGAATGGCAGATCTGATTATTACAGTATGCTGTACTTATGATACAGGACTCCAAGTCTCCAATACACATGCAGAATGCACAAGAATTTCAACGTAGTTACACATATACAAAACGGGACCACGAATTTATATACAAAAACTTAAACTAGAGTAAGAATAGTAAAAAAAAAATTGAGGGTTGATGAATACATATATTTTTAAATTCTGATGAGTTTTCTGGAGCCCAATCTTTGTAATGTTACAATTAGCAACGCACACTATGGCGAGAGAACCTGTGTTTTAATGGGAGTTTTCTCTCTATCATTCTGGTATTTTCGTTCGTGCTTTTGACTGTGCACATAGCGGTGCCGTTATGCACGCTTATTTTTGCGTCGGTAGCAACGGGCTGGACGTGACTGCAAGAACAACGGCCACCAGCACGCCGGCCGAAACGCCTCCGCGGATCGAGTTTTGGAGATCCCCGTTCTAGAGCATCGCAAAAAATTGTTACAAAAACATAACGTGGGCATGCAACAATCTCCTAGTTGGTACGCTGCCCGCCGAACGTGCGTCCCAGAGGTCCCGGGGTCGCAAGACCCAGATAGTGTTTCCAGACTTTATTTCTGCATCACATGGAGATAATCTCCTGGGCCTTGGTCTCCAGCAGTTTCTCCATGGAGGCCACGTCTGCATTCCAGGCGTCCAGGCGCTTCTTCATGCACCCAATCTGCGGGCAACGATAACCTCTTGAAACCGGGGCAGAACTCCGTCGATATGTTTTTCAGGGGGCGGGAGACTGCGGTAAGGAAACGCTCATCTCGGGAAAGCGCTGCAACCAACAATGCTTTTGGGGGCCTATAAACATCTCCACCATTTTTTAAAAGTTGCATAACTCTCTCACTTGAGAGATTGTCAGTTCCCCAGCGGTTTTCTTATGCATCCTATGCAAAAATGTTTCAATTAAACAAATTTCTGGATAGCGAATATTTCAGTTCAACAAACTTGATCGATGGACCCAGGATTCTTTTTGCAATCAGTTCAATGAAGTTTTATGCTCTGCAGTGCTCGCCAATCAATCGATTAGCCGCGACGCCACGTCCAGTCGGCAGCTGACAACGCCCTCGCTCTCACTCTCGCTTCGACCAAAACTGGAACCCTGGGGCCATATTATGGGCGAAATATCACGGAGAATGTGGCAGAACTGCAAACTGGGGAATTTTCCTTCCGCATTCTCTGCAAAGCCCTCACCTGTTCTTTGGAGAGGACCCTGGGCTGGACCCAGTTCATGTGCACCTTCGAGTCCACCTGGTCGATGGTCCCCTTCACCAGGCCGAGGCTCAGGGCCTTCATCACCAGCAGCTCCACCTGCCGATGTGCATCGGGTCAAAAGCGTTGTCCATCGCGCGGAAAGCTCGCAACACTTTCGGGACCTTGTAAAAGCCGATGATGAACGAAAAAGAAAAATTCGATAATGTTTTGGGTTTTGAAACGTAAACGAAACGGAGACCTCCAAGCTTGGGCAATGATTGAGATGGGAGCAAATTAATACATATGTCGCGTGCCCCCCCCCCCCCCCCCCCCCCCCCCCCCCCCCCCAAAATTTATGGCGCTTTTTTTACCGCAAAAATTAAGTATGCGTCGCCAAATGATCGGTCTCCACCCAAATGTAATGCTAGCAATCTGGACGAGATGCTTGAGTTTCAGAACCAACTGTTATCTTGTTCGAAAGTTACGAACGATTTTGTGAAACCTTCAATGGGGAAATGGGGCACGTTCCCAATATAGTTTGCATCATTCAGCACCACATATCTGGGGCTTCGTCAACCGTCATTTTCCCCGCAAAATTTTTTTGAAAATCGTTCGTAACTTTTGAATAAGGTAAAGGCTCGTTGATATAATTGTGACAGCTTACGACTGAGTGTCTTGCAATCTCTTAAAACGAGAGGACACACTGGCGCCAGCTGTCGGATAGCCGTGGAGCACTCGCCGTTGCCATATATTTCCTCTCCTTTTCCTGCGCATTCTTTTTTTGTTGGCTCGGAAAATTATAGACAGTTATTTCTCACGGATCATGCCTACACTTGATCTCGCAAAAACCGCAAAACCCTCGCTCTAGTGAAACGCAGTTGCAGGGCCACCTCCTAGACGGCGCCAGCATCGTAAGAGATGACAAGAACTCTGTTGTAAGCAAATGCAAGGGTGTGAACCAGCCTCAATGGTTCGTCCCGAAACTTTGGTATCTGGTTCGGACCACTAGCGATGCAGTGGGATGGAGACTAAGCGTCCGACTATCCATAGTTTAGTTTTACAAGGAAAAAAAACGCTGTACATTTCTTTTTTCAGGGCACCCCGCAGAACCTCTTTAAAACACCGTCCAGAATCGCGATCCTTTTCCTCCTCGTCGGAAAACAATTTCCAAGATATATCTTAGAAAAAGGTGCATAATGCAATGTTTGGTCACACTTCTAATACAAAAAAAAAGAAAAGCCACGCACGAATGTCATTTTAAATTTTCGAGGACGCTAGTTTGTGCTACAAAAAGACAATCCCAAAATCCAGCTCAAAACTCCTAAAAAAAGAAAAAAATCGTATGGCTATGTTGTTTAGCGAAAGGCAAGGAAAGTGCGACAGGACTCCTGACAAGGAACATGTGCAGTCATTATGTTATGCGCGCATTTGAGAACGTCCTTTCCCATAAACTGCCTTTGAACTGGCCAGTTCTGGGAGCCATGTTTCCGGCTTCTTGTCATAAGGTTGCGAGCGCGGGTAACTAATTTTTCATTAATTAGTTACGGTGTGTCTAATTTTCCCTATGTTATCTTCGTAGAACATAAGCTCATGAACTCATGAAAATGATTGGCAATCTCGTTCGAGTAAAGGTGGGTGTTGAATTTGCTGCAAATTACAATGAAGTGTCCTCTACGACTCGGTTTCTCGCCCCGCCGCCATCCCGCGTCCTTCGCCGCCGGCCAGCGTCTCGTACTGTCTGTGTGGACATCTCTGTTGGGATCGTATTCCGTGGGCCCCCATGGTTCCTACGCTTTGAGCTCAGATTGGAAGTGCTCTATGGTTTGCCCCCCCCTATAGCTTACCTCCCGCCGAAATTAATTCACGAGCTAACGACACTCTTTTCAGCGCAATTTGAAAAGCGACACATGCACGTCGCCGAAATTCGAGTGTCGCAAAATCGCGACAAAGAGAGCGTGGCATTTTTCTTTGTCGGGAAGTCCCAAATTAACATGAAGTGCAGCTCAAAAAGTTAGCGAGGACTACAGACACCTTAGAAAGAGTTTGAAAACAGCATTGCATCTATAGTCGGCGACAGGTTAAGGGCAAAGTTGAAGCTCGTCCCCAGCTGTTCCACATTGGCAGAACGAACACCAAAGAGGAGATGCCTCCTCCCCGGCGTTTGCTCCGCTAAAGTGGAAAAGGTGGAAAGAAAGAGAGAGAAAGAGGCGCTAAAGTGGAAAGAGTGAAGCTTCCACTTCACTCAACCTGTCACAGACTAATATATCGTTTCACTGGTGCAGCGACCGAAAATCTGCAGACCGCGTGCCCAATAGTGCTGTGCACCAGCAAAAGTTGATTCTGGCTTGAAGCACACTACATCGCCAAAAGATGGAGTGGGGTGCCTATGGCGCATTGGGACAAACGTCGCAAATTTGCAACAGTCGGCATCTTGGTTACGCAAATGAAGGCAACTTTTTGTAGCATGTGCGTAAGCCCCACGAAAGAATCGTCCCGCTAATGCACAGTTCTCGCTACTACGCACTGGAGGGGGGGGGAGAGGGGGACGCCATTGGTCGTGCACTCTATGACGTTAGACGATGGGAAGGAGCGTCAGAAAGACATCGTCGTCGCCCCCCCCCCCCCCCCCCCCCCCCCCCCCCCCCAACGCACTCTCCGGTAACCTCGCTCCCGAAGGTGCGACCGACGCGAGGGAGGGAAGTCTTTCCGGAGGGCTCCCGTACAAAGCGGGTCGAGGGAGAGAAAGGCCCCACCTCGTTCAGGGGCAGCTGCGTCTCCTCGGCGATGTCTTTGAAGGTGAGGACACGGTGGTTACCCGGCCGCCGGAAGGTCATCTCCATCAGGCACAGCAGGCACATCTTCTGGCGCAGGGACAGCTCCCGGGCCGCCAGGTCGGGCTGCACCAAGAGATACAATAGTAAGGGTGCAGGCGAGCTGGTGGATGTTAACCATGTTGAATATACCTGAGACTGGGGTAGAAAAACATAAAAGTCGAAGAAACAGAACGGGACAGGACGACGTCTCAATTGAGACGTCGTCCTGTCCCGTTCTGTTTCTTCGACTTTTATGTTTTTCTACCCCAGTCTCAGGTATATTCAACATGGTTTGCACCAAGAGAGCGCGTCTTTCACGGGGCACCTCGCGTCAACTTCCGAGGGGGCTCTCCCAAAGAATCTTTTCTAACACAGAGTGTGTCGTGGGACCGACATCCGAGAGATGAGTGCAACGTTACGAAAGAGCATCGCAAAAAACCGTCTCGTGGGAACTACCGTGGCAATGTAAATTAATATGTCAAAGATGATAAGTGATCATTTTTATTCATTAATAATAAATGTTGATTTAATTTATATTAACACATTCATTATCATTAGCAATTTAATAATTATTTTATAACCCTTTAATTAATAATGAACAATCATCTAACTTGTATTATTTCAATCACTAGAATTACAAATTTATTTCATGATTGCAAATTGGCATGGTAACCACAAGACAGTTTTGTGCCATGGTAACCACAAGACAGTTTTGAGAAATGCTCTTCATAATGTGACAATAATTTTGTGGAAACATGATGACTACAGGCTGGGTTCACATTCTTTTTCAAGAGGGGGCACTAACCAAAAGAGTATCTTAACCGCTCGTTAGATTTCAATAAAATTCATATGGTGTGTTTATATTCGTGCCGAGAATATTCGTGCCCAATTTCATGAAGCTGCGTTCATTATATATGTATCTGAGAAAGATGAAAGTGGGTGTGTCTTAGGAAAACTATCGTCTGCAACGAAAATCAAAACCTGACATTCTGATGCAATATGGTGCATTTAGAAAGCCCACAGCGTACAACTATAAAGCTATTTTCCTCATGTTTTTTGTTTGTTTTTTTCGTAAGAAAAACACTATATAAATACCAATACAATTTTTTCCATTTCTACTCTTGGCCTAAAACTTCCATTTTTCATAGTGAATAATGATACAAATGAAGAAACTAAGCACACACCTGCATCCCTTGCAAAACTTAACACTGGCAACGGAAGCATTGCTGGGGGTTGGGGGCAGAAGGGCAGATGTAACAGTTCAGGTATCCGGCCAAGGCCAGATACCTAAGGTTGTCCTTGGAGACGGCTCTCTAGGAGTTCTTCCACACTAATGTGCAAAAAGTCGTCCTTGGAGAGGACTCTACGAACGGTGTTAAGTGTGCGACGAGGGCTCATCACCACTTTTACTTCCAGGATGGTGTTCAGCTTGAGGAGTGCTTCATTTTGCTTTTTGCTATTTACCTCCACTAGGAGGTCTCCAGAGTAGAGTTTTTCAGCCTCGTAGGAAAACCTTACAAGGTGTTCAAGTACTTTGGCTACAATGACTGGTGATAGCTTTGACATCGAGGGAATGAACAACGAAAAATGAAAGACGTATACAAATCCATGTAATGCGAAATTAGAACGCAGCTCTTGAGGAGGAGGAGGGGAGGGTACGCCCCTCCTCCCCCAGTTTCCCCGCAAAATTTAGTAGGAAAATTGATGCCACGTGACCTCAGCACCTATTCCTCGCTAACTTTAGCGGAGAACTGGGGAATTGGAATTGAATTGGTATTGACGTCACCTGACGTCACATTTCTGCTAACTCTTGCGAAGAAACTGAATTTGTCTGCTAAATCTAACAGAAAAATTAATTTCCTCGCTAAATCTAGCGGAGAAACTGAATTTGTTCGCTAAATGTAGCAGAGAAACTGAATTTCCCCACTAAATTTAGCGGGGAATTGAACTGATGTAGAGGTCATGTGACATCAATTTTCCCACTAAATTTAGTGCAGTTACGCCGACACCACAAAACCCGGACACGGGCGCCTAAGAGCTGCGCTCTAAAGCTTCGCAAAGGTTTCTACCTCAGGTTCTTTTTCAATAGTCTCGTGTTTGGGACAGTGCCTCTTAACGGCTTGCCCCAAGTGGGGTTTGAGGGGGGCACCATAAGAGGTCAAAGAGCGGAATTCGCGGTGCACCACCCAACATGGTTAGGTAACGCACAATAACAAAAGGGGCTTTGCTGGAGACGTTACTGTAACAGTGCTGCCAGGAAACTATACCCAAGTGTGGGTCAAGACAGAGGTTCATCGCCACCCAAGGTTAGCCCTTGCCACCAAAGAAGATGAAAGTGGAAAAGGAGGAGGAGAGAAAAGACAAAGAGAGGAGGGGGCAAAGAAAGGCCTAGTAGGGTGTCCTGGCCGGGCCTAACAAGGACACCCTTCTATGAGAAGCAGGGGCCAAAGTGGCGTATTGCCTCACCCAAAAACCCCGAAGGGTCCAAACCTACCGAGGGCTCGGCTCAACCACCAGGATGCCCTTTTTTCGGGTCACGGTAAAGCCACGCACAGCCAAACATGGGTGGGCGAACCCACATGGCTCAGGGTCCGTGGCGACGTCACTCACCAAACACCTGCTTTTACAAGTGTCCCCTGCGGGGCTTCTGCCGTCACTTGAATCGCTACCATATTTGTCGTAAAAAGCAAACGGAAAAAAAGCTGCCACGATAAATGATTGGATGTGCATGCCAAATTCCATCTGTCCAGAAACAAAATGTAGGAAAAGCCGTCGTTACTGACGCCACCTCGTGTAAAGCTAAAAAATAAAGGGCATCTTTCTTACGCCTTTTGTAAATATAGTTATTGACAAGCGAGAACGTCTGGGAGGAGCTTCACTTGTCCCGTTTCCAGCATGAGCTTCCCACCTTCGACAATGCTTCAACATCTTGTCCACCTCGAGTGCCGCGCGACAATTTACCACCAATTGTCGATGCCTCACTGCAACGGCGGGTGACACCCGACACATGATTTCAAAGGTTTAAGGAGAAGCTGCGCTAAGGTCTTTCGTCGGAAGCGTGCAAAAGAGCAAGCGTAGCTCCCACCTGCTGTGCCCAGGAGGACCTGAGTAACTCGTAGCGTGCCAGGCTTCCGCTGTTGAAGGCGTAGAGGAGCTCCACCACCCACTGCTGCTCGCTGTTCTGCAGGCACTCCAGGATTGGGTGGGCCAGCTGCACGCCACGGGCAGGCACACTCAAGCTACGACGGGTGCACAGCGAGCAGCCTCTAGGATACACAAGAAGCACCCTCCAAGATGCAGAGGAAGCACCCCCTAGGGTGCACGGAGAGCACCCTTCAAGGTGCAGAAAAAGCACCATTTAAAGTGCACACAGAGCACTCTCTAGGGCAGTGGTTCTCAACCACTGATGTTTCGCGGACCTTTCGTGCATCGGTGGAGACGGTGGAGTTCCACATTTGTGGTGAGGGGAAGGGAAAGGTTAATTATGACAATGATTTAATAAATCAATACAACTAAGGGCTAGAGACTTTTTTCATTGACATAAACACAACAAAACTCCCAAAAATTTGAATGTTTCTTCTCAATCTGAAAATAATACGACATTACTGCCGAGCTTGACTGATGAGACAATGCTTAGCGGATCCCTAGAATGCCTTTGCAAACCCTCATTTGAGAACCACTGCTCTAGGGTACACAAAAAGTGCCCCCTCGGGTGCACAAGGAGCACCCTCTAAGGTGCAGAGAAAGCACCCTCTAGGGTGCACAAAGAGCACCCTATAGAACAGAAGTTCTCAAACAGGGGTTCTGACGGCTGAGGAGCCCCAGTTGGTCTTTTGCACTGATGCAACAAAAAAGAGCAGAAGCATACAGACCCTGCAACCATTATTGCATACACTAGGCTGCACTTGATTCAAAGTTATGCATCAATGGTTGGCTCAGATTTGCTGAAGTGGTGCTTAAACTGTAACAGACACTTTACTTAGGGACAGGGCAGTTGAGATAATTTGGGAGCTCGAGTACACCATGTGGGTACCCTGGGAAACCCCTGGGTACCGCCCCTCTCCCCAAGTGAAGTGTACTTTAGGTTTAAGTAGTACTTCATACTCCATTCACCCTCAAGTTGACAGTGCGGTGGAAGCCGCATGCCTGTGGGACCTGTCCTACGTCCATCTTTCGGCGTGTGATCAAGTTCCCACCCATATCCATGCGGTGAGTGGGGTAAGGTGACAAAAGGGAGACTGTTCGTTAATCCGGCAAGCGCATAGCACCCACTGTGCTTTCAGCTTAACAGTGAACAGAACATAGAAGATACGAGCCACTCACTGGTACCAAACTATGAGCCAAACACTCCGCAGTGTAGTAAAGTTGACATTTGGGCTAGTTGGTAGTCTGACATATTGAGGTATTCAGCGCAAGGAAAGAGAATTCCTTGAACAAACAATGAAGGGCCCACACGAGCCTGGACGAACGAGTCATTCACGGGGCAGGTAGTAGATGCACAAGTCTGCAGAGGATCATTTGGTTTTTTCTTTCTCTTCCTTTCTTGTCAGTAGACGTAGTTGTGAGTAGCACTCTTTTCTGTCCTGTCCTTCTCTCTGCCTTGTGCACTAAATACCTCAATATGTTAAACTCCGCATTGTGCACATTATTGTTTGCAAGGTCTTCCTCGCTGGTGTGTTGCATCAGTGCGAAGTCCAGGAGGGCTTCTCTCGTTGCCCCTCAGGGCAGATAGGTGTTCCTTGAGATCGTAAAGAGCCCCCTGCTCTAGAAAACATGTTCGCAGCTGCCTGAAGTAGAGGTACCTTCTCAATTTTAATGGGTTATAGGGACTTCCTAGCTGCAAAGTGGAAAGTTGAGCCAGTTGGTTCATGGTTCCATGGTTCATGGGTTGTGTCGTTCCACTTCTTTGTCCTTGTCTTTTTCGGCGCTTTTAATTAATTATTCCTAGCTGCATTCACGGTGGTGCTCCACTAAGTAGACTCTCACCGATTCAAACTCCAGGAATATACAAATTTCGCTTGAATTATCAGAACTTTGAATTATCAGAAATTTATCTAAATATGATGCAAGATAAAATTATGATTCGTTATATGGATGCCTACACATACAATGCAGATATTTGATGATTCCCTCTACAGAGGCCTACAAATCATAAGCAGTTATGCCACACATGAAAGATTGATGAAATGTTTGAGATAAGTTTATTCATCCCTCGAAATTGTTGTATATCATGGACTGTTTAGACAGCACACGACACCTCAAACAATACTAAATTTATTCATCCAGCAAAAGAAGTGACTTAATATCCCCGCTGAGGGCTATCCTTACCGTGCACTGACGCGCTGCGGAGAAGCAACACACTCGGAAGCGAGCCCCGCGGGTGCTGTTCCTCTGCCCTTTTCGCCCCCCCATTTAGGACCGCCACTGCAAGCAGAGTAGTTGACCCCTCGGCCAAAATGACGGTAAGGCCGCCGCCTGCCTTGGGCGCTACTACAGCGAAAGCTGAACAATATCTGTCTCGATTTAGTCCTAGGCATTTAGTTGGCTCATGCGTGTGTCTCCAATGCTGTGTTATATCTGATCGAGGAAATAAAGGGTGCATATGCATACAGGTGCGAATAAATACGCATGACAGCTGCTGCTGGCACTTCTCTACACGCTGCAGCGAAAAGCTGCCGATTTTTTGAGCCACCCAAGTTCACCACGTTTTCTTAATACCGGGGCTTTACACTTCCCAGCACCCCACTCAGCATCTCTGAATTCAGCATGGGTGGCAATAAAACGGTAAACGAAGGCAACGTGTTGTGGCAGAAGACAAGAGAAATTGTCTCACCAGTTCTCCAAAGTTGTAGACCCCCTCTCCCAGGAGAGCGGCCAGGCAGAGGGCAAAGGCTCTCGACGCCTGCTCTTCCCCTGCATGAGACGTGCGGCAGCAGAGAAGACGGTCAGAACAAAACTGTGCACAAGCCACACGACGCTGTGCGTCGTCACTGTTTGCAGCAATAAATCCGTGATTCGCATCGGTGAGCGACAGTTTCGTGTGGAGACAGGTTTTGGGTGTCCCCGGATCTTATCTGCCATTTGGGTTTCCGACGAATGAAATACCTAAAAAAATTAGGCATGTCCTAACCATGTCGTATAAACTTGGAAACGCGCAGAATGTGTTGGAGACGTCAAGGTGACAACAAGGTGATAAAACAATATAGCCGCTCATATAGCTTGACCCACATGCGGGTCGAGTGTAATGGTCGTGCGTAACGAGTCGTTTTTCTCTCGAAATCGAGCCCTATAAAACTATAACACATTGCACGTTGAAACCACAAGGTCAATTTCGATTCTGTCCTCTGTAAATTGTCCAGAAATCTTACAACCAGTAAGCGAGACTGTTGGCATATGTCTATGTTTGCTCCGATGCTACAAATTCTTTGGTTGAAGCCGGGACGTCCTACGAAACCTGTTTCTGTACAAAGCGTTTTTGGTCTGTGTAAGACATGCGTCGGTACACGGTTAATACGACGCTTCATGCCCACACTGGCGACGTGCGCCGAAGACAAGCGTCCCCTTCCGAGCACTCACGTGGGATCTTGTCGAGGGGCGTGCAGCCAAGGAAGCGCAGCGCGTCCTGGTAGTAGCCCTTGTGGTTGCCCATCACCTGGTGGTAGTCGCTGCACAGCTGGTAGTAGCGCCCGTGCACCTCCGTCACACCTTCCAGGGACTCCGTCAGCGCCTCTGTCTCCTCCAGCACCTTCTGTAATCGTAGGCCACGGTTCCACAGTCCCCACGGGGTGCTTTTGCGCAACACACTTCCCGCTTCAAATCTCGCCAGCGCCATGTTGATGAACTTTTGCCGTACGTCTTTCTGTTTGCAGAGGCAGTGCTTTCCAACTCGGCTGAGTCTTTTTGCGTCACGGTCAACCGTGTATGCCTATGTAGTCGGCGACACAGAGGAGCACCATACGGTACTCCATCTTTATACATACCAATCTTCATTCGGACTTAAAACGAGGCGGCAGTCGAGAAGTCGAACCGTCGGCGGTTTTGGTATACGCTGCCCGGTCAACTCTGAACGGAAACAAGTTGGAATAAACTTGGATTTACGCGACTCAAATACTCCCACGATCAAACTTACCAAGCTCTGTCGTCGACGGGGCCACTTGCCATGCCTCGGAATTTCACCGACACCAAAAACTATGCCAGTAACTAAGTAAACAGGTGGCAAAAGTGATGGACGCCGTTCGTCAGCACGGCGGAACGCAACATACCGGAAGAAGGAAAGCGTTTCATGGAACTTCCCTATGTTTCTGCGGTCCCTCTCCAGCTTTTCTACCCACATTTCCCCGAGCGATTTGGAAACTAGCGGCGGCCAGAACGGTGCGTGACCACGCAAATGGCATTACCACGATGGAAGAAGTGAGAGGTGTCTGAATGAGGCCAGCAAAGGCGGCAAAAATCCGCTGAAGCCTCGCGGATCTCCCGGCAGGGGCACCATCGACTTAGGGGTTTCCTTTGAGGCCATGCACAGTGCATGGAGACCTCATAAACAAGCGCGCAAATAAGGACGGTGTCTTGAGTGGCTCTCGTAGGCCTGCCGCTACACCAGATGTTTCGCGCCGTCTCGCTGCACTCGTCAAAACTGCGAGCGAACCTATGCCCGACTTGGTTTGCGGCGAGGCTGTGCCGTTCAGAGGCCTCCCTCCTTCCCTCGTGGGCACAACACACTGTCGTGAGCACCCACAAGCTCGGTGTGACAGGGTTGCCGACAACAATCGGTTTCCGAGGAGTCGTTAAGTTTTGCATCGAGTTTCTTGAAAATTAACAGCATACAGTGACGGCATCTTCAGCCTAGCGGATGTAATGAGCATAGGCGAGACACAGTGCCCGTACTGTGGAACCAATGGACTTGGACGAGTACCGTGCCGGCAAGCGATGGCGTAATCGCTGTCGCGTGGCGCACATGAAAACCCCGAGTTAGCAGTCGTACTGCACTGGCCAAATCACCTGTCCACAGTGGAGACATCAAGCTTCCCTCGAATAGGGTGGCCATAATCTACAGAGTATAAAACGGGACATTGGGGGGGTGGAAACAAAGCAAAGAGTAGGGCCGAAAAAAAAAAAAAGAAAAAGCAAGCAAGCTTTGCTTATTTTTAGTTTGACGTACAAATGCAGATTTTTCCTAAGCTCTTCGTTTTAATTCAGTACACAGACTACTTTCTAAATTTTTAAACAAAGCTGAAGGGTGCCAAATATAGTAATACAGTCTAAGCTCATTACAAAAGACCAGGTTACAACAGACATTTGGATATAGTATACCGATTTGTGAAGTTTGGTTGGTTTTCCTCTACATAGCATTGACTCAACTTCATATCTGCATACAACACACTCCTTTTACAACAGACCGAAATCTTGGTCAAAATCAAGGTCTGTTATAATGAGATTCGACTGTATGCTTTTTTTATAAGATAAATTTTAGGTTTCTTCCGCTCGCTCAGCACTTATTTCAAAACTATGCTCGCACGTTCCCACGAAAACGGGATGCAAGGCTTCATTCAGACAAAATGCTGGGACAGCAGAAAAAGCACCTCTAAAATGGGATTGTGCAGGCCAAAACGGGACATCTGGTCAGCCTGCCCTTGAACCAATGGAGAAGGGTGAGGGTGGGGGGATGATCACTCATCGAAATATCACCACCAGGCTTCGTTACACAAAGCACCGAGCTGTGCAGTCACCCTCTTCCTTTTGAGGAAATGAAAATGCTCTAAAAGAAACAAAAATTTTTTCTCATTTTGGAAAAAAAATAAAAAGTATTTTCCTATACTTCGTTTCAGCTTCGGTCCAGACGCAGCCGAAGCTACAAGCACGAGCTCCGGGCTTTCATCATCCCTGCCAAGCACGCGCGCTCGTGCAGTGCAAGCACTGTTCTGGGCCACATGCTCGCGCTTGTAGCATCGGCTGCGTCTGGACCGAAGCTGAAACGAAGTATAGCTGTGGAAGTTTATGGAAATAAATTCTTGCGCAACAATTGCATCCTGTCTTATCTCTAGCTCTTCAATAGTGGTGTTGGCTGTGGCATTTTTCCACATCGTACGCTTTTTATTGCAGTCTAAAAAAACAACATATGAATGGGATTCTACTGTACTAGAGAGAACAAATCAGTGCTTCGGACCTTTCAGTGTTTATCGAAATGAACACCTTGGTGACACAAAAACTAACCTCCAGTTTTGCGAGGAAAGGGCTTAGCAGCCACCTGGCCATAAAACAACATTGCCTCCCATTTTTATTTTGCCTTAGTGTTTTGAAACTCTGAAAAACACACACACTCCACGCAACTGCTATGCGCTGGTAAAAACTACAGGTTCTAGGGTCAAGTGACAACTCATGCAACACCCTAAACCAGCAGTGTGACAAAATAAACCAGGTTGCCTGCTCAATGTCCCGCCAGTTGCACCAGTTGTGCAACTGAGAATCTTGACTAGTTTCCTGCAAGTTATCGCAGAGAATGCACGGGTTGCGCGCCCCAAGGCTGGCTCACGCATTTGCGTTTGATTGTGATCGACTGCGGTTCGACCGCTTGTGACAGCTTACGAGAGGACACACTGGTCACTGGTGCTAACTGCTGTGTAGCCCTCTTCCGGCCTTCGTATAATTAGAGTGGAGGTCCTTCAGTATTTGCGAGGCTAAATCTACGCACTACCCACGAGAAATGGTCCCTCATAACATTATCAGTGTAGCTCGTGGCAAGGAGGACGATGCGTAAAATGTACGCACATGTGAAGCGTTCCAGAGATACCAACTAGATGGTGTGTCATCCGGTCGCAAGCAGTCACCAGCACAGTTAATCACAGTAAAATGTAACTGTGTGAACCAGCCCTTGTCAGATGAGCAAGCTGTGAAACTTTATGGATTTCCTGCACGTCGTCGCGCAAAGAGCACAACCTACGAGTGGAGAGAGTTACGCAACTTAATCGGCGTTCCTTACCTTGACGCTATCCAAGTCCTGCGCAGCCAGCTTGTGCTGTCCGTAGGTGACGTTGCACAGCACCACGGCTTCCGTGTTGCCCTTCACCTGGGAACCGCCAAAGAAGCGCTCAAACGAACTCAATGTAACGTGCAAGCGTCGGTCGTTGTTCGACCGCCATTTTAATGCAGAACCGCGTTTAACGGAAGCAAACTAAGATTTCATGATCGTGCGAGGCAGCAAAAGGTAGCAGTGGTAGCCAGATGCTAAAAACATTCAAAAACAAACTTAAAAAGGAAGACCAGCGGAGCTGTACTCGATGCACTGTGTGCCTCTTCTTCGTTGTCGTCCGTTTTTCGCGCTATTTCCTACGATAAATTCCCACCAACTTGCCCAACTATCCATTCTTCTATGATAGCTGGAAAGGTTGCCACCGTTGCTTATAGATGGCGGTAACTGTCCAGGTAGGTTTGTGTCAACACATATGGACACGATCCTGGGGAACCTAGCCCTTAACAGCTCCGCTGTAAAAAAAGAGATGGGAGAGGAGGACGAAGCGCAGCAGCACGTGCTAGAAAGGACAAAGCCGGACATGGTGTCTGCCGTGTTCCACATGAAACGCAATTCTGCTTATAATAATTTGACCGACAGACAGAAATACAGCTGCAAACCTTTTACCGCCGACTTCAAGCAGCTCGAACAAGTTTTGACCAGTTGCTTAATAATAATTTTTATCCGAAAGATTGGAACACCATGGAGCACGCCACTCGTACGAAAGATTCAAAGCAAATGGCTAAGATAAGAAAATAATGAATGCACATGCAAAGCGCCATTTCTTTTTTCGTTCTGCTTCTTTGTTGACGGCAAAGATTCCAGCATGTGCAGCTTGTTGTTCGCAGAGGAAAGAAATCTCTATTTCTAAAGTGAATAGATACTCCCAGCTAAAGATTACACCTGGTTCAACACTTGGTCTTACATGATCACATAGAAACAAGAATCCCAAGACAGATGCCCTATCATGTCGTGCATAAAGCCTATGCGGAGCACAAGTTCATCTGCTTCCTCTGCAGGGGTTGTCGTGACGTCAGAACGCCGAGCTGTGATTGGCTGTGATCGAAGGATAGTGGGTAGACTTGAGGTCTACCCACTTCTGGTCAGAGCCAATTGGAACTCGGCGTTCTGACGTCACCGCAACCCCTGCAGAGGAAGCGGATGAACTTGCGCTCCGGACTGCCTTTCATGTGCCAAGCCACGTAAGCCACAACCAAAGAGAGTCTCAAAGCTTCCGAAAGCAAGGATCCAGGAGGCATGCTAGTGTGAACGGCGATCCTACACTACCTTCTCCTTGGTCTTGGTGATGAACTCTAGGCGCTCGTTCACATCTGCAAAACAGGTTGGCTGTGTCTGTCTGGTGCCAAAACACTTCACCTCGACAACTACCGTAAAATGCCGTGGAAGCGCCCGCTATCGACGTTTCCCAAACTTGGGAATTCTGCAAATTATACATTAAGCGCCTGACTTGACCGGACAAGCGCCCATGTCTAGATTAGCCCAGTTTTCAGTGAAAATGGGGTGGGTGCTTTCCTGCTATTTTCAGTGGTTCCCCGGTGCAAACAACCAGTGCACTCAAGGACGTTTTAAGGGCTCTTCGTTGTTGTTTTTTTTCCGTCAAAACTACTAACAGCATCTAAGGATTTCAGGAGGCAATATGGACCCTTCCCCGAGACAGGTTTCTCATTTGGAAAAATGATTTCTGCTGCAAACAAGGTGCGTTGGCACAAAGATTTTTAAATATAAAATGAATGGCTGCGCCCGCCAAGAGGCTGCCCAATACCTACAATGTTAAGAGATAACACAATGCCGCCCAAGACTGAAGGCAAGGAAGGTGAATAAGGGGCTGAAATTGAGCTAGTTGGTACATTGATGCAAAAGAACAGGTCAGCTAGGACTTTTATGTCTGCTTTTTCTCCCCATGTTTTTGTCCCTAACGTTCTAGCTGACCTTTTTGTTTGTAAGGAAAGCCAACACACACCCTGAAAAGTCTTTTCCTTTTATTTTTGTTCATTTTTTAACAAGAAAGTGTATGGTTTGCAAAAGAGCTGTTTTGTTGCTATATAGAAAATACATCTTTGAGAATTAAAGCACTTACCTTTAATTTGATGTGCAATCTGTATCACAATTTCCACAAAGGATAAAGGATTCATTCTGGAAACAAGTTTTCAGGAATGGTTTTAAAAAAAAATGAGACAAAATGGGTGCACACTGCTCGATGAAAGGTAATCTAGGTGCAATTCTTTCCGCCCATAAAGCTAAGTAGTATAATTCTCCAGTCTCTAAATACAGCCCAAGTACACTCCGGTGCATTCCAGTGTGGTTTCAGTTTCAGTTTGCTCCCTGCCCTTCCCAAATGGGCAGTACCTTTTTTTTTTTTAAATGTTTTAGCGGCATGCATGAGCAAGCTATAAAGCAGTATTTTATGTAATAACGTCGCTTTGTGATGCCACAAAATTTTATTTTCCTACCTAGTTTAGGATTTCTGTTTTGTCATGCTCCTTTGCTGTTACAGGTTGGCAATTTATGTCACTCAACCTCGCACTTCATGGCGAACGCTAGGATCCAGAAATTACTCATAAACTCGGCATTCGACGACTGTGAGGGTAAGGAAGCTACAGTTCTGAATAAAAAAAAGGGCCGAGTAAGGCCCCGCCAAAGAGTGACCTCAGGGTGTGAGGTCGAGGCGCCCCTGCATAGTACCGTGTCTGGAGGAGTATAATACGAGAAATATGTCGTAGGTTAGAGGCATGTGCATCAATTAACTTTTTGCACACAAAATAGCATGTCCTTTATAAAGAAATACAGTCGAATCTCGTTAATTCAAACTTTCTTAATTCAAACTAACATGTAGGTCCCATCCTATGCATCCCTATGGGAGGAAACCCCCATTAATTCAAACTTTGCTTTATTCAAACAAATTTTCGGTCCCCCTCGAGTTTAAATTAACGAGATTTGACTGTATTCTTCATATAGCACGCTACTGCATTACTGAGACCAATATTTGCGTTCGACGTGCGGGAGAAAAAAAAACAAAAAAACCTTGCACTCAAAGGGGCTAAGGTAAGCATCACTTTTCGAGCGAAAACTAGACCATTTCCAAAAGAGGAAATCAAACGTATTGCGGCATCACGAATTGCAAAAGTTCCGCCCGACATTGCGCGGACAAAGCTGGCCACACTAGTCTGAAGAATGCCGAAAATAATCCCTGAAGAAGGGGAACAAAGGACAAACACAAATCTTTAAACACAGCTAGGTGACTGGTGCGCAACCGAAAATATCCGCCTGGTCCTAGTGTCGACCCAGGGACCTCTCCAGGGATTTTTTTTGTCATTCTTGTCCAGCTTGCTTGCACGTTTGCCTTCAATTGCATTATCACGCACGTTTGTCCTTGCAAGCCTCCTGACAAGAAACTCTTCCGCCTCTATTTACCCCGAGAACGCACGCTACCACGATTCAGCAAAAAATAAAATTGCAGCAATCATTTTCATTGCATTATAAGCATAGTTTTCGTAAGCAGAACTAAAGGTTTTGAGCCATGGAACAGTTGTCAGCACTTTCTCGATACCATCGATCCTCGATCATCTTTTTAATGCCGAATTGCATCCTTACGGAAGCTGGCTCAGACTTTGTGCGCATCCATTGCTCATTGTCTGGCATGGTGGGGGTTAGACAGCTGTGCCGCAAACAGACTTAATATTCACACTCGTCACGTGTCAGCACGTTGTCGAGTGACCCCATCCGACGCTCCTTGTCCCTGGCCTCAATCTGTGCATCGTGCTCACACTGCATGCAAGTGTTTCACAAAAAAAAAAAAAAAAAAGATGGAAAAAAGAGGCGACGCTAAAAGACAACAAAGCTGAGACTTGACGTCAGTGTCCGCTGCATTCCGACGCAATTCTGCATCAAGATCTAAAATAGAGCTGGAATTTTCTTTTTGTTCAAGTTTTTGGGGCGAACTCGTTTCAAGACAAAGACTGAGATCCTGTTTTGTGACTCAAGAATCTTTTATGTAGACGAAAAACCGATGTTCGAGACTACACGGAGCGCCATTCCATCTCCTAAAATAGGGCGCATAATGTGCAGGCATAGAACAATGCGACAGATCAGTTTTCATATAGTACTTATGACATTTACGCGCTAAACTCTCCAATGTGTAGCCTAAATCTAAAATAGTCAACCAACTCCCGCAAAAAAAACAAAAAAACTTTCAGCCTTTCCACTCTGGTGAAGAAGAGCAGCGGAGATGTAGCTTCTGTTCTCGGCGGTAACTTTCCAGGCGAGCGATTTGCTCTTCTTTCGCAAGAGACTCTAAAGCGCCCGACGCACGCGGCGGTTGCGGACCCATTTCCGCTGCTGCATACGTCACCGCTCCTTCCACACCCGGTCTTCTTTCCCCAAAAAAAGGGCACGCGGCCGACCCATCGTGAGTCCAAACAGAAACTGATAAGAGCGTAGGAAACAGCGCGCAAAACAGACGAGGACGAAGAAAGACACGTGACGTGCGCTGCGCTCGTCATGTGCATTTCTTCGTCGTCCTTGTCTGTTTTTCGCGCTGTTTCCTACGATAAATTCCCGCCAACTTGCCCAACTATTCATTCTTTTATGATAGCTGGAAAGGCTGTCGCCATCTATGAGCGACGGCCAAAGTCAAATTTGGGGGTTTTACGTGCCAAGCCAACGACGGGCATCTGGGACGCACCAGCGGAGGACTGAGGATTAATTTGGACTACCTGAGGATCTTTTGACGTGCAACCGAAAGCTCGGTTACACGGCACCTTCTCCGCAATAAGCCTCCGTCAGATTGCGGGCACCTCAGTCGGGATTCGAACCCGCCACCTGGGGATCCGTAAGCCCGCCGCTCTCGCCTCGGAGCCACCGAGGCGGCTGTTATGAGCGACAACGGCAACCAGACTGGTTGCCTGGTTGCCGCCGTCGCATTTGATGATGGTAGCTGTCCAGAGGTTTGCGTAGGTTTGTGTCGACATTTCTTTGGTACCGGACGCGATCTTGGGGAACTGAGGCCTTTGGCGCTTTTAATTTTGAGATTACCCACATCTTTACAGGTTTAGACCAATTTTTAGAGACACAACTGTGTCTGACGAATTAAATCTTACATTATAATTCAGGTCTCTGCTTTGAGGTTTGTATCATGCAAAAGCAGGTTTATTTAGCTTAATTTCTATGTATGGCATCATATTGTAAACTTAATAGTTTCCCAATTAAGAAAATATAACAAAATGGCACACAAAGCAGGCATTTTCCCAGTGGTCAGGAAAGAGTTAGGCACCATGTGTGGCCCCATTTAAGAACACCGTTTTACAGTACCAGCAGCACTTCCCTGGTGCCTCTCCAGTGCACGTCCATTAGTCATTTGTTCAGAGATAACAAAATCTACTATTAGGAATCTCATACTAGTGCCAAGGAAAGAAAAACACCACGTTTATAAGAACAGTTAGAGCCAACCGCATCTTTTAAGTAAAGAGTACAAAGGGCTCCCTTGCTTGCATACATTAGTAGAAATTCTAAAAATTTAAAAATTCTGCTGCCTACAAACTAAAGCCTCGGGCAACCTGAGCAGAGCAACATGCATGTGCACATTTTAAAGTACTAAACGTGTTTTGGGGATATGTGCGTATATAGAGATACTTACTTGTTCTCAAATTCTGCAATGAAATTCTCATACAGCTGGAAAAGACAGAGAGAAGTTTAGGTAACGGTGAAGTGTGGGACACATGGGAGAATAGAGTTAATGAAAGTTTACTATACAGTGGCCCATAGCGAAATTGATAGCATGCATAAGCATGTACGCCCTTGCGTATGGACCATGACCATTCAACCTTATGCTCAAAAATAATGTCTTAAACGATAAACAACAGAGAAATAAAAAGAAACTGACAGTACAGCACAGCTTTAATTTGTTTTACATCCCAGGGCGACTTGAGAAGATTCTAAGATCGTCATTTTATGGCACCAACAATATGCCCTCTGAATATCCTAGAAAACCCTAATCTGCCACTATGCGTGGCCTTTTTCCTCAAATAAAAATATGACCAAATATTGTGTTATGCCACTTTTTTTAGATGGTATATCTCGGAGAGAAGGCTATGTTCCAATATTTGGTGGCACTTCTAGCGCGACGTGTCTGATGGAAGCAAACATTGTACTGCAAGTCTATTGGCGTTGAAAAAGGGGTCTATTGTGTGCTTATATAAAAGCTGCTAAACTCTCCTCTCCATTTCTTTATCTTTCTGCCCATTTCTCCAGACTCCCTCAATAGAGTAACTGTGAGGTAAGCAAAAAGTCTACAGCTATCAATACTGACCACCAGAGTGTTGAGACAGAAAGCATTTATAACTTCATTGATAAAATCCACAACTAGCTTACAATTGATGGAAATTACCGGTACCTTTTATACCCACACGGGCATGACAAGCACCCGCACGGGCATGACAAGCACCCGCACGGGCATAAAGGTACCCACGCGAGCACAATAATTATTCATGTGGGTACAGCAAATACCCATATGGGTACGGTGGGAATCCACCCGGGTATGGTTAATACTCACGTGGGTACCAATATCCACGTGGTTACGGTAGGAATGCGTTTGAGTTAACGAAAGCTTCTAACGAGCAAGCATTTATTCACAAATTGTACCAAAGTCGTAATAAATTCCACACCTTGAGCAAGGCATCCCCCTTCTGCATGAGCGGCGACCGGACAAACTTGAGCAGCTTCAGCGTCAGCTGGTGCCAGAGGCTGCAAGAAAGCAAGACGCTCAGCACCCGCAAAAACAAGGCTTCAGCATTTCAGAATTCCAGAATTCCCCTACAAATGTTGAGGTCAATATATTAGATAAAGACACCATGAAATGATTTCCCTTCTTCTTTTAGTATAGTATTATGACGTAACATACAATCTGCAGTAAAGACACCACCTTCAGCACATACTCTTTGCCTTTTGTCGTGCTTTGGCTGCGCTTGTGCAAGAGTGCTGTCGAAGCTTGAAAGCAGCAGATTTTATTTAGCAACCATAAAGTTTATATAATACATCTAAAGCAAAAGATCTACCACCTTTCTGTACAATTTGGCCACCTCGGAATGGCAAAGCATAGAGGTGGACGATAGTGGTGCCGGCCCGGATCCCATCTTCATTTCGGCGTGTTAACTTTCACAGGAAAAGGTGACGATAACTTCAGCCGGCTTTTCTCCTCGTCTCACCAGCAGAATGTGCAGTAACGCGTGCCATCGCGTGTCACTGGGCAAACTACCGCAGCCAAAACATTCGTCGGGGTAATGTGCACGGAACTGCAATATGTAAAGGCAATATTACGGTCATTCCATCTCGGTCCTCGATGAATGTGAATGCAAACCCGAATATTTGCGTATGGATCAAACGTTACTGCACGGAGTTTGATTGACAGTGTTTGTATCCAATTCATGAGTTTGATTTGGCCGATGTGCCTAAGCACTGCAAAAAAAAAATGCAGTAAAAAGTCAGGAAGCTTTGCAAAGGAGCGAGGAAATAGTCCTATCCCGTCAAAACTTCCGAGGTAAAAGTCGTGTTTCTGGCACCCTGCCCTCGTGTGCCAGTTTTCGTTTCTAAGGGATGTTATTGTGCCTGGAACACGCCTCCGACCGGTCCATTTACCGCGTCCTTGTTCCCTCAATCTCTGACCGATGACATAAAATAAAACGTGTCATGCTGCAGCCTGCTGCGATTCTGCTGGCGCCACGGCGGATGCCTGTTCCGCCGTGGCCAACTCTCGGCTTGACGGTCCACAAAACCTCGCGCGGCAGCTACGACGACGCTGGCCTTCGCCACTCTTTTTTTAACAGAAATTCCACAACCGGCTGCCAGGATCACAACGCGTGACAATATGATGTGGCGGCACGTCATTCGTTGCAACTTCGGAACTGCTTTTAACGCGTGGGCTTTACAGGACGCTAAACGTAACGGTTTCCTTCGGGCTTCTTAACAAACTGGCGACTCCTTGAGACCGAACGCCTTAAAACACCTTACGACGAGAGAATGCACCGGCACGCTGGCGTTACTTGTGCTATGACCCCGGAAGTGTATTTTACTAGAGCGAAGGGCTTGCGGTATCGGCCAGGTCAAATGTACATACTACCTTTGAGAAAGGGTTATCCGTAACATTAACAAAAAATGTTCAAGCCAAAAAAAAAAAAAAAAATGAATGCGTAAAAAAACAAAAAGTAAGAAATGTTTAGACGAGTTGAGGCGCACGGTCCTAAGAAGTCGCAATTGTGTAAACAAACCTTTTCAGGCACCAAGCGATGTAAAATTAGCATAGTGAATACATTTTTTTTTTTAATGGTTCCTTTAAAGGGATACTACAACAAACTTTTAACGGTTCTTTTTTGGTCTATATGTGTTCAAAGGAGCAGTATCACATCGAACACACCAATATCTTGTTTAAAAAAATCACAAAAAAGAATTTTAAAACGAAATAAACAATTAGAAAAGAGCACCTGGTGGATGTCGCTAACCCCTCTTTTTTACTACCAGTCTAGGAACCTTGAGCAGTAGTGACGGTAAATGTCTCGCCTACGGCCATGACGAGACAAGAGGGGAAGGAGGCAATCCCCTCTTCCCGAGAATCCCTTTTGTGTGATCCAGAAGTCGCTATTGCAGTGATGTGATTGGCCTAAGCCATTTTGGAGCCCCTTTCGGAGCAGCCAAAACAGTGTTTTGGAGCAGCAAATGTGGCCTTTGGAGCAACCCATACAATGTTTTGGAGCAGCAAAAGGGGCTTTTGGAGCAGCCAAGACAGTGTTTTGGAACAGCAGAAGTGGCTTTTGGAACAAATATTCTAGAAAAAAAAAAAGAAAAAAATTTGTTTTTAGTGCTGTAAGGGCACTTTGTGATGCGTTGTGCTCTGATGTGGCGTGTTGTTACTGAATTCGCTGCTTGTATTTTTACTGCTGAGACATCCCACAAGTGTACAGTGCTGTAGGCATTGCCGAGCAATTTTGAAAAACCGCCGTTTGACTGGTTCCCGACGTGCCAGGTTTTCGTCAAAAGTAAGCAAACATAAAACAATGGATTGCAAGCGTCCCGGCTGGTGCTTCTGTCGTGCAATCATGTTCGCATGCACGTGAAGCCAACTTCGGCAGGCTTGTAATTGCGCGTGCTTCGTCGCGCGAGCTGACACAACGGCTGTTCGATCGAAACCGAAACCATGTCACTCCGCTCCGTCGACAACTGATCCCCAAAATTGTATGCAAGATGTAACTGTCGAGCATACGACAAAAAACAGTCCAGTGGCGTGTACTTGCCAGGCCGGCAAACAAGGTACAAGCTAAACATACAAAAAGAAAAGGGGAAAAAAGGTATCTGAGCTATCGATGCAAGGCATCGCGAGCCAGGGTCAAAAAGTTCTTGGAGCGCTTTGTGAAACGACTGAACTCGAGACAAACAAGCGCGCTGTGCGAGTTCAGCGTAACAGACCATTGCCTTCTTTGCTTTAGCTAACTTCTTTTCATCAACCTTCTTTCACGGCAGATTTTGATTTAATCGTATGATTTAATCAAGAACAGGAATGTTGATGAACATGCAGCGGTACTTAGTTTCATTTTAGAAAAAGCCATATCTGCAGCTTCGTGGGGATGGCAACACCCAACGTCGCGCGACCACGGTGACTGGAAGTAGCTCACTGTACTGGAAGGCAGGGACCAAATATAGTTTTCCCACAGCCGTTGCTTTCAGGAGAGAGTGCTTCAGCTCACAAAGTAACTCCCGCCGTGCGAAAACGTGGTTTTGTTTCACAGCATGACGGCATGGCTGGTACCTGGCACGCTAGAGTCGGAGCGTCTGCACACCCCCGCGTCTATCATATAATAAAAAAAAAAAAAAAAAAAAAAAAAAGGTGCGAGATGAGATTTTTGAGACGAGAGCACGAAACGCGGGATGGCGAGAAAACCATGCAAGACCGGATGGACGATTAATGCAGGGTACTTAGTGTCGGGCTCAATTGCACATGCTCAATTACGGTACTCAGTTTAGTTTCGGTTTAGAAAGGTGACCGAAATTAGTCCTTTGGCGCAGGCTTGGCGCAGATTACCCCTATTTTGGCAAAATGTAGCAGGATGTAGCAGGGTTAGCCCCTTGGCGCAGTTTGGCGCAATTGGCGCAGCAATCACATCGCTGCTATTGACCTTCCACAAGATTATAGAAGATTAACCTGTCAGTCAAAATTCCTACAAAAGCAGCCGCTTCGGTGGCTGGAACGACTAGGCCATCCTCTTGACGTCAATCTTGCCGTAGCTTTGCTCGTCCTGAGACGAACAAAGCTGCGGCAAGTCAACTGAGTCTTCATTGCTTCAACAAAAAGAAATTATTTTGAAAAATATAGAAAATCGCCTGTTTACCCTTGGTATATTTATAGATTTTAGTAAGGCGTTTGATTTGATAAACCATAAAATACTACTTGATAAACTATACTGTTATGGAATACGTGGTGTAACTCTGTCCCTTTTACATTCCTATTTGGAGCACCATAAGGACCGTAAGCAATGTGTTGTGATCGATGGTCATACATCGCCTTTTCTTAACATACGATGTGGGGTTCCCCAGGGTAGTATACTAGGGCCAATGTTATTTAATGTGTATATTAATGATATTGTAAATATAAACAAACAAATAAAATACATAATATACGCTGATGATACCAGCCTATTTCTTGCCGAAACGAGTGTTGAAAAATTAATCGTAGACGCAAATGATGTTCTTAGCCAGTTCCTTATATGGTCCAACAACAATGGCCTTAAAATTAACATTCAGAAAACGAAAGCTATAGTTTTTCGACCAAAGAGCAGGGCTCTGCCTATTAATCATAATATTACAATAGGCAGCGTACCAATCGAGTTAGTGAAACAACATAAAACGCTTGGAATAATTTTTTCCGAACACCTTTTGTGGAATGATCATGTCAATTATCTTGTTACGAAGCTGTCTAGGGTGGTTGGAGTTATGTCACACTGCCGCAATATTTTCCCAGTTAACGTGAAATCACAAATCTACTATTCACTATTTCAGTCTTACATTAATTATTGCCGTCTTGTTTGGGGGACAACTACACAAACAAACATAGAAAAACTTACTTTACTTCAAAAAAAGATGCTTCGTTATATTGCCAATGAGCACTATCTCGCTCACACCAAATTTTTGTTTGCCAAATATAAAATAATTAATCTTGATAAGATGTATGACTATAGATTACTGCACAGCTTTCGTTTTCCATCTCCTGAGCATGCTTCGCTTTTATGCAAGATGTCAGAGCTCTCCGAACATCCTCGTAGTTTCAACACCCGTCTTTTTGAAAAATGGATAGTACCACGAGCTCATACTAACTATACTTACCAGTCAATTACATATCGTCTACCTTTATTACTTAATCATATTCTTAATAATAATACTAATATATATCAAATGGGAAGGAAATCATTACTATTGCATTTCTTGTGAATTGTTCCGTGAAATTCCTTGAGCATACCCATACCTTTGTATAAATTTTGCATTTTGTACAGTGCTGTTAGAAGTTATGCGTTTGTGCGCCTTGTGTTGTTTTGCGTAATTTTCTTCTATATGTAGCTGTATATGTTCTCAATCTGTCACAAGTTCTGCGAATAATTTTTTTTTTCTTTTTGTATAATGCTGTTAGAAGTTGAATGCATGAAGTGATTACTCAGCGTATCTTTGCATGTAATATCCTTTTGTGTTCTGAATGGAAGTCCTGCTGACAAATTTTAGACGGGCCCCAGACCTCGTCAAGCTGCCACTGGCAGCTTTTTGTCTAGGGTCTTCGTTGGCTTAAAGGCCATAAATAAAACGATTGATTCATTGATTGATTCATTGAACTACGTCACGATTGCGTTGGATGTCACATGGTCTCCGCTGGCTGTTCTTTGAGAGCTTGCCAGAGTGTGCCGTTTATAACGAAAAATACAGCCACCAGGCTCAAAATACAAACGTGCAAATGTCATTTTTGGATATTGTGAGTCATATTCAACCAATTTCTGAGGAAGACAAGTATATTTCAAATTTCGTTCAAGTATCACTTTAAAGGGGTTATGACACGAAAATTAAACGGATAGATTATTCTTGAAATGGAATGCTCATAGGCAACTTAGTATATGCACCAAGTTAAGCAATTTTTAGATCTCTGGTAATTGCAATATCCAATTTACGAATTTTTATTATTTTCATCCGGCGACCAGGCAACACTCTCCAAGTTAGCCACACCATGGTGTCCATAAACCATGTGACCATGAAAGCTCCTTCATTCTAGGCGCCCCCATCTTCGCCCGAGCTCTCCTCACCGCGGTACGATCAAAACCGCTCACGCAACTCGGTAACCCGAAAGCTATTCTCGCTCTCGCCCCCGGCCCGTCGACCTTCCACCCTGCATGTGCCTGCGAGATATTCCCGGGCAACGGTGACCACGGCGAGTTCGTCCTTACTGCAGCTGGTCGCCAGCGGGTTGCTGTCGAAATGAACAGCTTCCAATATCTCTTGATAGCAATCACTCTCATCGCTGCTGCGATCAATGTCCAACACTTTGACAAGGCGAGCAATGCCGTATGCGTAATCATCACGGACCGCATGCTCTCAACAAGGAAGGTAAACCAGAAAACTGAGGCTCGAGACACCAAGAAAGCCAAGTCTGTGAGTGCGTGCAAGGGGACGCCGCGCTGGCGGCTGGCTACGTAGACAGCCTCCAGCTCTGCTCGAATCCGCCCCTCCGAAAGACCCACATATAAATAGATTTATCCACGAAACTGTAGCGCCATTTTTAAAACAAATTGAGGAGGATTATAGGAACATACAATGGGTCCTAGCAGTATAGTTATCTCATATTTTATTTTTGGCGTGTCATCACCCCTTTAAGGATTTTTGCTCAAATTCCCAAACGATGCAGTGATCCAATGAAAGGAGTGATTCTCTCTTTTTATTGAGGAAAAAAAATACTATTTTTTATCTTTTTGTTTGTTCTCAATTCGGGGTTTAAGTTTTTACATTTTTTAGGTTGAAGCAAATAGTTGAAGCAACTCAGTACACCCAGCCAGCAGAAAGCAGGAGTGCTTTCAAACCCGCGGCGCCGTGCTCCTTGTCAACAAGTTTTCATTTTCTAGTGATTTACAAAGATGCTCACTCAGGTTCCTTACAATCCTTGAATCGAGCGCACTAAAATTGTCATTCTTGTCTGTTTGCTATGTCAGGGTCCCTGCAAAACACTGCAAACGGCTTTCTTTTTTTTTTTTTTCTTTTTTCCAGACACTTAACAGGAACACTGAAGCAAACACATTTGTTGTATCCAGCCACTGTACAAGTGATTAGCTGATATTTATTTAGCTCGGGAAATCAAAGGCGCCGCAGAAAGGCAAGTCGCCCATACCGTGAAGGCCTGCGGCGCCGCGTCTAATGATAATAAAATGGTACTGTACAGATGAAACAAAAAAATGTGATGATGGTTTAAACCGAGCTCGTTGACGAGGGTGGGGGGTTGATGTTAAGGGTGTATCCGTCCCTGATCACTGTTGCAGCTGGCATTGGAGGGGTCATGAAGAGTAACCAGTGGTTTGGAGTACTGATGGTTATCACTGTGCTCCGTGTCACTAGTTGTGCGCAATGCAGGTGCAGGCAACACCAGGCAAAGAGAGATAGGGCGAGCGCAAAAAGGGCGGGGTGGCAGAGGATGGCAATGGAAAGTGAGGTGAGAAAGGGAGAGCACTAAGAACGTTAGAAGTGTCTCTCCTCCCCAGCCTTCGTAGTGTTTGCCCTTTCTCCCGTTCCCTGGTGTTGCCTTCGCCTGTACTGCACACATCTAGGGACACGGAGTATACATGCCTTGCACCAACGTCACATGATGACGTCGAACACCAGTATCTACCATGCTGGTGGTTGACTCGACAGCCCTTCGCAGCGAGAGCAATGGTAAACTGCGCCGTGCTCGGCTGTAGCAATTATCCCGTATCCCGATGATTGTCCCATCGTTTGGTCGGCATGCCCCGCGAGACAGAGTAGCCGTCAAGTTAGAGAAAGTACAAGCGGCAGGAAAGGGATGCGGCCGCAGATTATCGAGTTCGCAGGACGCATTTCATAGCGGCGAACAACGGCACTTTTCTATTGTTGTTCACGTTTGCACACGCCTGTGCATCGGCTTTTGCTCGTTCGTGGCGTATATGGCCTTTGACCTTCGTTGCATAACGCCGTTTTCACGCTCCAAGCGCACCTTCGGGGCTCCCGGCTGAATCTGGGCGGGTGTTGCGCCGCAAGCCCAGCCCGACAGCGATCGGTCGGCGGCTCCCGGGCATGGAAGCTCGCCGAGCCGCTGCTGCCGGGTCATCGGTTTGTGCTGTCCACGATATGATAACCTTTGCAAGGAGCGAAAGTATGCAGGCGAGCCGGTTAGAAAATATCATAATATAAAACCTGAGACAATGAGTTTCTTGTCCGTAATTTGATTTATCCTTGTTTTAGGGTTAAGATTATGACGGTAACATTGCGTTGTTTACCAGTATTTCGCAAAATCGTAAAAATATTTCTACAAGTGATTCCTAGAGCCCCTTGTCAAATTATGAAGCGCGCAATTAAGCTTTTTCTTTTTTTGGCGACACGGCATCCCTTTGCGTCAAAACTTCGTCGGCGGCATTTCGAAACTTTCTGCTCGTAGCGCAATCGCACCAATGCCGAAAAATTCCGCATGTACTGGATAAACGTCATCATCGTAAGCTCAGTATGTTTTTCTAAGTTCACGGTACCTTTGTTGAAAATATGGTGCATGTTAGCGCATGTCCAGGCCGTTAGCGGCATCCTACGCCTTGGTAAGCGCATCCGCGGTCGTGTGAAGTCAACTATCAGTATGGTGTGGGGCCCCGTCCTTCCCTACATGTTCCCTAGCATGACATCACTTGCAAGGCATGTATTGCGACCGTGACGCCCCAAGCGGTTAACTTTAGAGCTACACGGATGGGGAAAACAAATACATTGACTCGGCACTCCGCCGACATAACCGAACGTGGCGTCAGCGTTCGGCTGGAGTTTGTGTTCTCCGGTGAGGGGGAGGGGGGGGCTCTTTTGCTACCACCCTGGCTTGCATGAACAAAGCAGCATGCACGGTGCCCAGCTCAGCACAAAAGCCTAAGTGGGTCAAGCTCACAATCTCTGACGACTGCTTTCGGGATATACCCGGCACTTAACGTTACTTTGTCGATTGTTAGTATTTTTTACATTACACTTTGCCCCGCGCTCTATTATAGAGGATAGGATGGACATGCCCATAAGGCCTGTCGGCATGTGCACAGGCCTTGTTTTGAGTAAACACCGAACTGTGGGGAAACAAACGGGTCAGAGCGCCCCCTACAGTTCGATCTCCGGCCCAATAGCTTGCCTCATCTCCGGTTGGGCGGGGGAAGGATCTGCAGATGTGAAGGCTGCTCATCACTGCACCATGGAGTATGAGGGTCATTATGGGATGACATAATATATAATATACTAGAAGCCCAGGGTTTTGGGATGATTTAATATTGGGACAAGAGTGCCGTGGGTTTTACTGTCTCTGGATTCTTGACAACAGCAATCACGTGAAAAGACTGAGAGCCCAGGCAAGTGGGTGGTAGCTAATCATGTTGTTTAACACTTGAGACTGTGGTGCATGAAGGACAACTTTTAGTCGAAGGAACAGACACAGAAGGGAACGTCTCCTGAGTCTGCCCCTCCGACTAAAAGTTGTAATTACGAAAACCCTAAAGGCCATCCACTAAGGGAACTGATCAGACCGTTAGTGTGATCTTAAGACAGGGACCGTCATATTTGTAAGGCTCGTCGCCGAGAGAGGCGGCGGAGATTGAACTCACCGCTTGTTGTAGAGCTCTTCGAATTCGGCCCACTCCTTGGACAACTCCGGCGTGCTGGCCGCCTGCTGAGCGGTCAGATACGCACCCACGTCTCTCGTCATATTCTCTGTCTCTCGATAAATCAAGGCAGGCAAAAAAGCTCACTACTTGCGAGCGTTTTGGCAAGTCACGCTCAGACACAGACGCCCGCAGCGCTTGCAGAATGCAATGGCACCGGGCACAATGTTGACGAGTGAAGCTTTGTAACTGTCCATAAATGGACAAACAGATGACTGCTGGGTGCTATTCCAGCGAGAGCTTGCACTTAGAAATTATTAAAAAGTAACCAAGTACCTTATTATATAAACCGTTTAAAAGTTTCAGGTGTTAGATGAGGAGTACACGGTAGCAAGTTGAAACCGACAAGACACAGGATAGCCCCATTGACAACAGCATCGCCTGTAACTCGAACAACATGGCCGCCACCGAGAGCCGGCCGTCTGCTCCGGCGCCCACGGAACCCGTTATGAATGCCTCTTGGGCTTCCAACTTCTAGAATTCGGCCGACAATGCTAGTGCTAAATCATGTGGCGGCGGAAAGCGTGGATCGTCGTGCGTCGCACGCTGCTTTCACTCCCTGTGGCCGTCGCGTTCGTGGACTGCGTGGCGTACGTCGCCAAGGTCGAGGGGGTCTCCATGCAACCCGAACTGAACCCGGAGCCGGACTCCTCTACCGACTACGTGCTGCTCAACCGTTGGGCTTCGCGGCACTGCCAGGTTCAGCGCGGGGACGTGATCGCTATCACGTCGCCGCGGGACCCGGGCCAGAAGCTCATCAAGCGCGTCGTGGCCCTCGAAGGAGACACGGTCCGCACGCTCACCTACCGCGACCGCTTCGTCACCGTGCCGCGGGGCCACTGCTGGGTCGAAGGGGACAACCACGGCAAGAGTCTGGACAGTAACAGCTTCGGCCCCGTCGCCCTCGGGCTGCTGGTGGCGAGGACGTCCCACCGTGTGTGGCCGCCGTCGCGCTGGGGACGCCTCGAACCCCGAGAACCGGACGGGGAGAGGCTGCTGCCGCACAAGCCGCGGAGCTGGCTGATCACGTACGACGAGGCCGAATGAGCCTCCGCATCCTCAGGATCCGGCTTCCGTCCCTAGGACGCGTTGCAGCGATGAAGCCGTTCAACATGATCGCTCGCTTGTACCGAGGTATACAAGGTTTTAGGAATCGGGAGGCTCGCTCTAAAATGGACCGGACAAATCGGCGCCTCCTCGTAAGGAGCTCAAACGTTATCCGAAAGTGTGTTTTAGCGACTCACTTTGCCTCGTAAAATTACGAAACCTACCTTCCTCCCTGTGAAAAGTTAGGTCAGTATTAGTGGCATTCTCAAAGGTGGATACTGACACAAACGACCGCGCTATCCGAAGGTTGTGGCGCCATCTCCTGAGGGGCGCAGCGAGGAGACGTGAGCAGTCGGTTCAAAGCAGACGGCGCCGTCGTATGCTTGCTGCAGCTGTCGGGAGGTGGCACCACAAGCCATAACTCTCGGCCATCTCAGTCACCCGCCTTTCAAAGTGTCACAAATGTTAGTATAATCTTCTACATCTTGAAATTTCGCGAGGTAAAATACACCACTAAGATGCACCTTTGGTGGATGTTTGAGTTTGTTATGTGCACACACCGATTTTTCCGGTCGAAATAAGACCGAGCTTGGGATTTGTAACACCCTATACATTGTGCTCACCTGCGTACACTTTGTGCAACAACCTGGGAGGGTTGTGGCTTCGTCTTGTGGTGGCTGGGCAGCGACCGCGTCGACCTGCTCCAAGAAATTGTTGTACAGTCGAGATGACGGCTAAACAGCTTCATCCCCGCAGTGTTGAGCTTTGAATGGACATTCCAGCGTCGGGACACCTCAATGGCAGACACACGGACCCAAAACTGGAGCAGGGACATGACTGCGCCTGCCGTGTACTGAGTGGACTACCTGGGGATTCCACTTTCGGCATTGTCGAATTGCCTCTTTCTGTTCCTCGAAGAGTTTGCAAGCACGCAAAATTTGATGAAATTGTAGGTGCTTTTCTCATGAACTGCTTTAGAGTGGAGAATTAAACCCGAGTGTTTAATTAAATAATAAAACTGAAAGACCAACATGCATTTGAAGATTGTAGTCTTAAAAGACATGTGGGAGTTCGCTATTTAGAAGACCAGTCACCTTTGATGGGCAGCAAGCGGGTAAGCGCAGGAACAGTAGGGTGCACTTGTTTGATTTTCCGAGATGGTCGACGTGAAGAAGGAAAGAAATTTGGTTTTCGTGTCTTATTTTGGGCTGGCATCACCTGGTGAAACAGGGATGCAGTATTTATTGGATAGTATGTTGTTTTCCCATTAAGAAACTAACCGAATTGTACGAAGTTTGTAAGTTTTCTTTTACATTCTATAAATATTGGCAACCATTTTGAAAAGTTTAAAAGAAACTTCTGTATACTGTAAATGGCTATTTTTGAAGCTCCATATTTTGCGAATTCAGCAAAGTGTGGTTTTCCAGAATATTTCTTCTCGGGCACAAAATTTTGTGAATTGCAGTGGCAGGATATGTATTTGTTACCATAGCAAAACATATTTGTGGGATCTACATTTTGCTATATGATACGAGTCGTGAAATTCGCGAAAATTATTTCCTCGCACGAACTAAGTCCTTTAGAGTACATTATTTTTTTTCCAGAAATTAGACAACACTTTAGAGTTTAAACTTGAGCTTTGTAGAATTTTATCAAAATGTGGAAGGTTCACCGAAGCTGTGGAACCTTGAAATTTGGTGTCAAACCACAGGTTGGACATTGGTTTGTGACCCAAGAAAGATATGTGGCTGCCACCATAAGTCGAAGGAGGAATAGATATTGTCTTTTTCTTTTCCTATGGATACGTTGGGCTAAGGGTGCATGCATTAGTAATGCAAAACTATCGATAGTAGTATCGATAGTTGCCAAAAATCCGACTATCGATAGTCGACTATTGAAAAACTATTGATAGTACTATCGATAGTTGCCAAAAATCCGACTATCGATAGTCGACTATTGAAAAACTATTGATAGTACTATCAATAGTCGGCTATCGAAAGGCTATGGATAGTACTATCGATAGTCGACTATCGGAAAATTATTGTTAATCGAATATAGGTTAACTATCGATATTTGGCCATTGTAAACTTATCAATAGTACTGTGGACGGTTTACTATCGATAGTTTTGCGAAACTAGTAGTTTGTGTTATTTCCTCTTTTCTTTTTCTCGCTTTATTTTTTCAAATGGGACACCAACTAGCCCAAGCACTTACCACCCCAACTTTGGTTCAGCTTTCAGGGATGACGAAGAGGAGAATTTGGGCGAAGAGAGGAGGAAGGCAGGCGAGCGGCGGTGCGGCAGCTGTGTTCGCTCTAGTGGTGCAAAACTGTCGATAGTACTATCAATAGTATCGATAGTCTCCAGATGTCTGATCATCGATAGTACTATCGATAGTCGGCTATCAAAAAACTATCAATAGTACTATTGATAGTCGACTATCAATAGTTATGCGGCACTATCGATAGTTTGGGAAAACTATTGATAGTATAGATAGTCAATTTATCAATAGTTTTGCATCACTAGCACACATCCACTTGCAAAAAGGCATGCCGGTCCCTCTCATCATAATTCACCATGGATGCTTGGATAGAAACAACTCATGGCCAACTTTCTGGGACATTCTGCGGAATAAAATGTTTTCATGAAATATCAAAATTCTAGTTTATTTGCATTCTATGATACCCAGGCAATTACAGCCCTGGGGTACATATTACAATCCTTTGTCAAGAGAAGCAGAAGTTATAATTTTGTAAATGTGGCCTATGGGGTCAATGCAAAAAAAAAAAAAAAAAAAATGTTTAGAGCCGTGGAATACACGGGTCCAGAAGTTAAATGGCCTATTGATATTTCATGAGTGTCATATAAAATATTCTGGGTGAACATTGCAATGTTTGTTGTTCATTTGAAATTCTCATTTTAGTGCATGTGCTGAGGCGTTCATGTCCGAGTAAGTTCGGGATGGAGCTCTTTCAATCGGACGGCATTTGCCGTTTCACCTTATGTTGTACCGCAGCAAAGGCTAGAAGCGCGAGCTCATAGCAAATAACGCACGAGAGCTTGTGCCGCCGAGATGTGCCCTAGAGCAAGGAGCTCGCGCTCGTAGCCTTTCCTGCGGTACATCATAAAGTGAAACAGTATAGCAAAACGTTTTTCTTTTTTTAATTTTATTAATGCGCTTATCTCCAAACAAAACAAAAAACAAACAAAATAAGATTAAGCTTTTTAACACTGTATATATCAACAACATTATTGGAGCCTGGTAAAGAATATCTTATCACTGCTAAGCACAAGCATTTCTTTAACAAAACCGAAAATTACAATCCGTGTGACTTTGGTGCCTTTTTGCAACCTGCTATGTGCACCATGTGCACTTCCCGCTGTTCAGAGCTTGTGTGCTCTGGGCGCGACGCGCCAGCCGGGCAGACGAAGCAGACGAGGGTAGACGAAGCAGACCCACAACGTTTATTACCCTAGCATCAAGTGGCGAAAAGTCCCCCGCGTCTCGCGGCGCACGCGCTTATCTAGATCATGATGCGCTCCTGGCGCCATCTCTTGGTCTCCCCTACATCTCCCCCCGGAGCTCGTTACTGCACTCTAGTTACACAGTTCGAAAGAAAGCGATGTTTACAAGTCCAACCGTCTTGGTGGCTTGATGCAATACCACCTAGAACACAAGGCCTGCGCGTTTCCTCCTCTAAACGTCATCACTAGTAGATCCCCCGAGCGCCCCCTAGGTAGCCCGGATGAGCGCCGTCGTCTGCTACATCGTCTGCTAGAGCGGTTGACAGCACTGCCGCTGTATCGTCAGACGCTCGACCCGCGAAGGTCGAAAAAATCGGATGAAATGCCGTTCCACTGCTGCGTGAAAAATTGCCAAGGAAATAAGCACAAGTCTTATAGTTCAGTGCCAGTTTTTTCGTTCCCGACCGATGAAACCCGAAGGCAGCAGTGGCTGCAAGCACTGCCGAAGGAGAGTGTAGTGTCCGAACGCTCAAAGGTGCGCACGTAGTACATTCAAGCATTGGCTCTTGTGCCTCTTTAGTTGAAGAACTACGAGGTTACACTGATAGAAACTTCTTTTCGTATTCGACACGAGATGGGATCTCGATAAGGACGGGCGAGGAAATGCACGTAGTGCAGTTTGTTTTATTGAAGTTTTTTTTTTTTTTTTTCCCCTCTTGTTTATCGACGTAAGAGCGCACTCGCAAACTCGGCAGGTACATCTGCAAACTGACGTTCTGTCGCAATTTGGGCTTACTATACCCACCGTTCACGAAGAAAGTGTAGCTTCCGCAGTGCTGCAGCGCCGAGTTACTGACGACATCGTCGGCGTGATGCCGATCATACAGTCGAGCTGCGAGCCGATCAGAAAGTTTCAACGTCGCGCAGAAAAATTGACGCGGGGTACGATATGTAATTTCGCAACCTTTTCAGAGCACCACGGTACAGGAATTGCATATTCAGTGCTTAATGGCGCATATGACAACCGGTTCAGTGTAACTTCGCGCACGGCACATATGCAGCACGAATGTCGAAGTCGAGGAGACTTGCATTCGTAACGTAGCGTAAGAAAACGCTGCCCTGTGAATGGGTCCTACCGGGCAGCTGTTTCGATGTTGCGTGCCGGCAACGTTCGAAATACGGACTCCACTAAATCGAAGCGTAGTCCTCATGTTTTGATCGTGTTTTTCTTGTTTTGAACGGTGTCCCGTGCGAGCGAATTAAGAAAAAGCTAGAGACGCGTGCCCAACCAGCCCAACGCTCTGCGCATTCCGGTCTCGCACGTGCGTTCATACAGTGCAGGCACTTTTCTACGCTACAGGCTCATTCCTCAGGGGTAGTCCCAACAGTGCACAATCACTGGAGAACACCTTCACCTCTTTTATAGTTCCTTTGTAGTCATGCACTCCTCTCTACCCCAAGAAAAACACTGAAGTATTATATTCCACGTGACTTTAGTAATCTGTGAAATTAAAAGCTGAATATTTGATGAGAGAGAATATCAAAACAACTGCTAGTTAGAGTTGTCGCTGCCCGAGGAGTCCAACTGGAACCCCAACTAAGGTGCCAGGTTCGGCCAGGTTCGATTGACGCATGGTTAGATGAACTTATGGAACAAGAAAAAAAAAAGAGGAAAAAAATGGGAGAAAAGGGGACAGACTTACATTAATTTATTATTAGGCATATATTATTTATAATTATAGTATAATTCACCAATAAGCTCAACTCAAGCCCGTAATTTACGGTGGACGGGATATGCTGAATGATGTGGGCCACCAGCAATATAAACTTCTCTGCTTAACTAACATACAGTGCACAGAGCATTCACAGAGCACTCCAGTACAGTAAAAACAAATGTAGCTTTGATACACCAGCATTCAAAATGGAAATAATATATATAAGCACCTCGATTACTTAGTTTTGTTTTATATGTACAACTCTCCTTATTCACTCTTTCTTGCACTACTTGAAATGTAGTGCAAATATATGGCACTCATCTATGCTTTTACATCATTTGAAGGACAATCTACTAGCTTCCTTCGCTAAAGGGTCAGTTTGGATTGAGGAAATATATTCATGCCTTCAGTGGCGAACATGCGTTATAAAAAGCTAACCGTAAATCAAGAACAACTATCTAAAATTCAATAATGCCAGAAATTTTATTGTCAAAAAAGAAAAGAAGTGGAGACATTTTTTTTCGTAACAGGCAATGAAACAGTCAAATGCCTCACTACAATCACTACAAAATTATTTCACATTCTTCACCAAATTCTACAGCTGCTTTGGCTACCACATAACAGCAGTCACATGAAACAGTCATACTTTCTTTATTGTAGGTGTGTGCAGCACACTTTGAAGACAGATTCGTGATCACGTCAACACAGTACACAGACCCCAGAACCGGAGCAGTCCTCCAAGCCCGTCTCGATAGACCGAGACTTTCCAACAATGCTGTGCCGACAATATTTGCCTGCAGCACCTCTTCACTGCCCCAAGAACCACCACTGGCAGAGCAACCTGAAAAGAGACCAAGAGAACCCAATGAGGAAAATGATATCTCATTTGACCAACTCATAGACCAAATCCAAGACATCAATGCTACTCCCTTCTGGAACTGCATTCAAAACGACCAAGGTGTTACATTCCTGAACATCAACCAAGACCCCAACAACGCCCCACAGCTGAAGTACTCCGTTACTGTGAAGCCTGACTTAACGGTATCAGTATACTGTTACAGCACAAAGACAACCAAGCTTTCAGGCGACTTTTGGATACCGACCACCATCACCAGTCTGAAAACGCTGGTTGACCTGCTCGACAACATCAGAGCATTCGACAAGTCGGCCACATCATCTGGCACCAGCAAGAAGAAGGACGCCATTCTTGGACTCATCCTGTCGTTACTTGATGACCTCAGGAATGACAATGAAGTTCAGGACATCGCAGACGCGCTGGCATTTTTGTGCCAACAGGTAGATGTGCTCCTGAGAAAAAAGCCCAAGTATACACCAGACTTTCTCATTTTTGCAAGCCTCATATACACCATTTCGCCACACGCGTACAAGTTTATGAGGGGCACCTCCCGTATCATGCTGCCACATCCCTCTACGATCAGGAGACTGTGTTCCAACCAACAGCTGAACCCCTCAACAGAGCAAGACGATGAACAGCTTCTGTCTTACATAAAAAAACAAAGTGAACACCTTGAGGATCACGAAAAAGTTGCCACCCTCATGTTGGATGAAGTACATTTAAAACCTTACATCGATTATAAGGGAGGAAATGTCCAAGGCAGCTCTGCCAACTCATGCAAAGCAGCACGAACAGCACATGTGTTCATGATACAGAGCCTGTTGTCATCCAACAAAGATGTCGTACATGTCCTCCCTGTGTGCCAGATAGATGCCCAACAGCTGCACTGCTTCGTGAAGAAAATTATTCTAAGGCTAGAGGCACTAGGATTCAAGATCATCGCCGTCGTAACCGACAATAATGCCATCAACCGCAAGATGATGTCACAATTCGCCACCCACGCCAAATTCGATATGGTCTACAGCCACCCAGCAGACACAGACAGGCCCCTCTTTTTCATTGTGGACCCTGTACACTTGTTGAAATGCATTCGCAACAACTGGCTGAGCCAAGGAACTCCTGGAAAGTGCTTCGCATTCCCAAGCTTCGAAAGCATCGAAACGGCGACTCCTGCCACATCACAACAACAAGCTTCATTTGATGCCTTGAGGGAGTTACAGCTTCACGAGACTGACCAACTGGCTAAGTTTGGCTACGGACTCAGTGCCAAGGCGCTACATCCATCAAGTCTGGAGCGCCAAAATGTGAGGTTGGTCTTGAAAATCTTCAATGACCACGTCGTGCAAGCTTTAAGGACACTTGGCCACGACCTCGGCATCCAGCACGTCCTGGAAACGGCTAACTTCATCGAGCTGATTGTGAGGTGGTGGAAAGTGGCGAATGTGAAGACCCCCTTGAAAGGGCAGAGGCTGCGAGATCCAATGCAGGAGCCTGTCAGCTCTGTGGCAGATCCGAAGCTCAAGTTCCTCAGTGACATGGTCCAGTGGCTCGACACCTGGGAAGCAATGGACACAGACAGTGGGAGACTGACCAATGAGACACATAAAGCGCTCAGACTGACTTGCTCCACCCTGGTAAAGGTGTCCATCTACTGCCTCAGGGAGCTTGGTTTCAGCTATGTTCTGCTCGGCAAATTTCAAACAGACTCTCTGGAAGCCAGATTTGGAAAGTACAGGAGGCTTGCTGGGACACAATACCACATTTCCATCCGCCAGTTGTACGAGTCGGAGACAAAGATCAGGCTGCAAAAGATGCTACCACTGGTGCCCGCCACAGAGTTACTTGGCAGGGCACAAGAACAAGCAACACACGAAGAGGTGACACAGGAGGAACGCAACCAGTTCAGCATCACAGTAGATGCTACTGACATCGCTGCCAAACATGATCAGATGCCTGCGATTACCTATATTGCAGGCTACTGTGCCCATGCAGTCCTAAAAAAACTTGGTTGCGATGCTTGCGAAGAAAACCTCACCCTGGAAGAAAGAAGCATTGAGCTCGACGATGCAAGCCTCATCAAAGGAATCTCCCGGGGAGGGCTGAAATTTCCCCAAGCCGTAGTCGTGAATGCCGTGCTCCACACACAGCTAGTGCTGGAAAAGCTCACAGACAAGGAGAATGCAGCACAGTTCTTTGCAGTTCGAAACCAGAAGGGACTGCTTATGTCTGTCACTAGGGAGATGCTGACCAAGTATGATGACCTGGATGTGTGTGACTTTGGACATGACCCCAAGGTTGTGATGACGCACATCTTGAGTGTGTCAGCTAACACTTTCCTTGCTAACTACTGCCGGAACCAAAATGAGGCTATCCAAGACGCTGCAGCCTCTAAAAAAAATGTGCGGAAGTTGCAAGTCCTAAGCCAGAGCAAGTAGTGGCACAAACACAAACTGTCAAGAAATCTCCAATGACTGGCATTATGTATTTGTCTATTTACTTCTCAAAATATTTGTGAAAATGGACAGTACTTGACCTATTAACATGCATTATATAAGTTTATTACTTCCTTCTTGGTTTGACCAGCTACTACATATTGTTATATTGTGATTTCCAAATAACAAAACCATGAAATATCAAGCAGGGAAGAACAATCTCTCCAGAGCAGTAAAGGTGCAGTGATACGTAGTTTCTGACAAAGGTTGGTGAACCATTTTCTAAAAGATGAATAATGCAAACTATAGAGTAAAAAACACTTTTTGTTCTTTCTACTTGCATGTTCTGAAAAAGGTGTACCAATATCAAGTAAAAATTGTAGAGGAGTGAGCGAAGATCTAATAAGCTGCTAAATAGACATTGTATTCAATCATCGCTACAGTGGTATACGAGAGAGAGAGCTAACTTCTCTGTGGAACATACGGCTGGTTATACATTTGTGTTACATTGCATTACAACCACTTGCAACCGCTATACGCCGTTTACTTCCCGGTTGATGGTGCGGTGGAAGCTGCATACCCATTGGACCAGTCAACTGTCGACCTTGCACCTCATGGACACACCTCCCCTCTCCCTTCACGTACTCACGAGCGGAGAACGAGGTCAAGTGACAAAAGCCATGCCATGAATTGGTCCGGCGTGAGCGCAGCATACACTGCACTGTCAGCTTTAGGATAAACGGAGCACAGCAAAGCATTGCTGCGACACCAGCCAATATTTCTGAGCTAGCTTCGTGTTTAATAACAGTCAGGGTTTCGTTTTCGCCACAGTGGGCGGTGGTGGGTCTGCCGCCCACTAGCCCAAATGTGATGTAGCAGCGAACTCTATATTCTGCCGTGGATAAACAAAAAGATGCAGTCTTTGAAGCGTATAGTGCTTTGGAGCATCCACATCGAGCGAATCTCGCAGCACCATGCTTATCAAGCTGATGCCTGCATTTGGCATCATTGCTACGAGGGCACAGTGTGACCAAGAAAGCGCGAAAATACTGCGCATTGTTTTTAAGTGCGCTTTAGAGCCCCTTCCTCTCAGTCCCCCTCCCTTTCGATGTCCACCTCTCAAATATTTTTGGGGAAAACCCTGATGACAGCTATAAATACAAAGCTGAAGATTACGGAATCTCCGTGATGTGATTGCTGCGCCAATTGCGCCAAACTGCACCATGGGGCTAACCCTGCTACATCCTGCTACATTTTGCAAAAATATGGGTAATCTGTAACAAGCCTGCACCGAAGGACTTTCAAAACCGAAACTATATTGAGTACCATAATGGGCACACATAGCTAGGTGGCGCAAGCGGCCGCCTGACACAAAGTACCCTTCATCAATCGTTCATCCGATCTTGCACGGTTTTTACCACAGTCTCGCGTTTTGCGCTCTCATCGTCTCGCATCTTTTTTTTAAAACTCTTTCGACGAAAGAGCGGGCATCTGCGGACGCCCCGACGCTCAGGTGCTGGGTACCATCCATGCCATCATGCTGTGAAACGAAATCACGTTTTTGCGTGGCGGGAGTTACATTGTGAGCTGAAGCACTTGCTCCTGAAAGCAACGGCTGTGGGAAAACTATATTTGGTCCCTGCTTGCCAGTCGCCATGGTCGCGCGACGTTGGGTGTTGCCGTCCCCACGTCGCTACACATATGGCGCTTTCTAAACTGAAACGTAAGGACCGCCCTAATATTCATCAACATTCCTGTTCTTGTTCAATATGCTGCTCGAAAAATCCCTCAAGCTCAAAGACTACTGTGTCGAAGTACTGATTACCAAGGTTTCTCTTGGTAGGCTTTCTTTCGAGGGGGACTCGGGTACGTAAAAAATCTGCCGCGAAAGGGACTTGGTGAAGAGAAGTGAGCTAAAGCAAAGAAGGCAATGTCTGCACTCTGAACCCGGACAACACGCTTGTTTCTCTTAAGATCAGTCGTTACACCAAGCGCTTCAAGAACTTCTTGACCCTCGCTAGTGATGTCTTGCATCAATGCACTCATATTCTTTTTTTGCTGTGTTTAGCTTGTACCTCGCTAGCCAATCTAACAAGCATGTGCGAATGGATTTTTTTTTTTTTGTATGCTGGACAGTTACATTTTGTTTACAATTTTGGGAACCAGTTGGCAACGGAGTGGACTGGCATGGTTTCGATCGAACAGCAATCTCCTCTCGCACGACAATTTTGCACTGCACTGCAGTGGTCACGTGTATCAACAGGTAGAGACTGCTTCCATTTATTACATAACTAGACAACCTAATGGTGTGATATTTACTACTAAGTTGGTCATTTTCAAATAAATTTTAATATGTGCAGTTTGGTTTTTATTTACCTATAGCGGGTATATATATATATGTATAATTTAACCGAAGCATTGCAAAATGTGTCATGTCATTGGCCTTTCAGTTATATGTTGAAAGACTCGGTGGTTTACCTTGACTATAAATTGTTTATTGCGGCGAGCAAAGTGTTCTTTGTTTGTCCAGCACTTAAAACAAATATTTTTATTTTTCTAAGAATGTATGCACCAAAAGCCAGTTTTGCTGCTCCGAAACACTGTTGTAGCTGCTCCAAAACACTGTTTTGGCTGCTCCAAAGTCCACTTTAGCTGCTCCAAAACACTGTTTTGGCTGCTCTAAAAGGTGCTCCAAAACAGCTTAGGCCAATCACATCACTGGAATCTGCCGGTCAGTCCTTCTAGTTCACAGTCACATAAAACCTCAGCAACCATCAGACAAGTTTATGGCCGGTAAGCTTATGTCCAGGGCCGGCTTTCTTGAATGAACCTCTCAGCTGAGACTGGGTGAAGAAAGCCCAACAAGCCTGGGGTGCAGAAGCGCCTGAGTGTCAACTTTGCGTTCTACTTTGCTCGTGTGGTAGCCTTTGCTGTGCTTTCTTTCACTTAGGCTCAGCTGAGACACAGTCTAAACCCCGAAAGCTCCAAGAAGATTGAAGTCACACTAGTGCACTACAAAGCTTACTTCTTTCCAAGGCACATTTTAGCCGATACAGGCAACTTCGGTGAAATGAGAGAAGAACACATCAAAGACTGCTTGTGTATCGGCCTGGAAAACTGAATGGTTTAAAAAAAACCTACTACAACTGCACTTGTCACTGGTCAATGGAAGCACTTACGAATGCCTGTCAGCAGGAGACAGTCCGACAACAGCAGAAAGAGCTAGAGCTGCGGCAAAGTACAGAATCTGTAGATGAGGTCCATATCAGAAGAAAAAGTACTGCACTATAAAAGGCTGCGGTCGCTTGAGATATGACCTTGTCAAACATCACCAACATGACGCCAAAGATTCATAATGATTCAATACCTCGTGCTAACATGAAGTACACCATTTTGTTCTTAGCCCGAGACTGAGGCAGGAAAAGAGGAAAGTTTCAAAGTAAAAGAAAAATGAACAATCGAGGACACGACTGAGACTGAGACGTGTCCTCGACTGTTCATTTTTCTTCTACTTTGAAACTTTCCTCTTTTCCTGCCTCAGTCTCGGGCTAAGAACAAAATGGTTAACATCCACCAGCTCGCCAGCGCAATCACTACAATATGAAGTACACCCTCGGGCGAGTTGTCTAGCAAAAGATGTGGTGTGCCAAGGTTGTTAAAAAAGAAAACAATTTATAGCAGTTCATTGGTTGAAGTCTTCTCTCAGGAATGTCACTAAAGAAGAGGAAGGACTTTGCTCAAAAGGACATAAAATGACTGCCTCAAATCTAGCCACAAGAACCAATGGTAAGCAAGAGCCAGGATTCCTTGGCATGGCCTCGAACTCCCAAGCTTCGAAGTGGCAGCCAATAATACTTGTTCAGAACTGACTCCGGTACTATTCAAGATAGACATTGGCGCAGTTGAGACAGGGATTCCCGAAGACCATTTTAAGACTCTAGAAGCCGGTGTTAGGAACCCAACAGAAGGTCACTTCAGGTTCTGGGAGGCACAAAACTGAATTTTTCAATCAAAAACTGCAGCGAGTTAGAGAAAGTTTACATCATCCGAGACCCCAACATACCGGCAGCTGCTTGGCAAGCCAGCTATAGAAAAGCTCGAAGTTCTCCCTCAGCAAGCAACTGTTCACATTTCCAACCGTAGGGCAGTGCCATGGTTTGATCTGCAGGCAAACAAATCATTTACAATCGATAGATCTGAGAGCCTTCCAAAATTGCCACCGATACCTTCCGAATTCACCCCAGTGCCGTACAAAGCCCTCCTAGCATATAAAAAAAAACCCTCTAAAAGTTAACATGCCTCTGTACAGTTTTCAGGGTTTCCTATAAAGGCCGGTTCTCACATGCAGCGAAGCGCTGATGTAGCGCTGCTCACGTGCCGTCAGGTACTTATCGTCTGGCCTGAGCAACAGTTTTGACGGTGCAATACAAAGCTGGTGAACGCTCCTGTCGGCACGTGCTTAGCGCGAGGTCAGCGCTATGCTTGTAGCGCTCCACTGCATGTGTGAACAGGCCTTAAGGCTGATAAAAAAAACTTAAAGATTGTCTAAAAATCTCAGAAGTGGAGTAGAAGCATGATGGGATAATTTTACACTTCCCCTGAGTAAAGTACAACTAGCACCCTCTAGGCACTGGTTTGCAGAGCGTGACACTGTTACCGCAAACAGGGGGTCTCTGGTTTTTGCTGTTTTTCTTTTAGACTCAAAAGGCTGTCATTAAAACTACCAATGTCGTGGGAAGTGCTCATTTGGTCACAACGTTAAGGGGTAAATTTTGATGCCCAAAAATACCATTTTGAAGAAAAAGTGCCATACACATATAAAAATCTGCCTGCTGCAAGGTTTAAACCCAGGACCTTTTCATAACTTTGCTAATGGAAATACCATGCTAGTAGTGGAGAGGTCATGGGTTTAAACCCTGAAGCAGGAGGATTCTTCCAGATGTGCATCAGTGCCTTGAGAATACGAGTTGCACTCCAATGAGGGTGAACTGCAAAATTATCCTGTTAAGCTGCCGCTATACGCAAAGGTATAAGGTGGCATTCATAGAGTGCAGGCAGTAAACTGAGCCAGAAAAATTGGAACCTGCAAGTACATACCTCAAACTTCGGTCAATACTCTTGGTGGTGCATGCTACCTTGTCAAATTTCCAAGTGAAGCTCCATTTCTGTAAGAAATTAGAATATTTCTGTAAATTTTATGGTCGGTTTGCTTGCTGCATACTCGACCCGGACGAATAACACAGAGCGAATGGCTCCAACAAAAAGATACATTTAATTGGACATGAATGAGATGGTCAATACACTAACATCGTTACCGAGGCGCTTAAGTCTGGTCAGCGACTGCCTGTGCACTGCCTCTGATCCGCCTTATCAAGGTGGTGCGCGCGATGTGCGCGTGGCCGGCTTGACTCCACCGCCCTGCGGGAAAGTCTGCCACCTGTGGCCCGTAGTCGGGCAACTGGACTGGACTGGGAAGCCGCCAGGGTGCCCACAATTTCTACGACGGACGCTGATGCAGACGAACAGCGAGAGCCGTGCTTGCTACTGCTAACAGGAGATGGCACAACTGTTGAAGATTTGGCGACAAGCCGTGATGCAAAAAAACAAAATTGGGGGGTTTACGTGCCACACCAACAAAAGATACCTGCAGCACAAGTCTGAATTACACGGTGCCCTTTTCACAATACGCATCAGTAATATGGTGGGAACCTCGGCCGGCGTTCTAAACCGTCAACTGGGGATCCATAGGCCAGCGCTTCGAATCTGAGCCACTGGGGCCATTAGCCGTGATGGCCACATTCAGTAAAATTCATTTGATTCGTCTTTCTGCCTGTGTTGTATATGAAGTGTGCACAGTGAGATTTAACACAAATAAAGAGAAGTATAGGCGATTGGTGAAATAAAGTAGACGCCACGCAGACGAAATCGGTGGGAACAAGAGCACTCTCCAAGATGAATTGCGCCGCGCCATCTCTCGTCAATAAAGCAAATGTGGCTCTCGCTGTGGCTTGTTTCTCCGCATCAGCATTCGTCATCTTAATTTAGACAAATGTTGTTCTAATTTCTCACAGAAACGAAGCTCCGCTTTGAAATCTGACAAGTTAGCGTGCACTGTGAAAATACACCATTAACAAAACTTTCAGCTGCGCACGTGCAGCTATCAATTTTTCTGACACAATTTACAGTCAACAACTCTATTCATGCCACCCTATATATCAATGTTGAATGGCTAGTTGGTATTGGTCTTGGGTTGCCACAGGCATGGTAGCGCTTTTTAGACAGGGACAAAAGAGCTCGTGCCTGTCTTGTCTTTCCTTCTTTTGTCCTCATCTAAAAAGTGCTACCATGCCGTTGGCCACCCAAGACCCTATATATATCAGGATTTATAAAATCAAATTGTTCGCAGAAAGTTTTGAACTCAACACCTCTATTGATCCCCTTGACATCCGATATATACAGAAAACACACCTTGTTTCATGCCATGCACACCCACCTTGCTAACCGTCTGCCAAGTATCAACAATGTGGCTTTTGAAGTTCCCAAATATCACAAACTGCTTCATGCACCGATTCCTGCAGAGGTGTTTCAAGTTCACTGTTCCAATGTTGTCCCAAGTATCCACACCCGGTGGCACCTGGTTTTCGAGATTCGCACACTGAAAAAGTAAGGAAGTGGTAAATAAATATCTTAACAACAAGAAACTATTGTGACATAACAAATTATGAGTGCACATGAAGCTGGCAAATACAAAACAGCTATAGAGGTATATTAATCGCTACTTTGATGTTTTGTGCATTTATTGGCAACCTCAGATATACTGCAGACGACATATTTTTCGCGGGCTCAATATTTCGCGATTTAGGTTAAAGCTGAAGTTTTGGAATAGTTTGCGGGCTCTAATTTTCGCGATTCGGTAGGATCTCAATATAGTTTCCAATATGTTTACATTTTACCGGAATTGTTCATGGGACCTATTTTTCGTTAGTCGCAGATGATTCGCGAAAATTAAGTCGTTTACAGTATTTTTTTTCAGTATTTCTGTTGGAGTTTTTAATACAGAATGAAGCCACAATAGGGCATGTGAGGCTTAAATAAAAAATACTGTCCAATGGTAAAGAGTAAAATGCCAAGCACTTGCACACCCTCGCATTAGTCCTCAAACTTTCCCGCAGAGGGTTACACCAGACATTCTGTCGGAGTGGTGCACGAAAGCACCCGACCTCAAAAGCCCAGCCCTAAAAGCCTTTTCCTTTTAGCACCACCTTCAAATCCCAATTCTCAGAAGACATTGACATGAATATCCGTGTTGGCGGCCCATTTCTTCTATATGCTACGAAACTTTTCTTCCTTATTGTTGCCCATATAGAGTGAAAGGGTGCAGCAGTATTTGTTTTCATTGCCAGGTCATTGATGCCTTGAACATAATGATTGATTATGGTTTTAAGCCTTGTGCCAGGTTTACTTATTTACAAAACATGGTAGCATTATTTGCATGCCTCCGGCTGCTCAAACACCTACTCGCGTTTAGAAACAAACCGGAGTGGCCCTAGCGGAAGCCACCGGCGCCGTGCATGCGCAATGGAGTGTGGGCAAGAAGCTCTCCGTCGCCCATAAACCATTGAAATGCGATGTTGTAGGCGTCGGTGTGAGTCCCCCTGCCCTTTCTCGCGTTCAAATTGTTGATTCTACGTCTTCCTGGCAATGTCTGACTATCTTGAGCAGCCTCAGCGAAATTATCGAGGCTAGTTACACCACAAAACTTTGCGTGAATAATATGACATGCGGCGATTCATTACGCGTGGACGCCGCAGAATGTACGCTAAAGCCTGATTCGCATGATGAGATTTCGCTTGCAATTTTCAGTCACGACGCCGCTCGGGCTGCAAAAGCGTGAACCGTAGCTGAGATGGTCGACGTCGATACTGAAAATAGCAAGCAGAATTGGACCAAGTGAATCAGGCATAACAAGTCGGTGGTGGCCACTGGTAACAATGATCAACATCTCCTTGCATCTACTGTTTACATAGAGCCTGCTTACCAACCTTCAAACCTAAGTCTTTTTTTGAGGCCTGCACCTACTTCTTATCGCAAGTATCGGCCCAACGTTTGGTCAATGAGCCGGTGTCGTCTAAAAGAGCAGACGACAAGCAGAAACGTTTGTAAGAGTAGACGACAGTCTGAACGATCAGGCGGCCGTTTCAACGTGAAGACGCACTGATTGTTGTCGGAAGGTGATCCTGTACAACCTCACGGTTTTCCGGCGTTCATGTTGGAACAAAGCAAATGAGTCGGATGACCCAAGTATCCGAGAATTCAACCCAAAGTGCTCCCTGCCCAAGCAATCGTGGTCCGACGGCGTCTGGTTTTGCCCTTTCATGGCACATACCCAGATTCTCGGACGAACCGAGCACATGAACACTGACCTTCCAAACTTTCTCGACTCTTTTGGTACAGCCCCAGTCACGGCATTTTTATGAGAAGGCAGGTTTTTGCCCGGTCCCTTTCAAAACAACGCAGGAATATACATCACACATGCGGTCTTCTGCCTACAGCCCCAGACAAGTGCGCCCGAAGCGCCGTGACGTAACAGAGTTGAGTTCGTGTATACATAGGTTGAGGTGCCGCAAAAACTTTTTCATTGCTTTTGAACAAACACCAAGCTATGGGCACCAGCCAAGATCATATGTCTGCTCTCCAAAGTTTAGAGTTAATCTTCCTGGTGATTAGAAACAACCTCCGTATTACTTCATTTTTTTCTGCAGTACTGGACCCATTTCAAAATTACGCTCCAGGTGACAAACACATGCCTGGCCTTTGAAGTTATTTGCTATAAATACCTCAAATTTCTCAGGGGGACTAGATCCCCCTGCCCCCATTGTGAGAACAAGATAACATGCTCAAGGAGTTTACAAGGAACGGTGGTCATAGAGAGATTCCTTAGGCCCACCAAAAAGTTCACAGTTACACACTTCTGTACAGATAGCCAAGTTTAAGTTAAGACAATAACAGCCACTTGCATATATAGTCAATAATGAAACGCAAGTCCATTCACCTTTTAATAATACTTCTATTATTAGTAAGAAGCCCCGATACATCTGAGACAAGAGGATGGCATACTCTTCCCCTCTCTGCCTGCTATTCCAAATTCGATATTCCAGGTGGATCCCCAGCACAAAACAAACTCTGGGTTTCGGAAATCAAGGCTGAGGGACCTGTTTCAAGCACATTGTCATTAACGGGATTGTACACACAGTATTTATTGTTAATGCACATGCTACTGTATCGAAGCTTGAAAGTGACATTTTATTCTTTGGCAAATTCTATCAGTTTTTTTTCATGCATGACATGTTTCAATTGAGAGGTCCTCACACACGGTGCTGGGGCTAGATCTAAATGATGACCTGGGCAGAAGAACTTGGACTTTTAGTGTGTATGTTGCCCATTTGGTGATAACTGAACATCACTCACTACCCATCTCATGGGCCCGAATAATAGCTCCATGAGTTACTTGAAGATTCAATAACTACCTTAATATGTCCAAAATTACCTCCTCTGTTTGTGCCAAACTTTCAGATAAGTGGTCAGATATCCCATAAAAGATTAGGTCGCCACAGCGACAGTGATCGTCATCCTCATTTAGATGTGCTCGCAGGGCCCAATCTTCTTGTTGGACTACTTCTACTAATCTTCTAGTCATGCAAACTTCTCGAACCAGAGCAGTAGTTCTACTTTCAAGCTCGGCCAATATAGCAATAATATCTGTCATGGCAGTTTGAATAAGCCCTTGGGATCATTATTTCTAGTTTAGTGATGCCAGTATTCCTGATTCAGCCCGATCTATTTTAAGCGCGTGTGTATCAACCTCTACCAGCATCTTGTGCATCTTATTGAATTGTCTGAGTTGTTCATTCATCGGACCGGTATAATCTTAATGTTACCGGATAGGAGGAGGATTACCATATCAACAGTCCCAAACAGTTTTACAAGGCACTTCTGGGTGTGGGAACACCAGTAAACGCATGTTGCTTCTTTACAATTTTACGAGAGTATTGGACCAACCTGAACATGCAAGGAGAAGAAATCGGTGGTCCGTACAGTCTGGTTGGTACAGATCGGTGGCCGATAGGCCACACACTCCTGTTATTGGCCTGCTTCACCATGACAGTCGTTGAAGTCGCGCACCAAAACAGGGTTGTCACAACTGAGCAGGAACGATGGGGTCGGAAGCTGGAGGCGAGCCGCAGCCTGGACGAGCAAGAGGACGAAATGAGTGGTGCACATGGTATGGTTGATCCCGTACTCACTCCTTCACTAGCGCATGAAACATTTTAAACGCATATGAAATGAGCTACATAAAGTTGAGCAACAACTTTTGGCAATCAACACCGATTTACGCGACAAATGGACACAGACAGGGGGAGTGCCAGATTCATATACATACCTATTTAAGATCCCTCAGAATATTAGGTTCCGATACTGGACCATGCAGAATGCGCATGCTGTACCCAGTCATGCAATGTTTCTTTGTGTGTGTGTACGCGCTTGAAACTGTGTATAAAGACAGGTGAACTGTATCCGACAAATTCGCGAGTCCAGCAAAACGAACGGCACCTAGCGGGAAAACACTGAGCTGGCCGGAACAGGTCCTTTCGCGATTTCTGCTCGTCTCTTGTGGCTTCCGTGATTACATGTTGTCGATGGTTTGCGCGACAGCACAGTTCTACCAATGACTCTGTCGTAACCAGAGTATCGCCTAGTGACCCAGGTTGCTCTGCACGCTACCTATGGAACCGCGTGAGAAAGACATTCTGCGTTTATAAACGTTCATCAGCACCGTTGTAGGATAGATGGCAGTCCTTTCCTAGTTTCCTCGAAGAAAGTCAGGCCTCTGGAAGTTCGCTTACCCAACCACATCACCACAGGTTCGAAATAATGGAAGATAAGACGCGAGGCAAGCCATTTTGAGTCAAATGCTTGCTTGCTGGTGCTGCAGCATTGTGCGTTGAGCTGGCACATGGCACGGCAGGACCTGGATTCGACCGCCATATTTGCCCGATAGTGGCGTCCCTATAGGTCGCTGGAGTCGCGAATTTCCTTGGAGATATGCCGGGTGTGCTTAGTCAAGTTTCTTAGAGACGCATGTCATCGATAAACAATAACGACAACCAGCAATGCCCGCTGACAAAGACATGCTAATATGTTTTGCCATAGCACATTTATACCTCACCATGTATAGTATTTAGCTGTGCGTTCTGCTTTGTCCTTTCATATTTTTTAATCCCATGTAAGCATGCTGTTGCTTTGCAGTGCCGAATGGCCACATTAACCAACGAAGCATCTGACGGCCGCGTTTGTCAAAGAACAAATGCCTATTGAATCTTCAGAACTTTGGCTCGTCATTAGGGATTTGATTATTTTCATGATATTGATTGAAGAGTAGTGAAGGAACGCATATCGGCAAAAGATTTGAGCCCGATTGGGGGCCCACGCTAAAGGAAGTGAAAATGGTGAAGTCTTACTCTTTGAATATAATGCGTGCTTTGCTGCGACACATTGTTTCCTCACATAAATCGGCAAAGGGTGCAGAGTTTTGTGTTGTATGTTTTCTTTTTCCGACATCCTGGGCCATCTCTAATAACCATGCATGTCCGATGTACACAATTAATTGTAAAAACTTGAAAAACGCCGGACACTGGTGCTTTTTCATTCACGACCAGGTAGTTTTCCTGCTAGTACTTTTCCCAAACTTGTAGTTTCCGTACGGCAATCAAGTCGTCTGCTCTTTCGTGCAGGCGGCTGCCGTGACGCCACGGCACCGAGCTCCGATTGGAGGAGAGGTTCAGGCGGGATCTTGGGGACTACCGCGAGTAAACAAAGTGGCGTGGCGACTTTGTGCTCTCTGCTTGGCCATAGGAATGGCTGCTTCCCTGCAGCCCTCGGATAAACTCTGCTACTTCAAAGACAAGGCTGTAGAGTTCGAGAAACATGAGCGGAAACAGCGCAAAGCATATGTTCTGTCGTTTTAAGTAAATTAATTTACCCTGAGAGCCCATGTTTGACGAGTACCGCCAAACTCATTGCTCTACACAAGTTGTTTTGATCACACAAACTGTCATGTTCGAAACGAAATCGGTGCCAACCGGTGACCACCTGTTAACCGTGGACCACAGGGGGCAAGTACTAATTTCACAATGCGCTTCCGCCTTAAAAGTGTAGAGTTCTCGGCTAAAGTTTGTCTTGCAATGCTAAGGCGGTTTGGTTAACTGTGATCAACTCTATGTCACATTGTTTTTCATCACCCAAGGATCACAAGAACCCAATAGAGGGAAGAGTTGGTTAAGTCTTTAAAGGTAAGGCAAGCTGAACAAATGGAATTTACCGGTACGATTGGCAGGCGCTTTTCTGTGGCTGGTAGCCACAGAAGAACCCCTGAGTTGCAACAATGGACAAGTGCTCCCTCTTTCTAGAAAAGCCTTCTTGTCGTCTTGATCTAACAATCTTCAAAAGTCTCGAGCAGACGATGGAGGAATGGTTTTCAATTATCCCCGTTTATTAGCCGGATCCACATCTTTTGCAGTTTGGCATCCTTCAGAAATTTGAACAGCAACACGCCGTCATTTAAGCACGCAGTGCATCCAAAAACGCAGCCTGCTTTCATTGCCCTTCGATTGAGAAGGATACTAGTCACAAAAGTATCATTTTTCTGAACTCGGCAAGTACCCAGCACGACAAAAACAGCAATAAAAAAACTCACGGATGCCGCATTAGCATGACTGCCATTAGTTATGCCTAGATGTTAGGCTTGTTCATTTGCTTGCCCCTCCTGCACCAGTGCAGAAAAGTGTAGGGCGACATACTTGCTATACTACACCAGAAGTACACCGCGCTAGTTTTCTGCACCCTTGCAGGTAAATCAAACGAGCCTGCTGTTTAGTCCTGACCATTTATCGGCATGTGCCGGGGCAGAGCTAAGCGCAAAACGTCACCAACCTACTCTTCCAGCTTTTCGCCCCCTTTCACACGTGCAGTAGACCTAATTTGGCCCACTTTCCCCCTGTAAAACACTTCAATTATTGGAGATTAGACAAAACCAGCGACGGCTTAACTGCTGTTTTACTCATCTGTGTATCTTCGTTCTGTGCACCTTCTACTTTTGAGTTTCCTCTCTCCTAGCGCCATCTCAGGTGTCCATACATCATGTTACGTGGAATAGTGCATACGCTGAAGCTACAGTCGGGGACAAAAGTCCCCAGGACGCACGAGCTGCAATTGAAACGCATTGCTCTGCCATCTGCCGGCGGGCCGCCTGGTTTCGAGATCACACAAAAGCGCATGAGTGTCCTACTGTGCCTGCAAACATGCGTTTTCCCGCTCTTCTGCGGCGTGGCGCCAAACTCGGATTCGGCCGCGCTTACTGACATAGCACCTATAAAGCAAGAAGTCACGGCAGCTCAGCTTAGCGGTTTATATATAAACCAAAGTGCGCTGACACGGCGAAATACGGCGCAATGCTGCAGGCAGTATCTCCAGTTTCGAAATGCGTAGCGGGCCCTGGTCAGCCGCAAGCGCAATCTTAGAGGCAATACCACGCGCCCGATTGCAAGTGTTGTGCCGCACAAGAGCAGGAAAACACACGTTTGAAGGCACAGTAGGACACGCATGCGCTTTTGTGTGATCTCGAAACCAGGCGACCCGCCGCCAGATGGCAGAGCAATTCGTTTCAGTCACAGCTCGCGCATCCTGGAGACTTTTGTCCCCGACTGTACATCGGTAGGCACATCAACAACAAAGAGTGTACGTTAGCTCTGCAAGGGCCCGGGCCAACCCGAAAGCCTGGGCCCGGCCAGGGTAGCACGAATTCTTTCCGGGCGCAGGCCGGGCTCGCGCAATGGTGTAGCATACTTTCTAAAACATTGAGAAGAAAATGCTAGCGCACTGATAGTTTAGATTTTAAAGAGAGAAAAAACGGAAGGGCCATCTCGCTACAATGCCACTAAAATAATCTTTGAAATAAGCAAAGCTGTTTTGGCCCAAGCCCGCAAAAAGATAGAATTATGGGGATTCCATCAGCATAGTGGGACAACCACCAGCAGGCAAGAAAACGAGGGCAATCTGCAGTCACAGGGGACAGCACGATTGTCTTGCCCTTTCTTTTCAACTTTTGAAGAAAAAAAACGACAAAAAAAAAACCCTGCATCTTGCTATTAAAGATATGTATTTATATGTGTGTAAACTTTCGAATGTTCACCACGTGTCTGCGATATGACAGCGTCTTTCATGAAAATTAGTAATTAACTGCCCTAACACCTCCGCAGGGCACCTTTGCATTTAAGAGATGGGGCACACCTTGGCCTAGCCAAAATTGGCCTAGCTCACACCGGGCCGGGCCTGATCAGGCAAGCAGGGCCGGGCCTGACTAAGTAAGCATCCCATCGGGCCGGGTCGAGAGTCAGCGGGCCAGGGCCCGGCCGGGCCTCAAAAAATAGGCCCGAGCAGTGCTTTAGTTTACATACCGTGTTTCCCATACGTACCGGGTTGTGCGGGTGCAATCGGCCGCGCGGCCGGTGATGCAAGCCTCAAGAGAAATTGCTTCCGTAACTTCTCAGCACGACGCTGGTTCCCTGGCGAGAGAAAGGATACGTAAGGAATAGAGAGAAAAAGGGAGGCGAAATAAATGGTAGTCTTCCTACCGTTGCTGCCCGAGCACTGCGGAACCCACGCCAGCCTTGCCGAGCCTTGTAAACGATGCTGAATGTAGACTAAGAAAATAGACACGATCCGTGCAGAGCAAGACCAACGTCAAAACGAAGCACCCGTCGATGTGATGATTCCTGTTCTAGGCTGAGCGATTCATCTTCGCCGCACTGTCCACTGTTGCACCAACTGCCAGCCGCACAAGTTTCGTTTCGATGACGTGCCGCCGATGCCGCAGCCGCACGGCCGCACCCACAGTTGCCGCACCAGAGCTCTGGGCCGCACCAGCCGCACATGCCGCGCCCAACGATGTTGACATACTCTCGTCGAGCTTAGCGTGTTTGCCGCTTGGGGCGGGTCGGGGATCTACTAATGCTATTTATACATGAGGAGTGTAGACACCAAGTGGAGACAGCGCACTAGGAAATTAAGAGGAAAGTTTTTGGGCTATAGCGAAGATACGGAAGAGCAAGTCTCAGTTAAGAAGAAAGTTAAGGCCACAGAAAGAGATCGGTGGCTAGAGGGAATGCAGACAAAGACGGCTCTGGAAAGCTATAGATTAAACAAAAGAGTTATTGCCAAAGAAAGCATTTATGACAATTCTAGGGGAAGCTCATTGCTGTTTGAGGCAAGAACGGGTGTTCTGCGAACCAGAACATACAGAGTGAAGTACCAGGAAATTGATACAGTGTGCACTGCTTGTGGAGAGGAGGACGAGACGGCTGAGCACTTGATACTCTACTGTAAAGGGCTTCACCCTATGCCTACTGAAGACAACATAGATTTAATAAAGTCATTGGGTTTTAGAGACAGCGAAGGGAGAGTGGATTTCAAGACTGTAGAGATTACCAAGCAAAGATTAAGTGAATGGTGGCAGAAATCGAGAGAAAACTAGGTATTTTCTTATTCACTGATGGCAAGGGGGTTTCATAGCCTCACTTTCTTTGCACTGCGGAGTGAATATAGATTTCACATTTAAATAATCTAAGCTTAAATGGTAAAACAAAATGGCTAGGTGGCGTAAGCTACCGCCCGATCCAAAGGGCTCAGCCGTATTCATCCATCCATCCATCCATCCAATGAAACGTCATGCGCAGGCCTTGTCTTCTAGGTGGTATTGCTTGATGGCACGTCCATAGCGTGATCTTGTAACACCTTGCGGGGAAGATGCACGATCCAGAGAGGGTGAAGAGCAGCCCGCAGTTTATTAAAAAGAAAAAAATGGCAACACTTTATTCTTTCCTTTACTTATGCCACCAGTCCGGTAACCTTGACTTGGCGATCTGCGCTTTCCCAACATCCATTTTTTTTTTTTATCAATCCCAAAGCCTCTACTACAGCCAACGACTACAGCTGCATCGCCTTGGGAAACTGCGGGGTGAAGCCCTGAAGTTGCCGAAGTAGAGGTTTACTAATGTCAAAATACTTAGCGCCACCAGGCGGAAAACTAGGGTCAAGAATCCAGCTTTGTAGGAAATCACCAGTTCGAGGTTTTTTTGGCAGAGAACGCGCGCGCACACCACGAATGCTGGCACGATATCTCGCTTGAAAGCTGCGTTCTCATACCAGAACCTCTGGAATCATAATTTCTAAAAGGTGGATATCCAGGGTGAAACAATACAAGCACATTAGAAAGGAGAGGGAAGAAGGGTCCAATTGAGGACACTCTAGAATTCTTGGTCAAGGAAGTGCCCTGGCTCGTTTGAGCTCGTGTTTACGAATTTTCATAACAGACAGAGTTGCTAAAATTTCCTAAACCGGCAATTAAAAAAATATAGATATTATAAACGCTCTAGGTGGCGCAAGCAGCCACCCAATTTGTAAGGTTCAGCTGTGTCTACTTTTCTGTTCATGTTTAAAACTCCTGAAATTTCCCAGAGTGCACCTTGCCGGCGGCCATCAGGGCCATCACCGTCAGGCGTTTGTTGTTGTTTGGGTTAGTGCCTTGTGGTGAGCGTTACCGTCGTGGTTTGATCAGTTCTAGCTTTACCATCAACCGCGTCAGCAAGAGACAAGAAGAGACGCTGGCAGAATGGACGTTGGCGTCGCTGGCAGCGTGCAAGGCAAGATGACCGAGCTGGTAGACGAGTTGCTGCGCTACGGCCTCTTCCTAGGCGCCATCTTCCAGCTGCTGTGCATCGCCGCCGTCGTCTTCGTGCCACCCAAGGAAGAGGGCAAGGTATGCTGCCCCGTTCCTTTCACCGCACGCTGGCGAGAGCAGCAGCGCAGCTTGTGTGCAGCAAAATGCGTCCGAGTCCATACAGTATGATAACTGACGCTTTATACGCACATTAGACAGCCCGCAGAAATCGGTTTGTATCGCGCTGCAATTTACTTTAGAGGTGCAATGATACTAATAATTAGGGTGACCATATTCCTCAAGGTAGAAAACGGGACATCCCAGCAAGGAAGGGGGGGGGGGGGGGGGGAGATTACTAAAGATTGAGATTGGGAGAACAAATTTACTTAAATAACTGGTCCTATTTCAAGACTTTCTCATATTGCACTAAGCCCTGGAACAGTCACACTCCCAGTTCAGTTCCATGCACCCATTTGGAAGGGACTTTTGGCCCAGAGCAGTTCTAAATTTTACTCTCTGGATAAATGTCTTGAAGCACCTACGGTAATTTTTGTAAACTGTACTTGTAACGAGTAGGCATAGTTTCGGTTTGCTTCAACTCGCTTGGTGCCAATTTCAAAACTGCACTCTTGCGAGAACGGGACATGATTTTTTATTGGGACAAAAAGACGGGACGGCAGAACCGGACCTCAAAAACGGGGCTGTCCCGGCCAAAACGGGACGTCTGGTCACCCTATTAATCATGTTGAATATACCTGAGACTGGGGTAGAAAAACATAAAAGTCGAAGAAACAGAACGGGACAGGACGACGTCCCTTGAGACGTCGTCCTGTCCCGTTCTGTTTCTTCGACTTTTATGTTTTTCTACCCCAGTCTCAGGTATATTCAAAATGGTTAACATCCACCAGCTCGCCTGCACCCTTACTATTGTAACCCTATTAATAATAATAATAATTTTATTTGTACTTAGAAGGGCGCAGGTGCTAGTGTTCAGGGCTGGGCAGATAGGTGAGAACCCTTACGCAGAGCGCCATTACCCACGAAAAACAAAACATAAACTAATCATATAAAACGCGTAGCCAATGTGAAAAAAAAGGGGGGGGGGGGGGGGGTAATAGGTGGTATTCACTGAGCCTGCAGGTTTGATTTTGCCAGGGAGCGCCACCGTCGATCCAACATCTTCGAGGTCGCGATTTGACGTTTGATTGGCTTGTGTATGCGGTCGTCAGTTGGTAGTGTGTGCTAATTTCATATCGTTGAAGCAGCTTCGTTGAACAGAATAGAGAAAACAGTTAACTTCGCCACAGGTAGCTGCATCAACCACTATGGGTACGACAACACTTGATCGCGGCGGCAGGTTCACGTGGCCGGCAGCGACTCGGACGGCGGCTGACGCTGTTTGAGGTTTCTCTGAAGACGGAACAGGCTTGCGCAGCGTCAATCTGTTCTCACCAAGGTTGATGACGGCGCCGTATTCACACAGAAGGTCCATGCCGAGAATAACGTCTCTGGAACAGTCTTGTAGAACGACGAACTTCACAGGGCACGTCTCACTGCGGATCTTGACGCGAGCAGTGCATCTCCCGATGGGTGTGATGAGGTGCCCTCCGGCGGTTCGTATTTGAGGTCCATCCCACGGCGTCGTGACTTTTCGAAGGCGGTGGGAGAGCCTCCCACTCAAGACTGAGTAGTCTGCTCCGGTGTCCACGAGTGCAGATGCGTCGTGGCCATCGATGACGACGTTTAGGTTATGGGACACCACTGCAGCGGCGTCGTTTTGGTCTCTGCTAGCGTTCGAGTGGGGGCCCCCCGACGTTCGTGGAGGATTGTGGCGTCGGTCGTCTTTGGCAACTCCACCTCCAGGGGTTGCCGCGCTTAGTTTCCCCGGCGAGGAGTGAGGGGGGACAGGCTTTCACGTCCTGGTCGGTGCATCGGCGAAGCTGGACGTCGCGGTGACGGCGATCGAAACTCTCGGTGGGACGCAGGCTCGGCGGACTGAGGTCGTCGCAGGTACTCGTCGATCTCAATAGGACGTTCACCATGACGGGGGCGCGGGTCGTTTGGGTGGAACCCGCATAGCTTGAGTCGTCGGTATGTGCATCGGCGGTAGGTGTGGTCCGCTTTCCCGCAATGGAAGCACAGAGAGCGTCGGTCAGGCGTTTGCCACACGTCGATCTTGCGGGGTGCGCGAGGCTCCAGGCAGGCGTACTGGACTTGGTCGTCGTGACGTCGGTCGTGCTGCGGTGCAGGAGACTGACGTCGGGGCGGCGCGACATAGGTGCGACGAGGAGGCGGTGGCCGTCGGGCCGCTGCGGCGTAACTCAACGTCGGTGGTTCCGGAGCGGTGCTGACGAGAACCTCAGGCTGCAGCGCTTGCTGGACTTCTTCCCTGACAATCTCGGCGATTGAGGGCGAAGCTGGGCTTGCGGCGGCAGGTAGAAGTTTCTTGATCTCCTCCCGTACGACGTCCCGGATTATCTCACGGATATCCGTGGTGTTGCAGCCGGAAGGCGAAAAGGAACCGACGCCGGGAACTCGGTGATAGTGGGCGGCTTGTGCTTGAAGGGCACGTTCGATGTTGGTGGCCTCCGTCATGAAGCCTTCGACGGTGGTAGGCGGGCTCCGCTCAAGACCACCGAAAATGTTTTCCTTGACGCCGCGCATCAGGACTCTGAGCTTCTTTGCTTCGGATGCTTCAGGATCGGCGCGGTTGCTCAGTCGCAGGACATCTTCCACGAAGCTAATGACGCTCTCGTTAGGGCCTTGAATCCTCGCTTGAAGAAGCTCTTCCGCACATTCTCTTCGTTCTTGGTTCGTGAACGTTCTTTGCAACTCAGCCTTGAGTTGTTCCCAGGAAGTGATCGATGCTTCGTGGTTCTCGAACCAGTTCCGGGCGGTTGCTTTGAAGGTGAAGTAAGTGTTCTGCAGACACTGTTCCGGTGTCCACCCGTTATGACGGGCCACTCGTTCATACTGTTGGACCCAATCGTCGATGTCTTCGTGGCTTTCGCCGTGGAAGGGAGCCGGTGTCCGAGGAGCGACGGGAAGGTAGACGACGGCAGGAGCGGCGGGGGTCTGCGACTGGTTGGTCATCGTCGTCTTCTTCGGCTTGGGTTTGTCCAGCAGCAAACCGTAGTCAGGATCCTCTCCCTTGGTGCGGCGGCTGGTCCGAGTTTCAGGTTCCGCGCCGAGTGGTCTTCTCACCGAGCCGGTAAACGAACTTGTGCTGCGGGTCCTGGGAGGGGAACGCTGCACGGGCATGCGGTGCCCAGCACCTCCACCAAAATGTCACGGTTGGTGACCAATAAACAATAATTAAACAGAAAGAAATAAACACTTAATGTGGCAAACTTGTGCCAAAAATGAAGGAGTACAAAAGATAATAACAAAGCGTCGCGGGCGTCGAAGTCGGCGTAGCAGCAGAGTCGAACGCTGAGGTGAAACTGACTCCGCTCGCCTTGCGGAATCCCTTATGTACCCTCGTGGGTTTCTGGATCGTTCGGCGTAGAAGGTTCGGCGCATAGAACATTCTAACCTCGAATCAGCAAGACTGTTCTCGAATTCACCAGAACATCACATTAAAGTGTCAACAAAAATGTGTAGCCGCGGCCAGGAATCGAACCCTGGCCTTCTGCGTGGAAGGCAGGCGCGATAACCGTTAGGCCACGCGCGCGCTGCCTACTTGGCCAGCTGCGCGCGCGGCAATATTATGTTTCAAATAAAACCACTAATTCAGAGAAGTATTCCGAATGAGATGAGTAGCATCTAAATTGCCAGAACCAGTTGGACTGCGGCCTTAAACTTTCGGGGTTGCAACATTCCTGTACGCAAGTGCCTACAGCTTTGGCATTTGCTCTTCTGAGGCAGCTGGCAGCAATGTTAGGAATAAAAGACGACCAAACTCTCTCGTATCAACAGCTTGAAAGTGATGCACGAAAAGTCCCTCAAGTGGCTAGGCTGGCAAAAGGGCATTCCCAGTGTCGTAAGTAATTTGAGCTAGATGACTCGACATGTCATGCCAAACTTGATTGCTGTGGCTATGGAGCGCAAAATCAGGAATGACAAAAGTCGGTGAGTTGTATTCTGTTTTATTGAGTCGTATTAGTCGAGTTGTTGCGAGTTGTATTCTCTAACAATTTGCGACTCCAGGGAAGGTGATACCACCTGATAGGAACTGGGTGGTGCCGTCTCCTTACATTTTGGGAAAAAGTTATCTATCCAGGCAGTTTAAGACAAATATCTTTTGGGAGTTCGTTGTACCCTTAACTGCCGGAAGAAGCCGCCGTCGCACCTGCTGAGCGTCTGTTATGTGTGTGCAGGACGCGGGCGACTCGAGCGACGAGGACAACCCCGGAGACGGGCTGGCGCTCCAGGCAGCCAGTCACAGGCACCAGGCACACCACGCGGGCCGCCGGAGCCGCCAGGAGAAGAAGAAGCGGCGCTGAGGAGGCACCCGCCCCGGGTCGCGACGCCAACGCGGAATCTCGCCGCCTCTATTTAATCCACCCGGCGTTTGCACGGTGACGCCAGAATGGCAGATGGTTCGGAGGTGGAGACTGCGGGTGCCCTTCGAGTGTAGCCTGCCGACAGAAACTTTGTCATCGTAGGTGCAAAGATGCTTTCAGCCGTGTGTTTTGCTAGGCCACTGCTCGCAGGATCAACTGCCGCGACTGCATCGATCTCAGCTCTCTTGCGGGCGTCCTGACGTAGTCGAGCGTACGTCGGCAAGTGCGGCCTCTGGGCGCCGCCTTCTTGCAGCCGGCACATGTAGGTCTTCCGATAGCCGTGCCGAGGCGTGCCCACGGTTGCCAGATAGGTGCCCCAACAAATTGTTTTTGCACCCATGGTGGCCGTACAAGCCTTTGAGGTGCGACTGCTCGGAAACGTGTATAGGACACGAAGCATGCCTGTCTGATGTGCGTTCCCTTAGATTAGGAGTCTTGGCTGGAAAATGCGGCCCCCCCCCCCCCCCCCCCCCCTCCAACGTGCAGTTGGCAGTTGGCTTTGTCAACTACCAAACCCAATGAAATCAACCGGGAGCATATTTTGGCGGGATAAACCCATGCTCACTATGTTTATTTTCTTTCTGGAATCGGCCCTGGGCGTCTATAATGTTAGCTTTTGGTCACTGCAAGAGTGGGATCAAATCAGTCTCTTACGGAGCTTGCTCCGTAAGAGAGACAAAGATGGCTCGTCTGCTAATAAGGGCGAAAATGGGGGGCGGTCTGCTACAGAGTTTCATTCACATAGGAAAATGAAACAAGCAAACACGTCGTCTGCTGACAAAGCGAAAAAAAAAAAAAGTGGATTGTCTGCTGTGAACCGAGTGCCACCCCAAAATGATATCAGATGCAGGCTGAAATTGTGATCGTCTGCTATTTCACGGTGAAAAGGATTGGCAACCTGTGCTTCGTTTGTAAATCTCAAGTGGTTCTGCCGCCGTACACAAGGCGCTGTCGACAGGAAGGTTAAAGTACGCTCGGGACTAGCACGCCAGGGGCCGTGAAACCTCTCCCCTTTTGTGTGTTGGTGGGAAGTTCTCACCAGAATGTTGCCCGATCGTGCACTTGTGAACAGGTCACAATTTTTCAGTTTTCGGTAATGTGACTGGCAGAAAGCTTTGCCTCCACATTCAGTCAGCAGCCGAGAAAGGTCTGCTCCGGCCATTACCAAATTCAAGCCCCTGGGGTGTATTGTTTGCCAATTGGTCAAACTCTCGAGGGCCGGCTCGTTTGCACTCCGAATAAAAACCAGTAAATATAAATACCAAGTACCGGACAATGCTCTTTTGTGGGTCCAACTATTTTGGCAGAAGCAGTAGGCCACAACCCAAAAGAACTCGAGCAAGTTGGATGACTCTGCCTCCACACAAAGAATGACATAGGGCGAATGTTCATCAACATGGTGTCTGGCGAGATTTCGAGCCAGAAGTTTGTCACGTGAAACCACCTTAAAGCCATGTGCATGAAGCATGCAATGCAAGCCAAAAGAATCTCTGGAGGCGCCTACATGGTTTTTGCTCCCAATTGCCGAGGTCTACTTTATTGGACTTCCAAGTCATTTTCTTCATAATACATTCTGGATCAAACGTTACATGGCAGTCAACATACTACATTGACCTATGACAAAATATCAGGAGTTAGCGAAACCAACATCCTTACCACAAAACTTGTCAATTTGAAAGACTTTTCAGGTGCTGCTTCATGCCAATTTTTCTCGGCGAGTTTGATACTGTCTCTTCAGAAAAAAACCTTTAGTCGGTAATAACTATTCTTTTAAATTGTGAATTTCTGCAAGGTGTTGTTCAATCAGTCAACCAAAGAATAAGTGTGGCGGTAAACGTTGTATGTTGATGCTCGTGCCATTTTTTTAAGGCCTTGATCAAGCACTGTCTTTTTGTGGGAAACACTGTTTTTAGTTGAAGTTGTTCCAATTTTATTTGATTCCCTCAGATATTTGTCAGGCATGGTATGTGGCTTGGGCCATTAAGCTCGGAAGACATTGACTACCAACTCTTTTCCCCGGAAGCTGCCACCTATTTGCAAATAATGAAACCTAGTGGTGGCCGAGTTCGAAGGTTTTTCAGCAGGAGAGGACGGGCACCATTAGGCTTGATTTCTGCACATTGCTTGGGGACGTTTCTCACGTTGCCTCCCAAGCCTTTGTTGAATCTGTTGGGTGGATCCTCTTCACCCCATAAACCCACAGCGCTATTCGAACAGGATCCAATTCGTTTGAATGGAACTGAAAACACTTTCCCTCTTACAGATGTCAATTCCAACATTCAAGTACTAGACAGTGAGTTAGCATTGCCTAGGCACACTGAAAATCACATGCTACTGCCCACATCAAGCAAAATGGCAGCCCTGCTGTCCTGCCGGCTTAATCCGGCCTAGCAACACAAGCCTAACAATGTCTGTCAGATACAGTGAAATCTACAAATATCGGAGTTAAAAAACGCTTTCCAGCTGAACAACCAAGCACATTACGTACAAAGATTCATCGAGAATCTTTGTACGTAATGTACGAAATCACTAAAAGATGTTTGGCTGCTTTCCGCGATACGACAACGGCACCCTCGTGAGGGTGCCCTTGTCAACTGCAGATCTTGTGTCAGAAGTGTAATTCAAACCGGATTACAATAAAGGTTGTGGCAATATTTTTGGGTTCTGTTTTTATGTGCATGTAGTTGCAGAGATTTGAGTTAGAACCCCGGTTGCAGCAGAAGGACCACTTGCAACAAACTGCAGAGCCACTGGTATTCATCAGAGGTTCACCATATATTACGTAACTAGTTCCCGAGTACGTCTATGAAATACAGTGACGACAAAATGGGATTTTCATAAAAAGACAAAAATGTATGTACGCGAGAAAGCCGAACCCTGTTTTTCGCAACAAAAGAATAAAGTAGGCATCGCGGAAAGCTCAAACTCTGTCAGAACGTAGCCCCGGCCGTTCGAGCAAGATGCCAAAGTTCCAACACTTACCGTTACCAGAATAAAAAGTACTAAAGGCCAAAGCCACAGTCCGCCATTTCCAATCACGTTCCACGCTAATCTATAATGTGATAATGATTTTGGGTGGACGATTAATGTCCGAATCAAAGATTTCTGCATCTTTTCTACAGCTTCGACACTGCAAACAGCCTGCATTTGGTGGCTTTTTTTGCAATGTAAAATTCATTAGTCACTCAGTGCTATTCGATTCGAACCACTGTTCGCTCATCCCTATTTGTGATAGAAGACGGGGGGACCAATACGTGCATAGAAGCTAAGTACCACGCAATTTCTAAAAAGCTCGAGATTGGATCTGGCTGTTCGTAGCTGTTGCCTTTTGTCCAGCGCAGGGTGAAACGAAGTATATGAGAGTAGATGTCAATAGAAGAAAACAAAACGAAATAAAGAATCTAAAATTAAGGTCACTATGTTTTTTTTGTTTTTTTTTTGTGTGTGTGTGTGGGTGTAAAAAGCTATCCCGATAAATGCCGAAGCAGGCGTCGCCTGCTTCTGTCTTCACGATCGCTGACAGTTACTTACGCGCACCTGCGTTGTTTGTTTATGTTCAGTTTTATTTTGTCACCTACTGTTCTTTATGCTGCAGTTACGGCGCAAACAACGGTGTCGGGTCGTACTGTGGCACGCCGAACTGGGGAGCTTTAAAAAGCTTAAGCGCAAGCTCCTCTTGGAGTTCGGCTTACGGCCATGCACCTTCCAAGTCGGTGATCTGGCCTTGGGCCCGGCGCTTTGCAGAAGAAAGTACCGTCAAGAGCAAAGCACACGTTTTCCACGTTCCACCTTAAAGGGATGGTGAACCGAAATTTGGATTTCAAATGAACAATGCTGGAGATGTAGGCGGGACGCTACAATACTAGTAAGGCGATATCTTAAATGGAGAACAGTATTTTTGGAAAAAGAAGTCGAGATTGAACCAGGCCGACGAGGCGCGTGATTGTCAAGAAACCTAGTTTCCTCCTCCCTTCGCTTCGCTGCCTCAAAGTCGCGAGGCGGAGAAGACGCGAGGCCGTTCCCTCTCCTTCTCGGAGAAACATGACGTCAACATTCCTGCCAAATGCGCCCCCCTTTTTTTTGTTGAAAAATACGGTCATCCGTTTGAGATATCGCTGTATGAGAGATGTTTCGGTGTTTGTAGCATCCCGTTGCACACTTTTGCCGCGTGTTTTGGGGAATCCAGATTTTGGTTCAGCATCCTTTTAAAGAAAGAGCTGCGCTTCGCCATCGTCGGTGCCTTCGAGGCAGATCCTTATTTGCCTTTGCGAAGAACCGCACGTTTGTTTAGTGCAGTGGTTCTCAACCATCAATTTTTCGCGGACCCCTTGTGGATCGGCGGAGATGGAGGACCCCATTTGTGGTGACGGGAGGGAAAAGGTATAGGTTAAACATTGTAATGATATAAAAAATGAATATAACTAAGGGCTAGTGTGAAGTAGACTTCTCTAATGGACATAAACACAAGAAAACTCGTCCGAAAATTGAAAAACTTCTTGATCCGAAAAAAAGACTTATTACCCGGGCTTGACTGATGAAGCAGAGCCTCGCGGACCCCTAGAATGCCTACGCGGACCCCAAAGGCTCCGCGGACTCCGTTTGAGAACCACTGGTTTAGTGTATTCAGGCGCACCGTGTGCAAAGCTATCCGCGAGATGCGTCCGTACAAGCTTGCCCTGATTTATGAGTAGTTGCCCGATGACCTACAAAAAAGCGACTCGACTTTTGCCGGGACGAGCTCCTCGGGATTGCACAAGATCCACCGCATCTGCAGTTTCTGCTGTTTAGTGATGAGGCGACATTTCACTTGGACGGACGGGTCAAGACCCAGAATTGCCGCTATTGAAGTTCGACGAATACGAACTGCACGCTCGAGGGGGCTTTGCAGTCGCAGAAAGTAAGTCTGGCGTGGAATTTGGAAAGAGGGCGTCGCTGGCCCCTTGTTCTTCGACGGCAACGTGCCTGGAGACATCTACCTGCAGATGATGTTGGATAAATTTCTCCCCGAGTTGGAAGCACCGAACATGCGGCGGTACGTATGCATCTATGCAAGATGGGGCGCCACCCCACTGGGCGACAAGTGTAAGGCACTGGCTGGGCACTATCTTTCCAAGACGCTGGATGGGCCGGGGATCGCCGAACGTGCCGCGGCCGACCCCTCTTCGTTGGGGGAAACGCGCATTACTCTCCATGGGTGCAAGAGAGAGAAAAGGCCCCCTTCGTGAGATTTGTGAGCGGCTTCTAGGGGGAGAATACAAGAAGAGCAACTGCTTCTTAGCCTCCCTTTGTCCTTTTGCAGGACTCTGAGAAGCAATAAGACCCCCCCCCCCCCCTCCCACACACACATACCACGCCCCCACGCAAGGTGTGCGAGGAGGGTTAACGCCTTCCCCTGATTAACTATTGCCAAAAATCCAGCGTTCTCCGTGCTCCTTCGGCTGCGGCAGAGACCAATATAAGGGCCGTCCAAAGCAACCCGCAAAAGAGCAACATAGGTTTTGATCTGAGTTATATAGGAGGAGGGAGGAATGTAATACAGTTAATACCAGGACTTATGTGTGCGGATGACATAGTACTTATGGCAGATGAGCAGGATACATTACACGACCTAACTGGAATATGTGGAGAGGAAGGGGACACCTTGGGCCAGTGGCATACCAAGTTGTTTTTGAGGGGGGGGGGGGGGGGGGCAAACCAGCAGACCCCCCGGGCTGGGAAGCGATGCCCTTGTAATCCCTTGGGCGCCGCCGGCTAGTGTTTGCCCTGACCAGTGGCAGCTGTTTCAGGGGGGGGGGGGGGGGGCAAAACACATACCTTGCTCTCCACTCTGAGAACTGGGGGGGGGGGGAGCAAGCGCCCCTCTTGCCCCCCCCCCCCCCGGTTGGTACGCCCATGCCTTGGGCGTACGTCGCCTGATGCCCCCCGTCGTTTAGGTATCGCGTTTCGCGCCGCCCTCGGATACGAAGGGCACAACAGGACTGCTATATCTACGCACTGGCGGCACCTCCAATTATTACACGATACCCGTCGTTTCTTCCCTTGCAGCCGGAAAGACTGACAAGGGGAAGCGGCAGCAAACTCTGCTCTTTCTTTGGGTCTAATCGTGTCTGCTATCGTCGCAGGTGGCGTGCTGTGCGGCGAAGAGGCGTTAAAGGCCGACGACCAGACTCGAGATTCTGCAAGGCAGAAGACCCTCCTCTCCACGCCTTCGGGCGAGGGAAGCGAAGGATGGAAAGAAGGGACCAAGAGGGGCGGGCGTGGGTGGAAAGGGTAGGAGGGAGAGGAGGAAGCGGGCGAAAGTGGAAAGCGCGAACTGGTCGTCGGTCTTTAAGAAGCGACACCGGGTTGTGGTGCGAGAGTTCAACTTCAAAAATTGTTTTCTCTCTTTAAACAAAAATTAATTTGATCAAACTTTCAGAATCAAAAGGCAATCGATTGTTCTTTGAAACCCACAATATTTTGTATTTTTACTTGAACCACCTCAAGGTGAAATAAATGGGTGTTTATGCTTCAAAACGCACTTTTTTTTTACTGCAAGATATTTAACTGAGTCGTTTTAAACATTTTTTTTATAGATTATATACCAGCAGGGCCGCCGGTAATATGTTCTATTAAGTCACGGGAGCAATTAGATATATTTTTTACTAAAACAACAAACATGTTAAAATCTTCACGAAAATTGTGTTTAAAAGAAATATTTAAATTAAACCAAACTACACAAGCCCAGCCACATTGTAGGTCGAAAGCCGGGCAAATCGAAGAAAAACTTTTTTGGGTGTATTATAAAAAGTGGATTTTTCATAAACTACTGAGTGATGCCTAGTTTCACGCTCTTTTTAAAAGTTAAAACCACGCTCACGTCATCAAAACATTTTTTTCGTCAAAACTATTTCAGGGCATGGCTACGGACATTGCGGCAAAAAAAACATAATTTTTTTTTTTTTTTTTTTTTTAGAAATCGGAGGTGGTCGAGCGCAACGTCTGGGACGAAGGTATTTAAGTATTTATACATGAAACGTTTAAACACAAAATGGACAAACCGAACCCGAAAGCTTACATTTAAATACCTACACACTGGTGATGGGGCTGAACAGACTATTTCGGTGAAAAAGGGGGTGAAAGAGGCAGAGAGGAAAATGTGGGAGGGGAGAATGCAGGAGATATCGGCTCTAACAGTGTTTAGGTCACGAAAGCACATAAGAAAGGAAAATCTGTTTGACAATTCACTGGGAAGTACTTTGCTGTTTGAGGCGAGAACGGGAGTTTTGAGGACGAGGATGTATAGGGCTAAGCTTCAGGAGACCGACACATTATGTACCGCCTGCCACAGTGATAGCGAGACACTAGAACACTTGATTTGGAAGTGCACGGGGCTTCTCCCTGCCCTCCCTGAAGGGATAACGGATTTGGCCGTGGCCCTGGGTTTTACTAGCGACGATGGAAGGACGGAAGAGAAAAAGATTACAGTGACAAATAGGCGATTAGAAGACTGTTGGAAATTATCTAGGAAAAATCGAATGATGCACAACTAACTAGCACAGCTGGGGACAGGCGGGACAAAGGAAAATTGGGACACAATCCCGCGTGGCTCCGGCCCAATCTCTCAACCCTTTCCCCCAGTGGGTCCGGTGCTGGGGTAACGCCGACAAGGTTTGACCAGAGGAAAATTGAGCTCCCTCGCCGAGGGGAAGAGGCAGGGGGTGATTTTAGTTTTTTTTTTTGCCCGTTCCCCCGATGGTCATCCTGGTGATAGGGGGAGAAAATTGATCTTAGAATGGCGGAAGGAATCATATGTTTTTGTCTTTTTAGACTTAGGCTAGGTGGTGCAAGCTTCCGCCCGTTACAAAGGGTATAGCCATTAACATCCATCCATCCGAAATTCGGGAAAGAGTAGTGACGTTAATAGTGATGTTTACGTCTTTGGCGTCCCGCATTCTTAATTTTTGCGAGGACCTAATTTTCGCGAATCGTCTACAATTCGCAAAAAAATAGGTCCCGCGAACTATTCCGGTAAAATGTAAACATATTGGAATCTATATTGAGATCTTACCGCGTCGCGAAAATTAGAATCCGCGAATTATTCCTAAACTTCAGCTTTGTCCTAAATCGCGAAACATTGAGCCGGACGAGGCCGGAGAACGGCGGATTTTCGCAGTAAGCAGACAGGGGAAGGCGGTCCACAACTCCACGCAAACTATGCGCGGGAGCGGGGGGCTGCGCTTGTCGCTTTTCGGGAACCCTACTGTTACATGGAAATAAATTATTAGTTTTCTGGCGGTCCACCAGAAGGTGATGGGGCCGCGAAGAGGTTTCCTGTTTCCCGGGAGAGGGGCTCGCTCCACTGACCTTGGAGGAGGCGAGCGTCCCTTCTCGGGACCTACGGGGGTTGGCTACAAAATGGGGAGGTCGAGTGCCGATGCGGACAGCGATGGACTGGGAGCTCAACAGGGAACTCGGTGTGTTAAGCTGGCAGCCTGGCCACGAGAACTCTAGAGGGCCCTCGCCCCTCGGTTCTCGAGCGGAGACGGCCGGCCACGCGGTTTGTCAAGTTGCCGGGCCAGGGCTGCGTTAGCAGACTGGAAAATATCACTCTGTCGTCTTGTATCCTTTCCACGATAACGCAAAAAAGCAGTCGCGGCATTACAAAAAGACAAAGAGAGGCTCCAGAAGCAGTTACTTTTGTTGCATTCTGCTATCCTTCCCCTCGACGGCGCTCAATATTCTACAAAAGATTAAGAGAAGTTTTCGAGGGAAAGGAAAGTTTCGGGGCATGATATCGGAAAGATGGAACGCTCACCACTTCTACTGTTCCAGGTGCTGCTCTTCTTCGGCATGCCAGGCGAACACATCATGCTTGGCGCCAACGGAACGGCCCCTTCTTCCTTCGCCTTTTTCACCACCGTCACGACAACGCAACAGCAGATTCTGGACGAATGGATAACCCTGCCCTGGCAACCTGGATCAAGCCGTCAACAATTCTCAGGGAGGGGGAATTATACCCCTGTCAGACGGGCTAGTTTAGTGTCACTACAAGCGAGTGCACTTCGCCCTTAGTGTCATTTCTGTAGTGTGCCACACGGCTCCTTCCTGAGGAACGCACTTCGCTTGGAGTGAGTTTGACGAACTCACTTCGCTCGATCGAGCGCGTGGAATCAGTAGGAGTGTTTCAACAGTAAAACATAACAACACAGAAATCAAAAGCGTTGCGTAAGTTTTATTTTATAAATAAAAAGAAATTCGTGAGAAAGACGACATGTAGAAGAGTGGCATTTAAAAAAAAGTAGTGGGGTAAACTTGGAGTTTAGGCTTACCTGAATCAAGATTAGCGCAGCGGTGAATTGATAAAAGACGACGACAAAGTCAGTCATTTATGGCTGTCTTGGTTAGCAGAGAACGATAGAGTCTACTTTTGTTTCAGCATGTAATTATTCGATACAACGCGATAATTATGATCTGATTAGGCTGTGTCAGGGCCTCTTCATAGGCTTCCGTGGAACGAAGCGGAACGCCAAAGTTGGATATGCTTCGTCTTTATATTGGCTTGCGATGATCGATCAGAATCATCCAGTTGGCGTAAAAATCGTTCATTAATGCAACGTTGTTTTAGAGCACAGCTCCTAGGCACCCCTTTCTGAGTTAAGCGGCGTCGGCGTAACCACGCGTTGCATTAAGGGCTGTTTTCCAAAATGACGTCACACGTGACGTCACGTGTGTCGTCACGTGTGACGTCACGAGGGTAAAATTTTCTCGCTAAATTTTGGGGTAAAAGTTTTTGCTAAGTTTGGCGCAAAATTTTTCCGCTAAATTGAGGAAAAAGTTTACCCGTTTGACGTCACATTTAAAATTTCATATGACGTGTCATGTGACGTCACACGTCAACTCAGCGGGAAAATTTCCGGCTAAATTTAGCGGGAAATTTAGCGAATTTTTACGCTAAGTGGGATGGGAATAGGAGAGGAGGATAGGACGGCACAGAGGGGGAGCGGCTGCATACCCTTCACTTCGTACACTTCCTCCCTCCTCTCAAGAGCTGCGCTCCAATTCGGCATTGCAGAGAATTGTAAAAGTCTAATTTTTTTTAACGTGTCTTTATTAAAGGGTATTGGTGGCCGAGTGGGCTAGCGCCCACCAGATCGGAGTACCTCGAGAGAAAGCTCGCGCTGGAGAACCCAGTGATCCTGAGCTCAATCCCCAACCCTGCCCGAAGAACACACTTCCAATGAAGTGAGTTCGGGGAGCAGGGGGGATCGGTGGCCGAGTGGTCTAGCGCACACCAGCTCGGAGCACGTGGAGCGAAAGCTCGCGCTGCAGAACCCAGGGATCCTGGGTTCGAGCCCCACCCCTGCCCGTTTCGATCTGGATGAGCATCGTACCGGCGTGCGGTCGTGTATCACTACTGCGTGATGCACGTTAGAGACCCCAGGCTAGCGGCTGTACCGCACTGGCTAAATTTCTCATCTACAGCTGGGAGACTCGTCGCCCCTGTGAGGCAGACCAAGTTCTAGGCTGTATAAACACACACACAACCCAATTTTTTTTTTAGTTCGGGGAGCACACTACGCTCGTTTCGGTAGACCGAGTGTGTAATCTCGATAGCAGTGTTCAAGGAGTAAAAATAATAGAAGAAATTATCGCTGCGTAAAATTAGTATTATTTTTATAGGAGTAATTTTAGATGCGCACTTGTTTTCTGTTGGTAGGAAAGTAGTACATTGTAAAAAAACAAGCGGCTAATCTATGGTTTCCAGCCTTGGCCCCTGCGCGACGGCCAGCGACGGTCAGGAGGCACCTGCGAGACTCCACCAGGAATCTGAAGGTGGCAGGAGAGACGCGAAAGGCTTGCTTGAAATGGAACTCGCCCAAATGGGGCAAGGTGTCTTCGAACCACCGTTCGTTCCTCTGGAAAGTCCACCGTTCTCGACTGATCACGGGTAGGTTGTCGGTCATGAGAGCGGCTATGGTGAAGACATTGGCCTGCAGCTGCTGATCGATGTCACTTGAAATTCTTGCCTGTGCGTCGGCATCCAGGTCCAGCTGCCTCTCATCTGAAAGGCGTTGGGCTCTCACGGAGAAAAGTACCCCAATCACACGCTTCCACTGTCCAACATCGTGGATATCGCCCTCCAGCTCGTCCTCCACACACTCCATGATGTTTCGTTGTGGCGAGTGGCCACCGTGCGAGTGGCCAAGTCGGCTCGCGCACACCAGCTTGGAGCACGCGGAGCGAAAGCTCGCGCTGCAGAACTCTGGAATCCTGGGTTCAATCCATACTTCTGCTCATTTCGATCTATACTCCGTTTCACTTTATGTTTCACCGCAGACAAGGCTAGAAGCGCGAGCTCATAGCGTTGGGAGCTACTCTTAAAGCACGAGAGCTTGCGTCGCCGAGATGTGCCCTGAGCAAGGAGCTCGCGCTTGTAGCCTTTCCTGCGGTACGTTATGAAGTGAAACAGAGTATAGATGAGCATTGTACCGGCGTGCGGACGTGTATCACTGGCTTGTAGTGGCTGATCGTAATGATCAAGTTGGATTTAAATTTGGATTAAAGCTCGTGACTTAGCGCAACAATGTGTGGTAACGTGTTTCTAATAAGACGACGAAATTATTTATGAAAGAATGCGTATGCACTGTAATATTTTGCGTGACAATGTAGAATAACCTTAGCTTGGTATACGACCGTAGCTGGGGTAATGACGAGACAGTCATTCGAAGCATCCGAAACGGTCGAGATTGTTTTTTATATGTGTCGCGAGGGCGCAGCCAGCTCTCGAGACAAACCCACGCGCTCGTGCGCAGCGCTCGCAGACTTTCTCGCCGGCCGTGTGCCGGTAGATACATCACACCCATTACTTACCCATCGTCATTGCCATCATTTTGGAGTGACACTAAGTTTTCCCGTGTAGCACCAACACACTTGGAGTGTGTTTCGGCGGGTTGAAGTGCACTCGCTTGTAGTGACACTAAACTGGCCCGTCTGACAGGGGTATTAGTGGCCGAGTGGGCAATAAAGAAAAATAATATCAGTGGCCGGGTGGGCTAACGTGTCTCAGCTCGGAGCGTGGAGCGAAAGCTTGCGCTGGGAACCTCCTGGATTCGATCCCCGCCGCCACCCGCCCGTTTCTATCTAGATGAGTTTCGTACCGCGTAATCACTACTGCGTGATGCACGTTAAAAACCCCAGGTTAGTGGTTGTAATGCACTGGGTAAATTTCTCATCTACAGATCACCCGTTGAGGCGTATCTCCATCAAAGCTGTATAAGCATACACGCAACAAAATTTGTTTTTCTTCTTGGGGCATGACACCGGCAAGATGGAACGCTCATCACTTCTACTGTTACAGGTTAGTTATATGAACACCCGCTTTTTTAACCGTTCCTCCGTAATGACGGTGTCATGCCCCTTCGACACTGTAGGTTTTTTGTTAGCGTGTCGCCTCTGGTTTGAATCATTCTTCGCATCTGGTCCCGTTCACGACTGCTGGTAGCAGGCGACGTTCCAACCCTGGCCCCTTGTCTTGGGGATTCTGATACTGTACAAACGCAAATACTTCATACCGTTAAGAAAATAGACGAAGGGCAAAAGTGAATTCTTTCAGATATAATAACAAGGAAAGAGCAGCAGAAGAACGCGGAGGAACAGATGAGACAATTATCTGCAAAAGTGACCGCTCTGGAGGCCGAACTTACAAACTACAAAACCTTGCACAACAAGCCCCCCCCCCCCCCCCCCCCCCCCCCTTCCAGCGAAAATTTGGTTGCTTTATCATCAAAATGAAATGATATGGCTTCTAAACGCGACGACACCGAAAACCAATATCGCCGTTCTAACCTGCTGTCTTATGACATAATTGACGAACCTAGCGAAACGTGGGCTGCATCAGAAAGAAAGGTTCTTGAACTCTGCAGTCACCATTTTGGTGTCAACATTAACCCTGCTAATATTGAAAGAGCCCATCGGATTGGAGGGCATACCACCGAGAAAAAACGCCCCTTCACTGTAAAGTTTTCTGGGTTTAAGGTCAAAGATCGCATCTTTTATTCCGGCTCAAAATTAAAAGGCTCGCCCTTCTCTATGGGAGAGGACTTTTCTATCCCTGTCCGCAATGCAAGAAGCAAACGAATCGAGTACGCCAAAGCGAAAAATGTTATTTTTAAATTAACCTTCGACAAACTGATGATTGATAACGATGCTTATGTCTAAAACTTCGAATCGAACTCTTTAGAACCTAAGATAGCAGAGGCTAAACAATCCAACAAAACTACCTTGCAATAATTCGGCCCCTTAATTCTTGCAACGCCACTAACACCCTTTCACTTTCAGTATCCTTTACAAATATACGAAGCGTAATTCCAAAACGCGATATATTAGCATCGTTCTTTTACGACAGTGGTTCTCAACCCTTGAAGTTTCGCGTACCCCGTGTGGATCAGCGGAGATGAGAGAGGACCCCGTTCGCGATGAGGTAAGGGAAAGATATGTTAATTATGAAAGCAATTTAATAAATGAGCATAACTAAGGCCTAGTGTGAAGTAGACTTCTCTTATGGACCTATGCACGAGAAAACTCACCCGAAATTTGAAACGTTTCTTCTCAATCTGAGAAAAGAAAACTTTTATTGTCGGCTTGACTGATGAGGCAGGACTTCGCGGACCCCTAGAATGCCTTCGCGGACCCCCATTTGAGAATCACTGCTTTACGACAATGACTCTGGTGTCGTGATCCTTACGGAGACATAGCTGAAACCAGAAATTCAAAATAAAGAAATACTGACTAACAGTTCCAACTAACTTTTACCGTCGCGATAGAATAAATAAAATAGGAGGTGAAGTACAGTGGTGATTAGGTTTTGGACGTTTGCTGTTCTTTTGTGTTTTGTTCAGAACGTCTTTACAGAGCACGCTGAGCTCTTGAGAAATAGAAGGTCTTCTTTGTAGTTGTACTGGAAAGGGAGAGGCGTATCGGTGTGCGTTGGTGGTGACCTTGGAAAGTGGTTGTAAAAGTTGTGGACGGAATAAAATTTGTTAGCTGAGGTTAGACATTTGTCTGTCCCCCTATTTCTGTGACTTCTTACACTTCTTTCTTCCAAGTTTCCTTTGCAGTCTCAGAATTTTAACGTCATGATCATCATACACCAGCTCGCCTGCACCTTTACGATTTTTTCGTTAGTCGTATATCCGAAGCAGGCCTGATTCCTTTCTTTCTTTTTTTTTTTTTTAATGACGAGAAGAAAAACAAAAATGTAAGCCCTGAAACTTCCGGGGCTGGCTACTTTGCTTCGGGAGAGGGAAGGGGGAAGAAAAAGGGAGAGAGAGTTTAGTTCTGGAAGGAGCACTCAATGAAGAACGACTCTGGTGACGATCTTAATGGCGCACAGCACTGGAGAGTTATTCACTCAGCTCACTTGAGTTTAGTGTAATACAGTCATCGCAGTCTACGTTCATTCACTTGTCGCGTATCGATAATTATGAACACGAGAGCTTTTATTTACAATGGAAATAGTATTATAGACGATCAATTAGCCCCGTATCTTGAAGAAAGATTTCCAATGCAGCTATAGCCTTTTGTTGAAGACGTGGAGGGTCCCACGAACCCAAGACCCTCTCTAAGCTAAAGGGCTTGCTGTCTAATTCTTGGATATTATTTATCCATATCTGCCTGTCTTCGTCGAAAAGCTCACATTCATTAAAAACATGACAGTTGTCCTCAGGCACGCCGCAGTGCTGACAGTTAAGGTTGGTGATGAGACCGAATTTATGCCTTTGAATGTTGTGTATGTGGCATTCAGGCGCAAGCGATGCAGAAGTGTTTCCAAATTTCTTGGCAAATTGCATGGAAATGCATTGCGGAGGAAAGGATCAATCGCACATGGCGGTTTATAATGATATGCCGGTGATTGCCATAATTGTTGGAATTCCTGCTTTCCAAGTTGTGGAATAAGTGCTCGAGTGTCGCTTTTGGTAAATGGGACTACACATGTTACTCCAGTCAGATGGCATTGTGTCGCCGCCTTATCTGCTTCTTCGTTCCCTTGTAGTCCCGAATGGCCTGGAACCCACTGGAACACCACGTCGTGTCCACGACTCTTGGCTGTAGCGTGGGTAGCCGAAATTTCGAGGATCAAACAAGGGCTGGAAGAATTCGCAGTAAAATGCTTCAGAGCCAGTAATGCAGCACGTGAGTCTGTAAAGATCACCCATTGGGTTGGAGTCACTTGATTTTCAATATGTTGCAGTGCTTGTTTAGTCCATGGAGTTCAGCAGTCGTTGAGGAAACCTTGCGCAGTATCTTGAAAGCAAGTGTTTTATCCAACGTTGGTATCACCACTGCAGATGCCGATGTGTCAGCGTATACAGAGCCATCCGTGTATACCTATATATGATTAGAATACGTGTTATAGACAGGGTGTCGAGCCGAACCGAACTGAACCGAACTGAACCGAATACCGGAACCGAACCGTTATTTTTAGCCGAACCGGAACTGAACCGAACCTATATCTTCGCCGCAATCCTGGAACTGAACCGGAACCGAACCGAAAAAAAATACAACGGTAACCGGTTGAAAACGGTTTAAGATATTTTTTTTCTTGTTATCACAAAATTAATATATGGGAATAAAAATGGTCAGCAGTATTTCTATCTATTGATCGAATCGTCATATACAGAATAGCAATGTATGAAGAATTGTGGGTTTTCGTGGCGCTTTTGTATTGGCACTATGATAAACCATGTGTCACGTGGGCACGTGACGTCAGGGTGTCAAGATATGCTGTCAAGTAATGTCACGTGACCCCGTGACGTCACATGACTCACTGCGTCAGGTCGACTTAATTTGAGGAAGTCACGAGATTTATTAACCTTGTTGACAGCGTGACGTAACATGACATCACGATTTCGCACCGACAATCACGTGACACCGTGAGAAATATGATCATCGTTCATCCCCTCAAATCGGAGCCAGAAAAAGCGGCCGCGTGGCCTGGTGCCTATCCTATGCCGCCAACGTTAGTCATAGCTACGCGCTGGGGTTGCAAAAGTAGAAAACGCGTGCTGGAGCTCCTCCGGGCATTGTTAGAGTTCGGCTGTTCTCATCACCGCAGTGGTTGGACACGAGACACTACTTAAGTGTCCGCCGTGGCGTTGATTGTTACGAGCCGAAGTCCAGTGCTCACGCAGTTCTCGTGTCCAATTCATGAGACGCTCTGGACTGTCGTCAGGCTGGCGTTTTTAATCCCACAATTGCGTCATCAATCTTTGCGAAGGCAAGACTGAAATAAGTAGTCCATTTATCCTGGAAATTTTACCGCGACATAGAAGCTTCTGAATCAGTGGCGGTCTGTGCGAGTATACTTGGGCCATACTAGGAGCAGTACGCTTCTGAAAAGTCATGAACATATCAACCCGATATCGTTTTATGACCCCTTTAAAGTGCACGGGGTGCAAACTAAAAGCAATGGAGCGTTGCTGTTAACAAGTGACAAATATAATTGTCGAATTAACACACCCAAACGGGCAGGCAATTTCTTGAATACAAAATATTCCCTAAAGAAGCAAAAAAAAAAAAGAAAAAAAAAAGAAGTAGTGTGTGTGTGTGTGCTTGTGTATATACATTTGTGTGTGTGTGTGGGGTGGTAGTTTTAAAAACATACTGTGTTGTAAAGGCTCCTCTTCTCCGCATCTTCGGTGCAGGCCAAAAAGTGTGGCCCCGGAAACTACTTTCTTTGCTAAAACACTCTTGGGGAAAAAGCGCGTTTTTGTCGTGCCAGACGCTCGCGTCGTTCCTCACGACGATGCGCTAAGAATAATTATACGGGCCTTTCAAATACTTGGCTTTCGAGTGCGAACCACCCGCAGAGTGCAGTTTGCCCCCCATTGAATTTGATTTTCTCATTAAGAAGAAATCACAATGACCGATGCTAATGTTGAGACTTGGGTAAGTTGGTACATACTTCGGAATTACAAACAGTTCAAAAAGACGAGGACCAGACGAAGAAGTAACAGCGTTGCGTCCGTGTTACTTTTTCTGGTCCCCGTCTTTTTGCGCTCTTTTTAATTCACAATAACCACCGGCATATAGTGTGATGACGTCCCGTACATACCATGTTAAAACGTTTAGCTTCCTGATGAAATGCGATGTTCGCAACACTAGCAATAGAAGTCGTAATTGTAAAGTTGTGCAGTATTTATAGCAGTGTCGCGATGATATGCGGCAGCCTAGAGAAATGTTGGAGCGCATGACTGTTGAAGCATAATGTTGTAAAGTGAGGGCCTAAAACAAGTGCAGGTAGAACGGAATACAACATGGGCCTCCCGAGGCAGTATTTAGCGAAGTTTCCCGCTCATCCAAGCTGATGAAATGTGATTTATATTAGGATTTTAAGAATCCTTGTCTGTCCTTCGCGCTATCTGTATATAATTAGAAATTTCATTGCATGCATTTTTATGCATCATTTTGCAGTAAGGAGTTCTGTAAGTGAATATTTAGAACAATATAATTAAATATCTATATTTTTCACATTTCGTGTATTTGGCTTCCAATGTATGATGTGAGCTCAGAGTCTGATGGGCAGTTTCACACTGCCAATCAGCGAACAAAAACAGGTTTACGCAGACTCAACAGCTCGCGTAGTTTCGAGTATCGTCCTCTCGTGTCGGTTTCAAGCGGTTATGTGAAATTTATAAAGTAAACTTTATTGATAATTATAAAAAATATATATATTTAATTACTAACTGAAGATTTGACAACATAAATAAAGGGCCGACCACCCTAAAGCGATGCCCCCCCTTCCCCCCCCCCCCCCCCTCTCCCCCCGCCAAAAATTATCTGAAGCGTGCTTCGCATATCTTATGCAGCGTTTTTATCCTCGATAGGCACGTTGTAAGTAATATGGGACAGCTTTGAACACATTTCTGATCTTGAAGCAAATTTAATTAACTATGTGTTCCTCACACATATAACTTCTCAAACATATAGAAGTCCGTTATTCCCTCCTTTATGTGGTGAAAATTACTTTTATGTGTCTTTGGCCTGGACAAAAACAAAGTAGACAGGGGCGCGCGGCGAAGCTATGGCGATTACGCGTGGACACCGTCAGAAAGTGTCCAATTAAGTAGCTGCCATGTCGAGTAGAACATGAAATACTACTTCGTTTTAATTAAAAAAACAACCTTGGAGGACACTTAAGCTTCGCCTTTAAAAGTGGAACGCGCCAGCGTTAATGGGCCTCGTTCGCACAGCTGTCTCATTCGCAGTGCAAGCGTGCCTCGCTTGGCCTAGTTTGGAGCGTGTCTGACTCGCAACCGAAGAATCGTGGGTTCGAATGCCGCCTAAACGTCTTCAAAGTTTTCTTTAAGGCAAAGGAATTACTTGAAAAAAGTCAAATCATTTGAGACATACGGCGACCTTTAATTTGCATCGCACATTACGTTTTCATCACTTTCATTACACTCGTGATGTCACGTTTCACGTGAGCATGGGGGGTTGTTTGAAATTCCTGCGCAAGGGCATGTAGCTGTAACGTCATGGCCTCATCGACCAATCAGGATTTTCCAGTTTCGACATCGGCTCTTCTGCGACATGAGCTTCTTAACGATGTCGCGTTAAAATCATCAATTAGCAAGGGTGATGCTCATTTGCAACCTGAATTGACCGGTATCTTGTCAAGAACAAACCTCAACAGCCAAGCTATGCCAGCGTATCCTGTATAAGATGTGCACTTGGGCAAGCTCTATTTTGGGCCAGGTTCGATCCGAGAGTGAAGGTGCGTGTAGATTAGAGTGAACAATTTCGTATACTGCTTTCTGCACGATTTGTCGTATGCATCGCGGTGCTGAGTGTAAAAAATGTTTGGTTAGGAAAACAAGCAATGTGATTGCCGCCCGGTGTTTCTATAAAAAATAAACTGAAATAAACTAATTGACTAACTGAAAGAAAACGCACGTTTTGTTTGCCGTCTTTTTTGTCCTCTTTACCGGAATGCAATAAAACTTTTTCACAGAAGTGTCTTTAGGGCAACGTTACTAAAACCCTCAGTTGGGAAACTCACCGTTGGAACATGGGCCGCTGGAGTCCACTGAGACCGAGCTAAATCCGACGACAGCGCCACCCCTTATCATTTGTCTTTACTGTGGTCACCTTGAACTTTCAGACGCATGTTTTTTGCGTAAAACCCAACGGGAAAAAAACACTTTTTGTAGTGATTCTTATTGGAGTTTAGTACAAATTGAGGGCGCGTGATCTTTTTTAAAATCTTTAGTTTGCAAGGTTTGCAGCACAATTAATATTGTTTCCATACAACCATGCCTGAGCGGTGCTTTCAGGTAACGCGCCCCGACCTAGGTGCATCTTAGCTTTGGTAGTAATTCGCGGCGCGTCCGCTGGAGGGACGGGGGTGGCGCCCCTGTAACATCTTCCACCGTATCTGTTTCGGCGCCATAATGGCCGATTAAAGCCAAAACAGAAGTCACGTGTAGTTCCTCGAGTAGCCGCTGCCGGAGAAATGGCGGCGTTGTGATCGCCATTAGCTCGGTTCTGGAGGACGGGTCGGTGCCACTTTTTCAGAGCAGTCTCTATGGCAGTTTCCCAACTGAGTGGTTTAGTAACGTTGCTTTAGGGGCTGTATTTATCATGCTCGAATCTCATGGGTGTAGATAAAAAAAGGCAAGCAAAATGATAAAAAAAGAAAAAGAAGAGTTCTGTTATTCCTTTGCCTAGGGAGAAAAACGGAAACAAAGTCTGGTTGACGATGTAACTTACAGTTGGTAGGACGCTCGCTCGGATCTGGAAGATGTGCTTTCGGGTGCTCATTTCAAAGAGGCTCTCAAGTTTGTGTTTCAGTAAGTTACAGTTTCAACCAGACTGTTTGTTTCCGTTTTCCTCCCCGTGCATATAGACCATTCCATTTAGCGCTCTCTGGGCGGCACCATTTTGTTCAACCGCAGCGCCCTCTCCACACATCCGGGAAGTTCAGCGGGTTCGGCGGGGTAAAACGAGGGAGAGGGCACGCGCCCGGCTCCGCTAGCAGACGACAAACCAGGAGGTTGCCGTTCTCCATCTTTGGGCTGTATCGGCGGGCTCTACCGAACATCGAGCTCTCGCTCGTGGCTGCCGTTGTGAAGTGGTTCGCGTTCTTAGAATAGTTGGAGCTAGTCCAAATTCAGCCTATAGCTCTCTGTTCTAGTTCGGTCAATGATCAACTAGCATAACTTTTTTCGTTAATTAAATAGCAGCTAGTTGAGCCAGCCGGCAGTACTATATCCTCAACTACTGCGTGTATTGCGGCAGGAGAGCACGTTTCATTTATTATTTCAGACTTCCACTCATGGTCGCTAAAGGCCTTCACCAGTACGAGCTTTTGTACAGTAAAAAAGGTACAGCAACCGGAATTTCTTTTCGCCAAAGAGACCGGCCAATCTGACACGGTTTTCCCTATTTTTGTTTTTTATTTGCACGCAGGTAACAGCGCAATTGGACCCTGTGAGTCTTTTTATCTAGCATAGTGTTACACGATAATTGGCATACCAAAATCAGCGCATCTGCGCTTGAAAGTTCCAAAATGACGCGATTTTAAACAGAGTTTGCACGCCAAACGGACGCTAGCTACAGCCCACTGGGCGGAGCGGACGATATGCGGGGTGAGAGGGGGAGTGCATTTTTTTCTCTTTTACCCTCTCTGTTATGACCTTAATGGAACGGTCTATAAGTCGGTGACGGGAAAAGGGTTCAGGGGAAGCTCCTCCCACCTCTTCCCCTTTAGGGAGTTCGCCTTCTCTCCGGCGTTTGCTCTGCCAATGGGGAGAGAAGTGGGAGGAGCTTCCACTTTACTCTTAACCTGTCACCGACTATAGGAATAACTAAATTTTTTTGCTTGACTTTAAAAAAAAAAAGTGTTTCCTATATCTAACATTTTAAAAGCCCTTAGCGTTGAAAATGCTGACTTAAACTTATTCGAGCCAGTAGGTGACGCTGAACTTTTAGAATTATGTATTCCGGAACGCTTGTGTGCTCACTCACGATGGGTAAAAATAACATCTATACCATAATCAACGTCACAGCGACGCCATAATTGGAGCCATAACGTCGGCCTCCCATTGGCTGGAAGGAGCAAGGAGGTGAGTTACACCGGTGTTGGCTACACCCTCGGTTATTCCTTGCCTCGGGGTCTGGCCCTGCGTTATCTCTATTTTTAAATTCACTTTTTGCTATTGGTCTCTACCAGTGGTTCTCAACCATTTATGTTTCGCGGACCCCTTGCGGACCGGCAAACATGGTGGAGGACCCCATTCGTAGTTAGGGGAAGGGAGAGGAATTGGTTAATTATGGTAATGGTTTAATAAATGGATATAACTAAGGGCTAGTGTGAAGTAGACTTCTCTCATTCACATAGACACGAGGAAACTCACCCGAATGTTAGAACGTTTCTTCTCAATCTGAAAAATAGACAACATATTGCCGGGCTTTACTGATGAGGCAGGGCTTCGCGGTCCCATAGAATGCTTTCGCGGACCCCCATGGGAGAACCACTGGTCTATACAATCAGTTAAAATAGCACAGTGCAATTTTTGTAATATAGTTTTATTTGAAAGCATTCAATATTAGTTCTTACGTGTAACAAGATGATTCAATAAACCGTGGTGATATGCTAACATCATGGCGTCGGGATAACTCTAGCGTAATGTTATGTACTGTGCACAGTGGTCCATTCGTATAAGTCTCGACACTGTCATTTCTCTAAAAAAAACAGAATGATGAAGGACCGAAAAAATATTTTTTGAGAGCGAATTTCTCTGAACGTCACGCTGCATAGAGCGGTTCATCTTTCTTTTCATCCTGCAAGAGAGTGTTTACAAACAAGAAGGCGTCCGACTTTATGAGGTGCACCGAGAACGCGTGCATAGACTCGTCGTCTTCCACCTCTTGTTCCAGCATAGATTTGTGCAGATCAAGCCCGGCATTTTCCGGTTTCTCAACTCCGCAGCAAGTTCGATAGTGGTGCAGTGCCATCTCATCTGCAGGGATCCGAAGTTCCCGGACACCTGGAACATGCTCAAACACGAAGTGGACTCCTCCAACGACCGTGGCTTTAGGCCTGGTGATGTACTTGGATCGAACACGGTGGTTCCAAGGCATCTTTTCACGCATGGTCGCAATTTGTGTTAGCAGGGGAGGCCTTTGTCGGAGGAAGGCAGAGTTGTAAGGGTACTCGGTGCAGAAGAATAGATTCTGAATGACCATGCTGCCTAAATATATCTTTCCGATTTCTGTCTCTATGCTGCGAAGTGCTTCGAGAATAGTAGGCTTCTTCTTGGGGACAAGAAATTCGTCAAAATCTACGATTATGACATACTCCGAAAGTGATCGTGAGCGGTAAATGCAGTCCTGGATAGCGGCAAGTTGCCCATTCTGCCAGATATCAAACGTCTTGAAGCTAAGATTCCACTTGTGCAACTGGATTAGATCGCCCGAATGATTCTTCAGACGAGACAAGAGAAGTTCGGCTCCTTTGGATAGGCCAGATATGTAAAAGTCAAAGCGTGCGACGCCCATAGAAGTGTAGTAACCGATGAACTCCGTCATTAAAGATAGCTCGTTAAATTTTGCGAAGGTTGGTTTTACGCAGACGGAGCACAACTTGAGGGACTTGGTTCGCGTCTGGTGGGCTTTTACCCATTTCGGTTTAGTCGCGTTCCAGTGGGACCCTAGAGCAACTCGCAACGTTGAATTGTGTCTGAATTGGGACGGGAGGTTTACGGGACACGTGAAAAGGACGGCTGCATAGGCTAAACCGTGGGATTCTGGTATATATTTGTATTCTACTTTTTCACGATACACCGCTGTTCGGGCCTTGACCCAGCACTTTATGTCTTGAGGTGTTTGACGTATCACTGTGAGGTTGCTTCGAACAACACTGATCAAGCGTATTTGCCATGTCCCCATTTCACCTTTCTCCAAAAACGCCGAATACACGAACACATCCGGGAGCACTTCAGTCCAGGCATCGTCGTCATCGAATAGAAGCTTTAGTTGATGGTTAGAAGTGACCAGTTTGGCAGCAAGGGCTTGATTGAAGGACTTGATAATCGACGTCACGTGACGGTGGTTTTTATTAAAACAGGTGTACTTATTGGAGGCTGGAAGAAAGGAGAGTCGGAGCATGAGGCCACTGATTTGCCGATGGGAAACTACACGTTGTAAGAAACTAGGAGCGTCCACTTTTTCGCAAAGCACCGGGGAGAACTAATCGCTGTAACCTACGGATGAAGCTCGGCCAATGAGAAGGCTGAGAATATGTCTAGACCTAAAATAGCATTCTGCGCTGCGGTACCGAGCGTGGCGTTTCATCATGCCCAATGCCAGAGTGCATACTTTTTCCAGGCCTAAACATCATCAGCCTTGTCATTTTACAAGCACTTTGCACGGGTGAGGACGTTCCGGGTGTTTTTTAGAGTGAATATGTCGATAGATTACTAGAAAGTACTAAGCACCGTAACTCGTACGTTAATTGCTCAAAAAGGTTGGACTACTGGCTACCGCGCTTGAAAACAAAGACTTTACTTGGCCCTAAATGTAACATGATTTTTCTTTTGTTACATTTAACGTCGAAGAAATGGGTGGCCGTCCTGAACCTAGAAGGTACGAACACGGCAGAAACAGTAAAACAAACGGCAGCAGCATCGACTGACGAAACTATACTCCCTTCACCCCTAAGCTGAGACTGCGGTGGAAGCCACAAGCGCGTTAGATCAGTTATACGTCGACCCTTCTCCACATGATCACGCTCTCGCCCAAATCTTTGCGCGTAGAGCTGGGTCAGGTGATGAAATGGAGACCGGTCGGTTGGTCTCAGCTTAGGGGTGAACGGAATATGAGATGCACTCAGTCTTGGGAGAGGTAATAGAACCTTCCGATATTGAGATTTCTGTAGTAGCACTCAAAGCAGCCTTACCGTTCCTGTTTGAGCGATAGTGACAAAGTTCCCGAGTTTTTTTTTATTAATTTACAGTGGTAAATGTTTGATTGTCAGTTGTCTACTGCTCGTTGGAGTTCTGTTTGATTTTGAGTGCTTTCATGCAGAATTTGCATGATGCTGTCATTTAACTACTCGGCTGGGCGCTGAACAAAGTGTGTAGCAGCAAGCGTGACAATATATTGGTCACCGCTCTGGATGCATTCATATACTATCATTTGTCCTCCCGACACTTCTGAATTGTGATATAAATACTTGAAACTCGGGTAAGAACAGAGTCGGTTTTGAACACGTTAATTATAAAAAGTAACTAAATACTTTTACATGCTACTTGGTCAAAAGAGCAACAGCAATATTTAAGTTTTACCTTTGCTAAACGTAACCAATTATTTACTTTGTACCAACAAAAATGATCGAAATTCAAGAAACGAGTTACTTTTAAAGCATTAGGCCCACGTACTGCGCAACTCACCTTTCCGAGCGCTCAGAGTTCTGATGATGTAGGCGCCTGGGGGCCCCACAAGAAGTAAGGAGATGGCCAGTCGCGTGAGCAGGCGGTGCAACCGCCTTCCGTTGATTACTTCGGAAAACCGGCCTGTAAAAGGTATTATTTATTTTAAAATACTGCCAATCTTATTGGGCTTTTTGCAGGTATTGGAACAAAAGAAATATGCTCCAAAAGAAAGATATAAATAAAAACGAAAAACGAACAAAAATGTCGCATCATTCCTGTAACCAAAAGACAAACATATCACATCAAAAATTGAAAAAGTTGTTGTTTTTCAACAGTATCACTAAACAATTCAACACTTGTACAACTAAAAAAGTCCCTATCTGAACTGTTCCAGTCTCTTATGGCTGAAGGAAAACATTAGCATTTAAAACTGTTGTTATTGGAGGAATACTCAACGAATGTGTCGCTATGTTGATGTCGAGCGGCTCTCACTTCCGATCGCTTAACGTACTTCTTTGTATTTATTTTAGATGCATGGTTTAAGAAATGGAACATAAATTTCAATCGACCGAGTTTTACACAATCAACGATAGTCAATAAACCCGTTTTCTGTTGCAGTTCTGTCCGTGAATCGAAACGACTGTATTTGTGGTAAACGACTTTTTTTCTCTGGAAACTTTCTATAATACTTATATTCTTCTGCGTATCTGGGAACCCGGATATATTTGCGTATTCTAGTACTGGACGCATAAGAGAGGTATTTCTTGAAATATTTATTTCATGAATTGGAAACTTTAACCTTCTCTACAAAATGAATAATTTTGCCAGGGCTTTGTTTGTTATATATTTAAAGTGTGCGTTCCAGCTTAGGTCGGATACTAATATGATACCAAGATACTTATAATCAGTGACCCTGCGGAAGTATGCACCATTAACACTGTATGGAAACTCGAGAATATTCATTTTTTCCTCGTTAGGCACATCGTAATGGTTTTGTCAGAATTAAGAGCCATTTGCCAGTTATCACACCAATCGGTTATCTTTTTTAGTGAGTTTTTTTAGAAGAATTTGGTAAGCTTGGTTTGTTATTTCTTGATAGATGATAGAGTCGTCGGCAAAAAAAAATTATATTTGCATCGATACCATAGCAATGTCCTTTTTATAGAGAAGAAACAGGATTGGGGCCAAAACAGTGCCTTTCGGGACATCAGACTACCTTAGCTGGTCGAGAGACGTGTCCTTCAAACATACAAAGTGAAACCAATTGTCTAGGTAATCTTCTATTTACGATACTATAGGACCCTCACCCATGACCTGTGTAAGTTTTTTTTAAGAAGTTTTACGTGTGAAACATGGTCAAACACTTTTGATAGATCTAAAAACATTACTTCTATCTGGCGTTTATTATTTATACCCGTCGTGAAGTCATGGATAGTCTCGACCAGTTGCGTAACAGTTGATAGTCCACTCCTTAGTCATGCCGCTACGCGCATAAAATATTGTGTTTATCAATAAATATCGTCATGAATTTAAGGACGATCTGTTCGAGGAGTTTACGGCACCTGCATGTAAGAGATATAGGTCTATAGTTTGAGGCCAATGAGTATTCGCCGGATTTGTGAGTAAATACAACTTTTGCCATCGTCCACTCAGTTGGCACAGAACAGCTGAGACATCTGTTAAAAACTAGCACTAAATATTTACTAATCCATTCGGCGTACCGTTTTAGGAACATATCTAAAATTTCGTCGAGACCGTTATTTTTTTTTTGTTTCCAGTTCAAGCAGTAGTGCAAGAACACCTGGCTCAGTGACTGTTAGGCTTCCTAGCCCTTCAGCGTCATTATTTTGAGCTAGAAAGGTAACTATGTTGCCTTTGTCAGCCGTATAAACGGACTCAAAGTAGCTTTTGAGTTCATCTGCCTGTTTCTCTTTCTCTGGGGGTCTCATACTAGCGTTTTTTTTTTTTTACTTTTTTGTGTTAATGTGGTTCGAAACATTTTAGGGGATGCTTGCAAAAACTCGCGAAGGGTCACGCTGTACTTTTGTTTAGCTTTTTTATTTTTAATTTAAGCAAACTCGATTGTTTCGAAAGCTTTGTTTTATAATCTCACTAACGAGTGTTTCATGCAAAATATTAGAACATATCGTCTCCTCTCACTTGGCTACCTTTTTAGAATCTAACAACTTCTTTACATCGGCTCAGCACGGATTCAGAAAATTATTTTCATGTGAAACTGAACTCGTCTCTTTTTACCCATGATTTTCATCGCTTTCTTGACTCTGGCTCTTATACTGGATGTGCTTTTTTAGATTTCTCGAAGGCATTCGATAAAGTTTCTCATTCTCTACTACTTCAGAAACTCCTCGTCTTAAATATTGACCCTCACATACTCGATTGGATGAATGCCTTCTTAACTAATCGTCTACAGTTTGTACGGGTTAACAATAACAATTCTGGTTTAGCGTCTGTTCATTCAGGGGTGCCTCAAGGCTCCGTAATTGATCCTTTATTGTTTCTTATTTATACTAATGATTTAGTATCTAACATTTCTTCACCAGTCTTTCACCAGTCTGCATGTTCGCTGATGACTGCGTTCTCTATCGCAAGATCACTGACCAATCTGACATTGTTCATTTTCAAACAGATCTTAACTACATTGCTAGCTGGTGCGATGCTTGGCTAATGGAATTAAATACGAATAAATGCAAGTCCATGAGAGTATCGCGCTCTAACATTACATGTCCTATCTGTTACAAGTACCTCGGCGTCTATATAACCTCTAATCTTTCATGGAATACCCATATTGAGCATATTGTTGGTAATGTCAACCGTATGTTGGGTTACTTAAAACGCAATTTTTCTCAAGCACCTTCATCGCTAAAACGTATAATGTACAAGTGTCTAGTCCGCTCTAAAGTGGAGTACGCTTCATCTGTGTGGGATCCCGGCCAACACTGTCTTGTCACTGCATTAGAAAGCATTCAGAATCGGGCAGCTCGATTTATCTTATCTAACTATCATCGTACTTCCAGTGTAACATCTATGAAAATAACTCTGTCATTACCTGACTTATCTTCCCGCCGTAAATGTGCTCGTCTCTCCTTATTTCATAAAATCTAGCATCACAACTCACTTTTACGCCAGTCCCTCATGCTCGAACCATCTTATCGCTCTGCTCGCCTTGATCATGCTCATAAGGTTGGCATACCAAGTTACAACACTAACGCATTCAGTATGTCATTCATACCTCGTACGTCAACAGATTGGAACCGCCTTTCCGCTTCAATTGCCTCCATCACTGACGTTTCTCTTTTTAAACAAGCACTTGGTAACAGCACCCTTAGTTGACCGATTTAATTGCCATCATTTTTTGTGTCCACTCCCCTCTGAAATGTACTATGTACCTTGAGGGTAAATAAATAAATAAATAAATACATCTGCGGTTCTGCAGTCTGTAATCGGATACTTTTTAGATGACTTTCTAAGGCGTTTTATTCGACGTTTCAGGTGGATAATCTCACGGGTTATGTATGGGCAGAGATGGGCAGTATTTCAAATACAAGTATTTGAAATACGTATTTCAAACACTTTGTGTATTTTGGATTTGTATTTAATTACAAATTGGGTAATATATTTGACGTGTGTATTTAAATACTAAAAAGGGGGTATTTCAAATACAATTTTAATTAAATACCATTTTGTGGGCGAAAATATATCGCTCAAATTTATTGTCACTGTCCAGAGCAGGAAGAAAACTACGTTCTGCACCGAATGCAGTGTCTCTCAATCAAGCACAAGCGTTTAGTGACTTTGTGATTACGGTGCTAGTCCAGGGAAAGAATAGTGACGAAATCGACGTTCACAGGCAGACTGGCTAAATTTGTGCCTGTGACAACTTGTGATGCTTTCCAGCCTGATTTCCATTCATATTTTTGCCTGGAACATTCTAAATGCGCGGATCGTCCAGATTTTTGTAACTGGTGTGAGTTGCAACGATAAAACATTCTCTGGCTAGTGCTGCGCTTCTTGGTCGTCTCGGTTTTTTGTTGGTCTATACCAAAATATAACCGACAAAAAAGAAAAAAACTGCTTGAAGCTCTGTACTTTTTTCACCTATTACGTCCAAGCTGATTACATTTTTTTTGTTGTTATATTTCTATTGCTTTACTTGAGCCTCGCACACTAACTCCCGAGTGTGCGATGCAAAATTAAAATGAAATTCCCGGAAACCCGTTGCAGGTGCCCTGAAGTCGCTGACGCAAATTTTGAGGAATGTGTTTGGAAAAGTATTTGGAGGAGACCAGATACATTTGGTTGTATTTGTATCTTGTACTTAAATGCTTTTTTGGAAATGTAATTAAATTTGTAAATAAATACATTTTTGACAAAGTATTTTGTATTTGTATTTCGATACATATTTGCATGTATTTTGCCCATCCCTGTGTATGGGTTATGTTTTCTTATCACGTTACGTTTTTTTGGGGGACAAACTGGTTAATGCAATGATTTAGAATTGCTTTGAACCTGTACCATATATCATATATGCTAAAGGAATTACAATCCGACATTTCGCGAAAGTCAAAGAATTCAAGCACAAGGTAAGTAGGACAGGTGCATCATCAGAAGTGTTAAAATCAAGGGCATAGGTAGTACAACGATAAGAGAGCGCAGAAGCGCGTGCAGGTATGGCACGTGCAATTGTTTTATGACCTGATATGCCATCCACCACATCTACATCTGTCTGGGCTTGGGTAAAATGGTCACTAAAAAGTACCAAGTCTAGTAGACTACAAGGCGACCCGTGCACGCGTGTTGGCTCCCTGACGACTTGTGTAAGGTTAAATGTAAACATAATGTCAAGGAAAGCATCTGAGGTAGACGTGCCCGGATGCAGCAAATCCCAGTTTATCTTTTAAACACTTTGAAGACTGCCACCGTCATAGAGATTAACTCTTCTATTTTTCTTTCCTGGATTATTTGGTTTCTCACCGGCATTGTCGAGTAGACACGCAGGAACGGTACCCCTTTCTCGCGTACATTACGAAGCCGTGCAGCATGCAGATCAACATATAGGTACTCATAGTAGCAAGACGAGGAACAAAACACAAAAATAAATCTCCATGAACACACGCGAAGTTTCCCAGTTAGTCAAAAATATAAACACTAATTCAAGCCTTGACATGTTTGTTGCATAACACACAACACAAAATAATTAGTTCTCTAATAAAAAAAAATAGCACAATAAGAATATAATATTCATTGTGCCCCCGGAAAGGCGCAGATATGTTGCATGACGAAAAATATTAAAGCCATCTGGCCTAACTCAGAAATCACATCGAGGCACTTGAAAACTAAACAAATTGCAAGAACGTAAAAAAAAAAAAAAAAAAAAAAAAAAATAAAATAAACACAGAAACCGATTAATCTAGAGCCTTTTTTCGAGGCAGTGCAACTGAAGCGCGATATAATGAACGGTGATAGATGATATAAAAAATAGAGAGAAAACATCTATAGCAGGTTCGTTCAAGAATACGCAAAGCGATACAATACTAAGAAATACAGCGGCATACGCCATATTATGGTCAGCTAGAGGGGAGGTGTGACCATCGCTTGCTTCTCCCAGACCTTGAGAGCGGTCCCACAATTCATGTTTCGTGTGTCCCTATCATTATGGTACCACAGTAAGCTGGCAGCAGCGCTACAATGGCAAAAACCAGTCCATTCTTACAAATATTGGGTTCTAGATAAAACAAAGACAAAAATATAAAGGGTCATGTTGTCATGGATGGCAAAACAATACCTCTACCAGACATGTACAAGTTACTAAAAAAGAAATTAAGTATTGACCTCAAAATTAATTTCAGTAGAATTGAAACTACTCAAATGAAAAGAAATTGAAAAAAATCAATAATTTCGACAAAAACAAGCAAATTACTGTTGAAGTTACTTTTATATGTTTTTTATGGTTACAAGAAATTACATAGGTTTTGACCAGGTTTTATGGCTCGTGAAAATGTTGGGGGGTTCAGGACTCTCCAAACCACTTTCTTCCCTCTCTTTCCTACGCCACATGCTTCCCCCTCTTTGCAAATATCAGCTGACCTTTCAATATCTTACCTTTTTTTTTGTGCAGGAATATTTGTTAATAGGCAAAACAACCACTAAAATTCAAAAGTAATTTGTAATTTGAGTAGAAGTTAATCAGAAAAAAGAATTCAAGTAAACAATTAATTACCAAAATAAAAATGTAATTGAAAGTTACTAAACTACCGATAAAAGTAGTTAGAGTAACTTGAGCAGAGTAGTTGAACTACGTGCAAGTCTGACCTCTACAAAGTTCGAGAAAATTGTCAGTCTGCCTATTTTTGTTGATATTTTTTTTATTTTCTATCTCTGGATTGCGAGGTGACGCTGCCCTCAGCACATCGACTATGCCGGGCTTTAGGGGCATGAATATTAATAGTGCTTTTATTTCCGGAAGGAAAAACCATGTTGAAAAAGTGGCAAGAGAAAAATTTTAGCTATGAAAAACAGCTTGACGAGCCCTGAGCCATTTAAACCAGTGGTCGCGAAGCAGGCCCAAAAGAAATCATACAAAAATAAAACATTTGACATACGCACTACATATATGAAAAACAAATTACAAAAGAGGACTAACGCTATACGAGATAAGTAGCATGTTGATGCAATTTACACAACAGTGAAAACAGATACAAAAAGTGAGAGCCTCACTCACTCTAATGGTGAATTCGGGTGGTCGCCTCTCCCCTCTGACCTCGATTCAGCAGAGCGCCCCCTCCTCGCCGCCAGAGCTACTCGGGATCCTCTTCAGCCGATCACAACTGCTGGCTTCAGAGCGCTCCGAGATTCTCAGACCAGTCATAGAATTTCAATTTCTGGACATCGGTAATGCATTAAAAACGACACGATTTTACAGCGTACGGTGAACGATTGAGCAAAATTTACGCTCGCAACGTGATGAAATAGCGGTTTTGACGTAAATTGTTTTACTCATCGGCATGTAAAAAAAGAAAACAACAGTATGCGAATTGATTTTTGCAGAACGGAACGAAAGCCAACGCTTGGAAACAGATGTCAACTCATCGCGTTTTCGACAGCGAACGCGCTGCGATAGCGGTCATCCGTACGACTGAACAGGCTAATATAAAATGGTTAATAAACCGCATTTTTTCTCACGGCGAAATATCCTGCAAGCATTGCGATGTGACACAACATTATATTTGGGTCTGCCTTTATTTTACAACACAAACCTTTGAACGCACTTTTACCAAACCTCGAAAATTTCTTGAAGCGACTACAAAATCCCGTAAAACAGCGGCGAGCTCTGCGAGCTGTTTCGTCGTCGGTTAGGCTTAGCGGATTCATCGCCGTGAGAGATGAATGATCTTGTGAAAGCACTGGGAACACTTCACGCGTAGGCTTTTCCTATTACGGTCGCAAACGAATGTCGTCCCGTCCGTTGTAATCCTCGCACCGTCGAATGCACAAGCACTTTGTAGAACCACACATCAATCACCGTCATGCCGGACCCCGCACACCACCACAGACCACTGCCGGCCATCGTCAACGAAACCACGTGATCACCGTCCAGCTACCACGTGACGCCTGCGCCGCTCCGCACTCCGACGGCTACAGACGGAGTGCCAGAGAGCGCTCTGAGAGGGAGAGGCGCCCTCGGAATGAACCACCCGATCAGGCCACAGCACTCTCTTTCAACCACCCGATTTCGCGCGCTCTGGAAAGAGCGCTCGAGAGCGCGCAGAAAGAACCACGCGAATTCGCCATAAGAAAAAACGGGTGTAGTCGGGTGTATCAGCAGCACATGCACCCCTTTCCTGAAAGATGCACCCTCCGTTGCCCAGCCAGTGTATCTGTGCACCGATAATGAGCATCCTCCTCTCTCTTAAAAACCTACAGGTGTATCAGTGCACCGCCACGCTAGCCACGCGCCCCGACCAGCGTGTGCTTGGGGGTCACTTTTGGGTTGGGCAGTTTTGTTCACTCGGTATTGACAGTAGAGTAGACGCTATGCTTGTTTTAGGCCAATCGGGTCACCGGGTAGGATCATGTGACTACAGTCTCCAAGCTAGAGATAAGGCAGAGGACGGCACCTGCCTGAAGGCCAAGGCCACGGGTAGCATCCACCGCACTATTAACTTTGGGTCGAACTTTCAGGAGGACATAAGGGACAAATCCTCTAGCTGGGTTCATTGTTGGGATAACCCTGAAAATAAGCCTTTGCGAGGGCAGAAACTTTTGGCCTTGAAGGAGCTGCCATTTTCGTATACTCCTCTCTTTTCTTTCTCTCCCTAAGCTGAAAGCGTGGAAGAGGCTACGCAGTCGTCGGACCAATGAACCGGAGGATTTTGTTTATCTCTTGAGTCCGCTGTCTGGGCGCGGGTAATGGCAGGAGCGTGATCATGTGGCAAAGGTTTCACGGGTGACGTAGTAGCTCTTTCCGATCCGGGAATGTCTGATTCCCGGCCTAGTTTCTTGTGTGCTGTGCTGCGACCAGCGGGGCTGCCAAAGATTTCGTCCGTGACAACGTATTCGAGTGTACCAGGGCTTCCAGTGTTTGAAAAGTCCAACGTACATCGGCAACAAGCGATTTCTCCAAAAAAGCCCAAGGAATTCATGTGATGCGTTTAGTGTTCGCTTTGGCAAATTACTTCTGCCACATGGTGTTGAATCTTCACAGACCCCTTTTCTTTCCGTGTCTGCGTTGGTGTGGTTCTGCAGTGCCCGCGTCGACATATATATCCGATTACATATTTCAAGTCCGGTATTTTCATCGTAAGTGCGCTGCCACCTACTTCTTTGCAGCAATTGACCGTTCCGTTCCGGATTACGTCTAAAATTAGGCAGTGTGTATTTCCTAGCAGCAGGGAGAATAATTTCCCCGAAATTCTATCGGCAGTCGCCTGCCATTAGCTGTTTAAAATCATGTGATAACTGCAGGTGACTTTCTTATTCTCCCGGCGTTTTGTGAACACGCGTTTCATGGACACCTTTTCGTTGATACACGTTTTCTAGACACGTTTCGTCGACACTAACGTTTCACCGTCACTCGTTACGCGAAATACACGCTCTAGGGACATTTCGTCGTGCGTGTGTCTCTGACGCGCGTGCTCACCGACCCAGCTCATTCGTTCACGTCGCTTCGTGGCGACAGTATGCGGCGGCTCAATAAAAAAATGCTTACCCTACCTGTGATACCCGTATATATCACCTCGCATATAGTCTGGGGCGGCTCATTACAAACAAAAAGGAGAAGAGATGCTTATAGAGGAAAGCTAACCTGAGCTGTCGATGAAACGTCGTTCGATGAAACGTCGTTCGATTATATCGCCAATGAGTGACGACTGCCGGCACGATTTCGGGTAAATAATTCTGCCGGCTGCTGAGAGAATACACTAAGAATCACCCCGGTTCCTGTTCGCTCAGTAATCTCCTCAGGTGTGTAACAGCTTCGTTATACATCTTCACATATCACAGATTGCTTGCACGTTTGTACTTGTTTACGGAATAGGCTGTCCAATAAACTTATAGGAGATTTGAAAACAATCCGTTGTGTCTGTTTACCTGCATTTTTGCAACCACCTGGGCGCGTACATTTTTTACAGGTTTCCTTGAGGTGGGTGCACAAAGAGGTGTAATGGTCCATCATTGAATGAGGTGTATATATGTTCCATATGAGCGGAGTGGGTGTAAAAAACGGTGTAATAGTAAACCCTGTTGGCGGGTGTATCTCTGTCCCTATGAGCGGTGTGGGCGTAAACAACGGTGCAATAGCAAACCCTGCTGGTGGGTGTAGTGAAGGGAATACCTGTACACCCTAAATTGGGGTGTACCTGCACACCGAAACGACAGCGAGGGTGTAAGAAAGGAGTAGTGCCACACCCCAGTATAGGGTGTATCTGTGCACCCCCGAATGCTGAAGGTGTATAGGCTCCTTGCACAGGACGTCATTTCCGTTGCCCTCCAAAGAAGAGGGGAAGAAGGAGCTCCCCTCTTATCAGGACCCTCCTTTGTACCTCCCGGATTTGTACAGGCGTCGCTATTCTCCCCCCAGAAGATTATAGAAGATTAACCTGTCACTCAAAATTCTTACAAAAGCAGCTTCCCTCTCCTCCTCTTACTTGGTGTTCAAAAGTGTGCGACGTGACGTCAGTGCAAGGAGCCTATAGAAGGGTGCACATATGCAGCCCTAAAGAGGGTGTATATATGCACCTCCTTTTGAGGTGTACTGGCACACCTTTATGGGTGTAGCATATGTGGCAGCACTTACACCCCCTGTGGGTGTACCCACTACACCCTTTTTTTTTAGAGTGCTGGAATTCATGCGAAAGAAAACATCAGCTCAACAATTGCGGGACCGTTCTGGCTCGAGGGAACATCGTGCCTCCCACTCAGCCCACCATAACCACACGAATGCTAAAATTGTGTTACAAACGAACTATCAATGAAATTTCTTCAGGGAAATAGCTGTTTCAACGAAAATAATGAAGCATCGCAAACTCTCCACTGTCGAAGTTCTAGTCTTGAGAAACATCCCGTCGTGTCGTTTCGTTTTGTGTCTATCATTCTGTGTTTCTGTCAAAAGTGCCCTGATTTTGTATGCCTGTATACCTTTGCGTTTTCGTTGTCATTATCCTTTTTATGCATGTTCATTCTTCCCGCCGTTGTGCTACTTAGTTGCCATTAATACAGGGACTGTGGGCTCGTCAAGCTGCTAAGCGCAGCTTTTTTTCCACAGCCCCTCCATCTGTATTTTTGCAAGGTGGAAAAATAAACACATTGTATTGTATTGTAGTGATGTTTCTCAACACGCTCCATAACTCTTGTACTGGAGAGTTTGCCAGTGAGGGAAGTGCTGCGCCATTTGTTGTAAATTGCGCCATCAACTTAAGGCTGCTCCATGTCGCCCCAAAATGCCATATTTGCTTAAAATAGCGCCGCACCTGCGCCAAAATAAGCTTACACAGAGCAAAAGAAAGAAAAGAAAATCGGCTTTAATTTTGAAAGAAGTAGAAGAGAAGCATCCCCAACTTTCTTGTATATCGCTCTCTCGGCGCTTTTCTGCTAAATGCAGTACAATTAGAATTTCAATTGAACAACAACAAACGTCGCATTGTTCCCCTTGAATACTTGGATGACAGTAATAAAGTATCATTAAGCAGTAAGTCAACATTTAGAGGAGTATAGTTTGTATTACACAGCTCTACAATTTTTTTTACTGAATCCTATGGGCCACATTAAAAAAAAGAAAGATAAATTTCCGCTTTTCTTGACAAAATATCGTAATGTTCCTGAGGACTGGAATTTCCTGGGTATAGATCGAAATGGAACGATTCCCTCATGTTTGGAACAAGTACGATCATTTTCTAGCCCTTCGCACAGACAGCCGAACCCGTTTGAGATTATAAAATAAAAACGACGTGAGTTAATTGCTGATTGCACGCGCCCGGCATACGTGCTACCTATTTTACTATTTTACCGTTCTTAAATTTGCAATTAAGGCACGTATCCCCGTAAATGCTTCAAATAATACCCCGTAATGTTTCGACGCTTAAAGCGTGCATATTGCAAAATGTAGACTTTGTCCCTCCCTTCGATGGCAAATTTGTTGACGTAAAAGGTTATCAACGAGAATAGTGCACTGTCATCCGTCAGAAGCTGGCCGCTTAGGAATAGCGAAGCTAACCGAATGTTTCCCGTTCGTCGATGTCGACCGGCGACTTCTCCAAGGCCTCTCCAGCGTGACGATCGGTCATTATATTTATTTTTCTTTCCTTCGCTGACCAGGTATGATGTTCGGTATCAAAATAAATGTTTATTTAAGCAAGCCACTCGTATTCTGTTTGTCTTTGAATCCACCCCAGTGCAGCTAGCCGTACACAGCACCTGCCGAGAATCGCGGCTATGAGCATGACTGTGGTGGCCTGAAGGTGATTTCCCTTCCCGTGATGCATCACTTCAAGCCTATGCGCGTTTCATATGCAGCGATATTGCTCCTAGAGCGGCGCGATATTGCCGCCGCCGCGGCGCTTTTTCCAACCGCAGCGGCTTAGCGGCGCCGCGGTTCCAAAAGATTGGAAATTCTTCGCCGCGGCAGAGCGGCATGGCATCCGCGCTGACCAGTCACAGCGCAGCAGAGAATCACGTGACAGGGGGGAAGCTTGGAGGGAAAGCTTGCGCATATGATAGCGTTTTCATGTTTTTCAAGCAGACGAACATCCAGAAAAAAGCTCCAGGTACATCTAAGCACTTCTTATGAGTTATGAATGCGAATGCATGCACGTCATTCTTCCTCTCCCTTATTTTTTTCGTCTGCAGCGAACTTGCGTGTACGGTCAAGCGCGTGCGCTATAGTCAGATACAGCATAAGAAAGACAGGGTGAGGGGGATAAGGACGCGTACGTAGGTCGAGAGTCGAGAGAAGCGACCTCCTTTCCAAAACGACTTTTCTCTTTTTTATAGCTTTCCTCGGCTCGCTGACATTGGGCGTGGAGCGGTGAAGCCACTGCCTCGCGGACACGCAGCGCCTTGGGGTGGCGGTCGTTGAAACTGACGCGCAGCGGCCAATGGGAGCCTCGTCGACGCGTGCCAGCCCATGGGACCGAAGCCGAAATCCATCAGTTTTACTCCGCTCCTTTGCGATCGGGGAAACTAGGTGCCATTTGGCTAGGCTTTTCGCGTGGTTTCATAGCTAGGAGCTGGCTTCACTTGGAGAAAGGATTTAAGGTGCCGTTTGGCGCGGCTTCAAAGCTGATGACGTCGGCTCGCTCCATAGGACAGTTAATGCTTTCGCATTAAAAGTACGCCAGTGACTGGTTTGCGGTTTCCTTTTTTCATTTTCATTGGTGGGTTCACCTTTTTCATTTTTCCCTCAGTGGTCGCGTCGGAACGGTCTGGGAAATTATAGTGGGGATTGTTCTTTCGTTCCTCTAATGTTTTGCGAGGAATGTCCGAAATGTCCGGGCATATGCTAGTTTGGGGCCGATTGCCCCCCCCCCCCCCCTGCCCCCCCCCCCCCCTTTTTCCCTTTGTGTCAGAATCTCTCGATTTTGGCATTCTTGAGAATTTCGTGTTTAGTGCTTGGGAGTTTCTTGTGTTGTCGTGTTTAGTTGTCACCGTGTTTCGCCTACCCGTGAACACATATCTCCATGCACATCTCCATTTCGGAGGTGGCCATATTTGTTGCAGTCTTGCCAACCGAGGTTTCACCTTCCGAGATAAGGAACTTTCAAAAGTGTTTGAAAGAATGAAACCGAATTCTTTTTTCGCGTTTTAAATAATTATTTTGTTTTAATAAAGTAAAAAAAAAAAAAAAAGGAGACTGAAATTTAAGGCATTCGATTGTTCTTGGAGACCGCTAAAATTAAATGTGGCCGTTCGCTTGCTGCAAGCAACGTGGAGCATCGCAGTTATTCGAGGCCAGAAGTATTGAGGACTAGGACATATAGGAAAAAGGTATGAGGAAATGGATAAGCGGTGTGCCGTATGGCAAGTGGAAGACGAGACAATACAGAAGATCTGGTGTTAAAATGCACCAGGCTTGCACCCCCCCCCCCCCCCGAACCCCGCCCAAATCTTTCCCCCTCCCCCACCTCCTCCCGGGGGGGGGGGGGGGGGGGGCAGATTTGGCCGGAGCGCCGGGGTTCGCAGACAAGAATGGAAGAATGAATAAGTGCATTTTAATAACAAAGAGGAAATCAAGCCTTGCGATTAGTGCCGCGGCGCCGTTAGCAGCAGCAATTTTGGTCGCAAAAAAACGCGCAATGAGTCAATGAACGGATTGCAAAAAAACACTTTTCACAAAGATGTCTCTAAGTTGTATATTGATCATACTGATATTTCGGAAATGTAAATTAAAAAAAAGGTATTTTTTATGCAATGGCAGAGAAAGGAAACAAATCGTCTAATTGACGCTGCTATCCACAGACGCTCGAATCTGCTGTATCTGCCTACGATGTTAATCTCTAAAAAGCTTTTATGTTTTTTTTTTTGCATCGCGCGGTGCGTGCTACATTCAAAATGCAGCACCAACCTGACGGTTTGCTTTAATTTACCTCCTGCGCATTAAAAGAACATTAACAAAAAAAAAAACAACAAAAAAACAAGGTTTTATTTTATTGCATTTTGTTAGAGAAATTTACACTCACGAAAGTTGAGTATGACAAATGCATCACTTTAGGACGCATTTGTAAAAAGTTTAATTGCACTCAGTTTATTGGCGTATTCATACGATTTGTTTTTACGTCGGAGCAGCGCTCAGAAACACCTTGTTTAGAAAATGATATGACCTGTTTCCACATGACGCCAATCCGACATCTTGCTGTTAAATAAGCTTTTGTATACTACGTATTTAGGATGTCGTGAAGAATGTTTTGAACGCTCGCATTCCACTCGCGCCAGATAGATTATAACAAAATGGTGGACGAAATTACGTCAGTGAAAACACTTTGTTCCAGCATGGACGTTTGCGCGGCGTCAGATATTTCGCAAAAGAGAGATACTGTGCATGCTTTGAGCGCGTCCCACAGTCCGGAAGCCGGATTCTCAAAGCGAACTTACGACGAAAAAGTGCGTACGACAAATTTGAGAGAAAATCCGTGTTCTCGAAATGAAATTGTCGTAACTTTTGCTCAAGTTACGACAAAATCCTACGACAGCTCCGAAGCTGTCTTACGCACTTTTTTTACGATTATATCAACATGGCGTACAGCCTCGCTCAGTTACTTGGTCACGACGATCAACGGACATTTGGTTTCCTACGTGCTCTTCTCGCTCTTCCCGACTTCAAGCAGCAAGAAAGAAGAAAAATGTACTTGAAATCGACCAGGACGAACATGAGCGCTGGATCCACAAACACCCGGGAAAAGCAACAAAGGCAACGATCCCACCGACCAAGCGAGTTCGGCAAAATATAAGCCTACAGGCACTCCGATTGTTCCGGCGCAGCATTGCTCCGACGGTCCTTGGCCAAGACCGTCTGCCCACGACCGGCTGGCTTGCTGAATATAATATGCCCGCGCGACCCTTGTGAACCCTTCCCGTATGAATAGTTTGATCACTGAACTTAATTTCAGAGGTCAATCTCTTCCCCTTGTCATCTCGATCTCCTTGTTTTCCGAGGCAGCGGTGACGAACGCTGTCGTCGAAAAGGACTCTCATTGATTCTATCGCCTCGTTTTGTGTGATATAGAGCTCAAATAAACGCAGTGTGGATTACCTTCGCAACACGGTATGTACACTTTGTTATTAGTATGTCATTTCTATTCTGAAACGACGCTACGTCACTGTCGAGCTACGCGATGCCGGTCCAACCTTTCTTTGCCGAGTGTCACATCAGTTTCGAGTTGGAATCGTAAAATATCGGTCCCGAAGCGCTTACCAAGACGTGGTCTAACAGGGGCGAATCCAGCACTTCGATCAAACGCGTGCGTCCGCTCCGAGTGTAAACAGGTATTTGCGTGGCTCTTGCTGACACTCCGGTAGTTCAAACGTATCTTTTTTCAACGGCTCCTGCATTTCCGAGGTCCCGGAAAACGCCGCGGCGGTTAGTTTCTATCTACGTCGCTTTGCAAATGTCTAGCACGGAGCTTTTACCAACAATGACAGTTGTGTTGACTTCGTAGCGATCGAGTTCGTAGCAGTCAACGAAGCGTTTAAACCGTGTTAGCGTTGATATATCACTGCACGGATACGAACCCCAGACAAGTGGTGGTGAAAAGGCCTCCTGTGTTAATGAGAAACAGCTTGAACACTAAATATTTACACATATACAGGACAGAACATATGCAGAGCTGACTATCAACGAGTGGTTAGCCTGTGTTTGTTATTAAAAATCCACGTGCTCCGAACTATGCGGAGCTCCCCGATTGGTTGTTCGCTTGTTCGTGTTGCCGAAGACGCCGTCGACATAGCAACAGCACCGGAAGTCGTCGTTTCTCTGTAGAAGGTCGTAACTTTCCTCCTCTCACTTAAGAACGCGTTTGTGAATACCGTTTTCACCTCATCTTACGATGATCGTTAGTTTACGAACTTCGTAGCTAAGTCGTCGTAGGTAAGAGTTTTTTTTTTTTTTTTTTTTTTTTTTTTTATAAATCTGGCTGCAGTAAATCAAGCTGGCAGATAACAGGAGGCGATTGCTATAAAACCCGTTTTTTATATTCGGGACCTGAATTTTTTTTTTGGCAAATTGTGCAGAGAGTTAATATATTCGCGGCCATAAACTTTTATGAATTTTAATTTTTGAAATTTTTGTCCTTAGGTAGTAATAAAAAAAATATTATGTCGCTCATAAAGCTAAACTTTCCAATTCACGAAACTTGTGAAAATTAGCTGCTCGCGAGAATGAGCAGTTTTGCAGTATAGGTTGGCGGCGTTTGGGTACTTTCGGTTCTTAAGGATATTTTGTTTCAGATTTGACAAACGACGACAATGAGCTGCCAGCCTGTGCAAGCGTGGTTCTGAAACCTCCGGATTGCAGTTTTCAGAATCATGCTTAGACATGCTTGCAGATCACCGTCGTTGTCTGTCAAACGTTAAACAAAATTTCCTAAGGAATTTGAAGTTGCCAGCTCACCTGTTAAGACAAGGGGAGAATTCACTCACGTTCACCGTACTGACGCGATTTCGTCCACCATTTGTTGTTACAAACTCTCTGGCGCGTGCTGAATGTGAGCATACCAATGATTCACATGACACCCTCAAATGCGCAATGCATACAAGCTTATTATTCGCTTTTCGCTGACATAGAACGACCAAATGGCGGATTAACGTCGTGCAAATACCCCCTATACCTGTAAGAAAATTGAGTGGACATGAGGGAACGCAATTGAAGATAAAACTTACCCATTTCCGAGACACTAGAGTACACTGCAGGTTGTTATTTGATAGCGCCCACACGATGTTCCTGCGGAAGAATAATTGATTGACGAGGAGCTTACTGATTGGAAATTCACTAAAGGAATTTTAGATTTAAAATGAAAGCGTCGTGCCAGCTTTCACTGATACGAAGTGCAATCTAAACCTGAACCTGGCAGTTGTATCGCGAGCAATAGACCGATCTCGCCGCGCGAGCATTCGTGCAGCCGCCGCGTCTTCATCCAAAGCAACTAGCTCGCGCTTTTAGCATGCGCGGTTAACAATAGTCCATGCTAGGGTGACACAAAGTAATACCCAAATCACACGGCAGCGTAAAGGTACCTTTAACACATGTACCTGTAGTCAAGGGAGCTGAAGATCGTAATCACACGGCGCATAAAGGTCCCTTTCGCTAAGGGAGGTCCCTTTTTAACGGAGCTCGCCAAGCCCCCTTAACAGCTACAAGGAGTAGCCTCGGACCCACGAACTCAAAATAATATCACAGATATATAAATATATCTTGTTTAATGCATTATAACAGATTGAATATATAAGGTAGTTCAAGTCACCAGGCTCGATCTAAAATGGACCGTAAAAATCGACGACTGCACGTAGCAATCTAAACTTTTCGTCGAAAGTGTAATTCACAGGTCGGTTTTTTCTTGTAAAATTACAAAGCGTAGCTCTGTTTCTGTAAGAAATAAGGCCAAGAAACTTGCCAGGGTCTACGGCGGGCAGCAACGCAGATGACAGGGGTCCAGTAGCGGGGTGTGTTTGGCGTTCGTATTGATAGATGGCGCTACCTCCTTATCACGACGGCTCGCGACCCACCGTGGTTTATTAAAAGGAATATAATATCTTTGAAATGTACCTTCGGTTAAAAAATAAATGCGAACAATAAAAGCAAAACTTAAAGTAAAAAAACGTGTCCGCATAATGGCTGCGATTTTGCTGCCAGCGGATTTCGTCTGCGTGTCGTCTGCTATCTTTCGCTGGTCGGCAGCACCTTCAGACGCTGCTCCCGACGCCATCTATCAATACGAACGCCAAACACACCTCCCACTGCACTTGGTAGTCTGGGTCGCCGCCCGCCGTAGACCCTGGCAAGTTTCTTGGCCCTATTTTTTTTACTAAAACAGAACTACGCTTTGTAATTTTACAAAAAAAAAAAAAAAAACCGACCTGTGAAATACACCTTTGACGAAAAGTTTAGATGGCTACGTGCAGGTGTCGATTTTTACGATTCATTTTAGATCCAGCCTGGTGACTTGAACCACTTTCTATATAAGTACCAAGTTATGAAATGATTGTGAATACAAATGTGATGGAATAATACATTAACGATGAACGCATACTCTAGCCAGCAGGTAGCAGCGGCGGCACGAGGAAAACAATGTCTGCTACGAACCCGAACGCGATAAGCCACTGCGAGCTCTTTTTTGAGGTTGTAGACGAGTCGTCTGACTCTCCCGCCCAGGACCCTTTATTTTCGAAGTCGTCCATCCCTTTCGATCGCGTGACTCGTAACCGTGAGATTCCGTCGTGGTTCGTTTCTGCCGGGCACGATTTAGCTACTTCAGTGAGAACGTCACAAGAAAATGGGGCTGCTAAACATCAAAAGGTCGCCCACCTCGCAATTCAAACTGGCCAGACAGGTCGGACGTTTTAAAGCACGACTCATTTAGGTGCGGCCGTAGACTTAGAGACAAAAAAGTAAAGTGCCGCAAAAGCAGACAGAAATAATATTTAGGTTTTAAATGTGATATTTCACACATACTAATAAAACGAACTGCGCGTCAAACCGATTTCGAGGAATAATTTTGTATCGCGTGCTCCTCTCGCGGTTAAACTGGAATGCAATCGACGTGAACTTAAAGCTCTCCGTTTATTTATCGTGTGATCAAGAACGCCGTTTTCTACAGGTAGTTTCTGCAAGCTAAAGGTACCTTTAGCTAGGGCTTCTAAGCTAAAGGTACCTTTACGCTGCCGTGTGAATTGGGTATAATACTTAATTCACACGGCAGCGTAAGGGTTCCTTTCGCACAGGTATACCTATGGTAAAGGGAGCTGGAGATTGTAATCACATGGCGCATAAGGGTCCCTTTCGCCAAGGGAGGTACTCTGCTAAACGGAGCTTGCCAAGCTCCCTTTACAGCTACAGAAAATAGCCTCAGACCCACGAACTCAAAATAAAAATAACACATATAAAAATATTGTTTAATGCATTATAGCAAATGGAATATATATAAGTAGCAAATAATGAAATGATTGGGAACACAAATGTGATGGAATAATGCATTAACGAGGAACGCATACTCCAGCTAGCAGATAGCAGCGGCGGCACGTGTAAAACAATAGGGAGTTTTAGAATAGCGTAAAGATCTTTGCGTCAGCACTGCGTACAACGCACGCTAGCTGTCGACGTAACGTTACGTAGCGCGTTGAACACGCACTTTTAGTATAGCGAAAGGCAAACGCATACGTAGCGATACGTAAAGACTTGCAGCGCCATCTAAATGTGCCCCTGCGAACTGCCTTAAACAATCCAATGTGGGTATTCGGTCAAGCCAATTTAACACCGCAAATCTCCTCGCTCTGCTACGAAGTGCGTGAATCTCTTTCCAGTTGCCTGTTGTGAACATGTTTTGCCTTTTTTTTTTTAGGGCTGTGCGACCAGCAGTTCGATCCATGGTTCGCTCCAGCGTGTTGTGGGATCCCTACTATCTTATGTTGACCTCGTCATTTGCTTGGAAGTATGCAAGCAATAGGTCGCACAGCTCGCGTACCGACGCACGGTAAACATTTTTTGGGGTTCGACGGTATCGACAACGTTCTTGGCTACCGACCTTATCTTTGCGGGTGCTCGAAAGGGTTCGTCGCGTTGATTTCTTGGAGGTTGTGGGTCGCCTGTCAATACCACTCGATCACGCCCAGTTCCACTCGCTCCGAGGAGGTCACAGGGGGAAGCGCTACCATTGGGAAAAGGTTTTATCTGTACTTAAGTTCAAAGTCCGATGAAGAGGAGGGGCAAGGCTGTCAGTGGTCCGGGTCTTCAGTTGGAGGCCTTGCTCGGCACCGACTCTTTCGTCTGTCCCCAGCTCCGAACTCCGCGTGTCCTCGCCCGCCACGAGCCTTGCCCTTTTTCCCTTCTTCTTTCTCTTTCTTCCACAATGTTGAGGTCATCTTCAATAGTGAAGCGAACCCGTACAACGCGCGGAGGAAGAAGAAGTTTTCCCAAGGTAGGAGCAGTAAATTTCATAGCTCCAGCGTTTTTCCCTTTTTCCCTGTTTCGGGGGGTTATGGCCCCCCAAAAGCCAACGGCAGAACACGGAAACCCTTCTGCGACTGGACCAAAGCATTCCTTGGTGGCAGGGACAAAACCACCAATACAAAAGACCGGAAAAAAGACGTGGTCAGGCACGGCCGCACCAACAGCCAGGATAAGCCTAATGGCTGTAGCTGACGCAACGACCTCAAAAATGGGGACCAACCCACTCTACACGATGAGGAAAGGCTTTCATGTAACAGAGACCACACCTGCCCTGGACCAGACTCAAAAAGACGACGAAAACATCCAGGAGGCCTCAGAGGAACGCCCTGAATTAACAAATGACAACTCAAGCCATTCATTGGAGGCTACAGTTATTGAGGACCACCAAAACGACTCTTCGGATGCGATGGAGTCCACTGATGAAACCGATGGGTTCACAGTTGTGACACACCGACGAAACAGGACAACAGGAGTTCCTGTCTTGCTGCTGCCAGCAATAGACGGTTCCAAGCTTCAAAACGTGAACCCGCTGCATCTTAGCGTTGATGTGACGAAGGCGGCAGGTGGAAAGATTCTTCACCATAGATTTACTCAGAAAGGAGGCCTACTCGTAGACGTTGCTGAAGAAGCCGCTGTGAAACGGTTACTCAAAGTCACCGAACTCTGCGGCGTCGCCATCAAAGCGTCTCTTCCGAGAGCCTACACACAGAACAAAGGACTTATCAAAGGCATACCTCGATGGTACACCGTGGAACAGCTCGCAGAATACCTTCAGCAGCAAGGCGTGGTTGCCGTCAGAAGACTTTATCGACGAAATGGAATTACCACAGAGACAACTCCGACAGACAGAGTGGTCCTCTCCTTTCGCCCAAACTCAGAACGACCATCAGAGGTGAGCCTTGGCTTCTCAACTCACCGCGTTCATGAGCACACCGATGCACCCCCGAGGTGTTTTAAATGCCAAGCAATGGGACATGTGGCAAAATACTGCACAGGCTCCCTCACATGCAAGAAATGCAGTGGACCGCATCACCACCGCGACTGTCCCAAAGATGTCAGGAAATGCACCAACTGTGGTGACCCTCATCCCGCAGATTACGCAAACTGCAAAGTACGCCTTGCAGCTCTGGCGCGTACGAAGGCGTTTCTGCGCGGCCCAATTCTGCGACCTGGTGGAAAAATACCAACAGAAACAGCTCCTCCAAGCTCGCATGACGTTGCTGAGACAACACCGACCCCAAGGTTCACGAAGGCAGCAAAAAAGAAAAGAAAACCTCACGGTAGACTACGGAGCACCACCTCTCAACAGATGTCGGACGAAGAGGAAGATTTTCCGTCTCTACCTCAACACCAGATCGACAGCGCGAATCACTCACATGATTCGTCTTCACGAGACACCCAACAACAGCATCAGCACAAGGCACGACGCTACAAGAGTTATAGCAGCGCCCTGGAGGGACGCCCAACAGATACAAATCGGCCTGCAGTAACCATAATTCAAACAATTTTTGCGACATTCCGTCAGGTTCTTATGAGCATGCCACAAGGACCTCACAGGGAAGCACTTCAAGGCATTCTACAACTGGAGAGCTTGATTCTCTCGTTGTAAAAAGACACTATAACTGCATCTCAATTTAAAGTGACGATGCCTGCAGACCACATAAATTATGTTGTGCCCACAATCCTTCAATGGAACTGTAGGGGACTCCAAGCCAAGATTTCAGAATTATCCTTGTACCTACAGCGGGTCCCGATCCCCATCCTTGCTTTCTCTGAGGCAGGACTTCCCGACAACCGTTCGATAGCAGGTTACGAGACTTACTGCTGCCCTTCAATTTCTACATTTCCTAATGGAAGTGCTGCATTATACGTTCGTCGTGAGTTATCTCGATGTCAAATTCCCACTGATTCTTTAAATACTGCTGATGCCGAGTTTGTCGCTGTGAAGGTGTCTTTTAAGAAAACCACCATTACGGTTATGTCCATTTATATCAGGCCAGGCAGAGAATACGACATGATGGACGCATTTGAAGACTGGTGCAATCAACACAAGCCAAATTTAGTTGTTTGCGGTGACTTTAACGCGCACCATACGCTTTGGGGAAGTGATTCAATTGACAGCCGAGGTCGTAGGTTAGAAGAAATATTCTCAGCTACTCAACTGTCTATAGCTAATACAGGCGGCCCAACCTTTTTCAGGCCACCTTCCACATTTTCAGCTCTCGATGTTACAGCTTATGATCCCACTCTTAAGCTTTCTTGGAAAATTGCTCCGGATACTATGGGTAGTGACCATTTTCCTATCTGGATAACTCTGCCGGAATGCAGCAAGCCAAACACAAAATCGTACCGAGTGACTAATTGGGACGAGTTCCGAACTTCTGTGAGTAAATCGACAGCTCCCATTGTCACGACTATACTTTGCGCCTTGATGTTAAACACCAAAGTTGTCCGTCTACCAGACCACTTCCCGTCACCGGATTTAAAACTACTTAATCTCACCGCTGCGCGTCGAAGAGCCCAGCGTCGTCTACGACGGCACCCAACTTCTTCTAATCGCACGACATTTAATCGTATTTCGGCCACACTTCGACGATATGCCAATCATTTAAGACGGTCGCAATGGTGGAACTTCTGCGAGGAACTGAGTGCGCACACACCGGGGACTAAAGTATGGAAAATCATACGATCCCTCACCGGTGACAGATGCCCCATTCAACCTTTTGAAACACTTGCCCTCGCTATGTCTAAGACAATAAAAGAGCTTGCAGAAGATTTTGCTCGCACATACGAGGGGAAACCAACAGTATCACCAGTGCCGCCCACGGCAAATATTTCCAGCAATCCACTTGACGACGCCTTCACTACCTCAGAGTTCACAACTGCCTTACGTCAATGTCGTCGGCGCAGTGCTACAGGGCGGGATGGCATATCTTACCAAGCACTTCAGAACTTACCCCTAGAAGGGTTAACAGGACTGTTACAATTCTTTAACTCTATCTGGATGACTGGAAAAATTCCGGAAGAGTGGAAAATGTCAATTATCGTCCCAATTCTAAAGCCCGGGAAGCCGTCGTACGATCTGTGCTCTTACAGACCTGTGGCCCTAACATCATGTGTTGCAAAATTAATGGAAAGTATGATTCAGAACAGGATAACATGGTTCCTCGAGAAACATCAATTGTTACCGAATGAGATGACAGGGTTCCGCCAGGGTCTCTGTGCAACAGATAGTATCCTTGACTTAATCAGCAGCATAGAGGATGCAAGGGCTCGGCGACAAACTACGCTTGCAATCTTTTTTGACGTTGAGAAAGCTTTCGACACCGTAAATGTTGGGAGCATACTTAGGCGGCTTACTTTTATGGGCACCACTGGCCGTATTCAGACATTTCTGGCAAATTTTTTATCCGGTCGGCAGTTTCAGGTTCGACTGGGAACTACGTTGAGCAGCATACATGGGAAAACTAGAGGCCTTCCCCAAGGTAGCATCCTCAGTCCAATACTCTTCAACCTCGCCATGGCTGGCCTGCCACAAGAGATTCCACGTGGACCGATAGGAGTCAACTGTTCTATCTATGCGGATGACGTATGCCTATGGGCCAGTCACTTGAGACGCGACATGCTCCGCCGATCATTGCAACCAGCAATAACCTCTGTTCAACTGTACCTGGCTACGGTCGGACTTGAAATTTCGATAAGCAAGACAGCTTACATGTTCTTCCCACATATTCAAAGGCGGTCATGTCCTAACATTGACTTATACCTGGGAGCTACGACGATTCGGCGAGTCACAACATACCGCTTCCTTGGAGCAACCCTTGATACAAGACTTCAGGGAAAACCCCAGGCGGACGCCATAGCAACCGCATCAACCAAATTTACCAACGCAGTCTGTCGACTAGGAGGTGAATCGTGGGGGAACTCCCCCTCCTCAATGCTTCGATTGCACGACAGCACTGTGATGGGACGCATGCTGCACGCTCTGCCATACGCCAAACCTTCAAACACCCAAATGCTTCGTCTTGAACGTATTCAACGCCAAGGCATTCGTAAGGCGCTTGGCGTCCCTCGGGCGACATCAAACGAAAAGGTGTACTGTGAGAGTGACACACTACCACTACCACACCGCATTACAAAAAATCTCATGCAACAGCTCATACGACTGCATAAATCAATACCTGGAACTGACCTTATAAGACGCCTAACAGAAAGAAAAGAGTCAAGGTTCAACCGTCTTTTGAGGACAGTACATTTCTTGGACCCACTATTACGTAGCACAAAACCGCCTGCCTATGTAGACTATCCCCCCTGGCGCCAGCACACGTTCCTCTTCCAGGAGCATTTACCAGGGTAGCTAAACTCGTGGAGCAAAACATTCTTCGCTTTTTGACGTAGCGCGGGGAGTGACCAAAAGAACGCCGCAAAGTTTCCTCCTCCCTGCGTGCGCTCAACTTCGCAACTTTTGACGAAAAATCCCCCGCGATCCCTAGGCGGTGCACGAGAGCACGAGACAGCGCGGGGAGGCGAGCGTTCACGCCGCTCGCTGTACGTCGTCTTTGGGCTCTCTAGCGCCGACAATCCCGTCATGCCTCGCCCAGGTGAGGAGCGAGAGCAGACGACGAGAGTTCGTCTGCTACGATGAGGCATTCGCACAGCGGAACTGAAAGAAAAAGTTGGTTTTCTGCTCGAAATCGCGTCCCGCGGGCCACAAACTCAAACGCGAGCTTGAATTGTAAGCGTCTGATATTTCACGAAGGGAGGAATCGACGGCCCGTCTTTTATTCGTGAAATTTGAGTCGTTTTGTAGCCGTACAGACGCTGAAACCTACCAGTGTGCAATGAAAGCCCCAGAACAACCACAGGGGCCGCGAGATCTAGCATCATTTGTGTATGGGTGAAAAGTGCAACATTTTTCGACAAAGCTCCCACAGCAGAAACCTGCGACGTATTTACTCAGCGTCCGGGAAGGCTAAACATGGAGACGTTGCCCGAGACTCAAGCAAAGTCATATATGAATGGCAGCTATCTCGCCCCGTCATATTTTGTTTTGAGAAAGCTCTCGTTCTCAATGCCAGGGAAATAAAAAGTCTTACGAAACGTATTGCTAGCTGTTCCAAAGAACTAGATTTAAGCCGTATCCTTTCAGTTATTCACTCATAATATTATGCTTAAAACGAAGCAAGCTCTTGCGCGTACAGTGCCATCAATTTCCTCAAGCGTAAGCTGTTTTGTAGTCAACTGGTTTCGGAAACTTACGACGTCTGTAGATATCTCTGACTGCCGAGTTGCTTAAGTGGAAGTCATCGCAAATGTAAGTTCCACGTTGCAGCAACCAACGTTTAAACGATGGCAGCGACTGCATTCTCGCATTCCCACCCATCACGTCGAACAAAAAGGCGCTAGTTTCGGTTTGAGGTCGGTACTTTTCTACAACATCTATGGCGACAGCATCAGTCTGCACTGGGTGCATTTGGCAAGTTCGTTCGGGGCCTGTTCTCCGTGCAGCACCCGGTGGGTGTAATGCATTAGAACTCTCACAGTGCAGGTCTGTATCGCGAATTGGGAGCCCGTCACTGGCCTCACCGGCGGCCATTGCTTGACGACAGGCAATATGCCAATATGCCGCGTCCTGTCTAGTTCTCCCTTCATTTTCGTCCTCGTTGCTTTGGCCTTTTACATCATGAGGCAATTCACGCAAGTCTAAGGAAGAAACATGCAAAAATTGGAAGCTTGTACGCGGTGCTCGAGGGCGAGCATTTTATGATGTGATGCGATGATTATGTCGGGTTCTTGGAGATCAAATAGACATTCGTCAAGCGTTTGAACATCGATTAAAAAAAAATTGGCCGGAGCACGATTGACTTTACCGACGTCGCTTGCTTCGGTTGCTAAATAAATGGCACGTCAAGCGACTGAACGGCACGCTCCGAGTTTCAGTTTGTCACAGAAGCCCTCACAGGAGTTCAAAGAAAAAGCTTTCACCATGAAGCACTATGTACAAGCGGTCAAAACGATGCGAAAATTCCTAGTAAAGGCATTCTAACTTATCGTTTGCTGAGCTTTGATGACTCCGAAATCACGGATGACTCCACAATAACTCTCGGTAGCCCTTGTCTCATTAAACACATAACAGTTAACGCCCAACAAAGTAGCCCTGGACCCTCAACCACACAACATTTAGTTAAACAAGATTGGTATTCTAACGCGTTTAATATTCTTGCCCACAATATTAACTGTTATTTTCGGAAACATGATAGAAGTTTCATGGTAGAGAACAATTTACTGACGTAATAAAATTGAGTTGTGTCAAGCGATGACTGCCGGTGGTGCCGCTCGACCCCAGCAATACAGGCCTCTATTCACGATCTAGCCTCCAAAGAAATCAGTGGTGCCAGTGCTATTAGACATAAATCGTTTATTTGCATCGGTACTCCCATACCTGCCGGATGTAGGGACGAGGCGCAAAACCGTACATCCGGCCAATATTGAAGCCGGGTTTCGGACGATATTAGGGAGTTTTCGTAGATCGTTTTCGCCGTCCCGCAAGGGCCCTCCGCAACCCGCTATGATAGCGGGAACTCCACAGTCAAGGCTATCGGCGCGCAGGCGCAGTAGCAACTTCTTCGTTGCGGAACGCTTAGCGGAGGGGGCAAACCGGTCTACGAAAATTCCCTATTGCCTCGACACTCGCCAAGAAGCAACGTGCTGTTTCGGCGACTCGTTTGTGTAATTTATTTGTTCAGTCATATTAATGGGTCCCGGGCCACTGTGTACATCCCAAAAAAGAAATGTACTGTGGTAATTACACCTTGAGGAGAAGCAGACACGTAGCCAGATTTTCGTTTAAGGGGGGGGGGGGGGGGGGGGGGGGCGCCGATGACAAAGTGCTCTATGAGGGGGAGGGAGGAGAGGAGGCCCCAGCAAAAGGGAAACTTTCGGGGGGGGGGGGGGGGGCGGGAAGGCCAAGCCTTATGCCCCCCCCCCCCCCCGTCCCCTTGGCTACGTGCCTGACGAGAAGGGGCATTGTAGTTTTACATCTTTATAAAAAGGTGTAGGCATTATCATACGTTTTAAGAAACGTGTTTAAAAAATCACCCATTTTTAAAGGTGTGAAGTTTACATTTTTTTTATAAGGTCCATCGGTGCACTTATTAGGGTGTTAGTTATGGGCCACCCCACTTACATGTTTAAAGGCGGGAAAATGCTTAATGTGTATATACCTCTAACGGAAGACAATCTCATGTGATTACATCGCGTGCCGATGAAACGATCTGTCGATGACACGTCGTTCGATGAACTGATTTGACCGCCAATGAGTGACGACTGCCAGTAGAATTTCGGAGAAATAATTCTGCCGGCTGCCGGGAGACTTGACCCTACCCAAGAATTACCCCGGTTCTTGTTTGTTTTCCAACATTCTGAATTGTATACCAGCTTATTAGTACCTCTTCGGATATTACAGAAAAAATAAAATAAAAAAAAAAGCGATGGCAGCCGAAAAAACTCTGACAGCCCGGTTCACAGTCATGTGGGAGACTGACAGGTGCTCGTCAGTCGCCACCATGCCTTGAAAGCTACCGGTTCCGAAGAACCGGAGCGCGCAGAGAACTTGTTGTTCCACGGTCCGAGGCGGCGAACGAAGCTCGTCGCAGAGTCAACGCACAACGGCTTTCGATAGCCGGTACTGTCGCCGAAAGTCGTCGTCGGAGAGTTGAAAGGCGTCCCCAGTGGTCTCAGTAGCGACGCCGACGGTGGCGGAAGATAAGCTCGGCCGCAGCGCACGGCACCGCCATGTTGACAAAGTTTAACTTCGCCTCGATCCGAAGCGAAGATCTCGAGCTCAAACCACGGCTCTCGCAAAGTTCGGAAACGTCACTTTGACGTCAGCGACAACTTCGACAAACGAGGTTTCTTTTTAACACAAACTTCGGAGGGATTTTGAGCGTCAGCAGGTCGCCTAGGGACAATTAGCAAAGCATTAATTTTAGCTTGGCGTAGGGATGTAGGGATAAACGGGCGCTACGTCATCGGCGAAGCCGTTCAATCAGCGGGCTCCTCGCGCCCCTCACGTGCCGCACGCGCGCCTCGATGAACTTTGCTTTGAATGATTGACACCTCGCTCGGCGCGGCGTCAGCGTCGCGAGAGTCCAATTAGCGCGTTCCGCAACTTTCGGACACAAAGTTGTGCTTGACGAGTTTAGCGACCCAGGGATCCGCAGAAAGAAACACACCCCAGACATTGTCCTTCGAAGAGTTGCTGAAGAGGCTATCGCACTGCTATACCCGGGAGCACTTAGAATATCACCGACGGCTCTGTACACCGAGGTCGACAGAGCGCAACAGCTGCTTTTGTCATTCCTGCAATGAACATTAGATGGAGCGGCAAATTCGACAAATTAGTTTCATCAACAACAGCTGAAATGGAAGCCATGAAAAAGGCTATCTACAATCGTCACAAGAAACGTTGCGTGGTGTAAACAACAGGCTGTTCTTACAACAGACTCCCGTACAGCACTCCGTAGGCTTGCGACACCTGGATCCCGTGACGAACAAGTTGCCACAATCATCACACTCCTCGAAGTTCTCTCGGAGAGAAGCCTCACCGTACAGTTCCAGTGGGTACGATCACACGTTGGAATCCCTGGAAATACTGAAGCTGACCAGTTGGCTGGGGAAGCACACAACCAAACCCCCAGCATTAAAAGCCCAACGAATTTCAAGGACTCGCTTTGTCTTGTGAAAGCCCACATCGAAAATCTTGCTCCGTCCAGCCAAACGGCACATCAGCCCTGCGTTACCAAAGGATTTTCCCGCGCTAATAACACCCTCCTAATGCGACTACGAACGAATAGCGCTTTTACCAAATATTTTCTACATAAAATCGGCATCATGGAAAGCCCTATTTGTACTACATGTGACCAAGAGGAAACTATTGAACACGTTGTCCTGTGTTGTGACATTTATGAAATACAGCGACAAGAATTCCTCCAAGAACTATCCAAATTTGGCATTACGACACCGAAAATAGATGACATATTATACCCGACTGGAACTACACGCCGGCGTCGTGCACTTCAGCAACTGCTATTAAACTTCCTGAGCGCCACCGGCCTGTCAGAGAGGCTGTGACAGAGGACACCAACCCAGAAAAGACAATTTTTGTCTTTGTTGGAGCAAGAAGTGCCCATCTATGTGCGTGTGTGTGTGTGTGTGTGGACGTGTACATATGTGTGTGTACAAGTGAGCGCGTGCCAGTGATTCACAACATCATCCATCGTCACTTACTTCCTTTCCCCTCGCTCCCTTTAATTTTTTTTGTGAGAAACAGTTCTGCATCCCAGCAAGAACAACTTCTCCCCCCTTTTTTTTTGCCTGTACGACACCCCTCCCCCCCCCCCCCCCCCCCCGTACAACGCGCGTAGCACTTCCACTGGTTTGCCTCACCACCGCCATTTTTCAAACTGGAGTAGTCTCGCTCTTTCCCGTGCGCGACGAGAGTAACGAGAATGGCACGCAAGGGACCGCTACGTACGCTCGCAAAAAGCGATAGCGAGCGTACGTACTACGCGTAGCTCGCTGCAGTACGTACGTAGGGCTCATGGGCAGTGTGGAGTACGCAGCGTTAAAGCTAACGCAGGGGGCTTGCGTTTGCTCTTAGATGTATTACCGAAAACTCTCTAATGTCTGCTACGAACCGAAAGCGATGGACCACGGCGAGCTCTTTTTCGATGTCGTAGACGAGTCGTTCGACTCTCCCGATCAGAACCTTTTATCCTCATTCTCGTGCGTCACTTTCCATGGCGTGACTGGCGTAACCGTGAGACTCCGACGTGGTTCGCTTCTGCTGAGCACTATATAGGGAGTATTCACTGGCGGCCATATCCGTGTGCGCGGCTACTGAGCGCGTGCTGACGGCGAGCTTCCGCAGTCCTTTCGGAGCGTGCATTTAGCACCATCAAGGTTGCCGGGCTTAGAATGCTATTAATGTGAGCTCGTTATGAGCATGCGCTCTGAACAGCACCCACAAATATAACGTCCGGTGAATACCTCCTATAGTTACTTCAGTTAAAACTTTGTAGAAAAATGGAGCTGCAAAACAGAAAAAGGTTGCCCACACTGATCTTTATTGCATAGGCTGGATCGCGGACCGAGGCTTGTCTTACTAGGGTTGAGTAACACCACCAGAAGCCATCACTTGACACCATGTAATGCACAGGATGGGGTCCACTCAGTTTATCCCAATGTACTTCATCCTACGACACTTCATCCCGGACACTTTATACCAAAGGTGTTCCATCCCACGGAAGCGCTACGTCCGTGTCACTTCTTTTTCTGGTCCTCGTCTTTTCGCGCTGTTTTTAATTCCGAAGTATGTACCAACTCGCCCAAGCCTCAACTTTAGCAGTGTTCCTTCCCAAGACGTTTCATACCGAGATGTTTCATCCCATGTACATTACATGCCAGGATATTTCATTCTTTGGAGTGGCTCTGGCACACTTCATCCCCGGATACGTCATCCCAGGAATGTTCATTCCGGTCACTTCATACCAAAGTCATTCCATCCCAAGATGTTTCATCTCAAGACATTCTATGCCAGTGGTATGAAATACCCAGGTATTTCATACCAGAATAATTTTGGCACCCACGAGTTTCTGAGCTCGAGCAAAAAGTTAGACTACTCTTTGCGCACCATTCAAGTCGTCGTGAGCATGTAAAATAGGTCGCATTTCACCGGCTGCAGCACTTAAATGAACGTCATTTTGGGGTGTGCATAGGACTGCCCACATACTACTCGGTACTGGACTTAAGCGAAACTCGGCCCATTCCACTTAGAGCATTTCTTCTCTTTTTGTGTTTCCCCTCTCATTTATTCACTTACTTCGATCCCTAATTGCAGTGCTGCTGTAATGGTCAGATTTACTTCTTATGAGAGCTGCACACCGCAACAAACCGCAATACTGGGGATCGATGTCACTCGAAAACCGGCCGAAAGGTGTCGTTCCAAAACAACATTCACTAGAGTGCCTTCATACACACGCGCGCTTTTGCTTGAGTGGTGACATCTCAGCCATTTTTCCACCCAATCGTTCTTTTATGCGTTTTGGAGCGCGCGCAATCTGCTGTCACTCAGCTCGAGTGCGTAGCTTTGGCTAATGCATAGACGCCATTTTACCGCCCAAGTCACGCACCGAGTGCGCGAGAGAGTCACGCGCTGGCAGATTCAGGGCAACAATGGATGTCTTCACCCTGAGACAGACAGACACATGTAGGCACCCTAACATTCACCGAAATATAAAAATTGAAAACGTTTATTTTACAATAAATCACACACAAGAGCAATACCTTAACACACCTTCAGAGGCCAAAATTCGGGTTAATACGCCTCGCAAGTGGGCTCGTTTTCGTCTTCAGCGCATGAGAAAGGAAGTAGCGGTGACGTCAAAACGCCGAGCCCTGATTGGCTGATCGCGACAACCTATCTGAGCGTCGTCTGCTCCTTTGCAACGTCGTCTGCTCGCAACGTCGTCTGCGTCTGTCTCACCTTTCCTGCGACAATCGGAGCGAACTCAACTTCGACGAGTTCGCTCTGAAATAACTCGAGCGGTACGTTGTTTTTGTCTAGCAACTAGCAGACGCGCATCAAGGAGGGAAGTCAAAGGGCTCACTGACGATTTGTCCCGGGGCGCCGAGGTTTGTTTGCTTAGAACCGAGAGTGAGCGTGTTAGTGTCCGCAAGTTCCCTCCCAAATACTTTTTCCGTCTATTCGTGTGCGGCGAGACCCCTCACTCTTTAACGGCGTCGGCGGGTTGGCGCAGTTAACTTCGTCTGCTTTGCGTCTGCTAGTCAAAGCGATGGCTGCTTTACCTTTCCTGCGACTGTCGGACATTCACCGCTTTTTCACCGGCGAGAGTCACCGTTGCCTCGGGAAGCAAGGAGATAACAAGAGGAAGAAATTGACCTCTTAATCTAAAGTTGAGGTCAGCGATCAAAGTATTATACGGGAAGGGTTCACAAGGGTCGCGCGGGCATATTCCATTCAGCACGCCAGCCGGTCGTGGGCAGACGGTCGCCGAGTCGCAAAGTGCCTGCTAGGCCTAACTGCCCAGCTCGTTTGGTCGCGTTTGGTGGAATCGTGGCCGTTGGAGCTTTTCCCGGGTGTTTGTGGATCCAGCGTTCTTGTTCGTCGTGGTCTATTTCAAGTACTTCTTAATTTTTTCTCGCTGCTTGAAGTCGGGACGCGTCAGAAGCGCAGTTAGAAAAATAAACGTCCGTGGGTCGTCGCGACCGCGACACTGTCGGCCATGCTGATTTGATCGTAAGAAGTGCGTGAGACAGCTTCGGAGCTGCCGTAGGATTGCGTCGTAACCTGCGCAAAACTTACGAAAATTTCGTTTCGTGAATACGAATTTGTTCTTAAGTTTTGTCTTACGCACATTTTTGGCGTAAGTTCGTTTGGTGAATCTGGCCTCTGCGCTTCCGAAAGTCGCGGGAAAGGTAAGACAGACGCAGACGACGTTGCGAGCAGACGACGTTGCAAAGGAGCAGACGACGCTCAGATAGGGGGTCGCGATCAGCCAATCAGGGCTCGGCGTTCTGACGTCACCGCTACCCCCTGCGCAAGAAGCAGACGAACTTTCCCTCCGCATACGCTCTTCAAAGCACACAATTCGGGCTAATACAGTCTTCAGAGCACACAATTCTGGCTAATACACTGAAGAATCGCTAAGCACATATCACGAGCACGCATTGACAAAGCTGTCTGCGTCTTTGTTTTTATAGTCATCCAGTATCTGGCATAGTCGCTTGTTGGATTGCTTATACTCCTTTGTGTATAGCGGTGGCTCATAACCCACGTCCAGCTGGATGGCCATCGCGTTCACACGGACTTGTTCGGAGAGAAGCGCATCCAACAACTTGAATACTGTAGGGGGATGCCCCCATTGAGTTTTGAAATACCCGGTGTCAGCTTTCAACGGTATTGTTGGTTCTGGGAAGGCTGACCTCTGTCACGCGCTTGCTATCCCACATGCATATTGGGAACCTTGGGTCCTTGTGGGGTCGACCGACCCAGGTGCTCTCAGAGTAGTCTAGACAGTCTTGGTGCTGTTCCGTGCGTCCAAATAAGTCCAGCAGCTGTCTTGCGAGCTTGCGATATCTGTCGCAAAGTGCGATGAATTTCTTCATGATGAGCTGGTAGCTGGAATCATCAATGAATCGCGTGTGCATGCCGAGCTCTTAAATTCGGTGCCAGATGCTTTGCGCGAAATGAAATCAGCATTCATGCACCTCGACGTCAGAAACGCAGTCCCCAAAAGCATTCTCTTCAGCCTTTTCGAAGTCCATCACTACTGTATGCACCTGTCGTGGGCTTGAAGCGGCATCGTCAATAGCCTCAAGTAGCATGCGCATTGCTCTTTTGTACGTTGCTTCGCGCTTGTTTGGCAAGAGACAGTAAACAAGGGGAAGCACCCTGTCTTTGTAGAGGTCATGAACAACCCAAAGCTTGTAAAACATCTCATGTGCTACTTTCAATGTGCCGTCACACAACCAGGTTTCGCAGGTGTTTAAGCGGCACAGGTTCGTGTTACAGGCGAAAATTATTATTCTTTCCGGGTCAAAACAGCCTGTGTCCACTGCGAGAAATGCTTCAGGTGACGCTGTTTTTGTCATACGCAGATGTTCTGGAAGAATTACGTCTTCAATTCGGTGGGGAACTTAAGCTGCGCCGTGGGCTTCACGCCGTATTCTGTTCACCTTCCTTTCCAGTGATGACAGCTTGGGTAGCTTCGCGATAGTTGCCGGTCTTGCCCATTGTAGGCAGGCGGCCACAATATTCCAAGGGGTGTGTGGGAACGCTTGGCTGCAGTTTTAAACTCGTCTCGTAAAAGCGCCGCAGCGACATTTTCTGGACTCGGTAGATGGCAAGTGTGGCCTTGCATCACAGTGGTCGTCTCACCTGCAGTAACAGCTCGTCCCCGGCAACACTCGTGGAATTTTTTGAAATCTTTATGCCGTCTTCTCGTTGTTGGTCCTGTGCTTGGTGTACATGTAACCTTCGAATCAGAGGTTTGGCGATCCTCGAGGAGAAGCCACAAAGGTGGCCGTGTTCTTTAAGCAAACTCGATGACAATCAATGAGTCGGGCCGGCTGGACTGTTCGACTGATGGAAGCTCGATGCCAAGTGCAGGATGGTTTTACGTAGCACGGGTGACAATAAAAGAAAGATGAAGTGCATATGTAGGCTCCGCGCGTGAAAAAAAAAAAAACGATTTTATGACTTCTTGGCAGAAGACCTTGTGGTATAAAATATCCATGTATCAAATGTCCTTGGTATCAAGCGTCTTGGGAGGAGACGTCTCGAGATAGAACGTTTCTGGGATGAACTGTCCGGAATAAACAATCATGGGTGAACTGACCTGGGATGAAGTGAGTAGCCTTTGAATCGGCTGAATCGTATGGACTATTCTAACATCAAATGTTGTGTTATGGATTGTCCATGGGATGAACTGTCTTGGGGTGAAAAATCCTGGGATGAAATGACTGTGGTATGATATGTCTGGGATGAACTGTCCTGGGATTAAGTGACTTGGGATAAAGTGTGGTAGAGCCGCATAGGATTTGTGATATCTGGCGCTCTACGCACGAGGGTGCCACCGCGGTGGTAAATAAACAGACGACAAAGATGATGCCTGACTGGGCCAGTCAGTGCGGTCTGCGTCCTCAATTTGGAAGGAGAGGAAAAAGAAGCCCGACTGAGACGCCCTGCTCTTTCGACTGCTCTGGAAATTTTCGAATTTCTTGACTCCGTTTTAAGACAGAAGTATACCGACCATTGCTTCGAAGTGTAGATTTCGGCAGGTATGTGACCAGGGTATATCATACCGGGGGCCAACATGCCGAATTTCCGCACCCAAAGAGCCAGCACTAAAGCGATCTGAGCCGGTGCATTGCTAGGCCTAACCGCTGCGATGGAGACGATGGACACCGCAGCTGTGACCGCCAACCCCAATGCGGTGTTCCGATTTACGACGCCAACTCTGAATCCTCCGAAACCGGAAACAACGATCAACTGGCCCGCCCTGCCGGCCATCAACTCGGAACCACCACCGAGACAACCACAGCCAGCTCCGGTAACTCAAAGTACCGCGAACGAAATCAAATCGCTCCTAGTCGCTCTGCTAGGGAAGGCCTCAAAAGAAGAAATCACGGAAATGTTCCTGCAAGCTCTAGACGATCTTTCTCGGCCAGAAGCGTCAGGAAACAAGCAGACTACCATAGAGCCACGGTTCAAGAATACACCGATTTCTAGATCTAATGAAAAAGAGTCGGCCACCTCGTCGGCGAGTACACCGGAGAAAAACGGCCGACAAGACGACAGCGAGAGCCGCAAGCGGCATGCGGCCATGGCGCCTGGGACGTCACTCTCAACACAGGCGGCGACAGCGGACACTCTCGTCAGCACCGCCGCAACGCAAAACTCAATCACAGAAGAGGACGACGGCCCAGCATGGTCTTTGGTCCAATCCAAAAAGACCATCAAGCGGGCACGATACACTCGCAAGAAGACCACTGAAAGCGAAGGCAAGGCACAGGCCCCACGCCAGCTCTTCACTGTCATACTTCGACCACGAACGAAGACAGACCTTACCACCATACCGAGAAGAACCCTGGAGGAAGCCTTCACAAAAACGCTAGGCACACAATCACAGGAGATATCAGTAAAGCTACAGAAGGAGAGCAATACTATCTCCGCACAAACTTCATCTGAGCCTACCGCCAAGGCGTTACTGGAAATCACTGGAATTCCAGTTGCTAACGAAGAAGAGATTCCCGTACAAGCTTACAAAACACTGCAGGATAACCAAATTCGAGGGGTCATATATGAAGTAGACGAGGGTGAAGACAACACCTCTCTCCGGGACAGGCTCCGATGTGATACTCACGGCATCGTCACGGCCCGACTTCTGGGAAGGAAAGGACGCACTGCGATGATAACGTTCGAGGGTAATCGATTGCCAAGGTTCGTTAGATACGCGCTTTGCATCACCCCAGTGTACCCATATAGAGCCAAGGCGGTGACATGCAAAAACTGCCACGGCGCGGGTCACAAGCAAGACATCTGCCACAAAGAGACGGTCTGCTCTTTGTGCGGCAAACACCACGAGGAAACGCAAGATGACCAAGGTAACACCAACCCGTGCCCAAATCCGACCCCGTACTGCCAGATCTGCAAAAAAAATGGACACTTGGCGACAAGCAATGCCTGCCCGAAGAAGACAGAGATCGGGAAGCTACTGAGGGAAAGGGCAAGGAAGCACGCGAAACCCAATCAAGAGTCCAGGAGGAAGAAGGGGGCACCACCACCACCACCGCCGCCGCCGCCACCTCCATTTAATCCGATCCAACACCCACGGATGCACGAAAGGACTTACGCTGATTTAGTCCGGGGTACCCCGACCTTTGAGAGAGACAGCTACGAAGTCCGGTTTACAAGGCTTGAAAAACAACTCTCAGCGCTGAGCCAACAGCTCACTGTTATCGCTTTCAAACTTGGTCGATAAAAATAGGGATTAGCATTGTTCAATGGAACTGCAGAGGACTGGGGCTACGGGCCGCAGAACTCAACACAAGACACTTGAACAGACCATCAAAACGTCCAGATGCAATTCTATTACAAGAAGTAAAGACAACCACCATCAACCTAGCAAGTTACACTTCATACTCCAGCCCGTCGATCCCATCAGGCCGCAAGCCCAACCAAGACGTGCCCAAGGGGCAAGCCATGGTGTATTTGCGATCGGACTGGCCACAACATCAAATTGACTTGATGCGATGGTGCACAGACAGACAAGAAGTCGTCGCAGTCCGTGCAACGCATCAAGGAACACCCGTAATCATCGCATCTGTATACTACAGGCCAGGGGCTAGCAGCAAATCACCAATAGACAACGGGTGGATAGAACAGCTACACATCCTTTACCCAAAGGACGAAAGATTATAGGAGGAGACTTCAACCTGCCACATACCAGCTGGGGCTACAAAGTAGACACCATAAACGGCCAGAAACTCCTGGAGGACATGACACGGTTCAAGTACACACTACTAAACACGCCGGGCTCAACAACGAGACTCGGCTTGACAAGCAGACAACAGCATACCAGTCCAGATCTTACATGGATATACGGAAAGACTGAAAACCTCTCCTGGAATGTAAACATTGACACGTGGGGGAGTGACCACCTCCCAATAAAGATCGAGGTGAACTCCAAGAAGTCCGAAAAGAACCGGCGTTTTGCTCATACAGTCAATTGGGACCTTTATAGAAGACACCTGGAAAACAACCAAGAGGAATCCTTTGCGACAGCAATGCTCGATGCATTGAAAGCGGCTACAACCAGATCCAACATACCTGCCGATGCACCTACCCCGGATATTCACCTCTTGAATCTCTGGGCTAGGAGACTCCGAGCGCTGCAGCGATATAGGAGGGGCCCAAAGACACCAGCGGCACTCAGAGAGGTCACCAGACACACCATCGCGGCACGCAAACACGCGATATATTTGGACAGGAAACGATGGCTGGATTACAGTGCGTCCTTGTCGGAGAAAACTTCAGTAAAGAAACTGTGGGCAACCAGCAGATCCATGCTGGGACAAAAGAGAGAACAGAAGGCCCCTCTAACCCTGGCGCTAAAAACTGACACTTCGGTAGAAGACCTCGCAGATGCGGCCGGAGACCAATTCTTCCCGCAGCCCATTGCTACGACAACAAACTCAATTCCGAACCCGTATACTCCAGTGCTGGTTAACTCAGCGGATCCAATGGACCAACCCTTTACCCTGGGTGAATTGGAAACGGCACTCCACAACGGGAAGGCACACAGTGCTCCGGGCCCAGACAAAATTACCATTTCCATGCTGCGCAACCTCCCACAAGACGTTAAACACCAGCTTATCGAAGGAATTAACGCGGTATGGGAACAAGGACAGTTGCCACCAATATGGAAGCATTCGACCGTCGTCCCAATCCCCAAACCTGGCAAGGACAAGGACACGCTTATCAACTTCAGACCGATATCACTCACTTCATGCGTATGCAAGCTCATGGAGCGAATGGTTCTAGATCGACTTAACTGGACACTAGAGAGATCCGGCGCTTTTCATCCAGCCCAGACAGGATTCCGACCCTGTTTAAGCACACAGGAAAGCCTCCTCTTGATGTCACACGACATCACCAAGAAAAGGGCGCCAAGGGGCAAAACCATCCGCTCAATCGTCGCCACTGATGTTAGAAAGGCTTTCGACTCCGTCCCCCACTGGCTGTCATTCAGGAGGCGGAACGCTTAGGGATACAGGGCAGGGCGCTTAACTTTATTAAAGCTTTTCTTAAGGATCGGACATATTCGATAAGAATAGGGGACCACATGAGCAACCCACGACCCAACAGGGTCGGCGTACCACAAGGCTCTGTACTCTCGCCTTTACTGTTTAACATGGCAATGGCCGATCTCCCACACCGCCTATCGAGGATCCCAAGCCTCAAGTTCACCATATATGCGGACGATATCTCCCTATGGACAGTGACAGGCGATACCCGAACCCAACAACAGACTCTTCAAGCCGGATTGGACGAAGTGCAAACCCATCTCAATAGGGTCGGCCTCACTGCATCCCCGTAGAAAACGACCTATGTGGTCGTCGCATCCCGTAAACAAAGAAAAGCTGGCATCGCCAGTCAGATGTACTTAACGCTAGCAGGCAACAGAATCCAACCATCTACCTCGATCAGAATACTCGGAATGTACATCGATGAAGACGGCTCGTGCAGAACCTGGATGACCAAGGTCAGCCAGCAATGCAAGGCAATCATCCATGTCATCAGAAGGATATGCAGCTCCAGAGGCGGAGCGAACGAAGGAATTGCACGTCAGATGGTGAAGGCACTCATCGTATCAAAAGTCTGCTACTGCGCTTCGTATTACAACATCTCAAAAAGCCAGTGGAAAAAACTGGAAACCATCAACAGGCAAGCTGCACGGGTAATTACCGGCTTACCTCGATTCACACCAATAGGGACACTAATGGAACATGCCCAGCTCAACAACTTGCAAGAAACTGTAATGATACGATCTGCCGCCCACCGTGAACGACTGCAACACTCACGACCCGGCAGAACCATTCTCAGTCTGATTAAAGCACTTAAACTCCCGCTTCCCGACTTCCCAGAAAACGACCCTCCTTGGTTAGACTACATCGACCTCGTAGAAGGCAAGCCCATCCCGAAGAACGCGAGCTTGAGACATCCAGATCGTCAGAAATCGCAAGCCAGTAGCCACAACAAACGAATACAGACCTGGGAAAGCTCGGCGGAGAAGCTAGCCGTCTACACAGACGCGGCTTTCGCGACACTCCCAAACCAACTTGCTACGGTCGCAGTGGCAATACCAGGAAAAGGAATTATATCTTCCAAACAATTACCAAACAGCACCTCCGTCAAGGGTGGCGAACTCGGAGCGATTCAATATGCGATTGAAACAGTCCTCAACGACACAACCATTAGACCAAAAGAGCTCCACGTTTTTACGGACTCGGTAGCCTCGCTCACCGAGTGCAGAAATAGGAACAGCCCCTGCAAGAGAGCAAAATCCATAAAAAAGATGGCCCTCCAACTTTCTCTGCAAGGTACAAAAGTCCAGCTGTCCTGGGCGCCCGCCCACGCAGGCATAGCTGGCAATGAGCAGGCCCACTCTGCAGCTCGCGCGCTGATAGTTACACTCCGCGAGACGCAGAAGCCGCCCTGCCACCTCCATGATCACGGCTACGCATCTTCCTCACCCGAAGATGACGAAGACGAAGACGACTATGACCCCGACGAAGCTAAACAGCAGATAAAACTTTCGTCCCGTACTGCGCTGAAGGAGCACCTTCCACCCATCTCCGACCCACTGCCGCGAGGCTTTGGGCGGAGAACGAGGGTGCTCTTAACTCGCATTAGAACCAATACCGCTTGCACGCCGAACAGAAGAGCAGCGTGGGAAAAGGCGCGCACACCACCGACATGCTGCTACTGCAAGGACCCCCAACATGCGGTCGACCTAGTTCACCTGTTATGGGGCTGCAAAGGCCTTGAGGCAACAAGGAAGAAGCACTTAGAGGACGGGGTGACATCCATGGAGGACTGGGTCTTTCCCCCAGGCCCTCCAGATAAGCAATATCAAACTCTACGCACGCTTCTGGATTATATCCACGAAGCTGGCATAGAAGTACATATATAATTCCCTTCCCCCATACCGCGAGTCCAGGCCGCGATGCCATTGACTCATTCCTCTCCCCCTCCCCCTTAAAGCGGTTCAAATAAACGTTTTATACTACTACTACTACTCAATTTGGAATGTTGTTCCTGACTTTGAATCGGGCAATGTGCCTGGCGTGGATTATCGCAACTGGCGACGAGCGATAAAGAACGGTCGCGCGCGTCTTATCTATTTGTGCCGCATCAACTCCAGCAGCCATGCCTGTCGTCGGGAAGGTGGAACCGTTCGATTCGGCTACGTCGGACTGAACTGAGTATCGCGAACGCGTGGAATTATATTTTGCCGCGAACGACATCGCTGCAACGAAGAAGACTGTCGTGTTTCTGACGTGCTGAGGGTCAGTGTTATGTCGGAACAGCCATAGTTGGCTTACTGATGTTTAATATATACAAGAAAAAGGAACAAGACTGGCCTATGGCCGTTACAGTCGGGAGCCAGGGATCGAATGCCTCAGTCCGGGGGCCACGCTCAGCAAGCGCGCGCCCTTCTTTGTCCTGTTGCTGATGATAGCTGTTTGCAGAACAACTGCGAACAGATCAATTCTTCCCCCCTACGACGAAGTCCTTATAACGGTCTGGGGGACGTCTGACCCGTGGAGACCGCAGTTGTCTTCCGGACACTTGGGATGTTTTAGTTGCCGGCAGTTGTTGCGGAGCATCTGGCTCACTCAGGTCATCTGTCACGCTCCCCCCTGCCGGTTCCGTCGAGGTCTCTTCTGCTTGTGTCGTTTTCCGAATATGGTCCAGGTGGCGACGTACCTTGCCACCGGCGCATTCAATGAGCCAAGAACGTGGACCTGTCCGTCGCAAGATCTTGCCTCGAACCCAGTCTGGCTTGGTCAGGAACTGGCGGACCAGTACTCTCTCCCCTGTGGCGAAGCGGCGAGCTGGACCCAGTGGATCTTGACTTTCTTTGGCCTCCGTTGCTGTCTTCGGCTGAAGTAGGTCAAGGGAGCAGGGTAGCTCTCTGCCAAACATTGCTTTCGCTGGTGTCACTCCCGTAGCACTGTGGGCCGTGGAGTGCTGTCGAAAGAGGAAGCGAGCAAGTCGACGCTGTATGCTTCCGCTTGTATCTTTTAGAAGTGCCCTCTTGAGTTCAGCGACATATCGTTCTGCCTGTCCATTAGTTGCAGGGTGATATGCTGCTGCAGTTACGGCCTGCACCCCGTTTGACGGGTAGAACTTCTTAATCTCGTTGGAGACGAATGCGCTTCCGTTCTCGGAGACAACTTTCCGCGGAATACCAAACGTAGCAAAAAGGTTCCGTAGTGCATTAATAACAGCTGCCGATGTTGCTTGTGGCATGTGACGTACCCCCACCCACTTTGTGCACGCGTCCACTACAACAAGGTAGGTCTGTCCGTGCACTGGCCCTGCGAAATCTAGATGCAGCGTGTGCCAGGGTGTCTCTGGATGTTCCCAGACAGGCATCGGAGCCTTTGGTGGGTTCTTCTGTGTCGTTTGGCATTCACGGCAGTTCTGTACCGTCCTCTCAATCTCGCTGTCAAGCCCCCGCCACCAGACGTAGCTCCGTGCACACTTCTTCATTGCCACCATGCCCCTGTGGCCTGCGTGTATAAGCGCTAAAACATGAGGACGTGCTGTCATCGGGATGATGATCCGAGAGCCCCAGGTAAGGCATTCTTGGTGAAGTGCCAGTGCTGCAGCTCTCCGCTTGTATGGAGTGAACCTGTCACCTTCGAGTTTGTCCACTGTTCCGTTCTGTACGGCGGTGTACAGCTCACACAGAGTGCTGTCTTGCTGTGTTAGACAAGCGATCTCCGTGGCTGTGAATGGTGGTCTTGATAAGGCTTCAAACATTAGTATGTCACCAGGTGGCCATGGCTCATCCTCACTGTCTGGTAGTGGCAGACGGCTCAATGCGTCCGCGTTTTGGTGGTTCTTGCCCGGCCGGTAGACAATGTCGTAGTCATATGAAGACAGTTTCATGCACCATGTGGTCATCCGTGGAGAGAGGACTTGAGCTGTCGGTTTATTTGGGCCCAGAATGCCCAACAAAGGTTGGTGGTCAGTGATGAATGTCACTTTCCTTCCCGCGATGTACTTGTGGAATTTCTGGGCTCCAAACACTACTGCAAGGCCCTCTCTGTCCAGCTGGGCATAGTTCCGTTCTGCTGGTCCAAGGGTACGTGAAGCGAAAGCGATCGGTGCCTCCCGCCCCTGGTTGTCACGTTGGGAAAAAACGGCTCCGACGCCATAAGGCGAAGCGTCGCAGGACACAAAAAGTTCTTTCCCATCGTCGTAGTGTGCCAGTACTGTCTGCTTGATGAGCAAGCTCTTCAGTTGTTGAAATGCTTTCTGGTGCCTGTGTTCCCATCTCCACACAGTGTTCATAAAGACAGCTGGCGATAGCTGCCCTGTCCTTCAGGAATCTGTCATAGAACGCAAGCATTCTGACTGTAAGGCCTGTTTACAAGTCGGAGCTGGAGAATCCATAATGGCTCGAACCTTCTCCTCTGTAGTGTGGACGCCCAATTCGTCAATTCGGTGTCCCATAAAGAAGACCTCCCGAACCCCGAAGCAGCATCTGTCTTTTGCAAGGCGCAGGTTGAACTTCTCCAGTTGTTTCAGAACAGCTTCCAGTCGCGTGGCATGCTCTGTGGCATCCCTGGCATCCCTTCCACCGACGATCACATCATCCAGGTATGTGCATACACCTGGGATACCAGTCAACATCGACTCCATGAAGCGCTGGAATATGGCTGGCGCCGCCGAAATCCCAAATGGAAGCCGTTTGACCTTGTAAAGTCCTTTCAGCGTGTTGAGGGTCAGCACCTCTGCTGTCTCAGGAGCTACGTGGAGCTGTTGATAAGCCTGGGTCAGATCCAGGGTGCTGAATACCTTGCTTCCTTTCAAGTTGCTGAGGACTTCGTCTGCTGTCGGAAGTGGGTACGCTGCCTTTTTAGCTGCTAAGTTCACTGTGCAGCGGTAATCGCCACAGATGCGTAGCGTGCCGTTCTTCTTACGTAACAATACCAGAGGCGTTGCCCAGTTTGAGTGCGGAGTTGGCTCTATCATGCCCTAGTCTTGCGGTCTATCCAGTTCAGCTTCTACAGCTGATCGCAAAGCAAAGGGGACCGACCGTGCTTTCAAGAACTTCGGTGCTGTGCCCTCGACCAGTTCAAGTTTTACTGCAGGACCGACATGACTTGTGATGTCTTCGCCGAACACAGACGTGTACTTGTCTCGCAGCTTGGCGACAAATTCGCCGTCCGACACATCATTGATCCCAGCGATGTCTATCCCGAGGTGTGAAAACCAGTTCCGCCCCAGAAGGTTACACCCGGCTCCTCTGACAACCAAGAGTGGCAATTTGCAGGTCTTGCTTTTGTGCGTTACCTGCACGTCTGTGGTACCCAAAACTCGAAGCGACTGACCGGACCACGTGCGCAAGAAGACGTTGCTGGTTTCCAGCCGTGGCGGGTCGTTAGTCCATGTAGCCGAATGTTGCTTCACTGATGAGCGTGCAGGCTGCTCTAGAGTCGACTTCGAAGGTCAGGCACTTGTTGTCAACCGACACTTTCAGTGTGAACTTCGGCACACTGTAAGCAGTTGGCACCGAGTTGAGCTCGTACAGTGTCGACGTGTCCACTGAGCGTTGGTGACTGACGTCTGGTGCAGCTGTCCGCAGCAAGGTGTGTTGTGGTAGCTCTATGCTGTGGTTCTTGTGCGAGTTGTCCGTGTCTTTTCGTTTTTTGATGCACGCTTTTTCAATGTGCCCAATTTTCTTGCAGTAGTTGCAGGAGGCTGTCTTAAATCTACAAGTGTCCGGGCTGTGTTGTGTGTCGCACCGCCAACAGCGTTGAGCGTTCCGAGCTTTTGGACGGTTCCTGGGCCGATCTTGGTTCCGTGTCTGGCAGCTAGTTGCACTTGCCTTGTGCACGTCTTTGAATTCCGACTTCACCTTCTTTTGATCCTCCGCGGCGTTCTCTGCTCTCAGAGCGAAGTCGAAGGCTTTCTGAAAGGTCAAGTCTTTTTCAGCGAAGAGGCGCTGCTGCACTTGCTCGCTCCGTAGGCCGCACACGAAGCGATCCCGCAGCATTACTTCCAGGGGAAGGACAGTCGGGTTTGTCGCTTGATCTGCACTGGTACCGAAGTTACAGTCGGCAGCGAGCTTCTTCAGGGCTGTCACGTAAGCACTGACCGTCTCGCCAACCTCCTGGTCGCGGCGTTGGAAGCGTGCTCTGCTGAAGACTTCGGAAGGGGTCGGGTCAAAGTGAGCCTTCAAAAGTTGGACGATCTCGTCGAAGGTCACCTGGCTTGGCTGCTTGGGTTGTACGAGCGCGCAGACCACGTCGTAGGTCTCCGCCCCGCACAGTGTGAGCAGGTGCGCACGTTTCTTCGAGGCGTCCTTTACATCGTTAGCCTCGAAAAAAAAAAACTGCAGCCGCCCGTACCACGATTTCCACGAGCTGGAGCTGCCGTCGAACTCTGGAATGCGACCAAACTCAGGCGTGGCCATGGCGTTGCGCTGTTGGGCATTCGTTGTCGAGGCAGGGTGTCCGGTGGGTCGTAAGTTTCCCTCGTCGCCAATTGTTATGTCGGAATAGCCATAGTTGGCTTACTGATGTTTAATATATACAAGAAAAAGGAACACGACTGGCCTATGGCTGTTACAGTCGGTAGCCAGGGATCGAATGCCTCAGTCCGGGGGCCACGCTCAGCAAGCGCGCGCCCTTCTTTGTCCTGTTGCTGATGATAGCTGTTTACAGAACAACTGCGAACACATCAGTCAGAAACTTACTCGAGCTTGCTCGCCCCTACGAAGCCTGCCGACACAATATTGGCTGCGATTTTCGAAGCTTTGAACAAGCACTACTCGCCGGGGGTATCAGAGGTGGTGACAAGCTTCCAATTTTTTCCTCGGCATTGGCGGGACGAAGAGCCGGTCAACGATTACATCGCATCGCTGAAGAAGCTTGCTGACAACTGCAAGTTCGCATCGTTTCGGGAGCGGATGCTACGGGACCAAATCGTGAGCGGAATCAACGACGTCGCGATGCAGACTCGCTTGCTGGAAACGGCCGAGTTGGACTTTGAGACTGCGAGGAACACCGCAATCGCCATGCAGGCTGCACGGAAAGATTCCCGTGCATTACGTGCTCAGCTGGCTCAAGCGACGCCCGCGCAGGCCGAGAGTCTGCGAATGTTGTAAAGAATAAGCCGACCAAACAGCATAACCGTCCACCCATCGATGACGTGCGAGTAATGACGATTACTGTCGTCAAGGTAAAAATCTACGTAAAGTGTGGAGGACGGAGTGTGTATTGTTATGACAAAGGAAACTATGATGCTATAAAAAATAAACTGGTTGGTTTTCTACCATATTTCTTAAAACAAGCAGACGATATTAGTATTGATGAGCTCTGGAACATCTTTAAACTCATAGTTTACGAGGTTGTTGACAATTACGTTCCCTTTGGAATACAATCCGCTAATACTAAAGAGAAACCTTGGGGGACAAAAGAGGTAAAGCAGATAATTAAGCGAAAACGAAGAGCTTATCTTCGATTCAAATATAACGGGGGAGCAACCAAAAGGGCGAACTTTGAACGAAGTGGCACCTTTTATAAACGGCAGTAAGGGGAGCAAAAAGAAAGTACTACGAAGAGTTAGACGCATAACTAAAAATGCACCCTAAAGCGTTCTGGAAGATTGTTAAGGTAAATAAGAAGGACGCTAGGTCTGTTCTTCCACTTCTATTAAATGACCAGCTGATAGTGGACGAGAGAAGTAAAACTACGTGTCTAAATAATTCCTTTGAATCTGTTTCACCGAAAACTACTACGGATCTGTTACCCTAGTGTGCGATCTGCAATGGAACATGTCATGTCACCCATAGAGATTATGTACAACGGTATAGCTTCAATACTAAGAGATCTCGACGTAAAAAAAAATCATCCGGGTCTGATAATATTTCTCCACTTATATTGAAGAATTGTTCCGTAGATATGGCAAACTATTTATGTGTGCTTTACAACAAATCATTTAGGATTCAAAAGCTTCCAGCAGACTGAAAAATTGCAAATGTGGTGCAAATACACAAATCAGGATCCAAAAACAGCGTGGAACATTACCGACCCACTTTCCTCTAACGTGAATATGCTCCAAAGGTATAGAACACGTGATTTCTAGTAATCTTATTGCTCACTTGAGCATGGATAATTTTCTTATCCGAGATCAGCATTGGTTTCGATCTAGAGCATCCTGTGGCATCATGCTTGTTGACATTTTTTCCCATTTTGGCGGGTGCCACGGATGCTGGGAATAAAGTAGACTGTTTTTAGACTTCAAACAAGCGTTTGTTCTCGTAAACCATAAATTGTTAATTTACGGACTTACCTTACTCACTATTGATGAGAGTATTTTAGGTAGGTTCCAAGACTACCTGAGATAACGAAAGCAGTGTGTTGTGCTAAATGGCGAAAAGCCCGATTACGTTGGTGTTACATCAGGGCCCGTTTGCTCGAAGCGCTAACCGCGGCTAAAGTTAGCCGCAGTACCTAGGAGAGGGATTTTGAGATCACGTGACTGGCTCGATAGGGATGCGGGGAAACATGGCGGTGCCCCAGTGAGTGAGCGCCGGTCGCTTTGGAACAAATATGTCGTTGTAACTGCAATATCGGGCGCGTTAGTCAGCAACGAATAATGCAGGAGGCTTTCGCTTTGCCTTACCTCACTTAAACCGCAAAGCATGGGCAATGACATCGCCGCATTGTTTAGGTAGTGTTTCGATTCTGGGCATTCCTAAGCCTAAATGAACGCGATAATTGTCGGCATGGCAACGTCTTTGGAAAGCGGATTGTTGATAGCACACAAAAGCAAACAGCGTCCCGACAGGCTTTTTTCTAAATTATCCAAGCATTGCGAAGAGAACGCTGGAAGTGTAATTCTACGGTTCACGCGCGCTGGCCTTCTTCTTATAAAAGATTTGAAGTAAAAAATCATAATAAGGCGTTAACGAACGCGCGTGCAAGGCAAAATTTGTTTTATACTTTTTGCTTTAGAACGGTTACTACTGCAGACGCCAGCACGTGCGACGCGGGCAACTACAGTCGTAGCATGCACCTCGGTGCTTGGATAATTTAGAGAAAAGGTCTGTTGGGACGCCGTCTGCTTTTGTGTGCTATCAACAATCCGCTTTCCAAAGACATTGCTATGCCGACAATTATAGCGTTCATTTAGACTTAGGAGTGCCCAGAATCGAAACACTATCTAAAAAATGCGGCGATGTCATTGCCCATGCTCTGCGGTTTAAGTGAGGTAAGGCAAAGCGAAAGCCTTTGCACCATTCGTTGCTGACTAACGCGCCCGATATAGCAACCACAACGACATATTAGTTCCAAAGCGAGCGGCGCTCACTCACTGGGCCACCGCCATGTTTCCCCGCATCCCTACCAAACCAGTCACGTGATCTCAAAATCCCTCTCCTAGGTACTGCGGCTAACTTTAGCCGCGGTTAGTGCTTCGAGCAAACGGGCCCAGGTGTTCCGAAGGGTTCTGTTCTGGGACGTTTGCTCTTTCTTGTATATAAATAATATTATTAATAAAATAAATCAAATACAAGACTGTTTTCCTACGACTGCATTATTTATAAGGTAACTAATGATTTGAATGTTGTAAATTTCTTACAGGTTTATCTTGACAATATTTCAATGTGGTGCAACAACTGGAAAATGAGTCTGAACGTAAAAAAGCTCCATTGGCTTTATCTTTGTAATAAATTATGAAATAACTCAGGCTAACTCAAGCGTAAAATACTTGGGGGTTATTTTGTCTAACGATTTAACGTGGAGAGCTGGCGTGGAAATGATAACTCTAAAGGCTGTACATGTGCTTAATTTTATACGACGAAATTTTCGTATGGGTTCATGCGAAATAAAGAAACTTTGTACTTTACGATAATTCGCACTTCTATTGAACATGCATAGTGGTGCACGTTAAAGACCCCAGGCTAGCGGTTGTACTGCACTGGCTAAATTGCTCATCTACAGCGAGTGACTTGTCTCACCTTTGAAATGGCTGACCAACTATACACGCTGTATAAATAATCACACAACCCCAATTAATATTGAATATGCAGAAGTTGAGTGGGATAACCACCACAACAACCTAATAGAAAAGCTGAAAAAATCAAAATCAGTTTGCTTTTTACAAGATATATAAAAATTGCCGTTTATTCAGCCGAACTTTTTTTTTATATATATGGAAGGGCAGACCACCAGAACAAAATCCTACCCTACTTTTGCCGTAGCAATGTTTTTCGGTTTTCTTTTTTTCGAAAAGAATTGAAAAATAGAATAGCTTGGCTCTTGAAAGTTGTGTTTTACATGTAAAAAAATTTGTTTGTGTTTCGATGTTTTTGCTAGAAATTAATGTACTTTATGTACTCACCCCTGCTATAATGCCGAACGGCGATGCAAGCCTCTATGCAAATAAATGAAGAATCACACATATAGTTTTCTTGTGTGAGCGTGAACATTATTCCAGGGATTGCGTTTTGCCATATCTTCAGACGCAGGTCATCCTTCAGAGCGGTAAAAAAGCGATCCTTCTCGTCATTTTTAAGCCCGTGAGGCGTACCCGCTGCGACAGCCGGGAGCGCAGCAGGTCGGCATGCTTTCTCATCGATTGGAGAACGACTCAGACGGGCTAATATAGTGCACTTCAACCAAGCGCACTTCGCCTTTAGTGTCATTTCTGTAGTGTGCCACACGGCTTCTTCCTGAGGAACACACTTGGCATCGAGTGAATTTGACGAACTCACTTCACTCGATCGAGTGCGTGGCATCAATAGGAGTGTTTCAAAAGTAAAGCATAACAACACAGAAACCAAAAACGTGGCGTAAATTTTATTTTATAAAGAATAAGAAATTATTGAAAGAGAAGACATGTAGAAGAGTGGGCAATGCGAACAAATAGTGGGGTCGACTTTGAGTTTAGGCTGATCTGAAGCAAGATTAGTGCCGCGGTCAATTGATAAAAGACCGCGACAAAGTCAGTCATTCCAAGGCTATCTTGGTTACTTTGGCTATAATAGCTATAGGGAGTATTCACTGGCGGCGATATCTGTGTGCGTAGTTGCTGAGCGCGTGCTGACGGCGAGCTTCCACAGTTTTTTTGGAACGCGCATTCCGCACCATGAAGATTGTCGGTCTACACGCTATTAATGTAAGCTCGTTCTGAGCATGCGCCCTAAACATCGCCCTCAAACATGGCGTCCAGTGAATGCCCCTTATAGGGGTAGGTGTACCGAGCACTCCGCGTTTATGGGTAGTTCCAGGTGCCGCCGCTTCATGACGAAAAAGTGGCGCTGTAGCCAGGGTACCGGTGCATTTCTGCTGGAAGGGTCGTGGCGTGAAGCGTCACGGAGCACGAGAGCGTCTCGTACTCCGCGTGCTCATGCAGGACAGACTTCTACGCTTGGTGCCATTGGGCGCGTTCAGTAGCGCCTCCCTTGCCTCCGAACGGAGTGCCTCGAGTCGGAGTCATCGGAGCGCCTACTGAACGGCAAAAAAGCCCGCGGCTCCAAACCTGCTTCTACGCAACTTCCGCTTCCTCCCCTGTGCCAGACGGTCTCCGAATAAACTGGAAGCAGACGATGGCGAGCACGATCGCTTTTATTTGACGCCGGTATTGAAGAAGTCTTGACAAGGTCGTTGAAGAAAAAGCGGTTGATTGTACACATCAGCGCTGCTGTTCGAAGCGATGCAACGCTATCGAGCCCTTCGCTTGGCGGCGCAAAGGCAACTACTGTTATAAAAGCCGACAAAAATCGTCGTCAGTACACGCAAAATACAGAGCTCAGCGAATCTACCCCGCCGGCTGCGATACTTTTATACGGCCATAAGTTTGTTCTGCCCTTCGTAACGAACTTCCTATAAAATGTATTCGTATACACATGGGAAGTTCGGCCGCGCTCGGTGATCAAGGTTTTGTCGGCCGAAGCGAGCCTCAGTCAACGTGCACCCCGATTTAGCTACGCAAACAAAACATTAATCGGTATCATGCTCTGCGTGAGTGTCCAACCGGCTTCCAAAGTCGCGTTTATACCCTGTTTTGCTCTGTTGAGCGCGGTCAGGACTATCGTCCATATTACCGAGTTTCCGTGCAACGGTGATCAAGACACGGCGTCAAATGAACGTTTGCGTTGTTTATTAGAACATTCAAACCAAACAAGATACGGTCCAATGCATTTTCCGAAAGAGCCTTACCTGAAAAAGATAATCGAACGCGTTATTCGTCTTACCTTGAGCCGCGCACCCGCGAGTCGCGACAGAACCGAAGCAGCTTATTCCGCTATATTGTTTGTTTTTTCCTCTTTTAGCGCCGGAAATCGTCACCAGTCAGGAAATGACGTCATTTTAGCTCCTTTGACTCTACGTGCACCGTCTCCGGACTCGGTGCTTCGGAGCTTTACTCCGAAGCCCCGGAGTTACGTGCACCGGAAGTGACTTTTGGCCGTCCAGTGGAAGGAGTCAGTGACTCCTTGACTCCGGGGCCGCTACTGAACGCGCCCATTGTGCGCCGCCCGATGGCACCAGGCGCAGGGTACCGGTGCCACCGGCGTCATGAACAAGTGGCATGCTATCGATTTTCTGTTCGGCACACCTCCCTGTTAGCAGAGAAGGATAGAGCTTACTTTTGTTTCAGCATGTAACTATTCGAGACAACACGATAATTATGATCTAATTTGGCAGTATCAGGGTCTCTTCGTAGACTTCCGTCAGACGAAGCGGAATGCGAAAGTTGGATATGCTTCTTTCTTTACCTTGGCTTGCGATGATCGATCAGAATCATCCAATTGGTGTAAAAATCGCTCATTATTGTAACGTTGTTTTAGAGCGGAGCTCCTTGGCGCCCGTTTCCGGGTTGAGCGGCATCGGCGTAACCGCGCGCTGCATTATGGGGTGTTTCCCAAAATGACGCCACACGTGATGTCACGTGTGTCGTCACCTGTGACGTCACGAGGGTAAAATTTCCCCTCTAAATTTGGGGGGAAATGTTATCGCAAAGTTTGGCGGGAAGTTTTGCGGTAATTTTAGGGCGAAAATTTTACCCTCGTGACTTCCCGTGTGACGTCAAATTTCACATAACGTGTCATGTGATGTCACACGTGACTTCACGTGACGTCACACGTCAATTTAGCGGGAAAATTCCCCCGATGAATTTAGCAAAAATTTTCCGCTAAATGACAGGGGAGCGGGAGAGAAGGTGGGAGGGTACGGAGGAGGAGCAGCTGCATGCCCTCCCCTTCGTACCCTCCCCTCTTCCTCCGGAAGAGCTGCGCTCCAATGCAGCATTACAGAGAACTGTAAACGTCTAATTTTTTTAACGCGTCTTTATTAAGGGGTATCGGTGGTCGACTGGGCCAGCGCACATTAGATCGGAGTACATGGGAAGAATGCTTGCACTGCAGAACCCAGTGATCATGAGTTCAATCCCCAGCCCTGCTCGAAGAGCACACTTCCGATGAAGTGAGATCGGGGAGCACACTACGCTCGCTCCGGTAGCAATCCCGATAGCAGTGTTCAAGCAGCAAAACATAATAGAAGAAACTAACCCAAGGTACAATTAGTAATATTTCGATAGGAGCAATATTAGATGCGCACTTATTTTCTGTTGGAAAGAAGGTAGTGCATTGTAGAAAAACAAGCGGCTAATCTAGTTTCCAGCTTTGGCCCCTTCGCGACGGCCAGCGACGGCCTGGAGGCACCTGCGAGACTCCACCAGGGGGGCTAGGTTGCACGTTTTGGACTCCCAGGAGACTAGATAGACGGAAGCGACGTAGGTGTGAATGAACGTATCTTAAGGTGTATCCACACGACGGATTAAATTGCTGTTTTGGTCTGCGGGCCGCGCATGACGTGATCTTACGTCACCGGTTTGCGAGGTCCGCCGGCGGACCGCGGCCCGCGCTTGTGAGAAATGCCAAGCGATTTTTCTCGCCCGGGACCTTGGCGGCGGACCGCGGCGTTTTTAGTATAATTGAAGTGCTAAGTCTGGCAACAAGCTGACTTTTGTTGTTTTAATTGAAATCCAAATCCAAAGTCGTGTTTTTTTGGCGCCAACTGTTGAAGACGAAGAGGACGAACCTTTTGTTGTACGACGATGGCGGCATGGTGCGACGATGCAACTTTTTACTTCATCGCGCTCGTGGAGCAATTTCCCGCTCTCTGGGACAATAGTTCCATGCCCTTTTCGGTTCACTTAAGTCCTCCTCGTCCTCAATAGTCAACGCCAGGGCCACCGCGGCCAAACATCTCTTTCGTTCAACCTCCATCTTGGCTCCTTACAAATAGCCTCAAAGCAGCTTGCTGCATGCGTTTGGCGGAGCTGTGAGGTCGAGGGTTAGACCGGCCCATTCACTCTGTCGTCTGCTCTTTTGGTCCGCCGTGTGGATGCTCATTGCAGCCGGGCGGCCCGCGGGCCTCGCAACACGTGATCAATCGGTCCGCGGCCCGGTCCGTCGTGTGGGTACACCTTTAGCACCACCACGCGACGCGTCATCAGCGACTCTACCAATCAACATCCAAAGAGCGTTGTTGACGTCACTTCCTTCTTCCTAGTCTCCTGGGAGTCCAAACGTGCAACATAGCCCCCTTGGAATCTGAAGGTGGCAGGAGAGACGTGAAAGGCTTGCTTAAAATGGAACTCGCCCGAATAGGGCTAGGTGTCTTCGAACCACCATTTGTTCCTCTGGAAAGTCCACCGTTCTAGACTGATCACGGGTAGGCTGTCGGTCATGAGGGCGGCTATGGTGAAGGCATTGGCCATTAGCTGCTGATCGATGTCGCTCGAAGTCCTTGCCTGTGCGTCGGCTTCCAGCTTCAGCTGCCTCTCATCTGAAAGGCGTTGGGCTCTCACGGAGAAAAGTGCCCCCACCACGCGCTTCCATTGTCCAACATCGCGGATATCGCTCTTCAGCGCGTCCTCCACACACTTCATGACGTTTCGTTGTGGCGAGTAGCGAGTCGCCGGGTGGGCTCGCGCACACCAGCTCGGAGCACGCGGACTGAAAGCTCGCGCTGCAGAACCCAGGGATCCTGGGTTCAGTCCCAATCCCTGCCTATTTCGATCTGGATCAGCATCGTACCGGCGTGCGGTCGTGTATCACTACTGCGTGTTACACGTTAAAAAAGCCAGACTATACTCCGCGACAACCTTTCTTGGCAATGCAGTGGAAGGTACAGGCCCGCGTCCCCTCTCCCATTTTGAGTGTGCGCAGGCTCACATCCTCTCCCCATTTCCGGGGAGAGGAGGAGAGCCCACGCACACTCAAAATGTGAGAGGGGACGCGGGCCTGTACCTTCCACTGCATTGCCAAGAAAAGTTGTCGCGGAGTATAGCGGTTGTACTGCACTGGCTAAATTTCTCATGTACAACTGGGAGACCAAGTCGTCCATACACATACACACACCCAATGTTTTTTTTTTTTTTTCGTTGTGGCGAATGAAAGTGATGTCTGGATTTTTGATTTGCCTGGCTTGTTTTGGCTGATCATAGTCATTAAATTGGATTTAAATTTAGATTAAAGCTCGTGACTTAGCGTAACGATGTGTGGTAACGTGTTTTAATGTGACGACGAAGTTATATATGAAAATATGGGTTTGCAGTCTAATATTTTGCGTGCCAAATACTTTACCTCTTGTCATTGCCATCATTTTAGAGTGACGCCAAGTTTTTCCGTGTAGCACCAACACACTTGGAGTGTGTTTCGACGGGTTGAAGTGAACTCGCATGAAGTACACTAAGTACACGTCTGTTCCCGGACAAGTTCCCGGCACAAAAAGTTCCCGGCACAAAAAGCAAGAGCGTGCATAAGCCAACGACGAGCCACCGATGAGACGAGCGAAAATACGAAGAACAAAGACGTCAACGAGACACCGCCGAGAGTCGATCCCAGGCTACACCCTTCCCAGGCAGTGTCCAAGATAGAGTAACTGCATATGCTCCGTTTGCGGAGCAGAGTATTCGCGACTCCAACTAACTATAGGTGGCGCCACTCATTTTCCAAATTGGCGGTTATAGTGAGGGTCGGAGATGCGCGCCGCTGTTGAGCCTGTCTTGTGTGCTGGCTTCACTTAGAGTGCCTTCATACACACGCGCGCTCTTGCTTGCTTCACTGAGCGACACAATTTATTTCTGCTGATACGAGGAAGCTAGCGTGTTGTAAGCGCAGGTACCCTCTTTATCCTAAGAAAAAGAACGGTGTTTAGCGTAATATTTACGCAAGGATGCGCGTTTTAATTCTGGAGTGAAACCGAAACTAACCTCTATTTTGGGTTTAATTTCTTGATATAGGTTTTAATTTCGGATTCTTTCTTAACTCAAGATGTGTCTCACATCGTAATTATTTAGTTAGAGAAGTTCACGGTAACTTTATTTTGTGACATACATATTCAATCCAGGCTGATATTTGTAGTTGTTGTAGTTGTTGATAAATCAGTGCCGATATTTGTGCGGTCTGGCTGTTTTATCTCGCTCAGATAATTGTCATGGGAAATGATAAACTGCGGGCCTTTTAATGTTTTTTTGGGTATTTAGATGATTAATTGGTTTAACATTATCCCCGGCACAAGAATAAGAGAATTCCAATTTTACAATATGTTCACAAAGCGTATAAATTAACGAACGCTGTTCTCACCGCAACAACCCTAACCGCTCATTCACACTGGAAGCGCATCGAGTGCGCGTGCAATTGTACTGGATCTTTATACAACCGCGTTCGCAACCGCTTTGCGAACGCGGATCCGCTTCCAGTGTGAATGAGCGGTAAGACGGAATTCGAGTCAGACGGCTGAAGTGTGTGTGTGTTTTATAGCAACGCGTGACGCATATGACTTTATATTACATACAGTGTTTGACTGTTTGTCTATCTTGATAACGATGTCAGAGTTTTTTATACGCTAAAGAAAACAAAATTATACCTATTTCGGAAAGACTATTATGTGGCGTTAATTGGAGGCATATATTGCCGCGATTTGTGTTATTATAAGAATATTGAACCTCAGATATTTTAATACGTAATTTTTCAAGCTCAAATATATTTTGTTGCTTATGATCTAATTTTAAACGCGTAAGCAAATATGACAATCAATAGTGTGCTAATTATTCTCACTGGTGCCAATTGCAGCATTTTGAATTACCGAGTAATAAAAAAATAATCTAAAATCAACGAAAACATTGAAGCTAATGTGAGACATCCATCTAAAATTAATTTAAATGTGGTTAAAATATATTTTGCTATCAAAGTCGCGACTTTTGACAATCGGCAAAAAGTCTAAAGACGCCGCCCATATCCTGCCAAACCAAATGCCATGCCCAAAAGTAAAAAAAAAAAAAAAAAAAAATCTTTTTTTTTATTATTATTTTTTTTTTATAACATTTAGTTGCTTTCATTTTTACGCTTCGTCGTTTTGCCGATCTCAGCTTTTCCAGTTCGAAGGAACGCCTACCTGCTTGCACGTCTGCTCACTGCAGCACGTTTCGTTGGCGTTGGAAACCGGTAAAACAGTAGTAAGTTTTAGTATTGCGTATACGAGCGAACGCAAGCGCTGTGTGCTTGCGTTAGTTTTGCGTGTTCCACACTGCGCGTGCGCGGAGCCCGAAATCGCGGTCTTGGATGGCGCATGGCGATGAGGCGCACGCACAACGCGGGGCACGCAACTCTATCCCAAATGCACACCGCTTGCGTTTGCTTCTATGCGCATTCTATGCGCAATACTAAAACTCTCCAATAAGGTACAATCCCATACCGGCTGCAGCACTGCGTTGGGAAAGTAAAAAGTGTTGTTTTCATTCGGAAATGACATTTCGCGAGCCATGATCGCGTGCAGTTCCGCCTTGCCCGCTGAGCAGGGAAATCGGGGGACCCTCACTAGAGCGCTTCCCGTTTCCGCCGCGGCAGGGCGAGCTTTCGAGCTGGAGACGCGAATCGCAATGGTGCTCTCAGGCAGACATGTACAAGTTACTAAAAAAAAAAGTGATTAAGTTAAGTTACTGAGTATTGACGTCAAAAGTAATTTGAGTATAGTAGAAATTACTCAAATAAAAAGTAATTGAGAAAATTACTAATTACCCTAAAAAGTAGCGAATTAGTTTTTAAGTTACTTTTGTAGTTACATTTATATGCTTTTTACGGTAAAAAGAAAGTACAGAGGTTTTGATTCGTTAGCGAAATAGTGCTAGCGAAATATGAATCGGCTTGTTTTTTTCACAGTTATGTTTTAATAGCTGGTTCTGCTTCTGCGTACCTAATTGTTTTCTACTTTCTTGTTTGTTTAGTCAATGATGTACTGCGAATGTGTCATTTCTACTTCGAGGTTTAGCACTGTCTGAGCTTGATTTGTTAGACAGTGTTTGCTTGTTAACAGTGTTGCGCAAAGTACATCTAAAAAGTACTTGCAGTAAAGTACAAAGTAAATGAGAGGTTACGTACTTCAAGTAAAGCAGTAAGTACACCGGGTGCAATGTGCTTGAAGTAACGTATATAATTAATTACAATATATTTCAAGGTAAAGTACAAGCACTTTTAGCACAATCTTTCATGATGCCCTTTCATTCTCTATACTGTGTGTTTTTTTTTAACTGGAATGCATTGCTCCAGGGTAAATGGCAGCAGATAATGTATAAGGTCAAGTCGCCGCACAGTAGTTGTTTTACTCTCGCTGACGAGCTACTTGACACAATCAACTTATAAGGCACTTATTTCCACCAGTCTTACAGCCGCCATTACTTCACTCAGAGAAATGACCAGATGACGTCTCGAAGGAGTGCGTTCTCACACGACGGTACCGCCATTGTTTGTTTTCAAATTCGGGGAATGTATATTGAAGTCGGCAGTTTTGCTTTCCTCGGAAAATACAAGTACATGTTCAGAAAATTTACTTCAAGTAAAGTACAATTTTTCTAAAGAGTAGTACTTTAAGTACCATGTACATACAGAACTTTCCAAGACTGTTTGATTATTGTTTTTCATATAAAAACGTTGGACGAATTACAACAGGTTTCTCCAACGATCTCTGAATTCTTGAAGATCTGCAAATTCTGAGCTTTGAGAGGAAAGGCAACGGAAAAAGGTAATCTGCGTTTCCCTTTAGCACGGGATCCTTCGAGTACAGCACAAACTACGGGAGCACCAGATGAGTTTCAGAGCAGGTGCTGCATTTCGTTGCTTCATTTGAGTGAGGATGCAGTGTGTGCACTTCCTGCAGTGGACGAGAGTTTCTACGTTGAAGAGAAGCGGGGACCAGCCCTCTTTTCAAATGGGTCAAGTCACCTTAATGTGCAACCCCACCGTGCAGGACTTTTTTGTGCTTTTTTGACGGCTTATAACTTTCGTTCTATGTAACTTACAATTATAAAGTTAATGTCAAATTAAAGAGCTGTTTTTCGACAATCCTTTAATGTCTCAAAATTACGATTACTTTTAGTTGTTAGTTAATAATTTATCTTTTAATAGACCGCAGTCTCTAATGTTAAAAAATTATTTCTCGAGTTATAACGTCCCATTGTCCACGATAATTTACGTGAGAGTTTGGATGCATGTAATAAATTAAAAACGTAAGCAACGAGCTGTACAAATAGTGTATATTTTAAAATAAAAAATAAAGTTTAAAATGGCATAATTTTAAGGCGCTATAAAAACGGAATCACGTTAACTAATCAAAATAACGAGACATTAAATTATGAAGCATCCTTCAATATTACATTTTCCAGAACTTCCATATGGACATATTACACGTTAAAATGTTATAAGACCTCAAACTTTTCCCATTCAGTTACGGCAAATTGTAGTTTCTTAATATAAAGTACAGATGGAGACACGTGTTCAAGAACAGCTTGATGTGCATCTTCCGTCGTGTGCCGCTTGGAACGCCACGTGAAGGACAGAAAAATCGCCAGATGTCACGGTGTCAGATGCCTGAATGCCCGCAGTGAGCGAGCCAGAGATGTCAGAAACACAAGCGCGAGGTTGCGGGTGCGCCACAGCTACTTCTGCGCGCGTTCTCCTGGGCGTCAGTGCGCATTCCAGACGCGATCCAAATAAAATGGGCGCCATGAAATGCATTCTGCCATTTCAGATTCCGCCACGTATGCAAAAATATTTTAATGTTTTTTATCACATAGAAACACCATTTTCGCAATCAAACTATGCTTGTCGGAATATTTTGTTTCAAAAACCACCTCGGTGGCTCTTAAGTGGCAATGATATTAAAACAAAACACAAAACATTAAATCGTCTCAGTGTCTCTGAGCCAACGCGCTGGCCCATAAGTCTATATTTGTTGGGTTTGAATATCGGCCGAGGTGCCCGCAATCCGACGGAGGACAATTTGAGATTTCGGTTGCACGTCAAAAGATCTCCAATTAGTCAAAATAAACGCGGACTTTTTTTTTATTGGGGTGTGTTAAGTGATTTTTGTTGGTTTGTCTTGTGAAACCCATAAGATCTGAATTTTTGCTTTGCTTTACCTTAGTTCGGAACGCAGCCAACGCTACGGGCTGATAAAGCCACTGAAGCAGCGCTAAGAGCGCAAGGTCAAGCTGTTTGTTTTCTTTCTATGCCTATGCGGTCGGGCTAAACTAGAACAACTAAGTAAGTTACGCTTCATAGACATCTTGGTGCTTAAAATAATGGTTGTCAGTTATCTTAAGCTTTTGAAATCACAGAAAACGCGTTTCCCTCCTCCACAAATGTTTAAACAGTTCGTGACAAAGCAAAGCAATATTACGCGAGCTGCCTGACACCGAAACGTTTGAATCATGACGATCGGCAGTTGCGTTTGATTGGTTACTAACCACCAAGATGGCGGCACCCACAATAATTTTGGAGGAAAAAGGGCCGATACTCTAAGCATAGCTCATTTGGTTTTGCTCACAGGCTTAAACCAAGTGCGGCGGGGGACCGTTGGCCGAGTGTGGTGTGGCACCGCAGATCAGGGCACGTGGAGAAATGCTCGAGCGCGAGCTCCGTTCAAAGCACGGAGCTCACGCTTCGGAACCTAACGTTGGCGGAACGTGTAGGGACTAAATCCCCTCGATGTGTTTGCGTTGGTCTTTCAAATAACCTCAAAGGTGCCAGTGCACGAGGCCCGTGTCTCAAGTGGCTCTTGGAGGCAAATGGCGGCGCAGCACTAAAATGACTGGCCCTTGAAAGCGAATGGCGGCGGAACACGCACTCGTGGCACGTGTCTTGCGCGTTTCCCCAACAATGGTTGGCGGTACTTGTAAAAAATGCCTTTATCAAGGGGCTTTAGCAGGGACCCTGGGTTCAGTCGCCCATCTGCATCCTACCGTCGTGCGATCGTGTATACCACATATACTGCGTAATGCACGTTAAAGACCCCGAGCTAACAGTTGTACTGCACTTTTTATAACCTTCAACGGGTAACAATGTCGCCCTACGAAACTGCTGCTCTCTAAAAAACTAATGACTAGTTTTGAATGTGCCGTTACATTGCATTTTTAATGTGTGTTCGCTTGTTCACGCTCTTTGTTTTTTTTTCTGCATCTTTGATTATTCGGCACTTACTTATGATGAACCAGACCATACGCCTCGCAAGTGGGCTCATTTTCGTCTTCTGCGCATGAGAAAGGAAGTAGCGGTGACGTCAGAACGCCGAGCCCTGATTGGCTGATCGCGACCCCCTATCTCAGCGTCGTCTGCTCCTTTGCAACGTCGTCTGCATCTGTCTTACCTTTCCTGCGACTTTCGGAAGTGCAGGTCTTTAGGAGCAAGCTTGACTTCGCCTTTCAGAGAAGGCAGACGAAATAACTCGAGCGGTAGGTTGTTTTTGTCTAGCAACTAGCAGACGCGCATCAAGGTGGGAAGTCAAAGGATTCACTGGCGAGGTGTCCCGAGGCGCCGAGGTTTGTTTGCCAAGAACCGAGAGTGAGCGTGTTAGTGTCCGCAAGTTCCCTCCCAAATACTTTTTCCCTCCTTTCGTGTGCGGCGAGACTCCTCACTCTTTAACGGCGTCGGCGGGTTGGCGCAGTTAACGTCGTCTGCTTTACGTCTGCTAGTTAAAGCGATGGCTGCTTTACCTTTCCTGGCGTCTGTCGGAGAGTCACCGCTTTTTCGCCGGCGAGAGCCACCGTTGCCCCGGGAAACAAGGAAATAACAAGAGGAAGAAATTGACCTCTTAATCTAAAACTGAGGTCAGCGATCAAAGTATAATACGGGAAGGGTTTACAAGGGTCGCGCGGGCATATTCCATTCAGCACGCTAGCCGGTCGTGGGCAGACGGTCGCCGAGTCGCGGAGTGCCTGCTAGGCCTAACTGCCGTGCTCGCTTGGTCGCGTTCGGTGGAATCATGGCCGTTGGAGCTTTTCCCGGGTGTTTGTGGATTTAGCGTTCTTGTTCGTCGTGGTCTGTTTCCAGTATTTTTACTTTTTTCTTGCTGCTTGAAGTCTGGACGCATGAGAAGCGCACGTAGAAAAATAAACCCCCGTGGGTCGTCGCGACCGCGACGCTGTCGGCCATGCTGATTTGATCGTAAGAAGTGCCTAAGACAGCTTCGGAGCTGTCGTACGATTTCGTCGTAACCTGCGCAAAACTTACGAAACTTTCGTTTCGTGAATACGAATTTGTTCTTAAGTTTTATCTTACGCACATTTTTGGCGTAAGATCGTTTCGTGAATCTGGTCTCTGCACTTCCGAAAGTCGCAGGAAAGGTAAGACAGACGCAGACGACGTTGCGAGCAGACGACGTTGCAAAGGAGCAGACGACGCTCAGGTAGGGGGTCGCGATCAGCCAATCAGGGCTCGGCGTTCTGACGTCACCGCTACCCCCTGCGCAAGAAGCAGACGAACTTGCCCTCCGCATAGGTGTCGGACTTCTTGAAAAATATTATATATATAAGAAAATGGCACGTGAACGCAACAGACAAAAAAACACATAGGCGCACTTAATAAAAATAATTAAAATAATAGAATTTATTATAATTGTGTTTCTAAAGGTTTGAGCGTACCAAGAGCTATAAAAACGAACTCGATGCTTTGGATGGTGCGTTTGTTCACTGGAAGTATAGTTCAGGGCAGTATGCTCGCACTTGTATGTTCCAAAGGTTAAAAAGCGCAACACAACAAGGACAAAAAGACACAAAGACGACAGGACGGGCTCTAACTCACAACTGAGTTGTTGTGAGTTATAAATAAATTTCAGTTGTGAGTTAGCGCCCGTCCTGTCGTCTCTGTGTCTTTTTGTCCTTGTTGTGTTGCGCTTTTTAACCTTTTAAATCAGTATGAACAACTCGCCCAAAACACAAGTTTTAATTGTATGTTCCGCTTCGCTCGCAGGGTAAAACCAAATAATTTACTGGTAATGTATTTAGTGAAACAAAGCTTATCTTCTGTATATGTGCAATGCCCTCAGTTTTCGCGTGACTACACGCTTGTTTATCATCATTTATTTTCGTTTCCAACTGCAATTCTGTTCGTGTTCTTTTGTGTGCTACATGCATTAGAGACCAAGGTAACCCAGGAGCATTCTATTTCGCGGATTGTAAAAAAGCCTATGCAACTTGCCACGTGTGCCACATTCAATACAAAATATTATAAGCTTCACATATGCCCGCTTGCCTGAGTAAACATTGTTGTTTGTCAAGAACAATTGTGATGGTATGAAATCACGTGGGAAAAAAACTCGTTCTAAGCACGCGACCGTCGGCATGCAGTGAATACTCATAATCGGCGCCGAGATGATTGGTAGCTGTCAGCAGGTGGAGTTTTTCTATCAACCCAAGCTTAGAATGTTTCCTTTTTTTCTTGTAAGCAATGAGGAGAGGACTTACACCAAATCTGAGGGTAATAAAGTACTATGAGCTTTCAAACATAATGGCCTGAGCAGTATATATGTACAAGCTTTAGCCTTTGATGCACCCTTAACTTTCGATGCACTCAACGCTAGTGCAAAATGTAGGGCTGTTTCATTCTTAAGTACCATGTGAGTGCTTACACTATATTTTATACAATGTCAAACTGTACCCGTTTGCATCTTCTTTCATTTTTGCACACCACTACTTGCGCGCATAAATCACCAAATCACCAAATTAAGACTGGTACAGGATGCCACAAAAAAAAAACGCAGTTTTTTTGCTTACCTCGAAAATAAACTACGCATCGTTTAACGCTCATTTTCTGCCAAAAGGTAGCGCTAAGTTACAACCAGATGCCAGAGTTTCATCCCGAACGGACACCTTATTCAAAAGTTATAAGTGATTTTCTGAAAATTTCAATGGGAAAATGAAGCCCATTTTTGCCCGTTCTCGGTTTCTGGTGCCATAGAGCCGCATGTATTCGAAAGCTCTGTCGGTCGCCATTTTCCCAATGAACGTTTCAGAAAATAACTTAAATTTTGAATAATGTATCGGATCGGGCTGAACTTTGACATCTGGTTGTGACTTCTAGCGCTGCCTTCGGGCGGAAAATGAGCGTTCGGCGATGCCTAGTTTATTCTTGCAGTAAAAATACAGACCCTGTAATTTTTTTTTGTAACATCCTGTACTATGCTTGAACTGTGGAAAATCTATCCACAGACCAAGAATCTTTGCCTGGCCAGTCATTGAATTTATGACTGAATTCGTTAATTATTATAATAACGAATTAATGATAATTAAATATTATCATTTATTGCTGTGAGTTAATTTTTAACCTTGGCATTTTTTTTATGATGACTCCCGCACCAGCCCTACTTTGGGTTTACCAAACTCAACATCTAAGCCTGAGTGTAAGTTTTTCGTGTTTTCCAGTCTCGTGGTTTTGGTCAAAATGAACACCCAGCTACCTAAATGAGGCACCTAACCACTCAAAAATAGTTTTATTTTTTTATGTTTAGGTGGTTAATTCCTTAGGCTAGAATTTTGGATACCCAAGTCTATTCCGTCAGCTCGTTTTCCTGGAAATCCACAAAGAGCCAAACAGATGCACCGCAAAAGAGCCGGCCCGTCATATTGTCGCCCGCAGAGCCAAAAAAGCAACGCTCGGTCACGGAATTATAGTTGATTCGCGTTCATTCTTCTACCAGACGTAACTTTCGCCCTGCTTTCTTGTTCTCGAAAGTGCCAGTTCATCCTCGCTCCGAGCCCGTGACGCTCGAACCTTCTTTACCGAACTTTCGAGATGGTGACGCACTGTACAATGATAAGCAACTGCCAGCGACCTTGTGGAGTCAGTCTCGCTCTCGCTCTCTGTTACGTTGCCGAATCGCCGCCTGCTCTTCTGCTGCCTCGACGCTCTTTCCTTACTTTTTTTTGTTTGGCACAAGTTCGCCGATTAAGCCTTTATTTTTCAGTTCACTAGTCGTACTCTTGTCACCTTCATTCGTGTCAACATAAATCTGATCATATTGAAATATGTGTAATTGGCCTCTGAAATCGCCGGTAACGGCACACAGGCAATTTTGCATATTCCAACGCGTCGGTGGTTTGGTTGTGCATGTGTCTCGCCATTTGGCTCAGGACGATTTTCGCGTTTTGTTCTGCCCACATTTGCTAGAGACGTGAGCTCGGAGCGTAGGCAACTGGCCCTCTTGCACGAGAACTGGCGCAGCTGTGCGCGTTCCAAAGAAAGCTCGTGGAGAGAAAGCCAAGCAAGGGACCAGGGATGTCAAATTCAGGATATAGAAAAACACCCCACTGTATCGAAGCGCCACCACACACGATTTCTCGGATTGATGAACAGGCTTGGAAGGCGATCCCACCACCATCTGTTGGTTCAGAATCACACTAACCAAGGGTGGGGTTGCACCTTAAGCTTCGGGACACAGAGAAACGCCAGTCTTACGGTGCTAATCCCGCAGTTACTCGGCCTCTCTTGGGTCATGTCTGTTCGCTCCCCGCGCCTTGTTGCAGTGTTATTACAGTGGGAGGCGGGGGGGGGGGGGGGGGTTGTGAAAATATTGGGGGGTTTCGGACTTCTCAAACCCTTTTCTCTCCCCCCCTTTCCACGCTACATCCTTCCCCCTCTTTGCAAATATCAGCTGACCTCCCAACCTCTTATCTCCTTTGTGTAGGAACGTTTGTTGATAGGCAAAACGACCACTAAAAATCGAAAGTAACTTGTAACTTGAGTAGAAGTTACTAAAAAAAAGTAATTAAAGTAAACTACTAATTACCGAAATAACAATGTAATTGAAAGTTACTAAACTACTCAGAAAAGTAGTTAAACTACAGTAACTTGAGTAGAGTAGTTGAACTACGTACAAGTCTGCTCTCAGGGCGGCCATGCTCAAACCAAGGCCGCTCTGCGGGAAGCGGCCGTCGCTTCCTCTGGAGATCCGGAGGCGCGGATGGCGTGGCAGTGAAGCGGCGCGCTGCGGTGTGCAGAGCAGAGAGGATATAGTGCGGCGACACGCCGCGCGTACGCTGTCGTCTCGTCACTTGTCTCCTGTTTTTCTGTATGCCTTCGGCAGAACACAGCAGCCGACGAAAACGTCGTGCCTTTGAGAGCGGTAGCTGCGCGTTGATGTCTGGTCCGAACTGCCCGGATATGCCGGTCGCGTATTGCTCTGCGAGCGCCGCAGACGCGAGCTCACGACCGACTCTATTGGCGACGTGCGCGACCGAAAGCGTCGCTGTGGTCGGCCTTCCACGATTGGCCGAACGCTGACTATGACGTCAGAAAAGGATTTATCATCGACGGAAATAAGGGGAATGAAAGAACTTTAATTTTGACGGTCTTGGCAGTGTTCCTTTGAGAGCGCAGTGATTTCAAGCTTCCACCATGCTATTTACAAACACCATTGAACTTGTTGTTTGCAAGGTAATGACGTCACAAGGGGGAACCGTAGGAGGGCGCCACTAAAACATCTCGCCGCTAATACTTACCACCACCGCATCTGAGCGCTCTCTATGGAAGGGCCTGCTCCCGGCTGTATTGTATTGTATTGTATTGTATTTATGCGGCGATTCCCTTTGAATCGGGCGTCTACTAAATAGACACGCCAAAAAAAAAAAGTAATAAAAGAGGTTAGAAAGCGGAGTGTATCCACTAGTTTCAACAATCTACTGCCCACCAGGCCTCGAGTATCCGCTTCGAGCACTGCACATACGTGTTCTCCTCGGCAAACCCGAGGGCTTGTTCGATGCGAGCGCTGACGTCTGCTGCCGGTGCGAGTGCCGGACACTCAAGTACCAAGTGGTGTATAGTTTCTTCCACTTCCCCACAAGCACTGCATAGGGCGCCGCCTAGTAAGATGTGTTTTCACTAGGCGGCACAAAAAGTCGGTTCTCCTACCTCGTCGGGTTCTTCTGTTATCCGAGGGTGCGTGCCAGCTGATCGCGCTTTCTGGTTTCAAGCGCGTTCACGCTGTAAAATGTTTTTCTCTATGTAAAATATACTGAAGGAGTCCAATTAGTTAATTAGGTTTTTTTCTTTTTTTAGTTTGCGCAGCCAACATTAGATGGTATTGGCTGCGACCGCGCGCCGCCAACACCATAGAGGCCAAAACAACTTGGTGCAGCACGGAAAAGCCGAAAAAATATACAGGCTTCGGGGCCCCGCCACGAGGCGCCGCTGAAACTTGGCCCTCCTTATGCCCGTGTCCCACTAGAGCGACAGACAGAGACAAAAGACAGCGACAAGCCTCAAACCCATGCAGCATGCTCGCGACGGTACCCTTGACAGGCATTCAGTCGTTTGGTGCTCTTGAAGTAAGCACGAGCGATTGCAAGCCTGCCAAAGATACCCTCGCGTGCATGATGCTCGTGTTTGAGCATAGCCTCCTATATTCTACGAAGCCTCTCAAATCGCGAAAGACTCTGGTTTGAGGCTTGTCGTTATCTTTTGTTTCTGTATGTCGCTCTAGTGGGACACGGGCATTAGGGTGCCTTCATGTCTGTCTGTCTCAGGGTGAAGACATTCATTGTTGCCCTGAATGTGCCAGCGCGTGACGCTCTCGTGCACTCGGTGCATGACTTGGGCGGTAAAATGGCGTCTATGCAATAGCCAAAGCTACGCGCTCGAGCTGAGTGACACCGGATTGCGCGCACTTCAAAATACATAAAAAAAAAAAAAACGATTGGGCGGAAAAATGGCTGAGATGTCACCACTCAAGCAAAAGCGCGCGTGTGTATGAAGGTACTCAGCCCTCCTAGGGAGCCTTCATACACTTTCGCCACATCTGTCTTAGGGTGGCGGCATCTCGGCCGTTTCTATGCCCAGGATGCACACGCTTCGATCTCGTTCGGAGCGAGCGCTTAGCCCTGCCCGGTGCTTTGGCGCCATTTTAAGGCCCCTTCGGCAAGCGCAGGCAGTTTTCAATACAACAGTGGGTGTCTTCACCCTATGACAGGCGCACATTGAGGCACCCTAGCCCTCCGGGAGGTGCGTGCTGGGGTGTTTCCAGGTGGAGTGGTCGTAAGTATACAGTTGGTCGTGTGCGAGCTAAGCGATCGTCCTCCGTATCGTCTTCTTCCAAGACGTTGAAAACATGTTTCAAAACATCGCACGCGTTATAAAACAACGCGATTACACTGTATCCAGTGGCTACACATAATGCTGAATGGTCAAGGAACCTTCCAGTTCGTTCTATTTTAGTGTAGGATGTATAATTTCGCAAACGCAATGCTAGAAACAAGATTCGGCCGAAAGTCGACGCCTGCAAGGTCGCTTTCCCTCACGAAGCCCGAATCCAGCTCGGTGCATGTGACCGCTTCTCCGCCAATACGGAGTTGGCGGCGAAAGGAGAAGGAAAGCAATACTCTGGCTCTGAAAGCAGAGCCTATTGGCGACGTGAGAGATCGAAAGCGTCGCTGTGATTGGCCTTCCACGATTGGCCGAATGCTGACTCTGACGTCAGCAAAGGATTTCTCTTGGACGGAAATAAGAGGAGTGGAAGATCTTCACTTTTGGCGGTGCCTGCAGCGTTGGTTTCAGAGCGCAATGATTTGAAACTTCCACTAGTGCCACTAAATAAGCTAAATAAGGCAGCTCATTTAGTGGCTCTAGCTTCCACCATGCTTATTACAAACACCATTGAACTTGTTTTCGCGAGGTAATGACGTCACGAGTGGGAACCACAGGGGGGGGGGGCGCCACCAAAACATCTCGCCGCTAATACAGTTACACCCCTAGTTACACCCAATTCACACGGCAGCGTAAGGGTACCTTTAGCTTAGGTCCTTTAGCTAAAGGTACCTGTAGTAAACTGCGTTCTTGATCACACGATAAATAAACGGAGTCTTGTTCAAGGTAAAGCCCCTCTGTCCTGGGAAAAGTGGCGCCAGTTTTTGTTGTAGAAAGGCTCGAGACACGTGCGGCGCGCCACTTCTGGAAAGTACATGGCGTCTGAAATCTAGCTTAATGCTGTGCTGTGTCGCCATGATTAGAGCCACTAAACGAGCTGCGCTTAGAGTATCGGCACTCCCAGTGGTGTACCAACTTGTTTTTGAGTGGGGGGGGGGGGGGGGGGCAAACCAGACTCTTGCCCCCCCTCCCCTCCCTCCAGGGCCGGGGTGCGGTTTCATTGGTATCCCTTGAGCGCCACCCGCCAGTGTTTGCCCTGCCCAGTGGCGGCTGTTTCAGGGGAGGGGCAAAACACATGCCTTGCCCCCCCCCCCCCCCCCCCCCCCACTCTGAAAACTGGGGGGTGTGGGGGCAAGCGCCCCTCTTGCCCCCCCGGTTGGTACGCCCATGGGCACTCTGTTCCCCGACATTGTTGTGGGCGCCGCCATTTTGGTGCTTGTGCAGAGCAGACGCAACTGCCGATCGAAATGATCCAGAAGTGCGAGTTCCTCAGCGTTAGATTCGGTGTTCGGAACGTAATATTGCTTTGCTTTGTCGCGATCTGTTTAAACATTTGTGGAGGACGGAAAAGCGTTTTATGTGATTTCAGATAAAGCTTTAGATAACTGGCAACCATGATTTAAAGCCACAATATGGCCAAGTGTCGTTGCTCTGAAGCGTAGCATATTTAGTGGCACTAGCCATGATCTTCCTAATGGCTGCACGTTGCACGTGCCTCGTGCATCAACGCACCTTGCGCTACTTTTGAAACATGAAGGGTCTTTAGTGCAAGGCAGAGCCGTTTATTGGGAGAGTTTGGCTTTAGATTGGTTTGAATAGGCGAGCATCTCGGGGCCAACCACAGGCCGCGAAACAGCCCCTAGCGGTGGTCGTGAGCTCTAAATATGCGAACCGACTAATTTAAGCCATTTTAGCGTCGCTAGAGGAAAGGTTTAACTCTTGGTGACGGAAAATTTGGCGCGTGTGAGTTTGCCGTCACGTCCACATTCAACGGTAGTATAAACATACGTGCGCTCCAAACCAGGGCCTACTTGATAGAAACAGCGTCTCAGCTGAGACTGGGGAAAGAAAGCACTGCCAAAGCCAACGCACGAGCTGAGCGGGACTCAAGCCGCGTCTCTAGACGCTCGCGCGCTCCAGCCTTTGCACTGTTTTCTTTCAGCCAGTCTCAGCAGAGACGCTGTTCTAGCAAGCGAGCCTAGAGCAAACTGTCTCCGAGACGCCGAGGTCGGACGCTTCCATTTCACTTTAAATGTCGTTTTCAATATTGTGACGTCGCGGCCTGCTGATTGGTTGTCGCTGTGTCACCCTTTTACTTTGCGCTCTGACCTTGGGTGCAGTATTCGGCGCTGGCGGAGACCTTTACTCCGCTCAATGGCCAAACTCTCCCAATACACTCTTTGGTCCAAGGTAGAGTTCCTGTATACACCTTTTTCACAAGGGCGCTTGTAATATTCTGTGGGTCCGAGAACGCCGGTTCAGGATCAAAAAACAGACACGACCAGCCCCGTCCGAATCCAAGCACGATCTCCTTTATCACGAGCTTATCGTGGGGCATCACGCGGGCACGCCAGGGCGTGCAACATGGCGGCGCCGGCTTTTGGTGCGGCTTTGTGTTCATGTACTAAAACCACTACATATGCCCTTCCCTTTTTTTTTTGAAGCAAAGCTTAAAACACAGTTATGATATTTTCCTTTTCCCCCTCGGATTGGGTAAAATGCCCGAACAGCACTGTTCGTATGTATACAAAGTTCACTCTGCAAGTTCCTCAAACCTTAGGCTTGTGAATTGTATGAAGCTCTGTGTCGTTGTGGGGGATACCTCTGGGGTGCTATGTTGCGCTTTTTGCACTCCCAGGAGACTTGGAAGAGGGAAGTGACGTCAACGACACAGCAAATGCAGATTGGATGTTGACAGAAGAAAACGAAATCAACACCCAATCTGCGTTTTCTGTGTCGTTGACGTCACTTCCCTCTCCCTAGTCTCCTGGGAGTGCAAAAAGCGCAACATAGCCCCCCAGGTCCCACCTCCTGGCGCGGTTTCTCCGGTGTTGACTTTTGAGTGTTGTAGAACGAGAGCACATAGTCTTTCAGCCTCTCCGGTAGTCTTCGTTGGCGTTTTGGTCGATTCGTCGCAACGGCCACGATTGGTTCAGGTTCGCAAGCACTTACGGAGTTCTCCAAAGGAGGCATTGAACGTGATGAGCCGGTCAGAGACGGGACCGGATTACTTGTGGATCTTGGTCTGAATGGCCCTTCACATGAGTCAGCGAGGCCGGTCGCAGAAGAAAAGGGAACCTCCACAGGCTCAGTGTCTTTTGAAGGCGTGCCGGGACCGGTATCTCGAGCAGGAACAGCACGTGCAGGCTCGCAGTCAGGAACAGTGCCAACCCGAGGCTCTAGGGTGAGTGCAGCATCAGGAAGAACAATGGAGCCGGGACGCAGCACAGCGGCAGGGACAGGAACAGCCAATGGCTCAGGGACCAAAGGCGTATGTGGCTCGACGTCAGGAACACGTGCAGCAGGCTCAGCTGCACCAGTGGACGTCAGGGCTCCATCAGGCTCAGACGCAGCAAGAGGACCCGGAGCCCCACTAGGCTCAGACGTAGCAAGAGGACCCGGAGCCCCACCAGGCTCAGACGTAGGCCCTTGTCCAAGAACAGGGGACGTCGCCAGCCCGGGAACCGGCTGCAGAAGAGGCCCCACAGCAGGGAACTAAGAGATCCAGCCACCTCGGGGGTAGGGCCAGGACCCGAAGTGTTTGGTACTGAAAGACCGGACTGTTGAGAAAAAGGGTGCACATCAATATCGTCAACCTCCCAATCTGAATCGAAATATTCTCGCCCTGTCTTCAGTGGCGTCTTCGTTAATTTTGCGGCGTTCCAGCGGCGTCCATCTGCAAATTCGTATGTTGCAGGTCCTACTTGTCTCTGAGTGATCTGTGGAGTTGAATACTTCGGTTGTAACTTGCCTCGATGGGATGGTTGAAAAATCCGGACGGCTTGTCCAGGGACGAACTGGGGTCGTCGGACAGCTCGACGACTGTCCGAATACGATTTCATCTTTTCTTGGTACTGCTGCACACGCTGTGGCAGTCGTGCACGTGTCTTAGGAAAATCCACTGGGAGTGACCTGGCTTCCATTCCTTGTAGGTCCAGTTTCGACCGTTGAATTCTTCCGTGAAGAAGCCACGATGGTGCAACTCCAGTTGCTGCATGCGGCGTCCGACGATACGTCTCCAGATAATCACGGACCGCATCTGGTAAAGGACGGCCTTGAGCGACGGCCAACTGTAGGCAGCACTTGAGAACTCTATTAAACCTTTCCACCTGCCCATTGCATTGGGGGTGGTACAGGGATGCCTTGAGATGTTTTATCCCATGCTGATGAAGAAATTCCTGGAATTCTTTCGACGCAAACTGGACAGCATTGTCCGAGACGATTTCGCAGGGTAATCCCTCACGTGCGAAGATGTTTTTCAAAAAGTTTATAACTGTAGATGAAGTCACGGAAGCTGCTGCTTGAACTTCCGGCCACTTGGAGTGGTAGTCCATGAGGACAATGAAGAACCGCTGACTTAATGGCGCCCGTTCTATTGGGCCCACGATATCTATCCCGAGCTTCTCCCACGGTTTATCAGGAAACTTGATCGGTTGAAGAGGTGCTGGTGCTGCTTTGACCGGCTTGTCGGTGGAATGACAGACTATGCAGTTTTCTATCTTGAACTTTATCTGCTGGTTCATTCGCGGCCACCAGTACTGCTCTCTGATGATGCTCGTTGTTCTAGAAATCCCTTGGTGAGTTTCATGAGCCAGTTGAATAATGTGGTCTCGCAGATTTTCAGGGAAAACAATCTTCTCCCCTTGAAAAAGTATTCCGTCATGGAGGGAGAGCTGATCTCGTACGTGGAAGTACGGTCGTAGTTCTGGGTGTACATTGTTGTCGTCTGGCCAGGACTCAGTGGTGTAGCGAATGACGCTAGGCAGAACGGTGTCATTGGTGGTCGCCTCTTGAAATTCCTGACGTGACAAGGGCGTTGCTATGAGAGCAACAACATCCTCTTCAAACAAAGTACCACCCTCGGTGTCTTGGCGAGGTAGTCGTAAAAACGCATCCGCGACTAAGTTTGTAGACCCTTTTTGATATTCCATGCGGAAATTATAATTCATCAGTCTCGCCGTCCAACGTGTGATGCGCAACGCACGAACACCAGATCCTTTGTTAGATAAAAGTGTCACAAGTGCTTGATGGTCGGTTCGAATAACAAATGGACGTCCCCATAAGTAGACGTGCCACTTCTCACAGGCCCAAAGGCAAGCGAGAGCTTCCTTCTCCCCAGTTGAGTACCTCTGCTCAGCGTCAGTGAGTGATCGGGAGGCAAAAGCGACAGGGACAAGATGGTTCCCATGCTGCTCTTGAAGGGCGGCGCCCAGGCCGTAATGAGAAGCGTCTGTAGCCACGATAATGGGTAGAGACGGATCAAACATGGCTAGAATGGGTGCATGTTGAATGCAAGCCTTGATGTTTTGGAAACTCGCGTCCGCTTCGGGGGACCAGACAAAACGAACGCCCTTTCGGAGTAAACGACGAAGTGGTTCGACCACAGTGGAACAATGCGGGACAAATTTGCTGCAGTATTCGGCAAGTCCCAAGAATGCTTTCAGCCTTGCAGAGTCTCACGGAGTCTCAAAATTCAGAACAGCATCTACCTTCGATGCAAGGGGTGCTAACCCTTCCATGGAGAGACGGCACCCCAAATATGAGTTCACGGACATTGAAAACACCCTTCCGATTTAACTTCATTCCTGCGCGGGAGATGCAAGACAAGACTTTCCGGAGGTTTACATCATGTTCCTCCTACGAAGGTCCGTAGACGATGACATCATCGAGATAAAACTGGACGCCTTGACATCCTTCCAAAATTTTCGACATGATCTTTTGGAACGCTGTAGGTGCAGATGCCAGTCCGAAGCATACGCGCTCAATACGGAAAAGACCCTCATGCGTGATGGAAGCCGTTAGATCTCGACTTGTGGGGTCGAGGCGAACTTGATGGTACGCAGATGCAAGGTCTAGCTTGGAGAAGACGGCTGCTCCTCGGAGGGAATTCAAAAGTTCGTCGATGTGCGGGAGTGGGAAAGCGTCAACGACGATGGCTTGATTTGGCGCTCGCAGATCCACACACATCCGCATATTTCCGTCTTGTTTCTTGACAACGACGATGGGAGAAACCCATTCCGAAGCGTTGACGCGTTCAATGACTCCTTGCCGTTCCAGTTTGAAGATCTCTTCGGAGACGGCGTCACGAAGAGTTAGAGGAAGACGTCTTAGCCTTGACTGCACTGGTGGAACATTATGTCGCACCTTGACCTTGTGCGTCTCATTCCGCACCAGGCCCAACTCGGGATCGAACAGGTGTTCAAAGTCTTCAAATCCCGGGGGTAACTGGGATGTGTCCCGTGGAGGTAGACTTGACTGCAGACCCTTCGAAGGAAGGTTGCTTTGCTCAGGAATAGGCTCTTGGTATAATTTTCTACTTCGAGGATCAGGAAGATCAGTATGACGTTGTGGAACACTGCAACCACGTTGATCTTCAGGTTGACGCTCTGGACCACTGGCTCCACACTGACTTGCAGGATGACTATCTGGACTGGAGTTGGCCGACGATATCTGGTCAAACTCTTCGAAGACTTTGGGAGCTGTTTGTTCCCCATAAGAAGGTTGTAGTGGCCTGGATACGTAGGCACCCGACGGTACTGAAGATGGATGGTTGTTGCTAGATGTAACTGGAGGTTGATGACTTGGTGGCTGTGATGACTGGCGAGACGACAACGTGAAGGGTCGTCGCTGCGGAGCGCCAGCCGGCCCTACATTCCGAGGTGGCTCTGCTCCACTTCCAGCTGCATTCACATAGGAACAATGGTACTCAGCTTCAGATAAGGTCATGCTCAACTCGCGCACTGCGTCGGTTCCAAGCAATGATCGTCCCGTACGCGTCACGTAAAATTCCAGCGGCGCGTATCGGTTCTTGAAAACCACTTCTCCAAAGAAACATCCCAGTACGGGGATGGACTGTTGCAGATAATGCACTAAGGTTCTTGGTGGACGATGAAGCTTAATCTTAAGTTTTCTGTTTACATGATTAAATGTTTGTTCGTTCAAAATCGAGACGTAAGATCCTGTATCAATAAGAAGCTTGAGAGGGGTGTCATTTACCTGGACATCTGCCAAGGACACGTTGCGGAGACCCGGGTCGCGTGCGAGGCGATCCGTAGACTGCACCGAGACCTCGTGCTGGTCAAAGGTCACACTCGGCGGGACTTCCTGATGGACAGTTCCCACATGGGTCGATCCGTCTCGTCGATAAAAACGGCCGCTCTGGTAGCGTCCGGCAAGTTGTCCACGGCACCAAGGTTGTCCTCGACCCCGCATTGGAAATGATGCTTGCCGTTCATCGTTAATGAATGCTGCTGACTGTGCTTGACGACTGCGGCAAACCAGAGCAAAATGTCCCTGCTTCCCACACAGAAAGCATGTCACGTTCCGTGCCGGGCAGAATTCGCGGGCATGGTCGCGCCGGCCACAGAACCAGCACGCAGAGAGACAGCCTGCATCTTTTCTCTCCCTCGCCCGGTGAGGAGCAGGCTCGCGGACTGTTGGCCGCCTTGCCCGCCCTTGGAAACGGAGAAGATAGCCGTCAGACGATGGTTGACCCCACGACATCACGGGACCTCGCTGCGACGGAATCATCCCGGTGGAAGGACACAGAGGATGACCATATTGGTGAAAGAGTTGGGCGGGGGACCCGGAAGCTCCGCCATCTTGATTCGCACGCCACTGAGCATACTCATGAATATCTTGGACCGGTGCCGGTTCCAAACCGCGGCTTCCGTCGTTAACAGGGAAAGACGACACCGCGCTCGTCTGACGATGAAACGATTCAGTCGTTTTCGCAAGTTGTTCAAATTGTATTGCGAGCTGGAACGCTCTGTCCAGTGTGGGTACCTCGGCCCCGACGCATTCACGTAAAATGCGGTCCTTTTGAACTCTCTTCGAATCCAACCCCTCCAAAAAGATTTCACACAGGCGTTCGTCTAACGTAGCGCCGTAGCTACAGAAAGAGCCTTGATGACGTAATGCGGCGAGGTATTCGGAGACTGATTCGCCGGGACGTTGGACTCTAGCACGGAGTTTCTTTCTTTCCAGTGTTACGGACCCCGAGAACTCAAAGTGTTTTTCTAACTTCTCCAAAAATATTTCATACTCGTCATTGAGCTCAGTCGCCGGTGCATCGTCCAAGCGGAATGCGTCAACCACACGCTGGCCTTCCGTGCCGAGCAAAGAAAATAGGAGTTGTTTTTTACGACGCGGTTCCATCTGTTCGAACCCCGAAGTACCAAGAAAAGCGGTGAAGGCACGCTTCCATGCCGGCCACGCAAGGGTGGGCGTGTCGGGAACAGGTAGAAAGACGGGTGGCGGCGGCAGAATCGCCGTTCCAAAAGCGATATTTTGAGTCATGATGGTCAAATGTCAAAAGAAACCACGGAAATAGTGAAAGCACGCTGAGGGTCGAAGCCTACCGTTAGAGAAATTGCAAGATTGCAACCGACATGGTGGTTGACAATGCAAATCGAAATAAAGACTGTGAAGCAGCGGGTGGTTGACTTGAACTAAAACCAGACGTTATGCGCAGCGATTGGGCGTGGAGATCATGCTTGGAGGGGACGGATCTAGGAAGGAAAAAAAAAAACGTTTACCTCGTCGCCTCCTCGTATCCCATTTTCGTCGCCATTGTAATGTTGAAAAAACAGCGCGACTAAGACGAGGACACATAGACGAAGAGAACACAAGACAAAGCGCTGTGTCTTGTGTTCTCTTCGTCTATGTGTCCTCGTCTTAGTCGCGCTGTTTTTTCAACATGAACTCTCACCAACTCGCCCAGTTATCTATCCTTATCAAAGCCATTGTAATATTCTGTGGGTCCGAGAACGCCGGTTCAGGATCAAAAAAGTGAAAGCTGCTTACAACTCCCTGTAACGCCGAATTGGAGCGCAGCTCTTGAGGAGGAGGAGGGAGGGGCACAGGGGGGGGGGGGTTAAACTAACCAGGGGGGGTCACGTGACCCCCGATGCCGATGATGTAATCACTGAGGTCACTGATGACGTCATCATTGACGATGACGATGCGGGTACCGATGACGTCATTAGTGACGTCACTGATGACTTCACCAGTGATGATGACGATGACGATGCGAATGTCGGTGACGTCATCAGTGACGTCGCTGATGACGTCATCAGTGATGATGACGATGACGATGTGGATGTCGGTAATGTCATCAGTGATGATGACGATGACGATGCGGATGCCGGTGACGTCATCAGTGATGATGACGATGACGATGCGGATGCCGGTGACGTCATCAGTGACGATGACGATGTGGATGCCGGTGACGACATCAGTGACGTCACTGATGACGTCATCAGTGATGATGACGATGATGATGCGGATGTCGGTAACGTCATCAGTGATGATGACGATGACGATGCGGATGCCGGTGACGTCATCAGTGATGATGACGATGACGATGTGGATGCCGGTGACGTCATCAGTGATGATGACGATGACGATGTGGATGCCGGTGACGTCATCAGTGATGATGACGATGACGATGTGGATGCCGGTGACGTCATCAGTGACGATGACGTCATTGGGGGTCACGCGACATCGGCGGGGGTCACGTGACCTCAAGGGAGTCACGTGACTTCGGGGGGTCACGTGACCTCGGGGGGGGGGGGGGTCACGTGCCCCCCACGAGGTCACGTGACCCCGGTGGGGGGCTCGCGCGATGCATTATGGGAGATTTCCCATGATGCACCGGGGTCACGTGACCTCGGGGGGTCACGTGCCCCCCCACGAGGTCACGTGACCCCGGTGAGGGCCTCGCGCGGTGCATTATGGGACATTTCTCATGATGCACCGCGCGGTTACGCCGACGCCGACGCCAACGCCGACGGCGACGCCGACGGCGACGCCGACGCCGCTCAAGCCGGAAATGGGCCCCTAAGAGCTGCGCTCTAAAAACAAACACGACCAGCCCCGTTCGAATCCAAGCATGATCTTCTTTATCACGAGCTTATCGTGGGGTATCCCGCGGGCACGCCAGAGCGCGCAACATGGCGGCGCCCGCTTTTGGCGCCGCTTTGTGTTCATGTACTAGAACCACTACAGCGCCGCCATCTTGAAATATCGTCACTTCCAGTATGGGCGAAAACATGTTCTGCAGTCGCCACGCCAATAGAATGCACCTAGGAGATAAGTGTAACAGTCTCTCGTTCTCGTTTTGTCTCCCCTCTATTTTTTTACTATTCACAGGTTGAAAGGTTGTAATGTTTTTTTTTGTCGCCCATACCAGATATGCCTACTTGGCGGTCGGGGGCGAGAGTAAGCGGAAAAGGTCTACAGGCTCTCTACTGGAGCCAGAGTTCCGCGTCTTTTTTTCACGTGCCGTCGCGCCGCTATTCGCCGAGATCCGATCACGTGAGGAGCTGGATCAAGTACCGTGCAGGAAAGTAGACGTTGCGCGCGCCCCGCCGTACGTTCCCCTGCTTTTGAGCGCGCCGCGCGCCTCGAACGCGCGGCACCGCTATTCGCCGAATTCAGTCACGTGAGGAGCTGGATCAACATGCCGTGCAGGAAAGACTGCGCTACGGGGATGAACGCGCAACTCTGGGTCCCGTAGCTATTGGCGACGTGCGCGATCGAAACCGTCGCTGTGGTCGGCCTGCCATGATTGACCGAATGCTGACTATGACGTCAGCAAATGAGTTCTGATGGACGGATATAAGAGAAATGTATGAACTTCGATTTTGACGGGGTTGGCAAGGTTGGTTTCAGAGCGCTATGATTTCAAGCTTCCAACATGCTAATTACAAACACCATCGAACTTGTTGTTCGCAAGGACATGGCGTCACGAGAGGGAACCAAGCGAGGGCGCCACCGTAACATCTCGCCGCTAATACAGGAACTCAAGTCCAAGGCTAGTCCAAGGTAGAGTTCCTGTATACGCTCCCTACGGAAGCCAGAGTTGCGCGTTTGATTCCACGTGCGCGTGCCGCCCTCGCCGCTATTCGCCGAGATCCGAGTGGCCGAGTGGGCTAGCGCACACCAGTTCGGAGCACGTGGAGCGAAAGCTCGCGCTGCAGAACCCAGGGATCCTGGGTTCAATCCCCACCCCTGTCCGTTTCGATCTGGGTGAGCATTGTACCGGCGTGCAGTCTAGTATCACTACTGCGTGGTGCACGTTAAAGACCCCAGGCAAGCGGTTGTACTGCACTGGCTAAATTGCTCATCCCCAGACAACACCCGACATCCTCAGGACGTCCTCGAAAGGTACAAACGTCCTCAAGGTTTTCAAGACGTCCTCAGGACATCCTGAGAACGTCAGTCGCTGGATCATCCTAGAAACGTTCTTCCGAGGACTTATTGAGGACGAAGGATACAAAGTTAGAGGTAATATATACGTCCTCAATTTGATTGCGTTTTAAACAAATAAATGAATGAAATAGCGGTAGTATACACAGTTCACGTTCACTGCTCAACTAAATTTCACATACAAATTATTACATGTAGTTGCGTAAGTTTAGGACATCTTTTAACTATAGTTTTGATCAAACAATTCGTTAATAAAACCAGGACGCACTACAATTATCATTAGTTTTGTATTTGCGCAGTATTTCGAAATTCAGTTCCATTGGCAACATTCACTCTAGGTGGCGCAAGCTACCGCCTACTACAAGGTGTACCGTTATGGCAATTATCCGCCCATCCGAGAGACTCAAGCAAGCTAAGCCAAACCAGGACAGAAACATAAATAGCGCCGAGGTTGATGATGGCTTGATAATATGGATGCTTGGGCTAGATGGTAATTCATGTTTGGATGAAGCAGCGCGGATACAGTCACACTCACAGGCACACAAGAAGGAAACAAACTCGCAGCGCTGATTAGCAACTCAGTCATATATTTCTTCTTCCTAATATCGTCATCTTCTCCTCCTTCGCACGTAATGCGAACATTTAAATTTTTTAAACACCAGAAACCAAATAGCCAATAAACATTAATAAATAAATAATAAATAAATAAATGACAACTAAAAAGAAATAAAACTTAAAAAATTAAAAGAAATAATTTTTAAGTTTCATTTTTTAATTGTAATTTTTTTTCTAAAAAATATCCTTAAACTTTATTTTTATTTTATTTTTGTTCATTTTCTTAGTTTTATTTACTTTTAGCCTTTCATTTATTTATTTATTATTTACTTATTAATGTTTATTGGCTATTTGGTTTTTGTGTTTAAAAGTTTAAAATGTTCTCATTAACGGCGAAAGAGAAGATGATGACGATTTGAGGAAGAAGAAATTATATATCACTGAGTTGGGTTAGTCAGCGCTGCAAGTCTGTATATCCGCGCTGTTCCATCCAAAAAATGGCGGAAAGCAATGAACGGCAATTTCGACGGGAAAGATGCCGGCGCGTAAACGAATGCTTCGAGCTTTTCGACTGTGCGAAAGTAGACTCGGTAGCAAGGGTATCTTCCTCGCACGAACATTAATTGTGATTTTTTTCTAGACCATCTTAGCTTTCTGCTGTGACTGTCATCACAAATCAATGTTTTTGGAGCAGTGAAATCAAATGTTGAGTGCGCAAACAAAGCTGACGTGGAGACCATAATCAAAGTATGGCTGCGCCACGCTGGAGAGAAACTGAAAAAGCTGCAGTCAAAGGCCGCAAGTGTTCGACATGATGGTAAGTTCCTCATATTACCTGGTTTTATTATTAATGCTTATGGAATCGATTTTTTTTCTGCAGATCCCGCTCACTATTTGGACTAGTGCTGGCCAAGATGCGAAGCCAGACTGCACGTCTAATGCAGACATTGAAAAACGTCATGCATAACATTTGCTCTCCAATAAAGTATTTCTGTAACAGTTACCTTTGTTTGCAATAATGGATGGCACGATCATGCTCATAGTTACAGGCTAAGAACATAGCGCAAAGAAATACGCAGAGGAGAAAGCCGACAGGATGCTGGAGGGGAGAGGTTTTTTTCTCTCCTCTTCTGCATTTCACCAGCTTTCTTCCTCCTTTCCCATGCCCTATGTTCTTAGCCTCTCACTGACTAGTGATCTAGAATTAGTGTGTGAATTTCACTTTAAGATAGTGCACAACAAAGCATTTTTTTCCTGCAGGCAGCTCTTGCAGGCATCTTCAGGTTCAAAATCCAGTTGGAGAAAACCTAGAAACAATAAAAATGAAAGCATCCTAACAGCTCAGTGAACAGCTGCACCTGCAGTGCATTGTCCTAAAAATGTACTAAAAAAATCCTTGGCTGCCCTCCTGAGGACGATCTGATGTCCTGAGGCCGGACAATAGGATGTTTTTAGGATGTTTCAAGGATCATTTGAGGACATCCTCAGGACATCATAATGTCCTCAAAAGGCTGTCCTGAGGACATCCTGGGGATGTCCAAGTGTTGTCTGGGTCTACAGCTGGGAGACTCGTCGCCCCTGTGAGGCAGACCAAGTTCTAGGCTGTATAAACATACACAGAACCCAATTTTTTTTCGATCACGGAGGGAGCCGTATCAAGTGTCGTGCAGCAAAGTAGACTGTGCACGCGCCCCGGCGTACGTTCCCTGGCTTTTGAGCGCGCCGCGCGCCTGGAACGCGCGGCGCTGCTATTCGCCGAATTCAGTCACGTGAGGAGCTGTATCCACATGCCATAAATGAACGCGCAACTCTGGCTCCCGTTCGCTCATTCACACTGGAAGCGGATCCGCGTTCGCAAAGCGCTTGCGAACGCAGTTGTATAACGCGTGCAGTTGTACTGGATCATTATACAACCGCGTTCGCAACCGCTTTGCGAACGCGGATCCGCTTCCAGTGTGAATGAGCGGGTAGGGAGCCTATAGACCTTTCTAATGTTTACAAAATCACAATCCAGCGTGCGATCTTCACAGCCCAGCAAGTGCGTGTTCGTCGCTTCGGAATGCGAGCAAAGCATGCGCCATACGCACGAACACTCAAAATGGCACCGCCCACACGCTTCTTTTTGGAAAGGTCTATACAGGTACTCTAGTCTAAGGGTGACCACAGCGCCACCTCTCGCGCTCTGTACGACATGGTGACACGCCGGGAAGCGAGTTTTCAAACTGACCCCTTCTACAGTAACGTTGAACTGTACGATAGCATTTCATTATTATTAGAAGCGGCGCCGCAGACTGTCCGGGTATGGGCGATTTGCCTTTCTGCGGGGCAACGTCTCTCCTGAGTTGAAATAAATACGTATATCGTATATTATATCATGTCAAAAGGAGACACTTCATCAGTGACGGTGCCTCCCATAGGGCGCCTTTTTATGGGCAGGTCAGGATTACAGTAGGTCCTAAATTAGAAAGAGTGCTAAGACAAGGACAGACAAAGAAGTACTTTTTCGTCTGTCCTTGTCTTAGCGCTATTTGTAATTTAGTATGTATAGCCAACTAGTCTGCCAGAATATTTAGTTACAGTACGTCGTTGTATAGAAAGGGTCATGGCTCTGCCCACTGCCTTCCAGGGATTGTTGTCGAAGAAGACGAAGCGCGCTTTTCAGGAACCGGACCCTTCTAGGACACGCATTTAGAAGAATTGCGCTCAGACGTTTGAGGATCCCTCGGAGCCCTCAGGTGTGCGCATGGCGCATACTTTGGGTCTCTCAGATGAAGATGACGATGACGACAGCGACGAGTCCACCGTCACGTTGTCCGTCTCCAAAGGTCCAGCCAGTAAAAAGAAAGGCGGCGGTTCATCCTGCTGCTTCCTCGTGGTCCTCTTCGTCCTTGTAGGCTTCGCCTTCGGCATCGCAGCCGCAGCAGTCTATGTTCTCCAAGACAAGGACAAGCCAGCAGGTGGCAACGAAACCGGGAACGCGTCGGCCGAGGTGAAGGGCGGAGGAAATGAGAAAGCCTCCCCCGTGTTCGCAGTGGACCTCACCTCGGACTCCATCAATTCGGGGCCTCCGGACGACGGAGGAAATGTGAAAAGCATAGTGAACGTCATGACCACCTCTGTCAATCGGGGGCGTGCAGCCGCAGCCAGAGTCTTGGGTGACTTTCACGTGGAACCCCCTGACGTTGCTGCTCTGGGTCCCAATGGCACGACGGAGGTCGAGGAAAGCCCACGAGCCACCAGCCCGCCGGACTTCGTCCAGAACCAGTCAGTGAGGGCAAGGCTTCTGGGGCACGGCGGTTTCACGAGTGCGCGTCATAAAATGAGCACATTGAAAGGTTATCGGACACTTTCGCCCGTACCCGATGACGAGAACACCCCACAGCAGCCAGGTGGCATAAACTCAGGCCAGATGAACCACAGCGTTGCGTTCAGTGGAGTGAACATTACTGGGTCAACGAAGCGGTCTGGTTCTCGCGACTCCAGTGGCGTTGCAAATGGCTTTTGGCGCAACAACATCACTCAATAAACTTTGGACGACTTCAACGCTTCTGGTCGTACAGGCCTCGCGACTTCGTCAAGCCGCGATGACGCTAGCTTTAAAGCAATCAGGCGTCGGAGGGTTACTTCGAAGCTCCACTTTGTCAGCACGAGTTCCCACTTAACGTAGGACACAGGCCAAGGAATACGCGCTGCAAATTTTTCAAGCGTCATACTATACTCCGTTCACCCGAGGCTGAGACTGCTGTGGGAGCTTCGTGTCCGCCGGACCAATCAGCCGCTTCCCTTTCATCACCTGACCCGGCCCCCTGCGCGTGGGTATGGGCGAGAGCGCGACCAGGTGGCGAAAGGCGCGTATGACTCGTTCAACGAGGACGTAGCTTCCACTGCCGTCTCAGCTTAGGGGTGAGTGGAGTATAGCGCCTTAGAAAGAATAACACCAAACTCAATGCTCAAGCAGCTAACGACCCAAATAAATCACCAACGATGGCTGTAAAAACTAGGTTGCTGGAAGTCCGAACCGCGGTAGAGCGCCGAGAGCTGCCACGAAACTTTGAGTCAACTATTCACACTTCTGTTCGTAAGCAAATTTATGATGGCGCTAGACGATTCGACAGATATCAGCAGATGATAATGTGTTCTTGATTAAAAAAGATTGCAATTACTGCTCTTTTACATTTGTTCACTGAGGCCACACAATCAGTCCCGTTTTACACATGCACCAGAAGAAATATTCAAGACCACCAAACACGGGGAGTTAGTGTACCTTCGAGTGACGTCTGGTGTCTTCGTTGCAGATGTACAATTTGGCTAGCGCAGTACGGGTGTTAAACAGAGGTCTAACTGGAGGTCTAAGCGGAGACGCGTCATGTTGTAGTCATTCCACGACCGCATGCCAGTGCGAGCCCCATCCAAATCGAAACTAACAGTGGCGGGGGGATCGAGACCAGGAATGACCCCTTTCTTGCGAAAGCGTTCCACGTAAATATACCTCGAATCGAAGCTGTCACAGCGGAGTGATGCCGCGCAATGCAACCTGGGATCTTGTTGGTCACTAAGGTTAGGTTTCGATTGGCAAACCTCCCTTCAGGACCTCACGTCGAGATTAAATAAAGTGCTTGCATTTTCAAATAGGCGACCTTCCCTAACTATAATATTGTACGTGCTGCCTACCGATACGGATGGAATACTTTTGCACGTTTATTCGGGATCCCGGCGTGCCAGCGTTTGTGCACAAGTAAACACAGGACGACGATGTCACATGTAATAAGTACAGGGAGTACCCGAGAAAATGAAGTGTTTTTGGGCCCGGGCAAATAAACTATGCATCGCAGAAAGCTCAAAATACGTGGGAATGTGACGCTAGCGGTTGGAATAAAACGCTCAGAACATGACGCTACTTAAATAAAACAAAATAATTGACAAGAAAAAAAAATTCTATGAGCCGTTAGCCACCTAAGCCTAATAGTGTCAAAACAAGAAATCACATTTTGCACACTGACATTTCTTATTTTGACGATAATAGGCGCATGTGGGCGACGCCTCATAGAGAACTTATGTGTTTTTTTTGTTGTTATCTTTGCATCCAGGTGACGTCATGTTCTCAATCTCTCGCGTTCTATCCCAACCTATACACCAAGTAATGTTTATAAACAAAACAAACCAGAGCGCGCCTAGCGGCACGCCACCGGCGCCGCGCATGCGCGATATGGGTGTGAGCAAGAAAGGCACCGTCCCGCGTCAACAAACCATTGAAATGTGATGTTGTCGGTGCCGGCGTGAAACCCCGTGCTCTCTCTTGCGTTTGAACTGTTGAAACTACGTATTTCTAGACGACCTTACTACAATAGTGTCCTGAGTAAAATTAGCGAGGCTCGTTAGACCGAAAAACTTTGCGTTGGCTTGCGGTAATTCATTCCGCGTGAACGCCGCAGAATGGACGTTAAAGCCTGATTAACCTGATGAGATTCTGCTCTGTAGTTTCAGTCGCGACGTCGCTCAAACTACAAGGGCGTGGACGATGGCTGCGATATCCGATATCGATTTTAAAAATTGCAAGCAGAATCGGGCCAAGTAAATCAGGCATAACAAGTCGGTGTTGGCCACTGCTAACAACGATCAACATCATCTTGCATCTACTGTTTACACCGAGCCTACTTGACCCAAAGAGCCTCCAAGCTTAAAAGTCTTTTGAGGCCTGCACTTAATTCTTATCGCAATTACCGGTCACCGTTCGGTCTACGGCAGTGGTTCTTAGCAACTCACGTTTCGGGGATCACCTTTGAGGGGCGGGGGGGGGGGGGGGGGGGGGGGAGAGGAGAGAGAGAGAGAGAGAGAGTAGTATTTGACGATTACAATTACAAAGGAGAAAATGAAGAAACTTAATCTGCGCAAAGTACTTTGAAGCTCTGAAACAGAATAATCATCCCTATTAACTTGGCGCATATGGTTTGGGTTATTTTGCTGAATGAAATAAAACAACGTAAAGAAAGTATTGTTTGGCATATTATTAGTCGAGACCCTCGAGGGCCCCAAGGAGGCCTTAAAGAGATGCTGAACCAAAATCTGGATTCCCTAAAACACGCGGCAAAAGCGTGCAACGGGATGCTACAAACACCAAAACATTACTCATACAGCGATATCTCTAATGGATGACCGTATTTTTCAAAAAAAGAGGCGCATTTCGCAGGATTGTTGACGTCATGTTTCTCCAAGTAGGAGAGGGAACGGCCTCGCGTCTTCTCCGCCTCGCGGCTTCGAGGGAGCGAAGCGAAGAGAGGAGGAAACTTGGTATCTTGACGGTCACGCGCCTCGTCGGCCTGGTTCAATCTCGACTTCTTTTTCCAAAAATACGGCCGTCCATTTGAGATATCGCCTTACTAGTAGTGTTGTAGGGATTGTAGCGTCCCGCCCACATCTCCGGCATTGGTTTTTTTAAATTCACATTTCGGTTCACCATCCCTTTAAGTGTCCGTGGACTCTCATTTGAGAACCACTGGTCTGCGAGCCGCTCTCGTTTAATCGAGCAGACGACAGTCTGAACAAGCAGAGGAGTTTGAAAGCACAAACGGCAGTTTGAACGGTCAGACGGCCGCTTGAACGCGAAGACGCACTGAAAGTGGTCCAGGGCCGGACAGTTTTCCCACGTTCATGTTGGAACAAAACAAATAAATCTGACGACCACAAATATCCATGGAGTGCTGCCTCTCTGTGCTTCCTGCACAAGCAATCGTTGTCCGACGTTGTCTGGCTTTCTCTTTTCGGGGCACCTATTTACGTTCTCGGACAAACCGGACAGGCATAAAATACTTTAAAACTTATCTTCACACCTCTTCCGTTTTTCTTTTTTGGTACAGCCCCAGCCACGGTGTTTTGACGAGAAGGCTAATTTCAGTCTGGTTTCTTCCAAAACAACACAGGAATGCCCGTCGCGCATGGCGTTTTTCCCCTACACCCCCAGACCGGAAGTGCGCCCGAAGCGCCGAAGTGCTGCCTCTCTGTGCCTTCGCATGCTTGGACACCGACCAAGAATCGACGCCGTGGCAATGATTTGAAGCTGTGTCGCGCGTAGATGTCTGTGCATCATATATCGGCCACGGAGTTCAGGATTGTCCAGCTGTTCTGGCGATCTGTTATCAATAAAGCACCCCGTGGAACCAAGATCGCAAAGTCAACTTTAAGGGCTCAAATCACATCGCCAGTTATTTGAACAATTGAGCTAGGGGTGTTGGAAGTGTTTTGCAGTTGGGGGAAAGGGGGGGGGGGGAGGGTACACAGAAATAAAGATTTTCGTTCTACTCAACTGATTGCCATAAACGTCTAGTAAAAAAAAAAAAAAACAAAAAAAAAAACACGCCGCCGTTGACGTTGCCCTTTCCCCCTCCCCTCTTTCCGTCCCCCCTTTTCTCTTTCGTCGCGACTAGATACTGGATCAAGCTAATTTCTGGACCGCGAGTGCCGCAAGTTACACATACAGTCGTCAGAGGGCCGGTTCACACATGAAGCGAAGCGCTAATGTAGCGCTTCTCACGTGTCGTCCGCTACTTATTGTCTGCCATGAACAACAGTATTGACGGTGCGATACAAAGCTGGTGAACGCTGCCGTCAGCACGCGCGTAGCGCGAGGTCAGCGCTACGCTTGTAGCGCTCCGCTACATGTGTGAACTAGGGTGCCTCAAGGCCGGTTCTCACATGCAGCGAAGCGCTGATGTAGCGCTCCTCACGTGCCGTCAGCTACTTATCGTCTGCCATGAGCAACAGTTTTGACGGTGCGATACAAAGCTGGTGAACGCTGCCGTCAGCACGCGCTAAGCGCGAGGTTAGCGCTATGCTTGTAGCGCTCCGCTGCATGTGTGAACAGGCCTTCAATGTCCTTCTGTTTAGGGTGATGCCATCGTTTGTAGTACCCGATGCCGACAGCACGCGCTCACAGGCAAAATACAAAGAAATCGCAGGAAACAAAATGTCGCCGTAGCACAGTCAGCGTCACGAGCACGTACAGGGACACGCTCTTTCACGCGCTTCAGAACAAAAAATAAAAATAAGCGTTCGAAACAAAATGGCCAGATGTCATCACCCCAAGCAAAGCGCACATGAAGGTACCGTAGTGTGAACAGGCCGTAAAGTAAAACGCTGCTCCAGAGGCACATACGGCTTCACGCACATTGCACTCGCAAAACACATCCACACGGCGTCGAGACGAATCTTGATCGGTATCCAAGCTTGCGAAGGCAGCAATGCAGCACATCGGCGTGCCAAGCAAGCTTCGATCACGCCTCGAGACCGGCGAAACTGGCTTTCGACGAGACGTGCCTTTACATACGGCTTCCCGCACATTGCACTCGCAAAACACATCCACACGGCGTCGATTCTTGATCGGTATTGAAGCGTGCGAAGGAAAAAAGATGCAGCACTTCTGCGTGTCACGGGAGCTTTGATCCCGCTTCGAGACTGGCGAGACTTGCATTCTACGAGGGTCGTGGGTCATCAAAGGCATACACTCAATATTAAAAATAGAAAAAAAACCCACAGAATATGATACCCATTTTTTGTGGCTTCTAAAAATCTGAAAATACCTTGACTGTAAAAAAACCAAAAAAACTTGAGGTACATTTAAGCACTTCTTATGAGCTGTGAACGCGAAAGCCAAGAAGCCCCATCGACGGTGTGGATGCTAGAGGCGGCGCCATGTTCGTCGGCGTCGAGACGAGCAGAAGCACCGCCGGCGATGTGGATGCTAGAGGCGGCGCCATATTCGTCGGCGGCGATACGAGCAGAAGCCTCCGAGCGCGCGCCAACGTGTCCTTTTTAACCATCGCGGGGCCCGCAGTGGCATGGAGTTGCGGCGGTTAGTTTTATCGGCGCGCTGGCTGCTGCTGCTGATGATGTATGTAGTTCTCCTCTTTGGAACGGGGTGTCACGTACTATAGTCGGATGCAACCTAAGAACAATCTTTTAGCTCCACCCACAAGCGCATTGCGCCCATGTGAAGTGCCTCCGCCGTCGAGAAAGTAGTTCGCTAGCAACGTTGCTTTTTCTTCCTCCAGGAAACGTGTCTTAAACTACTACAATAATTATTTAATTCATTCAGGACATTTAAATAAATTAGAATACGTTTTTGTCAACGAAATAGCTGTTTAGTAAAGAAAGAAAGTCATGTCCAATGTACCGTCTCCCCAATTCATTTTCTGTCCAAGATACTGTCTAACATACTGTCTAACATACCTCTCAGCAGTGCTAAGCCTCGCGCCCGCTTCGAAATTTTCGTTGGCGATAGCGTCGCTGGATTCTCACGTTGTCGCGCAAAAACTGCTGCAAACGCAAGCCGATACCATTAAGATTTCGTGGCGTAACCTCGGGCACGTAAAACACGGTGCAAAAAAGCAGAATAATTGTCACGAGAAACTAGCGTCGCGTTGCTAAGGCCAGCAGCCACGTTGAGCTTTTTTTTTTTTTTTTTCAAAAGGATCGCGATTGGTCCACGGAATCGTGACGTCATGAAAACGATTGACTGGCGTTTCTCGGCGTAGGATTACATTTTCCTCTGAGAGGTATTTCCGGTTTTTTCTTAGCTTGCAACCGACTATAATCGTGTCCAAGCCGGTATGTTCCTTTGTGTAGCCCTTCATATTATTCTCTTTTTTTCCACTAATTTGCCAGCCGTTGTTTTGTTCTTCGGACTACCCATCTCTAAGTGGGGTGTGCTCCAGAGTCAGCCGCCTCTTGAAATTCTAGTGCTTCCGCTAGTGAGGGCGCTTGCGCAGGTTGTGGAGCTGTAGTGGCTGTAGCTCTATTAGCGGCGAGATGTTTCGGTGGCGCCCTCGTTCGGTTACCTTTCGTGACGTCATTACCTTGTGAACAACAACTTCTATGGTGTTTGTAATGGGCATGTTGGAAGCCTGAAACCATACCACTCTCAAAGCAACACTGCCAACACCGTCAAAATTGAAGTTCTTAAATTCCTCTTATTTCCGTCGATGAAACATCCTTTGCTGACGTCATAGTCAACATTCGGCCAATTGTGGGGGGCCGACCACAGCGACGCTTTCGATCGCTCACGTCGCCTCCGTGCACACTCTCCGGTGGCGTCGCCTGCCGTCCACTGTTGTGGGTGTATGCTTTGTCGGCCTGGGTGTCGGCTAGCTCCCATTTTGGCGTTAGGGCCGGGCAGCGGAGGACCAGGTGTTCGATTGTTTCTGCTTCTTGATCGCAGAGCCTACATTGTATGGTCATTATCATTCGGTCGAACCGCTATCGATGTGCCAGTGCCCGCAGCGCTCCTGCTCGCGCCTCAAACAGGAGGCTGCTGCCCAGGCTGTTGTTGTAGACGTCCTCAGCTCCGATATTGTGCTTGTGTGCCCTGTATACGTCTAGCGTCGACTTCTTTCCTGCCTCCTCCGTCCAGTGTGCTGTCTCCGCATATCTACACGCCTTCTCACCTCCCTTGCCCACTTGGCTTCCGAGTCTTCCTGAACTGGGTCGGTGACAAAACCGTTTTTCCTGCGGAGCTGGTAGACGCGCTTCACCCACCGTGTCTGTAGGCATCGGAGACCCGAATAGTCAAATATCCGTCTGGCCCATCGACTTTTGTCTGTCTGTACGAGCCGTCCTCGATAGCAAAGCTTGCTGGCTGCCTCCCTTGCCTCGAACATCGATCATCCCACGTTTCCCTGCATCGCCTCAATCGCCACTTCTCCGTGGCAACTGAGTGCTTGGCGTAGACATCCCCCTGCCCGGAACGCGACAGAAAAGCACAGGACAAAACAGCACGCGACAAAACAGCACGGTCGAAACAGCACGCGTCAAAACAGCACAGCGTCAAAACAGCACGGCGACAAACCAGCAGGCGTCAAAAGAGCACGCGACAAAAGAGCACAGCGTCAAAACGGCACAGCGACAGAAGAGCACGTGCCAAAACAGCACGGCGACAAAACAGCACGTATGAAGCCACTTCGAGCGCGCTCTTCACCTCTCTCTGCTCGAATACTTTCGAACCTCCCTGGCCCTTTCATTTATTGTCGCTAGGTTGTAAAGGATGGGAGCCTACTACTACCGCTACTTAAGGCCACGGTCCCACTGAATGTGGCAGTTTAGGTACTTTTTGGCAGGTCGTTACTCATCTTCTTTTAAATACTGTTTTGTGGGATTGATGTCATTCGAAAGGCAATGCAATCCTCTTTCATTTAATATTATGTATGTGTTGGTTTTTACTGTTCATGCGGATTTGTAGCGTTGCGAATATGATGGCGCGGACCCTCACTTGCTCCGCTAGTTCATGTTTTATTAACGATTCATTAAAGATAACACGGTTCCAATATAGCAGTTTTGTTAAGATGATGTCGGAGCAGAATTTAACGAGGCACTTTTTTGGTATTTGCACTACTTTGTTTTTTTCATCCCTCCAAATATTGCCCTAAAATTGACATTTTTCAGCACAAATATGTTTTTAGTGACACGCGCTAGGGCAATGAAATTAGCTACAAATGTAGTGCTTATAATTGGTAATATACAAAAAAAAATTGAATGTTGTGTAAAATATTTTTGTTTAGATATTGTATATCAAACATAGCACTTTTTTGTGCTTCGAGTCATGGTACTTCAAATGCCGCTGAGGAAATAATTAAACTATGATAAAATCGTTTATATCATTTAGAGCTACAATGGTTGCCCAAGAGGTGGACGATGGCTTTTTTTCATTTTCAAAGTCATAACGCTCCAGGAGCGTTTCAAACGTCCCTGTTTTGACGCATATCTTTTTTGGACATCAAACAGATTTATTGGCGTCTAATAATATTTATTGTTTGGAATAGATATACATAGCGATGTATTAAATTTTCACAATGATCTTGCTTTGGTTTCTTAATAGGTGTAGAGCTTAGCTATTTAAAAAAAAAAATTAAAAACTGTTTGGGTGTCTTGTTACGCTATCTGGCGGATAGCAGACAATCTGCTGATTTCTAATGTTCAAAAAATTTCCGAGGGCGGCGTTGGCGTCTGTATCATCATCAATCTCTGTATCTTTTTACCCTCACATTTAAAAAATAGATTAGAAGATTTACTATCGATAACTGAATGGTTTAAGTACTGGGTCAGGCTAATAAATCTAAGGCAAATAATTACACAAGCGTAGCGTGATATAATGTTTTCATTATTCGATGTGATTCAAATCAATAAACAATGAAGACGAAGAGGAAAAGAATACACCCGAGTTCACTTTATGCATAGAGTCACTAAGTGAGCTTTAAAATATCGGCACTCCGTTCCCCAAAATTGTTTTGGGTGCCGCCATTTTGAGTCTTGCTCATAGCAAACGCAACTGCCAACCATCATGATCCAAAAGTACGACTTCCTCAGCATTAGATGCGGTGCTAGGAAGCTGCTGCAATATTGCAATGCTCTGCCGCGGGTTGTTTAAACATTTGTGAGGGACGGAAAAGCGTTTCCTGTGATTTTAGATAAAGCTTCATATAACTGGCAACCATGATTTTAAGCCACAACATGGCCAAGTGTCATTACTCTGAACCGCAGCTAATTTACTGGCACAAGCGGCAACAATGAAGAAGAGGCGGGTGTAAAAACAAATTGGGTTGTGTGTATGTTTATACAGCCTAGAACTTGGTCTGCCTCACAGGGGCGACGAGTCTCCCAGCTGTAGATGACAAATTTAGCCATTGCGGTACAACCGCTAGCCTGGGGTCTTTAACGTGCATCACGCAGTAGTGATACACGACCGCACGCCGGTACGATGCTCATCCAGATCGAAACGGGCAGGGGTGGGGCTCGAACCCAGGATTCCTGGGTTCTGCAGCGCGAGCTTTCGCTCCACGTGCTCCGAGCTGGTGTGCGCTAGACCACTCGGCCACCGATCCTTTTTTTTTTTTCTTTATTGCAAGATTTTGACAGTGAACAAAGATTCACAGTGCACGATAAATTTCACTTGAACATGTGCAATATTATATTGACGACGTTAGTGAAGGCGAGGATAGAACGTCGCCTGTAAGGTTTGTAGAGGCGGTGAGAATTGTTAAAATTCTCTCATCATCGACAGCTTCAAAAATGCAGGCAACCACTCCAGTTCCAGACTTACTTTCTCGTAGACAGCTGCTATCAAGTTTATATTTTCAATGAAATAATACCGTACTGGACGGGCATCCAGATCCGCGTGACGAACTGCCATCCTACATCTCCAAGTAGCGTGCAGGCCCAGTAAAAATACGAGGTCATATGGGAAAGGCGTCCCTTCCCCAGACAAAAAGCGTATTCCCCGAGCCGTGAGCGGTAGGTCTTTTTTAAGAGTGCGTTGGAGCACGTCCCAGATCCCCCCTCCCCCGTGGTGTGGCTCTTCGTCCGCCGAATATTGCTTCGGCGGGTTTTTTTTCCGTGTAAGATGAGACCGTCGCGTGCTGCCGGAACAAGAACCTGGCGATTCTTCACTGAACTGCTTCTTCCGTAAGCTTCAAAAGGACTTTTTTTCGTTTCGCACACCATCTGTTCTGCTTGCCCGTTAGTTGCAGGATGGTATGGTGCACTAATGTGATGCCTGATGCCGGTTTTTTTTTTTTTTCAAAAACTTGTTTATTTTATTTGTAGCAAGATTTGGCGCGTTATCAAGAGAAAAGTATTTTCGGTAGGGCAAAAGTAGGTAAAAGAGACCACGTCAATGACGTGTTTGGACGTCGTGGCAGGCATCGTGTAAACTTCCAGCCACTTAGAGTACGCATCGCCCATGACTCCGCAGATGCGGATACGTTTCGCCACCCAGCGATTGAATAGTGGATCGTTTTCAGTTACTCTTCATGATGGCGTTGGACTCAAGGAAGACTTCGGGTTTTTCCACAAAGTTAGGACAGGTGCCAGGACTTTTGTCGAAAGCGGTAAATGTTCGAAACGTCGACAACGTCGGTAGCCACGTGTTGTGCTTGACACTGGACACTTACCATTCGCTGAGAAGAAACTTGCTTGTTCGCCTGCCGTGAGCCGTCCGATATCAGGTCATCACCGCAACACCATCTCCCGACAAAACTGGTCTTCATTGTCCGCATGTTCATACTTAGCAATCACGTCAACTTATAAAGTCCCGAACGCTCATAACTTTCCGTCGCTAAACGCCGTTCATTCATAGCGTCTTCATTGCAAATAAACGTCTCCCTATTTCTTCTGATGGTTTTCATCATATTCCTCCTAAGCTGTACTTACAATATTATCTGTGTGCACTTCCGAAAATATTGCAACGGCGTTTGTTTTCTGGGAACTATAATGTAACAACCTTTACAACATCTTCCGGACCCCGTGAAACATAATATTCCGTGACCTTTTTTTAGTCGTCATTAAAATGATGAGGTAAGTAATGTAAATCGCAAAGCAGTTTACTTGACGTCCGCTTCCACTGGCGTCTTGGAAGATTGAGTCTATTGAGCGTGCATTCCTGCAGAGGAAATTTTCATTGATAGAATATTGACACGTCAATCAACATTTGATTCCTTCTTGGTAAGATTTATTGCGAAAGCCCGTTACAACCGCCGAACCGCATGTCCCTATATCAGAGAACAATTTATACCCAGCCTGACATTCTCGCATACATCCGTTTGCTGGGCCACGCTACTTGAGCCAGCTGAGCACATCTGGCAGCGGCGCGAGCAAGGCCACGAGGGGAACGTGATGGTGCTCGAGCCATCCCACTGTGAACCAATGTTTCGGCCACCCCACGGGTGCGTGTCGCCATCTATTGGTTGAACTAACGCCTTGTTCAAGATGGCTGCCGTGGGACCGCAGCCTTAACTACGCTGATCTCTGAAGAGATTGGGTAGTTAGAGGTGATATTCTCGCGGCGATGTTGGCCGCGTTGTCTTTTTTTTTTTTGTAGAACCAGCGAAAGAGGAAATGTTATTGGGAAAACGAAATCCATAAGTTCAAGGTATGAACCGTCTGGTTTGCGTCGGTCTGGTGAAGTTCCGTATACTCGCTGTTTCGTAATTAACACCCAAGCGTAAAACGCCCCCCCCTCCAAAAAAAAAAAAAAAAGAAAAAAAAAGTGGAAGATGCGTTGATTGCAGATGCATTGGTAGAACCATAAGATAAAGGACATTAATGTCGAGCGTTTTCAAGGTGGACCATGGGCACCGATTCTGCAGGGTTCATTGGCCGGGAATAAAATGTCCTCGAAACGGGGCTGCAGCTTGCAGGGGAGAAGTTACTTTGAGTTAAATTCACAAATCATTGCCGCCGAAGGCCTCGATCGAGTGAAAACCGGTGATGCGGAAACATGCCACAGCCTCAATGCTGTTGCCCTACAGCATGGGCTGAGCGAACCATTGCCGGAAACGCTTTCTGTTTTTTTTTTTTTATCTAACGACGGCACATTGCCGTGCGAATGATTCATTTACTGTAGACGACATCACCAGCAAACTTGTGCGCCAAAATTAGCGGAACTGCTCGAGAAATAGCTAGAATACGCACCAGCGGAGGCTTCGGTACTGCCCAGGGAGCCTTCATGTGCCGCATCGAGTATACTCCCCACTTCGAACTTGCTCCCAACAGAACGGATTCAAGAAATTGGCCGTCGACGTGTTGGCTTTCGACGAATCGGCCTAGAGCCTTCATTCCTCTACAGTACCTACTTTGAGACATGCATTTTTTACCTCCATACGCTATATTTAGGGTTCAGCGTTTTCGGCTAACACCGAATAAAACCGGTAAAGGTTCGCCAAATTCATTTTTCCAAATTCGGTTTTAACTGAAAAGGTTATTATTTTCTAGGGCGTTCGGAGGGGTGGGCGGGGGGGATGTGACTTATTAATGACCGTATGACCACTTTCCATCGCAGCTTTCAGCTTGTCTCCGAGATCGGTTTAACTCTCATCAGAAAAGCTCCGGAGGCGCAGGGGTCTTCAGGGCGAAATCTGGGTTTTCACCTGAGTTTTGTGTGCCGAATTCTTTGTTCAAAGAAGAGAGTTTATTCGTGAAGTGAACAATGAAACTCAAGGGTATCCGTAAATGCCGCACATTTATTAACAGCCCTAGCTTCCGTCTACTAGAGGAGGGCATAAATACGATTGATTTATTGTCGTTTGTGTGGTCGGCGCGAATTTGCCACCTCTCGCAGTCGTGAAAATCGTGGGAAAAAAAAACGCACAGAGTACAATGCTTGTGAATTTCTGCATTTTGATATTTGCCTCTCCGACCGAAGTGGTAGTAAAGCTCATGTTCGTCCTTTATACAAATACGAGCATACGACGATAGTGTCAAATCACGACAGGGAACAAGTGCGTCTTGCAGAACTGGTCACGTCGGCTGCCACGGGCAGCAACAGATAACAAACCAGTTTCTAGTTTGCTTACTATGCATTTTAAGGAAACGCTGTTAAATATTGAATTTTTGGTCAGTATACTGATTTTCGTCAATAAACCAAAAAGGACCCAGACGTTTATATGAGTCTACAAAGGTTCACCGCGATAAACCGGAAACTTCTGGTTGGAGTAAAGACAGAAAATAATTCACTGAATTTCAAGATAATAGAAACCGAAAACGCCAAACCCTAGCTATATTGTCAATATTCTGTTTTGACATTGAGCTTTTTTGTCGCGGTGCTGTTTTGACGTTGTTCTCTTTTGTCGCTGTAGCCTTTTGACGCTGTGCTCTTTTGTAGCTGCGCTCTTTTGACTCTGTGCTGTTTTGACGCCGTGCTTTTTTGGCCTGTGCTCTTCTGTCGCTGGGCCGTTTTGACGCTGTGCTGTTTTGTCGCGTGCTATTTTGACGCGTGCTGTTTTGTCGCCGTGCTGTTTTGACGCTGTGCTCTTTTGACGCGACTTGTTTTTACCGTGCTGTTTTGTCGCGAGCTGTTTTGTCGTGTGCTGTTCTGTCATGGTGCCCCCTCTGCCTGCGCTCTAACCAAGCTCGTGTGTCAGCCGTGACACATATTATTTCATTGGCGAACGTAATTCCAGGCACCTGCACAGCCTTCCTTAGTTCCTTCACCATTAGGAATTCATTGTCGCTCCACAGCATTCGCCGATGTAAGATATTTTGCCCCCTCTGTGCCGTCTGTCGAATATGTGCTTGATATTTACCCAGTAATCGAGCGTGTTCGTCAGTGTCACTCTCAGATATCTGTACTGATTCGACACCGCGACAGCTTCCAGTTGCAGCCTCAAGATTATTTGCTTCCTGTGTAGTCCCCAGAGAACTGCACTGCTGCTGATTTTAAAACACAGAATTTAAGTCCCAGCAGTGCCACTTCTTCTTCACAAACGTCTACCGACTTTTGAAGTGTTTCTGTGTCCCCCGCCATGAGGACGAGGTCATCACCGTATGCGAGGCGCGGCGATGTCCAGTACGCTTCACAACCCTCTTCCACGCGTGTGAGTGAGAAACCGAGCCCTGACTTCAAGAGATGTCGTTCTAGCTCGCCCGTGTACAACATATACAAGAGGGGCGAGAGAAGGCAGCCCTGCTTCAGGCCCCTTTTCACTTCAATCTTTCTGGACATCGCGCCTCCGAACTCCGCAGTAACAGCTCCTCCGTCGTACAATCGTCGCATTAAGTTCGTCCGTCGGCTGGGCATATCTAGTCTTATGAGGCATTGGATGAGGGACCCGTCGGGTACGCTATCATACCCCTTCGCTACTTCCAAGAAGGAGCATAAAAAATCTCTTCCATCTTTTCTGGCAATCTATGAGTTGCGTAAGAACGAGCAGGCTATCCTGTACTCTGCGGTCTCTGCGGAAGACATTTTGAAGCTCAGTCAGTTTGGCTTTCGCCTCCGCCCAACCACATATCCATTCCTTTATAACATGGGCAAACGCCCTGTAAACGACACTTCTCACTGTGAGGAGGCGGTAGTCATTCAGCCTTTTCGGTTGCCTTCACGTTTAGGCACCAGTACAAGACTACTGTGCATCCAATCCTCGGGAATGGGACTACCCGCAATGATATCTGTTAGGATGCTTGCCAGCTGCCTTCGAGCGTCACCCCCCATGCACTTAAGCAAGGTTGCAGGTATACCAAACTAAATTTGTGGCCCCGCAGGAATGCGGAGTTGAAAATGGCAGTCCAAGCCTGCGGTATCTGTAGCTCGGCTGACAAGAGTGCAAAGACATCGCCACAACTAGAGTGTATTAGAAAGTACCTACAGGCCCCGCTCATGCTTTCAGTTGCACCTCAAAATGTGGAAAGCGATCAGGTTGAACCAAGCCACTTCGGTCGCAGCGCCACCTTCGCTGCGATCGAGCAACGACACAGGTCAAGGTCATATTGTATTTGTTTTATGATTTTGACGTCAGAGGTAACGTCAAAGCACCACGGCACAACGACATGTTACGTTACGGCGCCGCCACGACGTCATCGTCGACTACGGCGTTACGCGACGCCAAGATGCTGTCGTAAGGCCGCCGTGACATCACGTCGCGTCGAAGACAACGCCGTTACAGGACATCAAGTCGCCGTTGTAACGCGGTCGTGACGTCGCGTTGAGGACGACGCCATTACGCGACATCAAGTCACCGTGGTAACGCGGTATTGACGTCGCGTTGAGGACGACGCCGCTACGCGACATCAAGTTGCCGTTGTAACGCGGTCACGACGTCGCGCGCCGCGTCGAGGACGACGTGGACGTGGTCGTCGATGCCGACGTTGACGTCGACGCCCCACGCAACGTCAAACATCGCTATGACGTCATCGTTAACGTCAACGTCACAACGACGTCACGACGAAGCCTTCGCCAGCATGAATGTCGACGCGCAGTCACGGTCGACGAAGTCTTGACGTCGTGTAACGTTGTTGACGATGACGCCAACGTCGACGCCGTGAAATTGTCGGGACGTCTTCGTGATGTCGAGTTGCGTCATGTCGACAACGACGTCGACGAACTGACACCAAGCGTCCTTATGACGTCGCATTGACAAGGGCATCTTCATCTTCACGCGCCGTGATGCTGTCGTCGTCGTCATCAACGTCATTGTTGACATCGTCGTCGTTGTCAAAGCAAAATTACGTCAGAACGCAGTCTTGATTTCGTGTAACGCACGTTGTCAACGTCGATGACGACGTTTCATCGACGTTGACGTCAAGGAGTTCTCTTGATGTCACATGGCGTTGTAACGACAAGTCAGTTCCCGCTGACTTTATCTACGTGACGCCTGACATCTAGGTTGCATAAAAATATTCCGGCGTTCTATTGTTTCTATGACTTTGACCAGTGTGCCGATCGAGCTTGGCGTTGGAACAAAACCTCCTCATCTGGAAAAAAAAAACGGCTTATCCAAACCACTTCGCTCGTAGCGCCCGAGAGGGCGTTACGTACGAAGTGGCTTTACACTGTTGAAGTCTCCAGTGGCAGTGTGCGTAATCTATCTTGCGGTGGAAAGTGCGCGGGAGGACGAGAATCAGGCCATTATGTCATGTGTTGTGAAGGATGCAAAGGCCATTGGGGGAGGCAGAAGTATCCTAATAATGGGGGATTTTAACGGATATATCGCAGAATTAGACGGGTGGGAGGACAGTAGTGGGCGGCGAGTCCTAAAGATAGCTGAAGGGTTGCAACTCGAGGTGGTTAATCTACGACCAACATGCGAAGGGCAGTACACATTGTGCGCATGAGGAAGTCAAACCTGCATTGACTATGCTCTCGTATTTACGAACTCGGAAAAAATATTACACAAGTACATATAGATGAAGATGGCGATCACAGTGTTGGTAGCGATCATAATTGTTTGAGGCTGGACTTGAGCAAAGCCACCTGGAGAAAAACAAAAAAAGCGGTACGAGATCCCCAGGCGATCGTACTTGAGTGAGCGGGCAGTTGAGAGCGTAATGAAGAGTTTTGAAAAAAAGCGACAGCAGGATACGGGAAGCTGGATATCAAGACTACATCACAGTGCTTAAAGACCTCATCGAGCAACACACACCGAAAATATTAATCGGAAGTAGGCACCGTAAGAGGTGGCGGGACTTTGAAGTCAAGTCCGCCATTCATGCCCGCCAAGAAGCTAACAGGTGTCATCGATTGGCACTCCGCCCTGGCCTCGAAGAGATTGGTGAGAAATGGGAGGTATATCAGATTTGCAAAAGATATGCTAAACAACTCATCCAGCAGAAGATAACAACTGCAGATCTGGCTACCGTCCAAGATATCCGGTGCAGCGGCAAAGACGCACCGAGGAAGTTTTGGGCCTACCTTGGGTCCTTAGATGGCAGAGATCAGGAAACCACTATTGTCGACGAGGTCACTGGGGAGGTACCTAACGACCTTGGCACACCTACTTGACGAACTACCTGAAGGAGACCTTTGTCTCCTAAGAGCCGGCAGCTCCCCAACTAGACTGGCCGACGACACACACAGAAGAACATTCTCAAGAAGAGGTCATAGGCTGGGTGACAATTCTTCGAGCACTGACGCACCTGAAGACATCTACCTCCCAGGGTCTAGACGGAATCCCAGCCTCTTGTCTCAAATCCATGGGAAAGGACTCCATGAAACAACTGGCAGCGATCTTCAGTGCAATCTACTGCAGCGCAGAGCCTTTGCCACGAGACTGGCGACTTGGCCGGGTTGTCCCGATCCCAAAGAAGGGTGGAAACCGAAAGCACCTTCGGGACTATCGGCCACTAACAGTGACTTCCACGATATACCGAGTCTTCGCGCGTATCGTGAAAGAAAATATGGCGACATGGGCAGGGGGGAATGGGGTGCTCACAGGGCTCCAGGGAGGTTTCCGTCAGGATCGCCGACTGGAAGATAACCTCTTTACGATCACTCAATGTATTGAGGTTACGCGTAAAGAAGAAAGAAGTCTGCTGTGCTGCTTTCTTGATATCGCCAAGGCCTATGACAGTATGCCTCATGACCTACTGATTCTGTACCTAGAAGAGCTTGGTCTTCCATGTAGTGTCTACTGTAGTGGAATCTAGCCATAAATCTGGCTTGGTCTGGCAACTGTAACACTCTCCAAGATGGCTACCAACTAACGATAAACGCCGGTACGTTGTTGTTCCAATCCAAGGGAATCCTTCCCTTTTTCTACATCTCCAACATTACAATGGCGACGAGGATGCGTTAGAACAACGCAAGAACCGCCCAGCAGCGATTCTGAACCGCATGGACCCCTCCAAACCCAACAACGGACGTCTTGTTTGACGGGATGGAACACAGCATGCTCCCCAGGTTTTACTTCTTTAACGCGCGTGCCACTGACGCCAGTAACGTCGACACCGAGTGGTTGAAGTGGGTAAGACGCTTCGAGAACTTCGTAGTGGCCTGCGGCATCACAGGCGACGCCCGTAAGACCGCTTTGCTGCTACAGTACATCGGGGAGGAAGTCCATGACATCTACTGCGCGCCTCCCGAACTTCCTGTGACCGCACCTGCGGCAACAGCGTCAGCTGTCTCAAGCATCGCTGGCGAAAGTCCGCTCTAGACCACAGCACGCAAGACGCTGCACGCCTACTTCGCTCCAAGGGTCAACACAACCTTCGAGGTCTACCGTTTCCGGCAAGCCAAGCAAGTAGAAGGAGAGTCCCTTGACTCATTTTACGCCAAACTACGACAGCTAGCGCGACACTGCGCCTTCGCCCATCCGGACACGGAAATCAAAAATCAGATCCTGCTGTCTACAACATCGTCACGCCTTCGCCGCTATGCCATGCCGCATAACCTCGATTTGGAGGGAATCCTCAAACAGGGCAGGCTATTTGAGGAAGTGGAGCACAACGTTACCTTGATGGAGCAAGGAAGCCAGCAGCAGCCCAGCGAGAAAAAAGTGGCAGCGATAGTAGCGAATGCCAAGCTGTCTTCGCACCACCACCCGTCCAAGCGCCACCAGAATACCTCATCACAACCTCGTGAGAATTCACGTCGTCAACACCCGGACGCATCATGCTACAACTGTGGAGGATCATGGCCGCACGACGGTGGTCGATCCAGCTGCCCAGCCAGAGGCAAGTCCTGCAGGTCATGCCAGAAGGTTGGCCACTTCTCCAAAGTATGTCGGTCGGCTCCAGTCACCGTCCGTGATATACGGAAGAACGCTGGCTCGGACAGCGACGAGTACACTTTCGCAACTGACACTTCACGCGACATCTCGAGGTCACCGCGAGTGATCGTGGAAGTGAACGGTACGCCAGTAGAATTTACCCTCGATACAGGAGGTACTGTGTCAACCGTGGGATCAAGTGACCTGACGAAACTCGGGCTCTGCCACAGCTTGGAGCAAACAGGTGTAAAACTTTTCGCATACGGTGCAACGTCCCCACTGCCAGTGCTTGGCAAACTGTCCGTGACCATGAAATACAAAACTCAGGAAGGCACAGACGAAATCTTCGTTATCAACGGTGACCATCCAGCCCTTCTGAGTTTTTCTGCAGCCTCACGTCTGGGTTTAGTCCAGATCACCTACAACGTCGAAGACACCCTGACGGAAAACAATATTCAGCTACAGTACCCCCAGCTTTTCACGGGAGTTGGATGCCTTCGAGACCAACAGGTACGCTTGCATGTGGATGACAGTGTGCCATCAGTCGCACAACCACACCGTCGCATCCCTTTTGCCATGAGGAAACCACTAGAGGCAGAGCTGAGTAGACTGCTAGCGCTGGACATCATTGAGAAGCAGTGTGTCGAACCGAAAAAAATACGGGTTCGGTTACGGTTCAGGTTCAGGTAAATTTATTTTGTTCCGGTTCAGTTCCGGTTCAATTAATTCGATCCGCGAACCGGTTCGCGAACCGGTTCGCGAACCGGTTCGGCGTGCTGAACCGGTTTCCGAACCGGTTCGGAAATTGTAAATGACAAATTGCAACATCAAAATAAATTACAAATAAAACATCTGAAATCAGCACATACGAAACGGGATACATCGTAGTGTAAGGCTCAGGGATTTCTACCAGGAATGGTTTCTTTATGTGCGCTCAAAGGTTACCCCACCGACGTTTACGCATTCGGACTTCATCTAATTGGGTCCAACGCAGTAGCTGTAAAATCCGCGACCTCCTTACAAACCCACTTACAAGTAGAACTCGCTAACTATCCCGCCACCTCGGCGTGTAAGCAATTGAAGGAACAGTGGGGAGAAAATACAGCTTTCTTTATTTGAAGTAGCCTTCGGTAACTCAAATTAGACCCTTAAAGATGTTTTCATTAAACAAGATACGGAATATGAAAAACACTTCACCGAATGCAACGCCAGAAGGACGTAATAGGATAAATATTAAAATAGAAGTTTTCGCTGTCTCACAAATATGTTAGCTTCTAAGTGCCTATACGAAACTGGATGCATTATTATCAAACTCCACAGCCTTTTCTTTTCTCATTCCGATGGAAGCAAGCTTCAAGAACTCGCGCGTTCTAGAAACGTGTTATGAAATGAGCACACAGCAGCATTTAGGATTTACGAGATTGTAGGAAAATAAAATTCAGGGGACGCGGTTTTTTTTTTTTTTTTGCACAGTTTTCCAATTCTCTTTCTTCCGTGCAAGCCGCGACCAGCGCAATACTGGTTCCTATGTCAAGATTCATGGATGCAGCGTTTATATTCCTAAGACTGAGTGGAGAAGGAAAATATGTAAGCGAGGTGTGTGTCAGTTGACGGCACTTAAAAATCAAATGGCATTGATAGCACATTCATTGTCAACAGCGCGTGGCCGAACCGTTTTGACATGAGCCGGTAACCGTTATTTTTTTTCCGGTTCAGTTCCGGTTCGGGTTCATCGTGATAAAAATGTAACGGTTCGGGTTCGGGTACAGTTCCGGAAAAAAAAAACCAGTTCGGTTCCGGTTTTCGGTTCGGTTCGGTTCCGGTTCGACACCCTGTTGAGAAGACTGAAGGGCCAACACCGTGGGTGTCTCCGGTTGTTCTAGTGCCCAAGCCACACGACCAGGAAGCTTTGCGGATGTGCGTAGACATGCGATGCGCCAACAAGGCGATCTGCCGTGAGCGGCACGTCACGTCAACAGTTGACGACATCCTCAAAGCACTCAACGGAGCAACGGTGTTCTCCAAACTCGACCTCAAGGAAGGGTACCACCAGCTAGAGTTGCACGAAGACTCCCGGCCAATAACAACTTTCTCGACACACGCCGGACTCTTCAGGTACAAACGCCTGAACTTTTGTATCAACTCAGCATCAGAAGTATTTCAATACACCATACGACAAGTCCTCGGCAGCATTCCCAACGTGCTTAACGTCAGTGATGATATCCTGGTTTATGGCACGATCAAGGAAGACCACGACAAAGCCCTTGAGGCAACGTTGGAACGTCTGAGCAAGGGTGGGCTCACGCTAAATCCCAAGAAGTGTAGCTTCTTTCAAGAGCAATTCACTTTTTTGGACACGTCTTCTCGAGTGCTGGAGTACAACCAGATCCGATGAAGGTGTCGGCTCTCCAGAACGCTGCCCCACCAACAAGTGCCAATGAAGTCCGGAGTCTCCTAGGGATGTTCAACTACTGCGGACGTTTCCTACCCAACCTCGCAAACCTGACTCAACCGTTGCGCCAGCTGACCATCAAAGGAACTCCATGGACTTGGACGAGCGTTGAACAAAGAGCATTCGACGAGCTCAAAGGCATGCTCTCGAACTCTACTACTTTAGCCTATTTCGACCCCGAGAAGAGCACAGGTCTCATCGTTGATGCTGCACCACTTGGCCTCGGTGCAATTCTCGCCCAGTCCTCCGCAGCTGGAACTAAGGTGGTTGCCTACGGAAGCCGAGCCTTGACAGCTGTGGAAACGCGGTACTCTCAGATAGAACGAGAGATGTTGGCAGTGGTCTGGGGTATCGAGCACTTCTAGATCTACTTGTTCGGCACCAACTTGCGAGTGCTCACCGACCACAAACCACTCGTCAACATCCTGTCTAAACCACGTTCTTCTCCGTCAGCGAGGATCGAACGTCTGGCACTTCGAATTCAGCCATACAGCTTTGACGTCGCACACACCAAGGGGTCAACTAATCCCAGCGATTACTTGTCTCGACATCCACCACAGACCCCACCAGATAAGCTTCGCACCCTTGTAAAGATGTAAGAAGACTACGTGGCCTGCATGATACAGCACAGCTTACCATGCGCCGTGACCTTGGAAAATGTCTTAAAGGAAACCAAGGCAGACCCTCAGCTGACCAAGGTGACCAAAGCCTTGCAACTGCCGCAGCTCGACAAAAATGCCTGGAAGGATGAACTTCTCCGTCCATTCTACCGAGTAATGAGTGAACTCAGCGTGTCCAGAGAAGGACTGATCCTGCGAGGGACGCGGATCGTGATACCTACCAACCTACAGCACAAGGCAGTCCACCTTGCACACATAGGGCACCAAGGAATCGTCAAAACGAAGCAACTGCTGCGAAGCAAAGTTTGGTTCCCTGGGATAGACAAGCTTGTGGACACTATTGTGAAGAGCTGCATGGCGTGCCAGGCGGCAATGTCCGAACACCACCGCGATCCACTGCCTGCGTCCAAACTACCAGAGTGTCCTTGGACTGAGTTGTCTCTAGACTTCGCTGGACCATTTCCTGATGGCAAGTATGCCATGGTCCTTATCGACGACCACTCAAAATATCCAGTAGTAAGCATTCTGCGAACACTTGCCGCACCAGTTGTCATCAGCAAACTACATACCATTTTCGCCCAGTTCGGCATTCCAACGGTGTTGAAGACTGACAATGGTCCTCCATTTCACAGCGGAGACTTCTCATGATTCGCTGAAGAATTCGGATTCAAACCCACTTTGGCCCGATGCAAACGGTGAGGTAGAGAGATCTATGAGAACGCTCAACAAGCTAGTCTTGACAAGCAGAATCGGAGGCAAGGAGTGGACGGACGAGCTACAATCTTTCTTGCTAGCCCACCGCTCCACCCCACATGGCTCAACAGGAACTTCACCATTTGAGCTCCTCTTCAAGCGCACAGTGCGCAACCTACTTCCGGTAATCCCCGACCCAGACAACAGTAGCCCTACTCACATCAAGGCACAAAGAAACGACGAATCCAGGAAAAGATACAACAAAGAATATGCTGATGCACGGCGACACACTCAGCATCACAAGTTTGTTCCTGTTAATCTTGTAATCTGCAGACAGGAGGGGCGTAACAAGTTCACTCCATTCTACGACCCCAAGCCCTACACAGTCATTGAGGTTCATGGATCTCGCGTCAAGCCGTCTCGCAATGGGAAAGTCATAACGCGAAACGCTGCCTTCTTCAAGGATGCATCGCAAGTGATCATCACGCCTGGACGAGAAGAATTGGACATCGAAGACCCAGGGCCCCCTCCATCCAACCCCGGCAATCGCATCTCTTTAGACCATCGCACATCTCTGGCCCCATCTGCACCGCCAGTGACCCAACCAAACAGTGCCGGGCGCCGTTATCCGACAAGAGTTCGTCGTGTTCCTCGTCATTTTTCGGACATTGCAGTGTAGAAATCTTTAACGAAATGTTGATGAGGAATTTGTTTTTTCAAAGAAACATTGCAAGTTAACGAATGTACCGGAGCAAACTAGATCTTTGAGTCTTATTTTCCCAGGGGGATAACCGGTGTGAAAGAGAACTCTTCTATCAGTTGGACATTTTCAGCATACTTTTAGTGTTGCAGTCTTGTCAAAACTATTTTCTCAGGGGGATAAATGTAGTGTCTACTGTAGCGGAATCTAGCCATAGATCTGGCTTGGTCTGGCAACTGTAACACTCCCTAAAATGGCTACCAACTAACGAATAAACGCCAGTACGTTGTTGTTCCAATCCAAGGAAATCCTTCCCTTTTTCTACATCTCCAACATTACATTCCGCACCAATGGTTAACGCTCATCCGATGTCTGTATTGGGGCAACACGGTGAAAACAGAGCTAAATGGTGCCAAATCAGAAGAAGTGACGGTGACAAGGGGTCTCCGACAAGGCTGTCCGCTTTCACCGCTCTTGTACATCCTCTGTGTGTCGGGACTGGAGAGGCGCCCGGTTCAGTCGGGAATCGGGTTCTCATTGGAGCATTTAGAGGAAGGCGTGGAGGTAAATTGGGTACTGCCGGGTCTTACATTTGCGGACGACATTGTACTGATGGCGGAGACTGCAGAAGACTTACAGAAACTGTTATATATTTGCGATGAGGAGGCGGATGCGCGAGGCCTTCGCTTTAACAACAAAAAGTTGGCAGTGATGCAGCTGGTTGGGCCGCAAGAGCCTAATATAGGTAAGTGAGTGCTGAATGGCGAAAAAATCCCCGAGCTAGACACTTACAAGTACCTCGGTATTACACTCAGCAATAACCAAGACTACTTGGCCGAGCACCATCTACATCTCCGACAAACAGCTACACAAGGCACCAACGTTCTTCGCAAACGAAACTTATGGAGCTGCAACCGGTTTGTTGTTAACGAGAACTTTGGAAAGCGGCCACAGTGCCTGGACTGATTTTGAAAACGCCGTTATCTGCGTACCCGGAGATGTGCGGGAGATCTTGCAGCGCCGTCAGCGAGACGTCGGGAGGCAGGCCGTATAGGATGCCATGGTGGTCAACGAGGCTGTCCAAGGAGACCTCGAGTGGTCATCCTTCGAAGCCAGAGAAGCGACGAGCAAGATCGGCTACAACGGGTGGCTGCGATTCATGGACCGAAATCAGAGGGCAAAGCGACTCTTCGTATACATCCACCTTACAAGTATGCAGACAAGATGAAGGAAGCGGCTAACCAAGTGGGAACAAAATTTGGTTTCTTCACAGCACCCGTGAGTGCCAATACAGACACAAAGTGGGAAACGAAGGTGCGGAAGAGAGTGCGTGAGGAGGAGGCCCTTCAGTGGGCAAAGGCGGCCAAGAGCAAGCCAACGCTACGGGTGTACAACCTCAGCAAAAGTACAATATCAGCGGAGGCTCAGTTATACGATAACAGCCTGGGCAGCCGCTTGCTTTATGAGGCACGTGCAGGAGGGCTGAGAACGGTAGTGTATCAAGAGAAATATAATCGGATGGTGGAAACAACAACATGCCGGGCTTGTGGAGAAGCGGATGAAACCATCGAACACATCGTCCTCTCATGCACAAGCCTGCAACCAAGGCATCCGATGCAGTGGTATTACGCTCCTGAAAACGTACAGACACCTCGCCAGGCGCTTCCACAAGCCCAATCGCTGGCGGAAGCACTCGGCTTCCAATCACCTACGACGGGGTCTGTGCTGAACGTGTTTCTAGATAGAGATGCTGCTGCTATCCCTCGAAGTGAGGTTGAAACGCGCCGCAGCGTCCACGAAGCCGTTTGGACGGAGGTGGGAAGTAATCGAAAGAACGAAAAGCAGACTGGAAGACTGGTGGCGATGGACAAAAGCAAAGTGAATGCGAAAGACAAGGAGAAAGTGAAAGAAATAAGTGCTTTTTTCGTTTAATATTTTTTGGCTAGGTACGAACGCGGTTCGGGACCTCCCGATACAAAGAGAACAGCTGCAAGACCATCATCATCATCAGCAGCAGCAGCGGCTCCACGCCCAAGGTCAGCGCGCGCACTCCACCGTCGACGCAAGTAAAAAAAAAAAAAGAAAAAAAAGGGAGTCGAAGAGCGGCGTGCATGCTTTCGCATTCACAACTCATAAGAAGTGCTTAGGTATACCTGGAGCCATTTTGACGGGCATGTGTCTCGCGATTAAGAGCTGCGCTCTAAAAGTAAAGATCGGCTGTGGTGGCGCCTATTCACAGCTGCTGCAAAGTGTCTATATCATGACGAGGATAGGTGGCGCGATCAGTGACTCTGAGATTTTGGAGGTGTTACAAAATTTACTCGATCTTATACCCCTGTCAGACGGACACCTAAAAGGATTTTTAGCCAAAGGACCTTTAGTGTAGATGTCATATAGGCACTGCCACAGGGCAGCTCAAATTACATTTCACGTAAACGTACTTTTCGTGAACCTGAGTTCCCGCAACTCCTTCACGGCTGCTAAAGGTCTGCTATCGTCAGCAGCAGTCTACACTAGACAAGCGAATTGAAATAAAAGAACGTACCAATCTGTAAAATAAACATTTTTATTATTGAAAAAGAGCGTGTTTCATGTATATTCTTTACGAACCTCGCTGTACTAATTGTTTCCTGTACTCACGGCCCCAGCTATCTATAGGGTGATTCAAGGACAGGCCAGGCTCTTTAAATCGACCGCAAAATTCGGTTTCTTAACCTATCGCGCTACGACTTTGTGCAGCGTTGCCCACAGAGGGTGCATTTTCTTTTGTAAATTTTGCAAAGAGTGAACTTACCTAAGGAAAAAGTAAAGAAAGAAAAAGGCTTAGCTCCCATGGAAACGCAGCGACGCCACCGGTCTTCAAACAACACGGCGCCGTTTGGCACGGGAGACAAGAGATGGCGCAACGAACGCCGCTGCCGGCGGCGCGCCGCTGCTCCGGCCGTCCCAATCGGCCGGAGAGAGCATAAGTTGAAAAGCGGGCGTGGCCGCGTCTTTCGCCGCACCGCGGCGCGCGTAGCCTAAGGTCGCTAGAGTTCCTGTATTAGCCCCGAGAAGTTCGCGTGGCGCCACCTTACGGCGAAGTTGGGTGACGTCACGGCGAGGAGAGAATTTTTCCCCGAGTCGCCCCGCTCGCCTTGTATAGGCTGTGACGACGCTAGCTGTCGGCGCGCTCGTTTCTATTTAATTTTTTTGTGCGTGTTGTTTCTCGTAGGAAGTGTAAATTTTTATATGTGCCTTTATTGAGGTATGTCCTGTAGTTACAGGCGAAACTTCAAGCAACATTTTAAGCATGGTTGACAGGGCAGGCAACGCATGAATCACAGCTGGTATATGAAAATAAAGTATGGCCCCAATTGCAGGAGCATTACTATAGATTTACATCTCGCACACTAAATGCTGCTGATGGTCTGAATGAATTGGCAAGTTATGTATACTATTTTTTTTTTGTATCTCTGTTTTCAAACAAGATCACCGAAGCAGAAAAGCTGCATGCTGCTCGAGCAACATGCTAAATACAGTCTGGGCCATGGGGAGAGAATCAGAAGTAAGACAGCCCAAGTGCAGGGGCAAAGTAAAAAAACAAGGAAAATTTATTTTATACATTGCTCGCATTTGACCTTTGCTGGATTCGGATAGTATTTCAATGGACTACATGGCTGGTATCTGTGGACTTGTTTATATCAACCCTCAACTGATTTATAACAAACGTAAGCGAAGGTGTCTAGCTCGTTATTAGTCCCTTAAGCCCTAATATTGATATTTTACTTAAATCGAAATGTCCTGAAGCTAGAATACCAGAAGCTTTTCTCACGCAGACTGCCGCCCTTCACAGCTTCCACATTTTATCCTACTAATGCTGTATCTACCACTGGACAAACGTTCGAATGCTTGTTTTTACTCCTGTTTTCCTCTGTTGTCAGAGAGTCCAGCTGTAGGGAGTTTGGAGGCTGAGGAAGCTTTTGGGGACCTGCAGCAGTCTCTTTTAATTGGAAATGACAATTCAAACTAAACGGTGTATTTTCCGAACACCCAAGACTGGAATAAAGAATGTCAGAGAAACAGTATAAACATTCCAAATTACGGCACTACTGCTGTGCATTATTTTGGGCAGTTTAATACATATCATACAGGCAACTGCGGGCAATTCGGCCGTTTTTTCTGCTACCATGCAAACTAATTTCGAGTAATTGTGCATCTTTTAAGAAATGTACCTGCATACGTGTATAAACTATATAATTAATTCATGAAGAAACTACATTTATGTAAAACAACCCTGTTCCACGAGCACTTCAAAGATAATCAGTCCCAGGGCCTTTAAAACATCTGCGAACCCGCGCATGCAGTGCGGCAGCGCAGAGTCGGGGTCGCGAGCTAATTTGCCGACCACCCAAAGGCCCATGATATAAATGCCACTTTAAATGCCTTGAAAGCGGGATGTAATATCGTCCTAAATCATGAACATGCAAGAAACAGAATTGCGGCGTCTGAAAAACTTGCGCCACCGCTTCACCGATCCCTCGCAAGATTGCCTTGTGTCGTGTGGACGGACGGGGAGGTTCATCGGCAGAATTGCCTCCACCGATTGCTTTCGGGATTTGTAACCCAATTTTAAAAGTAAAAGGGACAAGCAAACTTATTAAATGTACGGAAGCACGTCAATATCGGCCTAACTCAACGTCTTGTACACCGGGTAAAGGAAGTCCAGATCCTCGAAGAGCTTGCGGCAGACAACACAAAACCAGGAAACCGGCGCTGGTAAGCGAGCCGCTGCAAGATCGCGGAGCGGAGTCCTCTTCCTGACGTCACGGTACACCTCACCCAATCAGGGCGCGGCGACCGCCGCGACGCTTGTGTTCGCTCTCGGGGCTAATAGGCTCCCTACGGGAGCCAGAGTTGCGCATTTGTTTTCCCCGCGCCGCCACGCCGCTATTCGCCGAGATCCATCACGTGAGGAGCAAAGCATCCGTTGGCGTGCAAGAAAGCCACCTTTACGGTCGCTCCGCCGACGTTTCTCTTACCCCGGCGTATGTTTCCCTGCTTTCCGCCTCCTTTTCCTCCTCTCCTGTTTTCTATGCGCGGCGGCGCGCGCGGCGCCGCTATTCGCCAAATTTAGTCACGTGAGGAGCAAAGCATCCAGCTCGTGCGGGAAAGCCGGCGCTACGGCCACGCGCCGAGGCTGAATGCGCAACTCTGCTACCGTAGGTAGCATATACAGGAAATCTAAAGGTCGCTTTCCCTGTCGCGGGCGGGCGTAGAGGACGAAAACTCGGCCGTTTCAGCCTGTGTAAGACGTTTAATGGAAAATTACTACCGCTCATCAATGTAGTAGATCGTAGTAGTTACAGGTGCCATTAATTCTTAGCCGTTTAAATTTTTTCGTGGACTGGGCATGTTGTGAAGCATAAGTGAATTTATTGCACAGCAGTAATATTTATTTTTGCGGTCACGCAGCGTTAAAAAGGATAAGGCGTCTTGTTTTATTTCTGTAAAATCTGTATTTGTTATTTTAGTATGTGAAAGTAGTTTTTATGTAAACAAAGAGCGCAGTGCGCCTTGATTTTTTTTTGTACCAACGATATCAATTTTTTTGTGTGTATTCATTCAAGAGGAAAAGTAAGTGAAGTGTAGGCTTTCACAGCGCACAGGTGTCTTACAAACCGTTGTTCCAATCCAGTGTTGAATAGGACAAACTTCCTGCAATGCTTAAGGTTGAAGTTGCAGGCTGGAACTGGGTCAATATTTTTTTTATTATGAGGTTTAACGCGTCGACGCTACACATGCGATGAGGCGCGCCGTAGTAGATGGCTCCGGATTAATTGTGACCAATGAACTCATACTTCTAGCGAACTTTAGCACAGGACGATGAAAGAAAAGACTAAACACATGCTAGACTTCACCTTGGTTATGCAAAAGGGAACAGGAAAACAGGCATATATGTACATGATTTGAAAAAATCAAACAATCAAACAAGCACATGATTCCGCGGAAATGAAACGGCGCAACGTTTTACGCGCCGGCGCAACGGCGGCGTAATTGTGACCACCTGGGCTTGGGCGCCGGCAGGATTTTACCTTGAGGTGGCAAATCTATTGTTGCGCGAAGGAAGAGGGAGAGGACATGGGGTAAGGTGAAAGCTCTGGGTCGTTTGGGTGGGGAGGGGAAGTGCCCCTTTTGCACCCCCTCCACCCATGTGATTGGGGATTTTTAACGAGCGCCGAAATCTGGAACACACGGGCGCTTTCACCTCCAGCAGAAAAGCGGCCGCGATTCGAACCTGCGTCCTTGAACTCAGCAGAATATTTTTCCCGCGGTTGCTAAAAACATTGGAGGCTAATGCACCGAAGCTACTGCTGGGCAAGAGGACAAACAACGTCATTTCAGGATACGGGACACTTTATTTACAGCAACGAAAAAGGATGGTTTGCAGCATGTTTTTCTGCATTGCGCACTTCTGTACACGGAGAACATTGCAGAGTAGTGACTTACATACAAGTTTACACATGACGCTTAATTTACAGAAACATCCCCGAAAATGAGGCACATAGTATGCACCATGTTTTTTATGCGTTGCACAATTTCACACACGGAGCACTTTCCGGCACAGTGGCTTACATGCAAGCTTTTTCCGGTAAACAGCCCTATCTGTCACAGCCGCACCAACATTGGACAAGAGTGGCTTAATAAACTTGCCGAAGACCACTGACAGCGTGCTCGCACCATGCTCATCTCTTGCTGAGCATACAAAAAGAGGGCACCGTTCAAGGTGAGGCAAAATCAGTCCAGCGAGCTGCTGACGCACATTGCTCTTTTTTTATGTGCGGCAGGGCAATGTCAACAGCCTTCTTAATGGTCACAAGCACCGTGACAAATTCAAGCTTTGGGAAAGTTAGGCCACCCCTTGACTGCAGGCTAATTAGCCCCATTAGCACAGGACTGGATGAATCTGATTGATGAAGGGAAGGGCAGAAGCTACATGTCCTCCGCTCTTCGACTGCTCTCGCCACAAACCCGGCTATGTAAGCAATGCTAGCATTTACTATGCTTGGCGGTGGCCGCTGCACTGAAAAAGAAAATACCCAAATATGAAACTAAACACCAGAATAAAGAGCATCCAGTGAGAGCATAAAAATCGCGTTTGGCAGTAAAGTAAACAGAGCAAACTTTAGACAGCCCATAAAAACAGATCTTGAGTGCAATGCAAATGCTGCACTAATTGTGTTTCTACCCAGCCCTCATCAACTTAAATTTTTTGTGCATTGCTAACAATCAGCCTTTATAGCTTTCAGAAAAAGCGGATGAACATGGTGTTTTTTTGTTTTATCTTGCATTTAATAACACTCCAATGAGCCTCTACTCATCTACTTACGAGGAAGCGCTTTCAGTGGCGTAAACAGCCCGTCGATTTCCATCACGAAATCTTGAGGTGCAGTGCAACTAAAAAAGATGTGCAAAAGATGTATTAGAGAAAAGGCTGCCGGCTGCAAAAGAACCAAAACAGTCAAGCAAGCAAGCATTAGGTCTTGAAAAACATTTCAAATCAAATCAAATCAAAATGCTTTATTTTTCTCCACATGGAGAGGGAAGACAGAGAAAAAAGCAACATAACACTTGCAAATGTAGCATACCTGGCTAGGGCAACTTGAAATGTCTCAGTCGAAACATGTGTGGCTGCTTGTGCTGTTGCTTCAGCTGGAACATCCACTACAGGGGACGTCACGCTCATAGAAGTCCGATGTATGCTGCAAAACACATGTAAAATAGACGCAACCGCTTGTGAGCAGCAGTCCTCTATACTCTTAAGACTAGTTGCTACACACAACGTCTGCTATCTCAGATGTGTGAGGCCATGAAAAATTAGAGGGGTCCTGTTATGAAGCAAAAGCAACCTGACCAACCATGAGCACTTGTTTTAAAGCATAAAGCACAGATCGCGTATACCTACCTTAAGACAGCCTGCCCGTTCTTCACGTTTGAAGACTGGGATGGGCAGAGATTGCCAGTCCTGAAGATCCTCTCCAGGCTGAACGTCACGGCTCTCGCATCCAGGCAGTCATTGCCACCGGCCATTTGCCGTAGAGAACTGAAGAGGAGTTCCACATGGTCGCTTGAGAGGTTCCTCGTTAAAACATAAAAGAAACCACTCTCGAGAAGGAATTTTACACACAAAACCGTAGATTTGCTTGTCAGCAAAAGAGCTTCGTAAGTCTCTGCACTTAGAAACTTCATCCCACTCCTTTTGCAGGAATTGTCGAGAGGCTTGAGATAGTCTGGGAAGTCCTTTTCCAGCCACTGTAGGCGTTCATCAGTCGAGCAGAAGAAGTGCATCTGGTCAGGCTGTCTCATGTGCACATGCGCAGTTCGGTTGGCCACATTGTGAATGGCGAACCACTTTTGCATCATCTTCATAAACAGTATTGTCGCCCCTGCGTTTCTGAATTTATCTGCCTGGGGGTGGCGACTGGGGTATTCCTTCAAAAAAGAAAGTGCCGAGATGACATCGTCTGAAAACAGCTGCACCGCCCTGCCGACGTGCATCTTCTCGAAGTTCGTTGGTTCTACGTTCTTCTGCGTAAGGAAGCGAACTGGTTTGACAACCTCGTTCTTTTGTAGGTCATACAGCTGCTTAACAAACTGTCCTGTTATTGGTTGGCTTCCGTTTGTCATCTCCCCCTCAAGCAAAAGGCTTCGCACATTTTTTATAATATGGCACTGGTCGAAGGACACAAATAAGCTTCTTTCTGGGTCACATGGATGAGTGACCACAGGCTTGAGTGAGCCGTTCTTCAGGTGACGCATCATTGTAACATTAACTTTGTGATTATCGGTGACAATCCGGATAACACAGAGACCACACTTTTCGACTTCAGAGATCACCTCTTTTGTAAGCTGGTACAAAAGCTTGCCACTTAGACGGTTCGTGAAGAAGAAGCCACAAGGTATCTTGTATGCTGTGGACAATCCTGTAGCAACAAAACATAGCACCTTGTTGGCAAGCATGATGTTGCTGATGTTCTCTGCTGCTGCACTGTTTTCTTTTACAGTTCGCTGCCCGAAAAAGCAATCCATTTTACGGTCGTAGATGTATTTGGAGCTTATGGCCATCTCAACTACAATAATTGAGCAAAGCCGGGCTTGCTCTTTCAGGTTGCCCACCTCTTCTTTTAAACGTTCCTTCATTAGTGGGGTGATCCCACTTTCACCGTCCGACTTTCCGACATACCGAAGGAGGGTGTTTTTCGAAGGCAGTTTAAACAGGCCTCGGTTGCGTATGTAACGGTACGCCTTCGGGGACAAGTAGTACAATAGTACACATTCCCGTACAAAGTCTGGGGACCACACGGGTCGTTGCTTTGTTGCATTGGTGATCTGCTCCACTAAGAAATCTTCTAGGCAGAACTGGGCCGTGCCAACCTTCTCCAAGCATTTTCTGATTGCTGAGTGTAGGGTGTTGTTCTCATAACCACTGAGCTTCTTTTTTAGGCGGCTGTTTTCTCGCTGCAGTCTCCTTACAGAATCTGCTTTTCTAAACAACTGCGCCCTCATTCTGTTGATTGCCCTTGCATGTGACTGCTTGCGTGGAAGGAGGTCATCACAAGTTTGTGCTGCACATTCAACTGAGTTAGTAGGCCGCTGCAGGTCACCTACTGCATCTTGTGCACTTGTTTTCGTACCTGTAGCCACCTGATCCTCCTTGGGGCCTAATACTGACACATGGCTTACAAAAGACTGCGGCAGATGGCCTCCGTCGTGGCCTGCACCTTGAAAACTTGCCTCTGTGTTTACTTCAGGGACTGATGGCAACCAGCAATCAGAATTTGACTGGCCTGTGCTGGTTGCACTGTCACAGGCTGAACCAGTCACTTTGGCATGGCAACTTGATAAACTTGATGCCTTTTCTTTGTGTGAAGGGAAGTCCTGTACCACTCGCTTCAATTTACGGCTTTTTTGTGGCTTTTGTGGGTGCATGTAGGTTGGGTATCCTGAACATATGCTCGGAACAGCATGCCGTTTGAGGCGGCGAAGCTTGGTGGACCCCAGAGTGTAGTCCGAATCCGCAAAATCAAGGCTGCAGACGACACTGCTCGATGATTTGTCATTTGGGACAAAATCTTTTCTTGATATCGCCTTCAGTCACGCTTGGCGACGGTCATCGCTCGCAGGAAATTCATGAAAACTTATTCCAAGCTTTCTTTTCCTGTCCGACTTGCAGAAAGGCACGCTGCAATACATTCTTCTGAAAAAATACAGAAGCAGAGCGGACAGCGGTGTGAAACGCACGCCAGAAAACCATATAATTTTCACTTACAGCAAATAATGAGGCGGCGATATTTCAGTAGCTACATAAGACCACTAAACACACCTGGAACGTATACATCATAGTAAACCAAGACCCAAGAAAAAATTGTCGCTTCGTACACTTGGAAGACTAGCCTAGAGCTTAGACTACTGGAATCGCGTCCCTATAAACAATACTCGAGCGCTTATCGGTATCACGCTGCTCTCTCTCTCTCTGTATCACACCCACGCGCGCACGCACACACACACATGCAAGCGCGCGCACGTGCGAACCTACACACACACACACACACACACAAACATGAACACTTGCCTCGACCTAACCCACATACGCACGCACACTCACACGCGCGCACGTGCGAAACTACACACACACATATGAACACGGGCCGCGAACCCACCCACATACGCCCGCAGCGCGAACCTACACACACACACACACACACACACACACACGAGCGAGCGAGCGAGCGAACCAGGGAACCCCCACGCATTCACACACCGTACGTGCACGCGTGCGCACGCGAACCCACATTCAAGCACACACGCCTTGAAACAACACGCGCGCTCACACACACACAAAATAGCCTAGTTAGTTTACTGTAGCTAAGTATTTCGAAACAGCCTGCAAGGCATAAAAAGGTAAACCTAAGCGCCGTGATAGCTCGCGAAAAGGCCGTAAAAGTGGCAAAAAGATTCAGCACACAGGCATTCAATCTGCACGAACTGCAAAAGGATCGAGTTTGGGCTGCCTCATTCGACTTTCACTTAACCACTCCGGCTGCATGCAAAACAAACATGCCACTTAAACAACGTACGTACCTTAACTTTGTACTGCTTGCAGGAACGAGCGAAGACACATCGACCACATACTCAAGGTGTTTCTGCATTGAAAACTCGACAACGAAGACTGACGAACACGTGAAATCGCAGGCAGTGTCGGCCAGATGAGCCTCGCTTCATCCTTAGGCTAACGGCGCCGCCTCGCGACGGGTGTCGGAGTTAGCAAAATTACACCGCTCCCCTTGCTTCCGCGCCGAATGGGACGGCCGGAGCAACGGCGCGCCGCCGGCAGCAGATCGCGGAGTCCACGCTGAAAGCGTCTATACGGCGCCGAGAGCTGGCGTCTTAGCAGACGATCTTTTCGACACAAAAGCGGCGCGCGTTCCGCAGGCGGTGACAGTCGCAGAAACAAAAACAGGCGCGGTAACAACAAGAAACTGCAGTTCTTGTCTGCTAAAGACGCCGGCTCTCGGCGTCGTATGCTCGTTCGTTCGCGGCAGTTGGCGTCGCGACCAGCTGCGCCATCTCTTGTCTCCCGTGCGAAACGGTGCCGTGTTGTTTGAAGACCGATGGCGTCGCTGCGTTTCCATAGGAGCTAAGCCTTTTTCTTTATTTACTGTTTCCTCAGGTAGGCTCGCTCCTTGTAAATTAAAAAAACAAAAAAAGCATCATCTGTGGGCAACGCTGCACAAAGTCGTAGCGCGATAGGTTAAGAAACCGAATTTTGCGATCGATTTAAAGAGCCTGCCGTCTCCTTTTTCCACCATGTATAGTAGGCCTCGTCCCCCACTGTTCGCCTGCTCGCGTCGTCCACTTCGGCACTTCGGTTTTTCCCCTCTCGATTTTTCCTTACAGGCATAGTTATCTAGCTTTTATTCCTCTACTTTATATTTATCATCCTTGAACAGTGTATTACCATCCGTACTGTAAATATTTAACGTTTCTTTGTACATATTGTATCTCACTCCCGCGTCGTGCGATATGTCGAACGACGGAGGAGCGTCCACTACTAGGAATGTGTCGCCGTGCTTCCACTCGAGCGTTGAGGCAACTGGGCGCTGATACGACTCTGAGATCGACTGGAGGACCTCTGACGCGTGCGATGAACCTTAAGCGCGAGCACGATGACGTAGCGAACAGGGCAAAAGCGTAGCAGAAGCACTTGAAAGGAGCGGGAGCACTGAGCAACGTTAGGACTGTGTGAGCTAGAGACGCCCAGGGTTGCCGCTAATTGACAGAAGAAAAAAAAATTGCTTGGGCTTGAAGTAGGCTTTGTTGTAATCACTCGATTGAAATCGTCGTTTTGTCCTTTTCATTATTTTGTTTGCTTAAGAAAGACTTAAACAAATTTATATCGCCAAAATAGGATTTTTCTGGCGTGAACTTGATTTATGAGTTTGAACGAGTTACAAGACTTCAATCGCTGAAAAAAAAAGTCTAAATGACATCTACTTGCGCTGTCTGGAACGGCAGAACTTAAAGGTCATTTGAAAATCCTAAAGGCCTTTGATGTAAAGGTTCTTTTAGGTGCCCGTCTGACAGAGGTATTACTCCTGGGTAAATATTTTGTACCTTCGCTTTCGGAATACTCCACGCGTCTAGCGTTTTTTTATATGTGTTGTCACTTCACACGGCCAGCCGAAGTAACTCGGATCCATTTAGGTAACATTTGGAACACAGCCTTTGTTGTCACGAATATTCCAGCTCGCCCGTTACAAAAGGAACAGTCACAGAATCATCATCATCAGATGGCATCTGCCGGGAAAGGTTTGTTCGCGTCGCTAGAAGTTCTGGTTTGTAGTGCTCTTTCGTCTTTCGGGAAAGATCCCCCCATGCGTCCGGACTACCGCGACTTCAAAACGACAAACACGCTTCTTCGCTCCCGTATGGGCCCCGGAGCACGTTTCTGCGATAAACAAAGAAGAAAAAGCCTCCCTCTTCGCCGTTCGCGACGACGACGAGCGCCGTCAGGTTTCGCAGCGCTCAATTCCACGAGCGGGTGGGTCACTCGAAAGTAACTCCGTAGTCTGTTATGCCCATTTCGAAGAAAGAATAATTGTTCGCCACCACACACACATGATCAGCGGTGAAACAGTGAAAATTCCCGAAGTTGCCCTTGCATGACTGTAGTTTTGATCTCAACTTTGTTTCCGAATATCCCCGCGGACCTCTTGAAGAAACTGCCATCAAAGAGAAGGTTCATCACGTCGAACGGCGGCGTGCCAGGCAAGCGAAAACGGGACCACCTCACTCACGAAGACGAGCATAGTGTTTCAACACCGCCAGTGACGCATTCCGACAGCCAAGAAAAACTGGAGAGTATGAGAGAAGACCTCCCAAGCAAGTATCGGGCAGAGCGCGTAATCCCAAAAGTCCCGGACGTCGTGGCGTTCAGGGTGTGCGCCGAATCGCGAAGCTTTGTGAATCCATAAGTTGTTTTCTCGTTCCACCAACGAGAAACATATTCACTGCACGGCATATGTAGAGGAATCGGTACTGACAACTGCAAATGTCAACAGCATTCAGGCAGTTAAAGGAGCTGTGCAACAATTTTTGTACTCTGCAGAAATACCGCTTAAAACGGATCCCTAACGTTAATGACCTATGAAACACGCGTTAGTTTTTCACCCCACGCAATAGAAGTCCCAGAAAAAAATTAAAGAAAAACGAGCAGCGTTCACCACCTCAACTCGCAGCCAGAACAAGCGGCCACGTGATCTGGAGCCGATTATATGCCGCCAGTCTTGATCATAGCCACGCGCTGGGGTTGGAAAAGCGCAGGACACGCGCTGAGTTCCAGACATTGTTATGGCTCGGCTGTTGTCGTCGTTGCAGCGATTGGACACGGGTCACTACCCGAACGCTTCTCGAGCTAGCAATTATCACGAGCCCAAGTCGAGTACCCACGCTATGCTCGGGTCCAATCTATGAACCGCATTCAAATATCGTCACTTGGGTGTACTGCGATCCCCGAGTTACGTCATCAAATTTTGCAAGGGAGAGATTGAATGAAAATGATCGCTTTTGTCCTTGAAATTACACCGCAACAAAGGAGTTTCTTGGCCAATGGCGTTGCGTGTGAGTATCCTTGAGTCCCAGGTGTGCCAGTAAGCTCGTGTAGAGAGAAAAACATTCCAATTGAATATCGTTGCACAGCTCCTTTAAGTACCTGCTGTTGGAGATGGATCTTATGATTCCTGATGAGGGTTTTCAGACTGTGACGGGCATTGATAATGCACACGACCACAAAAAAGTAAACAAAAACGGAGCAAGAAAGCACCCGAATCGGAGCGGACGACGCATCTCAGGTTCGACAGCAAAGCCGCCGCTGCATCCTGATGGTCACTCATCTCGCGCTCCATTCCTGACACCCATGGAGTTATCATATTGTACTATATAATAACATTATACAGGGTAGTCGACACAAACCTAGACTTTTACCGAATTTCGTCACTCAACGGAACAGTGAAGCTAACGAGCAATGTGATTCGACAGCGGACCATCGCATGCAAAACAAATCGCGACTAGCTGATAAATGAGTAGAGAGTACGACCGGAGGGAGGCAATATTTTAATCGCTTTGCGCCGGAAAGTCGCCTAATCAAATCGTTGCGTGGTACAGCTACAAGAAGACACAAGTTTACAACATTCCTAAGATGTTCAGATACTATGTCAGCCAGGAAGACGTTGCGGCAGACCGGGCAGAACGCAGAAAACGGTCAAGAATAATTTTATTTTTGCCTCTGTGTGTTTTTCTGATTATGGTGAGTTTTCCGGATTTATCTCGACGAAAAATATACAAAATACATCTTACATATAATAATAATAATAATAATAATAATAATAATAATAATAATAATAATAATAATAATAATAATAATAATAATAATAATAATAATAATAAAACATTTTCGTTTCATTTCATTTATTCAGATACCTTCATAACACTATAAGGTGACGGTGAATATAATAATATGTAATATAAAAATATATATGGTGAAGGTAAGGTGAATACAATCAATCAATCAATCAATGTTTTATAGAAGTGCCCAGGAAAAACCTTGCGGTGTTGGTATGAGTGCACTCACGAAACGCGAAAAACATAACACTACACACAACAAACAAACAGTAAACAATAATAAAATTATTAATATTAATAATAATGTATGTTTATCTAGTCATCCTCCTAGACACCTCACCGTAGTGTCACTAAATACAGTGTCGGAGTAGCGCATTCCAATTCTTAAATGGTTTGCCGACAACAGTGTCACGTCATTAAGATATTAAAGCTCAAAGTTACGAGGGAGGAAATAGGCGGAAGGAAAAGCTTTAGTCAGCGGGCACTGCTGTAGCTGAGTAGGCTTTGATTTTCTGCGACATCGTTGGGCGGCAGCAGTCACGTGACACGTGTGTCGTGACTATCATCGTCACTCTTTCAAATCGCCGCCACGAGCCACCATACTTGATCATATTGTGGCCGGCCAGCTTTTGCTGCAACGTTCCGCGTCGTTTCTCAGCTGCTTAGCACCGTGACACCCGTATTTTCAGAGGATCGCATCATAACACTACCGAAAAATCCAGTATAACGTTTCATTACTTGGATTATGGAACTGGAAATCTATCTGGATTCTAACTGGGTTTCAGGTTTTCAGAAATTAATCCTTTGTCCGCAATCTGGATTTCAGGTTTCCAGCGAGAAATTCAGGTATATTTCCAGTTCCATAATGCAAATAGCAAAAAGTTATAGTTTTTTTTTGGTAGGGAACGTTTGTTATTTCGCGGCACCTATCGCCTGCTTGCTGTTCCTTCGGGTTCAGAAGCGGGTCAGAGTACGCACAGCAAATGACTCTTCCGCTTCCCGTCAGGCAACAGCGCTACTGCGAAGCGGAGGAACACTTTGCTGGCCATTGTAAAATGAAAGAATTTCAAGGCCAATGCAGGAAGCAAGCGTTGTGAGGTGAGTGTATTTCATTGGTCTTCTCGGCGTGTCGCTTGTCGCCTTGCAACCGATCAGGCTGCTTTGGCTAAGCTTAATTCGGCAGGAACGATGCTGTGAAGAACGGAAGCATCTGAATAATAATTCGATTGCAGTGCTTCCTATTCAAATTGCTTCTCTTCGCATGAAGGGTAAAACACAACTGGAAGCACGAATGTCCGAGTGAATCGCCACGCTATTTAAGCAAACACTTTTCTGTGAGTGGACATTCAGAGGCTTGTCATCCGAGTTTTTTTTTTAATTGATTACATTGCTATTTTTTCTGTCTTGTGGCTAAAGAAACATGAATGAAACCTTGACAGTACGGTCCTAGAGAGGTATGCCATTTGATTTATCGAGTGAGAGAGATGAATCTTGCTGGTGTTTCCGGTTAGAGTCAGTGATTTCACACAAGCCACTCTCGTAACTTTCCGTCAGTTACATTTGTCCGCACTACCCATTTGTGTCGACTGTCGACTGTCAATTGTGTCGACTGTCAACTGCCTCGATAATCGTCACAGGGAAATCATTGCTGGACTTCGCAGCAAGCTTCATCTAGCAGACTGCTTTATTCTATCCTGTTGTTGTCCAGCCTTAGACATGTTGTATGCAGTTGTAAATAAATCGGTGAAATGCTGAAATGCTGAATGCGATGAAATCGATTAAAGGGGTACTCCAACGAATTTTTTCGAGCTGCTCCAAATAACTTTATTTTCGGAATCTCCAACCTTTACCCTTTCCAGTATGCTAGGTAGCATTACGAAATTTGAGATAACGTTTGTGAAATCGACAAGTGAAAATAATGTAAAAAATAACATTCGAATAAACCTCCACGTTTCAGTACCGTGACGTCAGGGGAAGGTAGGCTTTCAGATCGAGCGGTGGTCTAAAAATAGACTGTGCGAGCATGCATTTCGAGCTGCTGCGCGCCCACCGGAGCGAGCTTCCCAAAGATTTATTTGACACTACGAAACTGCCGGTAATCAGTTGGGAACAGAGTCTACAGTAAAAATAGTAAACACCCGCCTTCCACCAACCTCACTTTTCCATTTTTAGTAGAGACGTCCACTTAAAAAACAAAACAAAACAAAAAAAAACACATAGGGACCAAATTGCAAATACAATAACTTCGCGAAAAAACAATATGATGACCCAATATTGGGTTTTTTATTTCAACGATGTTTTCTTTTGTCTTCAGGACATTCTTTTAGGCAAATAAGATAGTAAAAAAAAAAGCGCCAGAGCACCCCTTTAAATGCTGAAAAAGCGTTAAAAAATTCCAGCGACTTTATGAGGTGACAGAAATAGGCAGACAAGCTCTGAGCGATAACGTTCACCACTGCAACGGGAAAACGCCAGAGACTATTATTGGATTATTGGAATGCCTGAATATTTCGATAGGAAGAAGGGACTAATCTCAAAATTAAATATTTGACGAGTGCGGTATGACTTTGAACTTGGGGCCTTTAAGAGGAAATAAAGCGGTTTTGTAATTGAGAAAAAAAAAAAAACATGTAAATCGTCTTCGTTAGACCTCCATGATTACTAGTAACGAGATTATTTTTCAGATTTTTGCACGGAGGTCGTCGAAAAGAATTTTTAAAGTACCGTTAAAGCCCCTGTCTCCCGGAACGTGACGTCATATACAGTGTTTTCAGAATCTGAGCTCTCGCTCATCATCAGCGCCTTTCAAAGCTAGGTGCGCGCCCTCTTGCTATTTTCAAAAAGGTCAGAAAAAGACGTCACGACTGGTGTCAGTGCAGGGAAATATACCTGGCAAGTTGGCATCTGCACGTGCTGTCCACACGAGCGACACGTTCTTTGCGGCCAAAAGATCTGCGTATGACGTAACGACTGGTCGAGGGTTTTCAAGTTTCCTCTCGTTTTGTTACATCTTCGGGGTAACGAACGTAATATTCAGGTTTAGGAGATAAAAATACTCTAGTGTTCACAACTAACTTTTTTTTTCAAAACCTTGTTAGCTTCCCTTTAAAGTGAACCAGGGAGAAACAATTACAATAGTCAAGCTAAACTGCATGTCAATGATGTCGTAAATGATCTAATGCGGCTATTCAGTGTCACACACTTACCGGAAAAAAGTGTCAACAGAGCCGACGGCGCGCCATGCATGGGTATAGTTTTCGTACTGTGTACTATGCAAGGCCCCAAAACGGCGGCACGGACATGGATTGATATGAGCGCCATGGCGCGGCGCTTGGAAGTTTCAGCACTCTGGAAACCTATCCAATGACTCTATGGCCGGCTATAGAAAGGCATAGACGGTGATAGCGTGATAGCTATTCATAAGCGTCTCTATAGACGCCTATAAAACATTTTTGCATGGGAAGCCGCAAGGATTCCCGAGGCGCCGTCATGTCAACAGTTACCGCGTCCAATCACGCTTAAGCACGGCCAATAATCGGAGGGCGATTGGGCAAATAGGGTAGGGTCATTAATCTTACTTTGTGATTTAAGCGAGTTCAGGCAAATTGAAAGCCTGCTACACCATACAGGGTAGGATCATTTCTCATACTTCGTGAGTTAAGCGAGGTAAGGCAAACTGAAAGCTTGCTACGCCGTTCATTACCGACGAACGCGGCTTATATTGCAGCGACAATTCTGGTTTTGCTCTGAAGCGAGTGATTAAGGGCGCCGCAATGTTTGTTTCGATTCGGGGCCTCGCGAATTCTGTGCTAGGGATGAACGCTAACAGATAACATGGTTTTGGTTCGGTGCATGCGCAGTGATGAGCCCCTATTTCTTTGGGCCTCTGAGGTAGGGGCACCCTCTTCTAAAACTCCCTATTATGGTGAGACAAAATCGCGTGGTCACGCAATGCTCAGGTTGAATCTATGAGCTCAGCTCATCCAACTTGAATCTATAAGCCGCATTGAAATATCATCACTGGGGTACTTACCAACAATGTAACTTCAGGCTACGTCAACAAGTTTTGCGAAGAAATTGAAAGAAAACGCTCGCTTTTATTCTTGAAATTGCACCGCATCAGAAAGAAATCTTGATCAATTATATTTCGTGCGAAAATGCTTGGGTCCCACTACTGATCTCTGCTAGCAGGCTGAATGGCGCATTGAGCAAACACGTATCAAGCCACCGGAAGTAAGCGGCTCCTCCCGGAAGTGAGCGCTTGACAGGCTTTACAACCCTTGCTTGTGCAGTTTCAGACAGGGTCTCGTGCGCTGGATTTTTTCTTGGTTATGACTTTATTTGAAAATGAAATTTTGTCACACACATGTAAAGAGAGCCCGCATGTTGCGCAGTGATACCCTACGCAAACCCAAGAGGCCACCTGGGGAGCCAGTCGATATGACAATTTTGAGATTCTAGTTGATTAAGTGTACGTTCGAATGCCGTATTTTGAGGATTGAGGTCAAAATGGGACTATTAAAACCCACTCAAATACGCAGGAAAGCATGGACCAGTGACATCGTCTGAATGAACTAGGAAGCCCAGGAGACGCCCCACTTACGGGACACGCATCGAACTTCCGGTGGCTCCACTTGCACCAGGCTCGGAGATCAGCTAGGCACCATCCAGCCTCCTATATTAAAGATCAGTGGGTTCCACCAGTGTAAGTAAGCTGTTGCAAAGTGAAAAACATCTCAATATTTTTGCACTTTTCCTTGAAAGGGACACTGATAGGGCTCTATGAATGACGATGTTGTTATTTGGACATAACCTATGAGAGGCCACTACCCAGGGCCAGAACACAATTTGCTGCTAGAAACTCGTATTATGTCCACCCGAAAATCGCCGGTCGAGAATCGACCGGTTTCCAGGCGGGCTCTCTCTCTTTTCCATGGTCACGTGCCGCTCAAACGGATGCATACCAACTATATTCAAAGCAGTGGGTCATCTGAGGCGCACACTCAATACTAAAAACAGAAAAGATTTTGAACTCCTTTTTTGTGGCTTCCAAGAATCTGAAAGTAGGTTGTTCAAAAGAAAAAGTTTTGCGCAGGTAACAAAAAGTCGGGTTGGACGACGCGATGGCGGCCCACGACGGACCCACGTTGCTTCGGACGAGGAACCGCTACTTCGGAACTGTGGTTCGTGGTACCGGCCACTCGTTGTTCAAGCGCAGAAAAGCGAGGGGAAGAAATGTAAGTACAAAACAATCGCACGCCAAACGGTTCACGCAACGCCCTCGTCGTCTTCGTCTGTTTCGGACGCCCGAAACGCGGAGGAAAGAGAAAAACGTGTGAAGGGAGCTATCGCCACGTGACTTCCGGAAATTCTCTCCTCCGCGTCTACGAACGCGTGTTTCGGTTTCGAGCACTTAAGTGTTTCGGATTTATTAAAATATGCGTGACTCTTTAGGACAGGGCGACGATCGGTTACGTCACAGCGGTAGGGGCGGTTTCTATACGTTTACTCCGCCCGGCGACGGAACGTGGCGTCACTTTTGCTCATACATGTGTTTCACGCTTTAGTCATTCTCTTCATCACATTGCACGTGAATAATAAGACTCGTCGCCAATGTAAGATATAATAATGCTGATTTTTATTTCTTCCGCAAGCCAGTGACCTCGCTGTCCATGAAGGGCACCCATACGTTGCAGTGCAGGGCAGGGTTGGCGGCCGGCGACGGCGGCCTGTTCAGTGGCGGCTTGTTAGTCAGCTGAAACTCCTGGAGCCTGTAGAAGAGCTTTGCCAGGAGCTGCAAGTAAATATTGACATTTTAAGTTGACTTGGATTTTTAGAGGCCATGCAGGGTAAGTGGTAGAGACCAGATTTATTGAATTAGCGGCACTTAGACTATGGGCCCTCCATATCCCAATTTTCTTTCGGTGGCAGCCGTAATGATTGTTTCAGTACTTCTGAAGAATAGAAAACAGTTCTTTGTGATTTAAGAAAAGGCTTTAGATGACCGGCAACAATGACTTTAAGCACCAGGACAACTCAATGGTCCTTACTTTAAAAATTACATGTTTTAATGTCTCTAATGGAGGCAAATATATTTCTGCCTGACTGATGCCTCTACCCTCCCCAGTTAAGGGCAGCGAACAGGATGTAAATTTCATTAAAGCGCTGAGGCACACTCATGCGCCAAAGACTCCTGGTGATTTCAGGCGCACCTTACATAAGCTCAACGCAAAAACAAGTAAAAGAAAACACATAAAACATGCTCAACAAAAAGGGACACTCTAGTTTGAATAAAGCTGTTAATATTCACACAAAAAAGAAATACACATCATCGACAAGTTAAGGCCAACACTAAGTCGTACGGCACAAAGAAATTATAATAATTTAAAAAAAAACTTACGTAACAATAAATTGTTTTCCACCTAAAACGGAGCGTAGCTGGCACTCTCTAGGTGATTTGTGGCCGCTGAAAAATTTGAATTCTCCGGGACCCGATCCCGAGAGCTTTCAGAGACTAGCGGAGTGCTTCACCATGTGAGCTAAGAGCTATCAGTCAGTAGAACAAAGGGATGTTAACACTGGCCACCACTCTATATAATAGCCCACGAAAGGCTGAGATTAGTCGGCAATGGTTTGCGGCACTGTGCCTACACCTGCGACCGTGTACCACCTCAAAACGAACGAAATGCTAGGAAGACGTATTCAAAACATTGCTGATATGCTGTCTATGTATATAATGGCCGGCCAACGCCACTGGGACGCGATACTGCCATTTGTCATATACGTGCACGATACTGCAGTTCATGAAACCCACGACGACTCCCGATTTTTTCGTCTGTATAACCGTTCGCCCCCATCATTCCCGAGCGGAACTTTTCTTTCACCTACACAAAGACGTCCAGCTTTTGCTCATTGTCGCTGAAATGCTGTGTCGGACAGAAGGAGCGCGCCAGCTTAATCGGAGGGGTTCTCGCTCGTCACAGCAACACCAATCTCTACCTTACAACGCCACGCATCGCACTGCCGCCTTTCTGCTGGAGATTTGCTTTTAACTTCTGTTCCAGTCAGACACCAAGGACGAGCAATCAAGCTGCAACGTCGCTGTGTGGGCCCATACAAAAGTGTCTCCCGAATCTCCGATGTCACGTACAAAGTGGAATTTCTCCAGTTCGTGTTTGACTGCCGTTGAGCGACTACAGACATTGTCCACGATACTCGCGTAAAGCCATGATGCCCACCCTTCACACCATAGCGCCATCGGTAATTCCCATTAAACACCCAAAGCCTTTGGTCGAGATGACGTACACATTTCCCCAGGCTAATGCCACCAAAAAGATGAAGAATGGCTGTCGCAGGTGCGGTGGCGGCGTCAGCGTTGACGAGCCTGCTTTGACCAGATTGAATTAAACCCCGCAATTAAGAAGGTATCTTCTCTGATTCCCAGTCATCGCAACAATATAATAAGCTTTAGAGAATTCCCCAAGGGTGACAAGAAGATTTAACTAAGGATAAAAATGCTTCCAACTGAAACGGAGCGCAGCTTTCGTCCCCTAGACGATTGGTGGCTGGAAGTAGCTTAGAAGACGCGTGTTAAGCCTCATTATAGGTGAAAGCCAATTCATTCCTACGTAAATCTCCTTCACCTTGGGGACTTCCTCTAAAACTCAGAACACTAAATGAAAAACTAATCCCATCATGATCCGTCAACTTAGCTTCCCACCGACTTCCGTCCGAGTAGAATATTCCATGGCCAATAGTTTTTGTTCCAAGCACTTCTTCCTTACGAGTCATACAATGCAGCAGAAAGCAAAGTGCACTAGCGTTTGCGTAAATGAGATTTAAAAGAGGAGATACTATAAGGCGCATGAGCAAAGGAAGAATTTTAGCTGAGTTTTAGGCCTTGTTCCCCCCCCCCCCCCCCCCCCCGTTTTTAAGTCTCTTCCCCTGCCCTCTTGTTTGTTTTCTCCTTCTAGGTACACTATCCCCCAAATCACCATCCTCCCCATACCAAATCACATGAATTCCGACAGAAATGCCACACACCGCCAGCAGAGAGCCAAACTCATAACCCAAAGAAATCAACGCTCTTTCGGCCAACAACTACGGAAGCCAGCTACGATCGCAACAACAAACACGGCCCCACTGCGTCTCACTGCCCCCAGACCATCGCTTCGCTCACTAAAACGTACAATCATGTCTTCTCAGCAGAATATCTGGAAACACAGGCGGTCTGCTTTGACATTACCACGCCCATCGCCAACTCCGACGAGGACACACCTCCACTGCAATTCTGAGTGACTCCCAAAAGACAATCAGTGCCTTTCAATACAGTCATCTTCCAAATCACATGTCGCGCGAGCTCCGCGCCACTCTCAGAACCACTCTTACCCCTCACTTCTATATGCACTGGACTTTTTGACCACGCTCTGATGCCAGGCAACAAATAACTACATTTTCTTCCCCGAGTCACATCCATTCTGGGACCTGTGTTTGACCAGCCTTAATCCGATGAGCACCAACTACAACGTACCGAAAACCATCGACAAAGCGCCAATATACTCCTGAGAACTCCGCGAAACTAGAGGCCCCTTAATCACCTCCCCCCCCCCCCCCCCCCCCCTCACGCTCTCCCAGCAACAGACCGCCAGCCTACGTCGACAGGAGACTTACACCCAACCCTCCGCACACCATATGCATCTCTTCCGAGGGGCTCAGGAGACAGCAAATGTTTTTTCCTGGTCACCCCAACAACAATACTGGCACTGCCTCCATGCAGAGTCGTATATAGAGATAGTTTGGACATTCATTGGGAAGTATAGGAGGCAAATGGGGGAGGCGCCATTGTCCAAAAGCGGGCTGGGCGTGTTCTAGGGCGCGTTCACAAATTTCCTATGGGACCAAAAAGAAGCCGCGGATAATACCCTGGCAGTGGTCGAGAGGAAAAAAAAAATGCGTGGAAGTAACTCTCGGTGTCCGGAAATGTATTGCACGTCATGATTCGATCACGGCACGTGATCCGCACCCCGAGGCGCCGATGGTCAGTCATCTGCCGTCCAAGCAAAACAGAGTTCGAGCGGCACATTTGTTTCTTCCAACTTTTAACATGATCGTATCGAAACATCACGTGGAACATATTTTCAACCACGAAGAGTTACTGCAGTTAACTTTTAGGCTCTTATTAAAAGTGTTTCTCGCTACCATCGCTAGGGAATTATTTTCGATTTCTGGTTGGCCAAGAGAGCACATCAAGCCCTCTTTCGGCGTCTGGTGCACGCGCTGGCTCTGCCCGTTTCTCCCACTGACCAAACTTTCTCTATCTACAGCTCTGCCTCCATGCACAGTCATCCATCCGCTCTACATTTTCCACACTCCCCTCCCCCTCCCCCCCCCCCCCCCCCCCCAGGTTCTGACCCACGACTTCGCAACTGTGGCTGTTTCCAACGAATGATCAATACGCTCCCGCCATCTTTAATGCCATTCCTCATTACATGGCCACAATCGAAGTTGACCTGAAAGCATTAGATGATGCTGCCAGCCCTCTTTGATCCCCTTTTCCTCACCGCTCTTTTACTGACCTCCTCCTGGATGCTCCCTTGATACCCCCAAATAAGGGTCATTAAATATGTTTTCTCTCTCTCTCTCTCTCCCTCTCTATATTTTTATATTTAAACCCAGCCGCATGTCTGACCATTAAAATGAACCTACATCAAGTGGGCGGCAATTTTGATCGTTTTTATCCAAAGATGCTTGCCTCGTGACGATGAACGCATCGGGGCTATACACCAGTATCCCGGGTAGAAACGGCGCAGCGGAACGTACTAAAGCGAACAAGCCCATCAAATGCGAGGACTTCCTATATTTCAACAATCTGACATTGAAGTTGGATATACATATTTTAAGCTAGCGAAACCGCAATTGACAAGTAAAGAGCTCCAATTTACACTAACATTGACCAGAGAAATCTGGGATTTCCCTTTTGACAACCTGTCAGCTCCGACTGAACGGTAATTAGATAATACATTTAGTGCCTGGGAATAGGCAGATAAATGATAGCCCAAGATCTAACACGTTTTTACTCTTGGTATCCTTTCATTCGAGTCAAATGGGATTTGTAGGAAGCAGAGACTAGTTTTTTGGAAGTCAAAACACAAACTAAGAATACAACACTGCTCACAGTGAATCTCTGTCGAAAGCCGACAAATTGCTACTCACAGTTTACTATGACAGTTCCACGTTGCCCTAAAACGAGAATATTACTTGATAACAGTATCGAATGTTAGTACGGATCTCTAATGAACACCAGATCCTATTTTTAAAAGTTAAGACTTAATTTAGCTTTTATGTTTTATTTTTCAGTCTACTTTTTGGTGAAATAGGTAGCACACACACAAAGCATGAGTTAGTTCGCTTCACCGTCATGGTACCGGTTTGAAACATTCATCAAATAAGTTTTGAAGAATGCCATAGAGGTTTTGATGCCATATATTGTTGGGACGTACGAAAGCATATTAGCAGGCGGCAATAAGAGTTATGTTCACAAATGTTCATGGTCACGCAATGCAATCAAGGGCCGATTCCGCGTTCGGGCTAACTTTGACACTTTCTGTAGAGTTCTTTAAAAATTATTTTCAGCTTGGAAACAAAATACTTAATTAAAAAAAAAGGGATCTCTGAAAAGTTTTCATACGATTGGGGTTTATTCTAGACGTTTCCTTCCTTTCTATTTATAACTTTTTTTAAAAAGTTTTCCACGGTTGCCAAGTGGAGGTAAGCCTAGCGATCACTCTTTACAGCTTACGTCTTGCCACAGACCCAGTAAATTTTTATTATTTTCAAATAATTCAAGTGAGATCAGTCACAAAAAGCTGCACGTGCCTTTGTTTTATCCAAAACAGCGCACTACATGTATATCACTTATAGTTGCCCTTCAACGTTCTTGAGTCACCAGACGTTAAGGTCCTTCTGGATGATGTGAGGTCACGTCACGTGACAACATGACGGCGCAGTGTGATTCGATGTCCCGATGTCACGTGACCTTACCTGACATCACGTGACGTAATAGCACGTGACAAAGTGATGCCAGGTGAACCCATCGCTTGATATCTTGATGCCAATCACGGCGCACCATGACGTCACTTGACATTGACGTCATGTCTGCACGAAGGTCACGCCGCGTGACATCAGGTAATACGCCGTCATGACGTCACGTTTTGTTCAAGGCTACATGCGAGTACGGACACAAAAGCCAAAGAGCTCTTCTTATGAACAATATCTGCATTTAAACGTCGAACGCCTTAAAAAGAAAGAAACTCAATGGTTACCTTTCTTTCTGTGGAGGCGACATTCCTGTATTCACAGGGATCTTGCTCGACGTTAAAAAGGCAAGGTTTTAATCTCGGCCGACAAGTAGCGTTGGCGTTGTTGGGCTTCGTGCCACACTCGACCTGGAGCACGTCGTCTGCCCAGCCCACCTTTGCGGACCTTCCAATGGCCCAGAGGGCCTTGTGGACGGCGCAGTCGGTAAACAGGGCCTTCCTGAGCGCGGCCGACTCCAAGTAGGGATTGGTGGCGTCCGACTCGATGGGTTCGTACCAGTCGTCAAATTGGTCGGATGAAGACGCCCCGAGAACCAACTTGTAAGGCCCCACGCGAATGGCGGCCAGCTTCCAGCGGTAGTCGATGTTGTAGAGGAGTTCGGTCCGCGGTGATGGCCGGTCATCCACGAGAACTGTCCACAGGTCTTTGCCGTCAATTGAACCGAGGTCGGTTATGTCACCGCCTGCGCTTCATAAAGAAACATGCGGAGGTGAGCTGTTTCAGAATGCTGGTGAGACAGATTGAACGTGAGTCAGCGTTTGGTAACGTAAAATAAGGGCTGCGTCGGAAAAAAAGAAAAGAAATCGGCGGTTCTTTGCAGGTGGCTGCAAATAAACTGAGACGCCAACCAAAGTGTTGCACGCTCTGCTGCAGAGCGTATAAGCACAAGCATTGTCCACCACTCTTTAAAATTTGGTCATTTTACGAAAATTACATTGTCAGGTGACGTCGCAATTTGTCTGCTCAATTTAGTGGAATATTGTGACGTCACGTGGCATAGTATACTTAGCATCACATGTTACAACCACGCCACGTGACACATGACAATGTCACGTAACTGTGCCATCCTAGAGTCACGTCATGCCACAAGTTTCCCGCAGAATATAGCGGAAACATTTTACCGATAAATTTAGCTTATAAGACGTCAGTATATTGGGCCTAGCTGTGGTGTGGACAAGGTTCACGTGACGTAACGTTTTGTGGTACCGTCTCTTCACGCGACGTAACGGTATGAGGTGGCGTCACACCGCGGGACGTTATGTTACGTCACTGATTCCCGCTGTACAGCCAAAAAATGTACAACTTAAATTTAGTAAGGAATCAAGTCGGATGGCCTTACAGTGCGACATAACACTGTGATTTCCCTATAAATTTCGAGGGCCACACCGCACATCATAAACACACCGGACTCTGTGTGAAACCTCGCCAATGGCAGCCATCGATGTAAAAAGAAGTACTTTGTGTTTGACGCCACCACTACAGAAGTTAAACTTTATTGGCGCGATTGTTCTATCTCCTGGATAGTCAGGCGATCCATACTCCATTTCACTAGTTGAACGCATCGCTACTAAAGGTGCAGGGGCGAGACCGGTACTCAAGCATTGGGAGAGGAGGTGAAGGAGGAAATCACCCTTACCCGGACTCCTTCTCGGGTAACCCGAAGTCGCTTTTGACCCTTTCGGAGATTAGCCCGTCACTAAAAAATGACACAAAAGCGCCTTTCCTCTCTTTGCCGCCGGAGGCTTTGACTGCACTGCAGCACTGCATGCAACTGGTGAGCAAGCGTATCGATATACCGGCAGCAACATGGCGGACACTATACTACGTGTACATCTTTCTAAAAAAGCATTCATGTTCAGGGATAAGACAACCTCTTTCAACCCCACTGACTGAGGAGAGTCTTTCACCGGCGTCCCTGTTGGCCCTAACTGAGCGGACTGTTGAGTTCGATAGGCGCCATTTTAGGCACTGCTTGAAACTAAACTCTTCGTATTTTTCGTTGTTTATGCATTTCATGATGCACATACTTTTTGGAGGCCATGGAAAAAGCATTCTACATCATTTAAAAGTAAAATCAATCAACTAGCTATTTTTTTCGAAAGTATGTGCGCAACAAAACAAATGCAACGGTATATGTATGGTAATGAAATCGCACTTCGAAACGTTGTTGGAGTGTTAAAGCATTTAGTGAGTCGACGTTTCGTCTTGAGACAGGCCTTCTTCAAGACTGGTAGCCAGAATCGGTTACAGAGTTGTTTTCGGTTTCCACCGGGTCGCGTCGCCTGTCAGACCACGTGTAAAAATGCCCAAGTAAAATTCCAAGTAAAAAACGCTGCTGTACTCCCTCCCACTCCACGCCCGGCCGCAGCAGACGACGCCAGCCATCGGAGCCAACCAAAGGCCGCGTCAGATTTCGTGACCAAAAGTGAAATAAGCGCACACAGTAAATCAACGCCAACGCGCGTAGACAGATCCCCTGCATTAAATAAAAATGACTGAAAAAAGCGCACACAGTAAATCAAGCAAACGCTCGGCCAAAGCACATAAAAAAATCCCCTGAAACAAAAAGAAAAAAAAAAAAAAAAACTTAAATATAACAGTGCTGACCACAGTCCCAGAACATTCAACAATGAGCAACAGGTGGAAGATGCCTGTTGAAGGTCATGACCCGTTGACTCATCGACAGGTTAAACAGAAAGGTACACGGAAATTAAAAATTGTTGGCCTAGTTGGTTCATGATACAGTCTAGAGGTTTTTGCGCGACACAAGGGACAATCACAAGCGAGTAACACGGACAAGCGCAAAAACGGGCACGGAAAAATTCAAGGGTCGAACTAATGGGATTGAATTAGCTACAGTCACTCCGCTAAAGGGCGATCAAAGTAGATTGCATCCACAGATGACATTATACCTGGATCTTCATTAATACCGGCCCGGGTGGAATTAAGATTTTAATTAAGATACGATTCTCTCTGCTCGCGATCACGGTTGCTTTTGAAATTGGATTGTAAAAAATGTAACGTCCAGTTTGTCAAACGTGTGTTTGGGTAAAGCCATGTGTTTTGAAAGGGGGAGTTTGGGAAATGAATTTACATGCGCCCTGTGATTGTTAAACCTCAACCGGAAAGCTGTGCTGGTTTGGCCCACGTACTGCTTAGCGCAGGTGCCACATGTCAGGAGGTATATCACATTACTCGTGCCGCAGTTTAAGTTTCCGTGGATTATGTAGGTGAAATTGGAATTCGTGCTCTCTTCCATGGTTTTAGGTGTCACGTGTTGACAGACCTCGCAATTTGTTCTTCCACAAGAACGACTGCCAGTGCTTTCAGTGTAAGTTGTCTTAGACCTAACTATGGCGTCCCTAAGATTGCGTGAGAAGTGTGTAGACTACTCGGGGAACGGAAGGGATAATCCTTGCGAGGCGTTCACTTTGCTGTACAATGTTAAAATGTTTTCTTAATATGGGTGCGACATTCGGAGACTTGTTGTTGAAAGTTAGTACGAGGTTCGCCCGACGCTCCTCTGTCTGAGGGCTCCGCTCACTCAACAAGAGGCCACGATCAAGGACCTGTGCCTTATTGATCGCATCGTCTATGATCGTTTCCGGGTACTTCTGTTCTTCCAGGACTTGCCGGAATTGATCGGTGCTTGTTTTAAAATCGTCGTTGTTTGAACATATACGTTTAAACCTATGAGCCTGACTATAAGGTATGCTATTTTTGCAGTGCCGTGGGTGGCAGCTGTCGTAGTGCAAGTATTTCTGACGACCCGTAGGTTTTCGGTACAGTTGGGTGGCCACTTTAGAGTCATTAATTAGCACTCTAGTGTCTAGAAAGGTAATTTCAGATTTTGAGCAACTACTATTTAACCCGCATGAAGTCTCGAGAGAGCTGTATAAAATGTCAGTGCACATGTGAACAGTGTAAAGCAGAACAACGACGTAGCAATCGTGCCGCGAGAGCCGACTGCTTGGGTTTCAAAACTTTTTTTGCATGCAATTAGTTTATAGTTTCACAAGCATATATATTTTCAAAGATATTTAAATATACGCAAGTGCTATTAATGCTGCTTAACGTACTTCAAGCCAATTCGAAATGTATCTTTGGGACGCGTACTTTTATCGCAATGGTGGTGTATTAGAGCGCAGCTCTTCGGGGCCCGTTTCCGGCTTGAGCGGCGTCGCAGTCGGCGTTGGCGTCGCCGTCGGCGTAACCGCGAGGTCACGTGACCCCCCGAAGTCACTTAACCCAACTAGGTCACGTTACCCCCGAGGTCACGTGACCCCTTAGGTCACGTGACCCCCTGATGTCACGTGACCCCCTCAGGCCACGTGACCCCCTGAAGTCACATGACCCCCCTAGGTCACGTGACCCCCTTGAGGTCACGTGACCCCCTCAGGTCACGTGACCCGACTCAGATCACGTTACCCCCCTGAGGCCACGTGACCCCACTGAGGCCATGTGACCCCCCTGAGGTCACGTGACCCCCTTGGGGACAGGTGACCCCCCAAGTTCACGTGACCCCCCCGAAGTCACGCGACCCCCGAGGTCACGTGACCCCCCTGACGTCACGCGAGCTCTTTTAGGTCACGTGACCTCAAGGAGTCACCTATCCCTTAGTACGCTTCCATCTTCCTCCTCAAGAGCTGTGCTCTAACCGGCGTTACAGGGAATTGTAAACGGCTTTCATTTTTTGTGTGTTTTTAGATGATAATCTCATGAGTGCATTTGAAATGAGTTTCTAGTGTTATAGGATTAAATGTTTGCATTTCAAGATATTTTAAGTGTACATGGCGCAAACATTTGAATACTATAATTTTAATGTATATTTGATCATGTGCTTGTATTGCGGACCAAACTATTTATAAATTCTAAATAAACTTGGAGAAATTTCAAACGTATTTCTTGCTGCTAAGAGACTGCCCGCTATAAATACAGTCATTAGCATCTATCCATCCATCCAGGTAAGGGATACCAGGAACTTGGCGGAGCTGGACGGAATGATGCGTCGAAAAACTGTCGTGTGCGGCGAGTCGGAGCAGCCATTTCAACGATGGTTCGTACGTCGGATAGGGTAGCTTTGTGACGCATGTGTCTCGCGATTTCACCTGTCACCAACTGTGCGCCGAGGAACTTAAGGTCTATTCACACGATACATCTTGTTGGCGAATCTTGTGTCGCGAAACTAGGTTTCAGGAAACAGATTCCCCGTCGGAACGCGTCCGAAAAAATGGCGCGCCTCCGAAAAAAGTGGCGCGTGTTCCTCGCTTCTGGAGCAAATTTTCGCTGAAATCTCACCGACGCCTGGCAATCACCCGGAGGAGAAACGCGGACGCTGCCAATGGCCGCTCGACTTCGCTATGACGTCTGACGTTCGAGGAGGAGCGAGCTTTTGGAGGACTCTGATTTTTGGCCGATTCCGTATTCGAGCCAAAGCCGAAAAAAAAACAAAAAAAACATGGCGAGCGACCAGCGGAGAAGCGGTGCGCCGTTGGGTCTTGGTCCTACTCGGTTGCAGGCGTGTGAACTGCGCTTTAGCAGTACGGGTTGGTGGCGCGGTGCATATTCATCAGCAATCGCGACGAGTGCAAGCACCGCATATAAACGTGTTGGCTGGGGTAATTTCCTTTTAGCGATGCAAGAATGTCCGAAATGCTTCGAGATCATTCGCCTGTTTTTTGACGTTCGCGGTCTTTCCCGGGTTTGGCAGGACTAGTAAGCCCAATGAGCCGAATCTGATTAAGTTTATTGAGTTGCAATAATAAAGCAGACTGTCTTTTCACACTGTGCGTACTTCATATCATTTTGATACGAAACGCTTGATATTCCCGTTGCAGATGACAAGGTTTGGCGAAATTCTCGTGAGCCAATACGTGACAGGGTTCGCGCGTCAAGCTCTACGTGTGAACAGGCCGATTTCGCAAAATCTCGGTTTCGCTAAACTGTGGCGCGTTGAGAAGATGCATCGTGTGAATAAGCCTTTAGGGAGAGGAGAAGACGATAGCGCGGGGGACGTCTGAAGGGTGAGTCTTTCTTTCGACTTATATTAGTGGGTGGAGCCTAAAGCTAGAAGCTTTTTTTTTTCTCCACTGCACTTGTCGAACGCGTTAAATTTCAAACCAACGGCACCAGGTGTTTGGCTTTTGCATACGCAAACACCTTCGACGAGTGCAGTGAAGACAAAGGCAGCTATGCACCGTAAAACTGATTGAGGTGAATATGCAAGCGCGAGTGGGGACTTAAGAATCCACAGCTATGGCTCGAATGATTAGTGGGTAGAACTAAGACTAACTGCTTTTGCCTCCACTCCACTCAACCCAAACGCCGGACGCCGGCGTTCCGCGTTATAATGCTTTCGACGAGGAAACGTGCGGACAAAGCTTTAGGTCTACCCACTAATCATGCCATCCACAGTTCCACGTTCTGATGTCCCCACGCTCTCTTGTATCCGCATCTCTCTAGGCGCATAGTTTGCGTTGTAGCCACTTCCTTGTCGTGCAGAGAATTTCTCTTTGAGGGTCTAGATTTAAGAGATGGGGCAAGTCAAACCTGGACGAGCGCACGCAAATTGAATGGTGGACCCCTGGACACATCGGTTACAAATGCTCATGGGTACGTTGTCTCCTCGGGCGAAAAGGCTACGGGCGGAGAGGCAACACGTGTATGATAACCAGGCCGCGATTGGCTGAGTTTCCAACATAACCTAAAGGGGCAAACGCGGGATAAAACTTAGACACGAGTGCAGCGTCAACGTTCCGCTGAGGCTAGTGCTCTCACTGATAGAACGGGGATTCCAGGCGAACTCTAATGCTGGACTCGTGTTCAATCCGTGCTCCGTGTTCGCCTTCTTAGGTGAAGTTTAAAGTTCAGCACAACGAACTTGTCATTTAAGGGGAGCTGGAAGGCATGGAGACCCTCGACGCTTTTGCCGCCTCCTCGCACTTTGCATTGTAAACGCGGCCATAAACAACGTGACCCAAATCAAACAGTTGGAACCACTCTCACATCTAGGCACACTATCCTTTTTTCGGCTCACCGGCTGCCGAATATAGCGTCGGTAGCCAGTCGGTGACGTGGATGAGCTGGGAGGCCACGCGTCCCTTGGGCAGCTTGGCGCTCCAGAGGAGGCCCACGGCGCGGACGCCGCCTTCCCACAGCGTCTTCTTCGTGCCCCGCAGCGGCCAGTTGGAGCCCACGCCCTGCTCCACTCCCCCGGCTGCACCGCCGCTGTCCGAGGTGAGCAGCACGATCGTGTCTTCCACGATGCCCTTCCTTTGCAGGGCGCGGAAGACGTCGCCCACCGACTGGTCAAGAGCGGCCACCATTCCTGCGTAGAAACCGAAACAACAGACACGTGTTTCTGCCCCCTGTCACATATAAAACACCCCGAAACTTCGATTCCACGTACAGCGCAATAGCGTCGAACTGACAGCACCAACTTTTACGAGAGGCTTGATGGCGAGGGGATATAACATGTTAAACACCTAAAGGACTTATCAAAAACTAGAAAAGAAAATCACTAAAATTTTGCAATAGGGCAAAAAAAAAAAATACCCGATTACTTATTTACAGTGAGTCATAAGTGCATGAGTTATTTTAGTAAGTTATACGATTCGGATATGAAGCCGTTCGTGAATGTTTGCTCCTTCGGTTCAACGTCAGTGCGGTGTACGCCGAACTGAGGTTTTGGGGTGTCATATATGTGACAAGAGGTGGAAAAGCTACACAATGTTTTTTGAGTGTGGACCAAAATAAAGATAGTACAAAGTGAAAAGCTTGCTTTTCGCCACGAAAATCTGAAAATATAGCGTACTATTATGTATCTCCTTTCCTTCGAAAGCTCTCCTCCTGTTCACTTCCGCGGTACCTCAAGCCCAAAAGCACGTCAGCCGGCCCCAGCTCATGCATTGGACACGAGCACTGCGTTACTCGGACGCATGCATTCGCAAACAATCAATCCGTTTACAAACATTTGGTTTCGCCTTCGTGGCCAATCAGTGCCTTGACGGCACTTATCAACATTTGCGAATGACAGGTGTGCTTAAAAAGAATGGTGGAAGCTTGTGCACCTGAATCACGTCACGACCACGTGATTTCTCATTTCGGTTTTGACTTGAGGATTAGAGGAAAGGAGGAAGAAGTTCGAAAACGCGTTTCATGGCTGTCGCGGATAATATAAGGTGAAAGAGTGCTTTGTGCTCATTTGGTCTACCTGCCAGTTTTTAAAAGAACTGTGGTGTGAACTACGCGTGGAATCCGAAGATTGGAGTCTCATTCGTGAAGCAACTCGTCAAATTGAGATATGAAAGAGCTTGAAGCTACTGCTTACGCCCAAAGAGGCCCTCTTGGGTCTCTTTTGGCGTCCGCGAGGGTACCTAGCGTCTTAATACGGCATGCAAGGTCGTCTGCTCTTTGCGCACGCCGTGCGTTCGTTTACCCTTAAGATGTGCCCATTGGCCTTTGTTTCCTCCCGGCCTCGACTAATGACGACCCGAGCTTGGCTGCCTCGTAATTTCACCTTCTCTACGTGTTGTCTATGTTGCCACTCGATCGGTGTGCCGCTATTTGCGTTCCCAGTTGCCAAATACGCGCTTCAGAATACTTGCTCGCCGTTTAGTCCCCGACAGCTTGAGAAACGTTGGGTGTCGGGGGTCCTAATTGAGCATGTCATTATCGTTCCACGGCCCATTAGGTTGCGTCATCAGCTCATAATAACGCCGGAGCGCTACTCTCAAATCAGACGCGTAAAGAAAACTAGCCAACGCCCAGCGCTTCTTACGCCTTCAGTGATTAGCCTCGTAAACAATCTTAGAAATACAAGAATTGTTTTTTGTCCAGGAGAGGCCAACCTATTATCTAATAAGATCATATAGAAACAAACAAGAAGCTTGTAAGAGTATATATACTAGGTTATATAAGATGTTATAACTACTAATAATACGTTTCTAATAACTTCTTATATTTTTACATAAAGAAAAACCTGCATCGCCGCGAGGCATGTAGATGGGTAAGCGTGTTTGTACCTAATTTACGATAAGGAAAGATTGTTTGTCTTGAATGTCCGTCTTTCCTTATCGCGAGGCATTAATGCAAAAAGTGGGTTACATTGTTGTTTAGGAACACCTGTCATAAAAAAAACGCACTTTATTTCTTTGAAGACTGTAATAGAATATAAACCAACACTACTGAGCATCGGAGAACATTTAAAAAATTTGCCTCGAAATAAGCGACAGTATGAGTGTGACAAGTCTAGGATCTGATTTTGTTTTGGGTGATCTGTTCTTCCAGACACTTAAAAAGGTTTATGCGAAAAATATCGCTATTGATTAGTCGTTTACTGTTGTAGATATTGTACAGTAGCGCCACTACCCTAGAGGGCGCCACGTGTTTGTTAAGTGGGTTATAAATAAAACCGCCGGGAGCGAGCTGCTTCTTCTTCGTCACCGGCTCTCGGACCCTGCGTGTCGTGTTCCACTACATGGTGTCAGAAGTGGCGGCCCGCTCCATCTTGCGCCTTCCAGCCGACTGCGGCAGTCTCGATCCTTTCGACGCCGACGGCTGCACTACGGAACGGCCAGTGAGGAGCAGAAACCTACAATGACCTCAGCCAGCAGCTTCGTCGTACACTGTTAGCAAGTCCCGTGTATTTGGCGAATATTTGGGGTGAAAAACACGCTATTTATACAAATTACCATAAATTTACACGATGAGTAACGGATAATTCGTTCAGAAATCATGCGAGGTTGTAAAAAACGTGTTTTGGTTCGGTCATACACGCATAACCGTGTAGCCGACCTCGATAACACGCATCGCCCCCGGCGACGACCGCGGCATTGCCGGCTATCGAAGCACCGGAATGCTTGGGGACACACTTAGAAAGGACCGTCGAGACAAATGCCGCGGAAAGAAACATGTCTCGGAGACAGATATGCACCAAAAGCAATTGCGCCATGTCGCAGGACGTTGGCGAAACCCGCGCTTATAAGCGCGGGTTTCGACTCATGACTCATGACTTTATTTGTGGTGTGTAAGAAACTATTATCAAGACCCCTAAACTAAATACAAACATGGGCGACATGAGGGAAGCCGCATTGCCATCGACCAGAAAATGGCGGCGAGCACCGCGAGCACGGTATACCGTGCTCGCGGTGCTCGCCGCCATTTTCTGGTCGATGGCAATGCGGCTTCCCTCATGTCGCCCATGTTTGTATTTAGTTTAGGGGTCTTGATAATAGTTTCTTACACACCACAAATAAAGTCATGAGTCTAATTATTCGTTCCAAACAGTTAAAATGGATATAAAAAGCGTGTCCTCGATGTGAACACGTTACACTGCAGCTGGTTTCGTTTTTGCTTCAACCTTCAACTGCAAGCGATCTGGCCACGGCGCAAGCGCAACGCCGATGTACGCTGGTAGCAAGCGCCGGTTGGTTTTCGTTGTTTTTGTTTGACCGGAGAAAATCTGGGAAGTACGCATGTCGCCGCTACTGTTTTGGTTTGACGGGACGCGAGAAGCTTCGCATAGAGCATCGGAGTTTGCGAGCACATAGTGAAGACGTGACCGGAGAAGTGTCCCTGTGATGTTCCTGGAAGACGGAAAGTAGCATTCGTAATCGTCGTGTGTGCTTTGAAAGCGAAGGGAGTCACAGGGTCCACGAGTTCGCAACCACAAGCTAAGGTTCACGACAGCGCGGCGTTGACTTCGGCGATCTCGTTCTGTTTGGTGCAACCCGGCGATGCGAAAAAGAGCTGAAACATTCGTCGTGTGTGGAGCGGTGCTTTGTATTCCGGGTCTGTTTGAACCACACTTTTAACACGGAGCGCAAATTGTTTGTTGCGTGGTGGAGGTTCAACGGGTACAGTCCCGTCGTCGTCAGCTGATCCGGTCCAGCTGATCCGGGAGGACGCAGCGAGCGTTTTTAAAAGTAAATCTTCCTTCGTTCCGTTTCAAACTGTGGAAGTATCCCGACACATACCGTGAGTAAGAAGCAGCGGGCGTTTTCAACAAAATTACGTTGTTTTAATCGAATAATGGACTCCGGATTGTTGTCTTAAATCTGCCGTTTTTTATGCTTCGTGTTGGACTGCGTTTGCATAGCGACGCACACCGCTCGAGTAGATGATTCGGTCCTGCAACGAGTTTGTTGCGCCAATCATGCGGCGTGAATAAAGTAGGGCAAGGTTTCCTACCTGCCCACAGATGCATGTACTGAGGCCATTTTTTATGTTGTGAACGTAGTGCTCTTTCTTTATTTTGGAAGACGCGTTGGTGCATTTATTATGGTACAATTACTTGAGAGTTGAGAAATTGGAGAGCGAGCAAGCTTTCCCAACTTTGTCTCTTTCTCTCTGGCACTGCCCTGTTTCAGTTTCAGTAGGCATATCTACTAGCAGGTACAAACTGCTCTAAAGCAGGTAAAAAACGGGAAGCTTAGGACGGTGCGGCCTCCGTGTTTCGCGCTTTTCGCAAGGTGACAGGGTAAATGCTTTTGTGAGATATGCGGAATACGCAAGCGATTTTGTTATGCCCGTCGTTTGCGTCTCTCCAGCAAAACGAATAAGATGATCTACTACAAAGGCGCAATCAAAAGCCAAGATTTAATATAGCAGTCGTTTGCTTCGGTGATCCGTGTAGCTGTATTTTACCCTGCTCTCTGCAACACCGTGTCATGACGAAGAGCTGGAACGGTCACGGTTTGTGCTGGCCTCCCGGTTGACAGAAACCCGCGTCGCCCGCATCGGCACCGAGTGCGCTTGGGCTGTTGATGCTCAAGCCTTTCATCCGCGGCTTGTCGCCAGCTCATCCTGCTGCTCAACGGTGAGGAAGCGGCGAGAGTAACCTCGGAAGTGAATGTAAATCCTCGTTCATTCGGTTATCCGGTGTCAAAGTGTGGAAGATGTCCAACGTGTAGTGAGGGCGGGAACTACGAGCGTTTTGCCTTGCTTTTATAACCGAAACCAGACCAACGAGATAACTGCCTTGCGTACTCTAAAATGACGGAAGCAATAAGTTTCAACAGGTCGAGTACGTCACCGGGGATGTAGGCGAGACGGTGCACACTGTTTAAACGCTTGCAGTACCCACGAGTGGTACCAGGAAAGCGACGTCAACAGAGAAGGAGCTCGCGATTCAGCATAATGCACTGCCACGGGCCCGTGTATCTTCAAAGTTCGGGGTGGTGGCAGTATAAAAAAAGACGCATCAGCGCCCCACACCAGTGTTCACGAATAACACCGGTCACAAACTCCCAAGCCCCACCGCTCTTCTCGACACCGACACGACATACGACAACAAACTGTATCAAAACGCCCCAAAAGTGAAGGCGTCTGCTCCCGTACTGCAACTGCTGCAACTAGCGGAAGTGAAGTGTTGGGCGGATTCCGGATGTCCTTCACAAAAATATGTAAAAAATGCTTTGCGCAAAGATAATTTTCATTTAATATTGTATACGTAATAAAAAAATCCCAATAATTTGTTTTCCATCTGATTCAAGCTAGTCGGACTGCTCATAACACTGGTCAAGCAAGAAAATAACAAAAAATTGAACTTTTTCATGACCAGTTTAAGATTTATTGTTAACATATCGTTATTTATTGCAACGGACTAACATTATAAATTTTGCCTCCATACTTTTTAAATGCAAACAGTTCTAACACACGGCTGTCCATTGCGCCGTGTTTTGTGTATTCTTCTATAAATCTGTAATGGTCAGCGACCAAAGAGCTCACCCGCACATGTCAAGCTTATATGCGCCGCGGGGAGAAATGGATATCGAGTAGGAAGTGTCGGGCGTAGTGTCGGTTGGTGTGTTTCTGTACATGTCGGTGCTGTGTAGCTGTGTGCTGTGTTACCTGCGTTGTATGTAGGATTGCTGTGCAGTCGTGGTCGTCGTGGTCGTTCGCAGTGTTAACAGACTCTTTTTTTTTTTTTAAACAGGCTGCTAGAAATCTCGATAGGTGGCGCAAGTTACCGCCCGATTCTAAATAGTTTGCTCAGTTATTTATCCATGTGAGTTTGGCACTCGTTTTTTTTTTTTTTTGTTGAGCGGTTTGTTGAAGCTACTGACGCCGCCGACCGCCGACAAGCGCACGTACGTACCTTTGCAAGTAGCTACGTCCGCCGCTTGGAGACTTTACTGTGTATAAAAGACATCGAACGAGAACTAACGCGCCCTGTGTGCTTTCAATTCGGCTGAAAGGCGCGCGGCTCGCTGGGCTCGTCTCTCGCCTGTTCTCGGCCGCTGGCCGCCACGTTTCATAAGGAACACGCTCGAAACGGGTTTGCGGAACGCAGACACGGTGTAGCGTGTTAAGTTTACACAGCACCTCATGTGTAGACGAAAAACACAGATGGCCTCGTGTAAAACGAACACGTTTCGACGTGTCCGCTATGGGACAACGGTTTACACGTCTGGGCGTGTTATTTTTGCTAACACTGTACAGCCGCCGCTGCCGTTCGATTTCAAGAATGCAGGTCATTGGCCGCAGTGGATCCTGCGGTTCGAAGACTATTCTTTTGCTTCGGGGCTCTACACGGCAAAGGATGAAGTGCGCACTCGGACGTTGCTGTACTGCATGGCATCTCAAGCCCGCATCGTCCTGACGTCACTCGGGCTTGGCGAGGACGAGCTCGGAGACTACGCCAAGGTCAAGGAAAAGTTCGACAGCTACTTCGTGCACCCTGTGAACGAACTGTACGAAAGCGCGCGTTTCCACAGACGTTCTCAGCAGTCCGGTGAGTCAGCGGATGCTTTTTGCACGGCACTTTGCAACATGGCGAAGCGTTGTAACCACCGCCCACCGGAAGTCGCGGACCGTCTGATAAGGGACCGCTTTGTTGTCGGGCTGCTCGATACTAAGTTATCAGACCAACTCTGCCGAAACTCGAAGTTGACGCTCGAGGAAGCTCTCGTTCTGGTGCGTCAGCATGAAGATTCTGAAACAGAACGAAAACTCCGAGAGTCAGCGGTATCATCGGGGACCACTGCGCCGAACATCGATGCGGCTAAGGTGAAAAGGCACCACCCGCCGAGACAAGCGCGCGCACAGGCAGCAAGCGGGTCAAGTCCCTCTCTCTGTGTCCACTGTGGACGGTCTCCTCATTCGCGCACGGAATGTCCAGCGAGCAAGGCTTCATGCAACCTGTGCCACAAGAAGGGGCATTTTGCAACCGTTTGCCGCTCAAAGAAAGGCAAGTTGGCATCAATTGAACTTGGTGCTGTCAGCACGGCGACCCGCCCCAGAAGCAAGTTCGTCGAGGTCAAGGTCAACGGACTTCCCCTGAACTTCAAGGTGGACAGTGGTGCTGAGGTGTCCGTCATTCCAAGTACGTTTTCGGGCATCCCAGCACATCTTCAGCGTCCGGAAGGCGAGCTGACAGGCCCTGGTGGGCACCCGCTGGAAGTTCTAGGAACGTTCATGGCCAGCTTGTCATGGAAGGACAAATGCGTGACACAGAGGCTTTACGTCGTCCGTTCTCAGACATTACCTCTTTTGGGGTTTCCTGAGATTCAAGCCCTTGGCGTCGTGAAGTTTGTGGACCATATCCCGGAAGTTCCTCTGTGCCGAAACGGGGTAAACGTCCCAGCCGAGCTGTTTCAAGGCCTCGGGGAGCTTCACGGTGAATATACCATCAGGCTACGACCTGACGCGGTTCCATTCTCGTTGGCGGTCTCAAAGAGAATTCCGATTGCGCTGCGAGACACCGTCAAAGCAGAGCTGGATAAAATGGAGAAGGACAGGGTCATCCGGCGGGTCCTCAACCCAACGCCGTGGTGCGCTGGACTTGTTGTAGTCCCGAAGTCGTCGGGGGGCTACCGGCTATGTGTGGACCTTACCAAGCTAAACAAAGTGGTCCTCAGGGAGCGCCACATTCTCCCTACGGTTGACCAAGTCTTGGGCCTTCTCGGCGACGCAAAGATCTTCTCGAAGCTTGATGCTACATCGAGCTTTCATCAAGTCAAGCTGACAGAAAGTTGCCAGGAATTGACAACTTTTATAACACCCTTTGGGCGTTATTGCTTCCGCCGTCTGCCTTTTGGCATCGCATCGGCGCCGGAGTATTTCCAGCGTGTGATGACTCACATTTTGGAAGGGCAGGCAGGCGTGGTCAATATGATTGATGACATCTTGGTGTTTGGTCGAAACCGTCCTGAGCATGACCAAAGCCTAAAGGAGGTGCTGCAGCGTCTGAGCAAGGCCGGACTGACGCTCAACAAGTCGAAGTGCAAGTTCGGCGTGACAAGCGTCGACTTCCTTGGTGTCGTCGTGAACGAGCATGGGATTTCACCGGACCCCAAGAAGTGTGAAGCGGTTCAACAGATGGAACCACCCGTCGACGTTGGAGGCGTCCGGAGACTTCTGGGAATGGTGAATCACGTGGGCAGTTTCTTGCCACACTTGTCGGACACGACTGCACCTCTTCGAGCTTTGCTGGGCAAGAATAGCGCCTGGACCTGGGGACTCGATCAGCAGTCTGCCTTCCTGAAGCTGAAGAAAATGCTGTCTTCAGAGGTCTGCATGGCAAGGTACCATCCGGCGCTGGCTACTATTGTGTCCGCTGACGCCAGCTTGTTCGGACTTGGTGCTGTGCTCCTGCAGGACCAGTGCTCAGGAGAGCGAAGAGCAGTGGCTTTCGCGTCTCGGACCTTGACTCCCACTGAGCAACGGTACAGCCAGACCGAAAAGGAGGCCTTGGCGGTCACTTGGGCGGTTCAACGTTTTGATGAGTACGTCTGAAGCTTGCAATTCTTGGTAGAGACGGATCACCTTCCCCTGACGTCTTTGTTTGGCAGCATGGATGTGGATGTCCTCCCGCCACGGATTCAACGTCTCCGCCTCAAGTTAATGAGGTACCAGTTCAAGATACTCCACGTTCCTGGCAAGCTGTTGGCGACAGCCGATACCCTATCCAGGGCACCGTTGGGACAAGCGTCAGCGGTGGTCGGCGCAATGGAACTCTTCGTGGAGAATGTGGTTCATGGGATCCAAGACACGTCGCCCGTTGGACTCGACAGGCTTCGTCAGGAGCAGGCTAGAGACGGCGAGTGCATGGCGCTCGTGAAGCACTGCAACCATGGTTGGCCCGTAAAACCCAAGGTGGGAGTCAACCTTCTGAAGTACTGGAAGCACCGTGGCGAGTTTACAGTGTGCGATGGGTTGCTACTCAAAGGGAGTCACCTAGTCATCCCGTCGTCGCTTCAAGACGAGGTCCTCCTGATCATCCACGAGGGTCACCAAGGTATGAACCGCTGCCGCGCTCGAGCGCGTGACTCTGTATGGTGGCCAGGAATCAGCAAGCAGATCAAGTCTATGGTGGAGAACTGCGAGCAGTGTGCGACTACACGAGTCCAACGTGCAGAGCCTCTCTTGCCATCACCTTCACCCGAGCTGCCCTGGCAGCAGCTGGGAATTGACGTGTTTCAATTTAACGGCCAGGACTTCCTAGTGATCATTGACTACTTTTCACAATACCCTGAAGTGATCACACTAAGAAGCACAACGTGCTCATCAGTGGTCGAGGCGGTGAAAAGTGTAGCGGCACGCTTTGGCATTCCAGAGCTCATCCGAAGCGACAATGGCCCGAAGCGACTATGGCTTCAAGCACGTGACGAGCAGCCCGCACTATCCTCAATCCAACGGGGAAGTTGAGCGCGCGGTCCGGACGATCAAGGGCCTCTTCTCCAAGAACGACGACCCTTTTCTGGTGTTACTGGTCTTCAGAGACACCCCTGGGCCGTCTGGGTTCAGCCCCGCGCAGCTGTTGATGGGACGACGGCTTCGGACGAGCTTACCGAAGCCGTCAGAGAAGCTGAGACCCGAGTGGCCATCGACGGAGGTCTTCCTCAATAAGGACAAGGCAGACAAGCGTCGGCAGGCCACCGACTTCAATCGTCGACATGCGGCGAAGGAACTGCGTCCGCTCGCTACAGGCGAGGATGTCTGGGTCACGGACGTTTAGTGTGGTGCCAAGGTTCTGAGCGAAGCACAGCGACCACGTTTTTACGTGGTGGAGACACCCCGAGGAGTTCTGCAGCGGAACCGGAAGCATCTGGTGCCGTACACGCCTCCAGTGGCGCCTGTTCCAGAACCTCCTGATCTACGGGAGTCGGACGAGTCACTTGCTTATGGACCTCTTGGTCTGCGGCAGCGGACTCTCAGCCGTCCAGCAACCCCTGACGTCGTCAGTCAGAGACCCTTGGATCCTGAGTCTCAAGTAGTTCAGAGGTCTCGATATGGTCGGGCGATAGTCCGCCCCAAAAGACTCAACCTATAACTGCGGTCTGTGTTACGAGAGATGTACTCTTTCCAACGTTGTGGTGTTGTTGTGGTGTTGGGAAGAGTTGATGGTTTTAGGGTTTTAGGTTTTAAACGTCACCGGTATCTTCTGTCTTTGTTAGAAGGAGAGATGTACAGTAGCGCCACTAACCTAGAGGGCGCCACGTGTTCGTTAAGTGGGTTATAAATAAAACCGCCGGGAGCGAGCTGCTTCTTTTTCGTCACCGGCTCTCGGACCCTGCGTATCGTGTTCCACTACAGATATCACCTCAAAATTATGCATAAAAATATTTCTGCGTTCACTCAGTTTCTCCTAGTTTAACTCCTCTTTCATGTTAATGACACTTGCTCTAGGTTCATATTTGTGTATTACAAATGTAGCGGAGGAATTTTGTATTTGTTAAGTTTGCCAATTAAATAAGTTTGATGCGGATGCAAGACAACCGAAGCGTATTCAATGCACATGACGAAGAAATCTAAGCATAACGTTTCCTTAACTTGTCTTGAAGTCTGCCAAAGATTTCTTCGTTTAAATTTAGCATACATATAGCCTTCAAAACTATCATTTCAACATGTCTCTTTTTTTATAAATCACCCAGATACTTTACACTTCAGGTAACCATAAATATTTTCCTATTTAAGATGTAAGCAGAAGTAATAACTTTTTTTCGTTAATTTGATGTTTTCGCATTTTTAAACTTTTAAATTCATCTTCCAGGTATCATACCATACAGGAAGTTTGGCTAGATCACTTGTAAAGAGTGAATAATCCTATATTCTTCTTACATGTTTTTATAACGTTATTGCGTTCTCTTATATGATCTTATATGACCATATGCGTTTATTGGACCTAATCATTTCTTATACATACAAGAGCATTCACTAGGGTGTAGCCATTTTCTATGCGGGCACCGTCATCTTGAATCGAGGAACTTGCGCTATCCGGAAAAACATCCATTTTGCTCTCGCCACGCCACTGGGTGAAATTCGCCTTTTAGTAGTTGTTGGATAGCCGGGGTTGGGACGACGAAGCGCATAGAGAGCGGGAGCTCGGCATCTCGTGCGGGTCTTCGGGCGGACTCAAAACGTATCACTTCATAGCTGAATAAACCCACCTATACTTTAAAACATGGTGTCAGAAGTTTTGGGATTCGTCAGCTATCTTCGACGCCAGAAGTGTGTGGCCCAGACTACATCGTTCAGACCCAGGCCTGCTCATGACGCAATCTGGACAAGCCACCTCATCGGTGCAAGACACCTCCTCGATGCCATATCAGCTCAGCGCTCCTGAACCTTTCAATTTTTATCCGGAACAATGGTTGACCTGGAAGCGCCACAGGGAGCGTTTTCGATCGGCATCTGGATTGCACGTCAAGCCTGAGGCCGACCAGGTAAACTCTCTCATTTACCTGATGGGACCTAAAGCGGAGGAAATTTATGCGACGCTCAACATTCCGACCTCTGAAGCTGAGGACTATTCAACCGTCATCCAAGCTTTCGAGACACATTTCATTGTCAAAAAGAGCATTGTCTACGAGCGAGCTATGTTCAATTCTCGTATCCAAAAAGATCGTGAACCAGTGGCGGACTTCACCACGGCGCTGCACACACTGAGCAAGAAGTGTGAGTATGGCCAAATCAACGATGAGCTTATTTGCGATCGTATTGTCGTTGGTTTTCGCGATAAACGACTGTCCTTGAAGCTGCAAATAGAGAGTGAATTGACACTAAAGAGAGCAGTTCTTCTCGCGAAGCAAACTGAAATAGTCGGAAAACAACAGGAGGCCCTCAGACAAGAGGATGCCACGCAACCTGATCAGGTTCAAGTCTACCACCTCAAGATATTCAAGAGGCACACCTCACCTGTAGAAAAGCACAGCATGACAGCAAAAATTCTCAAGCTTGCTATTGGTGCGGCAACCATAACGTTCATCCACGAAAAGACTGCCCAGCATCAAAGAGCAAATGCCACAAATGTGGAAAGCCGGGTCACTTCGCAAGCATTTGCAAGTCGAAGTCGACCTTCCTGCATCAAATCTCAGAGCCTATAACTTCGGGGCACCTTGACGAAAACTTCTACTTCACAGGAACCGTGACGTCCTCCGGCAAATGCGCACCATGGCGAGTCTTGCTTCGTAGTGGGAGCGAAGATGTGAACTTTCGTTTGGACACTGGTGCTGACGTCTCTGTCGTACCGGAGCACTTTGTATCCAAACTGCAAGACCAGGGCAGTCTTCGACACGCGGATAAAGTTCTTCTTGGACCAACAAATGAACGCCTGCATGTTCTCGGCGTGCTGCAGGCAACGGTCACGTTCAAGGACTCTCAGACAACGGGCGCCTTCTATGTAACAAGAAATGTCAATGAGCCACTGCTCGGCTTGAACCTGATAGAAGCCCTAAACATCATCCAACGAGTAAATCAGCTGTCGACTTCAGAAGCTCTAGATCCAATCAAGGAGTACCCCTTGCTTTTTAAGGGTCTAGGGGAAGCTGCATACGTGTGCGAAATAAAGCTAAAACCTGATACTTATGCAGTTGCCTTGTCGTCACCGAGACGCATACCAGTTCCACTCCAGAAAGCAGTTGAAGAGCAGCTCGAAAAGATGGAGAACGGAGGTGTTATTTCCAGAGTTCGGGAACCAACGAGCTGGTGCTCACCTGTTGTTGGAGTTCCAAAGAAGAATGGTGATGTTCGCATCTTCGTTGATTACACATCACTTAATAAAAGTGTTCTGAGGGAGTACCACCCGATACCGAGTGTGGAACCTCTTCCAGCGACTCTTGGGCAGGCGAGAAAATTTCTCATCTCGATGCCTATTCAGGCTTCTACCAAATCAAGTTGCACCCAGAGTCGACGCTGCTTACGACTTTTATCACACCGTTTGGCCGGTACAAATTTAATTGACTACCATTTGGAATCTCCTGCGCGCCGGAGATCTTTCAGCGGATGATGCACCAAATTCTTGAAGGTTTGGAAGGAGTCACGTGCCTTATCGATGATATTTTGATATGGGCCGACACACGGAGGGAACACGACATTCGTCTCCGAAGAGTCCTCACAAGATTGCAAGAAAATGGGATCACCCTAAACGCACAGAAATGCGTGTTTGCTCAAGAACAAATTCAGTTCCTTGGACACGTCATTAATGACAGGGGTGTAAGCCCAGATAAAGAAAAAATATCAAGTATCTTAAACATGCCTCCTCCGATGAATACAACAGAGCTAAAGAGGTTCCTCGGTATGGTAAACTTTATTGCAAGATTTATACCAAACTTAGCAGATGTACTTCAACCCTTGCGAGAGTTGCTCCACAAAGATGTTGAATTTGTTTGAGAAACTCCTCAGCAGCAAGCGTTCGAGAGGGCAAAATCAAGCCTGACATCTCAACCAGTCTTGGCGCTCTACTCTCCAAAAAAAGCGACAATATTATCAGTAGACGCCTCCAGCTATGGTATAGGAGCAGTGCTCATGCAGCATCTGAAAGATGAAACTCTCCGACCAGTTGCCTACGTTTCAATATCATTATCTGAAACGGAAAGAGGGTATTCTCAGATAGAAAAGGAAGCGTATGCAATCACCTGGGCCTGCGAAAAGCTGAAGGACTATTTTGTAGGACTAACCTTTTACATTGAGACTAATCATAAGCCTCTCATACCACTGTTTACCAGAAAGCCTGTGGACGATCTTACACCCAGACTTCAGCGAATGCGTCTCCGGATGATGAGGTACGACTTCACAATAGAACATGTTCCGGGAAAAGACCTCACAGTCGCAGACACCCTATCGAGACAACCTCTCAAGAGTGAAGACGGCCTGTGCATAGCAGAAGAGGTAACAGAATTCGAGCACGCTCTCATTCCTCACGTACCGGCTTCAGATGTCTGTTGGGAACAACTGTCGGCAGCTCAAGACAATGACCCGACCATGCGCATTTTAAAAAAGTACATTACGGATGGGTGGCCCACAAGTAATTTAAAAACAACTCAGGACTGCCGTCAATACTGGCAGTTTAAAGACGAACTGACATTGTATGACGGCATTATAATGAGAAACTCGCGATACCTTGTACCCCTCTCAATGAGACCTTCAGTACTGCAGTTTCTACACGATGGACACGAGGGCGTTTTCAAGTGCGCAAGAAGAGCCAAAGAGTCGTGTTGGTGGCCTGGCATCACTACAGACATTACAGAAATGGTTGAAAGGTGTGCCAGCTGTCTGCACCAGAGGCAGCACAGAAGTCAACCACTGATCCCAACTCCGCTTCCAGAACGCCCTTGGCAAAAGCTGGCCATGGACATCCTCTACGTGGAAGGCAAGAACTATCTCCTTATCACTGATTATTATTCTAGATACTTCGAAGTAGCTCTCCTCGAAGACCAATTACCGGAAACAACCATTCTAAAAGCAAAGTCTTTTTTCGCTAGACACGGGATACCTGAGACGGTCATTACAGACAATGGCCCCCAATTTCGATCGGCATTCATGTCATTTAGCAAAGAATGGGGCTTCCGACACGTCACGTCAAGCCCAACGTATCCTCAAAGTAACGGCGCAGCAGAGGTGGTCGTGAAGGTAGCAAAAATGAAGTTTAAGAAGTCAAGTGACCCTTATAGAGCGCTTCTTGCATATCGTGCTACACCATTATCTTGTGGATTCAGTCCCGCAGAGCTCTTGTTCAGCAGAAAGATTCGAACGCAGGTGCCGGTCCTACTACATCTGCTCAGCCCGAAAACACCTGACCTCTCCCTGTTGAAAGAGAGCGAGAGACAAGCAAAAAACAAGCGAGCGTCTGGCTTCAACAGGCATCATGGAGTTAGGAACCTGCCAGAGCTTCAGTCATCACAGCAAGTCTGGATCAGAGACCTGAATAAAGGGGGGACAGTACTCAAGAAAGCCGATTCGCCGCGCTCATATTGGGTATCCACAAAGGATGGCACTGTCCGGCGAAACCCGAAGTTTCTTGTTATTGATCGAAGCAAAAACAAGGAGGACGATGAGACGTCGTACGATGATTTCCCAGGTACAAGTATATACAACGGCCACCAGGACGATGAACCACTCAGTGTTGACGATGAACCACCCAGTGTTGACGTAGAGCCACAACGTGGGTACACTACACGAGCGCGAAGATTGGTCAAGCCACCAAGTCGTTTTGGACAATAAGGAAAAGGGGAGATGTTCGATAGCCGGGGTTGGAAGACGACGAAGCGCATAGAGAGCGGGAGCTCGGCCTCTCGTGCGGGTCTTCGGGCGGATTCAAAACGTATCACTTCATAGCTGAATAAACCCACCTATACTTCAAAGCAGTAGTGACTGCATATCATTCATGATTTGCCTTTGCTGCAGTCTTTTACTTAGTTTAAGGTTGTAATACCTTGCTCTTTTTTTATCACGAATTAAGAATTTTTCCACTACGGGACCTGAGGCGAGGGTATACAAAATGTTCTATAGAAACTCCCTGGTATAATGACTGACAGCTAAGGAATGAAAGCCGTGACTTACTCTGGTCAATCTTCTTGTTTGGTGATTCGTTAGTTAGCATTGAGTACCACGTGGGTGCCCACGACATGCGTTTCTTGAACTGTAAATAGGGAGTTTTAGTAGACCGCGTTGATGCCTCCGATAACAAAATCTGATAACAATACGCTGCCTGCGCAAAGGCGTCGGCAGTGTCAGGGTTATTGGAGGTCTCAGAACGATCTACTAAAACTCCCTGGTGACAAGGGTGACGCGTGAAGCGCCACAGGTTTGATTAAGCGCTACAGCATTCTTAGGACCATTAAGCCGTAAGATCGCCTGAGGCCGTTCCTCACGGCTTGCTAGCTAAATTTAGTGGCAAAATTGATTTTCAGTATCATCTTACGGCAGTTTAAGTTATCCGCTAGAATTAGCAGGGAAGACATTTGGTGTGAAGTTATTTACAATTTTAGTAAAGAAAACATTTGCTCAAACAAGGTTCTACGCTAATGTGGCATGAAATCGCCGAGCTCGATGGACGTCTGAAGAGGCGGTTATGAAACGAAACGATACGAGAGTACATTTTCTTAGGTATAGCAGCCATAGAAAAAGTGTAGTTTGTTTTCCTAACATAGGCATTGTATTCTGCGTTTTACATAAAGCTGAATGCCCTTTAGAACCACGCCACCTGCACAATTGTTTCTAAGAAGCGTTTTAATAAGACTACTAAACGACATTCCAACACGTTCGGATATATATGTTTAGAAATAAAATCATGTAAGAAATTCGATTTGGTGGAACCTCATCTGTACCTGTATGCAGGAGGTTGCCAGAGAGAAATCTATGCCGCGCTGATGATTTTGCAGCAGGTAGGCCAGTTGGTACTGGCGCCATTTTAACCCATGCATTATCGCGACTAGGTCAAGTGCCATCCGTTATACTCAATGGTTTCAGTATAAAGTACTACTTTTTAAGTGTGAGCATTTGTTTGATTCGCGTACCCCTTGACTTACTCCTCGCTCCCCCCTTTGATGTATTTGTAGTTGGCGAATGCAATAAATCATTATGCGTAGAGAGATAATTTTGACTGGCTTACCCGCAAAAATACGGCGCCGCAAGTCCTTAATGTAACGAAATTTCTTCACGTAGGATGACGGCGCTTCCAGGGGATGGTAGGCGTTCCCCACGTGCACCGCTTGATGGGCGAGATAGAGCAGGAGCGGCTGCGTGTAAGCAGGGACAGTTAACGGATGAATAAAATCTATCACTTGGAATCACGAATCAGTTATAAGCATACTTGACGTAAAATTGCCATCTTGCCAACAAAATAGCTTCTTCTCCTCAATAAAAAACGGCAATTTAATGCGCTCGCGAATGTTAAAAAAATTGAGTTTTCTGGTTGTGAATGATCGATTAATTTGATGGTTAAAAGCATGAAGGAACACATTTGCAAAGCAGTTTTTACAAGATGGAGAAATCTGCGGACGGTTGTGCGGGACGTCGGCAATCCGTGCAACTCCCTCAGCTTCGTCGGTCACGAGGAAGATGCGCTAATGGGATGGATATCAGCCTGAGTGATAGAACGTAGCGGTTTCCTCTCTTGAGTCTTGACACTACCGAGCATATTCAGCAGTGTCCACTCTTGAAGCCAAAGCTTATAACGAGAAAATGCTGTTAAAGAGAAACTGATCCGTCTCCAGATCGGGGACTGTTTGCAACGCCCAATAATCCCCACTGTTCTTTCGACCGCATATATACAGCAACATAGTAACATATTTGTGACGTGATGAGCGATCCGCAAAGAAATTCGACGGATTTTCACTCGGGTCAATGCCGCTCAATACTCTTAAAAAAGGATGTCGCATCTCCCCCAGGCAATGCATTTCCTGTGGCACCTTTTTGGTTCTTATTTTCAGTTACTGAAATATTGGCATGAGAGTGATTGCGCTAGAAACAGAAAAACCACTGAGCAGTTATGCAAAGGTGCAATTTTCCATTTCGGACTCCTCATTTCTCGACAAGGTCATTGATTAAAAAAAAAAAAATCTCAGCATTCATGAATAATTGCAAAAAAAAAAGCATGGATGAACCTTTTACTAGCGTGTTGCATTAATTTATTTAGTTGAAAGTTGATATCTGCTAATCTAAGTCATCTGGGAAGTTTGTTTATGAAAGGAATTGAAGAAGTTCGCGCTTTGGAGAAGTTAAAGATTTGTCCGCAGAAGACTTTTTTTTACCTTAGACAGTAGCGCCATCCCGTGAATGTACTTCCTACGCTCTCCTGGTTTCCTCCTTTATTGTCAACTCAAAATAAACAAGCAAACAAACGACCAGTAACCATTAGTCCACCACGACGCATTCACTGCGTGCTCCGGTGTGGTTAACTTATATTCAAGTCTTATGATGAGCGTTTTATGCTGATTTGCTTGTCGGTGTCATTCAAATAGAGTGAAATTGATGTGCTCTCAGAAATCCTAAAAGTAATTTTAAAAAAAAACCTAGCAAATTGTTTTTATCTGAGATGAACCTCAAGTTTTTGAAGCTTTGTGGTGTAAGGGTGGAACGATGGCATATATAGTTCCAGAAACAGAGATTAGGGAGTAGTCACCAATTAAATGCTAATGGCGATTTGAATAGATAAATTAAATATATAGTAGTTTCTAGTTGAAATGAAATGAACGATAGAATGACAGATAAAAAAGTTCGATAAGCTTGATGTACTATAATATAAAAGAGCTCATATTTGTCCCAAATTCTTTAAAACCTTATTCAGAGCGATATTAAGAGATAATTGTGACAAAATAAGCTACATATTCACGATACTCAGCAGAACGGGGGGAGGTTAATCTCCCTAGTGAAAAAAGTCATTTGTATGAGAAATTTCTTTTGTCCAATAAACACATATCAATCATACAATATATATAAAACATATAAGAACCATATAACAACCATATACGAACTATATAAGACCTATATAAGATATATAAGAGCCATATAGAAACTTATAAGAAACTTCTCACAAGTCTCTTATATGGCGCTTGTATGTTCTCATATATCTCACTAAGATCTTATATAGTTCTTATATGGTTTTTATGTGCTCCTTGTATGTTCTTATATATCTTGTATGATTCATATGTTTTTATTGTACACAAAAATTTCTCATACAAATGAGAATTTTCAATAGGGCTGTTCAACAAACTGGTGTTTTACACCGTTTCACTTTAAAGGGAAGCTGAAGCACTTTTCAAGAAATATGAGTTAGGAGCGGATTTTATAGCTTTTTGTCCCCTGCATCCAGTTATCGCACTTATCTTGCGTAGAAGTAAACTTAAACCGAATTTATTTTCAAAAATACGTGCGGCGATTGCCGTCGGGCATGCGGCGATCCTTTTTGCAGTCTGCTATGTGTACAGAAAGTCGGGACGTCCTTGACGGCGTCCCCGAGCCAGCTCAGTGGCGAGCAAGGGTGATCTTACACCGCTGATGACGTCACTACAGTGGCTTAAAGGGGGTAGTGTAGTTACCGCGTAGCCTCCTCGACGCATCGGGAACGTCCACTCCTGGGAAGACGGTGTAGGTGACGGTTCGTTCTGCAGCTCCGTTAGGGTGCCTACATCCGCCGGCAGATAGAGGCACCCTAGCACGTTTCATAACTAATATAAATCCCCCCAAAACAATTATTTGTTTCCAGTGAACTTCCAAAGACTTGGTTTGTGTTCGTAGGTAAATAAAAATGTAAAACTAGCAGACGACAGTGTAGTCAACAGCTGCAAATCGGCCGGAGCTGGCCGGAGCCAAGCTGGCCAAGCGGCCAAGCCGGAGCCATAGCCGGAACGACGGTGCTGCAAGCGCCAGCGCCACCCGCGGCCGTCTTCCAACGCTGTGCCGCTTCTCCGGTTTCGTTCGTTACACTACCGCTTTAAGCCACTGTAACGTCACTTTTGCAAGTTTCTTTTTTTTTTTTTTTCTATGATCTTGCGCTTTTCTGCCCTCGGGGCGCCGCAACGGGCGGGTGTACGTGGAAATTTGAATCGGCTGTTGCGATGCTCCTACTAGCCGAAAGATCGGATTTTATTTTCTCTATCAAAGCGGGAACATAAAACCGAGCAATTTCTACAGTTAGAGAAATAGACTTATTTTACCTTGGATGCATTGTGGGCATTTATAATACTGACGGCCTTATCCGTGAAGAGGTTCGTGGAATACTGGCCAGCACTGTTGCTTGCCACGCGGAGATCTTCTCTGAAGTCCAGTCCCCAAGTAGAAAAAACTTTTCCGTTTAAAGTATACTTCTGCAAACACAATAAGAAACGTAATTCTATAGTAACAAATATACGGTCGCTGCCGGCAATATCAAATGCACAAAGAGGGCGACAAATGTAGCTTATATTCGCACTTTCAAAGTTGCCTATACTGTATAGCATATATTCTAAGCCTTGCTGTAAAATCAACCGGGAAAATCGGCGCCGGCGTGTGTAAATATCAATGTTTTTACACGATGGGCATTTTATTAATGAATTTTAGCTTGCAAAATTGCAAAACGTAGCCCCCCCCCCCCCCCCCCCTTCCCGTGAAAAATACAGACCAACAATCCTGTAAGGGTTCAGGTCGGACTTCGACGCAGCCGACCGAGCTAGCGGTGGTTGTGCGCAATACATTTGTAGGGAATCCATCGTACTATGCAAATGTCCAATGGCCTTAGCGCCGAGAGGTTTTGCGTAGTAGGAACTACCGGACGCGCGGCCTCGGGGATTTCGTCTTTTGAATCGGGAGGGCCGGGTGGCTGCCGTCATTTTTCGTCGTAAACAGTCCTCAAGGCAGCTGAGTAAGCTGTTTCTGTCTCCTTGAACAATCCAGTATCTCGGTGAATCGGCGGCACAATTCTTCGTTGGCACAGCGCGAAAGAGCGACAGTCTGGGCAGCGCGATGCGCTTGCGTTCTCTCGGACATGTGCTGGCCCCGCCTACCCCCCCCCCCCCCTCCCCCCCGAAAGGGGCGGGTTAGGTGCTGTAGGCGCACTGTCTAATGCAAATAAGCGGAGTAGAACGTATTCTGTTATAGCCCCTTTGCAGGGAAACAAACGGAGGACAAGCTTCTCCTCAAAAGGCCCCACACTCTTTTCATTTTAGCGGAGTGATCGCCGGAGAGGAAGCAAGCAGAGAGAAGGATCAACCCATCAATTATGGCGTGCTGAGAGCTTTGTGGGAGGGGCTTGTGCTGTTCCTCTTAGACTGAATAGGCAATTGTAAAGTATTTGAATCCACCGGTGTCACTTTTTCGGATAGGCGCAGCGAGCGGACGATGCACTCAGTTGAAGGCAGACGACCTGGTGGCCTGCTCGCTGCGCCATTACTTCGTTAGCTATACGCAAGTTCCATTGACATTCTAAAAAAGGGGTGTCCTTTGTCCCCAAAAATTCAGCTCAATGTAGAGCGCACTGGCGTAAAACTGACTGCCCTAACTCGTACGAGGGACTTGATTACCGTGTGATATAATTTACTAAACAGCTAAAGTAGGTATCAAATAATACAAAAAGACAACAATGAAATTTTAAGGTAAAACAGATAAAAAAATATTGGTTTTTTTTCTGTAGTCAGTCACACGTACATATTAGTTTTTTTTACTAAGTTGTACCACACGGCTATTAGACCGCTTGTGAAAGTTCGTACCGTCGGTTGGACGTCAGTGCGCTGTACGTCGAACTGAAGCTTTGGGGTGTATAGGGAGTATTCACTGGACGCCATATTTGTGGGTGCTGTTTAGAGCGCATGCTCCGGACGAGCTCATACCAATAGGCTGCTAAGACCGCCACTCTTGATGGTGCGGAATGCGCGCTGTAAAAGCACTGTGGAAGCTCGGCATAAGCACGCGCTCAGCATTCGCGCACGCAGCTATGGCCACCAGTGAATACTCATAAGGCCGGTTCTTACATGCAGCGAAGTGCTGATGCCGCGCTACTCACGTGCCTTCAGCTACTTATCGTCTGCCATGAGTAGCAGTCTTGACGGTGCGATACAATGCTATACTGCGTTTCACCTTATGTTGTACCGCAGCGAAGGCTAGAAGCGCGAGCTGATAGCGTTGGCAGCTGCCCTTAATGCACGAGAGCTTGTGCCACAAAGCAAGGAGCTCGCGCTTGCAGCCTTTCCTGCGGTACATCATCAGGTAAAATAGGGTATAGTGAACGCTCCCGTGAGCACGCGCTCAGCGCGAGGACAGCGCGATGCTTGTAGCGCTCCACTGCATGTGTGAACACGCCTTTATGTGGAACAAGAGAGAGACTACTGGCGGCGATATATTTTGGTGGCGTCCTCCTATGGTTCCCTCTCGTGACGTCATTATACCTTGCGAGCATCAAGTTTGATAGTGTTTGCTATTAGCATGGTGGAAGCTTCAAATTATTGCGTTCTCAAAGAAACACGGCCAACACTGCCAAAAATAAAGTTCTTTCATTCCTCTCATTTCTGCCAATGAGAAATCCTTTACTGACGTCCTAGACACTATTCGCCCCATCATGGTGTCGCGTTTTCTACCGGGATGAACTGAAGACTTACAGCCGCACGCCAGGATGGACGTTTTCATGTTCATATTTTGGGCCCCGATTAGCTCGGGGCCCAAAACCGCCCCGAGTTTATTCCAATAATCCAATATATACAGAGGTCCGGCCACATGATAATAGATGAGCACCGTACACTTTCCGCAAGTCATATCGAGGGGTGACAGATGTCCGGTCACATGATAATAGATGAGCACGGTATACTTTCCGCAAGTCATATCGAGGTGCGACAGTGTCGCGCTATACACGGAAGACCGATAGCACTACACATGGCACGAAAACCACAGCGACAATTTCGATCGCGCACCTCGCCAATACCCTTTTTTCCAAGTTTGCAATACGCGTTTAGTGACTTTTTAAGAGCGTGTGCAAAACGATGTCGGTCTTTTTCTGTCCAAGTGGAACTGCCCGGCATCCACCGACGTGGAGGCTGCAAAAGTCATAGTCACCCGGTCGTGCCCCGAGCTTCTCATACCATCCGCCGTGGACGCGGATATCAAAGTAGACGAGGACATCGAAGTGGACACCGTGTGAACACTATCCGCCTCTTCGCCCCTTATGATCTACGCCGATCCTGATCTACGGGTAATCATCAACGGTGCCAGGAGATGCGCGCTCCATAAATGTCGGCAGTGACAAAGAGAGAAGAAAGAAAAGAACGCCAAGGACGTGTTTTTGACAAAAATGGTGTCAAGACAAGAATGCCCTTTAAGGGACTCGCTGGCACGAACCGTACGTACGTCGCATCTGAGCAAGATAGGCCGTCGGCCCATCTTCATCACGTGGCAGCGCCGCAGAGCAATGTCGCGTAACTCATCAATGTTTTGGAGAGCGACGAAGTCTACACCGGTCATCTTTCCTCCAGGAGGAGGAGGGACGTATGGCTGAAGAAAATAAAGAGTATCCGGCGGCACGGAAGACTGTCCCGCTCTCGGGAGAGCACGACGAGCTGTCCCAAGCGACATCGTTTCTGCCCACGCTCTACACTTTTTACCTGCACAGTTCACAGAATCGCAACAGAAGCTCTTAGGTAAAGGCCGCTTCATGGATCCTCGCGGAGCGGCATATTTCTGTTTGGCCTCTGTGCGTGAGAGGAAAAGCATGCGAACCATTGACGTATGAGGTGTAACTAGCACCCCTGAACATTTACGCGAACTCAGAACCTGACGTACCTCGTGCGAGCAGTGGTCAAAGTATCCTGCATGTGAGGTCCAAAATCCGAAGTGATGATCAAATCCTCTCATCAGTGGCGTATATTCCTTGCGGAAATAACCGAGGTGCCACTGCAAGAGCAATGAAATTGATACATAGCACACGCACCAAAAAAAGTACCGATTTTTTGTTGTTTTTTTTACAGCAGAAAGTATCTACGCATCGCCTAGCTCTGTCTTTGCCACAATATAGCGCTTGAGATCCGGATTAGATGCGATATTTGCAGAAGGAATCGTTATTTGATTCAAAAGCTATGAACGATTTTCGTAAATAGTTCATGGGAAAGTGGTGGCAGACGATGCCTAAAATTACATGGGGATCAATGGTGCAAACTTGCAGAAACGGGTCACATTTTCCCCCTTCAAAGTTTTAAAAATTCACACAACTTGAGAATAACATAAACTTTAGTTCTGAAGGTTTGTAATTTGGTCCTAACCGCTAGCGCTACATTTTTGCGGAAATCGAGCACTCGGCGGTACAAGGTTTTATCCTGTGTTTAAAAAAAAGTTACTGTAAATATTTTACGGACACGCTGTACATAGTATTTAAAGTTAATTTATTCATAGTTACAAAAAATAAATAAAATAAGGTTGACCATTAGAGAACTACCATCTCCGCAGCGTGTTTATCGAGCTCGGTGGAGATTAAATTTGGAATTACCATCATGATAAGTTCACGAATTCACCAAAATTTGGTACTTAACACTGTAGGTATTGGTGTTTATTTGTTATGTTGTAACTGTAGTTTTGAAAGGTGTGTTTGCTAGAAAACAAACCAATTAATGCTGTTTGCGAAAGGTCAACAAAAATCATCGGCTACGGCGCTAATCAGATACAACGTCATGGCCACTCATCACGTGCCATGATGAGTTTACATGGCCAATCGTAACGTGCCTTTCATGGTAACCCTTAATGTGTCATGTGCAGTCATCACGAGTCATCAGTGGCTTGCGACGCATCATTATGGGCAGGGCTAGGAACGGTTCCTATATAGGTGACAAGACGCAAAATATTGTTCGTAAAAATATATCAAAGCCTGCTGCCTTTTCGCAAATCGTATATATTGGCTTAGCGTTAAATACTAACTGGCAACAAAACTGAAGATACATAACCCAAAAACTTATGAATGAAAAATTTAAATAGCGAATAACTTTATTAAACGGATCGTGACACTTATCTCCCCCCCCCCCCCCCCCCCCGCCCCGTAATGTACGCCGGACGCAATACACGCGCAACGACATCAGTATCACTTTAAAGAGACCGCCCCCTTAAAGATATGTTCAAGTAAAAATCTGATGTGCGCAATAATATCCATAAAAGCATATTTTATTGTGAGAGCTATGTGACAACGCACAATTCCATGTAAAAGCGGTATTAGGCGAGCAAGCCTATGCAGACACGACTGGCATGTTTAATTCCTTTATTGCAAAAAGTTAACATATGCACATGATAGTTGAAATCTGATCCTGAAGGGTAAGAGAGCGACTGATATAGGCCCATTTTACGGCCGTTGCGAACTTGAAGGACAAGGGGGAAGGGGGGGGGGGGGGGGGGGGGGGGTAAGGAACCAACGGGTCGCCGGAGAAACCAAAACCGAGTAGGAAAGACACATCGAACTTTCTAAAATTTTTCTCTAAAATTATGTACTATTCCTCCGGGAGGTATTACAGTACTTCTGTACCAAGTGATAATTTAACCCACCTTGCCGATCGCGTAAGTGGAATAACCAAGATCATTAAAATGCTCAGGGAGGATCTTGAACTTGAGTGGGAGTCCCCATGGCTCTGAATTTCCAATGTCATCGTTTTGCATACCTGCAAACATGTATTGATTTATTTGGGTCGTGCATCCCGGCGCTTGTTGCGTAAATGATCTGTTATTTGAAGCTGTTGTTTTAGGCACTTTTTTTATACAGATGGAGGTCCTCTTACATGACCGGTTACGTGTAAGGGGCCTATGCAAATTATAAACATAACATAGTGGGAGCTAAGACTGAACAATATACCCATCGAAACTCAAACGTACACTGCGCCAGACCGTTATCATGGGCGTAAAAAATACCGTTTTTAAAATTTTATTCAAGGTATTTACGGTCCTCAAAGATTATTTGTAAGGTATTACTGTCCTCAATAAAGGCTTTCCGCCACACTAGTAGTTTCTTACCTGCTGTTCCACGTTAGACAAAGAACAGAAAAATGGCGAACGCCTGTTCGAACGAACCGGGTCGAGCTGTGTACGGCGTAGCATATGTGCCTATGCACCAGCGTAAAATGTATCCGTCAAACTAAAACATTCATGTAACTATAGTTTATATACGGCTTCTCTCGGTACACAATGAATTGAACGCTACTGTTAAACCAAGTTTGAAGGTTTTTATAATTAAAAAAAATTAAAACAGTACTAAAGGTCTAGGACTTCTCCTGAATGTAACTTAGCTAATGCCAAGTAGAATGCAAGTTTATAAAAGGGCTGCCCGAAAAAGACACAGACCCGTGTGAATCGGATAGAGCCCCGTCATGAGAGCGCTCCGGGTAGCAGCCCCTGACGACTGGACGTAGTAGTGGTGCAGCGCCAGACCATCGCCGGCAAGGGTGTCGATGTTAGGGGTCGGGATCTGCCTAGAGCCGTGGAAGCTGACGTCACCCCAGCCCTGTGGTGTGGACAGGCAAGTTGTACAAAGATTATCTCGGCTTCTTTAAATAGTGATGGCCATATAAATACGCCTCCTGGAACAGAGTCAGTCTTTCTGTGTTGCATGTCATGGAAAATAGTAAACTACTATACTCTGTTTCACCTTATAATGTACCGCAGGAAAGGCTACAAGCGCGAGCTCCTTGCTCAGGGCACATCTCGGCGGCACAAGCTCTCGTGCGTCAATAGTAGCTCCCTAGCGGTATGAGCCCGCGCTTCTAGCCTTGTCTGCGGTACAACATAAGGTGAAACGAAGTATACCATCAAGCAGTCAGCCTCTGTACAGGCACTAGAATATTTTAACGAAAGCCTAAAAAAACTGAGAAATGCAGAAAAATATTTAGGCAGTCAGTGTTTGGAACGTATCTTGGAAGCTAGACCTGCCACTCTGTCTTTAAATCCAGGACCTGCCTCCCCCTGTTTTCTTATGTCCTTACCCCGCAAGTGCATGGGGCGCTCAACCATTTATGCGTCTGCGTCTTTCTGCTAGCATCCACGTTCCAAACGTAGCTCTGTCTATTCACTCACCCTTAGTCAAAGTAAATTAAAGTACGACGCACACTATGACCATCCACCAACTGCGGTCTATTGGCGACTCCAGCGAAATAGTCAGCGCAAACGACTAGAACAGAAAGCTGTGGAGGTAGGTTGGCTCTCCAATCTTCCCCATTAGAATCAGGTATGTGTTCATGATTTTCATCGCGGGTTTACCGCGTAGAGGGCAGTGACAGAACGTGGTGACTGACAATACCCATGTCCCCCAAATTTGAGTAAATTATGATAGTTACAAAATATTATCAATTCTACGAGGCAAATAAATGAAGGAAGGGAAAGGAAACAACACATGCATTTATGAATAAACATACTTAAATAATTTTCAGGAGATACTTGTCGTGTTATGATTGAAGAAAAAAACAACAGCATAACTAAAATATAATCATGTCTTATACCTCTGAGATGTGAACAAAATCGACAACAGATCAGGCTACAATAGAAACGTATTCCTTTGGTATTGGATATATATATAGTGATTATGTTCCTGGTGCAATCAAATATTCTCATTCAAAATGCGATTTCACTAAAAGCCAGGACCCTTCTGGAATTATGTTTAAAAGTATAATATTTTACTAAATTAATGTGAAAATTTAGCCCGTTAGATTTTTGTTTTTTAAAACAGTTAACGCTCCTCGGGTATAAAATGTTATTTTCGGTGTCATCCTTCGCTTTGGGCTTTCGATCGGGAGGGCACTCAGGCTATCTGTTGGTGTGGTGTAGAGTACATTTTGATATATCTATTATGAAGTATGAAGGACTATATTCAATTCACCTTAGGCATGATGAAGTGTGGCTGTGTACTAAAGTTCGGGTGTCCCTTTTATTATTTTCACATATTCGTGAGACCTTCTGCAAAACTATACGCTTCATATATTTAAAAGTTGTCGCAATTTTGCAGATCAAAGTACGTCAACTTACTTTAAAATAAAGCAACAAAAAAATTGGATGTGTGTTTAAATCAGGTAGGTGTCAAATTTTGTATAATAAAAAGGCTTGTTGTTACTCGCGACAAATCAGCATTAAGCTTGTTGATATAAGAGCTTCATGAAAAGCTCTTATGGGAAACGATATGGGAAACGATACACCCAACAATGTTTTCTTTTGTCACTTGCTCCAACGATATGCCTTCGAATACTATGTTAATTTCACTCTAGCGCTCTGTACTTAAATGTTTAAGATTATATACCTAGTTTTACTTGTACTTAATACGAGTCAGTTACAACGCGTTCTCTAATTTCCAACGATATTCATTAGCCAACGTTTCCATGTACTTTTTTTATAAAGCAAGAAAAGAATATATTTGTGTGGTCTGCGTACATATCAATTCAGGGGAACCTGGCATTGAATTGTTATCAGTAAAGTGCCCGAGGAACAATAGATGCCCTGAAATAGAGCCTTGAGGAACGCCGTGTAGTATAATTCCAGTTTATTATGTGAATCATCATTTATAGGTACATACTGATAGCGATCAGTGAGATAGGTTTTTATTAGGCTTAGCGCCACCTCTTGTACACCATAGATTTGAAGCCTTTTCATTATTATATTGTGTTGCACATTATCAAACTCTTTTTTAGTTCCAAAAATAATCTAAGAGAAAAATTTGACTTTAATTCTTCCAACGATTTTATTGTTAGATCCCACAACCCCTGGCAGGACAAATAAGAAGTCGTGAAAGTTCCAAAACATATGGTGAAAATCGCCAATAGACTAGGTACTTGTAAAAAATAAAAGTCGCATTTTTTGGTGAGCGCAAAAGAAAGCTGCATATCTAAGAGAGCAGGAACTCCATGATAATGTGGATCTAGCGGTGCTAATATTACGCGCTACCTTGTGAATATAAAGTTACTTGAGTCAAAAAAGAAAGGAGAAAAAGAAATGTTCTTTATGAATTATGGTCCACCTAAACCTAACATATAAACCAACTGATATTGTTGGCGCCTGTAGCCTCTGAGTATTATTGCTCATCAGAAAAAGAAAAACGTACTTCTTTAGTTGGTAGGAATGCCACCTGCGTCCGTTATATTATTTATGGTATTCGCGATGACATTTGCTTTCTTTTGGCAGGTAGACATTGGCTCATAAAGAAATTTGTGTTTCCTTTTTTATATTTTGATTCGCGCAATGTCAGGTTGTCGAACTTTCGCGCGCTATCACGATCGCTAGAGTCGCGTTGTCACAAAATCAGTGTTCTGCAATGTGTAGTTTATTCGAGCGGGTCAAAAAAACACGGTTCCATTTTCTCACAAACACCCGAAACACCAGCATGAACTCGAAATTGAAAGATGAGCAATACAGCGTTTCGCTTCTTACCAGGTCGTCTGCCACAATAACAACAATATGGGGTCTTCGCGATGCTTGCGCAGTCATCTCGAAAAGAGTCACACTGAGAAGGGCTATTGCGGGGAGACGTAGGGTTCGCTTTTCCCTGCGTGGAATAAACGCAGTGTTTTGTGAAGTTTGTGCTATGAGGCCTTCTCGAAGACTATAAGCGATATTCAGTCTCCCGAAGCGTTCTGACCACGATACGTATTTATAATAATAATAATAATAATAATGACTTTATTTTCAGTGCCCAAAAACAACCACAGCGGTCTTCACTTTGGTGCACCTGTTCAATCCTAGAAACACGTTGGTATATTACCATCACCCAAAAACAAATAAACAAACAAAATGTTATCAGTAAATTACAAGGTTATTCAACTGATGGCGGTACAATGAAATGGATGTACAGAAATCGAGGTGCTTAGGAGCAATGCTGTTGTATAATGTCTGAATCCGAGAAAGCGGTGAAGTACAACAAGGTGAACGTACATCAAAGCATACAGGATGTCTAGTATGGCGTAAGTTAACATGAAAATTAACTTTGCTGAGCATTGATGGCGAATCAATTACACTATTCACAACCTTATGCAAAAATACAAAATCATGAATCGTTCGCCTTTCAGACAAGAGTGTAAGCGAAAATGACCTAAGTATGTATTCATAGTCATAATAACAGCGCCTTTCAAAGTACCTATCGTAAACAATAAAAATAAAAATTTCAATAAAATAATAAATTTTATTAATAATAAATAATAAATAACAAATAATAAAAATTTCAATAAAAGAAGCGTACAAAACAACAACAACAACAACAAATTGCCACGAGTTAAAAAAAACAACAAAACATTGCTACCATACAACACGTTTTCATGCAAAAATAGAGCACATTGATATGTAGCTCTCTTTTCTTCCGGGTGGATCGAAAAGGGCGACCAAAAGCTTTCAATACCTGGTTTCACCGTAAGTCCAGATGCAGCAGACGCTATGACCTCATGGGACCAATGAAACACCTCAAAAGTGGAATTTAGTGGGCCTTTCGTATACATGATTGGTTCTACGATAAGAGAACACGTACAGAAGCATTACGACTACCATAATGGTGCGTTTTGACGCTGTCTGATTGGTTCCATCAGCTCGAACCGTCCACCTTAAATGAAAGGAAGTAGAAGCCAGTTTGCTGTTTACAAACGTGAACTGTCTCCTGACTCCCAAGTAACTTGCGGTCGCTCCGTCTTCGCAAGCCTGTCCAGCTTGCTTATGTTACCAGCGCTAGACAGCATTAATGCTACACGTGCATCAAAGTTGGAGATCTAACGATGACCCTCGGCTGGACAATTTAACGTCTTGAAGGCGGCAGGTTGGTTTACATGAATATTCGGTTGTTTTTTTTACAGATTTGCTGCTTCTTTGTTTGTTTGGCGTTTAACTGGCGAATTGGTGGTTAAGCGTTTCATCGACATTTGTTGCGGCGGAGTTAAGGTGGGCTTTGTTCATTATTTTTATAAACCGGAAGTTCTCTGGGACGTCAACAACAGGAGCCTCGCCTGGGCCGGTTTGCTCATCTTGCGGCTGCGGACGCGGCCGAGGCCAGGAGGGATTTTTGCGTCACGTGACCAGCTCCATGGGGACAAGGAAGTACCTAGCGTCCCTGCCTAATGGCGGAGAGATCCGCATCGCTTCAAGCACAAAAGCCTAATTTCGCTCGCAGAAACTGATTGGAGGGACTTTCAACTGGAATCTAATTGACCGCCCTTTTATACTGTAGGAGCGGCAGGTAAAGTTACGGCCAGGGAGGGCAAATAGGAGCCAAAATAAAGAAAAAACCACACGAGATAAAAGCGGTAGCAGTATTTTATATACCTCCGCCGACGCCGCGCCTCGCTCCTTTTGTTGTGGTCGAGAGGTTAAAGCGCCGGTACTTGTCGTCGTGGCGTGAAAGTTCCGGGTTCAAATCGCGCTAGAGACTTCTTTTTTTTTTTTGTATTTTGCGCGTGTCTTGCTTTTGAACTGTGATCTTTTTTTTGGAAATCATCCACTTGCACTACTGCGCCTTACACGCTTTTACTGTTAGTCCCACCTGTTCAATCGAAACACCGGGAAGAAAAAAAAGATCAACGCAAGTTAACGCGCTAATACCATCATTTCATAATGTTCATCAAAAGGAAACCAAGCTAACAGCATCAGTATGGCTTTCACACAAGCGGAGCCGAAACAAGCATCCTTTCCTTAGCGTTTACAATTTTATCTGTTTTCAAATAACGCTCTTGCTACGATTCCTTTCAATAACAAGAGACGCCTATTTAGGACTAATAAAAGCTGCAGTTGTAGCAATTAAAAATAAATAAATAAAACAAGCAAAAAAAAAAACGACTAGCAGCTGTGGATACATTGATTGAGCGAAATCCTACAGGCAAGGCAGCAGGTCAAACGTCTGAGAAAGTAGTAGAACTGAACTAAAAGAGATCAGACTTTTACTTGCAGGGAATGAGATAAAAAGTATATTTATACTCTTTACATTTTGTTGTGGCAATCGTTTTGCAAAAATGCAAAAATGAATCAGGCATCGACCATCGCAAACCCTCTCTCTAATGCAAACACCTAAAATGACTTTGGATCAAGAAATGGAATTAATTATAATTAATTCCATTTCTTGATCCAAAGTCAGTTTAGGTGTTTGCATGAGAGAGAGGGTTTGCGATGGTCGATGCCTGATTCATTTTTGCATTTTTGCAAAACGATTGCCACAACAAAATGTAAAGAGTATAAATATACTTTTTATCTCATTCCCTGCAAGTAAAAGTATGATCTCTTTTAGTTCAGTTTTACTACTTTCTCAGACGTTTGACCTGCTGCCTTGCCTGTAGGATTTCGCTCAATCAATGTATCCACAGCTGCTAGTCGTTTTTTTTTTTTTTGCTTGTTTTATTTATTTATTTTTAATTGCTACAACTGCAGCTTTTATTAGTCCTAAATAGGCGTCTCTTGTTATTGAAAGGAATCGTAGCAAGAGCGTTATTTGAAAACAGATAAAATTGTAAACGCTAAGGAAAGGATGCTTGTTTCGGCTCCGCTTGTGTGAAAGCCATAGCGATGCTGTTAGCTTGGTTTCCTTTTGATGAACATTACGAAATGATTGCATTAGCGCGTTAACTTGCGTTGATCTTTTTTTTCTTCTTCCCGGTGTTTCGATTGAACAGGTGGGACTAACAGTAAAAGCGTGTAAGGCGCAGTAGTGCAAGCGGATGATTTCCAAAAAAAAGATCACAGTTCAAAAGACACGCGCAAAATACAAAAAAAAAAAAAAGAAGTCTCTAGCGCGATTTGAACCCGGAACTTTCACGCCGCGACGACAAGTACCGGCGCTTTAACCTCTCGACCATAACAAAAGGCGCGAGACGCGGCGTCGGCGGAGGTATATAAAATACTGCTACCGCTTTTATCTCGTGTGGTTTTTTCTTTATTTTGGCTCCTATTTGCCCTCCCTGGCCGTAACTTTACCTGCCGCTCCTACAGTATAAAAGGGCGGTCAATTAGATTCCAGTTGAAAGTCCCTCCAATCAGTTTCTGCGAGCGAAATTAGGCTTTTGTGCTTGAAGCGATGCGGATCTCTCCGCCATTAGGCAGGGACGCTAGGTACTTCCTTGTCCCCATGGAGCTGGTCACGTGACGTAAAAATCCCTCCTGGCCGCGGCCGCGTCCGCAGCCGCAAGATGAGCAAACCGGCCCTGGTGTTGTTTGCCATGAAACGGGTCTATAGGGAAAAAACAACCGCATCTCCACGTGGTGAATGATGTTGATTGGGGCGAAGCTCTGGTGGTGCTTGTCTGCGTAGACGCTGAGCCGCAGCATGCCGAGCCTTTCGTTTGTTTTCATCCATGTCGCGCTACGGTCAAATGCTCAAATGCGTATATAACCACGTTCCATACAACACATTCTCTTTCTGACATGGATGAAAACTAACGAAAGGCTCGGCATGCTGCCGCTCAGCAACTACGCAGACAAGCACCACCAGAGCTTCCCCCCAATCAACATCATTCACCACGTGGAGATGCGGTTTTTTTTGCCCTACACGAGCACGGGAGGACGTGCTCGTGAGCACGTGAGCGCGTGAGCTCACGAGCAGGAGCACGTGCAACCGACGGCGGACGGACATACGGACATGGCTAGCCCCTAAGGAGCTTCGCCCTTAATGTTTCGAAATCATGATAGCGTGCTCAGTTTATTTAAAAGGCTGAGAATTACACTTCGTTTTAACCAAAGCCCAGACGCAGCCGACGTTACAAGCTGATGGGACAAAAGAGAGAGCGTCCACAGCTTACCATCATTGTGCTCGCTATGTCTCTGTACGTGCACTGTCATCGTTGAATCAATCATGATCAGCAAATGACTAGTGAATTGCTATTTTGACGCTGCTTGATTCGTTCAATTAGCTCGCTTCGTTGCTGCGTCTGAACGTAATCTGAAACGAAGTATAGCTTGCAAGGAACGAGCAAGTGCTAGACTTTTAACTACGAGAGGCGTTTACTGTAGGCACCTTAGAATATGAACCAGGTGGAATAATCACTGAGCGTAAAACATGCTGGGCATGGTGGGTCGCGAGAGTACTACTGGTATTATCGACCGGTAGGCAATGAGGCAGCGACATTAGCGGATAATGCCCGAGTTCCACTATACTTCGTTTCACCCTAAAGACGCAGTGCAACGATATTCGCTTATAATGTTTTTTTTTCCACTTTACACGATCTTACTGGCACTAGTGGAACCCAAGTAGACTCGCAGGCAGCGCCACTGACCAAGAAACGCCTTCGTTGCGGTGTAGTTTATAGGATAAAAGTGAATATTTTCTTGCAATCTCGCCATCGCAAAGTTCGGAGGTTGCAAGTGTTCCCCAGTGACGGCATATAGTTTCCCATTGACGATACTTGAATCCGGCTCATAAATTAAACGCGAGCATCGCGTGAGCACTCGATTCGGGCTCGTGATAAATCAACAACTCGACAAGCATTTGGGCTGTAGCCCCTGTCTATAGTCGCTGCAGTGACGACAATAGCCGAACCATAACAATGTCTGGAACAAAGCGCGTGTCCTGTGCTGTTGTCAACCCGAGCGCGCGTTTACGATTAACATTGACGGCATATGATCGTCTCCACACCACGTGGCCGCTCGTTCTGGCTGCGAGTTGAAGGGGTGAACGCTGCTCGTTTCTATTTAAAGGGGTCATGAAACGATTTTCCTACATCCTCCTAAGCTTTAATCCTCAACTCAAATGCGAATCGTGAAATCACGTGGTCGTGACATTCCTTCGGCACCGGTGCGATGAGTACTTTAATGACTCCTAGCTTCAACCGTGCTTTTTATGCACACCATAGAACTTGTCATTCCCCAGTGACAATAAGTTCCGTCGGGGCACTCATTGGCCACGAACGTGAATCCAAATATTCGACGGATTGATTGTTGACGAGCGCATACGTCCGAGTGGCGCAGTTCTCGTGTCCAATGCGTGAGCTGGGCTCTGCTGACGTCCGTTTGGCGCCGGTGACTGCTTTTGGAACCGCGGATGTATCATAGTGATAAGGCGGAGAGCTTTCGAGGGCAAGAAGGTAATAAATAGTTGGCTATATTTTCAGAAGTTCGTACCGAAAAGCTGACTTTTGACTTTCTAACCTCTTTCTTTTGGCCAACTAAACGATATGCGATTAGTAAAGTCCCAATTTGAAATCATTCATTCCAACCCAAAATTCGTTTCATGGCCCCTTTAATCTTTTTCTGCGACTTCTATTGCGTGGAGTGAAAACGAATGGGTGTTTCTAAGGTCATTAACGTCAGGGATCCGTTCTAAGTTGTATTCACGCAAGGTACGAAAATCGTCGCATCATCCCTTTAAAGGTGTTATCAAACGATATTGCATTGGCATGTTAATGACTTTACGGGGGCGTACTGGTCTAGTGTGGGTCTAGTTTGGCCGAAGTAGACTCGCACCGACCACATCTGATTTAGAAGCTTCTTTGTCGCGGTGAGATTGGGAGGATAAAAGAAGATAATTGTTTTTATTATTTTCTTCGCAAAGATTGATGACGTAATTGTCGGATCGAAATCACCCGCCTGCCGACAGTCGAGCGCGGCACATGAATTAAACACGAGAACTGCTTGAGCACTCTACTTCGGCTCGTAGCAATCAATGCATCGGCGGACACTCTAGCAGTGGCTCGTGCCCAACAACTGCGCTGATGAAAATAGCCGAACTCTAACAATGCCTGGAGCTCAGCACGAGTTTTCTATTTTGACATCCCCAGCACGTATTTATGATAAACGTTGGCGGCATAGGATAGACGCCAGGATACGTGGCAACTTCGTCTGGCTCCGAGTTGAGGAAATAAACGGTGGTCACAATTATCGAATTTTAATGCGAAAGCATTAACTGGTCCCATGGAGCGGAGCCGGCGGCGTCTATAACTGCGCAAAATGTGCAAGAAATTCTTAGATAACCATTGGGCCGCGAAGTATCATAGTTCCAAGGAACGCCACCCCACAGAGAAGCCCTCTTCCTGGCGCACCGGCCAGCACGCCGGAGCGCGCTCCGCCGCCGTTCTCGTGTCAGGCGTTAAAGGTGGGCGTGGAGGGGGGGGGGGGGGGGGGGATGCTGCGGCCGCTCCTGCATTTTTCGGCGCCGAGGAACATCGCGGCGCTTGAGGCATCCATATCGTCGGCAGCCGCAATCTCCGCAGAAGCGAAATGTGGCCGTCTACGCCAGTCCACCGCGGACGGACTAAAGGAGAAGGCAGAGATGATTTCGAACTCACAACTCATAAAAATGGTTAGGTGTCCCCGGATTTTTCTTGGACGACTGCCATCACTTATGGTGAATTCCACTCGTAGATCTGGAGCGCTTTCCAAAATCCGCGAGGGAGGCAAAATTCCGCTCCGTGGGACCCGCTCTGAATCGACGAGGGGAAGATAAACTTACATTTTTGGAGCGACCTCCCCCACACCCCTCCCCATCTCTTCTCCCTCCGCCGTACAAAATGGCCGCTGCTCGAACTTGACCAGTCCACCAACGCCTCAGCCGGCTGATCGTTCCGACGACCAGTGACGACTGTCACTCCTTAGCTGCAGAAGTAACACGCGACACAGACCGGGCGAAATTATACGTACCACGACGCCCATGTCACAAATAACGAAGACGTCCGCGTTCGGCACCGTCACATACCTTTCGGCCGCCTCGAAGCGGCGGGGCACGGACAGCGATTGCCAGCGGTGGAGTTCAGATTTGTAGTACGACTTTAATAAACACAGAGGTAACAAACCATCACTTGCGCGGTCGTTGCCTAACCACTTCTTGCTTTATTTCACGGAAAAACGCCGACGGAATGCAGTGCAAAAAGGTAAACAATCACAGGCTGCAGAATGAATAGGCCTAACCTTGCGTCTGCCTCCGGCTTTTCTGTCGTTCCTTTTCTCGTTCTTCCTCTCGCGATCACAGAGTCAGCGCTCACGATTTGCCACGCTCCACATTTCCGGCTTTTTATCCCTGATCTACGCGAAGTAGAAGCGTTGGAGCCGTCACAATCCAGAGTAAACAACCGACGCACCCGAACTGATCCAACTCCACGACCCGACCGGCCCGCCAATCTCTCCAACCTCGCCGCGCATGCGCACCGCCGATTTAGTCGGAAATCACGTGGGCTGCTCTGTCGACTTCCGGAGAGATCTGTGAAACCCCGCAGAGCAAGTTCGGCGGAGTTTGGGGCGCTCCGTGGAGCGGGCGCTGCCAGAGATCTACGAGCGGAAGATGACCAACTTGAGCCAGATCTGCGAGCGGAATATGCGCGCTCCAAATGGAGCGCTTTTGGAGCGCTCGAGATCTGCGAGCGGAATTCACCATTAGAAAGGAAACCTAAGTCAAGCTTATTAAGTTATTAAAGTTAGGGAGTGATTCTATGTAGTATTTAGCGAAAGTAGAGAAATCGTTTCCCCCCTTCTTTAAGCCCGGGCGCAGCCGACGCTACGAGCCGATGGGATCAATTGAACAGTGTCAAGAGCGCACCTTAATTCTGTGCGTCATCGTCATGTTTTTGTACGTGTTCTATTATTGCTGAACCAACCGTAAACATGAAAGGCATTGTTACTTGAGCTTTGATCACGGTGTAAGATGGACTCTTCAGGTGAGAACAGCGGGCTCCTCGCAACGTGCCGATAAAGTTAGGTTTTCACTCTCTCTCTTTCTCTCTCTCACTATGGTTTCAAGCAGCGCCGGCAGATGACTCGTCGACCCGTGGGCGCGGTGTAAGGCGCAGGAGGCAGGCAGCAGTGCATAAGACAGCTCGTACCGCCTCATGCTCCACACGTGCAGAGCTCCAGCGAGGTTGTCGCACGTGCAGAAAGACCACGGTGTACCGGGGTGTCATGGCAACGAGATAAGGTTTTTCACTCTCACACAGTTTCGCCGTTTGGCCGCCGGCGACACTGTCAGCCGCGGGAACGGTGGCAACGGAATGATGCAGCCTTTCGGATGCCCGTCGAACGAACACTATCCGATTCCTCGCGCCGCGCGTCCAGCCCCGCCGTGTTCTCACCTAAAGAGTGTATCTGACACCGTGGCTTTGATGCTGCCTGTTTTCTCCCATTACCTGAGAGCAGCAGAAACACCCTAACCGAAAGTCAGAATCACGTGCATACAGCACGTGAAGGTATCTTGGCATGCTTGCAATCACTCGTGCTTACTTCACGGACACAGAGGGACTGAACTACTTCCAAGGGTACCTTCGCGTGCAATCCGCACGTGCTTGAGGCTTGCCGTTGTAGGTTGTTTTTGTTCGTCGCTCTATAGGGAGTACTCACTGGCGGCCATATCCATGTGCGCTGCAGCTGAGCGCGTGCTGACGGCGAGCTTCCGCAGTCCTTTTGGAGGGTGCATTGAGCACCATCGAGGTTGCCGGTCCTAGCAGGCTATTAATGTGAGCTCGTTCTGAGCATGCGCTCTAAACAGCACCCACAAATATGCCGTCCAGTGAATACCTCCTATACTCCTTTCACCCTTTTTAAAAAAAACGCAGTCTGAGTTGTGACATTAAGCAATGCAAGCGTAACGTTTTGCATTGCTTAATGTCACAACTCAGACTGCGTTTTTTGGTCTAAACATATGTTTCGGCAACGTCATTCGCCGAGCTGCCTTCGTAAGTTGCCGTGATTGGCTCTCCGAGTGTTGTGTGGGAAAGCGGAAGCACAGGCCTTTTTCGAGTGTAGTACCGACAATGATACTGATACCTACATCGCGGTGATACTGATAGAAAGTATGCCATCACATTGATCTCTACCTGAATGAAAACATTTAAATCGCGATCATTATAACTCCATTTCGCCGGCCGCCTATTTTGCTAATGTCGCCATGTAACCGAAACATCGATGTAACCGAAACACCCCCATGTAGCCGAAACATCGACTGCAGCTTATAAACCACCAAACTCGGGTAAGGAATTCGCTTCAACAACTAGGATGCCGTCATTGTTTTTCGAAGGTTACCTACACCACGCATGGTGACGAAACATCATTAACACCGCTACGTGTCATTCGATGTGGCGTCTTACACCATTGTCACGCAAGCAAAGACCAGAGTCTCTGAAGGACATGTCCACGTGATCCCCGATATTGAGAACGGTAGTGGGGTGACCCTGACTTCGCTCGAAGACATCAAGAAAGAATGCCGATGTTGCTTCGAGCTCCTCTACAGAGAGCGACAAGTGAACGAGCGCGTGTGGGCGAAGATGTTCGACACGCTGCCACGGCTGACGGAGCGAAAGGGTAGCAGTCTGGAGGAACCGGTCACGAGGGAGGAATGCTGGAAGGCGCTGTCCTTACAGAAAGGCTAAGAAAGGAAAAACCCCAGGACCAAGGGTTTGCCCGGCTAAAATTATTTGAACTTCTGGGACCTCCTGGATCAGCCTCTCGTTCAGATTTGCAACATTAGTCTGAAAGAGGGTTGCCTGCCGCAGTCCATGCGCCTGGGTTTGATCAAGCTATTTTGTAAGGACAACGTGCGATGTAGAAGCCTGACTGCTTTAATGGCGAAAATTTTTCAGATCACCATGGTGTCCGTCATCGAGGTCTTGGTGTTGCAGCAGCAGGTCTGCTTGATCCCGGGAAAAACAATCCAACAAAACTTGTGCTACAGGGTGGGCCACAACGACATCGCAAAGCTCTTCATGACGGTTGACCAAAAAGAGGCTTTGATAGGGCGTGTCGCATCAATTCTTGTTTCATGTCCTAGAGCGACTACCCTTGAGACGCCGGTTTTTGGGTGGCCTGCAGTGCCTGTACGCGGCGGTCAGCAGTGCAGTACAAGTAAACGGCCGAAGATCACGAGCTTTCCCGATTCACGCCGGAGTACGACAGGGCTGCCTGCGATCGCCGGTGCTATCAGTTCCGGTCTTTGATACGTGCGTGTGTAGACTGCATGCAGTCATTAAAACAGATGCTTTCAGTGCTGACACCGGGGAACAAAGAACACCCGACAGTGTTTGCCTACGACTTCGACAGCAGCAGCAGGGGCCGCCGTAATATTCTTTGAAACGTAAGGCAGGGCATCGAGGGCGGCGGTGAATGTGTCAAAATCGACGGTGCTGTCTTTTCATTTGAGAGGACAACTATTAATTATCCAAAGAGCGCTGGTGGAGAGTGAGACCAAAATACTTGGCGCCCGTTTCACCAATCGGGGACACGTACCTGATGGAGAGTTTGCCTGAAAATTTAAGGAAGTTAGATAAAAGAGCGGAACAGCTAAACGGCTCGGTTTGTTATTTCCGAGCATGTAGTAAGGTCCTAAAAACACGACCGGCCAATCTTGTATGATACGGAGTAGCGGCATTCCAGCATTCGAGCCACGCGGTGAAGAAAGCTCATAAACTTCTCTACGACCTTTTCTGGGTGGAAAGCCAGAGAGAGTGGCCCGAAAGGAGATTCGGAAAAGTACAGAAAAATGGGGAATGCCCTGTGTAGCGCTCGGGCTGCACCTGTCCTGCAGGGTGCTGGAAGACGAAAACCACGTGGGCTTACGACTTTGCGTACTTCTTTCTGGCTACAGAGGGTACGCATTTTGGAGCCGCCCTGTATCACACTCGCCCTCGAGCTGAACAACACCGCGATATAAAAAAAAGTGACGTGTAAACACCCGAACAAGCTCCAGAAGGCTTTCCCGAGCCCTGTTGGCCACGGCGCAGTCACTGAAGTTACACGGCGAGGAGAGCAAGAAGAAGCATCGCATCTCCGTGCAGGCATATCAAGGCAACGGAGTGATATCGAATGGCAGTTTGCACACGCGGTGCTCTCGGTAGGCACCTTTTACACTGAATGTGCTTCAGTCGCAGCAATCGCTCTGTTGAGAGCGGGCATCTGGAAAACCACAAACACCTCTTCTATATCTGCCTTTACGCTGCAGCCATGTGGTTCAAGGTAGCGGGGTTGTATGGACTTTCAAGGAAGGAATAGGAAACAATGCGTTTGTTGGATCCTCGGCCTGTGCCCCAAAGAAAAGCGCCGGCTTTTGACCTCTTGGTGCCGGAAGTGGTGTACAAGCTATGGTGTGCGCGAAAGAGAGCGACGCACGGAAAGACCAAGACAATCCTCCAGAGGCTTGGTGTTCAAGACCAGAAACGCGCTCTTTGCAACGCTCATTGAGTATTTGAACTCCCTCAGCCAAACGAAATTCCGCCAGCGGTGTAAGTCCGTTTGGCTGAAAGAGCCCTATTCGCCGTGAGGAGCTCGCATGCCTTTTTGATATTTAAGCGTTGTGCAAAAGAAGCATCTATCTTCATGGTTTGGAAAGAACTTGACAAAGCTGGGATCTTTTTACGTTTATGTGGTCCCGTAGCGACTCTACAAACGAGAGTCCGAGGCATCATGTCCTGTATATAGCATGTAAATAAACATGTAGCATACCATTTTTTATAACAAAAAAAATCTAGAGCATGTCAAACTCTCCTAGCATAGATGGCATTGGGTCAGGTGATCTAAATTGCTCCCCAAATGTTAGCTGGGGAATTCAAATGAATGTTTAAGTCACCACACGTAAATGTTCCAGCTAAATTTAACGAGGAAACCGAATTCACGTATAGGTCACGGGCCGATAATACCCCAGGGTATTTACGTTACGTAACGTCACTTTCTACGATATACCTAGCGAAAAATACCCAAACGGACAGGCGGACAGTCAAATTTTTGGGAGGGGAGAGGCCGTGTTCCGTTCAAAAGCTTTTTATTCTTAAGAACAGCATAGGGAGTATTCACTGGCGGAAATAACTGCGTTAGCGGCTCATGAGCGCATGCTGACGGCGGGCTTCCATAGTTCTTTTGCAACGTGCATTCCACACCACGAATATGGCCTGGCTTAGCAGCTTATAAATATGAGCTTATTCTGAGCATGCCCATTGCACAGTGCGCTGAAATATGGCGTCCAATGAATGCCCCTAGACCCTTTGAAAAATTACGCCCTTTTACGGTGGACCTGAAAATACTCCAAAGTGGCGTGCGTGAAAAACCCTTAAACATGGCAAGTCTATCAATTGCAAAAATCTCTGTATACAACAAAGCGCGCGTTGCATTATGGGGCATATTTGGTTATGGTACGGTGTACTACACCCTAGCCATGGAAGGAGTAGCATGGTTTCAATTTAGATCGCCGCGTTGACAAAGCAGTGCTTCTCAGCACTGCATGAAAGTAAAATCAGCGCTCGCTTATTGCATCAATTCATCTTCGTGAGAGGCCCCGTTCAAAAAGCTCCTCCAGCCGCCGTAAGCATCTGCTTAAACTTAGCAAGGAGTAGGAGTACAGCCGGCCGCGTCCTATACCTCTCTGGTAGCCGAACTACATCTCCAGAGTACAGGATAAACTTGCCGTGTAGCGGATCATTTACGGAGCTTAAGTTGAGACAATGGAACAGGCTGACCGGTTCAGTACAGTCTTCTTCAAGTGTTAATGTGCGCACAAACTCTGGTACTTTGGGAGCCCCCATACGTTTCCAAGCATTATATTTGCATTGGCAGTTCACATCTACAGTTTTATAAATCTAAGAAAAGTCACATATTCGAAAATTTGTTCATGACGGGATGTCGTTAAACGCGGCAGGCAAATCAAAGCCGACGTCGTGACCAGTCGGTTCCCAAGATGCTTTTCGCGGCACTACGCCGCTGGAATCGCTTCAATTTTGGAAGAGGTCTATTGTGTACAATCTCTTGGAAGTGAGTACTATACGTTATAAACTTGCCAGCTTGTTGGGGTTATTGTGTACGCTACTTTGCAGTCTTCGCAGATCGACCAAAACTGGGCGTAATTTTTGAGGGGGTCAATTTTTATTATTTATTTAGAACATACTGATGGCCAGAGACTGGCCTAAGAAGGAGTGTAAACAACAGTAAGTGATATACATGTAAGCACTTTTGAAACCAAAACTAAAGCACATGGATATACATATTCGAGGCCTATATCAATAAATGCAGTACACGAGACTAACGTGCACTAATATGCAAAATATTGTAATAGAGAAAAATAGGCACAACAGAAAAATAACTATCAATGGCACCACAAAAATCAATAGCCTCAAGAACGCTAGAAGGCAGAGAGTTCCATTCCGAGATGATGCGGGGAAAGAAGGAAAGTTTGAAATGTTTGCTGCGTGCAAAAACTTGTGTTAATGAATATTGTTTATGCTGCCTCGTATCTCACGACATTAACGGGATGAGGCGATTATGTGTGTTAAGCCGCACATTGTTTCGTACCATAAGCACAGTAATACAAATTTTAGCCCGGAGAGCTTCCTACGCAGCTCTTGTGTAGCTATGCCATTCGTTTTCATGAGATGTGATGGAGAGTTTTTTTTTTCTTTAAAATTCTTCATAGGTGAATCTGACCGCGCGCCTTTGAAGCCTTTTCAGCTTTGAAATATTCGTTTTAGTGAAAGAACCCCCAACAAGGCTTGCGTATTCTAGTTTCGATCACAGAAAAGTGTTATAAGCTAAAAATTCGACACTAGGTCGTGTTCTCATTAGTTTGGACCTGAGTAAACCAAGCTGACAGAATGCGGATGAACCGATGTTATCGATGTGTGTATCCCGTGAGAGAGTTTTAAAAATCGTCGGTTCTAGATACTTAGTCTTCAAGATTTCTTGCACAGGGGTACTGCAGACATCGTAATATAAATTCAAGTATAAATTTTTTTAGTAACCCTTTTATGAAATAGTTTTTTTTAATTTTAATTTTCTCTGTCATCCGGCGCACCAATCTGCAATTTTTTAAAGTGAAGAGTTTAATGCAAACTGGTTCCATTGAGCTAGTTCTATATTTTAACAGGACACAATCATCCGCAAAAAGTCTAATGTCTTCATCGATGACTGTCACAATGTCATTGTAAATTAGAAACAACAAGGGCCCCGGAACGCTGCCCTGGGGCCCACGAAGATACATGCAACGCATTTGAAAATTCCATATGAATATCAACGAACTGTTTACGTCCTTGTAGGTATGATTTAATCCACTTAACAACCAACAGGAATCGGAAGACCAACATTCAGCCTATAATACTATAAATGGTAGTCACCTATGAGTAGTAGTCACTCGGAGACATATTTGAAGGTCTTCACGGCGCGCGCTTTCCCCCTCTTCTCCCCTTCCCTTCCGTATACGTGGTATGCGCTAGAGGCCATAGTTGATTCCGCTTCTCTTAAGCCCGGGCTTACGTCGTGCTTCCCCAACGCTTCTCCAACGTCCCAGACCACCGAGATTTTACTTCTTTTCAGAAAACAAGTGGCGCTCGCAGATATGGCGCTCAGTGAATGTCACCTGTGCATAACTTGCAAGCGTCGACATTGCTGGGTACTGAGGGTTATTTCTACTGACTGGTTTTTTTGAAGTTCATCTGCGGTGCGAAACAGACACGGCAAACCGAACGCTCGCGGCGCATAAAATGCTTTCATCGCCGCTAATGATATCGGATGCAAGCTATGTGCATTCTAAGAGCTACAGCCTGAGTGGTATGGATTTCACGTTGCGGAACGTAGCGAAAGTTCATCGAAAGCTCTTCATCAGAAACAACGGACTTAACTTTGACCACCAGTGCACACAAAGCTTAGTTAAGCACGTAATATTACACAATTGTTTTTTTTTAATTTTAATATATCGTCATGTGTCCAAACAATAGCATTAACGATAGGGGTTCACCAGAATATAAGGTTTCCCATACACATGCTACACACTAAACATTTTTACGCCCTTATTGGTGTAAATGGCATGGGTCACAACTCACCCCCTTATTGGTGTACAAAAACGCCCTAGAAAAATGGTGTTATTTCTCACTCCCTCAAAAACCGGTGTAATCCCTTACACCCTACACAGAAAGGAGTGATTCTGTTCTACACCTATTTATTAGGGTGTGATGGCAGCAGTACACCCTACCAAAAACGTGTACTGCAGCTAGAAGAGTATGGTGGGTAAACCCCGAGACTAGTGACAAAAAAAATTGGGAAAACACAATACTGTCTCAAAATGTCTTGAGACGTGTTGTGTTGTCCCGATTTTTTGTCCTAGTCTTGGGTTTTTTTCACCATGATCCTTCACCAGCTCGCCTGCGCAGTAACTCTCATTTCATTCAGCTACAAGAAGTTATACTAAATGTGTAACACAACACTTCATCAAAAAGTATTTACAGAGAAATGATTGCTAACAAATTAAAACATGTGGAACACTTTATTTTTTGAATCCAGAAAAAACGTGCATGGACCTCATCTTCTTCTTTCGCGAATTCGCGAGAAACCAATGTCAAACCTCAAATGCTGGCGTTTGTGACCTAGTGTTAAGTTTTTGTGACAAAGCTACAAAATTCTTATAGGCTTAAAATAAATGCACTCAAACTTTAAATAAGGCTTTCCTTCGCCTAAACCTACTTTAATGCTTTCTAGCTCTGCTGACGTAGGCAAAACTCGACAGGCTGGCAGAGACGGAACGACCGGGAGTTGATTGAGGCGTAAGCAGCATTTCATGCCTGTAAACAGTAAAATGGTCTATTGAGACGGAAGCAGGACTACTACCAGAAGCATGCTTGCAGAGTACTTACAAATAAAACACCGATCTCATGTAATCCGTGATAGTTGCATAATCCGGTTCGGGCAGCACAGAAAAATTCGCAAACACAACGTCCAGGATGAAGGCGGTTGCTCACATTCAACGGAACTCTCGCCGTCGCCGATGAGCAGCTCTCTGTCGTGATAGATGCACAATCCGACTAGGGCAGCACAAAACTACGCAAACACAATGTCGAGGATGAAGGCGGTCGATCACAATCAGCGGAAGTCTCGCGAGCGCCGACGAGCAGTTCTTTGTCGAAACGCGTCCAACAAACACAGCACAATAATTCCATGGACTCCGACGAAATTCACAAATATTACCAAAAAATTAGTATGAACGTATTCCGGCCGTTCAAGACGAAAAACCACGGCTGCGACTGCAACGCAGGAAAAACAGAAGAACACTGACGCCTGACGGAAGCTTTTTAGAAACTGGACCTACGTGGCCCCTACACTCACTGTAATTTGGAATACGGCAAAGACTTCGGCCCCAGTGAGCCCATCAGCGCGTCGGAGCGAGTCACGTGACATATTATGGTCCAAGCGTCCCTGTCCTACGGAGAGCGGTCACGTGTTAAACACCACTCCTCTGATTTGCTAGAAGCGGCCTTCGCACTCGCTCACAGCCACACGAAGACACAAAAGAAGGTGTGGAGGCTTATCAGAAGACGAGGTCAAAGAGGGGTGGACAAAGCAGCTAATCTCCCTCTGCGACTTTGTATAAGCCACCTGGGCTGCCCAAGGAGGGTCGCAAAATGGGACACGTCAGGACTTGCTTCACGCAGTGGCGTGCGTGCTCTGATGCCGACCGCGAAATCACGAAATAAATAACACAAAACAAATTCGAACGCATGAAACAAGAGATGCAATTTCACCGGTACGAAAAAAGAAAAAAAAAAACGAAAAAAAAAAGCGTCGGGAGGCTAGATATTTTGGTGTCAACTAAGGATCGCGTACTAGCCGGGGTGTCATAAATTCGGCACTTTCGATTGTCTTGCGGAATTGTCTCGTCAGAACTACACACAAAAATAAAATCTCAGTGAAGGTGCTATAAGTAGTGCGAGGGCCAGTCAGGTGAGTTTGTAATACATGAAATGAGGGCGCCACGGCCCATAGTTTGTTCAGTGGTTCAGCGCAGGAGGTCTTTCTCTGGTTAAAAGTAAGCAGATTCCGTTTTGCTTCATCTTGTTTTTCTTTTCTTTTTTAACGTCGGATTTTAGGCGGTTAAGAAATAGACATACCTCGCCGGCATAGGCCATTCATGCGGGAATCTTGACGCTCAACCAAAAACGGCATCGCCTACGGTATGTCAGGATGGCGTCGCCGCGACCCATCCTTTTTTTCGCAGATATTGGCTGGACCAAAATGGTAACGGCGCAATTTGTCATATTTGATCCTATATCGGCGCAATGCTGTGTGCTGTTTGGGTTGTATATTGACACGTTTTCGTTCATCTTTTGCGAGTGGAGATGTTTTGTTTTTAAATCGAAGTTGAACTGATGAAACTGACGCACACGCGACACGTAATTTTCGGCTCGTGTCGGACGGTGAGTTCGATCGGAGTTGCAAAAACTATACTCCATCATTTCCTAACCATACGCGACTTCGTGTAGCGATTAATTATACTGGATGTTTAGACCGCCGTACATCAGCAACAGTTTCAGCAAAGCAATAAGCATTAATGGATATGAAATCATGGGCGTATTAGACTGGCATCACCATAACGCCCCTTTCACACCGTGTTAATACAGGGCGTATAATTCGCCCATACACCCTTTTTACACGATTTCAGACGCCATCGCAATAAGCGAGGTCGTAAAAAGGGTGTGGAAGGGATGAAAAACATCAGCACACCCTTTTTACACCCACCGATATTCAAATATCGTGTAAATGAAGTGTAAGAAGGGTGTTTTTCCTGACTTACACAATTTCTACACGATTATGGGTGTTATAATGTTTATTGTGTAGTGGAGATAAAATTTAACTCAGGAATGTCTAGGCAATGGGAGGTTCTTTTGCCTGTACGCTATCTGACGCCTGCACTGCTGATAATCAAGATGACCAGTGCAGTCCGATTGGCGGCCTGAGAGTTGAATCAAGTAAAGTGGTGATGACACGCACGTGTGCTGGTAGAATGTTAAACTAGATGTAAAGAATGTGAAACGTTGAACATACGTTGCATAATCCATGGTTCCGGCCCTTCTTCTTCGTCGTTTAAAAAAAGGCTACGATGGGGTATTTTCACTAATCGTCAGCACATACACGTGCTTATATCTCAGGTAATCATCAGAGATAATCAAATTATATAACGGCTTTGACAATAAACAAAGTTAGTTTTTTTTATAAATATTGTTTTCATGGACAGATATTTTTGTACCAGCGAGGAAAACTGTTTCTGCGGGGATCCTGAAGTACACAAATCAGCTCCGCGTTTGCAAATAAGGATAGAAGTGGATAAAGAAGGCTTTAATCCAGTTTGTAAACAGGGAACAAACACACGGAGGTTAGTTTCTTTATAGAGGGGGAGTTCAGTCTGCCAGAGCATGGCGACATTGTTACCCACTGTAGATGAGAAGTTTAGTCAGTGCACTACGACTGCTAGCCTGAGGTCTTTAACGTGCACCACGCAGTAGTGATACACGACCACACGACGGTACGATTCCCATCCAGACCGAAACGGGCAGGGGTGGGGATTGAATCCAAAATTGCTGGGTTCTGCAGCACGAGCTTTCGCTCGACGTGTTCCGAGCTGGTGTGCGCTAAACCACTCGGCCATCGAACCCCCGGGATTGAGCCGAGGATCTCTGGGGTTTTCAGCGCGAGCTTTCGCTCCTCGTGCTCCGAGCTGGTGTGCGCTAGACCACTCGGCCACCGATCCCCGGGGTATCCCTTGGTTCTGCAGCACGAGCGTCCGCTCGACGTGTTCCGAGCTGGTGTGCGCTAAACCACTCGGCCATCGATCCTCCGGGATTGAGCCGAGAATCTCTGGGGTTTTCAGCGCGAGCTTTCGTTCCTCGGGCTCCGAGCTGGTGTGCGCTAGACCACTCGGCCACCGATCCCCGGGGGATCCCTAGGTTTTGCGGCAGTTTGATACTTTAGACCCATGTTACGGATAAAAAAAACAGGACGCGGGATGGCCAAAAAACGCGTTTTTCGTTTAAGGCTCGACAAATTATGAGGCGCTGGAGAAATGCAGCCCTCTGCGTTAAGTCCTTATTTCGAACTCATTTTGTTCGCCTTCCGCCCATTGAAAAGCATGCGGGAAGGGCCTTAGAACGCACCTGGTATCGCTGCGCCACAGCGTTCTTCCGCATCAAAAAGTTCGTCTGCTTTCCTCGCCGTCACCATGGCAACGAACGCTGAATGAATAGAAGCACGCACGGTACCGCCGCGTGAAGCCTGCAACAGCTGACGCCATTTTACGAACGCCGTCTGCTAGCCAAAGCCGAACGCGGTGTTGCAGAACAACCGCCTCCGCCGGTGCGCCGTTGGCAAAGACGACGAAGCTGAGACACGCCGACGGCGATCGAGCAAGCAACAACACCGCGGGACGACTGCAACGGCGGCATTTATTCGGATCAAAGGCCGGCTTCGCCGGTGCGCCGCTAGCAAAGACGACGAAGCTGAGCCACGCCGACGGCGAATGGGCGAGCAACAGCACCGCGGGACGACTGCAACTGCGGCATTTATTGGGATCAAAGGCGCGAAATAAGCAAGAACAATTTTTATTTGAATCATAACACCCGATATCCAAGTTGGGGACCACATACCTTTGCTGGGTCTTTCCTGTGAACTTTTTACAGAGACACGGGGTGCCGCATTCAAAACACAGCTCCGTTTGCAAAATATGGGGGCCCTGAAAAGGGCCGTTTAGACCGCTACCAGAACCTATAACTGACGTAACGAGCACTTGACGAGCGGTTGGCGCATAAGTCGTCTTTATGCACGCAGGCGGGCGACGGGCTCAGCGCAGCGGATCACTCAAAGTCACCGGGGCCCTCAGAATCCTCGTACTCCGCACAATAGGGAAGGTCCCTGTTTGCGTCGGGGCTGTAGATTTTGGCGGCCGCGGCGACGAACGACTGGAATCTATCAGTGTTTCTGCGCGCCTTCTCTCTCCTCCAAAACATGAACTTTGCAAGGTGACCAGTGAAATAGTGGCTCTCGCGCCGTCCAGATGGAAGGGAAGTTTTGACGTGGGCCTAGGTGCCCTCCACCGTATTGGTGTGCGCACCAGTGTTCGGGTCGTCAAAGTGCAGCTTGTGGTTAACGGTGAGGTGCGTGAAGCGAGCGTCATCTGCAAGCTTGCGATAGCCCGCCCAACAATCAGTGATTATTCTTGTTCCAGGGTGGACCCACTTGGCTATTAGCCCTAGCAGGGTTTTAGCGTCACGGGTCTCCACGGGAACAAGAAAGCAGCACCCGCTGCCACGCTCCACACCGCCGAAAACCCACTGGCCAGGCCTTAAATACCCGCGATGGTAATTTCGCCGCACGAACATACTCTCGTCTAGTTCTATAGTCACGCCTTCGCCGCCAATCATCTCTGAATGCTTAAAGACGGCATTTACCACAACCTCCCGACAAAGGCTCGTCCAATCAGTTATTCTCTTACTTGCGACATCAGTCTCCCGCTGAATGAATGATCTGAATCATCCGCTGAATGAATGATCTTCATGAAATGGGGAAGCGTCAGGTGCGATTTCTCGAAAAAGGAACCGCTCCGTACTGAGACCTTGCCCCGGCACTGAACCTTGAGCGGCTTCCTCTTGGGCACCTCACGAGTCATCCACACTCCGAACCTTCACGAATAACCATCCGCAGATCTAGCGCGGACTGGCAGCGTCATCGGAGCTTCGCACTCTGGGCAGGCTCACGAACCCAGAAGCAGGCCCATGCCCTGAAGCAAATTAATTGCTTCAAGAGGGTCTTTCATGGCGTCATGAAGACGGCACAAGTCAAACGCCATGGCACTGCGACGCTCGCCTCTGGAAGAATATAGCGCCGAGGGGGCTAAACGAGCAGAACTGCGCGCTTCTTAGCATTTATTAGTTTTATTTGATCCGCCATTTTATAACTCGTGACACCATTCTAACAAACTCATTGGTTAATCGGTCGGACCAAGTCATCGCGTGACAAAACAAACGCCAATTGTATGGCCAGAACGGTTGTCGCGGTCGGCAACGTCACAAATAAGAGAACAGTCGGACCCAACAACAAAGTAAAGTCACAAAGTGAACAAAAAAAAAAATAAGAAGGGAGCCGTTTTCGGGCGGCGTGTTCTTTGATGAGAAGTGTTGCTCGCAATGGTTACTTGTTTGTTTTCTTTTTTTGTTTCTTTACCCTAGAGGGTGCCACGACCCTTATTTGAAGCTGATTTGTTAATTCAATAACAAAGACGCGTTGTTCTTGAAAAGAACAACGCGTTTTGTTTCCTTGAAATGCTTGAAAAGAAAAGTAAGAATGCACAAGATATACCGTACGGCAAGACCGTTATACTCCGCACTCGGCGAGGCCTCATGACGCCGCCGACGACCGTTAGGCTATTCATTTTTTGTTTCTTTAGACTTTTATCGCGACCACTACTCCACCGTGCCTCAGATTTTCCAGCGAAGGTCCGGCAGTTTTTAATAATTATTGGTATCGTCGTTTAAAGGGCACTCTTTTTATGCTGCTTCGTTCCTGACGCCGTGAAAATATTCTTTCTTTTTAGATTATAGGCGCGAAAAATCCACACTGACTAGGGAATGAGTAACAACACCCAGATGTTGGCCTAGACTCTGTCCTACTCAGGCTCTAGTCCATGTGGATTTTTCGCGACTACAATCTAAAAATAAAGAATGACATACACACACATCACACGGTCACGCACTCATAGTTGGTTCAGAAGTTCAGTGTCCCCGACGTGTTTTTGTAGCGCTTTCAAAACGATACACTGATATCGCCAAGTGCTCTCCGGCCCAGGATTTTGGTGACATTAAATGGTCTACGGTCCAGCATTTGCAGCGTTCTTCTCGTGTCTTCTCGTTGGGTGCTGTGTTGTCATGAAATCTCCCTCAACCCCTCACCCCCTTCACAACCCTTCCCCTCCCGTCTCAGGAGCACAACTCCATAGCAGGTGAATCCTCATCAAATAAAAACATGTCTCTCTCTCTCACGCATGCACACACAAGATACTAATAACAAAGCTAAATAATTGGGATAATTAATTATTGGACTAACTTTATTGGACTAATTGTATCCACAAACCAATCCGACCTTGAACTAAACTTTTTTTTTTTTATACGTGGTGCTATTTTTTCTCGCCCATATTTTTAAGGCGTCAGGAACGAAGACGGAGTAGCATAGGAAGAGTGCCCTTTAAACGACAATACTAATATTTATTAAAAACTGCCGGACCTACGTTGGAAAATATAAGGCACGGTGGAGTAGTAGTGGCGATAAAAGTCTAAAGAAACAAAATAAATAGCCTAACTGTTGTCGGCGGCGTCATGAGGCCTCGCCGAGTGCGGAGTATAACTAGGGCTCCGTGTTTTTGGAGTTTATTTTTCGTGAAATTCGGAGGGTGTTTTTCGGAGTTTATTTTTTAGCGAAAATTCGGTGTTTATCGGAGTTTATTTTTCGTAAATCCCCACTTCTCCGAAATTCTGAGATTACTTTCGGAGTGTTTCCTATTAAAAATAATAAATAATAACCGGATGCAAATGTATGCCAGATAAAAAATAAAACGAGCTTGTATCAATAAAGATTTCTTCAGTTGAATTTGGCGTTGGTGTCATTGGCAATACTAGTTTGTCCCACGACAAAAGTCGCACACAAGTGTGGCTTCGATAAACGTCGATACCTTAAAATCTATAAACTGCCGGAGGTAGCCGCAAGGAAGCTCGTAGTCATCCCATCAATCAAGCCCGCGGCCGCGTGAGCTTGATTGATGGGATGACAATTTTATACAATGTCTATGGTCCATAGCTTTCACTGTTACAGAAACATACCATCTCCTCTCTCTAAATCCCAAATCCCATGGCCCAAACTGGAAACCAAAAGAGTGGCTTTTGTCGTGACACGAATGGTACCATGACTTGTTTCCTTTTATTTATTCACTTTCCCACAGCGCCAGGGTGGCATTACAGTGGGGGGTTCATCAATGTGATACATTTAAGCAATACAAAGGCGCATAACAGAACGCGTACATGCATACCCACTATACAGGAAACAAAAAAGAAAACACTTCTCACAATGCAGCAAAGAAAGCGTCACTGTCCAAAATGTCAACAACCTCCGAAGGCAATTGATTCCATTCGCTAGTATATTTGGTGAAAAACGAAGATTTAAACTGGTTTGTGTTACATTTATATTCACGTACCTTTCGTTCGTGATCCACACGATGAGAGATATAATGCGGGGGGGAAATGTAGTTTTCGCGCTGTATACCAATTTTGCAGTGATAAATGTTACAAAATAATTTTAGCCGTAGTTTTTTAATTATTTTTTCAAGAGATTCCCAGCCTAAGAATTCCTTCAGACTTGTCATGCTGAGTCGCCTGTTATAATTCCTGGGAACATATCTAGCCGCTAAGTTTTGACCTCTTTAAAGTTTATTTCTATCAACAGCATTTGGTGGGTCCCAGACTGTACACGCGTGCTCGGGAACAGACCTGATATTGCCGCGCCCAGGGCTGAGAAAGCAACGCTCACTCACGGACCTCCAGAAAGTTCTCGTTTATTCATGTATCGCATGTAACTTCTCTCATTTATTCCTGCTTTTGTTTTCTAGAAAGTGCGTGTTCATTCTCGCCCGATCACGCGACGCTCGAGCCGCTTTCGCCGAATCTTCGAGATAGCGACGCACTCTAGATAAGAGGCCGCCCGCGACCTTGTCGAATCAGTTTTCGCCTCAGCGTTCGACCTTGCTGCTTCGCCGCCTTCGACGCCCGCGACGCTCTGTTGTTATTTTTCTATTTCCTTTTATTTTTGGCACAAGTTCGCCACATTAAACGTCTATTTCTTTCTGTGTATTTATTGTTTCTTTTGGTCACCACCCGTGACATTTTGGTGGAGGTGCGGGGTACCGCATGCCCCTGCCGCGTACCCCTCCGAGGGCCCGCAGTCCAAGTCCGACGCCTAGTCCACGAAGAACCAACGAAAGCACTTCCGAGATCCGGTTCAGTCGTCGCACCCAAGGCCTACACCCGGAATTCGGACCTCTGCCGCCCAAGACTAAGCAGCCAACGAGACCAACGATGGACAGCCAGTCGTCGCAGAACCCGTCCACCGCCAGCGTCGTCGTCCTGCCCGTCGCACCCCGGACTCCGACGCCTTTCCACGGGGAGATCCACGAAGACATCGAAGACTGGCTGCGACACTACGAACGTGTAGCCCGCCACAACGGATGGACGACTGAGCAGTGCCTCCACAACCTTTACTTCTCGCTTGAAGGCACTGCGAGGCACTGGTTTGAAAACCACGAAGCCTCCTTCCCCACATGGGAGTCCTGCGTCGCCGAACTCAAACGAACATTCATTAACCACCATCGTCGCCAGCGAGCAGAGGACCTGCTTCAAACAAGGGTGCAGGGCCCCAATGAAAGCCTGACCAGCTTTGTAGAGGATGTTCTGCGTCTAAGTGCCCGAGCAGACCCGGAGGCCGCTGAGGAAAAGAAACTTCGAATCCTCATGCGAGGCGTCAAGGCAGAAATTTTTGGAGGCCTGGTTCGCAATCCCCCGACGACCGTCGATGCATTTCTGAGTGAAGCCACGAACATCGAGCGCGCACTGACGGCCCGAGCAAGCCACTACCACCGACTCGCCGGCGCGCCTACTTCTCCAACCGTCGCAGCTACACCTCCGGACCTGAGCACCACCGGTGTCGACAGCCTTCGGGATATCGTCCGGGATATCGTCCGGGAAGAGCTCCGGAAGATTCTACCTGCTGCAGATCGCCCAGCCTCACTCTCACTCGCCGACGTCGTCCGAGAGGAAGTTCACCGAGCTTTCCATCCCGAGGTTGCCGTCACCGCAGCAGCACAGCAGGAGCCAGCCGTAAGCTACGCCGAAATGCTCCGCCGAGCACCATCAGCACCGCGTCCGTACAAGGCGCCTCCCGGACGTGTGCTTCCAGAGCCGCAGCATTCCCGACGCCAGGAAGATCGGGCACACGTTCGTCCAGAACAAGTTGCGCCAAGGAAGACCGACGTGTGGAGGACGGCTGATCGACGCCCGTTGTGCTACCACTGCGGGGAAGCCGACCATATCTACCGACGATGCCCCTACCGCCAGCTCGGCCTACGAGGGTTCGCGCCCAACGACCCTCGACCACGTCTTGGAGAGCGACCTCGGGACATCGAGGACTACCTCCGCCGCTCTTCAACTCCTGAGTCGTCTCCCCGCCGAGTATTCCGTTCGCCATCTCCCCGACGCTCGCCATCGCCCTTCCGCCGGTCTCGCCGAGACAGCCTGTCACCCATTGCGTCCCGTCGGGAAAACTAGGCGCGGCAATGCCGGGAGGTGGTGTTGCCGAAGACGAACGATGCCAAGATCCTCCAAGATCGTCGGAGCTCTCCCACTCTAACGCCGCAACGCCCCGAAACGACGTTTCTGTAACAGTGTCGAACAACCTCAACGTTATCATCGACGGCCACGACGCGACAGCACTCGTCGACACCGGAGCGGATTACTCCGTTTTGAGTGGGAGACTCTCTCGTCGCCTTCGGAAAGTTACGACGTCGTGGGATGGACCACAGATACGAACCGCCGGCGGACACCTCATCACGCCTGTCGGCAGGTGCACTGCTCGCGTTGAGATCCATGGTGAAACCTGCCCTGTCAAGTTCGTCGTTCTGCAAGACTGTTCGAGAGACGTCATTCTCGGAATGGACTTTTTGTGTGAATACGGCGCCATCATCGACCTTGGGGAGAACAAGCTGACGCTTCGGAAACCTGTTCCCTCGGCGGAAGATCCCAAAGCGACGTTAGCTGCAGTGCGAGTCCTTACCAGCCACGTAAACCTGCCGCCGCTGTCCAGTGTCTTTGTCCCCGTCGGGACCGACGAAGCCACCTGCGGGATAGCACTGTTGGAAGGAAGCGTCCAACTTCTCCTTGGACGAGGGATTGGTATTGCAAGAGGCGTAACCGAGCTCCAGGACGGGCGTACCGTAGCCCTTGTCACCAACTTCCGGCAAGAGTCGCAGCACCTTACAAAGGGCACAGCTGTGGGCTACGTCGAGGAAATTCAGGACTCGGCCGCCATCGCCGTGATCTCAGAAGACGCCTCTCCGACGCACCACAAGGGAACCACGCCGTCAAAGCTCGACATCGACCCATCCCTCCCAGGCCCACAACGACGACAGCTGACTGACGTTCTCGCTGAGTTCAGTGAGTGCTTCGCCACATCGTCAAGGCTACGCCAAACAGCGGTTGCGAAGCATCGAATTGTTACTGACGATGACGTGCCCCCTATTCATCAGTCGCCGTACCGAGTTTCGGTGAAGGAGAGGGAAACCATCCAGAAACAAGTTCAAGAAATGCTCGACGACGATATTATTCAGCCTTCAAGCAGTCCGTGGGCCTCTCCAGTCGTGCTGGTGAAGAAGAAAGACGGAACCCTTAGGTTCTGCGTGGACTACAGGCGGCTGAACGCTGTTACAAAGAAAGATGTCTATCCGCTTCCCCGCATAGATGACACCCTCGACCGTTTACGCCACACCCGGTACTTTTCGTCAATGGACTTGAAGAGTGGCTACTGGCAGATTGAGGTCGATGAACGGGACCGCGAGAAGACTGCCTTTGTCACGCCCGATGGACTTTACGAGTTCAAGGTGATGCCCTTCGGACTCTGTACGGCGCCGGCGACTTTCCAGCGGGTCATGGATACTGTACTAACGGGACTGAAGTGGCAGAGCTGCCTCGTTTACCTGGATGACGTCGTCGTTTTTTCGCACGACTTCGACGAGCACTTGAAACGGCTTAGGGCCGTGCTCCAAGCCATCAAGACCGCAGGGCTCACACTCAAGCCAACGAAGTGCCGCTTCGCCTACGCCGAACTTAAGTTCCTTGGTCATGTCGTTAGTAGCGAAGGAGTACGCCCTGACCCCGCGAAGACATCCGCCGTAGCCGAATTCCCTCGACCATCGGACAAGAAGGCCATCCGCAGATTCCTGGGGCTGTGCGCGTACTACAGGCGCTTCGTTCAAGATTTCGCAAAAATTTCGGCGCCCCTCACACATCTTACGAAAGACGCCGTGAAGTTTCACTGGGCAGAAGAACAAGAACGGGCGTTCGACGAACTGAAACAAAGACTTCAGACACCTCCGATCCTCGGACATTTCGACCAGCACGCCGAAACCGAAATTCACACGGACGCAAGTAACTCCGGCCTTGGTGCGGTATTGGTACAGCTACAGGAAGGCACGGAGCGAGTTATTGCCTACGCAAGTCGGACACTGTCAAAAGCGGAGAAAAATTACTCCACGACGGAAAAAGAATGTCTCGCGGTTGTATGGGCGATCACAAAGTTTCGTCCGTACATATAAGGGAACCCGTTCCGGGTGGTCACAGACCACCACTCGCTCTGTTGGCTTGCAAACCTCAAAGACCCTTCAGGACGCCTGGCTCGATGGAGTCTTCGACTGCAAGAATTTGACATGACCGTAGTCTACAAGTCAGGACGGAAACATAGCGACGCCGACTGCTTGTCCAGAGCCCCCGTCGAAACGCCAGACTGTACCGACGTGGATGATGACGAGTGTTTCCTAGGTGCCGTGGACACCAACGACATGGCAGGACTTCAACGAGACGATCCGGAGCTCCGCGCCCTGATTGAGCATCTAGAAGGACGAGGAAGTACCGTTTCTCGTGTCTTTTCACGAGTCCTGCCGACCTTCGCTATTCGAAGAGGTGTACTTTATAAGAAAAATTTTGGAACCAGTAATTCGTCGTGGCTTCTGGTAGTCCCCACCAGCCTTCGAGAAGAGATTCTTCAAGCCTGCCACGACGACCCAACTTCAGGACACCTCGGTTACAGCCGAACACTAGCCCGAATACGTGAAAAATACTACTGGCCCAAGCTGCCGAAAACCGTCCATCTCTACACGCGATCGTGCCATGAGTGCCAGCGACGCAAGAAACCGCCGTCAAAGCCAGCAGGTCGCCTTCAGCCGATTCCCCCTCCAACCAAACCGTTCCAGCAAATTGGAATGGATTTGCTGGGCCCTTTTCCACCGTCGACCCTGGGAAACCGCTGGATAATCGTCGCCACAGATTATCTTACGCGTTACGCCGAGGCGAAAGCCCTTCCTTCGGGGACTGCTGTCGAAGTCGCGAAGTTCTTCATCGAGTCCATCGTCCTCCGGCATGGCGCCCCCGAAGTCCTGATCACAGACCGAGGGTCATCGTTCATGGCGCAGTTAACCCAGGAGATCCTTCGTCTAAGCCAGACGGACCACCGTCGGACAACTGCATACCATCCGCAGACAAACGGGTTGACGGAGCGGCTCAACAAGACCATCGCCGACATGATCTCCATGTACGTCGACGTGGAGCACAAGACATGGGACGAGGTATTGCCATACGTCACATTTGCCTACAATACGGCCGTACAAGAGACCACAAGAGTGACGCCCTTCCAGCTGGTGTATGGCCGGAAGGTGACGACTATGCTAGACTCTATGTTGCCGCACGATCCAGTCGATGACGGAAGCGATGACGCCCAGGTGGTTGCTCAACGGGCAGAAGAGGTCCGCCAACTGGCAAGACTACGAATTCAAGACCAGCAACATGTCGACGCCGGCCGATACGATCTTCGCCGGCGTGACGCCCACTATCAACCCGGAGACCGGGTATGGGTGTGGACACCAATACGGCGCCGCGGTCTCAGCGAGAAGCTTCTCAAGCGCTACTTTGGACCCTACAAGGTGCTTCGCCGTCTCGGGGACTTAAACTACGAAGTCCTTCCCGACGGAACCCGCCCATCTGCAAGACGTCAGCCGCGACCCGAGGTAGTGCACGTCGTCCGGCTGAAGCCGTATTACGAACGATAGGACTCTCCACTCTCGTCGACGAGTGAACTGTGGACTGTGAACTCCGGCTAGCAATTCTGCTGTCCTTTTGTTTTTTTGTTTTCCGTTTTTGTGCTGCATCGGGACGATGCACTTTTAAAGGGGGGGATAATGCCGCGCCCAGGGCTGAGAAAGCAACGCTCACTCACGGACCTCCAGAAAGTTCTCGTTTATTCATGTATCGCATGTAACTTCTCTCATTTATTCCTGCTTTTGTTTTCTAGAAAGTGCGTGTTCATTCTCGCCCGATCACGCGACGCTCGAGCCGCTTTCGCCGAATCTTCGAGATAGCGACGCACTCTAGATAAGAGGCCGCCCGCGACCTTGTCGAATCAGTTTTCGCCTCAGCGTTCGACCTTGCTGCTTCGCCGCCTTCGACGCCCGCGACGCTCTGTTGTTATTTTTCTATTTCCTTTTATTTTTGGCACAAGTTCGCCACATTAAACGTCTATTTCTTTCTGTGTATTTATTGTTTCTTTTGGTCACCACCCGTGACAATATAACCCTGAACCAATCTTGATGAGACAAGCCGTAAGACCCCCTTTTGACAACGGTCCGAGGCTTGGAAGATAATTATGGTGTTATTTTCCCAGCACCATTCTTCCTGTGCTGCTCAAATTGTAAAACAATTTTTTTTTGTTTTTGTTTTTTGTGGGGCACATAACAATTCGGAGTTTTTCGGATAAATCCGAATTGCCAAAAAGTTTACCGGCGGGTATTTTTCGGAGTTTTTCGGATTTATCCGAAAACACGGAGCCCTAAGTATAACGGTCTTGCAGTACGGTATATATTGTGCATTCTTACTTTTCTTTTCAAGAATTCTGACGCCAAGACTCCCTCCCTCTTTCGTTGCAACACGTCTTTGTTATTGAATTAACAAATCAGCTTCAAATAAGGGTCGTGGCACCCTGTAGGGTAAAGAAACAAAAAAGAAAACAAACAAGTAACCATTGCGAGCAACACTTCTCATCAAAGAACACGCCGCCCGAAAACGGCTCCCTTCTTATTTTTTTTTTGTTCACTTTGTGACTTTACTTTGTTGTTGGGTCCGACTGTTCTCTTATTTGTGACGTTGCCGACCGCGACAACCGTTCTGGCCATACGATTGGCGTTTGTTTTGTCACGCGATGACTTGGTCCGACCGATTAACCAATGAGTTTGTTAGAATGGTGTCACGAGTTATAAAATGGCGGATCAAATAAAACTAATAAATGCTAAGAAGCGCGCAGTTCTGCTCGTTTAGCCCCCTCGGCGCTATATTCTTCCAGAGGCGAGCGTCGCAGTGCCATGGCGTTTAACTTGTGCCGTCTTCATGACGTCATGAAAGACCCTCTTGAAGCAATTAATTTGCTTCAGGGCATGGGCCTGCTTCTGGGTTCGTGTGCGTGCCCAGAGTGCGAAGCTCCGATGACGCTGCAAGTCCGCGCTAGATCTGCGGATGGTTATTCGTGAAGGTTCGGTGTGTGGATGACTCGTTAGGTGCCCAGGAGGAAGCCGCTCAAGGTTCAGTGCCGGGGGAGGTCTCGGTACGGAGCGGTTCCTTTTTCGAGGCATCGCACCTGACGCTTCCCCAACTCATGAAGATCATCTACCTCTGGTGCCAGAACCTACCGTGCGCCGTCATTCAGCGCGAGACTGATGTCGCAAGTAAGACAATAACTGATTGGACGAGCCGTTGTCGGGAGGTTGTGGTAAATGCCGTCTTTACGCATTCAGAGATGATTGGCGGCGAAGGCGTGACTGTAGAACTTGACGAGAGTATGTTCGGGCGGCGAAAGTACCATCGCGGGTATTTAAGGCCTGGCCAGTGGGTTTTCGGCGGTGTGGAGCGTGGCAGCGGGTGCTGCTTTCTCGTTCCCGTGGAGACCCATGACGCTAAAACCCTGCTAGGGCTAACAGCCAAGTGGGTCCACCCTGGAACAAGAATAATCACTGATTGTTGGGCTGGCTATCGCATGCTTGCAGATGACGCTCGCTTCACGCACCTCACCGTTAACCACAAGCTGCATTTTGTCGACCCGAACACTGGTGCGCACACCAATACGGTGGAGGGCACCTGGGCCCACGTCAAAAACTCTCTTCCATCTGGACGGCGCGAGAGCCACCATTTCACTGGTCACCTTGCAAAGTTCACGTTTTGGAGGAGATAGAAGGCGCGCGGAAACACTGATAGATTCCAGTCGTTCGTCGCCGCGGCCGCCAAAATCTACAGCCCCGACGCAGACAGGGACCTTCCTTATAGTGCGGAGGACGAGGATTCTGACGGCCCCGGTGACTTCGAGTGATCCGCTGCGCTGAGCCCGTCGCCCGCCTGCGTGCATAAAGACGACTTATGCGCCAACCGCTCGTCAAGTGCTCGTTACGTCAGTTATAGGTTCTGGTAGCGGTCTAAACGGCCCTTTTCAGGGCCCCCATATTTTGCAAACGGAGCTGTGTTTTGAATGTGGCTCCCCGTGTCTCTGTAAAAAGTTCACAGAAAAGACCCAGCAAAGGTATGGTGGTCCCCAACCTGGATATCGCGTGTTATAATTCAAATAAAAATTGTTGTTGCTTATTTCGCGCCTTTGATCCCAATAAATGCCGCAGTTGCAGTCGTCCCGCGGTGCTGTTGCTTTCCCATTCGCCGTCGGCGTGGCTCAGCTTCGTCGTCTTTGCTAGCGGCGCACCGGCGAAGCCGGCCTTTGATCCGAATAAATGCCGCCGTTGCAGTCGTCCCGCGGTGTTGTTGCTTGCTCGATCGCCGTCGACGTGTCTCAGCTGTGTCGTCTTTCCTAGCGCCGCACCGGCGGAGGCGGTTGATCTGCAAGTGCAACACCGCGTTCGGCTTTGGCTAGCACACGGCGTTCGTAAAATGGCGTCAGCCGTTGCTGGCTTCACGCGGCGGTACCGTGCCTGCTTCTATTCATTCGGCGTTCGTTGCCATGGTGACGGCGAGGAAAGCAGACGAACTTTATGTTGCGGAAGAACGCTGCGGCGCAGCGATGCCATGTGCGTTCTAAGGCTCTTCCCGCATGCTTTTCAATGGGCGGAAGGCGAACAAAAAGAGTTTAAAATAAGAACTTAACGCAGAAGGCTGCATTTCTCCAGCGCCTCATAATTTGACGAGCCTTGCACGAAAAGCATGTTTTTAGACCGGAGTTTGGAGATAGTTTTTTTTACAACAACATGGGTCTAAAGTATCAATGTGCCGGTTCTGCAGCACTTAGGGTGCGCTAGACCACTCGGCCACCGATCCCCAGGGATCGAGCCCAGGATCTCTGGGTTCTGCAGCACGAGCTTTCGTTCCTCGTGCTCCGAGCTGGTGTGCGCTAGACCACTCGGCCACCGATCCCCGGGGGATCCCTAGGTTCTGCAGCACTTAGTGTGCGCTAGACCACTCGGCCACCGATCCCCCGGGATCGAGCCCAGGATCTCTGGGTTCTGCAGCACGAGCTTTCGCTCCACGTGCTCCGAGCTGGTGTGCGCTAGACCACTCGGCCACCAATCCCCCGGGATCGAGCCCAGGATCTCTGGGTTCTGCAGCGCGAGCTTTTGCTCCACGTGCTGCGAGCTGGTGTGCGCTAGACCACTCGGCCACCGATCCCCCTGTAAATAAGCAAGAAGGGGGCATCAACCCATGTTGTAAATATTGGTAGTAATGAAGCAAAAACGTTTCAATATAGTTGATAGTTCATCGGCTGTCTATTGACCCCGTAAGTGTGACGTCACCGCTCCAAAGAAACCGTGGCTAGAGACGTTGTGATGGACGAAAATATGGAACTGGATTGCGCTCCGAAAGGGCGATCGGTCAAAAATCGGATGTGGAATTCAAACGGCTCAAAAGTGGGTATAGGAATCCTAGATGTCTTTCTTGCCACCACAAAAGTTTGCCCTGAATCGGCTGTTTCAGAAATATTCGCGACAATTTCCGGTCCTCGAGACGTCTCGAGGTGCTTGTTGCAAACGACGAACGCATGACGAACGCACACGATATGACTGAACTATACCGTCCGCAACAGTATGAATCGTTTGCACATTGATACGAGTTTGAATTTGTATCTATTTGGAACATATGGTAGGCCTAAGAAAACTAATCACATTCATAACGATTTGTATTTCCGTGCGTTACGGGATACTGTCTGACGAAAATCATCACACGCATGAATATCTGCTAAATATACAGTAATAAAGGCGTCTCTTTATAACTGGATTTCAAAGCGGCGCCGGGCCCTCTTTTTGATTTTGCAGTCGACGTGCATTGTAATGAAGGAGAAATTATTTTGACTCTAACATGAGCGGTTCGAGACCACAAGCTTTATTTTTCAGGCCAGTAGTATGCGTGTGTGTGTGTTTCGCACCTTACTTGTGATCATCAGACTGACAAAGAAATGTTATTTTAGTTTTAAGTAAGAACCCAGGCCAGAGTGTAAAAGATAAGAATGTCAGAATGGCTTTGCCCAATCAGTCTCGCCCTAGCTCATTAAAGAACATCCTAGGTCGAATGTTTAATGTGCCGACTGTAGCGCGGATGTGTCGACTCACAGCCAGCTGTCACGCCGACGCGTCCTCGCGCTGCTGGCGCTGTCGACGCTCATCTTTTTTTTTGTTCTTTCTAGGCACAAGTTTGCCGCTTAAATCGTTATTTTTTGTTTCACGCTTGTCAATCTGGTTCTTACTCCGACAATTAATATCACTTACAGGCAGTTCGCTTGATTACACAAAGGTGCAGTGAAGCGGCTGTGGTGTCACAAATCCTTGAAAAGTGTTCTGGCCTGCATTTCGACCTTAATACAGTTCATATGGTCATCGTACGTTACTCGGCCAATTCGTCTTCAGTTTTTTTACCATCGCAAATATGGGGAAAGCGAGCGTCATAGGAAGGTGTTCGCACACCTCTAGTGTCGATCGAAACAGTGCTCGGGTACTCTTCGCTTCAAAACACCCCAAAGAATGTTTACCCCGAGAGTAGAAGTTTCGTTGATTTTCACCAGTCTCATTGAACGCTGTCGCGTACTTTCTGAGAAATAACCACTGAACCCGCGAACCTATTGCGTCGTTTACTAGCAAGTCAAAACAGGTTGGAACATTTTATCAGATGATTTTTTTCCTAATAAATTCAGTTGAGAGTGCGCCCTGTGTCGTTGTCAATCTACTCTTTGTCCATGTTTTTTTGGCGCTTATTTTCCCATGATTTATGGCACTGAGATGATAAAGAGTGTCTTTGCACTAGTGAAAAATACACAAGGCCATGGGCTGGTGTGACTTGATGTGACGCCAGACTTTTTCACAGATGTGATTTGGGACATTTTCACACCAGCAATCTGGTGTGCTGGTGTGACACCAGCAATTTCGTGTTTGGTATGACACCAGCAATCCGGTGTTCTGGGGTGACATTGGGTTTTGTTGTGGTGTGATACCAGAGCACCTGTTGACTGGGTGTTTCTTTACTCACAAAAACGGTGCAATGACAAGCTTGACAACAACGCTGCTGTCATAATTACTTTATTCAAAATGCAAAAAAGCACAGCAGTAAAACTTCGGAAGCTTCACTGTCGCAGAGAGTTGGTCGTGATCAACCGAAGCTTGTCCGGAGCGACTGCCCTGCGTCGAAGGACCGGACGCCTTGTCGTTCAGCAATTCTTGGCCTTTCAGCTTGCGGTTGACTCGTGTCTTTAGTTACGCTGATCCGTTCCGCGTACGCCTCAGCGCCAGTTATCTACTCCTCTAAGGCATCATACTCGACAGATGGCGCGCTTTCCTTGTCCAGCTCTTTCACGGATGCCTCCTTAAGTTGAAGAATACCAAATGTTTATTCAAGCTCACCGACGTCGGTTGGATCCGTGGCCAGCAGGACGCTAATCTCGTTGATGATCTTTATTGTGGCGGCTCGCTGGGTAGTCTTTCTTCGCTTCAGAATGTCGACGCCCTCCTGGCTCGTAGTAGGCATGATCTGGCCGTTAATTTAAGGGTTTGGGCACCAAAAACTGTAATAATTACTGGCTTTCTTTGTTGCTTTGCTAACAGACCAAGCTCGTCGGAAGTCAGGAAAGCGCACCAACACACATCTTTTCGGATTCGACTCACAGAGAAGGCTCCTTTATTTTCAAAAACTTCAACAAGAATACTGGCGGAAAGGAAAGGGGAAACCCCCGAAGAGGCGAGCGCCCCAAGGTGCTCAAGGCCGCCCGGGAAAGTGCTGGGGACGCTGGGGACACTTCTTGAGCACAAAGGAGTCCGCCGCGGGGTCTCCGCGACCACGAAGACGGTAGAAAACGAGGCACCACGTCGAGGGAAGGGACGTCACACAAACTAATCAAAAACACGCTCGCGGACGGGGGGAAAAGTAGACAAAAATACAACCCTGGTGTCACATCAAACTGCGTGGTGTGCACACCAGGCTGCCTGGTGGGCACATGAGCCCGTGTGGTGTGGCGCCACACTTTCTTGGTGTGCCCACCAGGCTGGCGTGGGGGTACACCAGCATTTCTGGTGGGCACACCACGCTGGTGTGCTCATTGCTGGAGGGCACACCAAGCTGTTGTGCTCGATACACCAGCATTGCTGCTGGATACAAAGATCTTCTGGTGTCACACCAGGATTTTCTGATGTCACACCAGGAATGTCTGGTGTAATTTTCATTAGGGCGTGATTAGGTATAAAGAAGACACAATGCTTACACAAATTCATTTACTTTTTATCTGGCAATTTATATCCTCTCGTGGAGCCCTTATGGATTTGTTTATTACAATGGCCTTAGCAACGGTTCATTTGGAGCGGAGCGCCATGTTGTGACGTCATCGCTAAAGGGGTCAATTCGTGTGTGTATTAGTGTACAGCTGGATGCATCCAAGGACTCTGAAGTATTGATAGCAGGGTGGTTAATTGAAAATCGAACATGCGTGTCGGGTTGGTAGTTCGACTTGTTATAAGACGTGATATAGTATAGTCCCACTTTGCAATAAACAAAGCCAATTTTCGAAATTTTCTAGAAAATTGTTGCTCTCCACCAAAACTTTTAAGTGTAGCAATGTGAAAACTTACGTTGAGGCCTCTTGATTTTTCATGCTCTCTGAAAAGTTTGGCGCACAAAGCCCTTTTTGCGCCCTTCCAAACGCTCGGCTGCCTATTAAAAGGTGTGTATAGCACAGCTCCTCTAGAGGTCCGCAAGGTGGGGTGAACTTAAATGGCGAGTTTGTAATTCTTAAGACTTCTTAAAGCTAGATGAAATGTTGAGGGACGCCATGATGTTGCAAGAGTAGAGCTAAGCAGTTTATGAAATAACCATCGTACTATTTGCATCATTTTTTAACTCACTATAAATATTTTAATATAGATCGATGGAGCTCTGAGTAACAAGTCGGACGAACAAAAGAATAGTAAACGCCTGGGCCGTCTTGCTAGAAACAGCGTCTCAGCTGAGATGGGGGAAAAGAAAGCACTGTCAAAGCCAGCGTACGAGCTGAATGGGACTCAAACCTCGACTCAAGACGCTCGCACGTCCCAGCCTTCACAGTGCTTTCTTTCACCCAATCTCAGCTGAGACACTGATTCCAGCAAGCCGGCCCCGGTGTCTTACCTGCGGATCTATTTATTTTAGAAGGCAGTACTAAGTTTTTTACATACAAAATAACAAAAAAAAATAATTCAATAGAAAAGAAAGTTTATAATATGGAAAAGTAAACATTAAAAAAAGTCGGTAGGCCTTTCCGAGATTTTATACTTGAAGAGCAACTGAGCCGATTAATGGAATAGTTAATTTAAGGGCGGCAATTAATAATCAAGCTATGTTTTATTTTGATATTCATTATTGACAAACGTAAGAGAGAGCTTAGAGCCTCTGAAACCCTTCACCTGAATGCAAACCCCGGCTTCTGTCACTTTCTGAAGCGTGTGGCCAGGCCCCTCCGTGGAATCCCTTTGCCCAGTCCTTCGCCCAGCCCTCTGCCCTGTCCACTATTGAGCCTTCCGCCGACTCTACCCCCGAGTCTACCTAGGCCCCCCTGGTTGCACAACTTTTTAAATATTTTTATTCGCTTTAAATAAATTATGAACCGTCAAATGTTATGAACAATTCATTTGCATGCTTTAATAATTTCTAAAGTGTCCAAATATAGTGAAATTGCTGCATTTATTAGATTTTAGTATCAGAAAGAAAACAGTGCTTGGGGGAAAAGGGAGAGGGACTTGCTTGGTTCTCTGAAGGGGTTTTGTGACGCTGGTTAGAAAGGTGGCTGAAAAATGGCATTCAAAAATGGCATAGACAATGTATGCAAAAAATAGCCAGTGTATTAAACTGGATGCCAATATTGGAATAACCAATATTGAAGCCAATTTTGTGTAAGGCGCTCGATACCAATGTTGGTTCAGCCAACGGTGAAACCCCTATGCCAATAGACGCTTTACACACGCGCCCAATTACAGCCGCCATTGCTGACCTTCTCTTGTCTTACCGAGATGCCGAGCAACTGAAATGGTAGTTGACGATCCACTACAAAGGCCGATGCTTTAGAAAAAGACACAGTTGAATCTAATGTGGCAATAACCTGGCCTGCTATGGTAATGATGAAGTGAAATAAACGAAATAAGAGGAAAGAAAAACTGAAGGTCCATGCACAGCTGCTGCAAAGCGTCTATATTGGATAAAAAAGCGCAAACCACGTTGATCCAACGTGGGCTAGAACATTGGCAAACCAGTGGTCCGACACTAGCAACAATGTTGGACCACCATGGGATCGGGTGGCGTTTTCGAAAAGGCCAACGTCAGACCAATATTGGAACCATTTTTTGCCAACGTTGGGCCAACGGGTGTCCAACATTGGTGTGTTGCCTGGGCAGTCGCTGTTCTTGTATGGTGCCATGTGTAGGGAAGAAAACCAGGAGCTGGATGAAGGCCCAACGTAGCCCAGCTCGAGCATGTGCTCAAATTCCTGCTTCGCTATTGGGAGGCGATATATGGTGCGAGGCGTACACTCTCAACAAAAGGGTTGTCGTAGGGTACTACACTTGGGGTAGTCGGAAGCCGTCACAGGTATCGCTACCCCCCCTTCCTTATACTAACAACCCCATGGGCAGTCACACGGCACGCAATTGCAGGTAATCACAGTGAGCACCCCCAAAAGCAACATGGCGGCTGGCAAGCGACAGTGAAGCAATACGAGTAAGGCCTAGCGAGCTGGACTGCTTTTTGCTAAAATACGATTCTCAAGTGCGTACGCCCGTTCGCTGCCTTCCGTGCGCAGAAAGCACTCTGAAACGCGCCTCGAAGCACCGGCACCGCACCTAATACGAATAGGGGCGACGATGTGAGGGGGGGGGGGGGGGGGGGAGGGGGAGTTTGTCCGCGAGGGGTTTGTCCGCGATTGCTTTCGCGAGGCCGGCTGCATTTACTTCGCGGCCAGAAAACATTCAAAGAAGAAAACAAAATAGCGACAAATAGAATGATGTCTTTATTGAACAGAGCATCCGCTTGCTGTGCTTGCCGCAAGTGATCCGGCGTTTTCGGTTGACAGCGGCGAGGCGAAGCATCACCGATTTAAGCGGCGTCGGTTCCGATCGTTCAACGCTCCTGCTCACCTGTTAGCATTCGTTATCCACTTTCAAGTCCCTGGTAATCCTCATCGCGTCTGTGCACGCACTTGGCGCTATTCACCGCACGGAACACCCATTCAACTGGCTATGGGACTGATCCCATTTGGACGAGAGGCCGAGAACCGAACCAGACCGAACCCTTTGTGGCTGCTACGTGGAGCCATGGAACGCCTCCATGTTTTTCACTCAAATAAGTAGACACATAAACGCGCGACTCCTTGAATTGGGCGGCGCCACGCGCCACCTAACGGACAGCGCTCAAACTAAAGAAAAAAAGAAACCAGCAACTCTTGCTCTGAGCGCCTCGCCAGACAATGCCGTATGTACATATCCCACGCCACACTTCACTCATACTCGACATACAGACATCACAGCATTTTTTACATCAACGCATTCAGAAACAGCACAAGATACATCACATATTGACACTCTACATTCCTATACACACGTCTAGCGACACCACCAGCTTATATGCTGCTGTATTTTATGTGACCGATTAGGATGGCGACCACTGTCATATTTTGCATAAATACGAAAAGTCTGTGCAAGATTTAGCCGTATATATTCTTTTCCTCTACTGCCCTTAGGAAAGCGCTCGTATCTCTAAAGTAGGGCCATTGCAAAAGTGAACTGCAGGTTATAAATAAATTTGAATAGTTGCTACACGTCACATTTTAAACAGTTTCGTTTTCTCGCTTGCCTACACTTCAAGTATACAGAAGCCTGTTTAATTAATTGTATTAATTATCGAAACCAATTTCTGCAATCACAAATTTCTGAACACACTGATGCATTTTCTTTTCTCTTTTTACATATCCAGACTGACTTTAGCGGCGGTTGGGTACAGGTTGAGTACACTGAGCACGCGCAGGTGATTTTAGCGAAGCCCATCCGCCGGTCCTCCCCGAAGCGTTATTTCAGTTTTCTTCTTTTCGATAAATATCCGTTCTATGCGCTCGCGCTCGCGCCAAGAGGACAGTGCAGAATTGCTGCTTTCGGGCCCGTGCCTTCACCTGCAACGAACGCGAAATACGTGTGCTAAATTATCTAAATCCTGGTTGAGACAGTAGTGTTTGACTGCGTGCGTCTGACTGCGTTGCGGCAGCAAGAAATCAGGACATCCCTGCTGCTTATATCGCGTGCCAAGATGATTCCTTGAATTGGATTCCACGCTTGATACGAAGCACAAACGTGCCGGTGAGTGGCTTTCGGTTCTCGACGCAACGCTGTCAAACACTAGTGTCTGAGCCGGCCTTGTTTGAAGCATTTTTTTATCGAGCATGCTCGATGAAATGTGCCAAATGAACCAGAGAAGGCGAATCATGTACCTCGAGACAGAGAAATAGTGAAATACACGGACATGATCCCAGATATCTGTGTACGTTCGTCCTGTCCGGCCTCAGTCGTGGTGTTCAATGCTTCATACTTCACTGCACTTGAAAGCAAAAAAATTGGGTACGACAGGCGCGCAAGTTCGGTGGAACCGAGGAGGCCAGTTGCAACCGATCTGCACGCAGAACTGACCGATCACACCTTTATTGAGAGCACGCTCTTTACTGAACCGCACAATAAAAGACGACGAGAGTATCTCGTCCGGCGAACATTCAACTCACGCCTGTGCGTAGCTTCCTGTGCTTTTCTAGAGATTTGGGTAAATTCCTCGAGCACGACGCCAGCTGCCAGCTGTTTACTGCTGTACATGGTAAAACCCGCGACGGAACCAAAAAGGACAACCGCGATACTTTCTATCTACCTCGGGTTTTAGCAGGTGCCTACCAAGGTTGCCTGTACTTGTTTGTTTTCTGCCAGTTTAGGTGAACTGAGGCACACGCTTGTTTCGACCGGTTCAAATTTGAATAAATGATAACCAACGCACAGAGAAAACAAGTTTCAAGTACTTTTTGAGATTTTTGAAGTGACTTTTACTATTGAACGACTGCATGCACTTGAATGTTCAATTCAAGAGTTTATAAAACGTGACCAGCCGAATGCAGCTAACGGAGTTCCCGGTTGGGCCGATTGGGGCGCCGCGTCGCTGGCTTCTCTCTCGTACGTCCACCCAAAGAGCAGATTCGTTGGTCTAGCCAACAGTCTCACGCCAGACTGTTTCGCCGCTGTACTTTTGAGCGCTGGCGTCGTGAATAGGATCTTCGCTACCAAAACCGAAGCACTCTGGGCTCTTCCGACCAATCACCAACCTTCAGTGTGAGGGCAAACCAACGAGGTAGAGGGGCTTAGAGCAATAAACCGGGGTTCCGGTCTGCACTGGAAAGTGACCCCCATAAGGCGGCTGCCATTGTACGCAAATTTGACCACTCGTCACATGACCAAACCAAATCCGTGACGTCACAGGAAAGATGGCAGCGCCCATGCAGCGGCTGGCCCCAGCTGGGTCGGAGCTTGTCGGATGCTTTGTTGGTTGTCGTTCGTCTCGGCGAGTTGATTTCAGACGCGGACGCCGTCATATGAGGCCGTTCGACAGCGACTTCAGTGTTCAGCGTGGTGTCTGACGTAGGTACGAGGTGAAAATACGGAGGAACGGTGTGCATTTCGCTGGTGACCGACGGCGATATTGCCACGGAAGAGACAATCTGCCCTACGTTGCTCCCACCTCGGATTGATTCCGTTTCTGTGCTCTCGTTGACCATCGGAACCTTCGAGATCTGCAATAAAGCGTGTGCAATATATTTGGATACACAGTTTAGCGACGGAAATTGCGTGAGTCGTGCTTGGCAGTGTGCAATCGTGGTGCCGCTTCTTTCAAATGCCCGAAGGCTCACTTTAGTTGTGCGGTGCCCCGGAGAGCTGCCTTGAAGCTGGTAGTTGCCGTGCCGTGCTAAATGATGCTGTGCTGCTTCCCAAATTGTTCCGGCGTAGACGTGCACTTTCACGGAGCACAGGTGTGCGGCGCGCCGAAGAGCTGCCTTCAAGCTGGTAGTTCCTGTGCCGTGCTTTAGGTGATGCTGTGCTGCCTACTAAATTGTTCTGGCGTAGACGTGCACCTTTACGGAGCACAGGTGTTGCAGTTGGTATACCAAAGTTTCATCAACACTCGTTACGCGAATTGCAAGCTGTATGGACATATCATTGCGCGAGTTACCGACCCAGTCCACTCATTCACGCCGCTTTGCGAAGAGTCTGCAGCAGCTCATTACCAGAAAAGTGGTCTCGCATCGATTTCAGTTCAGCCCGTCCACCGCAATCGCCAGACCCCGAAGGAGAGGATTTATTCGGACAGAATGACACTAAAGCAGTGCAGCTTCTTTAGTGGTCAGGATAGACCCTTTCTGTCTGTTTTGTTATATTGTCACGGATGCTTCCACCATTCCTATTTTCTATCAATATTTACTACTCTGGAAAGTTCCAGGCCATGCTCAGCTGTCATTGTATGTTCTGGTGGAGGTGCTGCACACTTTACCCATAGCCCTTCACTCTGTGTGTACCCTGGCGGCTCCTCAGCCGAGTTGCCCGATAACAAAACATGAGTGGCACATTATCCCGAGTCTTAAACCCCCGGCGAGTCGTGAACCAAGTCCTATCCCGAGCCCAGCAGAAAAACCGCAAGACAAGCGAGTACCACAAGGACGAAACTCGGAAATACACCACGAAGAACTTGAAATCCAAGCCAGTCGCTGCTACCAGCAAGAACCATGGGAACTAGGTCTTTTGCCAGAAAAAACCAAAGCTTGCTAAGCCAACAATGACAAACCTGTAGCAGCAAACCACGTCCGCTCCCGCCATTGTTTGCCTGCCCGTCGCACCTCACACTTTGATGCCCTTTCACGCAAGGTGCATAACACGTCGAGGGCTGGATTGAACAATATGACCGTGTCACCCGCCACAGTGGGTAGATGGACGACCAGCTCCTGCAGAACCTATACTTCTCGTGGAAGAAACTGCGAGGCACTGGTTTGAGAACCACGAATCCTCCTTAACGTCATGGGAAGTTTGCAAAATCGAGCTGAAGTGCATGTTCATCAGCCAACATTGACAAGAGAGAGCCGAATTCCTGATTCTGTCCAGGACACGGCCCCAACGAGAGCGTCACCACCTTCGTGGAGGATGTTTTGCTTCTGATCGAGCACCCACGCCAACCCTGCAGATGCTACAGAAGACAAGAATCTAAGAATCCCATGTTCCTCATGTGAGGGACAACACCTTCAGTAGCCTTGTCCGCAACCCCACGACAACAGTACACACTAAACATTATAACACCCATAATCGTGTAAAAAGGGTGTAAGTTAGGAAAAACACCCTTCTTACACTTCATTTACACGATATTTGAATATCGGTGGGTGTAAAAAGGGTGTGCTGATGTTTTTCATCCCTTCCACACCCTTTTTACGACCTCGCTTATTGCGATGGCGTCTGAAATCGTGTAAAAAGGGTGTATGGGCGAATTATACGCCCTGTATTAACACGGTGTGAAAGGGGCGTTATGGCGATGCCAGTCTAATACACCCATGATTTCATATCCGTTAAGGCTCATTGCTTTGCTGAAACTGTTGCTGATGTACGGCGGTATAAACATCCAGTATAATTAATCGCTACACGAAGTCGCGTATGGTTAGGAAATGATGGAGTATAGTTTTTGCAACTCCGATCGAACTCACCGTCCCACACGAGCCGAAAATTACGTGTCGCGTGTGCGTCAGTTTCATCAGTTCAACTTCGATTTAAAAACGAAACATCTCCACTCGCAAAAGATGAACGAAGACGTGTCAATATACAACCCAAACAGCACACAGCATTGCGCCGATATAGGATCAAATATGAAAAATTGCGCCGTTACCATTTTGGTCCAGCCAATATCTGCGAAAAAAAAGGATGGGTCGCGGCGACGCCATCCTGACATACCGTAGGCGATGCCGTTTTTGGTTGAGCGTCAAGATTCCCGCATGAATGGCCTATGCCGGCGAGGTATGTCTATTTCTTAACCGCCTAAAATCCGACGTTAAAAAAGAAAAGAAAAACAAGATGAAGCAAAACGGAATCTGCTTACTTTTAACCAGAGAAAGACCTCCTGCGCTGAACCACTGAACAAACTATGGGCCGTGGCGCCCTCATTTCGTGTATTACAAACTCACCTGACTGGCCCTCGCACTACTTATAGCACCTTCACTGAGATTTTATTTTTGTGTGTAGTTCTAACGAAACAATTCCGCAAGACAATCAAAAGTGCCGAATTTATGACACCCCGGCTATAGTACGCGATCCTTAGTTGACACCAAAATATCTAGCCTCCCGACGCTTTTTTTTCCTTTTTTTTTTCTTTTTTCGTACGGGTGAAATTGCATCTCTTGTTTCATGCGTTCGAATTTGTTTTGTGTTATTTATTTTGTGATTTCGCGGTCGGCATCAGAGCACGCACGCCACTGCGTGAAGCAAGTCCTGACGTGTCCCATTTTGCGACCCTCCTTGGGCAGCCCAGGTGGCTTATACAAAGCCGCAGAGGGAGATTAGCTGCTTTGTCCACCCCTCTTTGACCTCGTCTTCTGATAAGCCTCCACACCTTCTTTTGTGTCTTCGTGTGGCTGTGAGCGAGTGCGAAGGCCGCTTCTAGCAAATCAGAGGGGTGGTGTGTAACACGTGACCGTTCTCCGTGGGACAGGGACGCTTGGACTATAATATGTCACGTGACTCGCTCCGACGCGCTGATGGGCTCACTGGGGCCGAAGTCTTTGCCGTATTCCAAATTACGGTGAGTGTAGGGGCCACGTAGGTCCGGTTTCTAAAAAGCTTCCGTCAGGCGTCAGTGTTCTTCTGTTTTTCGTGCGTTGCAGTCGCAGCCGTGGTTTTTCGTCTTGAACGGCCGGAATACGTTCATACTAATTTTTTGGTAATATTTGTGAATTTCGTCGGAGTCCATAGAATTATTGTGCTGTGTTTGTTGGACGCGTTTCGACAAAGAACTAACTGCTCGTCGGCGCTCGTGAGACTTCCGCTGATTGTGATCGACCGCCTTCATCCTCGACATTGTGTTTGCGTAGTTTTGTGCTGCCCTAGTCGGATTGTGCACCTATCACGACAGAGAGCTGCTCATCGGCGACGGCGAGAGTTCCGTTGAATGTGAGCAACCGCCTTCATCCTGGACGTTGTGTTTGCGAATTTTTCTGTGGTGCCCGAACCGGATTATGCAACTATCACGGATTACATGAGATCGGTGTTTTATTTGTAAGTACTCTGCAAGCATGCTTCTGGTAGTAGTCCTGCTTCCGTCTCAATAGACCATTTTACTGTTTACAAGCATGAACTGCTGCTTACGCCTCAATCAACTCCCGGTCGTTCCGTCTCTGCCAGCCTGTCGAGTTTTGCCTACGTCAGCAGAGCTAGAAAGCTTTAAAGTAGGTTTAGGCGAAGGAAAGCCTTATTTAAAGTTTGAGTGCATCTATTTTAAGCCTCTAAGAATTTTGTAGCTTTGTCACAAAAACTTAACACTAGGTCACAAATGCCAGCATTTGAGGTTTGACATGGGTTTCTCGCGAATTCGCGAAAGAAGAAGATGAGGTCCATGCACGTTTTTTCTAGATTCAAAAAATAAAGTGTTCCACATGTTTCAATTTGTTAGCAATCATTTCTCCGTAAATACTTTTTGATGAAGTGCTGTGTTACACATTTAGTATAACTTCTTGTAGCTGAATGAAGTGAGAGTTACTGCGCAGGCGAGCTGGTGAAGGATCATGGTGAAAAAAACCCAAGACTAGGACAAAAAATCGGGACAACACAACACGTCTCAAGACATTTTGAGGCAGTATTGTGTTTTCCCAATTTTTTTTGTCACTAGTCTCGGGGTTTACCCACCATGCTCTTCTAGCTGCAGTACACGTTTTTGGTAGGGTGTACTGCTGCCATCACACCCTAATAAATAGGTGTAGAGCAGAATCACTCCTTTCTGTGTAGGGTGTAAGGGATTACACCGGTTTTTGAGGGTGTGAGAAATAACACCATTTTTCTAGGGCGTTTTTGTACACCAATAAGGGGGTGAGTTGTGACCCATGCCATTTACACCAATAAGGGCGTGAAAATGTTTAGTGTGTAGAAGGGTTCATATCAATGAAGCTTCCAACATTGAATGTACACTGCAGGCCCGAGCATGTCACTATCAACAACTCCCCAGCGTCGCGACACTCGAGTCGTCCAGCTGCAACTTCGACGCCAGCGAGATTGTTTCAGAAGTTCGACAGGCATCTCAACTGGAGGCCTCTTCGAGCGAAGCGGCATCTGACGAAACGAGGGCGACTTATGCCACAAAGTCACAATGACCACCACCGGCTACCTTTTACTATTCAATGCCAATTCAACGAGACACCCCGACGTCAAAGCATTCCCGACGTCGGGAAGAACCAGTGTAGGTCCGCACTGAACAAAGTACACAGAGGAAAACGGAGATACTGCGAATGGCCGACCGAAAACCACTCTGCTACCACTGCACGAGGCCAACCATGTCTACTGGAGGTGCCCGTACCAATGAATTGGCCTGCAAGGGTTCGTGCCGAACGACTCTCGACCATGTCTCGACGAGCGTTCGGGGAAGATTGAGGATTATCTTCGGCGGCCTTTGTCCCTGGTGCCGACATTACCCCGAAGCTCGTGATCTACTTCATCTGGACGGGAGGTAAGCACGACAAAGCAGGTGAGCGGCAATGCAAGGAGAGTTGATCTGGTGTCGGTGGTCGTCCAAGGACAATGCCTAATAATTTGCTGCCACTAATTATCTTTGTACACGCCACGAAGCACACAATTTTCAACTTTGAGGGAGAATGCCGCTCAGTGACCTTAACAAATAGAATGGTTGGTTGCTCTGAAAAGTGGACCGCAAGCATCACGAGACTTCACTTTGCCACACAAGACTTGCACAAGTTGCAGTGGTCATGGGATGCAGAATAAATCTCCATTACGAAATGGAAGTGAAATGGCTTGGATAGCAAACAAACATTGTTGCCAGCTATCAAGTCAACGGTCCAGCAAAAGGCACAGCCACGTAACCAATACATGCCCAAGCTTGCTGCGTTGATGCAGAAAACTACCAGGAACATTTTGCGGATTAGAAGCCAGCCCTGCAGCTTCAGTGCATCAGATGTCAGTGGGCGCACATGACGTATGATTGCAAGACGGCATCAGTCGGTCAAAGTTGCTACTCGACCAAACTGAACACCGACGTGCCAGGAGCGTCATCCCACAACAAGGTCCACAGGTATTACGACTGAACGCCTGACAAGAGACTGTCGCAGAAAGAATTCATTCTGGAACCATTAACTAAGAGTCAATAATTATGTAATCCAGGGGAAATAAACATATTTGATACACCAACCAGATAAACCTATTTCCGCTCACCTTTACGCCTTCAGAGTTTATACACCAAGAATTGTGTTCACCACACGCGCAGGTCCTTTTGAGGACATTCGCATCTCTGACCCTTCAATATTAATTAATGGGACATAACAGACTGGCAGACTTGTTGCATTGGGCTCCACTCATTCCACTTCTCCTGAACACACCTCTGAGCATATACTTTAATCGTATGTGTTGATGCATTGTTATATAGCAGGACACTTCCTATACGTATGACGCAAGACCCTTTGCAGAACCCCATCAAGCAACACAACTGTCACCATTTTGTTTCGGCGTAAAGCACACAAATGGGCCCCAGTTCACGTTGAATGCTAATGTAGCATTCAAGTCCAATAGGCACTGAGCCGAGTTCACAGTGATGGCGGACATAACATTCTTGTCGAACAAATGTCCAAAGTGTGAAAGCCTGGGGTAATTAGAGTAGTAGCTACTGTAATTCGTTTCATCACAACTTGGCAAACAGCAAAGGCTACAGTCTCGGTGAGCCAATATGTACGTTGGAGAGAGGCACATGACAACATGTCATTCAGAGTGCTCGTCTGCACAGATTTGTCACACACCTTCGCTTTGTCTCTCTGATTGGCTCGAGGGGGCTGTGGTGGTTGCCCTTTTCCAGGTTACAATAATACGAAGTGTAGGCAACCCACGCTTTTCAAAAAAGGCTATTGAAGAGACCGAAAGGAATGGTCAACATTTTTCAACAAGACTGCTCTTCAGGCAAGGGGTGAACACAAATATGAATCATCTTATCTAGGTAATTAGAACAAGTAAATAATTGACCGAATAATACAATGCACTCTTGATGAAAAAAAGTATTGCTGCAATAAATCCCACAAAAGAGAAAAAGGCGCAGTTAATCTATGCAGACACAAAAACAGTTGTTCTTATTGCAAGTCGAATAGCTTTGAAGCAGGTGCCTGCAACGATTTATTCATCCCCACACTCAATAAAACGTCATCCTCGCAGCTGAAAATAAGTGTGCACTTCGCACTCACCATAAAAGGAAAAAAAAACGATCGAAAATAGAATCCTCGATTAGCACAAAGGGCAGGATCGCAGGAACTTCCTCGCTAAAAGTTGCTATGGTTATTCGGTGACGCAGGCCTGAAACAACTTCTCCTAGTCCCTAACGCGACGTATACCTTTCGCGTCGATTCTCAAACATTCTAACGTTCAAACAAAGCTAAGAGAATGCGAAAATTTTATGCTAAAAGCACCCAAAGTTCTATCGATTTTTGAACAGATCCCAAACCGAGCACCGGTACGGCGATACGGCTGTCTCACAGGTGTTAATATCCAGATGATCCAGAGCGACCTTGCGCAAAAACGGTACGAAGTCTCATTCTTTCATATTTTCACATTATACCTGCGTCAGCGAGCTCGAAAAAGCACGAAATCGTCGGAAAGCCGCTGCACATCACGGCTGCCGCCGCACCGAACAAACTCGCATCCGCCAGCTCTGGGCGCTGCCATCTTACCTGCGACGTCACGGCTCTTGTGAGGTCACGTGACGAGTGGTCACATTTGCGTAAAACATGGCGGCAACCGGGGGGGTGCCACTTCCGAACTTCCGGTTTATCACTCTAAGCCCCTCTACCTCGTTGGGGCAAACGACCGTTTTTGTCTTCTCTTTTTGCTTGAGCTCGTCACTCCAAGCTTTCAAACCGTTCCGCGCGTGTTGAAATCGAAAGTGTAGATTTTACGGAGTACGGAGCTGCGCGTCTGCGCTCAGAAAATGATTAGAGGGATTAGAGACGTCTCTAGTTTGACAGAGATTCTGCCGAGTGGGTTGCGTGCCTCATGACGGCGTATTACGGAGTCTACTGCGCGGCCAAGTGGAGTAACAGTTCTTCAAAAGAACTCGGAGTGCTTATTCTTCCGGTTTCCAACAAACGGCGGGTGAGCCTTTATATCAAACTTTTTTGTCAGCGCTCGAAACTGGAAGCATTGAAATATATGATCTCTCAATCTTTCCATTACAGCATCGAAATGGATTGCGTATGCAAAGCGCCAGGACTTTGGAAGCCTGCCGGTGAGCAAGCTGCGTCCGTGTCGTCTGTGCAGCAAGCACGCCGGTGCAACCGCGTTTGCAAAATGTAGGAAGATTCGTTTGCGGAAAAACACGTGCCTCACCGTTTTTGTTACGAATCCGTTGCTGCAAAGACTGGTTCCTCCAAGTGAGTTGCTGTCAGAGTCTTTAGTTAATTTGACAGCTTCTAGGATAGAGTACCTAAAAGCGCCCACAATCAGTCACTCCAGAAGATTTTTTTTTCTTCTTTGCGTTGCTATTTAGCGAGTTTGTTTATGGTTTATTTATCGTTTATTCTTATGGAGCTCGCCTGCAACCCTGCGTTAATTAAATTAAAATGCAAGCCTGCTTTATATCGGAGTTGATTAGTTTGTTTGGGTATTCGGCATTTTTGTTTGTAGGAGTTGTTTATAGACGCATTTAGATAATTCGATTATAAGTGCTGTTCTGTTAGTTTGTACATTAAAGTAGTTAATTTGGTTTTTACATATTTGATAACGTTTACTGCCTACTACAGTTCTTGGTTCCTCTCAAGGGGCGGTGGACACCCGACGGAGTTTGTAAATACGTGCTTGGAATACTGCAACTAATTTGAATGGTGTTCAATAAAATATACATTTCAATGAACGTGCTGTTTTTGTTTTATTGCGCTGGTAATTAATATCTCGCGAAGCGCATTTGTTGCGAAGTGTAGCGCGCGCGGCTCGTCTGCTCGACCGGTGCCGCGCTGGCCGCTCGCAGCGGCCAGCGCGACACCGATCGAGCAAACGAGGAAAACAAGCCGAAAAAAAATAATGATAAAAAAAGGAGCGGGAGGGAGAGAGGAGAGAGCAGAGAGAGGGGGAGGAGGAGGGCCGGAGGGCGCCGAGGGCGCCTGCCGCCTGCCGCGCCTGCGCACGCCAACGACATTGGTTGCGCCATCTGGCGGTCTTCCAATATTTGATTTGATTTTATTTTATTCACGATACCAGAGGCACTCCTCCTACAAATGCCCGCCCTGTTTTAAAAAAGTTTTGGCCCATTTGACTGACTGACTGATTTACTTTTTTCAGTCTCACGCCGTACTTTCTGCCACTTGCGACTTGTGGCGCTAGTTTCTCCTTACAACGGTGGAGGCTACAGCTGCACTCGGCTGACGTGACTACCCCATGCTTGTCACCTGCCAACAGGGTGCTAACTCTCAATGGCTCGAGCCCAGTGGGTAGTTAAGTAAGCCTGTGGGGTAGTTACAGCCGTCAAAACGCACGATGACGAGGGGGAGTGCTCACTTTTTCTTATAGTGTAGGGGTCGGGCGAACGGAGGGGGCTTCATCGTTGCTATGTGGTGAATCACAAAAGGCTTCACCGATGTGTCCGTTGATGCTCGACGAATCATGTGGGGATATTCTTCACGAATACCTTTCTTCGAAGAGGTGGACTCCAAATGAAAAACTTTCGGTGTCTTTTGAACGAGCTTCGCCGATGCGCCCTGCAGGGTGAGATGAGTCTCTGTGTCGAGGAGGAGCTTTCGTCTAACGTCTACCGTGAGTGCAAAGTGTTTCAGAAAATCAGCTCCCATCATGGGCTGGCGAACGTCGTAGCCGTCGGTAACAACGTTTAGGTTGTCGGGCACTGTTGCAGGGGCGTCCTTGCGAAGCGTGGCGTCGCGAGAGTGGGAGCGCTCCGGCGTTTTTGGAGGATTTTCTACTTCGGTCGTCTTTGGCAACGCCACCTCCAGGCGTTGCCGCACTTAGTTTTCCCGACGAGATAGCGGGGACAGACTGTCACTGCGCGACTGACGAAAAGGCAATGCGGAATGTCGGGATGATGGAGAACGGGAACATCGTTGTGCTATCGGCGCTGATGACGGATGTCGACGGAGGTATTCCTCGATGTCCCTTGGTCCTCCTCCAAAGCGAGGACAACGGTCGCTCTCCAAAGTGAGGCCGGCGGTCCTTGGTGCGAATCCTCGCAGGCCGAGCTGGCGGTAGGGGCACCTTCGGTAAACGTGGTCAACCTCCCCGCAGTGGAAGCACACCGGGCGTCCATCATCCGTGTGCCACACGTCAGTCTTTCGAGATCTACGCTGCCCTTGGAATGGGGCGTTCTGCGGCGGAGAGACCTGCCGTCGGAGTGTAGTTAAGTACCGCCGGGTGACACGAGGCTGCGGGCGACGAACAACTGTGGCGTAGGTCAAAGCTGATGGTTCCATTCCGGAGTCGGCGAGGACTTCAGGCTGGAGCGCTTGTTGGACATCTCTTCGAACAATCTCGGCGGTCTAGAGTGAAGCTGGATGTTGGCGGCAGGTATCAGCGTCTTCAGTTCTTCATAGACAACGTTCCGGACAATTTCTCGGATCCCCGGAATATTGGTGCTGAGGGCGCAGCTGGACGGCGTGGGTGCAGCGACGCCAGGAACTCGATGGTAGTGAGCGGCTCGAGCTTGCGAGGCCCACTCAATACTGGTCGCTTCCGTTACAAAGGTTTCGACGGTGGTAGGTGGACACCGCACCAGGCCTCCGAAGATGCTCTCCTTGACACCTCGCATCAAAATTCTCAGCTTCTTTGCTTGTGAGGCTTGGGGATCGGCGCGGTTGGTGAGTCGAAGAACATCTTCGACAAAGCTAACAACGCACTTATTAGGGCCTTTAGGTTTCGGCGCGTTCTTTGCGCTGTTGGTTGGTGAACGTAACCCGAAGCTCAGCCTTCAGTTGCTCCTAGAAGGTGGTCGACGCTTCGTGGTTTTCACACCGATGTCGTGCTGTGGCATCCAAAGCGAAGTAAACGGCTCTGAAGTCACTGTTCCTATGTCCATCTGTTATGGAGGGCCACTCGTTTGCAGAGTTGCAGCCAATCTTCAATGTAATCGTGGACCTCCCCGCGAAAAGGCGTCGGAGTCCGTAGTGTGACGGGCACGTATACGACAGTGGCGGCGACCGGGGTCTGCGACGACTGGTAGTCCTTCTTCGGCCTCTTTGACTGCTTGTTCATGAGTGGCAAGAGTCCAAACTTTGGGGGTAGGCCTCGGTTGCGGTGACTTGATCGGGTCTCGGTCTTCTCTTTGTTTGGTCTTCGGGGGATTGAGGTCGGACTTGCACGGCGGCCCCTCAGAGGGATGCGCTGCACGGACGTACGTTACCCGGCACCTCCACCAAAATGTCAGAGGAGGGTGGTTTCATTTAAAATCAAACACCCTTGTCGAAATGAATCTTTCGATTTTCAAAAAAAAAAATAAACAAAATATATATATATATATGTGTGTGTGTGTGTGATTGCCCCTTTTCTGAAAAAAAAAGCACTTTTAATTACTAAAGAATATTTTTGCTTCACAAAAAAATATTAAGGGAGCACGGTGAAAATCTGTTTTATACTCCGGGATTTTCTTACCCAATTCTGTACGCTAATATGAATACGGAAAGCATACGAAACTCACAGTTATTTCTGTGCGCTTCTACGTTATTTAGACTATTTTTTAGCTTAAAGCAAAGTACTTTTGCATTTTTGTTTATTGAGGTAAAAGATGCCAAACATCGCCTCTTTGACAATCCGGTGGCAACCTTAGAGCCTTGTAACTCATGAGTTTTTATATTTGTCGCTTACCAAATACTATGCGGGCTTAGTCCTGTACATGGGCTATTGACGGGCATTAGTTTAGTTTATTTTATTTTCACGGAATTTTTATATACAATTTTAAATATCGTCGAAGATGATACCGATATTTTGAACCCACTTTATCAAAAAACACCACTTTTTATTTCGTTTTTTTTATTATTGCTGCCAATTATATGAACTTTCAATTGGCATGATGCTATTTCCCCTTTTTTGTTGTATCTTCTCTAGAAGTGATCGACATCGCTCCCACATTCTCGGAACGGTCAAACGCAGTTTCCGCAGGTCGGCTTCACTGCAAAGACTATACTGCTTATTTTTGTGTTAAAATGCAGCGGGTAAATTTATTTTGATTGAAAACACTCGTGCTTGGCTACATGTTGTATTTTCTTAATTTTGTAATGACGGCAACTGACATTCCTTAGTCCGATCGTTAGCGGTGCAGCGGATGTTCCATTATCCGGTGCGTAAAGCCAGGTCACAAAGGGCGGAGAATACGGAACGAGCCCTTCATGTAGCCAGACTTGGGTCATATATCTGTTTTTGCTATACACAGCTTGTAAGGCACGTACAGCACGCCCGGCCCTTCGCGCTATAGGCCCATCTCCGTTGCACCCAGGAAGTATCCGGCACAGGCCGCCAATCCAAGAAGTTTCTTGTCGAGTGGGATGAAATAATCATGTAATCGCCTGTTCTTTATTGTCAGTGTGTATATCAAAAATATGTAATATCACATGCCCCTCTTTAAGAAGGGAAAGCAGTTTACCGGAAAAAAAAAGTGGTGAAAACGAACTGAGTTTACATGAAGCGAAGACTTTACATAATACAAACACCAATTGGCGATAAATAATCACTTTTATTAATTAACGCTAACATATTTAGGATGCACATGTAAAAAAAAATATGTTCCTTAGTTGCGTTGCTTGTGAACTGGAGTTCACAAGCAACGCAATATTGGAACTTTTTGACAAAGGCATCGGCATGCCTCTGCGGAGAAGATCGAGCGCGGGGGCGACCTGACCTTTGTACCGCAGCTGTCGGATGCAGCCGAGAAGTTCAACAGAGTGGTAAGTCGAGACGGACAAAACGAAAGCTGTAGCCAAAGCGAGCGAGCGGTGAACCCGAGACGGTAACCCTTCTGTTTGAACGAGTTTGTGCAGTTAAAAAATAAACTTATTGGGTTTTGTTGAAGACTGATTGCTATCTCTGAATGCCAAGAAGCAACGATTCCCACATGCACAGAAGACTGCTAAAGCAGTCACATAATGTCTCCGTAAAATTTCAGTTTCTCCACTCTGTCGCACCGATCGAGCTTAATGCAAAGATCGTACAGCCTTCGGGAATATGAAAAAGCGATTTGACGATTTTATTTTAGGTGGCTACGGTAGATTTGCTGGTGCTAGGCACACACTGCTCTGGTTTGGGAATAAATAAATGTTTGTTTTATTTTATTCTTCAAAATAAAGCTCGTCCGGCCAAGGCGGACTTGACACCGCTGCATAAACAGCATCGGCGAATGTGTCTTTCATATTGCCGGAGACAGATCTCGTGCTAATGTCACCTTAGGTTCCTGGCCTGGCTCGCGAACTGTGCGCCACACATGTGAAGAGCGTAATCCTATGCGAGCACCTACTGAGGTCCATTATTCTTTTTTTTTTTTGTGTGTGTTTTGTGTGTGTGCTTCCTGGATATATCGATTTCTTTCTCCGGTAAGTCGAAAAGCACAACGCTTCTTGTCATTGTTTTAATTTTTTTTCCAACGAAGTCCTTTGACGTCCGTATCAAGGAGCCGTCCTGCGACCGAAAATTGTGTACTGTGGCGAGGTGCTTCAAGCCTTACAACCTGTGCATAAAACAAACAGATAAATGACCCCGGTCTGACTACATGAAGAGCTCGTTCCGTTTTCTCCGTCCCTGGCTTTAGACATCGGATAATGGAACATCCACTGTACCGCTGACGATCGGACTGAGGAATGTGAGTTGCCGTCATTACAAAATTAAGAAAAAACAATATATAGCCAAGCACGAGTGTTCTCAATCATAATAAATTTACCCGCTGCATTTGGGCACAAAAATAAGTAGCATTATTGTTGCAGTGAAGCCGACCTGCGGAGACTGCGTTTGGCCGTTCCGAGAATGTGGGAGCGAATTCGATCACTTCTAGAGAAGATACAACAAAAAAGGGGGAAATCGCATCAAGCCCATTGAAAGTTCATATGATCGGCAGCAATGATAAGAAAATCGAACGAAATAAACGAAATTGCCTTTTTCGATAAGTGGTTTCAGAATATCGGTCAATCTCATTTTCGACGATATTTCAAACTTTCTATATAAAATTCCGTGAAAATAAAATACACTTAAGTTATTCCCGTCGATAGCCATGTACGGGACTACACCCGTATAGTATTTCGTAAGCTACAAATATAACAACTCATGAGTTACAAGGCTCTGAAGATGTCACCGCATTGTCAAAGAGACTATGTTTGGCATTTTTTTAGTTTAATAAACAAAAATACAAAAGTATTTTCATTTGAACTAAAATAATCCAAGTAGCATACGGGAGCACAAAAGATTACTGTGAGTTTTGTATGCTTTCCGTATTCATACCGGCGTACAGAATTGGGTGAAAAAATCACGGAGTAAAAAACAGATTTTTACCCTGCTCCACTCAATATTTTTTTTTGTAATACAAAATATAGAAAAAAAATTTGAAAAGCGGTTTTGTTCTTTCTGGAAATGGGGCAATTACATATATATATATATATTTTTAATCGAAAGATCCACCCCGACAAGCGCGTTCGATTTCGAATGAAACCACCCACGAATGAAAATTGATGATGCAAGGAACACTGAAGGAAACTCAACGTGTAATGGGGCGAACTTTCACATATAATGAAATCGATAAAGGCTAGCGTCACAGACTTCCATGACGGCGTAACAGCAGGATCGAGCGCTGGGGCGAGACTGACTCCGGCTTGCCACGCGGAGCACCTTCTGTAGCCGCGTAGGTTTCTGGAACATTCGGCCTAGAACGTTCGGCGCGTAGAACATTCGCAACTCGGCCAGACGAGAAATTTCTCGATTTTGCGAGAACGCAAGGTAGAAAGAATAAAGAAAATAATGTGCAGCTACTTGGAATCGAGCCCAGATCCTTCGCGTGACAGCCAAGCACGGTAACCATCCGGCCACGTACGCGTTTGCTCAGCGACGCGCGTGCCAATATCGCGCTATTGACTCGTCTATTTGACTCGCACGCAGTCTCGAGGAAGCTGTTTTGAATGTCAGTGCTACAGCCAGGGGTGGATTTAGAGGGGGGGTCCGGATGTCCTGACCCCCCTCTTGATTTCTGCATGTGTAAAATTTACGGTGCGAAACGAGGGAGAGGGGGAGGGGATTCCTAAACATTAGATGTACTGTCCAACACCTGACCTCCCCCTTCCCCCCCCCCCCCCCCCCCCCTTCAGGAAATTCCTGCATCCGCCCCTGGCTACAGCGAGCAATGATGTAGCACTCACGACCAGACCGTCGACTGTGCCTCGATCGGGGCGACAGCCCTCGCTCTGCTGAAATGGGAGCGTGTGACATTTGAGCACCGTTAGCTTGCTGATGTTGCAAGAGGCTACTTTATCGTTGAAAATACTTTGGCTTGCAAACGCCTGCGGAGCCGTTCTAGGGCTCGGCGCACCTCCCGCGCAGCATCGAAACCTTTCTGGCTCCTGTTGGCAGTCTGGGAGCGCCGGCGGTTTATCGTCGCGACGTATATGCGAGTACTTTATGAGCCCCCGCGACAATGAACCGCCAGACCTCACAGATGAAAGGTTGCGATGCTGCGCAAACGGCTGTTGAAAGGCGCTGCGTAGGGTGCGCCGAGCGCTGCAACGGCTTCGCAGGCGTCCAAAGGGCAAATTATTTGCGACTGCGAAGCCGCGTTTTGCTTCTTCAACAAGCTAACAGTGCTCCAGAGTATTGAGTCGAACCGTAACCGTAACCGAAACCGAAAACCTTTTAGATACAAAAAATTCTTAATGACCGTAAACGTAACGAAATCGTAATTTGCAGTGTATGAAAACCGTAACCGTAACCGTAAATTATTTATCGATAACCTATATTAACCGATACTAACTGAAAAATAGAAATAGTAATTTTTTCTCACGAATTACCTTAATGAGGGATCTTGAAACGTCGTGGTTCGAACCTTTGGCAAGAAATGTGTTCAACCTTTCGCCAATTAGAAGTACTAAGACGTTTTTGAGATCTTGTTATTCTGAATGTCCCGTTGTTGGATATCTGGGAGTGCTTTAAACTGTCTGTTATAAGACGTCTGTCTAGCATCTCAATGAAGCAACTGTCTAGCATCTCAATGAAACAACGTTGCTCAGCCTACACTGATGACATGTGCACTAATATTCAAATCAGCTCTCTCGAAAGTGCAAGCGGGTCAAACCGGCCTGCCCGTGCCCCCACTCTGACCTTCAGCATCAAACGGGCTCACCGCGTAACGGGGGTCCGTTTGATTAAACCGGGGAAGTTTGACGGTCACCGGTCAGCCGCTTGTGCGAAATGGTTACCCATTGAAACAAATGGGCGATTCGCCGGCTCAAACGAGCGACCTGTTTGCCCAAACGACTAACGCATTTGACCAAACGATTGACCGTTTTCCCAAACGAGTGACCCGTTCGCCCAAGTGGTTGACCGGTATGGTTTAAACGGGCGAACAGGAAGGCTCCAACGGGTGGCCCGTTTGACAAACGTGTGATTGATATGGTATAACTACTACCGGTATGAACCCGTTTACTTTTATATAGGAGCCAAAGGTTTTTCATTCAGTACAGAAAGACGCGCAAAAATATTTCTGCTTCAGAGCGTCATATTAAATAAGTCCGAGGACACCTAAGTACCCCGAAGGAAAAATCCATCAATGTAACCCTGTTTGGCAGTCAATGTTTTCTAGTGGACCGCTGACTGTTCCTGACTGTACGTCAAGCATGTCTGATTGGCGAACAAGTTACTCTGACCGACAGTCAAACTCCCGTCAGACCCCGCTTGTCGGCTTTCTGATGGTTTCCTGGTGGCAGTCGGCCGCCGCGAAATGCCATCAGGACGTCTTGGTGGTGATTCTGACTGTACATCGATTGTCTCTGACTGTACGTCAGAAAGCTTTGACGTGCAGACAGACGTACGGTCAAAGCACGTAAAGTTCGTTCGGATACCACTATTTCGTCAAATCTATGAATACGAAAAGTAATCTATGCACGAGAAAACGATTTCGGGACGTGAGCCCATAAAACCGCTGACGTTAGAGATATGACACGCAACTGACCGACAACCTTGATCAGAAGCCCGCCGACGCGCCGAACACGACACTTCGCACTTCGCTTCGCCCATAGAGGCTTCGCCGAGCTTTCATGAACGATCGCTCTCGACTCGTTTTGTTTGCCCGCTTGCTCCAACCTGTCGATCCTGCCCGGGCTCTACAATGTCTTATGTTTTAGTAGAATTTCTACTCGACAAGACCCAGCCTATTGTGTGTTCCGACGATGTAAGGGACTTTAGCGGTGTGGTTGAAGACGACAAGGTGTACCAGGTCTACTGGGCCGGTGACGGGCGAACAAAAGGATTGTTCTACGACGCGAAAGTACTCTACATGGCAGGTGAGTAGAACTGAAGTACGGCGAGTGATGTGCGAGTGCTTTGCATAACATGCTGACGGCTTAACTGCATTTGCAGCCGAAATATCTCGTATAAAACGAATAGTCAAATCGAGTGTCTGCAACGGTGGCGTAGCATAGGGGTTAAAGTGTCCGATTTGTACGTATGTGGTGGCGGGTTTGATGCGCGGTGGTCCTCCTTTTTTTTTTGTTTCTCAAACATTTTTTTTTATCGAGGCATTTGGCGATATTTATAAGTGCGTATAGCTTTACTCTTATATAAATGCTGTCCTTGTTGATGAAAATCCCTTGGCACTGGCAGTCAGACGTCATCTGATGGTCCATCAGATGACGTCTGACTGCCACTGCCAAGAGAATCTCATCAACAAGGGCAGCATTTATATAAGAGTAAAGCTATACGCACTCATAAATATCGCCAAATGCCTCGATAAAACAAAATGTTCGAGAAAAAAAACGAAAAAAAAAAAGCAGAACCACCACGGATCGAACCCGCGACCACTTGCGTACAAATCGCACACCTTAACCGCTGTGCTATGGGACCGTTTTTGAAACTCAATTTCACTAATCGTTTTACACGAGATGCTTCGGCTGCAAATGCAGTTAAGCCGTCAGCATGTTATGCAAAGCACTCGTACATCACTCGCCGTACTTCAGTTCTACTCACCTGCCATGTAGAGTACTTTCGCGCCGTAGAACGATCCTTTTGTTCGGGCCTCTCCGGCCCAGTAGACCTGGTACACCTTGCCGTCTTCAACCACACCGCTAAAGTCCCTTACATCGTCGGAACTCACAACAGGCTGGGTCTTGTCGAGTAGAAATTCTACTAAAACATAAAACACTGTGGAGCCCGGGCAGGATCGACAGGTTGGAGCAAGCGGGCAAACAAAACGAGTCGAGAGCGATCGTTCATGAAAGCTCGGCGTAGCCTCTATGGGCGAAGCCACTGATATCTATTGTAGTAGGCTGGATCGCGGACCGCGGCCTCGGCAGCTGGGGCCGAGTGTCGCCACTGGCGGCCATTGATTGACACCGGCCAATGCATGGAACATTATGGGAAGAACGAGAAAAAGTGACGTCTTCCCTTGTTTCTAGGCTGTTGTCGACACTGAAACTTTTTGGATGCTTTTCGATAAGCCCGTCAAATAGCTTGCATACAAACATTAAAACTGACAATCCTCGCAGTTCTTATAAATAAATATTTTGTGGTCGAGAGTGACTCCGCTGTAGTGCAGCTCAATGAGGCGAGAGTTGCCTAGAGTTACCGCGGAGTCGGTGGCGGTTTCGTTGAGTTGGGTTTAGCAGACGACAAGCTCGAAGGCTTTGCTACGCGGAATTCGCTCACTCCCGGAAAGCAGCTGTCGAGATGGAACCTCTTTGTCATTCATCGACTTCTGGGCTTCCTTAAGGACGGTCTTATTGACGGCAAGTTCCTTTGTTTACTCCACTACGAGAGCAAGCCTGCCAGCTCAGCCGTAGGTGCTCCGGTACGTTTGATTTTTTTATTCGGCGACCGGACGTTTGACAAATACCGATTCGATCTCCAAACACCCGACATAAGGATCGCAGCGCACCATAAAATACTCGCCTCCGAGCACAGTGTACATGCTTTGATATGCTTACTTTTGTGCGTTTCTTCCATAGACTTGCGTGTAATTGCCTGGTGTCAAGCAATGGCCGCCGGTGGCGACACCGACGGGCTCCCGATCCGCGATCCAGCCTACTAAAATAGAGATCAGTGGGCGAAGCGAAGTCAGCGAAGTGGCGTTTTCGGCGTTTCGGCGGGCTTCTGATCAAGGTTGTCGGTCGGCTGCGTGTCATATCTCTAACATCAGCGGTTTTATGGGCTCACGTCCCGAAATCGTTTTCTTGTGCATAGACTATTTTTCGTATTCATAGATTTGACGAAATAGCGGTATCCGAACGAACTTTACGTCCTTTGACCGTACCTCTGTCTGCACGTCAAAGCTTTTTGACGTACAGTCAGAGCCAATCGATGTACAATCAGAATCGCCACCAAGACATCTTGAAGGCATTTCGCGGCGGCCGACTGCCACCAGGAAACCATCAGAAAGCCGACAAGTGGAGTCTGACTGGAGTTTGACTGTCGGTCAGAGTAACTTGGTGGCCAATCAGACATGTTTGACGTACAGTTAGGCACAGTCAGCGGTCCACTAGAAAACATTGACTGCCAAGCAGGGTTACATTGATGGATTTTTCCTTCGGGGGGATATATGGATGGCTATAAAGCAAATTTAGATGTTCTTGCGACATTGCTTGGAAGGTGTACAATATATCTAAAAAAACTGCGGGGCATTATGAATGGAAAGTATTTTCATCTTAATGAAGTTTCCATAGCTTTATGTTAACTGGAAAATTATGGAAATAATTTCCGGCTTGAGAACGCCAAAGTTCAACATCAACCTTTACCTCAAAGTTGGTATGATTTTTTCCTTTAACTGGAGAACTTGTTTTTCCCTTTAGAAGAACAAGCCCTGTCAGCGAAGCCTACTTTTTAACATCTCCAACCGCGGCCTTCATATGCATTAAAACCGGAAAAAAAATCTGCGTGGTTTAAAACGTTTTCCAGTAAGAAAATGGCTTTCGTTTCTTTTTTTTTAATATGAACCCGTGTTCATTCACACTTGTGGAACGCTTAATTCCGTTCGCTAACATGACTCTACCCAAATCGGCAGCAAGTGATTGACGAGCTATTTAAAAATTTCAAAAGCTACTGAAGGAACTATATTAGAAGATAAAATATATAGCACAAAGTTGTTTCATTTCAGTCTTAGAAATAGTAAGTTTGCGCCGGCTATAAAAAGTCCACATTACAAAAGGCTTTTTTTTAATGTATGAGTATATTTACCCCGGCTAAATGTAGCCCAGTATTTGTATTTCCAAATGCATTTTAGGATATCTCTGGCCAACCCTGCGCGGTGGGCACTCAAGGTGCGGGAGCACGCGCCGCAGTTCGAGTGCCAACAGCGTCGCAGTCGGTTGTCGTCACGCCCTTTACTTGTAAAGCATTACGTGCAAGTCAGAGCTCTGTGTAGTGCCCTTTGGCCCGTCTTATCGCTTGGCACGTCATTTCAAAGAAATCAACAACCGTGTGTTATGAGGTATTCGACGTAAACACGTAAACACGTAAAATCGTTGTCAAGCCTTTGTGGATGCGAGAACGTGATTAGTTTTGCTTCCACATCCAAAAAGCGCATTGTCCAGCTGTGTAAACTTTTGAGACGTACCGGCTTGCAACCAAACGCTTAAAAATCACATTTCGCACCTGGCAAATTCAAAGTTCGCGGCCATTGTTTTCCACGTATTTTAACACGCCCCGTGGAGTGAACAAGTTAAAGCCGTCTTCCAATTTTCTCACAATTCAAACTCAAAGCTGCTTGAAAGTGTTTTTTTTTGTGGAACATCCTTTTATATATTTAAATGTGTATTTGTGGCGACTGCCACGAATGTTAGACATTATCCTCAATTCGTTGATTTCAGAACAGACACTCCAATAACGACACTGCGATAAATCAACTTTATGCTGATTCCAGCTGAACGGCGTTGGGCGCGGATCAGCAGTAGATATAATATCCCGCCAGTCATAAACCTCACTTGTTTGCTAATGCAAATCGCGTTCTTACCAAATAATAAAAAAAATCTAACTTTAACAAAACCGATGTGGTTTGAAATCGGGTGGGCCCTCTGGGCACACAATATAAGAAAAATAGGAGAAACTCCTAGCCAAAATAACCAATATAGCAAGAACAGCGGTGATTTTACTTATGAATTTGGTTGTTGATGCTATCAATTTGGCTCGTCTTCGTTTCATCTGATTAATAAACGTTAGTTATTATTACCGCCATTTTTCGGCTGCAGCGGGAAGCATAGAGCCTCCACGCTATCGTTGAGGCCTTCCCAACGTCGCCGCTCTCCTTGCAAAGGGTTTTCTGCCTTAGGCCTCACGCTTTTTTTTTTCGGATGAGGTGGTAGCGTTAGGTATTTCGAAATAAAATTTTTAGTGATTCTGTTTTAGGCAGTTGAGTTGGTTCCGCTTAAAAGTATCGAAACAACACGAAATACATAGTCACCGAGAACACTCTTGGTCGCACACAAAGTGAAAATCAGTGCAAAAAGTGGCCTTGCGTATTAAACATAAGGCCCAGTTGTCCCGGTATATCTACTGTTGCTTTCGGTTTTAGTTAATGTAGATGCAATTCATACAAATGTGTGAAGCGGCTTTAATCAGCGGTAACTACAGACTGGATACGCGCTCGCTGTCTTACAACCTGTCTAGGGAGGCATGACAGCACCTATAAAAGCAATGAGGCATTGCTACAAAGTTGGCTGGAAGTGCCACTGGGTGGACGGTACCTATGCCCTACGAGCTGTCCCTGCTATACTCGAGGACAACGTTTCGTGGTTACTCAAGTACGGAAGCACCTGTTTGAGAGCCTTTTAGTTAATGTTGATTGGTCTTTTCAATCCTTTTGGGGGCCATACTGCCAACCCCTTTCAGCTTTTCGGTGTGGAGGCCGACTGTTGTAAAGCGGTTTCTGGTTCACTTGGGTGCAGGAATCGGGTCCACCGAACGCCCATCAACAATGTGAACACGGCTACATGGACAAGCTTCATTATGCGGTATCCCGTTACATGATCCTCCGGTTTAAAGTGCCCGCTGCATGGAACAGTAGATGAAGGTTTATCGTTAACAAAATGCTCCCTTGGTATCCGCACTTTCTGCGCGGTGCCCAGCGATTCAGCTCTTGGAAGTTCGTGGAAAGACATGTCGGAAGTCTTTCCCGATGTCGACTTATAATTAAAATTGGAGACACAAAAGTAAACCGTTCGACCACGAGAAAGAGTATGTTTTAAGGGGCAGGACGGAAGAGGGAGAATTGTTGGGTCGCAGTGCCCACACGCAGAGAGATGAGGATGTTTTTTTTTCCTAAACAGAACAGGCCGCATAAAATAGAAGGGATTAAATAGAGCATGGTAATTCTACACAAATGGGGACAGGACGTTCGCCTGTTTACCTCGTTCGGGCCCTCTTATCTTAGAGCAAGCGATGCGAGAAAACCGCCAGCTGCGTTGCTAAGACGTTGAGTTCTCTTCAAAACAGCTAACGATGGTATAAACCTAGTCCATCTGTTGCGCAAGCGAAGGGATCCAAAGCCTGCGGTGGGGTGGCTATACCCGCGCTCCGCAACTGCCGCGTTGCTTCGCGCCGTGCGTTGCCGTGCGCGAATCGATGTAAGCGTCAGCGTCCTGCTCCTTTACGTGTATATGGACTATAGGGACTCATCTGTACTCAGAGGCGGCGGCAGCTCACCGAGCAAGCCCGCTTGAACCGTTCGCGCATTAAGGCATGTTGGACAGCTACAAGCCCACCTATATTTCTACCGCCTCATCCCCAGCCAAGTCGTGCCGCGACTTGGCCGGGTTTGGCCAAGTCGCGTCACGTATGACATATGAAACATATGAAAATATATGAAAAGTCTTGCTGTCACTGCTACAACTGGCCAGAATGAAGTCGAAAAAAACATCCTATAAATCGCCTTCGTACCTTTCTAGGAACGACCCCCCTGAAGCGAGAGTCGTTCATCTGCTCTTTGTCGATTGTTGGGATGACGCGAAGCAACAAGCTGTCTTGGTCCAGCAGATACGAATCGTAGTGCTCATTACCTCGCCTGGCAGCGTTCCCGGTTTCAACTGTTGTCCAGCAATTTTTCCGACACCCGCTAACGTAGTCGTTTGCCAGCATTCCGGGTGTCAACTGCTGTTCCCGCGATTTTTCCGACACCCGCTAACAAAGTCGTCCGCCGGCATTCCCGTTGTTTTTCGAAACCCGCTGACAGAACCCCATCTGCACCCTGGGCTTCGACAAACGCTTACTTCCTGACCGCATTACCAAAAGCCTGAATCCTAAATCCGTCCTCTGGTCTTAAATCCCAAATCCTAAATCCTAATAAAACCAAATCCTAAATCCGTCCTCTCGTCTTAAATCCTAAATCCTAATAAAAACAAATCCTAAATCTGCAACAAGTCCTGGCTGGTTCCCCTCTTGGCAGTTGTTATCCTGCCTTCCTGCGAGCACGCGGTGCCTCTCCTCTGCCTCCGAAGGAGACTTACAAACATCTTTTCCGCACTCCTCGAAAAAATACGAAAACGGTTGCATCACCTCTTTCCAACAACTATTCTAGGGCGCTCGAGAGAGCGCGTCCGCAACCTCGTCTTTCAAGTCCTTTCGGTACTTGACACGAGGAGACACCTGCTGAGCCCTGCGGTGAGACAAACCGCCAAATTTCAATAGACTTTGTCTCAACGGGCATCGTTAACGTTAGTGAACAACCCGCTCAACGAATCCGTGGGACTCCCTGGGGACGACTAGAAGCAGAGGCATACCGACAGGGCCCTACGTTGGGCGCCATTCGTGGTCTTCTTTGTGGTATTCTCGCTCTATTAATCATCGGCGCCCGTTCGGTATATGCTCCGCTCGTCTCCCAAGGAGTGACGCAACACAAAGAGAAGACAGCGAATGGGTTTACGGCACTCCCCGGTTGCCCGTCCTCGAGAGCCGGCACTCCGGGCCCGCCGACACTGGTCGTTGCCCACCGTTCAGCGCTCGCCGTCGGAGTCCGTGTCCAGGCCTGCGGATCGTCCTTCCCGATCCAGCGCTGCGCAGGCAAGCTGTCCCGGGCTATCATAACGCAAGCCTAGCTGCGTAACTACTCTGAGGTCGTCATAGCCCAGGCCGGTATGGCCAGGGCTCGCCGTTCCCTCCGGTCCCGGTCAGAACCTCGCTGGGAGACATCACCGGGGATCGCCATGGGCCAGACTAGCCAGAACAGCTTCATCGCTCCTGCCCGGCCCCCAGCCTCGCGACACACGCCCTTTCTGGCGGCAGCTCGTATTTCTTCGGCCGACCACCTTTCACGTGCCCTCTTCTCCGCCGTCTTCCACCCTCATCTCCCACACTTCATATGCTTTATTATTTCATCCCCCCGTTAAAAGTTCATTTCTGCTTAATCCCATCTTGTCGCCACAATAACTCCTTGAATGTTCAACGCATATCCGATTCGAGTAACCCCTTGGACTCAAACTAAACTCCTTATTTTTCTCCAGTTTGAAACAAGAAGGCGCAAAAAAAAAACAAAAAACGCTATGCTGTTGCTTGACAAGTTACCGCTTCCCCCGGCCCCCCCCCCCCCCAAACAGCAGAAAAAAAAAATGCGAACAACAAAAATACAAATGCAAATACAATAAATTTACAAGTTGAGTATATGAAAAAATCAATAGAAAGATCTTCAACAAAAGCAGAAAGCAAATATTTCACAACCTCACATAGAATGTTCACATTCAGTTCCGTACAACAATTTAAAAGACGGGGAAGGTATATTTTAACATTTGATCACCATTACATGTTCTGGAGTGTGGCACTAACCAAGTATTCATGCAGCGAGTGTTGTAAACCATTTGCCTAAACAAAGGTTGGAAATGAGTAGGAGCAGATTGTCCTTGTGATTGAAAGGCTTCTTATATGTAAGAGTTAATTTACAACTGGAACAGTTAGGAACTTGTACCATATCGAGTTGATTAAGGAGTGGTCTAGTGTGACCATCATGAGCAGCATGACATAATACGAATGGCTCCTTTTTAAAGGATATACATTTTTTAATATTTGTTGAGGTTGTAATACACCACACTGAAAGCAACAATTAAATTCCACGCAAGAAAGAGAGTTGTATATGAGTGTCAAAACCGTAATGGGTATAATGTATCAAATTTTTGCACATGACACCAAGTGCCATCGAAAGTTTCCTACATGTACATTGAGCCACTTCGTCCCAAACCATATGCTGGTTAAATATTACCCCATTGTTCACGTTATGTACAAAGTTGATGGCTCACGTACCAAGAGACAAAATATTTGTCTAATAGCAGTGTTTATTTCGCGATCTAAATATGACGGCCTTAGTTCTACCCATAATTATATGCAGCGAATTTGAAAGAGCGCATACAGCCAGCTAAGTCAGAAAACTATTTGCGTCGCTCCATAATTTATTATTTCCATCTCCCGCAAAGAAAACAAAAACAACAACAACAACAAAAGCCAGTATCATCATCTGTATATTATATAGCTAATACGATTCTAAATATCTACAAGTTCACTAATACAGAAATTAAAATGAAGAGACCTTAACATACGACTTTGTGGCGCACAAGCTGTTATCGAACTAAGATTATATAGATTTTTATTTATTTCTACTCCCTGATGACGGGCATGTAGATAACTTTTGACCAACTTTAAAGCAACTCCGCGAACACCATTTACACAGTTTTGGTTGTAATGATGTGCCAAAATTTATGCGGTCAAATACTTTGGAGAAATCGATAAAAAGTCCTAGTGTGATCACGTTTTGTTTGATACTACGTGAAACGATTTCATTTTGTTTAACAGAGAAAAGTTCCCTTGAGCGACCCTTTTTAAATCCGTATTGGCAGAACGTGATGATTGAAAACTTATGAGAAAAATAATAGAATTTTTGTTTCATATTTTTTCTAATCCTTTCAAGAATACAGGCAGAGCAGAAATTGAACCCAAATCAATTTATCGCCCGCCTTGTAGAGCACGGTCACTTTAACAACTTGTGTTTTTACGTAATGTTCCGTTTTTCATTGCAAAATTCATAATGCGGGTCAAGAGTAGGGCAATCGTCCGTAATACATGCTTGATAAGTTTATTCTGAATATTGTATACATCGAGACTTGCATTATATTTTAGCTTATTAAAGACGGAAAAGGCCTCATCCTCATCAATGGGAAGAGCTAAACGGTCAGAAACACTAAACACATACCTTGAATCATTCGAAATGAGCAGACCTTGAACAGGTTTAACAAAATACTCATAAAGGTTTCTGCTAAAGCTTCCCATACACTTTAATATATTGAATTTTAGTTATAACAATTTTCTTTTCATTCCTTTGTGGAATACGCTAATATTTTTTTTGCACGTAACATCTTATGTTTTATTACGTACAAAAATATTATTAAGATATACAATTTATCTTGGCTTAATGCCTTCGTCAACTGATTTTCTTGTTTTTAAAATGCAGCTAAGATGTTAATATTTCTAGACCGCACAAATCAGTACTATAAATTTTCGTATTTCCGGCATCACCGAAGGTTTGCGAGACTTGGGGCGAAACTGTTATTTTTGGTAGGCAAACATATCCGCTGTAGAGTATTTTAAACTTTTCAAGAAAACAAATAAATGCCTCATCTGCTGACACGCTGCACACCACCACACTTCATTTTTCACAATTATTTTTCTTGTTCGAAAATATCAAACTTCTTGACATTATTCTTTCTAAAATTAATATTATTAGGAATGGTTGTATTAGGGTCTACGCCTGCACCAGCGAACACAAAAATTGGCAGATGGTCGCTAATACTTTTCCCGATCAGACCAGAATATAATCTCGTCGTGGAAACATTTGTTACAAATAGAACCAGCAAAGCCTCGTGCATTGGTTTTATACGAGTAGGTTGTCAAATAACGTTATGACTCATAGAGCGATATGAAGTCAAGTTGATTTGGAGAGAAGTGATCATATCTGTATTGAAGTTGACGCCAAAATAAAAAGAGAAGTTATTTCCACCAATGAAACTGAAAAAGTAAGAAATATTTCTATTTTGCAAGACATAAAAAACCGAAAATACAGATTTTGCAAATTGCAAAGTTAGAATCCCATAGTAATTAGTTGTTTTAGTAAAATCACCAGTGACATGACATTCCAGACTTTTTTGAGGTGAACGCACACACCTCCTCCATTTTAGTTGGTTCGATTTAAACTAAATATAGCATAATAATCTAGCGTACCCACTTCATCAGAAAATTTATAGCACGTTTAGGTGAGCATTATAACATTGAAAGGACACCGAAAACTGTACAATCATTTCCATACCGCTAACAATTGTGGACTGGAATGGTCTTTCAGAATCTAGTTTTATTCACTGACCTTGTGGTTTAAGATCCATTTTCGCTCTGCTGATTAGGTTTCCAGTGTTTCTATTTTTCTGGGTTTTTTTTTCGCTGTAGTTTGTGCTGTTCTTTTATCGTTTGTGTTTTCAAACTTTTATTGTATAATTTCTTACTTTTCCCGTAATTTTGTAATGCCCTCACACGAGGGCCCTTACCCTAAAAATATATAATATTTGTCATTAATTTTGTAAAAAAATAAATTTATTTTTGCAGGTTTTTTCGTATGAGTTGTTTAGACGACTGAATATTTCAGTGCATTAATCTTGGTTCGCCTTTTTGTTGCAAACCCTGATGACCAGTAACATAAGCCGCATTTTAGTATTTACTGATAATCTGAAAAACGCAATTGTTTCATAAATTATGCTTGTAACTAACAAAACCATTTTCTTCTTGTAACTCTCTATAAATGATATCCCAGTTGGTCATTGTCATCCCTATCGGCATAAGAAAATTCAAGATAAAAGTAAAAAAGTTAAAACCAAAGTACAAATTTAAGAGCATTCGCGCGTTTAATTTTGTACAGAAAACCATGTAAAAGTTTCTTTGTAATACAGCAAATATCTCAATCAGGCCAGGATCAAAAGTATGTGTCCTGTGACGATTGCCTAAATTCCAAAATCCGCCTTTGGTTCAATACGAGTAAAAAAAAATGAACAACTGTAGGAGTAAACAGATTTTTTTCAGAAGCTTTCCAGCAAAGTCTTTTTTTTAACGTGTATGATTTGAAATTAAATAGAACCATAACAACCGCGTCGTGGTAACCAAATTATCAGATGTAACGAAGTCGGTCGGGCTCAAACGCAAATGTTTTAGCCAGCCTAGGCCGTATAATATATATATATATATATATATATATATATATTTAACAATAATAACTGAAATATTGTTATATGAAAATAAGAAGCTTTTAAATTGCTGTAAACGCTATTGAATCAACCATGTCGCAGGTTAGCCTGCTTGTGGTTATCGTGCGCCTTTGGCTCGAGTCTGATAGAGCTATGAGTATGAACTTGCGAGAACAACTTTTGTGTAAAGGAATATCAAGTTTGGTTAAACCTATATCCATTGAGTTTGTAGGACTCTAATTTGCGAGACAATAAACAAAGTGTGGTCGAGAGAACTGCGCTAGACGTAAAATAATTAGGTAAATTGATCTCACTTTTTGAAATAGAGAATGTATTGTACTCTTTACATTGAAACATAAAGTCACTCTAGTTCTTCCTACACTTTATTACGTAGCAATTACGAATAAAATGGCAGATCAATGTTACCTGTGTCCATCTCACTTCATAGCTCCGCGTAGGATTTTCTGTGTGCTGCGCCATTAAAGATCCGGCTAGAATATGAAAGTCATCAACATACGAATCGTCGGTGCAATAGAACGACATTTTCATTTCAAACACAACACTCACGTGCTTGGATGAAAAACGTGTGTTCTGAAGCAACTATTTTAGTTGACTTACATATTGGGAATATTGAATATTCGCAAAATACGTTGTAATAATTAAAATATTATCGAAGATTCACACATTCTGCGGTTAAATAGGACTACTTTTTTACTGTGAAGGAAGTTGGCAGGCTTGAATTCAGTGGCACTTTCACATTCTAAGTGACCTTTCACTTACGAACTACTCAACCTACGTCGCAACATGTGCGTAAACTAACGTCATTCAATTTCCCTAAAATGTCATTGTGCAGCCGAATGAAAGGTCGAGGGATAATCACAACTGAGGATAAATGCTGTCGCTTTTTATTTTATTATAAGTTCCTTACGGACGTAATGCCCATCATATCAAAAACAATATAAAGCAGAGGTTAGTGGTAAAGAGCATAGGAGCCAGTATAAAGCCCACTGGTTGCAATTCAGCCTGCAATTTGTCCAGAATGTTGGGGTACTCTAGGGTGTTTGTATTATCTGGCATGCTTCTGTATGTCGTCTATGCTGGTAAGTGTCCACGTCGGAAGACAGGATACATAGCCAACGAGGTGACACACCGGTGCTCTTTAATCCTTCCAATGTCGTACATATTCGGTGTTGATGAAATTGCCAACCTTTGGTGATTTGTAGCTATTTGAATATGTAATCTTGCATTGAACACTACACCGTTTAAAAAATGTACTACAAGAGGTTTGAAACTCTGAAAACATAAATTAAGAACGTTATTTATCTTTAAAAGTAGTAATTTTAAACCCGGGTCAGTAATCGATCATAGATTTTATATTTAAACCTATGTTGAGGTTTTTTTTATTGAAAATGTTTATTAAATATGACACGCTTGATACAAATTAACTTGATTTGTGGTGCATGATGTTTTCTCGCGCATTAGATAGAAGTGTACAAATTTTTCACGATAATTGGCAATATTAGCAAACAAAATTTACGAAGTTTTGATATATTCATTCTTGGTGATATTTTCCGATATAAAATTGGTAGCGTGTAGTAAATCCAGCAGGCAGATTATCGCGAAAATAGTATATCGCGCTACTTCCTTTGTGCCTTAGACAGTCCAGCACCTTGTATGAAAACTCACTGCGAAAAGCGCGAAAAAAAAAGAAGAAAAAACCGACTGTCCAAATATCTTGTGCTTGCGGAGAACATGCGACTCAAAGATTTCTTGCGCATAATATATGTGATTTTTCTTTGTTTCGGCTTATTCCCAGAACGACTTCTCCTTTTCCTTGTAGGAAAAGCTCAGTTTCTTTCTGAGTGGAGCGAAGCGTAATTAAGCTATTTTCTTAAATCTAAAAACAACAGTTGGCCTGTTTTGGCATCAGCTTTTTTGGAATGTGAGAATTCGAAGGTGACAACAGTTAAAATAAAACCTGATTTGTGAGTTATATAAAATAAAACCCATAATTATGGCTTTTCACTGATTCCCTGACGACACCCGCGGCGGCTAACTATTTGTTTTAGGAAACAAAGACAGTGCGCACAATTGCGTACATTTAAAGTGAGTAATATTTCTACTGAGCTCAACTGGAGAGAAAAATAGCCGTCAGTTTCAAGAGCTCTGATACTTTTGAAAATAATTCTCAGTCACATTCGGTGAACACTGTATGCAGAAAAGTGTAAAAAAATGCATTTCATTTTTGATAAAAAAATGTTTACCATCGCAAGTAACAGATGCCCTGAAACGAATAACAAGTGGGTGACTCTTATACTTAAAAAAAGTTGTTGCACGATTTGCTCAGTTAATATGCCAGAACTAACTACAATTAAAATTACTACTACGCGAAAGTAATTCGCTACAATTACAAATTACTTTTAAAAGTAATGCAATTACTTTACAATTACTTATTTCTGAGAGCTACTCACCTTGGGCCATGTATCTTTAAACGAGTTGGCCGCTGTATAAATGTCTTGTATTGTATCTTTTTTTCTAAATTTGTTAAATGAATTACAGAACTTGACAGTTTGGAGTAATGAACTCCTGCATTCTTATATTCTAAAAAAATAAAAAAATAATTTTTGATTATATTTATATTTTATTTTTAAACAAGCTCTTGACAGTCTAAAACCGCGGTTTGTGAAGTTTTAGAATCTCGTCCGATCGGGTTGAGAAACGGTTGAAAGGGTTATGGGTTGGAGCAGACAGCAAATAATGAAATTTTGTACAGAAAGGTGGACGAGGATTGGGGGAGGGAAAAGCAGTGTAGCAACAACTGTTGGAAGTAAGGTGGGGTGAGTCGTGTTAACGAGACCTGCTGCTTCTTCGCCTCGATGTTAGAGTAGCACAACTAACTGTAAGTGGTGTCAACAGACAAGCTAGAGTAGAGGGACGTGAGGAACTCATAAAGAAAAGAGAGCACTTTCATGGACAATAAAATCCCCAACCTTGACTGAAATATGTAAGCGAATATGCTAGCGACGAAGACGCGTAAGGAGAACCTCAACCTCCCGTTTCGACCGGATGATGTGATAGTGATCGGAGCCCAACCAGCTCGACTTCGAACCCCGATGCCCCCTGATGAAAATAAAAAAATAAAAGAGACCCCTAGGAACACGAGCAACAAGAAGCGAACTAGACGAAAGACACATTTCAACTGCTATCCAAACGAAAACCGACCTGAATGTCGCCCTCATTTATCAAATTATTTCTGAAATTTTTCATTAAATCGTTTTACAGTTTCCAAAAACGTTCATTCCGTTCTATCCCAGCCCCTCTTGCATATTCCTCCTTTCCCTCCTTTTGAGCAGGTTGGGGTATACTCTCTCATCTGTCGCTTTGGCTGTACTGCCGTCCCCGTAGTCAGGGGAGGAAGAGCGCCGGCACCGCAAAATCTTGCAAAGTAATTGTAATTGTGCCTGAAATTTTGCAATTACTGACACTAGAAAGTAACTAAATTAGAATTACAATTCCTTTTAGCTAAAAGTACTTAATTACAATTAAAAATGACCAGGAAAAGTGATTAAATTACAGTAATCAAATTACTGTAATTGAATACTCCCCAAGTATGCTACCCACCTTATCTTTTTGCAGCACTTGTTTTAGTTTATATATTTGTTTGTGTTAATTTTAAGTTTACATCTTAAAACACGGTCACCTGAACAATGGTATATAAGGTATTGATATAATTTAGAATGAGAATGTTTGATTTCTACCAGCGGCATAATATTTGTTTTTCAAGATGCGTTTTGAAACCTCCTTAGATCGTTATAAATTCAGTTAAAACATTTTTAATTTTTAGGGTGTACGAATATTTGAGTTTAGAATTTGTATCAAAGAGTGACTGCGCGAATAGTCGATTCGATATTCGCACTCTTTTATTCGAATTCCCCTCCTCCGCCCCCCCCCCCCTCCCCCCCAACAAATGCAAGTAAAATTATGCTAAACAAAAAACGGCTTAGTTCAAGAATGCTGTTTATAACCTGACACAGTCCTCGCTAGTGTTTCCTGGTTGTAAATCAAGGCCGCATTGAGCTGTTCTGACTGATGACCAGACATTTATTTAAAAAGTAGTTTTTCCCTTGCATTCCTCGAACTAAGAAGTCGCTCTAGTGCGTCTTAGATGAGCAAGCGAAGACCCGGAAAGCAAGCACGTCACCATTTGAAATTCAAGTACCTTATTTTACCTTCTACCAGCTATCTGAGTCACAAGCTATATGTTTTGCCCATATAATGAAAATAAATTACTATATTTAAAACAGCAATGATTATTGAAACCCCCGCTTCCAGCGGTGTCGAGTTACGAGCCTCAAAAACACGTCATCCGGAGTCCAGAGGTTCCCCTCTCTCTGTCTGTTCATCCATCACTCTGCGGAAGTAGTGTACCAACGCGTGGATTGGTAGAGACATTTTCAGCCGCTCTTTGTTCAGTGTACGCTTAAGCATTTCTTTCGTCTAGGTTGTTCCTGCGCATTGAAAATAAGACTACTAGAATTAAATATTCAATTCTACATCTAACGCTTTCGACGGATTTTTACACTATCCGATTCAAATTTGATTCCAGATAAAATTATATTATTCACACACCTGGCGTTTTTTTATTATTGAGAATATTAACGTGGCGTCGATTTCTCGTCAAGGGATGAATGGGTTCAAAATTAAGTTATTGAGCTAACATTTGTTTGTTGTACTTACAGAAGCATTTCCAGAATTCGAAGTCGCTTATCCCAAGCTTCTAGAATCAAGAGGTCTGAAAGGTGAAAAAGTGCTGCATATTAAAGATGGACTCACCCTACAGCTAGAAAAAACTTCTGTGCTGTCAGAAAATTTTGTCCTAACGGATAGCAGTAGCGGCAAACCAGTCGTTACTCTGGTAAGATTCCAATATTTCAGTCGCCCCATAGTTTGCACAGAACCCTGTGAAATGCACTACTCAACCAATTTACAACTATAAGCATGCCTAGAGATAGGTACTGCCAAGAAAAGCCATTAAATTTTATACATATGGAGTCAGAATAAAATAAACTTTAGTGAAAATTGAAACGCGGCATTCTATCATTGAAACGTGTCTGCCGTCAATGCTGCAATTCACGTTCACAGTAATAGGGTTGATAGCTGGGCTAGTTGGTCATGGTTGTACAAAAAGGAATCAAACCGCGCAAAGATACAAAAAGGAAGAGACAAACCAGACAGGACAGAGCGCTGACTCGCAACGAAAACGTCTTTACAAAAAAAAAAAAAGAAAAATAAAGAAAAAAAAATAAAGGGAAAGAAAAAATGAACGCCGTTTACATCTCCCCGTAACGCCGAATTAGAGCGCAGCTCCTAAGGACGAGGATGGAAGGCTACTGAGGGGGGGTATACCCCTCCTCCCTCCTCCTCACCTTATCATCCTGCCTGCTACTCGGCCACGGGGGCCACGTGGCCCCCGTAAGGTCACATGACCCCGTGACGTCATGGTGGTCACATGACCTCAGGTCACGTGACCCCGTGACCTGAGGGGGAGTCATGTGACCCCCTTGATGTCACGTAACCCCCTCCCCCCAGGATTCCCCGGAAGTCACGTGACCCCCTCAGGACCCCCCTGAGGGGGTCACGAGGACGTTTCGGCACGTTGCCGAAACGTCACCATGCTGAAACGTCGCCGCGGTTACGCCGACAGCGACCGCGAGGCCGACGGCGGCGCCGCTCAAGCCGGAAACGGGCGCCTAAGAGCTGCGCTCTAAAAAACACACGTTACTCCACGCAATCGCACGCGGACCTTTCATTCATGGTAGCTGACTACGGTACGCGCTGGGCCGTCATTGTCAACTTCAGGAATTCCAGCTCCTTGCCAGACAACGCCACTGATGCTTGGCTGCTACCCATTTCTCCTCTACTCTGGATGCGGAAGGCCTGTAGCACCTCGCGTGTCACTTTGTCCCTGTGTCGTTCCAAGATGGTGGTGGCACTAAAACACGGCTCACACAGGCACTCTTTGCGGTGAACTGATAGGTGTCCTCCCACTGTCGCCTCCGAGGGAGTACCGTTGTTCGCGAAAACTTTCATTCAGGCAACGCCTCGTTTGTTCCTGGTAGGTGCGACCGCACGAGAGTGAGATTCGTATACTACTCCCGTGACACATGGAACGAACGTCCTTATGTGCTTCTTACTACACTGTTTCCTTGCGATTCCCTCTGCCTTCGAATTGCAAGGAACAAGTGTAGTAAGATGCACGTCAGGCCGTTCGTCCCATGTGTCACGGGAGTAGTCTGCAGTATTCACCCCTCGTGCGGCCGCACCTACGTGGAACAAACGGGACGTTGCCTGAATGAAAGGCCACGCGAAGACAGGTATTTCCTCGGAGCGATAGTGGGAGGACACCTATCGGTTCAGTGCAAAGAGTGCCTGTGCGAGCCGTTTTGTAGTGCCACCAACATCTTGGTACGACAGAGAAACAAAGTGACAAGCGAAGTGCTGGAGGCGTGATCTGCACCTTTCTACATTTGTGATTGTTGCTCTGGAACGTGTGATAGTCTCATCGGTAAATTTTCAAAGAACATTGAACAATGTGAACTTGGCGGAAATGTTTCTTGGAATTCGTTGTGGAAAAGAAGTAAATGCTCGTTGCTCAATTTATTTTCTTGAAACATATCCCAGTTTATTCATTGGTCTTCTTCAGATGAATGGAAAAGTACTTGACCAAAATTTGTACCATGACAAAAAGATAATGGCAGCAGTTCAAATGATCGAGAAGAATGGGACTGTGGAAGTGGTAAGATACAATTTTAAGTTAATAAAAACGCGCCTTTCAGAAAAGTCCGTCAAACTGAAATGTAGTCCACCACTAACAATTCATTTACTGCAGATGTTTGACTGCGATACCAAAAATGACATGAGAGCTAGTTATATCTGGTTTCGCTTAGGGAAATTTTACTTCTTATCGTAGCACCTTGTAGTATACAACTTCATCCCATTGGACCCGATCCCATTTTAACAGACCGCAAACAATATGTTACTAACGTATCGCACATCGATTTAGTAATATGCACGTCGTTGATAGTGCACATTATTCATCAAAATTTGAAAAAAAAATATTTACAGGAGAGACGTAACCATTCAATGTAGACTGCTCTTGGCACAATGTAAAGTCATTAAGTGCTCATGTCATGCATCGGGAAAAGTCTTGTCTTGCTAGTGAAGCCAACAGAGCGGCGCACACAGATGTGCACCTACGGCGCACGCGGGGCTAAAAATATTGGAACCGGGTGAAAGCATAAATCTTGCGATTGCTAAGGTAACACGCTTTTATATTTTCACAGAACACTACTAAAACGGTGATTAGTAATATTTTTGAGGAAACAACTAAACGTTCTTTTTTCACCAACGTAACTGCTGTTGTGAACGAGGTCGTTGATGAAGGCGAAGTTGCGTGTTATTTGGCGTAACGGAGAGTCTCGATTTGTTCCATTGGGGTGATTAATGAGTCTAACGTTCCGAGAACTTTTCGTTTGCGCGAAGTATAGAGACGCTTCTGTTAGGCAAAAAATGAAAGTGGGGCTGTCGTCACTGGCGTCTATGCCGAAGCTCAACAAGAAGGGAGTGTGTCAGAGTTTTGGCATTGAAGCGCGTCTTATTTTGTTTCTGCAAATGACGTTGGAATCTTTTATTTCAAAACCTAGAATGCAAATTCCCAGTCATTCTGGAAAGTTAGTTGAGGAACCTAGCCAACAATGGCAGTGATGATTGGTGATGACCGCGAAAAAGAACATACAAGTAAGGTTTGAATCGATACGATTCAGACCTTAATTGCGTTTGTAAACTGTATATGCTGCCAACCCATGCGATTGCGGAGCACTCGGGTTCTGTTACAGTGTTGTTTGAATCGTTAGGCTGCGGTTCGCGTAGGTGAAAATGTGAGGTTCATAGATTGATGGATGTCATAGCAGCAGCAGTCCACGCAAAAAGGTTCACCTACTTCTGCGTGAAGTTCAGTTAGTACGGTGTCCACTTAGTGATAAAGTGCCTGATTTGAACTTAAAGCATTGCAAATATTGTCAAAAATATTGCTGATTTGAAATTGGTTATATATTTGTGTGGGGCGTATAGAAAGAAATGAGAGTTTGAATACACGATATGTGCAAAGCCACAAATAAAAGGACGGAAACAGGAGCACAATCTCAAAAACTTCTAAGGAGCTTGCAAGATGTAAGAAGTGATCTAACGCTTGCACTACGCGGGGCGCTTCCTTATAATTGAAAAATGTAATCCAAAAAACCTTGACTTGGGTAGATGAAAAATTAAACTTTTTGAGGATCTGCAATACGCCCACACCCGAGTTACAAGACAGAACGTTTTAGAACCGACAAGATGACCTTCAGTTGTAAAATAAACATTAATGACAACATCGAGACAACAAAGGAAAGTCAGTCGACTTAATATGCGGACAATGAGGTTGTTCTTTCATTGAAATCTTGCCGGCTCGCAAGAGACTCGAAAGGGCATACCTTTAAACTCGCGTAGCACGTCGGGCGGCAGCCACGCATTTTTAAACAGGTTCAGACATGTGCCTGCTGTTTCCTGACATTATGTGCAAAGATAAACAAAAGTTCAGCGCTTGGTCTCCTTCGGGAGCGTCTCTAAGGCATCATACACACGGACCATTGGAAATCCCACTAAATAAAATGATCACAAAATGATTTCACACGAGTAGAAGAAATGAACAAACGACGTGCTGGTAAATACTAAATTTCAATACAAAAATTATAGCGAAGCCGCAAACCCGCTTCACCAATATTATAAAATTTTCGCTTCACACTGACCCAGAAACGTTGTCTCGAATTTTTATATTGCAATTATTAGCAAATCTGTGCGTCCTGCTCCCAACGGAAAATATAGAAATCTTCCGAAGTGTCCTTCGCTCTCTTGTAGCCGTACCCCTTCATTATCTCAATGGCAACGAACTGTTGAAGGCACCTACCTCTCTTACAGTGAATCGCGTGTGATCGGATAATAAATTAAAGTTTCCTATATCTTTCTTTAATACATGTACATTTTACAGCAGGACAGCGAGATACCGTGTACCATACCTACTTTAGACCTTACAAAAATGTTTGTGTTGATGAAAAATCTCGATATTTAAAATTGACTTTTATAACTTCGTTTTCACCGAATTTGGACGGAAATAACTCGAATTGCTTTACAAGTAAGGAAAGTCCGGTAGCATCTTAAGAAAACAGAAGTTCTAAAGTAGTGGTCTCGAAAACCAGGCCCCCGGTCCACATGCGCCCGCGGGGGCGTTCCTGCCAATCCGGGGATGGCCACTGTCTTTCAGCGACGCCCAACCTACTTCCTGCAGCTAAACAAAAATACTCGCACATGAAAAAAATACACAAAAACGGCGCCACGGCGCTTTCGAAGGTCGCAAAAAACAAAGCTATTAGAAAGAAGTGAAAAATGCACCAAAGCGCGGTTTGTTATGTCATATTATGTATTGAATACATTGCCCACAGCATCATTACTGCATTATTATTTGAAGTTGTCTGTGTACCTATGGCATAATTTCCTTCCGTACTCATTTATATTGTGCCTAGAGTCCTCTGTGATAAGTCTTCCATATTGACGTCATTTGATGTACCACTCCTATTAGTATTGTGCCCTATTTGAATAGTTCAAATTTCACATGAACTTTGATTCATGCCTGGTGAATTCTCTGGTCGCAATATTTTCATAATGTCGTAATTAGCGACATTCTACATTTACAAATAATATATACGTAATAATTCACTTTACGTTTCTTTTGACTTATTACTCTAGATTAAATTTCTTTGTTCAAATGCTTTTTTACACTTGTTTATTTAGTTTGTCCTCATTTATACTGCCATTTTTTTCCGCGCCTGGAGACTGCAACAGGTTCTTAATCGGGGCCTAGCCATATTGTTTTGGGGACATCCGTTCTGAAGCAACATGCCCTAATAATATCACGACATGGGCTCTGAAAGCTAATTGACAAGACGGAAGTAATACAACATCAGAGTGCTGGATTTGTCTTACTTATCCCCAACTCGCGTCGAAGTGTTTTAAAGGGGAAAGACAAGCCCAGAGTAAACATTTCAAGATTTTCCATAATCAGAAACTACTCATGAAGGTATGCTACATGATGACACCGCACTTCCTCAGAAACTAGATTAAGCCTTCAAGAATTAAACTGCAACGCAACGTCACATATAATTTCTGTTCGTACTCAAGAGACTGTAACTTGTTGCCGCGGTATTTACTGTGTCACATTCACTGTTCTCATGTTTAATTATTCGTACCATCCCTCCTCCGGCTCTAATGCCATAAGAAGCCCAGAAAGTTTGTATGTATATAAATACATAAGACTTCTCTCACTTTCATAATAATACCAATGATTTTATTTACATGAGGCAATACCAGAGGTTTGACTCTCAAACGGTCCTTATATGACTCATGGTTTATTTTAATAATTAGCGATAGCGTTACCGACGAAAGCAGCTACTGCTATTCAGCTTGGCCTGCCCTTGGTACCAAGGCAAAAAACAAAAACATGACACTAAATAGAAATAACATCAATAATAATAAAAAAAAACATAGGTAATACAGATGATGTACCCCTTTACGCAATGTTAAGTAAGGCAGTTTTACTTAGTGAGGTGATATAAATTTCTAGGGATGCAAGATGATTGAGTAGGTTCACATATTTATAAGTCTAATAGTTCATATATTTATATGTTTAATAGTTCAGATATTTAATAGTTAAGAGAGTTAACTCTGACTCCTGAAGTTAGTGCTCGGTTGAGTGCTATGATAAATGTATATGACGAATTTGATGTACCAAATTCTGCAAAAAAAAAAAATGACTGTATGGTTTAGCGCACTCTGAAACTTAACGCTTTAGGAGTTATTGGTACATGCTAATAATCATTGGGAACATATATTTGATACCCTGGTTACTTATAAGATAGCGTAAATGCTGGGAAAAACGAACACTTTTGTTTTATTTAAATTAACTAATTCCGATGATAACCAAACTATATGCGCATGGCATAAGTTAGGGTAAATCAGCGATTTGGAAATTTGGAGCTTATATTTGACAGACCATGTTTTCAATGTTTACTTAATACGGCTACTGTTTTGGAAAGGTCACTACGAACGTGTTCAATATGCTCATTCCGAAACATGTTATGAGCAAAATAAAAACACCTAAAGGTTTCACGTGATCAGGAAAGCGCTTAATACAATGACTATATTTAGGGGCTTGGAACACATTTTAGCGCTCAAAACATAAGGACACAAAGACGAGAATCAGACACCACAGTGCGCTAGTGACAACTGGTTTTATTACCTACATGAAACGTCACTTATATTCCATCCGTGTTTCTGATATCACCCCGTCACCAGCCAACCCGATGCCAGGCCGCGTCATTGAGGAAGGCAGGTTCCTTTTTAAGTAGATCAATTGAGTTCAAGCTGACACATGCTGCCCGACTCATCTTAATCCAACCTGCCTCGACTATCTCTCTCACAATTTTTTCCTTGTGCCTCGCCAGAATCTTGCACTCGAAAAACAACGGCGCACTCTTGCAGCTTTGAGAATAATTGATCATTGCCAAAGCTGCAAGCGTGTGCCGTTGTTTTCCGAGTGCAAGATTCTGGCGAGAAACAAGAAAAAAAAACAAAAAAACTGAGGCAGGTAGTCGAGGCAGATGAGATTAAGAAGGGTGGGGCTGTTCGTGTTAACGTGTTCTCAATTGATCTACTTGACAAGGAACGTGCCTTCCTCAATGACGCGGCGTGGCATCGGGTAGGCTAGTGATTAAGTGATATCAGAAACACGGATGGATGTAAATGACGTTTCATGTAATAAAATCAGTTGTTAGTAGCGTACTGTGGTGTCTGATTCTCGTCTTTATGTCATTGAGTTTTGAGCGCTAAAATGTATTCCAAGTTCCAAAACCAACTAGCCCAACAGTCTACTCTCCTAGTGTTCAGGGGAACGAGCAAGTTTTGTTGAATTCTTACAGGTAACTAAATTATTACAGAATTGCTTTTATTGTACTTTTACTATCATTATAAAACAAATTGTTTTTGCCCTAAATTTTAGTTTTAAGCGGACACTATTTGTTTTTTAAATAAGATGTCCCAAATTTCTAGAGCGCACCCAATGTCTTCAGAAATGCTCCGCCCCAACCCGGGCGAATAACATTATTCTCCTGCTTTCCCGTCTGTTACTTAACGATGTCTATCATTCGGTGTAAGGAAAAGTCGAGAGGTAAACCTGTGGCATTACCCTACGTAAGTAAACGTGTGACGCCGCAGGCGTCCTTCCGTCCCGAGTAAAGGAGAGCATAGCGTTTCTCACATTTGACCATTGCAGCGAGGAGTAGAGTGCGTTGCGTCGTACAGATCGATGAATGGGAGCTCTCTGCGATTCTATTGGCAGTTCCACTGAACCTGTACTAGGGTGTCGCCGTAGTTGCACACTGGTGGCATTCTGACAAGAGTCGCCGAAGGACGGTGGCCCTCAATGTGCAAATGAAGGGGATGTCGCGGCAAAGGTTGGATGGACCTAGCTGCGTCTAAATCAATGGCTCAGCTGTCTTGCGGTGACCTTGCTACGGTGGTGCAGGGGGTTTTCGATTCTGCATTGCTTGCACAACTTTCACTTTGACAACTTATTTTAGGGGAACTAATCAGTGCGCTTAGTTCGAGCGGAAAATTATAACACTACATTTTCTTCACAAACCATCTCGTGAATATAACTTCTGAGGATCTCAGCTATAGTCGATTTTACCGATGCCTAGATATAAGCGTTGCCGGTTGTTTAAATTGAGCGAAGAACATAAAGCGCGACAAATCTTCACTTTTTGAAATTTAAAACTTTTTTCGACAATCGCTTCAAAGCGTTTATTTTTACCACAAACAAATAACTAAAACCCCTTCTTTAATACATTCGAGACGGTATTACGTTTTGGCAGACTCTGACGCAACACATTTAGGAGCTCAACCAGGGAGAGGACGCCCCTGATGTAGGGGGCCTACGTCTTTCCTTTTTACTGCACGCTTAACGAGAGCTAAGGTTCGGTGGCGAGCTCATAGTTTGTGGACTTCCCGAAAACTTTATAAACACCCGCTGTGCACGTAGCCCAGGTGCCACATTTGAGTCCCTGGCTGATGAACCAAACCTGAGCGATTACCTGGCATCATTCGCACGATTCGCAACTTCGCAACATTTATTTAAAATGGGGAACTGGATCTCGTTTTCTGGACTCCTGAGTTTTCGCAGATAGTCTACATTCGTCTGTTTCTCTCCAGCAGCTTGACTTTAAGTACCTAGTTCAGATTAAGAAAAGTCTTTTTTACGAAAGTTTCAATTATAATCAGTGTGGCCAAAAATTCTTAATGCTATAGCTCACATGGATCGCTCCTTTTGTTTAGACTACGCAGATGTGTGCCACTCAAATTGGACGAAATGTCCCGAGCAGTATGACCTCTTACCAAACATAACCACTGACACGAATGACCGAAAGTATAGCTTCTCACAGCTAGCAGGTGGCGATATATTCTGATCCCTTTTTGTGGTGAGCTTGTGATATTGGAGGGCGTCAATATGTTCTAGCAAAGTGTTAAACATAATGTCTTGATAAATTACACTACATAATATCTGAACGCAACGGGAGAGAGCATTTGACATGATAGCCGTGAAACAGTCACTTGCAGTTTTAATTTTGCTTGACGTTACAGATTTGTTTAAAACAAAAGCCGTTTAATCTAAACTAATTCGGTTTGTGCAGAAGAGTCACACGGCCATGAGGACATAGCGTAGAAGGATATTTTCCCGATAACTGAAATGATTAAATAACATATCTTAGTAAAAATGTGTAGTAGTGAAAATAAATGCAGGTCTTCAATTAGAGACTTTTTGAGCCTCATGGAAAACCGCTATATCAAGAATGTTTGGAAGAGCTTTGAGCCTATGGGAAGAGCAGCTGTGCGGTAAAGTTCCCATTCGTTCAACAAGCGCGAAGCTAACGGTGATAAAATACGGATGATAAAGAGACCAAAAAACCGCGCTGACGCGTTGTTCCACCGGCAGCCCTGCTCCTGCTGTACGAGTGGTAATTTTGGCGCCCCACCGTGCTTCCCACGTGTTCCAAGTATTTATACTATTGATTGATCTGGTGGATTTTGATGACGCTCAGCAAATTTATATTTAGAACCTTGTGTTTATTCTCAAAATTTATATGGTTAATCAACATATATTAGTTAATTAACCGATGTATCATTATGGTGAGCACCTTATACCATGTCACCCTTCGGTATATCTCAAATGCAGAAACAGCATTAGTTTAGCTATCACGAATTTAATTAAACAAATTCGTAAAAGCTTAAAGAGAAACACCCTCTTTCTATAAGTGATGAAATAACAGGAGATGAGCCAATTGAAACACATACGCAACGAACTTTTTTTTGTGAACATCTTATGTTTCTGAAAGACGTTTAATGGCTCTATAATACCAAAGGTATTCTCCATTGATTGAATTCCCTAGCATAGAAACGAGCACCGGGAAAACAATAGACCTCTTGCCAAATTGAATCGATCCTAGCTGTGTAGTATTTCTCAAAGCATTTTGGGGTCCCGGTTTCGGTATCCATTTGCCAACCTCAATTTACGACATCCTGTTACGACAAAATACAGTGCATGCGTTTTCGACTACGTGACTTCCTTTATATTTATAGTACTGTATGTGTTGACGACCAGTACAAATATAATGCTGAAGCTCGTTTCTTTTTGGGCCCCCGACATGCCAGAGTTCGTGAGCAGGAAAACGTAGGCCTACGATAGCTAATAGAAGAAGTATACCAGGCTGGTCACAGTCTTGTACACGTTACTAAAAAAAAGTAATCGATTACAATTACTATTACTCTTGGCTAAAAAGTATTCGATTAGATTACTTGATTACTCGACGGCAAAAGTAATTGGACATTACTTAAAGAAGTAATCGTTACTTTTCCGATTACTTTATTGTGTGAAGACACATCTTTAGCGCTCATAACAACGACCTACTTTCAACCTATATTTCACATTTGCACAAGTATTGAAGAACAAAAACTGGCTCCCCCTTCGTGATCGTTGCACCTTCACAATGCGGACACAAGCATAGAACTCGTTTGAAGACGTTTAATGATTTGGGCGTTCGCCAGTGTGTGTGTGTGTGGGGGGGGGGGGGGGGAGCGGAGGGGGTTCTAGATCCTGTTAAGCTTGAGCAAGGGTTGTCGCTCAAAGTTTGCGTCGCTCATTTTATTATTCACATGTGGATGAGCTCGCATGTTATACAAAAGAGCAGCAGATCTAGGATTTGAAACGGATCATGTGTGGTATCCATTAGCGGAAGAGATCGCCCCGACCACTTCTCAACTCGAAACATTGCTTGGCACAAAGACCACGTAGGGGAAATGGGAAAATATTTTAACTGCCTTTGTTATATTTTGCATCCGCTTTAGGCATTCTTCGGTTCTGGTTCTCCTACGGGCTGCGAGTAGGTAGCCTAAGCAGGATTTTTTATTTTTTTTTATTTCTGTGTGTGTGTGCGTGAGGGGGCTAGTTTGAACGAAGGACTCACGAAGCTACATTCTGCTTCCTCAAACTTCGCCCTGAATGGCCTTTGTCACACACTGTGGCTTCCCACTCCCAGTCCCAGCTCGAAAAAAAAACAAAAAAAAAAAAAAAAACGGACATTCCACAGAAACTGTACATAGAAAGAGATTGACCTCGTTTCGTACAGCTCCGCGAAAATCTTTTTTTTTTCCGTTCGAAAAAAAAAATTATTTTTGTCATTTCATAAAAAAAAAAGGCGTGTGCCGGGGGAGGGGGGGGGGGGGGTCCCGTGGACAAATTGTAACCGTTACAAGTAATTTTATTACTTCAAAAAGTAATCAGATTACTCTTGTGATTACTGCCTAATAAAAGTAATCAACTGATTACAAAATTACTTCAAAACGTAATCGATTACAAGTAATTTGATTACTTGTAATGCGTACGGTACAAGTCTGGCTGGTCATCCGGTTTCATTGTCTCAATGTTCTGGGTTAGAAGAGTAGGTCATGGTCCTAGGTTTTTTAAATGATTAGTGAGCCGGGAGAGTCATGTTGCATTCATGGGTCCTCCAGACCCATGAATGCGGACCTTAAAAAAACCAGACCTCGAAAAATGTATGGGACATGACCGGCCGTGCCCCTCTTCGATAAACCTTGTCGGGTCCTTACGGCCGGTGAAGCTCCGTGTTTAAACAGCGGCTATCACGAAAATGAATGAGATGCACTACATTCTAAGTAGGGCAATCCAAACGAAACCACAGCACTGGCATTCCTATTTATGCCCGAATTAGTCCCATAATGCAGCGCTCGCAGCTCTGCGTGCAGGTATCTTTGGAAGTAGTTTATTTTGAATGACCATTTGATTCAACCTTTGTCTTAAAAAAGACCAAACACTCCGCAACTTTGTCACTTTGTAATTTGACACGATTTGTTTTTATTGGGGGTCGCAGTCTCTATCTTCTAGATTGATGTAGCTTTAATTGCATTTGGTAGCTTTCTTTCAAGTAAATAGAAATTCAGATCCCTGCGCAAAGGAAACTCACTAAACGCATCTATAATGTAGAAAGCTTGATCTTGTAGCAAGGTCCTAGTTAAGCAAACGACTACGCAATAAAAATGAACAAAACAGTGCATAAACAGCCACAGGGACAACTGGAAGCGCGGTGTTTGTGTGTGTTTTATATTTGGCCTTGTGTCCTTGTTTTGTCCTTATACGTATTATCTAGCTGTTTGTTGCTTGTTTCTTGAGTTTTGTAACGCGAGTGAGAAAAACTTTGGGGATGGGTTAGATTTACAAGAAACAACGCTTATAATAATTGGTTTTATTTGCAGAGAGGCATCGTTGGCGAAAGGCTTAGAATAATCCCACTTGATCTTGTTGCACGGTCGGGAAATGGACCTATTGCGCACAAGCTTTTTCAGATTGAGACATCAGCTCAATATGGATACGACTACATTGGTGAGCTACCATAGCTATTGTAATCCTTTTAATTAGGCACTCTTTGGCCCCAAGGTGTTCGCTGCTTGTTTCCGGTGTGACCTCTTGCTCTTCTTCCTCCCAGACCCGTCACGCTTTCCCCCCGCCCTCCCCAAACAATAACAACTTCTGATTCTCATTTATAATAATCGGCCCTCGTAGCGAGCAAGACAATTCCCGTGTACCTAAAATAAGCGGGGACGAGTCTTGTGGTTTGCACGGGAATGGACCTTGACAAGTTTCACTGGAGCTTTGGTTAAGTTTTTTGTTGCCGTAGTGGAATCTACAGTCCCACTCTGCGACCCGGTTTAAGTTGTTCATGCGTGTTCTGCTAGTTATGGCATGCCTTAAGCGCTGGAAAACGATAAACAAGCTGATTCTGACAAAGTCATAGGTCTGTTCAAGACGCATGGTCATGCCATAAATGCACTATTCGGGTTGAGAGGGACGGTCTGGTGGTCTTGAGAAGGCGAGGCCGCACGACATTCGAATTTTTCTGCGAGAGAGAATCAAAGCGTGGGTATACCCGGTGACTTTATAAACCGCGATTTGATAGGAGTACAAAAACAATAAACAGCGTTGTCCAAGTCGTCTTCGTGCCTGTTGACAAACAGCCACCAAGGCCCTAATGTTGCCAAATGTTGCAGTATTTTGCGATTAACACGCTTTAACAGTCCATTGAACTGGAAATGCGGTGGCCTCGTTGTTGTCTTGGTGACGTTAAACTGTAGAAAAACATCCTAAAATACTTTGCAGTCAAAGTTCCCGCCTTGGTCGGCGTGCCGCGACAAGGGTGCGCAGTGCCGAGATATCCAGTGACACCTGAGCAACCACCACCACAAGGGCAGCCTGATCAGGAATGGCGGTGGCTCCTGACCCATTAAAAAAAATAGTCTACAATAATAAGAAGATCGTGGTCTTCATTTTCTCATCAAGATAATGAGCCAAAAACATCAATGGCGATACATTCAAATCGTACTCCAATTATACATTCTCGCAACGGAACGTGCGCTTTTTTGTGTGCGTCCTTACGAGAGGCGCACAGGCCCCACTGAGGGAACCATAATTTAATGTAATTGTGAGAATGGGGCCAGTAAACGCGATCGTATATCTTACCAAGAGTACAATTCCCGCCGAAATGGTCTCTTTTGGAACCGCTGTAAAGCTGTTTAAAGATATCGGCGCACGACATGGGTAGTCCACTTTGCAACATGTTTGGGTCACCAGTAGGTGGCTCTTGGCGGCGATTCAGAGGTTCGTTGTCAGACTCCATAATATGCCAGTGAGCCCAATAGCTCGAGACGAATAGAGAAAGGTGCAAAATATCGGTATTTGGTGATTGGCGACCGCTTCGCTTCTACTGGACACATACTCCAACAGTAAGATTGCGCAACTCAGTTTCTTGCGCCGCTCGAGGCGACCACATATTGTTAGATATGGTTACATGGTAGAAGGTGTCTTTCGGGGCCGAATCACGGCGAACCATGCTCAAGAACGGTTGACAGGAGCCTTCAGTATTGTTCGTTTGTTTAGAGCATCACCGCTGCTGTGATGTGATCCGGCATAATGCGTGGTATTTAAGTTGTACTAGTGGAGTTGTTGTAGCCAGAAAGCTACTTGATCTTCTGGCGCCTTGAAACCAAGCAACCATGGCAAAACCGCGTGATCAGCGCGAATGATGCGTTTCCAACAGCACAAGTAGAGATTTAAATTAGAAAGCGCCTTGACTATAGCAAGAGACTTGCGTCTTGTGGTGCTATAGTTGCGTTCAAGTATAGGGATGGTTTTGCTGTAGTACCCGATGACTCGCGTGACACCATGCTTTTTTAGCTAGAATGCCACCGGCCGCAGTGTTGCTTGCCTTTGTATCAGGAATAAATAGTGCGTAATCTCCTAGGTAAGCCAGCGCAGTGGGCGATGTTAATGCATGCTAGAGTGCCTCAAATGATTCTTAACTTATCTTGGACCTGTTGAAAACCTTGTCCAATTATACATTCTCGCAACGGAACGTGCGCTTTTTTGTGTGAGTCCTTAAGAGAGGCGCACAGGCCCCACTGAGGGCACCATAATTTAATGTAATTGTGACGCGAATGTAACGCAAATTCAAGTTGATCCATCCTTTTCTTCTATGGTGATTGGCGATGACTAGGGTTCATGAACCGGCTCAATGAAACCTTGAGTGAGCATTTCTTAGACAAGGTAATTTACATGAGTGTGCTTAGACAGCGGCACCCGGCGTGGAGGCTGTCAAATGGGCGCAGCGTCACCGGTTATGACACGATCTGTGACCAGATTTTATTTCCTGTAAATGGTGTCGCTAGAAGTGAATGTCGGTAAAAAAAGCGAAATTCAATGTTTCTTTAGGTAGACAGGGTCATCATCTTGAAGGCGTGAGGAAGCAATCTAGTATAGTAGAATCACGTGAGCGCAGAGGTCAGCCGAACACCGGTGTCGCAAGATAGCTGGTGTAACGTTTTTTCATAGAGCAGTTCTTGGTTGTACTTCTTGAGATGCAACAAGATACTCTGTTCTGCCATGCCCTTCTTGTTCAAAACTCCCCCAAGTCATTGTATGGAGGGTAGCCGCAGACTGATGAGTGGTTGTCTACCGTCATGCCTTGCGAGTGGCCTTCATTTCATAGATATGAGCGGACCCAAATGTGCTGGGATGGAAAAGACACACGTCATCTTGGATCTCTACAGGAGCACTTTCATCAGTGAACGCCTTAGTGCTGACAGCATCCACAATGTGCTCGAAAAACCCGACACACGACAAGCGCGCTAGACGCTTGATGTTGTCAGTGAATCGGAACAACATTTCACCAGATGCTTATCGTCGATGACGTAACTCAACGTGATGAATGTGACGTTCACGTTTATTGTCAAAGCGTTCTTCTAGCGCCTGAAACACCAAGGTGCGAAACTCATGACATTCTGGCGGTATGGTCTGGAGGGCTTGCACTGACCGCTGAGCTTGACTGCAAGTTCTGGCGCCTTCTGCTTCTCGGTCCAGTAGTTGCCTTTATCAAGAATTTTGAACTGTGCTGAAAAAGGGAGATTATGTGTCCGTGCCGTCAACACAGGATGATCGCAGAAATGGTGGGCGCGGGATATGTTACCCCTTTTACCAACGGAAGATCTTTTGGACTTGCTTGTGAAAGTCCTCGCTGGACCAGCTCTAGCAGACCATCAGGAGTGCAGCCGATATTCACTTGAACAAGTTCGATACAAATTCCAAGAGGGCCGCGTCGCGGTCCCTGAGCTCCTCGACGGTCTGAAGGCGGAAAGCGCCCAGTGGAATGTCAATGGCAGATAAAGTGTAAGGTCGAATATTAGGGTCGATCAAATCGTTAACAGGGTGGGGCACGATGGCTTCTCCTGTGAGCGAGAGCTCATCATCGTCCTGAAAGGACCAGGTTGCCAGCGAAGGTGTTGTGATATAAGGTCCCATGCCTGACAATAATTGTAAGGTTTTTATTGAAGTGCTCTTTGGCCCTAAGCTGTTCCCTGCTTGGGAAAATCCCAGATCTTGTTGCTGCCGTCTTCTGCTCCGCCAAACATATATTTAATTGTTTTGGTCGTGTTGCACATGCTTGTCAATTTAAAACGCAAGAAAAGAACACTCGTGGTAAAGCTAATAATAGAGTTAGGGTTGCCGATGATACTTTTGTTTTGCTTTCTCGATAACAAACGACTCCACGCAATTCCGGCCATGCGGCACAGAAAAAGTGTACTCGGTGCTCCTCAAGTGCGGAACCAAATACATCAGACAATGGGGCAAGTGCCAAAACGATCGCATGTGGGAACAAAAAAAACGAGGTCATATTAAGAACAGAGAAGCCAAGTCATCTGAACGCAGTTCACACAAAAAAGTGCTTCGGGTGCGAACCTGACATCGCCAAAACGAAGCAGGTAGACATAGACTGCAATGGACGCGAAATCATCAAGTCATACCTCATTGAGAACGCAACAAAGAATGTCTCATCGGCATAATTAACTCTATCAAAATGTAAAGCGACATTTTTTAGGCCGGAACCGGAAAGAATGTGCGACTACCTTTACAAATCGGACACTCATGGATCCTCTGCCCTTGCCCTCCTGGTCACTTCCTCTTCATTTACCGGTTTCCCTCCTCTTTTTGCACTCTCTTAAACGTCCACGCATCAGGGTAATCTCGGGAACAGCGCGAATTTTTGTTTCCATAGTCAGACGTCGTCGCTAAATTAAAGAGCGTTGTTTTCTTTTCCTCTTACTTCGTGTTTATTGTTTCAATTTTAAGAATAATATATTGTAGGAGGAATAAGCTAGCCTTTAATGGAGAGGGCAAACATGTAGTGATATGTTTTGCAGGATTTTCACGAAAACGGTTATCACAACAATTTCTGGTATTTTGCAGTACCATCTAATCCACTCCCTGAAGCACGAGCTCCCCCTGCAGCGCCTAAACGTAAGTAAGAACTCCAATGACGCATACACGCATGGCATTTTTTTAAAGTATGAGTACGCGCCGCCTATATAGATATATAACTGAGAAGAAAAAAACCCTTGGAGAAAACAACGGGCATAGTGGGCAAACAGAGCACGAAATCAGAATCGTAGGCTGCGAGAATTACGCGTTCTTCATATATTTATATAATATGAAGAACAAGTAATTCTCGCAGCCTAAAATTCCGATTTCGTGCTCTGTGATATCTGTAAAGGTACGGTGCCTGGACCGCGTCTCCGACCGGTGTGTTTACCGGGTCCGGAAAAGTGCTCCCTCGATTTCCACTTGATGACGTCATAGAAGTTCCATGCTGTCGCCGGTCGCGAACCTGGCGGCGTCCCAATAGCTGTGGTGTATGTGGCAGACGCCTGTTCTGCTGGAGGTCGCTCTCCGATGCGGCAGTCCACGGAAGCTAGGGCAGCCGGAAGTTGGGACGCCTGGAACGCCGTGATGACAGCGACACTCGCGTTCACCTGTGGTTTTCGCCAGCATTTCTACGACCAACCGCCAGGATCGCGACACGCAACAGCATGACACTCTGGCTTCTGTGACGTCATTTGTGGCCACTTGGGGACCACTTTTGATGTATGGGCGGGATAGGACGCTAAACACACCAGTCGGAGACGCGCTCCAGGTGCCATAGTAAGGTGCAGCAGAGTAAGCGCGAACAAGCGATTGCCGATTTTTCTTTTCTTCTTTGTGAGAAATTAAAGACAGACCTTAAAACTACGCATTTCGCATCAAGTGCCTTTGCCACGTGAGTTGTCAATTATTTAAAAAAAAAGTAGCCTGATTTTTTGTTTGTTGCTATACATCAAAATTTTTTGGTATTATTTTAGACACTTAATATTCGCTAATATATTAAAATTATGTTTGAGATACTAGAATTTCATACGACGCTTCTGTAGCTTTGTTTTAGTTAATTATCTATTACATATAAAATACAATACTAAATAGGAGTTCCTTCTATTTTCCTAAATGTAGTGTATGGACTATACTTGGTTAAAAGTTGTTAATGTTGTGTGGCCTATCTACCGGCACGAACTATAGCAGGATTTGTATTTGTAAAGCTTTCATTATGACAAAATGGTTCAAATTTTGGGAATGTGAGCGTAGGTTAATGGTGATTTATGAATGATACAAGCGTGCTTGGGAGCTAATGCGGAAGTCTGTATTTTCTAAATGTTCTGGTGTTGAGACTTTCTACTTACGGAGAAAAAACTAGGTACGGACTGTGCGCCGGACGCTATGCAGCAAGTGCAAACTGAGCAAGAAAAACAATTTTTCGCCACCAAAGTATGCGCCTGTGCATCATACACCGGATATGGACCGGACAATACTGTAGAATCGAACTCTGTAAAACACTTCCTTTTTGCCTTTCCAGAGACTCAAAATAACACGAAAATGCCAGACCCGTTTTTGGTTGAACTGAAGATTGTCGTCGACGGGTACCATTTCAGACATTTTAGTACCCTTGAAGAGGTGATATCATATATGGCTACTACCATAGCCGTGGTACGAATATACGGATTGATGAATATATAGCATAAATTGTCCACGCTGTACAAGTTTAACATCGATAGTCCTTAACATGAAATATAATACATACTTTTCTTTTGCCAATTTTGTGGCTTAGCAATAAGGTAGCGACATTCGTTAATTTATTTCTTTATAGTCCCCAATGACATCTTATTTATGGGAGGAAATTGAGATGTAACAAAACAAAGATTTATTACGTTTTTTTTTGCGTAGATATTAACTATTACGGTGTAAAATGGGAAACGCCAGTTATTCGAATTTAAACTTAACAATTCCTATCTTAAAACTAATTAAATTATGATAAAATTGAATTAAGTCAATTACCCTGAAGCTTGGTCGGCAGTCATGTCGGAGCTTCCTCAAAAGCAGGTGTGTGTGGCGGGAACTTGGCGTATTTAAAGAAGCACCTCAGGCCTTAACGTCGGCACCAGATTGCCGAAAGAAACCGGCATAGTAATTTGGTGTTTCTACTCGCGCGTTCGCTCAAAAAAAAACCGATAAAAACAAGAAGAAAAGGAGCGAACGTCGGCTTGCCTCGATTATATTAACCGCGTCATGCTATCCAGCTAACGGTGTTATAATAGATCAATGTCGCCTACATAACAAGCCTTTAGTGTTGAATTCTCGTATTAACGAAATCCAGGTAGCGCAACCGGGTTGGCCCACGGGGATCGCACATGGGCAATGGGGGCTGGGGCGACCCCTATGAAACCCACGTTGGTCCAACGAGGGTATAGAGTGGGAAGGCTTAATTTCCGCGACCTGTGCAATGCTGAGGTGGGAAGAAAACTGGGGTTTTGTCTACTTGGTCCATGTTAATAAAGGGCTTAAAAAGCTCGAAAAAGCGAGGACAAACAAGACAACAGGGCAGACGCTATATATGTGGAAGCCCGGTGGGTCTCACAAATATACGTAGAAAGTTTTCAACGTTTTTAGTCGCGTGGTGGAGCTTACGCGACCGGCGTCATAAAAAGCTAATTACTCCACGGAAATGTTTTAGCTCGTAGTTTATAAATTGCTATCGATGCGGTCTACCTATTTTCAGTCAAATCGAAGACTATGAAGAAATCGGTGGAGTTTCAATTAAGTGTTTGTTCAGCAGCACTTCAAATGTTGCCAAAATTGCGATTGGATACCAGGCAACAAATTCCGCGCTCTCAAGAACGTGACAGTGACAGACTGAAAATTCATTCCACATCTTCAAGATTCAGAAGACTAAATTGTGGTCAAAGTATGCAATCAAGTTTGCTAAATACCAAAAACTGCTCTAAAAGCATTTTTTGGCATAACGGAATACACCGAAATGCGGTATGGCCTAAAATATAAAGTTCCAAAGATTTGAGAGAATATCTTAATTTCTGGTTGAATTTGCTTAGTGAGACCATTTCTTCTTTTTTTTTTTGGGGGGGGGGGGGGGGGGGGGGGACAACCACGGAGAACGTTTGCTTAATTTCTACCTACATTCCGTTTGTAAGAGCGAGTACAACTTTGTGATTGACCTGGCAAAATCCGAGTGCAGCGTCGTACAACTATTGTCTTTGGCGCATCAAATCATTCCCCTTGACATCAGTTCATTGCCGTGTCGACATCAGGTGATCGAGAAGCATCTTCAACTTCTTGGTATCAAGAATCTCATAGAGTTTTTAGAGATTTTAAAGTCTTATCGTCGTCTGATTTTGCGCTTCGCAGCCCTATATGCCAGTTAAACATATTCTTGCTGCGCAATAACGATCAACAAGTCACTTGAACAAAACTAGCAAATCCAGCACTTGAGGCAATCAAAAGGGCACTTTATAAAACGACGTTGTTCACTCCGGCACAATGCTATGCACCAATTTCCGCCATTGTCGACGCGTCTGACAACGCCACAGGCGCATTCCTGCAGCAGTAAATGCAAGACAAAAGGCATCGAATATTAAATTTTTAATTACATTTTATTACTCCGGAGAGAAGATTTAGTACCTTTGAGAGATAAGGGTTGAGATGTGCTTTGCCGCCAAAGTCTTTCGCCCCTTTACGAAAGGGCGACATTCCAGTAAAATTCTGTCATTTCCCAAAAAACCACCAATTTCATATTTGAACCCTTCGCAGGTCCTGGACATAGGCATTCCGATCCCACCACACTAATCTGATACCGCAAATAGTTCGTCATATATTCCTTGTTTCTGTGTTTACAACCGACAAGCTTTGATTTGGATAAGGACGTCACCGTCTAAGAAAAAGTATAACGTAGACTCTAACCAATTTCTTCAATGTGCCCGACGTTTCGAAGCCAGCTCGGCTCCTTGTTCACGGGTGACTGTATATGAGCCCAAAGGTAGCAACCTGTCATCGTTTTCTTCTCTCTTAGCTTTGTTTTCTTCTTCTGTTGCTACCTTTGGGCCCATATACCGTCACCCGTGAACAAGGAGCCGAGCTGGCTTCGAAACGTCGGGCACATTGAAGAAATTGGTTAGAGTCTACGTTGTACTTTTTCTTATTACTTATCTAACCAGGCGGAGTTCCGCCGAAATGTTTATATTTACGTCACCGTCTATGATACCCCACGATATCGAACGTATAATCGACCAGAACAACCTGACCATTAGTTAATTTTCCTTTTCTCGCTCTAACTCAACAGAGAATGTTTAGTAGGTCACCTGCTTTCATCACAAACTGCCCGTATGGTTGAAGACTTCAACATACATAAGAGCAGCACACACAATATACAGTGGACCCCAAAATTAACGCCGCCACTGGGTTCCCAAACACTGAGCTCGTGTTGGCTACTTATTAAATTTCTCAACACAACATTCGGGATCCCTTCTCAGGATGGGATAGAAATCGGGAATCAAAATATTCTTCAGATAGTTTAATCTGCGGCCGCAGGGACTGTCAGGTAAGGCAAATGCTGTGGTGGTGATAAGTTTGAGGCGCACTGTACCTTTTCCACACAAGGACGACACCAAACGGCAGATGCACACGCTCCGCCCTGACAGATTGGAAGAAATAATATAGGAATGCCTATGAATGAATCATTCTGAATAGGTCTTTGCCCTACCAACCACATTTCTGGGGCAAAGCCGAACTACGTGCTGAGAATTCGTGCTCGCTTGCGTCTCTTCAGGCCCAAATCTACTATTCTTCTCGCACAAAAAGTGTGAAGCGGCTGGGAGTTTGGGGGAAAGGTTTGCGTCTGTGTACTATTGGAGCGGCGTGTAGCATTAGTGTTGAAGCAGATTATACTAAATAAAATGCACACACTGAATGCACCTGCCAGGAAACAAGGTCTGCTAACCAAATTCACGAAACACTGTTTTGGCGGAAGGCGTTGCGAGATCAAATGCACTCAGGAACTCTTTTATTTTCATTCTTATGCCGTAGGAAAGCTAGCGCGAATCCCTTGAGTACACAAACCATAGTTGGAGCTTTCGCTGCTATGTAAGAAAGACCTGCACACGCACAGTACTCTTCTTAAAAAACAAATTTATGCGGCAATTTTACAGGCACTTTTTACTGCACATCAGTTCAGATTTCCGAAGGACGTGCTACGCTGTCACCCAATGAGATATGCAGTACCCGGCGTTTGTTCGTTTTCCACCTTGCTATGCCAAGTGCACATGTGGATTCAAGGCACTGGTCACAATCACGCCTCAATGAGAAGAGGAGAAATTCACCGACACACCGTCACTTCTCGGGCTGTTTTCCACTGCCTTGATGCTCGCTGCAGTCATGTGCAGTCTCCACATAATGAAAGACCCATTCGTCTAGGCAGTTGATGAGTCACTTTCGTCTCTCTCCTGCAGGGGCGCCGCGTGGGGTGGTCACGGGTCCTACGGGGTGTAAGAATTTTACGTGGGGAGGGGGGGGGGGGTGGCCAATCTTTAGAGAACTGGTGTTGTTATGTGGAAGGCAACCATCGGGCATGCAGAGTGTCGGTTACGAACCTCAGGGTCAGGGGAGTGTTGCCGTCCCGGCCAATTCTTTTGGCTGCTAAACCATATTTCCTCCCTTTCGAACATCCGTTTCCCTTTTCTGAGTGAGCACCTAATCAAACAGAAATAGGAAGATATAACTACCTATATAACTGAGAAGAAACGAAAACCCTTGGTGAACCAGCAACAATGGACGGTATATATATATATATATATATATATATATATATATATATATATATATATATATATATACACGGTGTTTCACGATAAGTGGACAGATTCGATACTGCGAACACTACGCGTCGCAACGAAAAATTTTTTGTGTTGTTGTTGTTCTGGGCCAGGGGCCTAGTTAGGAAAATTATTGAAGTCCAGGATAATTAGATTGTTAATTATTCTTGCGTAATTTACTTTTCTAATATTGTGTTTAAGGGCATGGTTCACATATAAAATTGCTCAGCATCATCGAAAAACACTAAATCAACAAATTACAGAACGATAGAAAGCACGCGCAGCATTTTACGGCTTTCTGAAAAACAGCACAAATTCGACAAGCTTTTAAGTTCCGGTTTGCTATCGGAGCGCATCTCGGCCCCGACGGTACCGTGCCCCGTGGAGAAATAGTGCAACCAAACTCTGCTGCGATGTCCTCGCGGAACGCTGCAGAGGCTTGTTGCACTATTTCTCCACGGGGCGCGGCGCTGTCGGGGTCGAGATACGCTCCGTTGCAAACCGAAACTTAAAAACCCGTCGAATTTGTGCGATTTTTTCAGAAAGCCCTAAAATGCTGCGCGTGCCTTCTATCATTCTGTAATTTGTTGGTTTATTGATTTTCGATGACGCTTAGCAATTTTATAATTGAAACCATGCCCTTAAACACAACATTTAAAAGTTAATTACGGAAAAATAACAAACTTAATTATCCCGGACTTTTATAAATTTCCTAAACGGGCTCTTTGACCAGGACCAATACGGCACAAGCCTTTTTTTGCTGCGATGAGTGGTTTCCGCATAATATATATATATATATATATATATATATTAAAATAAAGTGACGATAGAGCCCGCATAGTACATTTTTTACTATTCTCTTAATCACGCGTGCCACATTTATTTCGTATTCACTGAGTCGAAATATAAAACACTTTGTTCATTGATAGATTGTGGTTATCTTTGTTTTTACCAAATGAATGTTTGATGAAATTATAATTACATGCTTCCATGATACCACGATGATCGCAAAGTAATAGCGGCGTGCAATAGGCAATTCATTTTTTTCTAAAACGCAACCTGGCTATACAAGGCACAGCCATTAGTAAACAAAGATTATCAGAAACGACTGATAGCCCGGCGAGCAAAAGGACCACACGTAGAGCAGCAGTGAGAAAATTTAAGAACGGTTTGATAGTTACTCTGGGTTTGACTACTCTGGCGCTTGCTATCTTCTCTACAACACAGCACGGCGTGTGGATATTTCCCCACTTAGGGTGTCGATCGCTTGAGCAAATTTGTTTTATTACCAACCCGACTGCCCATGGAAACATTGAAAACAGAAAGCCACGCTGCTGATTTTTTTCGCACGGGTTATGAAGCCGCTGGCAAGGGAATTCACACGAGTGCGCACCAAGAAAGAGGCACCTTGTTGTTTTTGTCACGTATTCGGTTTTGATACAGATATTTTAAGTAAGCATTACTAAAAAAAATTGAGTCAATAGCGACTGCACATGGTTGAAAAAACCCCGAGACTGCGGGTAAAACGACACAACACTAAAAAGTCTCTAACACAGCTGAAATTTTTATTTTCGGAAATCTGGTTATATAGGCACTTTTTCTTTTATTTCGAAGTGCCTATATAACCAGATTTCGGAAAATAAAAATTTCGGCTGTGTTAGAGACTTTTTAGTGTTGTGTCGTTTTACCCGCAGTCTCGGGGTTTTTTCAACCATGTGCAATCTACACCAGCTCGTTTGCGCCCTTACTTTTTGTTCAATAGCGACTGGAGGCATCAAAACAACACTTATTTCATATTTGTGAAAAACTGCGTGTTGCAGTGGAAGCTTGCCTCATGCTACAATGATTTACCTTTTGTTTCTTCAAGGTGAACTTGAGATATCAAAACTCGAAAAACCCGAGAGTATTTTTTCTCATAATAGAAGTAATGGTAGGTTCGGTAAGTTCATTATCAAGAACTTATTTTTACGTTCTATACAAGTCGTTCCCAATTCGGTAACACTTGATGTTTCATTTTCAAGTAGACCTCCATCCTCAAGACCATTTCTGGGGTGGATCCAGATGACCCAAGTAATCCCTACCAATTGTACACGTCATCAAGAGAAACGCTTCCACGCTTTGCAAATAGATACCAACACGAACCGGCAGACATAGTATTATTGGTGACAGGGTAAGTGATTTTATTTAACCTCACGTTCACATGTCTTTTCGGTGCCCGATAAACATAAAAGTAAATATGAAAAGCGTCAGATGGAAGGAGCAACAGTTTGATGGGCTTTGCGCTTCAACATGGAACATGCAGAAAGCATAAACGACGAGGACACATTAAAAATATGAGATAGGACAAAGGCTAACTAGCAACCTTTTCTTTAGTGAAAAACAAAACAAAACAAGAACGTAATATAAATGACGTTGCAATCTCCAGCACAAAAAATTAATAAAGTAAAATTTGAAAGAAAAAGAAATGGAAGGAAGAAAAATAGTTCAGATGAAAATTAACGAGGCCACTTCGGTAATAAAAGAAAACCTAACAAACGAAAAAGTGGGTAAAAGTAGATTGAAAGAGGATGTGATCTGGGTGAATACTAGGTAAAAATAAATAGGTGCCGCGGAAAGAAACAATTGGAACTAAAACAGTTTCACTAATAAAAAGTCTAAATGATATACTGCTGTGAATGAAATGAATAGCCATCAAAAATAATATACTGCCGAGAGCAACTTCTTCGTTGACAAGTATAAAAAGTATCGGCGACATTTGAGTTCTTCGACTGCAATCACTTCTGAATCAAGCACTTCTGCAATTCGCCAGTCACTACACCGCGTCAGGAATTCGATCGGTTTGAAAGAGAAAGCGAATGCAATTGGGGTCTTGATCTTGAACAGCCAAATTTTGTGTAGTGATGACCTCAAAGACAGTGCGTGCTCCCTCGGAATGGTCTTTCCACCGGGGCCAGCAAGGCCGGGGTGCCAAGGTCATACGGATTTCATCATAAACTCCCCTTCAAAAGCTCACGCAATTTCAGGCATGCCTAATACCGTATGTTTGTGCGGGTGATAAATAATTTTCGGGCAGAATTCATTTAGTAACCCCCCCCCCCCCCCCCCCCCCCCCCGGGTATGAAATTTAGAGCGTAACATGTTTAGTTTTGCAGGAAACGCGGTGAAAGTAAGGCCAATCAGTGGGACGGCCTCTCTGCTTAAGTTTGTCGCGTCCTTCTTTTGCTCTTAGCGAAAATTTCGGCTTCAGGGTACGCTATTTTGATCTTCATAGATGTCACCGAATGTTTGTCAAGCATGTCTATAAATTTCGAACTGCCTGGGCTGTGTGATCTGTGAAATTGTATTTTCGCTTTTGTAAGATGTGCGTATCAGGGTCATTCTTACCACGCTGATACACCGCGCCTCGTCTCTGATGCCCTCACCGGCGTGGCACCTCACTTTACTTGTTCGAGACTATCACTGAAACTTTTTTCCATTGCCAAAGTCTTGATATAGTTTAAGAATCAACTGAAGAGAGATACCTTCGAAGCACAAGCCATGATACCCAAAGACATATGCATTATTAGAACACTTTAGTTGGCCTTGTTAGTGCAGAAGATGAGGTGCCCTAAATTTCTCCTTGAGCTAGTTTCTTTAGTTTACGGACTTTTATTTCATATACGTTTGAATTTAACTCAGAGAACGTAACAAGTTATAGATAGGCCTCTATGTTTTCATCCTTCCTCGGGTATACAAATGTCAGTCAATTGACGGAAGAATAACAGCTAGAGATGTGTAAAAGAAGCGCGGATTATCAATGGACTCCAACATGAAATAGCACACAACCACAAATTAAGCCTACGTCCGATCTCAGCTCATCGGGAAAACTAGGCCGTTTCTAGCACCATAACAAGTGTGACACCTCCACTAAACATGGCGAGCGACGTCTTGGCCGCCAGATGTGAGGCCATTCGTTTATTTGGTAGATCTCAAAATCGAGTGTCCGTTGCTCTATGTCACCGTCGCTGCAAAATTACCTTTTCCTGGTGCCTCACTGGCAATTTTAGCACCCCGTTCTTTATTTCAAATCTTTTTGATTACGCGGCGTTCATGGTAACTTTGTTTTTATTCATTTTTATGAGTATGTACCACCACATATTCTTATTTACATAACTACAAATTCGCCATTTTTTTCTTGTCATTGAACTTTAATTTTCGCCGTTATCGTTGATCACAATGCCCGTCAAGCCTTCCTTGTGTTTATGTAAAATTCATCTAAACTTGAATTGCTTACTGTCGCTTGTCGTGACTACTTCTTTCGCTTGTTTAATCAGTTGGGCACTGATTCGGGGCTTGTAAGTTGCCGTGACTTCAATTAATAAAAATAATTGGCAGCAATATTAGTTTCGAAAGTGCTATCTTGCATAAAATTCAGTATTTAAGGGGCGATTATTTAAATGCGTTCTGAAGAAATTAAACTGTCGTTCCAAGGTAGCGGTACTTTTTATCAAAGATGTCTCTAATATTGCCGGGGAAACTGTTGGCGCATAGATCACATTACAGAAATTTCGCCGCTAAATTTAGCAAGGAAACTGAATTGGTGTGTATGTAGCGTGACGCCGATTACCCCACTACATTTGTTAAGCAAAAAATGCACGGACGGACGGACGGACGAACGAGGAAAATTTTGGAAATTAGGAAGGAAGGGGAAAACAGTCCTGCTAAAAAAAAAAAAAAAAAAAAAAAACTTTGCATGCTTTAGTACTCCCGGGTGTTCAACTTAAGACTCTTTACCCGTAGATACTAACTCTGTAGCTTTACGAGGTAACATTGAACATTTTTTAGGTTTTTTTCTTCATCCTGCGTGTTTCATTAGTTATATTTTTCTGAAAATAGTATTTTCTACAGGGCATGAATACCTTTCATAACGTTTTTGCGGTACAATATCTCTCTAATCTTATGTATCCTACTTGCCCTCGGCTTTAAAGCTACTTTAAATTTGTATTGCGGTACAATATTGCATCATAACTAATATAACAGCAGCAAGGCATGTAGTTGGGATAGTTGGTTCATTGTCAACTGGAGAAATAAGCGATGTGACAGATATCAGTAAAGTTTCGTGTTTGTAACATTTTAAAATTTTTAACATAAACGCTAAATACTTATCTATTTAGCGTTTTAATGCCCTTTAAAGCTTTCGTGGATTTTTTTTCGATCATAGTGCAAAATATTTACTTTCATTAGTCAATGATTAATAAAAAAAAACATTCTTATTGAGGAGGTTTAGTTGTATACACTGTTAGTTCGAATATTACAGGTGATAATAATATGGAAATAATAAACAATGCATGCATAGAATGTAAGAACAATTATATTAACATTAAAATGCGCATAGTTCGAACGCACTGGATATCAAAATTTATCTGACTATTCTTGCTGAAAAGTATCATTTAAGGCACTACCAAACCACTTTAGCCATTCAAACCCCTTCAGCCTTTCAGACCTCCTCATCCCTTCAATCCCTTGGACGCACAAATGATTGTGAATCATAGAAAAAAAATGACTGTTTAAAACGTTATTGGAAATTTATTTCAAATATCGAGTTTTACATGCATGTTGTAACCGAAAAGAGATGATAAAAACAAACGTTTATTCCAACCCGTGCACAAGCAGCTGTGGACCAAAGCGATCAGGGACGAACGAGATTTTTGTCACAAAAATTGTCCTTAGATGTAATCTCAATGACGCTGCGAAAATTCCTAATATGTACGATTGTCCAACTGATTAAACCGAGCAGGTACACCACACGCACAGATACACAAGGTCGGTAGCGCGTTTAGCGAAAACCATGGACGCGGAACGTTCATCCGCCCGAGTTTAGGAATCCTGAGCACAGTTGCGGTGCTGTCCCTTGGTGCCGTCACGGTGGCGTGTCTGACGTCTCTTTGCTCGCTGGATGCTTCTGAAGCCGGACGGACGAGGAGGCACAAGAAATACGGCACTGAGAGACCTTGATCCTTAAACCCAGCTGCGCTAGAAGATAGGCCCCAAGCATAGGACGAAAAACCCTACACTGAGGGTGGGGTTTCCCGTTCCGCTCTTTGTCCCGCATTTAGTTTGTGCTCGCTGGCGGACAAGAAAACAAGGCGACTAGCTTCTGACGAAGGCTGCATTTCTACTGACTAAAACAGGTTACCTTCAAACAAGCAGAAGTCCCCGTCCCATTTTTCCCATGCATTCTCTCTCCCTCGTGAGCGAGGAGTTGGCGACCTTGGGCGTCTCTTGTCCATCCCTCAAATCATGTACACAGAACAGACAGACACAGCGATGGCGCCGCTTTATCCGAGCTCACGAAAAGATATGGACGGGGGAAGGTCTCCTTAATTTTCTCAACTCGTTAAGGCCACTCGATAAAAATGGCGAATCGGCTTCCTCTACGCATATACATGAAGTATCGCGGGATCTCTCCCTGAGACCCGTTAAAACGGTCTTGATTACTGCTGTGATTTGATGAAAAGAACTGGGACAGACTCCATGGTCCTTTAAAAAAATCTATGACGGTCTCTTACACCCTTCAGGAATTCTCGACGAGCACATCAGACCCCCTAGGAAAATTCGACGGACATCTCAAATACCTCAAAAATACTTAAAGATGCGGCGCAACGGTACTAATTCGTAATGTTTTTCATTACACACCAGTTTACTGGCACTAGCCGTATTCAAATATACTCGCACGCAACGTCATTGGCCAAAAAACCTCTTTGCTGCTTTGTGATTTCAAGGATGAATCGAGAATTTTTTTTCAGTCTCTCCTTCGCAAAACTTGATGACTTAGTGGGGGGTGGTCGCAGTGTTAGAACAGTCCCCCGCTGACGGTACTTGAATACGGCTTATAGATTCAACCCGAGCATTCCTTGAGCAGTTGTTTTGGGTCGTGATAATCAATAGCTCGACAAGCATTAGAGTAGTGTCTCGTGTCCAATCGTGACAATGACAATAAGCAGGACCCTTAAAATGTCTAGAACTCAGTGCGTGTCCTGTGCTTAGCGAACCTCAGGGCGTGGTTATGAACAAAATTGGAGGCATATATTCAGCTGCAGAACACGTAGCTGATTGTTCTGGTGGAGAGTTGAGGGGTGAACGCTGTACGGTTTTTTTGTAATTTTTTCTTCAACGTTTATGACGTGCGGAGAAAAACGAACCCGTGTTTCTTTGGTCCTAATCGTCGGGTATTCATTCTAAGCGGTGTCAACGCGAACTACAAAAATTGTTTCGCCGTCCCTTTAAAGGGTAGGTCGAAACATTCCAGAAGTCCTGGTGGGACATGTAGACAAATTTTCAATGGGACGGTGACGACTTTTTTCCTTTGGACATGCAAGTTGCGGTAGTTGTGGAAGTAATTTGAGATCAATTGCTCACTTATGAGTCTTCCATTTCAGTTATATAAAAGAAAAAAAAACAGCTGAAGTGAATTCACCTAGGGTACGCGTTTGGAATTTTACTGATCAATTGGTGCCTTCATTTTAAGTTATGCCCTACAAGCGTTTACCCATCTTTTTCTATATACACTTTGTATCTAGGAGTTATGAGTCCTTGTTTTCCATAAACAGCTTATTACAATTTTGTAGCGAACTTTGTATTTAAGTGTTTTTAACAACCGTAATCTGTAGTTCTTAACACGCGGTTTTTCCGATGTACGGCTTGCCGCCCAACCGTGATACGGTCCTCTTGCACTATTGTACATCTGATAAGCAGCAACACCCGATCTACATCACGGCACAAAGTCTGTTTGCCCCCCGCTTTGACTTCCCGGTGCGTGTAACTTCGTAGCACACAGAAAATAACTATTGCCTGCAAGTGCGATGACAAACATACCGAAAAATTCCAATGGCTTACGCAGGGCTTGCTACGACTGACAGAGTAGCAGTTGCGTTTTTGAAAATTAAGCATTTAATGAGATTTATTTTTAGTCGCTGTAAGACTATATTTTCGGCCGAAATTTTAATACACAGCTGAGTGGCTAGGGTAGGGGAACGTGTAGTGTGGGCGGTGGCGGCGAGAAGTGTGATAAGGCGAGAGAGAGAGAGGGACTGATGGCGCGTCTTGGCATAAGTGAGGTGCTTGTGCAAGGGGTGACGGCGGTGGGATGACAGAAATAGACAGGTGGTGATGAGGTAGAGCACAACCTTCGCTCACGTGACCTCGGTTTTTGCGTACACACGCCGAGCGATTTCGCCGTAAAAAATACTAACAAATGCCGCTCCAATAAAAGAAAACTGGGAAAAACACCTTACAGTAGCGCAGGGGGTACCATGTTGATCGCGTCGCTTCAAACTTGAGAGCCTAGAATTTATAGACGATACATATGAAACCATAAGGAGCGTTTGCTATTCAATGGCGGACTCCTCTTGGGGAGATTGATCGCAACTGCGCATGCGCGCGTTGTCGCGTGGCGAGGAGGAAATCAGGTGGAAAGGTCATTGATGATCGAAACTTTCGGCTCCTCGGAGCTCCTATCGCGAACGTGGCCCATTAAACACGTAATCTCGATGGAGCAGCTCGTCACTCCCTATAATGCAGGTTCTTTACATCAAGCGTGTTACGGCTGCTCTGCTGTAGTAAGAAGTGAATTTTGCGATTTGGTATTCTGTACATCTTCAAAACGACGGCGAACTTTCTCTGCGCCTTAAAAATCGTTCTAGCAGCATGTATTTCAAGAATCAAACTTTGTTTCTTGTTTCTACAGGTTGCAGCTCGCCGACCTAGTCAATGGAACGATTACAACCAGGGTTAAAGGTTTGTGAGTCCTGAAGTCACCATAAAAGCTACGCTTTAGAATGACCACACGCCGGCCGCATAACGCGTACGATCATTGTTGCCATTTGACAACAGCTTTTGCCCACATGCCTGACGAAGTATAGAACGAGCTGTAAAAAAGTGGATTGCTGGACTAGTTGGTTGTTGAACGCCATTATTAACTCAGCGCACAAGGATGGACAAAATAGTAGCACACAGGACCGAGGCTGTCTTTGTGCTCCTTCTCTTTTTGTCCCGTCATATTGCGGTGTTTTAATATTGTACACAAGGAGTGTTACTCTCGGTCTCTTTTCTTTTTTTTAACAAATCTCGACAGAGCGATACAATACAGCAATTACCCCCATGCGCCATACGCATATATTAATACGTTGCAAGAAAGATAACTGTCGCAAATGGCGCTTTCCGGTTTGTGTCTTCGGAAAAGCTTGTGGAGTCATTCCACAAGCCAAGTTTGGTGCTCTGATTGGCGCGTTTTCATAGACGTCACATAGGCTAACTATCGAGGGAAAGGGAGAAGGGAGGGTGTTTGAGGTTGAGGTAAACACGCGTCTGTGCAACAAAGCTTTAGTGGAGACTAGTTAATTGTTCATCATTGATCTCAAACCGCGCTGCAAGGAGGATGAAGTCAAAACAGAGACACGGGAACAACGACACGTACATGCGAAGGGCATAGTAACAACTGTTTATTTCCTTTCCTCCCAAAGGAGAAGAAAACACTTGCAAAGATAAAACGTTTAAAAAAGCATGAAAAACCACTGTATCTACACGGCGGACCAAACATCGGTTTTGGCAAACCGACGGTCTGATCACACGTCATCGGTTTGCGTGGTCCGTTGCCGGGCCGCGGACCGAGCAGCGCGGTAATGACCAAAGCATTTTCCCTTGTGGAATTTCCCTTGTCTACCGCAGCTTTTTTAGAATAATTGAATGAGCTACGTGTGACAGTCAGCCTACAATTCAAATCGACAGCATTATTTATCGGCGAAGAGAAAGCGCAGCGTAACTTGCATTCTTTTTGCTGGCGAGATCGGTCGACGCATCACGGTTCCTTGTCGTGTGATTCTTGGCCCCACGAGCGATGAAGGTTCAATGTATTGTTCATGAGTTACACGCAGCAGCCGGCGATACTCATTCCAGTCAGAAGACAACGGCTTCTTGAAGAGTTAATTATACATGCCTAGATCTTTTCAGTACATCCAGGCTTTCATTCAACGGGAGCTTTTCGGAGCGGGGGGGGGGGGGGGGGGGGGGGGGGGCGCAAGTTTTCTTCCTCGTCAACCTATATGTGATATATATATATGAACCTATATGTGAAATAAAATACTACCACGGCAGGAAGAAACGATTTTACAACAAACATTTTACAAATCAATCGTCTTTCCAACCGTTGAGATGCAAGAAAAAAGGTTTTGCTAACTAAACACGGTTCTTAAAGGGGGCCTAGAGCAGGGCTACCTCCAACTGAATTGCGAATGGCGGCATAAATGTTGCGTTCAAAATGCGTTTTGGAAGTTTTTGTTTTGAACGCGTGTCCTAACTAATTTTTAAAGAAAAAAATCTTGGATTTTTTTATTGTCCTTTTAAAGGGTCTGCCCGTGCGCACAATAAACATTAAAAACGTGGTTAGGATTAACTTTTTTGTGTAATGACTTGTATGTTTGAAATGATAATCTGTTCACTGTTTCGGCGGAATTTGCATGATTTTGCAGGTAGGGTTACGTGTTTTTTATGATATTCATTTGAATCTTCAGGTGGATTTGACATTTTTCGCATAAATATATTAGGATGAGTCCAAATTATTCAATTTATGGCTGAAGAATAAATTGTAATCTAAACCATTCCAAATTTAACCCTCGCATGCAATATTGCAAAGCCTTGACTCATTTGCTAACGACTCTTTCACATCATCCACCGTCACTAGTAAATTAACAGAACCAGTTTGCGTGCAAGTTCAGCGTCTTCATTAGTCTTGGACGAGGACCGGCGTCCGGCTCCTTTTCTATGGCTAGCACTTGTGCGTCCATCCTTGAACTTTTGTATTCATTCAAACACACCTCTTTGCGACAAAACGCTTTCTTCATGCACAAAGTCTTGGATAATTATCAGCACCAGACACACCAGCAATCCACAAATAGCTACTACAGCCTTTCGCGAATCACAAGTGGACGGTCATTGTTTCTAGCGCCCCGGTCACAAGTGAACTGATTTGAACGATTGAAGCATGCACCGCCTTGACTGGAGAGACAATCGCGTAGAAAAGGCTCTGGTAAGAAGGGGCGATAAACAGAAGGTTTGAGGTAACGGAGTGCCTTTAATTTTTTATTCATTGTAGTTATGAATTCGTTTTGCTGTTGAGAAATTTACCAAAGTTTGGGCAAAACGTTTTCGACCCTCTAAATATAGGTGAATTGTAGAATAGAAAGAAAAAAAAAGCTTGATATTAGAGTTAAGTTTGCCCTTTTAGTACTCTCTATTTCGTTTATATCATGTATAATGAAAATATTATACTGGGTGTTCAAATTTAGGCCTTCAACAATTAGAACAAAATTGAACTGTGGGAGGTACGCGAAATGTGTTTGTGCGGCTACCTCATGCTTGCAGCGGACAGTAGGTGCGAGATAATTGTCGCTGTGAGTTTTCTAAACAATGAAATTTAGTCTTTGTTTTAAATTACTGTCATTAGGGTTTTGATATTAAAACATTCAAGGCTACAGTGTTCTGAGAATGCTTCATTGCATTTTTATTTATCTTAACCAGTCAGGTGTTCTGACACCCGCCTACGAATTTACGATGGACTTTGGGCCAGTTGGTATGCGTTCATCGTGAACAACTGCGCGAAAGGGATTAGGACACAAATGCAGGACTACACAAGAAAAGCGCCGACTAACAACTGATTTTTATTGGAATATGTTGATGGCACAGTGGTCGCGCAGGCAAAATACGCACCGTGGATTTTGCACTTTTTTTCTTTTTCGCTTCCGACTCCACGTACTAATAAAGATCAAGAAAATAAATCTCACTGTTCGTTAGAGTCAGTGAAGGTTGGCTCACGCACGAGGGTGTGCTTTTCGTTATGTAGTTTGTTTCCTTCATTTTTCTGCATGTTTCTTCGACCAATATGGTGGTGTTTGAGAACCGCGGCTAGCACCCGCAATCTAGACTCCCCCTCTAGATGGGAGCATGCAATCCTTTTCAAGGAGCTGCGGTGTTCTCTGAGGCGAATGTTCAAACATCGCCCCGATTGATCATTATGGAAGCGCCCGCAGAAAAAGGGAATCATGTAAACCTTGCCTTTTACGCAAGTGACGAGCTTGATGTGGTGCTTGGCGTTGCATCTGTTACAATCCGCTCGCTTCTCTTTGCATTAATTAAGCAATGTATGCGCAAGATGAACATGTATTTCAACTTGCAGATGAAAACAATCACAGATGCAGGGGTTCCATACTTAGTTTTTTTTGGACCATGCGAAAATTAGTGAAAAAACGTTGAAGTCAGTTCCTTTTGAGGTCAACAGTTGAAAGAGGAAAAGAAGGTTTCGGCTGTTCTATATGTTCACCGCATGTACCATGGACTTACAAATGTATAATCTATCTACTTGGTGGACGTGGTTTGTGTAGCCCGAAACAAACTAAGCTGAGTATGCTCCGTGGCGAACAGACACGAAAGCAAAGCGAAACGAGCGGATTGCAATAAATGCAACGTCAAGCACCGCATCAAATTCGTCACCTGCATAAATGGTACGGTCTAGATAATCCCTTTCTCCTGCACGCGCTCCTATATTGGGCAAACGGGGCGATGTTTGAACACCTGCCTCCGAGTACACCGCAGCTCCTTGAAAAGGATTGCATACTCCCATTCAGCGAGGCACTGTAAAGTTTACGGGTGCGAACTGTGAATCTCCAACACTTCTATATTGTTTAAACACCGAGACCAAACGTTTAGAGAAATAAAAAGAAAAAGAAAAACATACTACATAACAAAAAACAAAACATAAAAAAAAAAAAAACTCGTGCGTGATGTAATCTTTACTGACTCGAACCAACAGTGAGATTCATTTTCCGGATCTTGGTTAGCACGTCGAGTGGGAAACGAATAAGAAATAAGAGCAAAACCCACAATGCGTCCTTTGCCTAGGCGAACACAGTGGTATCTACAGATTCCAATAAAAAATCATTTAGTCAGCGTTTGTCCTGTGGTCATTCCCTTTTTTGGTCCTTGTCCTTCTCGCGATTATTTCACGATGTGCAGATGTACGACTCAATCCGCCTAATTACTTCTTCAGGACCGTGAATATCGATATAAATGCTAGCGCTGTAGCCAGCTATTTTCAACATACGCTTTTAGGAGCTTTCAACTGATTAACTTGTACAAAGAAACTCTATAGAAGCGGCATTCGATTGACGTACAGATATTGCTTGGCTTTTAGATTTTAAGGAATTTCTTTTTGTGAGTCCATGCCTGCTACTTTAACTCAGAGGGAGCTGGGGAAGCGTAATCAGGCTGATCAGTTACGTAAGGCATAAAGTGAACCACATTTAAAAAAAAACTGATAGCCATTGTTATATTCTGAACATGTAGGTTCATTATAAAAATATGTATTGAACTCCCGTTAATGTGGTTTTGTGAAGCCTAATTGCGTTGATATGTTGTAATCACAAAGCGGAAATCAGTAGTAATAATACACGTTGTTAAGTGTTTTTTACGTCTAATTTACATTTCTGTTAAATGCTTAGGGCTAGCATACATGGAGGGACTCTGCCATCCGAACTATCGGTTCGGTCAAATGGAAGATGTGCCTCATACATACTCCGGGGTACCGATCGCAGCTCACGAACTGGGACATCTGTAAGACTTGACTGATTTTAAAATCTCTTTTAATATTGTAGCAACGTTTATAGGTATACCGGTTTGTACTGGTGACAAGAAAATAACTGCGTAAAAATAGATATGAACCACTGGTAAAATTGCAAGAGTTGTTCAAGGTTGGCTGGGACTTTTACTCCTACAGAACAAATTTATCTTTTGAGGGGCACCGAACCTATGTCAGCTCTTCAAAGTATTTCCCATGTACTATACGTCCACGCTCCAATGTCACTCTTCCGGCTTGTTTCTTATTACTTTGGCGTAGAAGTGACTAAGCTACGCGACTGTGGTTGGACTAGGGTGGCCATTTGTTTAATTTCTCGCTAGCGTTTTTCCTCGGCGGAACTGTTGGAACCATCCGTGCACTGCTATTTCGTGACACCGCTTATCCCCTTTACTGCGCTTGCAATCGTCTCAAGCATTCATCTTGTTTAACGATCCACTTCACCTCAAATTTGATTATCTAACGCTTATCCACGGGAACAGTCATATTGCTGACCGACATGATAGCTGGGACTGCTCCGGCCTCGTCAACCGCGTCATTTCAGGCACGGTTTCTTTAAGACAAATTGCTTTAACGACCTTCACAAGTTTAACTGCGCGAAGCTTGTTCAGCGGTTTTTTTTATAGGCAAAAGTCCAGGTCAACCTTGAACAACACTTGTACACATGTACTCTGTTTTTACCATTCCTTTTGTTACAGGGGTCAGGACACGAAAACTAAACATATAGATTAGTCTTGAAATGTAATGCTCATGGTTACTTAGTATATATATCAAGTTTTACTATTGTTAGAGCTCTGGTAATTGCATAATCATTTACTACTGTTGATTATTTTTATCGGGTGACCGGGCAACAGTGTCCAAGTGAAGCACACTGTCGTGCCTATAAAACACGTGACCATGATGCGCACTTAAACGCCTTCTAATTCTAAGCGCGCCCATGCTCGACCAAGCTTTTCCGAGCATGGGCGCGCTACGATCGCACCCTCCCCCGCTAGTAGGCTTCTTCATCGCTACTTTTGACCTCGTCACCTTGCCCTTTCAACTTTCCCTAGCATGCGTGTGTGAGGTCGTCACTGACAACGGGAAGTTCGTCCGTGACGATATCGTCACCGCTAAAGCTGGTCGCCAGCGGGTTCATGTAAAAAATGACTAGCTCTCAACAACTCTCGATAACAATCTCTCTCATCGCTACTCCGATCAGTGTTGAAGACTCGGACGAAGAGAGAAATGCTGTAGACGACATAGTGTCAAATGTAGTGTCAAAGCCGCGTACTCGAAACGCGAAGGTAAACGGGGGAGTTGAAGCGTGAGACGCCGAGAGAACCTTGCCTGGGAGTGCATGCAAGGGCACGCCGCGCGCTGGGCGAGTACGTCACCGACCCACCAACCATAGCGGACGTCCCGAACGAGGTGGTTCCAAAGGATCTGCATGTAGATCGGTTTAACCACAAAAAATATACCGCCATTAAAAAAAAAATTACCAGCAATGTAGGACATAAATGGGTCATAGCAGCGTAGTTATCTCATATTTTATATTTGGCGTGTTCTAAGCGCTTTAGAAACATGTCAAGGCAGCCCTGAAATGTTTCTTAATTTAGTAGGACTTCAAAGGTACACTGACACCTCGCACCTTTTTTTATTCTTGTCGGGTAGTTTAGTTCGTGTCAGAACTCTACCCTCTCAATATTTTGTTAGAGGGTCACGTATATTTTTAATAAAGTAAAGTTACAAATAAAGAAAAACTGCTCGTAAACTAAGGCGAAAATGTGCACGGAGACTAGGAGCAGATCGTTGCCCGAGGTCAGGTGGCTATCGCTTCCTACCCAGTTTTCTATTTTTTTTTTCGTTCGTCGTCTTTATGGGCGTGTGAAGCGGACGACGAGAATCGAGCGAGTGTTTCGCACTTATATCACTTCCGCTAACTGCTCTGCACTTGAGTATCGACTGGCCGCTACCACAAACCACAGTTCCGAAGTAGCGGTCCCACGTCCATCATGCGCCGCCATTGCTTCGGCCCGTCGTACGTCGCCATATTGAAAATGACGTCTACGTGTAATTCCTCTGATCTGTGTAACAATTCCTTTCGATCAACGCATATGCAGCTTCTTCGAAGCACAGAAATCCGGTTCATATTTTTATTATTATTAAATACGTTTTGGGACCCACAGGACCTTGAATACATTTTGTATATATCAGTTTTAACGGCACGTGACTGTGGAAAAGAAAGTGACAGCGCCTGAAAGTCGCCGATTCTCGACCGGCAGCTTTCAGACGGAAAGAATACGACTTCTGAGCCGAAAATTGTGCTCTGGGTAGTGTGGCTCTTACGGGTTACGTTCGAGCAAAAAACATCTGCATGAGCAAGCACCATATCAGCATCCATTTCGCAATTTGAGAGTAATTGTTCATAAACAATGAGGTGATTCCCCCGAAGAAGGGATTTATTAAATATATCTCTCAACATAACTGGGACACATATAATGTGAAGACAATGAATTCTAGAGCTGTAAAAAGAGCTAGAGATAACAGCGCCAGCCCATAAAGAGCTCAAAGGTTCACCAAACGAGAACGTAGGTGGTGCATATTTGTGATACCATAAAAAATGATACTATAAAATGTGATAATGAGAAATAGGAGCGTTTTGTCAAACAATCGAGTTCGCGATAGTTGTATCTTGTGGCGGTCCCTCCCAATCGACGCCGCCAGCAGACAAATGAGTGCATCGCCTCCGTGCTGCGCATGTCGGGACGTGGCTCAAGAGTTGACCCTAATATGCTCGAGTAGACATTCTACAGAAAATGTACAAGGCGCGACATTGGCGACTTTACGGATTTTACTCGTACACAGGATTGACGGCCACCAGATTTCATCGCTTTTGCTAAGTAACTCCGGCACACTAGGGGTTTATATGGCAGCGGTTTAATAAAAAAGGGGCGAAAGTGGTGATCGCGTTCTCACGCAAACTGTGTTGTAGAGGAAGCTACTATAAAATGTTTCTGCACATCATCTCCTTGGGATCTCTAACGTTAGTTTAAACGAGCAGGGTAAAACTTAAGATTAATAAAGCGTCCGTCGTGTGCCTTAGTGTTCAGGACTCAAATTGCGTCTCAATTTTTTGTATAAAGATATCTAAATGTAAGATAGCTAAACCTCCTTCCTCATTTAAAAAAAATAACACTATTACCTGCTGTATAATGTCCATAATACGCAATATGTGCTTTGGTATTGAACCATTTTGATCAAGAATTATTTTGACATGTTTTAAACATTTGACATATTTCGAGGATAGATTTTGTCACTAGCTTTTTTTATAAACCTTCCATGCAGAACCTCAAGCAGTATTATTAAATTTTCACGGCACATTATAAAATTCACTGGACAATGTCATGTGTCTGGGTGTCTGGGTAAATAGTAATACAAAATTACTGGTTGGTCTCTGTCAAGCACATCTGGTGATTGCGTTTTGAACAAAAAAGCATGTCGTGGAAATACATTATTGTATCTCATTCTATAATAGGCCATACGTGTGTGGACCAGAAATGGAGTTTTTTGTTTTCTAAAGAGAATGTAATTTGATATCAGATGGAAAGAACGTAACAATTGTATAGTTAGAGATATATAAATAAATATATATTTTTACTTTCTTTGTCCCACTCCAGGATGGGCATGTATCATGACGGTGACGTTCCCCCGTCGAACGTTTCCGGAACCCCGTGGCTTCGATGCTCGCGGAGCGGTGGATACATTATGGCACCGTACACAGGCGGTGCCAATGACGGTTTTTTCTCGAAATGCTCTCTTCAGCAGATGAAACACTTTTTGACGTAAGACAACTGTTTGATATATTTACTCATTTCTACACCTAACTTAGTGAAATAATTTCTATTCTAGGAGTTTCAACGTGAACAATAAAACTGATCGATAATTCAGTTAGGAATCCCTTAGACTCGCACAGTCAAGTCACTGTGGTAACATTTTGTTGCTTTGAATCCTCAAAGCAATATTATATCAAGATAATTATCGTTGCGACCTATTAATATAAGCGAAAGTTGACAACCGTAAGAAGTATAACACAGCTCTGTTATGCACTCTGCTTGCAGTTTCACCAACGAGTAAGAATAGATTATTTAGATGACATTTGAATTCATATATATAAATATATATATATATATATATATATATATATATATATATATTTCTGATAATGTTTCTAAGCTAGGGGGAATGTGTGGGTATAAATGAAAAACAAAATCGCATGTCTCAATCTGCCACAAATTGTCGAATCAGGCGATCGGGTTCAGACATACTGCTGTGATTTGTCACGTCAATTTAGCGGGCAATATTCAAAAGCGCGTCATTTTAAGGCAAGCCCATTGTACTGCATTCTCGTCTTACGGAGTTCAGGCTAAAGTTTAGCTTTTATTGTGGAACGGAGGTATTTGAGGTAATCCAGTAACCTGTAATATCAAGCATAGCATATGAAGAGAATGAGCATACCTTGGCTAGTTGTGAGCTAGGTAATGCCGCGCGCGGTTCCAGCCAAGGGAGTATCGGGCTTGGCTCCCACACATATGTCCGGATTTCGAATCCCGCTGTCGCTCTTCGCTTTCCTATAGTTATGTAAGTAGAAAATTCTAGAACGTTGGAGAGCCGCGTAGCTTCTTCATGCTGAGAACGTATACTTCCAGAACGAAAGAGGTAGGATGTTCCAGGTTTCCAGGAATCGCTCAAAAGAAGCTGCTCCGCGCCGTATGGAGTCAGGATCGCCCAGCGTTCAATCCTGCTTTTGCGCCGCCATCGACGCCTACGACACCTGCCCTTTTTATTTTGTGTTAAGCACAAGTTCGCCCCATGAAATTTTTAGTTTCCTTTAGTCAATCGTCGCGTGATCATTTGGCATTCCTGATAATATTTAACTAGGCTTTTTTACCTTTTTGTCAAATTCATTAAAAAAAGATACCTTTTTCCACTTTATATTTCTAATACCTTGCTAAGATACATCTATCAACACATTTTTCTAGAATTCAATTTATGGTTCATCTTGATGTTACAAATATTGTCTTTAATTTTTGATAACAAGAATATTAGGGCTAATAGGTGTCGTCTTTGATAATAAAAACATGTCTTGAATACTTACTTTTTTTTGTATCGAAACATAACTGTTATAATTTATGTGAGCTTAAAATTTTGTAGAACCATCTCAAAAGATTGCTTCAAGGTTAAATCGCAAACAGACATCAAATCACCAAAGTTGCTTCCGGGTAAGCGGATGAATATGACAAACATATGCCGAAAGCGATTTCGTCACCTCTCAGGGATGACCGGTTTCACCGTAAGTAAAAACATCGTTATATAATATATGACAGAATGTAGTCCCGCATATGAGGACCTAAGATTATTGCGTGCTATATGAACCTACACACAGCAATGTAAGATATACCTGGCGTTCGTACGTGTTAAGAGAGAAATTTTTGTTTACAGCCTAAATGAACCATGCATCGCAGAACGTTTGAGCTCCGTGAAAATATAACTCTAGCTCTTGTGATAAAACGCGAAAGTTTGAGAAGATAGCTTTACATGGATAAAAAAAAAAGAAATGCTAATTTTTTTTTTTATGAATGCCAATGCTTACATTAATGCGTACTCTCCCCAAAACGAGAAATGTTATTACGGGCGCCCGTAGCAACAATTCTAGTGAAGGGAAGCTTGTTATTATGGAAGAAAACAACATAACCTTTCTTGGTGACGCGCGCTTTTTACTGATATAAATGCTACATGCACCCACAATCTCAGTTCTTGTTGTTAGAAAAACTGAAATCTTTCTGTCATCGTGACGCTGGTGGATTTTTTAAGCTAATTTTATAGAAGGGGACTCTTCAACCGCACACAGTTCAAATAATGCAATTTAATACACAACCACTGAGTCACAAACCGTTTTAATTTCAGGTTACAAAATGTAAGAACGCAATGCTTTCGAAATGGGGCGTCCGCTTGCTGAAGATGGGTGTAGGAACAAAAAGGGTTTTATATGTTACTGCGCATAATTCACAAGTAACGTCCCCGAGTGGCGACATGGCGACATTGCTATCCAAAACACGCTAAAAAAGAACCAGCAAGGTATTTATCCTCAGCACTTCAAAACTATTTTGAGTGCTAGGCTAAAAACCAGATAGCTTCGGACGTGACAGCGCTGTACGTACCTATTGTGGCGGCGGGGATAGGCTGTCGCAGTCGCCTACACAAAGGCGCTCGTCCGGAAACCCCTGGTGACCCCGCACTAAAACAATACAGGAGTGCCTTCTGTTGCTCGCATGAATTATTTTCTTCTCATCCAGTGGAATTCGACGTCAAATACGCTTTGGAGCTTTATACGAATTATATGATTACATATATTCCGCCTTGTGAGGAAAACTTCATTTCCGCTGCAAAGATGCCGGGTTTAGCTGGTCCTATATTCCCTCATCTGGAAATAAGGGTCTCACCTATTAGACCTTGATTTTAAGGGCCTTATAGATGCCGCCGTGCAGGTGCCACTTAAACGTGCATTATTGTGCTTAAAATGACACACGTCGCATGTTTCGTGGCATGGTTATGACGTAAGCCGTAGCGCTCAATTCGGGGGCGTCAGGTATTGTCCTTGAGATTTCATTTATTGTTTTCATTAGGATGTTTCCTTCGGGACTCGGATTCGTTCGAAATTTTGCAATCAGAACCAAAAGGCAAAAACTCACCTCGGAGGTTCCCCTGAAACGTCGCTTGGTTCGCCCTTGTTTCTTGTAGCTTAAACTTACACGGATTACTCGAGTGTACAACAACCGGAAGTCGATATGTTATGAGAAATTCTGAGGTACTTGGTGGCTTTATAGGCGTTAGCTCATCCTGAAAATCAGCGACTAACATTTAGGTGTTGTTGTAACCTGCGTAGACTAGCATGACTTTACGTGCACTATGTTTAGGGTAATCAAATGTGACAATTTTGTTCCGAACTCGTATTTTTTTATGCGTTCTGAAGCGCGGGAAAGTGTGTCTCACTGCACGCGCTTTTGGCGTTTACTGTTCTACCGCAACATTTTGTTTTTGGGCGATTTCGTTGTATTTTCTTTGTGAACGTGTGCTTAGGCATCCGGTACTACAAAAGATGTCATCACCATAAACAGAAAGACATTGACGCACCCTCTTGTACACGAGGACCTCCATCTATAAACGGACTCCGGCTCCCATGTCTGTTGTACGGCGAGACAATATTTGACAGCGCATAACATGAATGCCACAGTTTGAGAGCAGCTCGATGTGGGCATTCTCTGTTGCTTGATAGTGTATGACCGCTTCTTACTTTTAGTAAATCTCGGTCTTGAACCATAGTTTGGAACATGTGGTGGGAATATCAAGCAAGTCAAGCAGATGAACAAATGCTTGCGGCAGAACTGGATACGCACACATACGATACATAAATCCAAAAAGACAACATTGCAAAACAAAACTATCACGCAGTCGCCAGTAAGAAAATCACCGACGCATTCTGCCATAAAGAAGCAATGAAAGGTATACTCAAAAAGCTTGTCGTGGGAGGAGCCGCTGTGCATGTTTTGGGAAGATTTCTTAGTGCATGTTCAACTCAGAGATGAATAGCATGAGTATTGTATTTCGAAAACAAGGACGCAATATTTCTTGTTAGCAGAAGTAGATAGGTAAAATTGAAACTTTTACCATGCTGGGCAATCGCCACAAAATATATCAGGTCTTTGGCTGTGTGGCCTTTTGAAACTGCGGAACGTTTTTAAGCACACGCGCTATCCGGCCAGTTGTGCTTCTTGTCGGCCACTGTACATTGCGGGATCGAGATCCCAACATGTGTATTTTAGTTGTGCGAACAAAATGTTTATTTTTAGTGCTGCATTCTTTCCTTCGTTGCCCTATTTCATGGAAAATTAAAAATAAAGCTGCTGGGTTGCAAAAGCTATGAATAAGCTAAGTTGACAGTTTTCAGATTTTCACTTATATGAAGGCTATGTCGGAAGCTCCGAGGTACTAAAACTCAGTTTTGACTCTTTGAAATCCTAAAATTGAACCTACCTCTTTAACAATATTTCCCCTGCAGCAATCGTTCATTCAGGTTAGCCAGCATGTGTCACGAAAATTCAGACTTTGTACTACAGGGCTCTACGTGAAATTACACTATCCTGAATCTACTGACGCAGCTGCGGAGCCGTACAACAGGTGTTATCAATGAGACTTTCATAAGTAGGTCATACTGGTAAGACAATTGATGCAACAAATATTATATCCCTTAAGTGAACTTTCAATAAATATCGATCAATGCCACAGCTTTAATGACGTTGTGATATCATGGACTTCCCTTTCACTGGTCCGTGTGTTAAGATTTCAAACTAAAAGAAAAAAAAATAGAACTAAGAAGCGTTCGATATTCCAGGCCTTCGTTCTATTAGATTGTAACCTTGAAATGGTAGAACCAAGTGTACGTGGAGGTTGCTGATGCAGGTTCACACGACTGTGAATGTTACAATATCTTCAAAAGGTTAAATCCCTGCAAATTTGTTTTATCGTGATTACGAAGTGTACAGACAAAGTGAACATTTTGAAGTAAACGCTTTTGCCTTGTGCCGATAGCAAACTTAATATTGAAATTCAAGTCCCCGGATGGCTTGAATTCAGTTTTCTTGTTTTCAACCTTTCAATCTGGAGCGGTATCGGGAGGTGTTTGTGTGTACGTGTGTGCGGGTGAGTGTGCGTGTGTGGTAGTGAGAAAGCGAATCATACTTTACTAGATTATCGTATTTTATATTGGTTTATTTCAAAACTGTTTTGCGTACTTTTATTGAACAAATGAATTAACCTAATACATATTTCGTTGTCTATGCATCACTGATTTTTCAAGGCGTTTTTCGTGTCTGTATTAGTTTGACAAAATCATTGTCCCGCGGGGCTTCTCTTTCTTCCTTTCTTTATTAATTGAGAAAAAATAATCGGAGATGTTGGCCGCCGTGAAGGCATGGCCGGCTAACTGACTGCGGAATTCCTCCAATGCGTACCCTAACGGTAAAGTTAAGTGGAGGGGTTTCCAAGAAGTCTGTCATTGCTTCTTAGCGTGCCCTTTATATTTCTACGGGACTATCTGGTGTTGTCTATAAGGAATATTATACCCACAACACGTTATGTAACTTGAACTGACAACTTAGAACAAAAACCTAAAACTTGGCACAAATCAACTGGCATAATTCAAGTATGTATCCTCTAACTCTTTTTCCGTAGCCAACAAGAGTGTCTCCGCTACTTTAGCGAAATAATCTAAGAAACCACGAATTAATATTGCGTAGATAATCTAGAATTTTATGCATTCGCTTGCGTTTCAAAGATGGGAGACCTGAAATAGTGCTCACTGCCAGAGCGTCTTGAAACTTAAGTCCTGCCCCTTTATTATTAACTGAGTGAAGGAGACTTAATTTTAATATCCCTTTCTACTTTTTGTCTTCGTTTTCTTTTTAATTTATTTTACCCTCAGGGCGTGAGCACTAAACTGGGTGAAGTGGGTACACGTGAATCGAAACGGAATAAAGTCAATTAGAAGACGTCATAACGATCGGTTAGAGTATGACACAATACAAAGTGCTTTCAAAATTAACATGCTCTGTGACTGAGACTGTGGCAGCAGGAAGGCGGTTCCGGCCTCAGGCCGCAGCTGCTATAAATATGTGCTGGAAGGGACTGGTTTGAGCGTATGGGATGGCAAATTTTTGTTGATGGTCTTGCCTAGCTGGCAGATAAAAAGGAGGTGTGGCAGTCATGTACTATATAATATTACGAAAGTTTATTTTCCATTTTGATACATAGACAGAGGAAGCAAGGAAATAAAGGCTGTAGAAACAGCTTGTCGGAGCCACTTCCTCTCTTGTAATGGCATATACAGAAGTCAAAACAACCCAACAGCGTAAAACATTGAGAAAACCCACATAACTAGGCCACAAATCAAACAGGTCTCATATATCAATTTATTCGTTTCCGTCCTTCATTAGTTTAGTTTACAATTACTGAATTACAGTAGAAATAATATCAATGCTATTTTTATTAGAGTGGTAATACTGTAGGAAGTGTGTATTTGAGTGATAGCATGGAATAGTTGTTTTGACCTAGTGCCTCAGTCCAATGTTCCGCCGACCGAGTTAGGTAGGAAGTTGAATGTTTTTTTTTTGTTTTTTTTTAGCTCCGCAACGTTTGCTCAGCTATCCCCGTTTCTTTTATTTTCTAACCTAAAACTGATCGCTAGTCTATACTTGTACACTTTGTGAGCAGGAAGTATATTATTTTTTTATAAACAGACCCATAAGTGTTTGAGTCGCAAGAAGCATTCTCAATAGGGCGCACATGTTCTTTTTTTTTTTTTTCAATACGTGCCTTTTTTAGGTTTGTGCGGGTGGGTGTGCCTGAATCTAGATGACAATTATGTAGGTGAGAAATAAATAAAGTCTTATATAAAAGAACTTTAATATTTCTCGGTAGAATCAAACCGTTACGAGAGGCTAGTCCAATGACCTTTGACAATCTAGTGCGTATATTATTTAGATGATTTTCTCAATATAAGTACTGATTGAAAGTTACGCCTACATTCTTAAAATTATCTACAATATCCATATCCTTTTCATTGAAGACAAGGGTTATTAGTTGTAAAAAAATTTTTGTTTGTAGGCCGAACGATGATCGCCTTCTTCTTACTCGCATTGATGGTTAGCGCGTTATCTGTGGACCATTTTTGCAACGCCGTGAGGTTCACCTTGGCGCAGCTGACAAGCTCGTCGCCAGTCCCGCCAGGAAAGAGAAGGCTCGTGTCATCCGCGTATATTACGAATTTAGTCAATGGGTTTATGTTTACAATATCATTAATTTATATATTAAATAGTAAGGGTCCTAAAATGCTTCCTTCCGGTACACCGGATATAATTGTCTTTGTGGAGCACCGGTTATAATTGCGTTCTATTTTAGAATGATGCGTATTAGACAATTTAGGATTACCACTATTCTACTATTTTCTTTGTACTCTTCTCAAATCGATAACTCCATCCTACAACTATCGCTATTACACTAAATTTTGAATATTTTTTGTTTATGCAGAAATCAGGATTTACAGAAAACTGCAAATTCCTGTGCTGTCCGAATTATGGCCAAGGACGGGTAAGCTGCTATGTGCAACCCCTTGTGGATGGAATGGCTTGTGGACAGAACAAGGTGAGCGCAGTAGCCCTCTTTGGTTAATAAGCAATAAATAGAAATCCTAGAATGATTTCACTATACATTTTGCTGACAAAGGTACCCACATTGTTTCTCGCCGTACGTTTTATCTTGGCCCGAACAGATTTACGCTAGTGGTAAGAAATGCAATACTTTTTAGGTCTTGGTTATATAACAAGGCCTAACACTATTTTCGACAAAAATGCCGGTCAAATTACACGCACACTCTGTCTGCGCGTAATGTTCTTTGCAGAGCTGTTTGTCGTCTGCCTGAAACTCTTTAAGTATAGTAGTAAATATGACATTTTTTACAAGTAGAGGTACGGCCTTACATAGTCTTAAAGCATAAATGCTTGTATACACCAATGTAAGATAGAGGGCGGTTAGTGACAAGAAGCGGTGGAGGTGGGGTATATTCATTTTTGTGTTTTTTGTTATTTTTGTTTATTCACCGGATTATTTTAATCGGTGGTTATAATACACACTTGTAAAATGTAACACAAGAAAAGTATTTAGAATATTTACTTGTCTGGAATAATTTAGAAGGTATATAAAAGGTGTATTTTTAGTTTAATATTATTAGTTATTGAACATATATTTTTATTGTGTACGCTTTAGTTGCTGCCAGACTAAATCGATGCGCGGACCAAGCCGCTAGAATACGAAGTACACAAAATACAGGGTGTTTCACGAAAAGGGGACAAATTTGATATTGCGAAAACTACTCATCGCAACGAAAAAAGGCTTCTGTCATATTGGTCCTGGGACAGAGACCTTTTGGGAGAATTATGAAAGTACGGTATAATTAGACTGTTAGCTATTTTCGTGTAATTAACTTCTCAACATTGTGTTTAAGGGCATGGTTTCAATTAGAAAATTGCTCAGCCTCACCAAAAAACACTAGATAAACAAATTGCGGAACGATAGAAGGTACTCGCCGTATTTTACGGCTCTCTGAAAAACCTCACGAATTCGGATTGTTTATAAATTTCGGTTTGCAATCGGAGAGCATCTCGTCCCCGACGGCACCGCACCCAGTGGAGAAATAGTGCAACCAGCCTCTGCTTCGCTGCGCGAGGACAGCGCAGCAGATGTTGGTTGCACTATTGCATCGCCACATAATTGCCGAAGTGCCAAACTTGAGCAACAAGATGGCACGTATGCAACGAGGAACGAGCAGTGAATCCTAAGTCTGGCATTGTTTGGAAATTTAGGCCGAAGATCGCCATATGAAGACCAAACAACCAGATGTGAAGCCAAGCTCTGGCACATGTTTTGTGATTCACGCCCATAAAATCAAACTGACAGACATAATTCCAGCAATGAAGCCTAACTTTGGCACTGGTTTCACGAATTAGGGAAAAGATACCCAAACTTTAGTCAAAGAGGGTCACGCTTTAATCTACCTTGGCTCCTTCGGGGTTCTTAGGGCCATTCATTTCCGGACAAAAACGAAATTTTAACTCAAAGCACTGAGTTACCTAGGTTACCAGTCTGAAAGCTAGTGTGACTAAAATTAGACACACATAATTGAGAAAGGCTGAGTAGAGGTTAGCATGAATTTCGCCGTTTCATATCTGTCTTACGAGGTGGAAGATAATAACGTCAAAACAATTTTTAAGGAAGAAACATCTGGTGAAAAACACAAAGCAGAAATTTGAATGTGGCCGCAGCCAGTAAATATGGACTTAACCCACGCTCTGTGGAGAACGTTACACCGCGTCCTGTGTAGTTCTCCCTTCGTTTTTTGTCCCTGTTGTTTTGGCGTATTACCCCTTGGTTATTTTAACGTCACACTGTAATCGTGATCAAAAAGTAAATTCAAGTATTGCATGGATGTTACATTTTTACCTTATCCTAAGATATTATGCGATGCACGGAATCAAAGTACAGCCAAGATAAAAGGGTCGTCGGTATTAAAAAATCCAATTCGCACAATCTATGATCAAAATTTGATGAGTGCTGCCCATATAAGTTACGGGCACTTGAACCGTTCGAGTGTCTAGAAAATAGTCCATGTTGAGCAAAGTATAAAAAAAAAGCGTTCATGCAAGGTTGACTTAGACATTTTTGATATCCTATTGGCGAAGGCCTTTAAATCAACAGCACCTATTTTCTTCAGCCCACAGCTGCCATGCTAGGTTCACTAGGCTGCATAATCGAGTGGACAAAATATTCATAGATACTTCGGGTCAAATAAAAACTGAAATTCCTATAATTATATTCAAAATAAGTGCGAAGATTGCCTAATGGCCCAGTTCTAAACGTCTAAATAATTTACTAGGAATCAGGATGTTATCAGGCCAGCCAGTTACAGCCGCGATTTATTTTTTGGTTATGCGTCTGGCATTCAATGTTATTAGCTAAATTTCATTCGTTGCGCGTCTTAAGGGACATTTGGTAGTTGTGTATATTTGTTAATACTTCAGGTGCCAGCCGTCTCAAGTTAAAGTAGCTAGAATGTTGTGCATCTTAAATGTCTCTTAAAGGCACAAAATATTCACTACAATATGCAAGGATAAAAAGATACAGTGACTAGGATCAGCTACAAATTTGTCGATTCATAAAAATGCATAAACACAACCCCATTGAGAAAAAAATATCCTAGACGGCACATATGGCATAATATATGCATTTTTATCGAACGAAGAATGTGCAGGTCACTTCGGTGTTTGGCCATGGTTGTCTACCATATTTTACCTATCACATGGCACATACTTTTTATTTTTTCTTCCACCTTTGATTACAATTTTACAATCAGCACTATTTAAACTGATTAAATAGGACGCACAGGACCGACAATGTATAATCTGACCTTTGAATATAATACGCGCGTAAGGTAAGTCCGACTTTCTAGAACCAATGAACATTGAGAATTCCCCTAATAGATATACATATATTTCATGTTTTTCTTTATGTTCTATAGCACAGTTTTGAAACGATATGCGGAATGGCTGTTTAAATACATAAAAAATATATTTCGCGTATCTTTGAACAAACTTGTTCGAACCGACTCACTAACGGCAACACTCACTCCTGTGCACCAAAACTTGTTGCAAACATAACACTGAAAACTACCGTCCCAATTTCCCCTCTTCTTCTTCCGCAAAATACTGGACCATGTATTATCGGGTTGCATCTTCGATTACTTTGAGAGTTCAAGCGATTTTAACCCAAGCCACCACGGATTCCGGCGGAGGCTATCAGCACTCACACAACTGAGAGAAAACCATACCCGGCGGAGGCTATCAGCACTCACACAACTGAGAGAAAACCATACCGGATTGTGCTACTTCACGGAAAGAGAGGGGACAAACGGATGCAACCTCTCTGGATCCTTCAAAGATTTTCGATCCCGTTCCTCATGCGTAGCTAATTATGAAGCTGGCATACACCGGTATAAGTGTAAAACTATCGAGAAGAATCCAGAGCCTGCCTCACCTATCGCACTACGTTTTTGGAAGTGAACTGTCCTTGAGCTAACAAAGTAAAAGTCACGTCGGGCGTTCCTTAGGGGTACCTGGAGGAACGGATATCATTTCTAAGATATATTATTAATATTGTAGATAACAATAGCTCTAAAGTTACCACTCGCTTATTCGCAAAAGACGGATTAATTAATTCCTGAATGTTGTGTCCTGAAGATCAGAGCACTTTGAAAGCTGCTTTAGAAACTATAAATTGGTAGTGCAGGCGGTGAAAAATGCAAATAAAGAGCAACAACGATATTCCTAAGAATCGCACTCCAATCTGAAAACGTGCATGTTTTTTTTTATATTAACTTGATAGTAGTCAATAGCGTTCGCCAGTAAATTTAAATACCTAGGTGCAGCCATGCCGGAATATATCAATTGTAAATCATACACCGACAATTTGACAAGAACCGCCAGAAGAAAATGTTGGCCACATTGAAGAAATTTGTTAGAATCTACTAAAGTACCCTTTCTTAAAGGAAACTGTGGTTCTCGAGACGGAACATCAAATTAGCTACAAAGGAATCAGAGTTTGCAGACTACTAAACATCTGTACGCCTTTTTAGAATATGCAAGCTCCGTGTAAAATCCCTATTAAAAAGATGAAAAATAAGAAGAAGTGTGAAGGATTTATCCCATCCCTATTTATAACATCCACATACCGAAATAATGAGTACGTCAGCGCGATGCTTACCCAACTGTACTAGGCGCCGCTGGAAGAATATAGTAGACTGACCATATTGTAGCTGCTTTATTTTATGCAAAACACTAGGTTCAACACAGATTCGCTGCGATTTTTAAGGTTTCGCTCTACTATAGAACTTCTGGGCAGCCATAACCCGAAATGCTGATGCAGATGAAAGCCCGGATCGACCTTTTTAAGTATTCTATTTTTTTTTTTTCGAGGAATATATCCGAGTGAGGCGATGTGAGCACTTCTTTTTAAGGATCGGTGATGCCGTGTCGCTAGTAGTCCGGATGGTTCCGATATCAGGGCACGTGGCAGTTTTCCTCGTCGATGGCAATCAGCTGTGGCGACAATCAGCCTTGAAGTGGGGGTGGCTACAGCAAAGATAAGTTCAAAATTAGCGTGCAAAGTGCTAGGCTGCAAATCCCCGGAATGTCTCGTATTGCGTTTACATGCATTAACCACCTTGTTGCTGGTGCACATCCTCTTACATTACAACGGGCTACAGTCAATGCTACATGCAGTCAGGGCAAATTATGAGGAAGTTAGAACCCACGTGGTATGTTGCTTTATGGATGAATAATTTCTCCGAGATACGCAGCTGGAAAAGCCCACTGGAGCAATACTCCACGTGATGTCCGAGTGGTTCATGAGTGGACTTGGCGGCACATAGTGTTGAATGTAGTCCTTCGTAGGATGAGTTGGAGTAAAGAATTCTTTAATTAGGGACACCATTCCACAGATTCTGGAACGTTTTGCCTGCCACGCCATCGGAATGTTTAAGACTTCGTCATCAGAGTTGCTATTTAACCATGCTCCTTGTGATTTAAGACTTCACGCTTTAGGGCTGGTATGTCTCTTAGCAATGCGTTTAACCACTAGTCAACCATTATTTGCTAGATTATGTAAGTTTTTTTTCGTCCAACCTGCATTGCTGAAATGTGTCAAATTATTCGCATTTTGAGTTCCTAAATTAGAATTATATTTTTTGCAGATATGTAAACGAGGGAGGTGCGGAAACCACAGCGCTAATCTTCCTCCCCAACCGACTGTGCCAACAACCTCAACAACAACAAGAGGCAAAACTGCGGCGGCCATGAATTATAATTACCCCGATGATAACACTTCGAGTTTTTACTTGTCATAGGGCAAAGCCCTGCTTTAAGAAATAACCACCTGACCCATACGCAAACGCCGATTAGATTCTCAAGCGAAAGTAGAGAAGCTCGTTATTTCGCGAATTCAAAATGTTTTAAATAAAACGCTTACTGAGAATGCCTTCATTGAATGTATATCTGGTAAAACTGATAACCAAGGACTGGTTCAGTTTAAAAGTCGTTCAATGGAACGAGTGTGAGTGTCAGCATTATATTTGTTTGTATACATCGAGGTATTACATTTCTGCTGACCAAATGTTTCGCTTGACGAACAGATTTTCCTAGGCTCATTTTACATAAACGCTAGATAAAAAAAATATACAGCTTGGGAAGATCATACTTTTTTTGTCGGATAGAAGACATACTTTCGTCTCCGTCGTTTTTAACTTGGTCAAAGAGTATGCACTGGTTTATATAGATTGGGCTTCACGTGTGGAAACCGAAAATGTATTTCCAACTCGCATAGAAAGTGGGTCAATTATGCGCTGGGCAATGTATAAGAGACTATATTTTTTTTTCTTGAAATATCGAAACGTGTCTTTTAGGATATCTATAGATCGCGTCAAAAATAAGGGCATAAGTGCCATAATCATTGACTACCTAATGCTTAATGCGAAATAATTAACTGTCTCACGAGGTTACCCGGCGTTATCAGCTTTTGAATCCGCGCCAAACGGCACCTTAACTCACCAGTCCAATGGAGAGAAGCCTTTATTCTGTAGAATCGAATTGATGGGTACCTTCTTATTGGCAGGCGCGCGTCTGTTTCAAGGAACGCCACCCCATGGCGCTGCGGTCCGGCACCTGTGGAATTAACACGGGTAATGGCTCGTTCAAACTTGTGGATTCACAGGCGAATCTGCTGGGAAATTGACGCCGGGAGGGGGAAATCTCTGGCCGGCGTCGGAATATGCAACCGCGGGAGCCATTGGTCCGAGACCGGTTTTGCCCGTGGAAAAGTTTTTCACGCCGTCGCAGCCAATCAGAACGCACGGAGGAAATGGCGCTTGCATGCGTCACATTCTGGCACGTTGTCTCCGTTTGCTCGTTATTTTATTAATGCCTTCTCGTATCGCCGAAAGAATGTTGGGCATTTTATCGGCACAGTGGGTCAGCGTTAACTGCAAGAAGGAGCTTGTGAGAGCATTTTTCCAACACCACGCGAGCCAGGGGGAGTCTGCCCTGATATCCGCAAGAGACCGAAGCCGCGCGAACGCGGCGGGTGGCACAAATGTGAACGGCGACGTCTTTTTCCGCCCAGTAAAATTGGTGGGCGACAAGAGAGTGTTTCGCAAGTGTGAACACGGCCTTACACGGTGGCACTGGCTCACCGGAGGTACCGAAGCCCAAGGGGGGGGGGGGGGGGGGGGAAGGGGGGGGGGGGGGGAGAAGGGGGGAGGGGTGCTTTTCTTAGCGTTGACGAACACGGCGGCACCTTAATACTCGCACCGCAAAATTCGAAGGAGTACTCAGCAGCGTTCAATTCGACACTCATGTTTTCGCATTCACAAGTTATAAGTGTTTAGGTGTCCCTGGAAATGTTTCTATGTTACTTTCATTTATTTGTAGAAACTGTAGCCCCGTTAAGGCTTTTGCAAGGTGGGGATTATAAGAAGAGTGCGATTGAACAAAGATAAAAACGGCACACAATACTAAACAACATAAACATCGACATCAATCGTTCTCAACGGCACACAAAAATTAAAACAATGGCCTTCATTTATTTACATTTCGGGTTGTGCGTTCGCATTCGTCTACACATTTTAGGAACTTGTTCTCAAATGACAAAAAGGCAATGATACAGGGTGTTTAACTTTATTTTGAACACATTTTCTTGGCATTTAATGTCATATATGTCTGGTATGTAACCGGTTTCGCTCTCCGGTGCGTGAAGCCGTCACACGAGTACTTATTCAATGCTGAGCTAGAACTGGCGTCTTGAATTATTAATCACGAATGCCAAAGAGCAGCGCTCCTGTCATCCCTGATTAGACACGAGTTCCAGCCAAACGTCTTGCTTGATAAGAAAATCAATGTCACGTGACCTCCAGTCACGTGACATATACATCGTTTTCGCTTTCACACTAAATTTGGTGGCAGAATGGACGTAACACGAGCGGACGTCATGGGGACAATATGCATGTCCACTTTTCCAACTAAAGTTAGAGGCAAAATTGATGTGACATGAGTGACATGAAAGTCCGCGGCTTACACCTTTTCGAGAGAGAGTACGCCGGAGTCGCGTAGCTTCGAGCCTGTTCGTTATTTATCGTGTCGGAGCGAATACTGGCCCTGTGTTACTCTTCTGAGCCGCCCGTCCTGCAAGGCGACCCGAAATCAGCACGTCGAATAAATTTTCATAGCAGTTATAGATTAAAAATAAATAAATAAAAATATTTCGTAGGCTTTCTATGTCCCCCTATCTCCTTTTTGCATCGAGCCGCTGATCGGTTATCAATTTCCGGAAACTCCCGAAAACGAAAATACTGGATGCGCCAATGAATTAGTGGCTTACTTGCATTCTAGGTGATCAATGTTTGGTTAGTTCGAGTAAAAAAAACACTTGAACTTCATGATATCGGTGTCCTAGCTGTCACTTCATGTCGAGCTTAAAACGAGCCATGTACTCTAATGTGCCTAGTGTTGCCGCAGTGATAATGAACGATATACAAAGGATTCGCATTATCACTTCATAATGTACTGATCTTATTTTTCTTGTTAACATAAATATTCCTTTTAAATTATATAGAGAATCAGAATGAATTTTTCCCGAACTCTGAGATGGGCTAGAACGGAGACTAACACAGACAGTCTGCAGTAGTCGCCAATTCCTCGCTGATCATTTTAGGAAAACCTCTATGGCACTTAGAGGTTCTTGCATCAATGGCAGCTCTGAAATTGTTACTATGAACTCATGTACTGACGAAGCAAACATAACACATTCAGCAAAATTATTGGTTATCCTTTTTATGTTTGTTTTAGTTCTCAGTTGAACGACTCGTGCCCATACGTACCAGTGACCACCATGAGTATTCTTCACATAAATTCCTAATCGTAATATCCTAAAAATGTAATAGTGTGCAAGCTCGTGCCCACGTTATTGCACCATAAGTTCGGCCGCTAGGCTCAACAATGAAGGAGTAAGATAGGATAAACCGCCCACTCACTTTTGAGCAGCACTTTGGTGCACGACAAAGAAACTTCAGTGTTTGTTTACTTTTTAGTTTTGAAACAATATCTTTAAAGTCTAGAACTCATACTCTGACATCTACGGCAACAAAAATCATCAATTGAATAAAGATCCTTTCGTCAAGGCACGCAGTAAAGTTGCTAGGCAGTAAGTTCATTACATATTTATGTTTTGTATTTACGAGTGAGCAATGTAGATGTTGAGCATGCTGGTTTCTAATTTACAATAAGAAAAGAAGGGCAAGGAAGGCAATCCTTGTCTCATAGTCTTCCATGTCCCTCTCCTTGTCCTTGTTTGTTCGTCTTCCATGTCCCTCTTTCGTTATCGTAAACAAGTGAGCACATTTAACAAGAAATAGACATGTTATGTACTTGCTGACCGGCATTTCAACTTTTTCATTGCCACGCACAGTATGTAGGCTCCTGCTGGAGACAGATCTGGAGGAATGCAAAGTTGAGTTACTGAAACTCTGCACTCCTCGATACAAGGAAATGCAAGAAAACGCCGAGGGAAGCGATCCACTCAGAAAATTTAGCAGGCATTCACCAGGGAGGCATACTCTATTGAAAATCCGCCTAAAGGCCCACTAAGGCTTCTTTTTAATACTTCGACGCGTCTTTTAAAAATATTTGAGGGGTCTGGCAATTTAGTAATTTTCATCAATTCCTAAAGGGTGTAAAAGACCCGCCATAAATTTTTAAGAGGCCTGTGGGATCCGTGCCAATCCTTTACGCGAAACAGTCTTGTACACCTTCCTAAAAAAAAGTAATCGATTACAATTACTATTAGTCTTGGCTAAAAAGTATTCGATTAGATTACTTGATTACTCGACAGCAAAAGTAATTGGACATTACTTTAAGAAGTAACCGTTACCTTTCCAATTACTTTATTGTGTGAAGACTTACATCTTTAGCGCTCATAACAATGAACTAGTATACCTCCAAAATCGAGACCCTGCTTGTCACAAAGACCACATAGGGGCAATAGTGGGGTCGTGACGTGTATTTGAACTGGCTTTGCTATATTTAGCATCCGCTTTAGACATTCTTCGGTTCTGGCTCTCCTATGGACTGCGAGTAAGTACCGTAAGCAGGATAGTTTTTTTTTTACTTCTGTCTGTGTGTGCGAGGGGCTAGTTTGGACGAAGGACTTACAAAGCTACATTACGCTCCCTTAAACTTCGCCCTGAATGGCCTTTGTCACGCACTGGGCTTCCCTGGGGCTTCGCAATCCCAGTCCCAGCTAAAAAAAAAAAAGAAAACGGACATTTCACAGAAACTATGGATACAAAGGGGTTGGCCTCGTTTTCCTAGGAATCCGCAAAAATCTTTTTTTTTTCTGTTCGAAAAAGGAGGCAAATTTTATTTTTGTCGTTTGAGAAAAGAAAGGTGTGTGTGTGGGGGGGGGGGGGGGGGGGGAGGGGGAGGGGGGATTCGTGGGGAAATAGTAATGGTTAGAAGTATTTTTTTTTTACTTCAAAAAGTAATCACATTACTCTTGTGATTACTGCCTAATAAAAGTAATTAACTGATTACAAAATTACTACAAAAAGTAATCGATTACAAGTAATTTGATTACTTGTAATCCGTACGGTTCAAGTCTGACGCGAAACCACAGCATTCAGCAAAGTCGCTTTAAGGGGTCTCTGCGAGAGATTATACGACCATTCGGCATATTGTGTCGGGTGGCCGCAACGAGCGTTGGAAATTGAGGAGACGTACACTATCCCTCATTTCTGTGTCTGCGTGGTCTTTGTATGTGCTCACAGACTGGACTAGGCAAGGAAGAGATAGAGAGAGAGAAAGAGGTGGCGCTTTCCCGTTTCTCAAAGACGCCCAGTCCTCGCTCACGAGGGAGGGACGGTGAGTGGAGGAAATGGGTGAGGGACTTTTTGATGTTGGTTTTTGAAGAATAGCTGGTTTTAGTCTGTCGGTATACAGATATCATCAGAAGCTGGTCGCTCTGTTTTTTTTTGTGTGTGTTTTTTTTCGTCAAGGAGCGCAAACTATATGCACAACAACAAGCGGACGCTAAGTGTCGGCTTTCCATCTAACGCGTGGGGTCTACCTTCTAGAGCAGCTCAGCGTGCGGATTAAGAAGGTATCTAATTCCCCTGTTTTTTTATTACTGCATTCATTTATTTATTTTTCGCTTTATTTCTAAATTTGTCTCCAAAATACACAACAACTGCCTGTACCCATAGGTGTGGAGGCTAGTCCGGGGTCCAATCGTAATGTAGGTTTAAAAAGCGGCAGAATGCAATAGACTCATGCAATGCGAAAAAAAAGAAATCACGTTCTAGAAAGTAATTAGCGTAAAGGCATTTCCTTATTTGATTGAATCTTTTTAAGGAGGGCACAAAGTTATTTTCCAACTTTATATTTATAGGTATTTTATTCCAAACTAGATCACCATAAAATTCAATCAGCCTTTGTTCATATGCTTTATGGCATGGCGGTAAATTAAACATATAATTCGCGGCAGCCCTTGTTCGTCTTTTGGGAGGTCAAAATAAGTTCAAAGCAAGGGACTCATTAGACGCTATGAATTTACAAACTGTTTGAGAAATTTCTAATTTGTAAACACAGCCAAATGGGAACACGTTTAGCGATTAGAAGATAGGTCTACTAGGGATAGTTGTTGTTGAATATGTTATGAATCCTATCGCCCGTTTTTTGCAAGCGAGTTACCGGATCTAAGTATGTAGCGTAATTATTACCCCAGGATTCAATAAAATAATCCAGCGGACGGTGGACAAATGCAAAATAGAGTATGCGCAAAATAAATAAATCAAAACATTCGCTTGCCTTTAATATTGTATAACAACCGTATGCATGTTTTTAGAACACATGTGCATAATTTGGCTTTTCCAGTGCATATCAGAATCAAACAGAACGCCTAAATATTTATAACAAGTAACATGTTGTAATTCCATATTATTTAACTGTATAAATACCTGTAAACATTTTCGACGGACATCCGTCTGGTTAGGAATGATTATTAAATCTTCAACTTTGAAACTCTAACCAAGCTTTATTAAAAAGCAAAAATCCCGACGTTTCGGAACCAACTTGGTTCCTTGATCACGGGTGACTGTTTTTGTCCCGCGGAACGGCCTGCCCACGAACCCGAACCTCGGGTTCGTGGTTCGTGGTTCGGGTTCGTGAGCAGACCGTTCCGCGGGACAAAAACAGTCACCCGTGATCAAGGGACCGAGTTGGTTCCGAAACGTCGGGATTTTTGCTTTTTAATAAAGCTTGGTTAGAGTTTCAAAGTTGAAGATTTATAAATACCTCGTCGCGATTAATCGCCATTTTCTTGGAGTGAAACACTTTATACTTAGATTTATGTAGGTTGGTTTTAAGTTGATTACTCGTAAACCATGTCAGTACCCTAGTCAAATCCTCTTTGATTGTATCCTGAAATTCGCCTATTGTATCCCCAACAATATCAGTGCCGTTGTTGCGGAATGTGAATGGTCTGCATTAAAGACTTTTTATGAAACTTAGCAAGACTGTAAGTTTAGAAAGCTTGCTCATACGTAAAGACAGGGGACGGGACAACATATCTTTCAACTTTTAACAAACAAATGATTTATTGCCGGGCGCCTCGCCTTCGGAACTCCGCTATAGGAGTGGGAAATTTAAAAGGAGGGTAAAGGGGAAGAAGGGGGCAAGACAAGGCCCCGGAAGAAAAACGGGGGGAAAGTAAGCCGCAGAGACAGCGGGAAGGAGGGGACAAGAGAAGGCATCCCGATTTCCCTCTCAGGAGCAAGGACCACTCGCCCGGCCCCCCGAGGTCGTCAACTCCGGTCTCAGGGATGTCACCTCCCTCTCCTACAGCGACAACGAGGCCGACGAAATGTTCTTCGGCGCCTCTTTTATGGCGTAGGCTTCCACGAACTCGCGCCCGTAGCGGTTCTTATTGGCCCCCAGAACACGCGCGGACGGGAACTCAGGGGCACATGGAGCGCAAATCATGAGGTGATGGACCATGGGTGTCGGGAGTCCTTGTCGTTTTTTGCTATTTCTCTTTCATGCAAGACTGTATTTACATATTTGCAGGGAGTACTCGAATACATGTCTTTCGCTCGCAGTCTTGTTGTCATGCTTGTCATTTTCTTCTTCTCACGACTCGTCCGCGTTGCCCCTTTTTCTTTTCCTTTTTTTTTAAATTTTATGTCGGTTCGGCATCTACAGCACACCAGGGCTCTTGTATTTCTTAAGCTAACATAACACCTTCTTCCAAATATGCAACATCCTCCCCGGGGGAAAAGGTGTGTTGAGTTTATTCACTCGTCGAGTTCTAGGGGATAGAGAAGTTGCACGGGGAGGGGAAGAGTAGTCCCTCTGGGCGGTTGTCCCATACACGAGCTCACGGTGACGTCACCGTGACTGTCTTCAGCATTTCTCTACGTCGGCGGATGTTAGTTGCGCATTCGTGGTTTTAGCTAAATGGGATACTGACAGTGTGCATTTGTGCGTATGGTGTACATGCTTGGTTTTTTCGTAGAACTACCATTAATCTAAGGAATTTACCCAGCGGCATTGTCACAACCTCGAGATATATATATATATATTTTTTTTTTGCGGCAGACAACTTGGTTGTCACTCTTTTTGCTGATCGCTTTTGTCTACAGCTGCTTGCCCCCGGGTTTCAGTAAATGTTTCTTCCTGTGGTCTTGTCACTTACAAAGTAAATGCAAAACTCAATGTGTGAAAGAACTTTCCAATAACTGCATTTGTGTTGTATGGTTCGCAGTTATTCTGGCGCCCCAAGGGTTGAAGGGATGAGGAAGTTTGAAGGCTGAATAACTGAGGTGGTATGAAGCGCCGAAGAAGTTTAAAGGGCTGAGAGGTTTGATAAGCTTGATGGGGCTTGAAGTGCTCAGAATGTTCCGTAACACATCATGGCTGAAGTGTTATTTTCAATATTCGACAAATCTTAAATTAAAGTTGAAATTATCCACTCGGGACGTCTAAGAGCTGCTTCAGGTGGGTAATCTTCACATCACTTCGGTGTTGCTGGCGAGCTTTTTCTTAGGGTGTGTGCATTTTGTGCCTCAGACGATGCTATATGCCATCGAAGGCAATTCAAGCTCTGTGAATGTTACGTGACCTTCGGGAGCTCTTGGTCAGGTGATAAATTCACAGTGATGAATTGGCTGAGATGGCTCAAAGTATCTGCTGTAGCTCAGAACAATGTGAAGCGGAGAAACAATACTGACACTGAGAAGAAATTGCTGGGATCAGGTCCAGATAAAAATGTATGCTTGACGTATAGTCTCACAATTCCTTCGCAATCCGTCAATCGAAATCAAAACTTTGCCACTTTGCTCTGTGACCAACTGGTTTCTAGAATGCAAGGTGTGCGTTGTTGAACGCAGAGTTTTATGAATGTGGTCTATAAGAGACAGCCAATTGTGCTTTGAATTAAGAAGTGTTATCTGTATAGACTTTATTATGCAAAGAAAGTTTATATGACTTGACTTGCCCTTGAATAACAGAATCAGTAAATGTCAAAGTGCTCTCTAATATAAACTCATTCGCACACCTTTACATTCAACCAATTGTTGTAGATCGGAAGATATTAAGCGCAGCGTTTGAGAGAAAGTCCATCTTGATTCTTACCACTTTTTCTTCCTTTGCCGGTTTTTTACGAGCTCAACGAACTTCCCCGGGCCACCATTAACTATGTGTGTTGAAGGATGTCTCGTCTTGTTTGTCAGCTGAAAGACCCCCTTCCCTCTGTTCAAATTGATTACTGTATTTTCCGGACTACACTCCGTAGACTTTACAGGCTTAAATTTTTAATTTTACGGATTGCGGAAAACGTACAAGTGTGGACTGCAAAGGGATTTTTTTTCTAGATTTTTCTTATGACGGGACGTGACAAAATTTGTAAATAAAAACGTGTAAATACAAGTGTGAATCATGCAGAAGCATGATTCAAGCTTCTTTGTGTGCTAATAAAGCAGGGATTTCTCGAGGTGTGATGGGTATGATCATTCTGATGCGTGGACTAGGCACCATGTACAGACTACGTAGCATAAGCAGTCTAAAAAAACGTGTTTTTGCAACCAATATTTACCCCTGCGGACTATCTGCTAGGAGCGTACTATAGTCCAGAAAATAGGGTAACACCCACATTATCATACCGATCCTACCTAGTCACTTGAGCTACCCGGGGCGATGCAGAGACTCGTGTCTGTGATGCCCGTGACCAACCTTTCTGGATAGTCCAATGTGGATCTCAAAATCCCCGACGATACATTGGATGCATGGCACGTTCCACTCGGAAATCACGTTCAGGGGCAGTGTCCAGACGTATTCATACCGTAGTCCCTGTTTCACATGTATTCCAAATAAACAACAAAGAACAAAATCAACGCGCCCGCAACGTCAGCCATACCAACACCATGCCCGTAACAAAGCAACGGTAGTCAACTAAAAAAGAACACCCGAGAAATTTACAAACGTTAAAAAAACGAATGAAAAAAAAATCGGAAAAATATAGATGCATAAAAATTAAATTATAGTCTGTTCACGCCTAAGCTGATGGTGCGGTAGTATCTACGTACAAGAATCTACGTGTTCGCCGGACAAGTCATACACATCGATTTTATCAGTGACTTTTTGTGGCTGCGTACGTGTGAGGCATGGCACACTATTAGCAGAATGGCCATTGCAGAATGGCATGCAATCTGTTGACGGCGGACGGACTCAATATTGGGGAGATTTGGTGGGCCGTTCGCCGCGGATTGCAGACCCGGCGGTCACATGTTCAGAGTGTGCTTCGGAGTGACGACTGGCGGCGCGAAGTTCAAGTGACTTGAAAAGAAAAGAATAGAAAGGAAGGAATGTGTTAGTGTTTAGACGTGTTCCGTGCGGGTGGATACTCCTATGTTTGAGGAAGGGCGGATTGGGTCAATGGGACTTGTCAGGTGTAAGCACGTCATTGTTGGCGGGATGGTTGTGTGAGTTTGAGTCGCCAGGGTCGTTGGCTCGCATTTTAACGACGCACGAAGTTCGGTGCACCATGTGGAGTTTGAATGATCGTTACACATTGAAGACGTTCGCCAGTTTCGTCCGGGATTAGTCGGCGTTTTCAGCCGTATGCTGGGCTAAGTCGCACCGATCCTTTGGGCGAGCGGTGTGTATATGGTCTTCCTGGCGAGCACCCCGTTTGCCTTCGGGCACAAGGACATGCAGATGCGCCCTTTCTGCGGAGGACTAATGGCTGTTTTTACTCGCGCGCGCCTCTCGGTTAGTCCCGGACGTGCGCGGTTTGTGCCCGGCGTTTGCGCGCGGTGCCTGGCTTGATCCGGCTGGCCCTTTTGGGGAGCGAGTGGGGGTTCGGAGGACCGAGCGCGGCCACCGGTTTTATAAGACCGTCTTTTTTCTCAGTGTTTGTGGCGGTGGTGTCAATCCCGCGTGAAGGGTTTGTTGCTTTCCCTCGGCGTGGCCACAACCTCCGCCGTCGTTAGACTTTCGGGGGAAAGGTCCATCGTCAGCCTATCTGAACAAGACTTCAAAAAATGTCGCTGAGAGACTGCTCACTTTGTAGTTGTTAAAGGAGCATATGCTGATGCGATCGTTGCTGAATATGCTTGATTTGTTTCTGTCGAGCTTGGTGCTTTGCTGCATTTTTACTTGCATAGTTTTTGCGGACTCTAACCAAAGTTTTATTTAAAAACACATAAACCCGACGTTTCGAGACCCGCTCGGTCCCTTGGTCACGGATGACTGTAGGTGGGAGCGCGGGGGGGCGCGGTTGGGAAGGTTGCCAAGGTGGTTGGCCTAGCCTAGCATCAGCTAGGCCAACCACCTGGGCAACCTTCCCCACCGCGCCCCCACCTACAGTCACCCGTGACCAAGGGACCAAGCGGGTCCCGAAACGTCGGGTTTATGTGTTTTTAAATAAAACTTTGATTAGAGTCCGCAAAAACTATGTCAATTTCTCCCTAACCAGACAGACCTCTGTCAAAAATGTTTACGTTTAAATCTTTAATTGCAGTTGCAGTATGTGATGATGTAACCAGACAGGTACGGGAGGATGACGTGAACTCTACGAAGAAGTATTATCTCGGGAGACTGGAGGCAGAGTTTGGTCCTCTGAACTCTTATTTTCTTCCTGGGGGAACCATCTGGTTCAAGCTGAGTTCCGTGCGCGGGCACTGGGAACTAGCTGCTGTCGTTTTTGACTTGCCGGGAGGCGTGGGCGGGTCCGTGGCATTTATTGATCCACCTAACGCAAGGTGCATCTGTGTGTTTTTCTCCCCGAGGGCAGGCGGAGTGCTTGCCGGGAGGGCGAATGGTATTTCTCTCGTTTTGGGGATCGGCACGACTCAGCCGCCAGCGTGGCTGCAAGTGTTGTCCGGGTTTGGGCGGGGCAGGCGAATTCATTTTGTGTGCGGCGATTGTTTCGACATTGCATGGTGCACTGACCTTTGCGCGGTGTGTGGTTATTAGGTGGCGATTGTGTCTGCCTCCATTCACCCGGTTTCCCCGTCGGCAGTGATGTGTTGACGTTTGGCGGGTCGCATTGATGTAGTCTGCCCTAATACAGACGTGAGTATTTGTCCGTATTCAATATCTCTGAATACTGGCACAGATATTCATTTTTGTTTCGAATTGAGTGGCTTCAAGAGTCTGTAGGGGACGCGCTTTCGGCGCCGAAGTCTCGCTGTCACAGCGGATGGCCACCTCAATCTTTGGAACTGGGTTACTGGGTACACCTTGGGGAACGTCTCTGCATCTTCCCGTGACCAGCTTTTTCGGGTGTTATTATGCCGAACTCGGGGTCCGCAAAGCCACACTTGATTTGTGGCGCGTTTTGCTCGGGCGATGCCTTAAAGGGCAGTTCCCGGACTACTTCGTGTCGTCGTCGATATTTCATGTGGCACTTCGGATAAGCAGTGAGGGGATAGCTGAGCGTGCCCGCAGCCTCAGCCACTGGGACATACAGCTTCGGTGCCGTGGGAGAGGGAATGACAGGGGAAGCGAGAAAAAAGGGTAAACAACGCGCTTGCTAGGAGGTAGGGAGCTCTGAACAGTTGTCTCTTGGTGTCGCTAGCCATGCGCGTCGCTCGGTAAGCATGCCGGTGAGGGGAACAAGCTGCGTCGGCTCCCATTTCGTCGGTCCGAGTTCATTTTGAACGCCTTTTGTCCCCCATCCTAAGCGGGATTCCGGGATACCGTTTGTATGAAAGGTGCTGCGGCATTGCGCTTGGTCTGTCCCGGAGTCGCAGGTCGGGAGAGATCGAAAAGGGTGGGGGGGAGGGAGTGCTTGAGGTTTTTCTGTTTACTATATGTATTCATTTTCCCTGCGCTGGCACCGTCAAGTATGGTTCACCAACTCGCCCAAGCATCCATCCTATCAAGATTCATTATCTGCGGCTTTGGGGGGGAGGGGGGTTACTTTTAAAACGCTCTCCATGCACCTTTCGGGGCGTGCGCCATGCCCTCTTTTTTTGGGCACCATGGCTGCTTATTTTGTTGTATGTCATGTGTGGCGTGATATTCGAATACGTGCGGTTGCCTCGTGAAGGCGAGGGAAATGGAAACCCGCTGATTGTTTTTGTTTTGCAGACCATGGCAGGTGTTGCTTGAGAATGGAGGAGAGTTTTAGTCGAGTATAAATTCGACTTTCGCGTTGATGGCGGGGGCTCGTGCGGTCACTTTGAAACGAAAATTGGCGAGCGCCCTCTGGGTCCGTGTTTTGCAGCGTGCGGCATACTGAAGTTCTCTTTACTCCATTCACCCTTAAGCTGAGACTGCAGTCAATGACACAAGCGCGAGAGATTGAGGCTGCTGCTTTGAAGTGTTGTTGCGCAGAACGAGCGCTGGAGCTAGAAACATGTGTTTCAACAACCAGAAGCGTAGTCTAGCTCGTGCTTGTAGCTTTGGCTGCAAACTCAGCTTAAGGGTGACCAAAGTATAGAATTGCACTGGTTCGTTTTTAATGGATTGCATGCTTTGTGTGTGCCGTTGCATCACTTATGCACTCTACTTTTTATTTTGTTGTCAGGGTTTTGTGTCTCATCAGTTTGTCTAGTGATGAGGCGTTTAACACTGCCGGTGTTCCTGGTGGTTTGGGTTTCTCACGAACAGGCGGGGGCTGCCGGCGCCCCAAGGACGGGTGTTTGGACCACGGTGGTTTGGGCAGACGTCGCTGGGTAGGGGCTGTCGTTGACACGCTTGAGGCCTTTGGAATTTGGCTTTACCGTGGATTCCACAACTTAGTAGGTTCAACTTTTAGGAATTGCGACGCGCTGTGCAACTATTATCTGCACGAGCCACATATCTTTAGTGGGGCGCTCTTTGTTGAGTACAACCTTCTGATCAGGGGGGGCTGGAAGCAGGGGTTCAAGGTTTGGGAGCTCGGGACCGGATATGGGGGATTGACTTGCGGTCACAGTGGTGTTAATGAAGGGGCGCGACATTTCGTTCAGAGGGTCTGATTGCAAAGCACAGCCTCCCACCTAAGTGGTTCGTGAGTCTTGTTCGTTCGCACCAGGCACAGCAGCAGGGTGCCCCGTGATAGTGACGGCGGTGGCTGCTTGTCGCTTGACTCTGATACTCCTGTTGCCGTAGCGGTCGTTGCTGATGATTCAAGCGCTCTTTTCTTTTCTTCCTTGGCGTCGATGGCGTCGTTGTAGTCCCTAATTCGTCTACGGAATTCCGCCTCCCTCGCATTTCTAAATATATCGGCCTCTGCGGCTCGGTCCTCATGCTCGTAAAATTAAGCGTGGTGCCTGCGAAGAGCTTCCTCGTCATTCCTGTGTGCTCCTTTCACTTCTTGTTCGTCACGAGGATTTCCCTGAGCTCGTTTTATGCCAGCGCCTGAACTCGGATTTCCGTGCGATAGCCTTCGCTCGTGGTGTGGATGCATAGCGCGTAGGTCGGGTTTCCAGGTTAGGAGTTTTACGTTGTTCATGTCATCCTCGTACGCTGATCTCTATTTTCGCCGTGGTTGCTGCCGTTGCTGTAACTGTTGGTCTAGCGGAAGGCTAAACGTCCCATATCCGCCGCCGCGACGTCTTCAGCGGAACCTACCCACATTTCGTTAAGTTTGAGCTACGGTTCCGTCGACTTCGGTCCGGATGCGGCTGGGGCTCTTGGTAAGCTTCGAGAACAGAAAAAAAAAAACAATCTTCGCTGGCGAATCGGTTTGATTGAGCGAACCTTGGGAAGTCGTAGATCTTTATTTTCGACGCCAGATTTGTCGCTCCAGATGTCTTGGTACTCCGTGGTTGCGTTCCGTGTCGTAGCTGCTGATGCTGCGGTAGCTGTCGCTGATCGCGTTGCTGCTGTTGCGGCTTAAGGCAGTTCTTCCTCTTGTAGTCCCTTCTCCTGAGGATCTGGCTGCCTTCTCGTTTGACTGGGCGATGAGTGCTTGTGGCGAATTACCGGTTTCGCTTAGAAATCGGATCATTACGTGTGGATGCAAATGTGGAAGCCATGGCAGTATTATTTCTGGTCTTGATTTTTATTTTCTTGCAACGCTTATTAAAAGTGCTGTAAAATGACATTGATAAATTAAGTTCAGAAAAATCGAGCCTAGAGCGTACGTTTCTTGTGTAATTTCAATCGTGTTCTATTACATTTTGTTTTTTCTGGTGGTATTAAATGGTCATCGGGATTTATGATTGTATTCGAGTCGGTGCGCAGGCATATAAGCCTGTAAACAAGGCAAGAATCACGTAGTAATTGGGCAAACTATACAGGGCTCATTTCAAAGTGCGTATTACACTGCCGGATCCTGGACATTTTTAGTTCTAGATAGGAAGCGTATCTTTTCAACTTTCAGATGCGTGAACTTCCCATCGTGTGAGTTGCCATTATTCTGAACTTCATAATAAAACCTTTGACTTTTTGATTCCGTACAATGGATTTCAAGATAGCTCCGGTCATGAAAGGTGAAACATAAAACACGTGCCTTCTCCACCTGTATTCGTCTCTGTCTGTTCACCCGTGCGCATTCCCATGTCATCTCCTTGCTTTTCTTATAGAATTGGTTTGAAGTTGTATTTGGTGTGACTGGATGTTCAACTTAATTGATCACTCCCATTGGGTGCGAGTCTGGTTCATTCGCAAGACGACGTACTTGACGATCTCGTCTCTGAGGAGCTTGATGAAATAAGTAACGATCACATCTTGATGAATTATTGACCACATCACGGGTTTATTATTAGGATACTGAATTTCCATACAGCATCATTGGCCCTTCATTCGAGAAATCATCCTAACTCGTTTTTTTATGCTCGCTGTACACTCTAAAATTCGACCTGCAACATCATTTCTCTTCCTTTGAGATCTTTGTTGACGCGATAACTTCTGAAGTCAACACATGGGCAGATTGTGAAAATACTGTCTGCCTTTCGAATGTATTGTACCAACGGCAGCGAGACCGCCGCCGCATTCGGGAAGACAACTATCTTGAATTCACAACCCCGGTTAAAAATTTCTGTTTTGTTCCGCAACCTGGGCAGGCTTGCAAGTAAAAAAAAAGTTGATCTAATACTCGACTTCCCATGCCACTTCGCTCGTGCGCTACACTTGGGAGTGCTCATTTTCGCACATTCTTAGCTAAGAGTCTGTTCTAATAAGCGGGCCCGGAACCCGGTCACGCCAGTCATCACGTCATGTATGCAAACTATGAACTGGTTTTTGCATCACCGTGTCAAAGCCTTCGTTTAAGGCACAATCTATGCCTACAGAATTTCTCAGTGCTGTATGAAACAACGTTCTTATCGGCGATCGTCGCTTGTCTTATCAAACGATCGCTGTTATTTTGACTAGGCACTTAACTTCCAACATCAGCTTACTTCGATGATCTTTTCCAATATGTCTTATTATTGAGAGGTATAAAACGTCAGTATTCCACTTGGGATATGCCACAATCAAAATAACGCGCGACTTCTAGAGGAAAGAAACATGATATTTAATATCTTCATGCGGAGGTAAACAACTAGCCGCCAAGGCGGTGCGGGGATAATTTCACTGTTTTGTTGACTGCCGAGAACGTTAAAAAAAAGTTGCTTCTTTTGTAGGCATTTTTAGGCACTTAACCTAAATGTAGGGAACTCCCCCCCCCCCCCCCCCCCCCACACACACACACACACCTGGGCACATATCTTAGTCGCTAGAAAAGACAGAACATAATAGAAGCCTGAACAAACTGCGGAAAATTAAAATTGAAATAAAAAAAACTAGAAGGACGTCCACAGACAACCACATTGTTTCACTTAGTAACTTTGAATGTTTAGTTTCGGGCACGCCAACATTGATGTGTCGACCAGGATCCAGATTAAAAACAAGGGAGGGCACAAGATATGGTGGCTCTGTCCTTATCTGCCCTCCCAATCATGACCCCTTCCGCTCTTCCCGAACGAGTTTTTATTTGGATCTTAAACAACACGCGAGTTTTTCGTGCCCAAATGTAAGAATTCCTCGTTGCTAACAGAAAGATAGTGGTTCTTTTCGAACGAGTTCCTTGTTTTTAATATTTCTATTTCGTGTCTTCAGAGTAAAAACATTGCTGCTTTAATGAGGACACACCACGAAAGAAGGTAAAACTGATAATATATATTCAAAATTGACCTCTTTGAACACTGTTGTTTCCTTTCCAAACGGGAAATCTAAAAAAAGCTTTTTCAACCTTTTCAATTACAAAACTAATAAAAGCTGCTTTGGTCGTTATTTTCCATTCTTTTGCCATAAAGAGGGCTATCTCGATAAAACATAGAATTAAACGTGATTTATTCCATTTTCTCGCTTAATTTATTATATGTACACACTCAAGTTGCTCGAACTGGCCTCTAGAATTTTTAAAAGAGTGTAGTTTGATGCAAGTTTGATACTCACTGAAAGACAGTTTATGGTACCTCTGACGTCACCTTAAAGGTAAAAAAATGGCGGGGCCGTTGTATCACGAGTCGATGAACTCACGCTTTTTAAAATATAGATTGCTCTACTTCGTTATTGATCGGTTCATTAAACAAAATATCGTCAACTCAGGCTATATATATCAAACCTTTACTCATATCCATTTTCTTAGTGCTTTTTTTTTGGTATTTCAGGCATTTGTCATTGTGCTGCAAGGTTATAGGTTGACGTTTTTTTGCCTACTTATTTATGTAAACGATAATTGTGGTGAGTGGCATCATATTTATTAAATATATATATATTGTTTATCAGATTAATTTTATTTATATGACCAATTATTTATTTAAACGAATATTTCCCTTATAATTGTACAAATGTTTTATCTTCTATACTTTTCTCCACTCCTTGGGCCATCCTAACTTAAATATACACATTTCGTAGAAAGACAGTTTATTATCTGTGATTATATTTAATAAAAAACTTATTTAACTACGTACCAACGAATACTGCGTAATTTGTATGAAGGCATAGGAAAAGTCCTAGGCTTTTGCGTTGTTGTGTTTCAAATATAATCGAGCTTACTGAAGGCTAACAGAGACTAATATCATATTTTCAAAATTGAAAATGCTTAAATTTTTATTCTAGAAGCGTAGTCGCCATTGCGTATAGGCAACTCATTCAACTATAAATTAACTGTAAATCTTTAGAACATCCGCAGTAGGAAACACACGGCTAAAGGAGTCCCCTTGCCTCAAATGCGATCACGTGTTTAGTTGCTCGTTATAGCTACGGTCTGATCAGCGTTAACACGGCATTACCTGTTTCTCTTCTTGCTATCTGAGGAACATTAAAAAAAAAGTTGCTGCGTCAAGGCACAGAAACGAAACAGCTGCCACCACATTTGAACTTTCACTTGAGAAGCCATTGTTTATTGTTCACGTTGCTTGCATACTCCTCTAGCTTCCTGACATCACGTACCAATGAGCAAGAACCGGTGATCTACACGGAACCTATACGCGGAAGGGAGAATAAAAATCAGTGCGATTTCAATCGCAACTTAAATCATGATTTAAATTTTAATTTAAATCACATTGGTTTGACTAAGATACATGTAATAAATCCTTTCCCGCAAAAATAATTGCAACATATTTTTACCACTTTTGTATGATTTGATGCTCTCTGTGTTCGTGTGTGTTGTACTTAATTCAAGTGATCACCAAGCAAGAAATATTTATTGGAGGCTGAGCCTGAACAAAATGTGGAGCTCTTCTGGGCAAATGAGAGCTTTCTCTCTATCTACGTTCCACTTAGTTGGTCATTTACGTTATATTCTGTTACCAGCATATCAGAATGCTAAAGAGAATAAGTAAAAACATAAGGTGATACTTCAAGCATATGAAATTTTGAAAGAAAAGTTAATTATGCTGTTTACTAACTAAGCATATTAAGCTGTTCTTGCATGGCAGGGTTTACATTAATAATAAGTTGTTATTTAAGCAAAGCTTTAAGAAATAAATTCGCAGTAATTCTTTCTTCCGCATTTTTTTCAGTAACAATCTGTCGGGACATCTTCCAGATAAAAAAAAAAAAAAAAAAAAAAAAAAAAAAACGCGGCTCGCCGGAGCCGGTAACGCTGCTCAGGGGAGCTATTCATGCTCCGACCTCAGTGGTCAAAGACCGGAAGCAGAATCCCCCCTCAAGCCCGGATGGTTGTTTACCGACGACATGAAGCTGTACACTCCTGCGAAGGTTTAAGCGGTAGATTTTAGATTTTGCGAGCAATTTCTTTTTTTTTTCACTTATCATAAAAGTGACGTGCATACAATGATTACAGACCCCGTAGGGAGAGTGTACGCCCCCTCCTTTTTCTGAAGGTACCCCGTTAATTTGCAACGAGCTCTTCTATTCTGAACGCCCCCCCCCCCCCCCTAAAAATTTAGACATCCCCCCGAATTTCAATTCCTGGGGAAACCCCTGCGTGCGTGTTCATGAGGAATTAACTTATGGGTCGGCAAATAAGACATACATTCCGTAAACATATCAAGTACTTCAAATAATCTGTCGATAACAAAACATTGATTTCGCATTCGTACGAGAACATCGATACATAGTTTGTATCATTGCTCTCTAAAGTGTACATGTATGAACTCACTATTTTGACTAGAACTTTGCAGAAAGTTGCAAGAGTGGCATGTTTGTTATCAATTGAAATCAATATATGGGGATCAGAAACTCGGCGAGACTATACCTGTGCACATCTATTTTGGAAGTGTTCGCATTCCCCGGTTGAAAACAACACAAAGAAGTTCCATTTTCATTCGCTGAGTAAACGCAACAACGCGAAAAACACACTCACACATACATTGTTTACAAAAGAAGACACCGGCGTTTTAAGGCTGCGGTCCCACGGCGGCCATGACATATGACGCTTTCAGCACGTTTTCGAAATGCGATCGTGGCGTGTTCAAGCTTGCTAAAATTATGTGTTATATATCATCTCGTAGTGTACAACATTATCTTTTATCTGATGTAGGATTTGTTTTCCTAGTGCAAAAAGCTAATTCAGAGGGCACCCGCGAACATTGACCTTTTCGGCAAAACATGGTTTCGTAGTACAGTGGTACAGGGTGCACTATTGGAGCAATTTCTTTCTAATTTTAGAATGTTATAAAAGAAGAGTGCGTTCAATGTCAACGGAGGCCCTTTTTTCGTTTTTTATTTTATTTTGACAGATATTTACTTTAGAAAAATTGACTTTGCGGAAGCACTTCAGTCGCGAAGTTTTGGGCGCCTACTCGGTCATTTTATTTGAAACTTTTTACATCAGTTTGTAATTATGGTCGAAAGAGTTACGCTAAATTTCATTGTAATATGGCTTAAACTTTTTTCGGAATGCTCACGTGAAAAGTGACAAAAACCGTTAATTTTGGCAAACTTCATTTGGTAGTACAGTGGTACAGCGCTTAGGGATTGGCACACATGAATAAAATTGTAGGCCCGCAAAGAAAAACATATTCTGCTTTGCAAAGCGAGGCCCTTTTTATAAATTTCACTTTTGATTTTCCATAAAAAAAGTTTGAATATAGGTGAAATCACGTATTTGTTGATAGTCAAAAACGAGTATTTTGACCCCTTTTGGCAGACATTTAGGCCGATATTTGTAGTATTAAATGGAGATTACTGTTCCAGGTCCTGATTATTAGCCCACATTTTCACTAATCGAGCCTATTTATTAGAAAGAATCATAAAACACACAGAAAACACAAATTGGATGTCTGGTTGCGCCCTCTATGTGGCGGTGGCTGAAATGTGACTACGCGAGGTTCAGGAAACTGCCGAGGATGGCGCTGATTCCAGCTGTGGTTGCCAGCTTCGGAAACTGGTTGTACACTTGGCTTCTTCCGTTTCTTGCAAAATAACGTGCTGGAAAACTTGGTCGAAACTCGTGAGGTCCTTTATAACACGGTACTTTCTGCTAATATAGCTTTTAGGAAGAATTTCAGTCGCTTTCATATTGTTAAACGATTTTTTTTTTATGCGAGGCTCCACCGGTTCAGTTTGCTGAATAAATTGTTCACGGAATCGATATCGAAGTTTCAAATTACCGAAATGACAAAATCGCAAGTTCTGCGTAGATACGCAGCGTGACGCACGTGCTTCTGGTGCGTGTGCACGTACGTGTTTGCTGCGTAGTTCTTCGGTTGCTGCGAGTTTTCGCGTATTTATTTTGCACAGCTTACCTCCGTCTGCGCACGCATCTCATCCTTGTAACTACCCCTGCTCTGTTTGCCTAGGGTGAAGTTTGTGTCTGCCTTTTCGTTCGCTGACTAAGCTCGTGTCGGTGTCCTTCCTACTGGCTGCTGTTCGTGTTTGCGTACCGTGTGTGTCGCTTTGATTACTAGGTCCCCTGCTTATGGGGTGGAGCAAGCGGTGGGCGTCGCGCCAGGGTTGGGTCGTGATTGGGGAAACAGCTTAGCAGCCGACGCCGACTTCGGCGCGTTTCTTCTGCGCACGCGCGTACTGTCATTGATATCGCTACTTCGCGCCGTGACGATGCGCTGATCTACAGGCCGGTCGGCGCTCGCGTGATATTGTTGAAAATTCTCGAGCGTGTATTTACGTTTCGAAAGCCATAATAGAATTAAAGTGGACATTTGGCCGGCAGCCGGCATACCGTGGCTCTGAAAACAGATTGCTAGGAGTGCCCTCTCATTCGCTGGTTCCACGCTGGGTGCGCGCAGTCCGTGCTTCTGGCCTCCCCGGCCGCCCAAATGCGTTTTTCTGATGCTTGTTTTGTTTTCAGTAAACAGACAATAGATTCCTGCTGATATTCTCCTTTATAATCTTCACTCTTGACAACTCTTTAGCGTTGGAAGGAACTCCGTCAAATTTTACGATAATGCATGTGTAAGTACAACTGGAACCTCATAGTTGCAAGAATACTTTTCCTGGATTGTCTGCATTAGAGTGCCTCCATGTGCGCTTCGCGCACATGAAGGCTCCCTAGTCTGCACCTTTCTGATAATATGATCGGTCTCCATAAATTGCACTTCCCCGCTTCGGGAGCACGGCCAGCGGTGGTTCTCTGTCGGTCATCGAACCTCACACACGTGAAGCGTTGTCAAAGCTGTGATATACCGGGTGTTTTATTATTCTGTTTTGTTTTGTTTTGTATTTTTTGCTGAAAGAAATTATACTTTTGGTATTCCCGGGGATAACATTATCGGCTGCGGCGGACGTAAAGGAACGAGCGTAAATTGACAGTTAGTGGCCTACTAAACTAATATTTGCCATTTGCGAACGCTGGAGAGGGGGCGACCTCCTCTCCCCCGTTCGCTCCGCTGAAGTGGAACAGGGTGGGAGGAGCTCCCACTTCGTTCTTGACCTGTCACCGACTACAGTTGCGAATTCCACTTGTCATTTTGGAGCGATGACGAGATAGAGCTGAGTCATGTATTGCGTTCTCTGAGATGAAGAACGCAATGCGCGCGGAGTTGCTCCACGTATGCACCAGTCACCAGTGAAAACGACCTGTCCTCCGAGGAGGTCGAGCGAGACGCCGGCTGACATGGGGGTCGGTCACCTCACCGTCACCACCGTCTACCGTGCCTTCAAAAACACGGGGCGCAATGTGTTTCTGCAGTATAACAAAAAATTGAACAAACAAGGTGCAAACTTTCATTTTTTTCCTAAGTGTGGTTTGCAGGGCTGAACCGAATACAAAAACGATACGCCGTGCTGGGATGACGTCGACTACAATGGTACACGATCATAACAAGAGCACAAATCCTGCCACGTTATTTCGCTACAGTGATAAGAGCATATATATCTTTGTCCGCGATGCGGCAACAGAGACATTATTTCCAAATTAGAGTTCGAAGTTAGCCTTCGATGCTAGCACTGACCAACTCACTTCACTCACAGGGTGAAAACGTGAAACTGTATCATTCGGACAGAGATCGAAAAATAACACGCACCGCTTCAACTTGGACACCCCAAAATAATTAACTGTAGTGGATCGCACGCAAAAGCTTCGCGTGCGCAATAAAATTGCCGTTCAAAAGTACGGTTCCGGAAACAAAATCAACATATGAGTCATCAAATTATGAAGAAAAACCAGGTGTGAGCGTGCCAAAAATATTCGACAATTATTGTTGTCAATATTTGTTTTTCTATCCACGTGCTTATGTCGCAGTGGAAAGCCGTGAAACTCCCTATAAAATTATTTTGGGCAGTGCTTCCGACGGTGCTCGCTCGATCGTAAAATGTCTCTTTGTTGCTACTTTGGCGAATCAAACAAGGAAGCCACGTTCACCTACAATGCCCTGTCCACAAGAAAGGAAATCAAAATTTTCGCTTCGTTTTCTTTTTTTTTTTATATTCTTCTCTTCTGCACGATATAGGGTATGAATTATTATCCTTCCCTGTACTCTCGCTGCGACGAACAGTCCGATAAACGAGTCACCCTATGACAAAGATGGGGGTCCCGAAAATCTCCTAAAATCGTGTTTGTTCTCAGAGACACATCCGTGTGTAAGAAAAACCGCGGCCCTCTCCACGAAGTACGGACATATTTGATAAATAGCGTTGACTTGAGGTTGAACTTTTCATTTGCTTTGTAAACACAAGCGTGACGTCACGTGCGCATCCCACGCGACCCGACTGAAGTCTGAACTGGTGTACTATGTGTGGACAATAGGGCATTATTTTGACTTCCCGGCCGCGACGACCTTGGCGAGGGAGGACAGATGGGGTCCCGAAAATCCTAGAATCGTGGTTTGTTCGCAGGGACACACATATCCGTGTGTAACAAAAAACGCGGCCCTCTCCACGAAGCTTACACAGGCATTGTTGTGTGACTACTGAAGATGCCTCCCGCAAGGGAGGCGAAACTGGTCAGAACTTCAGCTTGGGCGAGTTGGTTATTCATGATTCATGGAGGCGTTTATTCATGGAGGCGAAACGTCTAGTGAAATTGTTTTTTCCTGTTCTGTGAAGTCGGTGCTTTTATTTTAATTATGTTACCAGTCGGCCTGTGTGACCAGTGCTCATTTGAAGAATCGCCTTTGTCTTTTTTGAACCCTAACAAAAACACCCTGATAACATTTTTTTTTACTGTTCGGCTACGTTGGCATAGCCTATAATCGACATAATTTTTGCGAAAGCCTACTTCTATTTTATAATTATCTGTAACCATTTCTAATTGAAGAAGTGACAAGTATAATAATTATATTATGATTTCATATCAAAATTCGACGAACCGGGAGATGCGAAATTCGGTGAAACAGCTTTTCAAAAAAATATCCGGTGCCCGAAACTTGCTTATATTAAAATGTCTAACATGTGTATGTGTTCTGATACAGAAGATGAGTGCAATGTGGAAACTGAATGGCCTCACAAACAATTGTCAACGAGTTGGAATTTTTGATGAATTACCCTTTGTCGAGTCATCCTACTACCGATTGGCCTCTTCAATCAATTGCCCGTCGACAAATATTGTTGTTGGTTTATTTGCCATCTGCTGTAAGGGGAGAGTGTGGGGCTCGTCAAGCCGACATCTGCCAGCATTTTCATCACGCCTCCAGCGCCTGTACCGACTGACGCCGACGAGTTGGCCTAGAAATAAATACCCACGGACTATACTATAGCCGCTAAATATCTCTACGCGAACATGATTTGTTTTCAAAGGGGCACCCGCCTGTCGGTGCTTCTTTGAATTATACATACGTCACGGTCAAAACGTTCCGCAGCTAATGAGTGAAGGCCGACCAACCTATTTTGTCCAAATGTCCGTGTATGGGAGATGAGAATGCCACTGCGTCAAAGGCAAGACGTGTGCGAGCGTCGCTAAAAATAGAGACCACTATCGATGTTTTAGTATACATGGTTTCATTCTTAGTCAGAGCGCAAACAGAGGTTAGATGTCACGAAAACACATACACAAAGACAAAAAGCACTTTATCACGGCGCATTGTATGAGTTGTTATATTAGTGGGCGGAATCACCCAAACAAAGATAGTGAACGCCGTGGCGTTTAGGTGTTGAGCTGTTGGTGATGCTTGATCGGCGCAATGTGTCAGTCGAGCTCCAACTGAGGGTGATATGAGGCGGGGCAGCTCTGTGGTTTTACTTGTTGTGTGGGATGAGGACGATTCGTCACATGCGCACTCGTCACAGGACGATTGGTCACAGGACGATTCGTCGCATAGGAGCATTCGTCATAGGATGACTCGTCATGCGGGCAACTGGTCACATCGATCGGGCAGGGGACGATAGTAAATCACAAATTTCAACAACTACCCACATTCGCTGATGAGGAGTTTCACGACTTCCCACTGTCACATAAACCAATGGTTAGGAAAACTAATCTTACAATACTCCGCTTTTACTTTCATTATATTACGAGGCTTCAGCAGGTTGATCTCAGTTGCTGGCTTGAACGAGCAATAATCCGACTCAGCCAAATCAGTTGTTACTTGTGCCTTGTATACCCCTATTCGACAAAATCAATAAGTGTCGGAATTCTTTCTGCTGCATGTGTACGAGTACCCCTCGTGCAGCTGCATGGCTCCACCTCTCTCTGTTGCGATCACCTCAATCCATTTGAATGTAGTCAGAGTTAAAAAATAGTCGCTCTTATATGGCCTCCGCATTCACTGTTTGGGACGGACCCAGAAACTAAGACGTCTGTTACAAATTCTTTGACCTTGAGAAGCGAAAGACATGCTAAGATAAGAGGTGACCCACTTTCTCAGGCCGAACCAACATTCAATGTTCGGGACCGAACCAGAAGCTAAAACGTTTGTTACAAATTCTTCGCCTTTCAGAAGCCAAGCACATACTAAGATATGAGGTGAGCCACTTTGTCCGCCCGAACCAAATTGAGCAATACATTTTTTTGGGGGACGAACTATTGTGGGACCGGTTGGCCGCGTGACGAGTCATCCTATGACGAATGTTCCTGTGTGACGAATCGTCCTGTGACCAATCGTTTTGTGACGAGTGTTCATGTGACGAATGGACCGTATCCCTTGTTGTGTTGCATAGTTAGTTTCGGCCGTCAGCAAATAGTGAAAAATCTCTCTCTCTCTCTCTCTCTCTATGTATGTATATATATATATATATATATATATATATATACAAAGGCAAAAATGCGTACTGTCAGAGTTACTAATTCGAAGTTTACTACGACGTTTCGAGCGGGGACCACTCTTCATCACCTAATGAAGAACGGTCCCCGCTCGAAACGTCGGAATAAACTTCGAATTAATAACTCCGACAGTACGCATTTTTGACTTTATATATATATATATATATATATACATTTTACTAATACAATGTCTGGACATTTACACTTACCAAGTAACCATTTTCAGCTGTGATTTGAGACTGTGTTGCGCTTATCCCGCTCTTATTTATTTATTTTTTGTTTCTCTTGTTTCTGGCCTTTTTTGTATAGGCTTCCACCAGCTCGCTTGCGCGTGAACTCTAATTTCAAGTGAAACAAGTTTGTAAATTAGGGCGACACTATATAGGTTTGAAATCCTATACCAATTTTATTGCCATTTGGTGAGCCACGTACGAATTTTGAAATATATCTTTTCATCCAAATAATCGATTAGTAAATCGAATAGCGATTCGGACGAATTTACTACGGCGGGAAGAACGAATTTGCAAATCTCATGGCAATTAGGAAATTTCAGCCATCCTTGGTTTCCGATTGGTCGCGCTCAGTAGCGGCTCCCTCCGCACAGAGTAGCCTCGAGTCAGAATTCGCGGAGTCTCTACTGACCGGCCAAAAAAGTGCGGCGCTTCAACTGCTCCCGCCCAGACGACTTGATGTATTTGTATACGCCCATGACATCGGCCGCGATCGGCGATTGAGGTTCCGTTAGCCGACGCAAGCGTCAGCGGACGTCTCATATTTCCATACTCTCATTTAACTACAGAAACAAAAACAACAACAAAAAAATCATCCAGTTCATGCTCACTATGTTCACCACTGACAAGATAGTCGGTATTTTACGAGTTTCCGTGCAAAGCCGATCAAAACGAGGCACCAGATCAACTTTTACGGCTGCCATCAGGAAAGATCTGGCTTGTCGCGTTCCCTCAACGTCACTCCGAATATTGTTTGTGCCCCACGCACCATCCTCTTGCAGCAATATTTTTATTGTCCCCATGTGATTTCTTTTTTATGTTCTTACTGGTGTTTGATCATAATTCGGTCAATGAAATAGTTTTTGCTGCCGACCCTACCATTATTTTGACCCTCTGGCAGCAAAGGAATATTATGCCGGCATTACACACGAAATAAGAATGTAGACACTCCGTCCCATATCTCAAATTACATCACAACGTGTTTACACAACTGTAGTGCAGAGGTACGATGAGCAGGGTCTGAGAAAATATTAGTTTCAGTATTTTCAAAAGAGCGACGAAACAAAATAAAGAAAGGACCGCCAATCGGCAGCGCGTGCAAGCAGAGGCAGTGGTCACAGGAAGCGCGAGGTGTGTCTTTCGTACGGCCGGCATCAACTCACGCACTGTCCGAAGATGTACTCTGTTTTACTCGTAGGATTGCAACGCTGCGGAATGTAGGCGTGTGATTTCAGAAAGCGCGTCCTACCATTTCTACGCGCGAGTGCTCCTGCAACCCAAGCATTGTATACAGTTACGTCCTCGCGCCCGTGCCTTGGCCAGCCCCGTACACAACTTATGCAGTATCGAAAAGGCATAGTTCAAAATTGACGGTCCCACTTTTCCATACCGCTTCAAAACCCCATCTCGCTCAAATCACTTGGCAGCCGGACAATTTTGGCAGGGGGCCTCAAGTTGGGGATTATCCGGTACATTGTCCTCCCAACAATGAACGTGGGCGCGACGCGCCAGAGGGTGAACGCGTGAAAGGAGGGGCGTAAGAGTGGAGAAGGAAACTCAAGGTCGCAAGCGACGGGAAAAAGGGTTTCGAAATTGGCGCGCAGGTTTTGCAGCATTTGCTCATACTAGAGTTCCTGTATAGGCTCCCTACGGGAGCCAGAGTTGCGCATTTGTTTTCCCCGCGCCGCCACGCCGCTATTCGCCGAGATCCATCACGTGAGGAGCAAAGCATCCGCTGGCGTGCAAGAAAGCCACCTTTACGGTCGCTCCGCCGACGTTCCTCTTGCCCCGGCGTATGTTTCCCTGCTTTCCGCCTCCTTTTCCTCCTCTCCTGTTTTCCATGCGCGGCGGCGCGCGCGGCGCCGCTATTCGCCACATTTAGTCACGTGAGGAGCAAAGCATCCATCTCGTGCGGGAAAGCCGGTGCTACGGCCACGCGCCGAGGCTGAATGCGCAACTCTGCTACCGTAGGTAGCATATACAGGAACTCTAGCTCATACGGACAGCCAACGCCGCCCTGGTGGTTCAACTAATGTTTTGTTCAAGATGGCCGCCGTGGTACCGCAGCCTTAAGAAATCGGTTTTCGATTGTAAATTTTCGTGGTCAACATTCTTCGAATGACTCCGAGTGGTTCACGTCAATCACTGAAGAGTGAACATCACCGAAACATACATTAAATGCCCCCCTCCCTTGCAGTCAGGATCGGGAAGCCATGAAAGGGAGCTGGTCTATACTTCCACAGCGTTTTGTATCCATGGGCCCTCAATTGGTGAATGGGATGTCAGCCAAAGGAAATTCGCAACTATAAAAATTACCGATTTATTCTCTCTGGAATATGATGTTAGATTCAAATATTTCCTTTTTCTAATAAAGAATTGTAAAAATGGAGCCAATAAGCTTTTATTTTCCGGCCACAGAAAGGATTATTAAGAGGAACAGACTCCAAACTAGTAAAAAGGAAAAAGAAAAAGGTTCGGAACTAAAATGTTAGCAGACTGTTAGAACCAGTAAAATGACAATCGTTGTAGTTTGGAAAGAACTTCAGCATATTGGTTAAACATATTAAATGGCGCCAAAAAAGACAGGGACGCAGAGTAAACAGGGCAAGCGCTAACTTTGAAATATATTTACCCACGAAAAAGCGAAGCATATACGCATGAGCAAAGCGGCAAGCTATGAAGGTGATATTTGATCATGAAAAACTGAAATTCATTTCCGTGCAGCAGAGTTGACGTGCCCCTTGCACATGCCGCCCACTTTTCTTGATAAAAAACGCCTTAAGAGTTCACGAGCAACAGTCTCACGGCTTCTCCCCAGAATACTTATCTGCTGCAGTCGCGGAATACAGCCACAAGTGTTGCAGTGTATCGGCGAATGCGAGCCATATATAGTTTTTACTGAGAGTGCGTGTTCCCGTGCTCCATCTTTAACGCATCGCCCGTCTGGTTGATGTAGACTTTCCCACAACTCAGTGGAATTCCATACACTTCACTAACTGTGCAGTCCACGTAAGCAGTCATGTGTTTCTTTTCACATGATTGTTTCGTTTCCTTATTGGAAATTCTGGAGCACAACCGAGCCAGCTTCTTTGGGGCAGAGAAAGGTACGGGCACATCGTATACTTGCCACTTTGTTCAGATTGTTGGCAACCAACTTCAGAAGTTGGCTGGAAATTTTATACAAAATGGACCTTGTGCTTTCTGCTTGTGGCATCGCTAGGTTTGAATCGTTTATGGGACTACTTTAGGCCCTTGATTAAGGCTATAACAAGCTGTAAAATGATACCACCTCGTCACCGTGGTGACATTTTTAATAGACCAAGAGAGCAAGCACACTGTAGCTCCCGTTGCTCAACTCATTTTGGAATTAGTCAAGCTCAAGATGTCCCCCCCCCCCCCCTCCACCAAAAAGAAAAAAAAAAAGCTTCATACGACAATTTTTGTTTTCTTTTACAATTTTATAGCTCCAGTATGAAACAAAATATTTGTATTATATATTTTTAATGTTTTTTTTTCTTTTTTTTTAAACAAGAAACTATTTGCTCGGAAAGTTCATAGTTCCTTTTTGGCACTTGCTCCAGCTTAGTGAGATTTCGTTCAGCAGAGGGGACAAAAATCTGGGAACAAAAATTAAAACGAAGCACAAAACAAATATAAACAAAGAAGTACAAATTCTTTGAATACGATATAATACTAGAGCTACGTTTTGAGCGGAAGTGAATCGGTGACGAGATCATTATGGCGCATGGAAGTTTTAGCGTTCGAGACATGGGAACGAGGGCTTGCAGCCAGTTGCTTGCGGGCCACGTCCAAGCGAGTCGCGAGCCGCGTGTTTGGGAACGTTGTTCTAGAACAGTAACCTTTCTTTTTTTTAATGTTCATGTATGTTTTTGTATTTTTAATCGAAATGTATTTAATAAAATCTATAGGGTTATTCTAAAATGGAGATCGGGGGTAGGCGGATTATACTCCGGCTTATACGTTGGCATGTGTTTTAGAATAAACTATGCTACTTTAGCTTGGTATTCTTTCGTCGATGATGAATCTGTAAAAGATGTGCTTGTATCTAACCTTGGTTACCAGATATCTGAACAAGGTGATGAAGTTTCAAAACCGGGCGGCGTTTTTGTTTTAGAGTACAGCAGCATAAAAAGCGTGCTGAACAACTCCGATAATAAAACGAAAGAAGGGAGCTGCTCATATTTTATTTTCATAAAGTAAACTGGGCCAATAGACAAAGGGTCATAAGAACAATGCGCCTCCGCGTTTGCATTAAGAAGACATTTGAAGAGCAACATATTCCAGACGCGTAAAACAGCCTTTTCAAAATTTGAATAGGGAAGGTGGACCATCTATTCGCGATCACATCAATGTTTGATCGGTCAAACGACCGCAAAAGTAACAGCGAGCTTGCCAGGATTCGAACCTGGAATCTTCTGATCCGTAGTCAGACGCGTTATCCGTTGCGCCACAAGCCCAGATGTGAGTTGAGCAAAAAGATGCAATCGTGTATGCGAATGTGAAGGTGTTTACCACTAACTTTTGTTAGCCGTTTTTTTTTTGCATTTATTTGCAAGGAAGCAAATCTAACATCTTCCTGAGGCATTACTTTGAAGGTCGACTGCATTAATTAATTTATCATGTCAAGGTTATTGAACCGCGTAGTTTGATGCCACGTATTTGTTACCCTTTTTGTAAAAGAACAATCTAATCATGCTTTGAATAATTGCACCATATTTCTGAGTTTACTGCAAAGCTGCAATACCGAATTTAGGAGACCGTGTCTTATCCATTAAGCCACGAGGGCGTGGCCTATCTGAATCCGGAACTGAACGTCAGAAAATCTTTGATTACTTTGTAGGGTATTGTGAGGTCAAAAATACCGTGTTACAAGTGACAGCAAAATACGTTGTTTAAAGGTGTAGCATTTATAGAATCAGCTACGAGGATTTTTGAGCCCGAGCCTCGGATGCAGCCTCGACGGCGGTGTCCAGATGCTAGCGTCACGGTGTCCACCGTGACATCGGCGTCTGACCGTTGCGTTGAAACAATGCCGAGCCCTAAGAGAGGAAACTATTTGATAATTGGATTTTACTGGATGATGTGAAATTTCGTTACAGCAGTGTGACGTCACGTGATATCGCCACGTTATTTGAAGAAGTCAGTTGACGTAATTTACGTGACATCGTAGCGCCAGGGGACACCACGACGTGACATCGCAACATCACGTCCCGCGATACTCTGACGCCACATGACCTGTCGTCACATCACGTGGCATAAAGTTACCGGACCACGCGCTTTCCTGATGGTCCCGTGGTGTCAAGTCACACTGTGACGTGACGTCACGTGATTCTGTGACGCGAAGTGACGTAAGCTGCCTGGACCACGTGCTTTTCAGATAGTCTTGTGACGTCAGTCACTCTATGACATCACGTGACATCCAGACGTCACATCACAAAAACATGCTCTACAAAAAAAATATATGAATAAAAAATTATAAAAAGAAGCAGCCGGGGTCCCTCGCGAAGTTCTGTGACGAAATAAAACAGCAAAAATGAAAGAAAACACGAAGTGTCGGAAGAATTCAGGTCACCTGCGCATTCAGAAAACATGTTTTAATTTTTGTGATATTCATTGTAATTTAAAAACTGAAATAAGAGAGAAACCACATAAGCCCACTACAAAACAATGAGTAACAAGTATATACAAATCAAAAGGCAACGCAACATGACAAGAATTGTAGGTTTAGAAATAGTTATATACGTAAAAACAGGGGACGGGACAACACATCTTTCAACTTTCAACAAACAAATGAATTTATTGCCGGACGCTTCGCCTTCGGAGCTCCACTATAGGAGAGGGAAAGTTAAAAGGAGGGGGAAGGGGAAGGAGGGCGGGGGGGGGGGGGGGCAAGACAAGGACCCGGGAGAGAACTGTGGGAAAGTAAAGAGCAGAGACAGCGGAAAGGAGAGGAAGGAAGGAAGCATCCCGATTTCCCTCTCAGGAGCAAGGGGCGCTCGCCCGGCCCGCCAAGGCCGTCAACTCCGGTCTCAGGAATGTAACCTCTCTCTCGGACAGCGACAACGAGGCCGAGGAAATGTTCTTCGGCGCCTCTTTTATGGCGAACGCCTCCACGATCTCGCGCCCGTAGCGGTTCTTGTTGGCCCCCAGAACACGCGCGGACGGGAACTCGGGGGCGCATGGAGCGCAAACCTTGAGGTGATTGACCATGGGGTGTTGGGAGTCCTCGTCGTTTTTTTCTATTTCTCTCTCATGTTCGCGCAGGCGGTCGTTGAGGCAGCGGCCCGTCTGTCCGATGTACTCTGCCCCGCACGAGAAGGGCACTGAATACACCCGTCCGACCGCGCAGGGAACAAAGGGGGCCGCATGCCTCTTGGCGCAGCTGATCTTGGGAGGAGGGGGAGAGTTTACCAGGCGGCACATGGCGCTCAACTTGAAGGGGCACGAAAAAGCAACGTCCATGTCGAAACGTCGAGCCACTGTTTTTAGTCGGTGGGCGGTGTTGTGGAAATAGGGGATGGTTGTATACCTCTGCCGGGCAGGCTTCCGAGCGGCGGCTTTTTCAACTATTAGTTTTCTGAGCGTGGAGGCCAGCAGGTCGCGCGGGTATCCGGCGTTTGTGAGGCGGCTGAGCTGTCCCTCCAGGCTAGATGAGGAGAGGTGTTGACAGGACTTTGTGCGGGTGGAGGAGATGAGATTTTTTGCGATGCCTGCTTTTACTGTCTTTGAATGGTGGCTAGTAAATGGTAGCACCGGCTTCTGCGTCCGCTGCTGGAAGCGCCAGCAAGTGCCTCCCTGGGTGGCCACAAGGCGTACGTCCAGGAACTGGAGACCCTCCGCCGAGGGGTCCTCCCTGGTGAAGCTCAGGCCATTTGCGTTATCCGTGAAGGCTTTCTGGATGGCGGCGGTGGGCGCGCCGGAGTCGTGGAGCACCAGATAGTCATCCACATATCTGAACACCTGGGTTCCTGGGGCGACGCTGTCCAGTTGCTCCTTCACGGCCTGATCCACGAAGGAAAGGTAGACTTCGCTGAGCGAAGGTGCCAGGCAGGACCCGATGCAGACACCCGATTTTTGTAAATATATTTTCCCGTCATGCTCCACCATGGTCGACCGAAGATATACCCTGATTAATTGCAGGAACGCGCTGAGGGGGATGCCGGAAGAGTTTTGGAATTTGACGATACCCTGTGTGGTGATGGCTTTTTCTACCGCATCCAGGAGGATGTTGAAGTCGAGGCTGTAGTACATGTCGGTGATGTCTAGGGAGAAGAAGGTGGTACCTGGGCCTGATGTGTGGAGAAGCTGGAGGGCTGGGAGGAGTTCCTGAGAGCTGCCCACGCGGAAAGGCTGGTCCAGGGGGACGGCTGCCAGGTGCTTCTGCAGGTAGAGAGCCAGAGGCTTTTGCCAGCATCCATTTTCTGATACGATGCTCCTCAGCGGGATCTCCGGCTTGTGGGTCTTGGCGGTGAAAAAAACTTTTAGATACTGGTTCGCAGGGGCTGACACTCTCGTGAGAAGCGACGAAAGGTTGTTCGACCTGCAGATGTCTTTGACTTCCGAACGGAGGGTGCCGGACGGTCTTTTGTTAACGAGGACGAAGTTTTTCTTGATGGCGAGTTCAACCTTTTCACCGAAGTTAGACTCGTTTATAACCACAAATACTCCCGTCTTGTCTGCCTCCAAAAGCCGCAGGTCAGACCCCCTGAGTTCATTCACCACTTGGGGGAATTCTGGTTTGGTTGGGTGGGCTGCTCCATGCATGCACACCAAACGGGAACCAACGCCGAGGAACTCTTGTCGGGCCGGCTCCGGAATTCTCGACGCGATCTGGTGTACCGCTGCGAGCTGATCCACTCTTGACGGTGTGACAGGGGGAGCGAATTTGGGTCCCTTTGAGAGCAGTGCCTCGGCTTGCGGTGATAGTTTCGAGCCCGAGAGGTTCAGCGGAGGCTGAAGCTTGGGACACTGGTTCGCTCGTTTTTCTGTGGATGCAGTCGCAATGACGACCTTCCAAGATGAATCCAGGAGGTCTTGTCCTGACTTGGTTTGAAATATGTACGAAGGGTGAACTGTAAAGCGGGCACCGAAGATGCCCGTCATGAGACCGGGAAGTGACCTCTGCATGACAAGGATTTCCTGCGAGAGCTCACTGCGTGCTATCTGCATGACTCTGTAGTTGGCAGTCCAGCTGGCAGAGTTGAATCCAAATACCTGGTGGACGGCGGGGTGAGGGATGGTCTTCCTGAGGTAGAGTCCAAAGGATCGCAGGCGCAGGCGAAGCAGATACAGTCTCGAGATAAAGAGGGCAGCACGGAGAAAGGGGCCTGGCTGGAAACCCGAAGGTCCGATGGGAAAGTAAAGAGCAGAGACAGCGGAAAGGAGAGGAAGGAAGGAAGCATCCCGATTTCCCTCTCAGGAGCAAGGGGCGCTCGCCCGGCCCGCCAAGGCCGTCAACTCCGGTCTCAGGAATGTAACCTCTCTCTCGGACAGCGACAACGAGGCCGAGGAAATGTTCTTCGGCGCCTCTTTTATGGCGAACGCCTCCACGATCTCGCGCCCGTAGCGGTTCTTGTTGGCCCCCAGAACACGCGCGGACGGGAACTCGGGGGCGCATGGAGCGCAAACCTTGAGGTGATTGACCATGGGGTGTTGGGAGTCCTCGTCGTTTTTTGCTATTTCTCTCTCATGTTCGCGCAGGCGGTCGTTGAGGCAGCGGCCCGTCTGCGCCAAGAGGCATGCGGCCCCCTTTGTTCCCTGCGCGGTCGGACGGGTGTATTCAGTGCCCTTCTCGTGCGGGGCAGAGTACATCGGACAGACGGGCCGCTGCCTCAACGACCGCCTGCGCGAACATGAGAGAGAAATAGAAAAAAACGACGAGGACTCCCAACACCCCATGGTCAATCACCTCAAGGTTTGCGCTCCATGCGCCCCCGAGTTCCCGTCCGCGCGTGTTCTGGGGGCCAACAAGAACCGCTACGGGCGCGAGATCGTGGAGGCGTTCGCCATAAAAGAGGCGCCGAAGAACATTTCCTCGGCCTCGTTGTCGCTGTCCGAGAGAGAGGTTACATTCCTGAGACCGGAGTTGACGGCCTTGGCGGGCCGGGCGAGCGCCCCTTGCTCCTGAGAGGGAAATCGGAATGCTTCCTTCCTTCCTCTCCTTTCCGCTGTCTCTGCTCTTTACTTTCCCACAGTTCTCTCCCGGGTCCTTGTCTTGCCCCCCCCCCCCCCCCCCGCCCTCCTTCCCCTTCCCCCTCCTTTTAACTTTCCCTCTCCTATAGTGGAGCTCCGAAGGCGAAGCGTCCGGCAATAAATTAATTTGTTTGTTGAAAGTTGAAAGATGTGTTGTCCCGTCCCCTGTTTTTACGTATATAACTCTTTCTAAACCTACATCATTACCAACGCGCTCACTAAGAAGTTTATTATTTACGAGAGCTATGTGTTTGTCACGTCCACAACTGCCGTGCGTCGGACCTTCGGGTTTCCAGCCAGGCCCCTTTCTCCGTGCCGCCCTCTTTATCTCGAGACTGTATCTGCTTCGCCTGCGCCTGCGATCCTTTGGACTCTACCTCAGGAAGACCATCCCTCACCCCGCCGTCCACCAGGTATTTGGATTCAACTCTGCCAGCTGGACTGCCAACTACAGAGTCATGCAGATAGCACGCAGTGAGCTCTCGCAGGAAATCCTTGTCATGCAGAGGTCACTTCCCGGTCTCATGACGGGCATCTTCGGTGCCCGCTTTACAGTTCACCCTTCGTACATATTTCTAACCAAGTCAGGACAAGACCTCCTGGATTCATCTTGGAAGGTCGTCATTGCGACTGCATCCACAGAAAAACGAGCGAACCAGTGTCCCAAGCTTCAGCCTCCGCTGAACCTCTCGGGCTCGAAACTATCACCGCAAGCCGAGGCACTGCTCTCAAAGGGACCCAAATTCGCTCCCCCTGTCACACCGTCAAGAGTGGATCAGCTCGCAGCGGTACACCAGATCGCGTCGAGAATTCCGGAGCCGGCCCGACAAGAGTTCCTCGGCGTTGGTTCCCGTTTGGTGTGCATGCATGGAGCAGCCCACCCAACCAAACCAGAATTCCCCCAAGTGGTGAATGAACTCAGGGGGTCTGACCTGCGGCTTTTGGAGGCAGACAAGACGGGAGTGTTTGTGGTTATGAACGAGTCTAACTTCGGTGAAAAGGTTGAACTCGCCATCAAGAAAAACTTCGTCCTCGTTAACAAAAGACCGTCCGGCACCCTCCGTTCGGAAGTCAAAGACATCTGCAGGTCGAACAACCTTTCGTCGCTTCTCACGAGAGTGTCAGCCCCTGCGAACCAGTATCTAAAAGTTTTTTTCACCGCCAAGACCCACAAGCCGGAGATCCCGCTGAGGAGCATCGTATCAGAAAATGGATGCTGGCAAAAGCCTCTGGCTCTCTACCTGCAGAAGCACCTGGCAGCCGTCCCCCTGGACCAGCCTTTCCGCGTGGGCAGCTCTCAGGAACTCCTCCCAGCCCTCCAGCTTCTCCACACATCAGGCCCAGGTACCACCTTCTTCTCCCTAGACATCACCGACATGTACTACAGCCTCGACTTCAACATCCTCCTGGATGCGGTAGAAAAAGCCATCACCACACAGGGTATCGTCAAATTCCAAAACTCTTCCGGCATCCCCCTCAGCGCGTTCCTGCAATTAATCAGGGTATATCTTCGGTCGACCATGGTGGAGCATGACGGGAAAATATATTTACAAAAATCGGGTGTCTGCATCGGGTCCTGCCTGGCACCTTCGCTCAGCGAAGTCTACCTTTCCTTCGTGGATCAGGCCGTGAAGGAGCAACTGGACAGCGTCGCCCCAGGAACCCAGGTGTTCAGATATGTGGATGACTATCTGGTGCTCCACGACTCCGGCGCGCCCACCGCCGCCATCCAGAAAGCCTTCACGGATAACGCAAATGGCCTGAGCTTCACCAGGGAGGACCCCTCGGCGGAGGGTCTCCAGTTCCTGGACGTACGCCTTGTGGCCACCCAGGGAGGCACTTGCTGGCGCTTCCAGCAGCGGACGCAGAAGCCGGTGCTACCATTTACTAGCCACCATTCAAAGACAGTAAAAGCAGGCATCGCAAAAAATCTCATCTCCTCCACCCGCACAAAGTCCTGTCAACACCTCTCCTCATCTAGCCTGGAGGGACAGCTCAGCCGCCTCACAAACGCCGGATACCCGCGCGACCTGCTGGCCTCCACGCTCAGAAAACTAATAGTTGAAAAAGCCGCCGCTCGGAAGCCTGCCCGGCAGAGGTATACAACCATCCCCTATTTCCACAACACCGCCCACCGACTAAAAACAGTGGCTCGACGTTTCGACATGGACGTTGCTTTTTCGTGCCCCTTGAAGTTGAGCGCCATGTGCCGCCTGGTAAACTCTCCCCCTCCTCCCAAGATCAGCTGCGCCAAGAGGCATGCGGCCCCCTTTGTTCCCTGCGCGGTCGGACGGGTGTATTCAGTGCCCTTCTCGTGCGGGGCAGAGTACATCGGACAGACGGGCCGCTGCCTCAACGACCGCCTGCGCGAACATGAGAGAGAAATAGAAAAAAACGACGAGGACTCCCAACACCCCATGGTCAATCACCTCAAGGTTTGCGCTCCATGCGCCCCCGAGTTCCCGTCCGCGCGTGTTCTGGGGGCCAACAAGAACCGCTACGGGCGCGAGATCGTGGAGGCGTTCGCCATAAAAGAGGCGCCGAAGAACATTTCCTCGGCCTCGTTGTCGCTGTCCGAGAGAGAGGTTACATTCCTGAGACCGGAGTTGACGGCCTTGGCGGGCCGGGCGAGCGCCCCTTGCTCCTGAGAGGGAAATCGGGATGCTTCCTTCCTTCCTCTCCTTTCCGCTGTCTCTGCTCTTTACTTTCCCACAGTTCTCTCCCGGGTCCTTGTCTTGCCCCCCCCCCCCCCCGCCCTCCTTCCCCTTCCCCCTCCTTTTAACTTTCCCTCTCCTATAGTGGAGCTCCGAAGGCGAAGCGTCCGGCAATAAATTCATTTGTTTGTTGAAAGTTGAAAGATGTGTTGTCCCGTCCCCTGTTTTTACGTATATAACTCTTTCTAAACCTACATCATTACCAACGCGCTCACTAAGAAGTTGACAAGAATTGTTTCTATATAAAACGGTTCAAAGTAAACGAGAGTGGCTACCCACTATACAGCCTATTACGATTGGATAATAAATTTTCACACCATTCAAATCTCGTGCATAAGTCTTCTGGAATTTTTTCGACGAGTTTCAGAGTGGCCAAAAACACATTCCCCCCTTCTTCATCAGACGCGCCCAGCGAAGAGCCATATGACTCAAGAAACCGCATGTGAAGTAAACGTACCGTCATCTTGCACTTCGATTCTGCTGAAAACTGGGGAGTCGTGATCTAGCGCGCGGTGCAAGGACATCCCTGGAAGAGCAAGTTGGTTTCCATCTTTACCTGCGTTGCTACAGCCGAACAGGGAACGCCAAGCTTCGGCGTAGTGAGCGACGACATCGTCCATGACTCGTCCCATACGCTCTTTGCGCTCGACGTCGACGAAGGGCGGTTGTAGGAAGTACTGCCTATTTTCACGCAACTCGTTCATATTTCAGACGGTGCTCCAATCCACTTCAAAAGCAGGCACCCGGTGTACGAATTCAAGAATGTCGTCGCCACGTGGGTATTCTTCGCCTCAGGGCACGTGAAAAGCTCGCGTGATGGAGTGGGCAACATGCTCAAGCACGAGGCATCCATGTTTGACTTGACAACTACAGAATTGTACTCCATAACGAACGCGCAAAGCTTCGCTGAGGCTCTCAGAAAGAAAGTCAAAGGGATCGTTCTACTCTCAATCGCCAAAGAGAAGCTCGCGCGTTTCCGGGAGCTCAAGGATGAAGAGTGGGAGAAGGTAAACCACCCAAGGGGCATCCGATCTTCACACGTGTGGAGGAGGACACTGGAGGAAGAAACCTCGAACGTTGGCCTAGAAAAGATTTGTGAAAGCACAGAGTAGCTGTATACACGTTTCAAAGCATGGACGTACCGCTTGGTGTCCCGAAATTTAGAAAATCATCAGTGAGTGCGTGCCGGTACGTTCAAAACTGAAAATTGTGGACTGCGTGGCGTTGACACAGTGTGAAATCTTATTCACCGTTACGTCGAACTAGTAAAAAAAATTTAGTGACTTCGGAAAATGTACCATCGATGTTTTTGTGCGTTTTTACTGATTCTGCGCGCGCTTTTCTACATCACTAAGGTGCACGAACTACGCCGTCAACCGTCGGCGATCAGCAAGATGGGAGAATAACAAAACCCGGCGCATATTTCCCGAAGATTTACGTGCAAAACATTAACTGTGTGAGAATGTATCGTTCAATCTGAAGAGGCTGGGTAGTGAGTAGACAAGCCACCCTCGCTTAGTTTGAACCATTCTATAAGGTGATTCAAGGAGAAGTCAGGCTCTTTAAATCGACCGCAAAATTCGGTTTCTTAACCTATCGCGCTAGGACTTTGGGCAGCGTTGCCCACAGATGTTTCATTTTTTTAAATAAAATTTGCAAAGAGCGAACTTACGTGAGGAAAAAGTAAGGAAAGAAAAAGGCTTAGCTCCTATGGAAACGCAGCGACGCCACCGGTCTTCAAACAACACGGCGCCGTTTCGCACGGGAGACAAGAGATGGCGCAAGCGGTCGCGACGCCAACTGCCACCAACGAATGAGCATACGACGCCGAGAGCCGGCGTCTTTAGCAGACAAGGAACTGCACTTCCTTGCTGTTACCGTGCCTGTTTTTGTTTCTTGGACTGTCGCCGCCTGCGAAACGCGCGCCGCTTTTGAGTCGAAAAGATTGTCTGCTAAAGACGCTGGCTCTCGGCGCCGTATGCTCGTTCGTTGGCGGCATTCGTTGCGCCATCTCTTGTCTCCCGCGCGAAACGGTGCCGTGTTGTTTGAAGACCGGTGACGTCGCTGCGTTTCCATGGGATATAAGCCTTTCCTTTCTTTACTTTTTCCTCAGGTAAGTTCGCTCTTCGCAAATTTTACCAAAAAAAAATGCACCATCTGTGGGCAACGCTGCACAAGGTCGGAGCGCGATAGGTAAGAAACCGAATTTTGCGGTCGATTTAAAGAGCCTGGCGTCTCCTTGAATCACGCTGTATATAGAAACAATTTTTGACTTGTAGCGTTGCCTTTTGATTTGTATATACTTGTTACTCACTGTTTTGTAGTGTGCTTATGTGGTTTCTCACTTGTTTCAAGTTTTAAAATATAATTCATATCAAAAGTTCGCCTACTTTACGTTCTTTTTTGAAAACGTAAAGAAAATTAAAAATCCCATTATTGAAATTGTAGAGGCGTACAATGTCGGTAAGGTTGCTGTATTTTAGTCAAATGAGCACACATTTCACGCGATTGCGGCTCAAATAGAGGACATGAAACCAAAATATTACATTACTAGATTTTTTTTCTTGTAGTCGACTATTATATCTAAAATATTTTAAAAAATGAAAGTTTACAAAAGGAGGTTTTCTAGAAATTCGACCTCAAACTTTCAACATTTGCTATTTTTCACACCGTTTCCGTGAAGGTAGCGGTGCGGCCACTCAGCATATCATAATGATGTTAATATATCCACAATGAGCTTGCTTAGGGCTTTCTATAGAGCTAAAGAAAAAAATTAACTTAATTACAGACAAAGTAATGACCTGTCAAAGTTGACCAAAAATCGACCTCAGTGACCAGTTTGACATTACTTCTAGAAAGCAATACATTTTCTAAAAATATTTCAATACGTCAAGGTATCTTTATAGTGCCTATTATAATGATGGGAAACGGTTAAAATGGCGGAGGAAAAATCTAGCGCCAGCAGAGTGTCAAACACGCGACCTGCGACGGCAGACAAAAATACTAGTTTCGACCACTGCGGCTTCTACTGTTCATAACTCGAGAACAAAAAATCCGGAAAACATGAGGTTTGCACCCTCCTTCATTTGAGAAAAGCCTCCAAAACATATTTTTTTTTCGTCAAAATAAAAAATTAGGCCCTTTTAGCCTGCCCGATTTGAGATAAAACCACCACCATTTGGTTTTACGTGCACTTGTTTTGGTTCCTCAGTTTACAACACTGTGCTTTATCAGTCATGGCTTCTAACATTTCTCTAGGCTGCCGTATATCATCGCGAGACTGCTATAAATACTCTACAACTTTACGATTTGAACATCTATTGCTTGTGTGGCGAACACCACATCTCGCCAGAAAGCTGAACTGTTTAACATGGTACGGACGGGACGTCATCACACTATATGCTGGTGGCCAGTGCGATTTGTTGTTGCTGAGAAATTGAAATTAATCGATGGTGCAAAATGCCCACTGCATGAGGTTCGCGCTCAGTGAAAGCCAAGTTTTTGAGAGGCACGAATTATTATTATTATAGTCAGATGCAACCTAAGAACAATCTTTTAGCTCCACCCACAAGCGCATTGCGCCCATTTGAAGTGCCTCCGCCGTCGAGAAAGTAGTTCGCTAGCAACGTTGCTTTTTCTTCCTCCAGGAAACGTGTCTTAAACTACTACAATATTTAATTAATTCATTCAGGACATTTAAATAAGTTAGAATACGTTTTTGTCAACGAAATAGCTGTTTAGTAAAGAAAGAAAGTCATGTCCAATGTACCGTCTTCCCAATTCATTTTCTGTCCAAGATACTGTCTGACATACCGTCTAACATACCTCTCAGCAGTGCTAAGCCTCGCGCCCGCTTCGAAATTTTTGTTGGCGATAGCGTCGCTGGATTCTCACGTTTTTGCGCAAAAACTGCTGCAATCGCAAGCTGATACCATTAAGATTTCGTGGCGTAACCTCGGGCACGTAAAATACGGTGCAAAAAGCAGAATAATTGTCACGAGAAACTAGCGTCGCGTTGCTAAGGCCAGCAGCCATGTTGAGCTTCTTTTTTCTTTTTTTTCAAAAGGATCGCAATTGGTACACGGAATCGTGACGTCATGAAAACGATTGGCTGGCGTTTCTCGGCGTAGGATTACATTTTCCTTTGAGAGGCATTTCCGGTTTTTTCTTAGCTTGCAACCAACTATAGTATATCGTCGTGAGGAACGGCGTGTCTGGTACGACGAACACGCACATTTTGGCAAGAGTGTTCTCGCAAATAATGTAGTTTACGCTTTCTCGTTTGCGCAGAAGATGCGGGGCAAAGGAACCTTTACAACGCAGTATGTTTTTAAAAATAGCTCCTCCCCCTTCTTCATTGTTTTTTTTTTTTTTTTTTTGCTGTGTCTCCAAAGGATGTTTTGCATTCCTAGGCAATTGCCTCCTCCGTTTGGGTGTGTTAATTCGACAATTATATTTGTCATCTTTTAGCAGCAGCTCTCCATTGCTTTTATTTTGCACACCGTGAGGTATAAAGGGGTCACAAAACGATATCGGGTCGGAACGCTCATGACTTTACAGAGGCGTACTGGTTCTAGTCTGGCCAAAGTATACTCGCAAAGACCGCCACTGATTCAGAAGCTTTTGTCGCGGTGAAATGGCGATAATAATATGAGACTATTTCTTTCAGTCTTGCCTTCGCAAAGATTGATGACGTAATTGTAGGATCGAAACCAGCTGCCTGATGACAGTCGAGTTCGGCTCATGAATTAGACACGAGAACTGCGTGAGCATTGGACTTCGGCTCGTAACAATCCATGCCTCGGCGGACACTTAAGTAGTGTCTCGTGTCCAACCACTTGGGTTATGTAAATAATTCAACTCTAACAAGGCCAGGATCTCAGCACACGTTTTCTGCTTTGTCAAGCCCAGCACGTGGCTATGATTAACGTTTGCGGCATAGGATAGGCACCAGGCCACGTGGTCGGGCTCCGAGTTGAGGGGATGAACGATGCTCATGTTTCTCTTGTTTGCTCAGCGTGTACCATTGCCTAGAAAGAGGAGCCAAAGCAACTTTATCCGGTTGTAAGCGTTAGGGAGTGATTCTAAATAGTATTTAGTTAAAGGGACACTGACACCCTCCAAAAATTTGTTTTAATTTTTTGCCAGGCGATTTATTATAGCGTCGGAATACTACCCAATTAGTATTTTGCTACATAGGCACGTATTTTTTTAATAATGCCAAAAAACGCAACTGCTCAAAACTGAAACCGACACCCGCACACCGAACGGAGATGTGGAGAGGAGAGAGTGAGTGGCTGAAGTCACGTAGCTACACACGACGGCGCGATTTGTTTTTTCTTTTTTTTTGGGGTGCAGCATGCGAAATGCGTTCGGGATCTGTTCGCCGTGCGATTCCTTTGCAAGCTATGTTTGTTCCGCTCGCTGTTCTGTACTTTAAGATAAGTTGTTTTGTACCTTTAAGTGTTGGCAATTAGTAGTGAGTGCCCGTGGGGAATTCCCGTGATCGGCTCCGAAAGGAATACTCCCAAGATGTTGCGTGAAGAGCTGCTTCACATCTGAAAGTGGCATTGAGAGCCGGAGGTGTCAAAATGGAATCCCATACCATTTAGTTCAGCGACGTATCGTCCACAACAATTGTTTTCTTTTTTTAAAGTGATAATTGTAAAAAAAAAAGAAAGAAAGAAATGTAAATATCACAAAATGTTTGAAAACAAAAATGGTAACCTACACTAGGGATGGAACCCGTGCCCGCTGCGTGTGAAGTGGAAGTCTTTCCACTGAGCTACTGAAGGAACTCTTTGGTTTGTAGTAATGCTGGTAATGCATCCGGTCGAGTGTATGTCGGAAAGTTTGTTGCCGATTTTCCTCCAGTACATACACTCCTGGCTTGAAGTCGGGCAGCACCACGCATTGGCCACATTCGGACCAAGTAAAGAAACCGTTCGCGTGCGTATTCAACTCGGAGTACACACTTCGTGCTTGACGTTTGAGCGAGCCATGTCTTCAGCTACGAGAAGGGACGGCGGCTCGGCGGCGTCTTCGTGCAATCGTCTTGCTGGTCGGGCGTGTCGTACGGGATGAATATCAATTCCTTTGATCGGTCCAAAAATTATCTTTTGAAGGAAGACAGAATTCGCCGGTACCGTGAATAACCGTTCTGAAGTTGAGGTCCCACGCCCGTTGTCCGCTGCCACCCGCGAGTCCCACGAAAGGCGAAACGACGCCATGTTGAAAATTATGCAGTGAACGCACAGAATGCTTCCGGTTGGCTGAGCAACCTTTTTTTTTTTCTCTCTCAATGAACGTATTTCCAGCTTTTTGGAAGCCACAAAAAAAAAATGGGTTTCATAATTTTTTTTTCTATTTTTAGTATTAACTCTGTGCCTTCAATGACCCACGACTTTGATTGAATTTGATGGTCGTGTCGAAACCTTAGACAACGGCCCGTGACCACGGAGAAGAGAGTGAGCGCGACTCAAACCGTCCAGTTCTCGATGGGCGGCTTTCGGGCGGAAAGAAACCTAATTTCGAGCCACAAATTGGGTTCTGGGTACTTGGGCTCTCATATGTCACGTACAACTAAAACCCTCGGCGAGCATAAGTACCCTATCAGTGTCCCTTTAAGACAGAAAAATCGTTTCATAGCTTCTTTAAACAAAATACATAGGTGGTCTAAACTTCGGGAAATAACTTGAGAACGACGCTCGTGTGACACTTAGAGCGGTTGCCGACGTTCGGATGTCTCTCTAAAGGCCGCTATGGTCTTTTTTTTTTTTCAGGTACCCCTCCCGTACACACATGTAGTTCTATGTAACGTCATATTAATAAGTCACATTTAGTCCTTTCAGTACTTATACTCTCAGGGACATCTTTCCCGAGGCAGTTCAGCAACAACGAAACCATGTTTGGGCGCCTCAATGATGTAAAATGGGTCGCGCAACATTTTTCGTAATTTCAGTGAATAACGTTAAGAAGAAATCCCTGACGTAGATATCTTGCGAAAACATCCATTAGTTCCCCCCCTGAGCCATAGCAAATGCAGAAAAAAATAAAAAGGAAAGCAACAGCTGTCCCCTCCTCCACTCGCTATTAGAACAAGCGACCACGTGATCTGACACTAATTATATACCGTCAGTGTTCATCATAGTCATGCGCTAGGGTTTGGAATGCTAAGAACTTGGGCTGAGCATCACACATTGTTTCAGTTGAGCTCTTATCATCTTTAATTGTGCACGAGCCATTACCCGAATGTTTGGCCATGTTGATTGTCATGAACCCTAGCACTCGACTCTGTGCTTGAAAATCGCTTACGTCACGGTGTCACATGACTCTCAGTGCAAAGTCGTGATGTTATGTTACATCACGTTGTCAACAAGGTTAATAAATCTTGTGACTTCCTTAAATTAAGTCTACCTGACGCAGTGAGTCATGTGACGTCACGGGGTGACGTGATATTACTTGACAGCATGTATTTACACCCTGACGTGACACATGGTTGATCATAGTGCCAACGCGAAAGCGCCACGAAAATCCACAATTTATTATGCATTGCAATTCTGCATATTGTCACGGGTGGTGACCAAAAACAATAGATGAACAGGAAGAAATAAATGTTTAATGTGGCGAACTTGTGCCAAAAATAAAAGAGTACAAAAGATAATAACAAAGCGTCGCGGGCGTCGAAGTAGGCGAAACCGCAGGATCGAGCGCTGGGGCGAGACTCACTGTGGCTCGCCACGCGGAGCCCCTTATGTACATGAGTGGTCTTCTGGAATAATCGGCGCAGAAACTTCGACGCGTAGAACATTCGGGCCTGGAACAAGCAACATGATTCTCGAATTCTCCAGAACACTAAATTGCAGGAATAAACAAAAGACACGTCACTCCCAGGATTCGAACCCTAGCTTTTCGCGTGAGGCAAGCGCGATAACCGTTAGGCCACGCGCGCTTTTTTTTTTTTTTCTTTATTCAGCGTTTTAAAACAATAAAAACGACTACCCAGCACTTGTAGGCAGACGTACAATTAAAATTCTTTCATTTTCATCACATCATCAAATAGGTTTGCCCATTCCGGCAAACTCTCACTGTATTCATAGACACTCTTCACCTGGGTTACCAGTTCAATCAAAAATGCTCTTGCTCCTTTCGGTGGGTGCTCGGCATGTCTAACCGACATGCGAGATTTCCAGAGACTGAATATTGCTAGCAGCATAAAAAGATCATAGGGAACATTATCTTCACATTCAACAGCCAGAAAACGTATATTATAGGATGTTATGACAAATTCTTTCTTCAAAGTCCTCTTGAGAACATCCCATAGAAAAACAGCGTCCCAGCAGTACAAAAAGGAGTGCTCTACTGTCTCCGGGACTTTACATAGTGGGCAGTTAACGCCCCCAGGAACAGGCAAACCTCTTTCCCAAAGCCAGGTTTTTACCGGCAGCGTTTCAGAATGTAGGCGAAAGAAAAAAGATTTTGCGGATGGAGGTATTCTCATCTTCTTAACTCGACATAACACATCATTTCCAGGTCCGTTTTCATATAGTGAACGATAAACAGGTACAGGAAAAACACTTTCAAGTAGGTGTCGGTACAGGGTCCGCCTTTTAACGGTGGCCAAGTATTCCAAAGAGTACCGTACACTCAAAAAACGAAAGGCGGCAACTACTTCCTTAACAAACCCAACCATCTTTGCTGGGGAACCGATAACGGACGATACAAAAAATTCTGGCAAATGACTGGTAAGTTTCGTTTGAAACATGACTTGTAATAATGGGTGTCTCTGGTCTCTCATAAAAATAAAACGCGATACTAACTGCCTAAGAAACAAATGAGACAGCCCAAGACCGCCTTTGAGCGGACGAAGAAAAAGGTTATCTCGTCGCATCGGTTCTCCAGCACATTGCCAAATGAACAGCGCAAAAACTCTATGCATTTTTTGAATATTGCAGCGCGCACAGTATAGCACTTGCAAAACGTACCAAAGCTTCGCGGTTAAAAAAATATTACAAGCAGAAGCCCTGGTGAAAATAGACATGTTACGACCCCTCCATTTCCTCGTGCGTTCCTTCAAATCCTCTATCACACCTTCCCAGTAAGGCGAACTCTTTTCCATGTGATCCAGAGGAGCTCCCAGGTATCTACCCGGGGAACATGTCCAATGAATCCCTTCAAAAAAAACCGGCGCATCGCCCCCCTGCCCGTACCATATCCCGAGACATTTATTTTTGTTAATACTAGCACCTGTAGCATCACAGAAACTTTTGCACAAATCTAAAACTTTTGAAATGCTAGTCTTGTCCTGACAGAAAAAAGCAACATCATCAGCATATGCCAGTACTTTCACTTCCACGTTCCCCATTGTGTACCCCTCAACGTGCTCGCTTCTGATAACACTTAGACAGAGCGGCTCAAGGTAGAGACAAAATAATAAAGAAGACATGGGACACCCCTGTCGCACAGAAGATAGGACATTAATCTTTTCTGACAAGGAATTGTTAATGACAAGACGCGTCGTACAACCTGAGTACGCCATCTTGACTCCTTCAAAAACAATGTTACCTACATTGGCTTTATTTAGAACCTCCCACAGCACCCGGTGGCATACTCTGTCAAACGCCTTTTCCAGGTCAATTTGAATCATCGCTACCTGGCTTCCCTCTGCTCGAGAGTTTTCGAGAAAAGTCCTCGCGACATGAATGTTCGTTTGAATTGCCCTCCCTTTAATTCCACAGGTCTGATGGTCCCCAACTAACTGGCATATAACGTGCTGAAGTCGTCTCGCCAACACCTTCGCAAAGATCTTATAGTCTACGTTGCTCAACGCAATAGGACGATAGCTCGATACCTTACGTCTCTGAGCTTCGTCTTTAGACTTGGGGATCAGTATCGTGTGCGATTGTAGGAACGAGGGCGGAAGCGCTTGACGTCGATAAGCCTCACGGATTACTTCGAAAAGGAAGACCGACAACTGGTCTCTGAAATGCTGATAGAATTCAGCGCAGAGGCCGTCTGGACCTGGCGTTTTATGAGCAGCGAGGCTCTCAATGGCTCGGTCAATCTCCGACTTTGTGATGGGTTGTTCCATCCAGTCCTTTGTTTCTGTGGATAGCTCAGGTGCTATCTGGAGAAGACCTTTCAAGGCGGCTGTTTCTTTCGGCTCACCTTTGTCTCCAAAGAGGTTCGTGTAATGTGCAACAAATGCTCTTTGAATGCCGTCTTTGTCATTGCAGATGACACCTTCATGGTCCAAAACGGTTATCTCTTTGGCCAGCGCAAAGCATCTTTCATCCGCCAGTGCTCGCTTTGTGGGCTGTTCGCCGAGCAAAAACTTTTCCGCCCTCGCCCGCACAACCGCACCACGATACCGATTATTTTGAAAAAGTTGCAATTCACGCTTAACTACCTTTATCTCTTCAGCGTATCTACCAGGGCACTCGCTATCGTCTTTGAGAAGCGCGAGCAAGTACTGCTGCAAACCATTTTCTTCTTTCTTTGATACGTAGTTGGCGATGGACGACTTTTCTATAGCTAACAGTTTAACCTCCTCTTTAAATAATTCCCACTTCTCAGTGAAACTTAAGTATTTATTTTCGCCTAATTTATCTAAAATATTAATCACTCCATCAGTAAAGCTTTTATCCTTGAGGAGGTTGACATTAAATTTCCAGAGACCCCAGCTAAATTTTCGTGACGATTTACTTTTTTTTCCAACCGTTACGCCTACGAGACAGTGATCGCTGAAAAACACAGGTTTGACAGAGTATGCCACTGTAATAGGGCCTAATTCCGCGGACACATATATGCGATCTAATCGTGCATGCGATGACTGCTGAAAGTGTGTGAAACGAAGTTCCTCACGTTCGACGTGCATATCCGCAACGTCGGTCAACAAATACTCATCCAAAATATCTCTTAACAAGGTACTACTACTATCGCTAGGCGATTTCGCTGATGCCCTATCTCGGACATTACATACACAATTAAAATCTCCTAAAAAAATCATATATTTTTCGCAATTAATATATTCTGTTATCTGACGAAAAAAAAGCTCTCTCTCACAGTTTCTGTTTGGGGCGTAAATACACAATACACGCCACTGCAAACCCCCCAGCAAAAAGTCACAGAAAATCAGGCGACCCCCACTATATGTAGTGACCTTAAGGTCAGTAAGCGCAATACGCTTCGAAAGAAACAAAAAACATCCCGCGGATGTACCGACAGCATGGCTGACACACACTTCGTACGCGCTTAAAAATGGTCTTAATGCGAGTGCAATTTGATCGTCCTCGTGCATTTTTGTTTCTTGGACGGCAAGGATATCGATGTTTTCCTCGTTTAAAAGCCTTTGCACCTGGTATTGTTTTTTTCTAGAGTTAAACCCTCGCACATTTAATGTGGCGCAACGAAAAGGTTGGTAACGTTCAGGTGTCATTTAAGAAAAAAGGCCTTTAAACGATCTTTTGCCAAAAGGAAAGGTTCACCCGTTTAAACCAGTTTTATAACTAAGCACATACGAAAGGGCCTGAGTGTCATTCACTCACAACGAGTCCTTGCGCTGGCGACCATCCGCGGGGATGCGGGGCTTGGGCGGTGCTCTTCGGTGCTTCTTGGGTCCCATGTGGTGCCAGGGCAGTTCGCCCCCGCCTTCGTCTTCGGGAGCGGTCTCGGCGAGAGCATCGTCCAGCTGCCGCTTGCCAGCCAGGATGGCTTCGGCATCCATGGCTTCCGTTGTTCTGCTGTCGTCTTCCTGGGGCTGCTGGTCGTCCCCGGCGTTGGCCCCGGACGTTACCGGACTCTCCGTCGTCCGGGAGGAGGGCTGGGTGGTGCTAGCCGCATTTCTCCCAGACTCAGCGGTCGACGCTAGTGGTAGGCGTTGCACTCGGGTGGATGCCTCGACCTGAGTGGCCGGGCGGACGTCCGGGCTCGTGTCCTTGGGATCTCCGGTGGGGGGTGTGATTCCTCCGGCCGCGTCTTCCGCCTCCGCCTCGTCCATTTGCAGGTCGCTCGTATCGTCGTCCACCCGTTTTTGCGCTATGGTAGCGTAAGTGCGGACGCAGTCTGCACTCTCGTGGCCAAACCGGTGGCACTCCGTGCACCGGGGGACGTGGCAGTCTCTCCTGATGTGCCCCTTGCGTCGACAGCGGAGGCACAGAGGAGCTCGTCCGGGAACTAGCACGAGGACTTTGCACCCCTCGAGACGAATCTCATGAGGGATGTCATCCACCGTGACGCCGTCTTTTAGGGTCATCTGGACGACCCTCGTGTTGGTCTCGACGCCCTCGAAGCCCCTCTCGCGGAAGTGTTCCCGGCTGACGTCCGAGACCTTCCCGTAGCGCTCGAGTTCTCGACGTACCTGGCAACTGGACACGTCGTAAGGGACCCAGTGAAGCCGCAACTTGACCTCGGTGTTGGCGGGGTCAAGGACCAGGCACCGCCCACCTTTCACTCGCAGCTCCTTGGCGTCGAGTAGGCACTGCTTCGCTGCCAACGTGTGCATGCGAAGCATCCACACGTGGTTCATCTGGTGGGCACCCGCCGACGCCAACTCAGGAAGCACCTTCAAACGCAGAAGTTCCTCTCGAAAATCTTGAATGCGATACGGCCGGTTGCGGACGTCGCAATGTAAAAAAACAGAATTTTTAGCGATGTATCCGTTGGGCAGGGGTGGCAAAATAATCTTATAGTCAGCGGAGCCTTCAACATCAGATAAGCCACGGCCAGATACGGCCGCTGATACCGCTCCTTGGGAGCTCGTCATCGTGCGTCCGAACACTTCGGTGGTCGGCCACAGACTCCGTTAGGCCACGCGCGCGCTGCCTACTTGGCCAGCTGCGCGCGCGGCATTACTCCCCCCTTTAAAAAGTGCATCGTCCCGATGCAACCCAAAAACAAAACGAACCAAATAAAACAGAACGGTAAACTAAAAGGTCATTTGGAACACATAAGGTCCACAGTCCTATCGAGCGTAATACGGCTTCAGTCGCACGACGTGGACGACTTCCGGTCGTGGTGGGCGGCGTGATGATGTTCTTGTTCCGTCGGGCATCACCTCGTAGTTCAGGTCCCCGAGTCGACGAAGCACTTTGTAAGGTCCAAAGTAACGTTTCAGGAGTTTCTCGCTGAGACCGCGGCGGCGAATCGGTGTCCACACCCACACCCTGTCTCCGGGCTGGAAGTGGACGTCCCGACGACGAAGGTTGTAGCGGCCAGTGTCGATACGTTGTTGGGCTTGAATCCGGAGTCTGGCGAGCTGACGGACTTCTTCTGCCCTTTGGGCAACCACCTGGGCGTCGTCGCTTGCTTCGACAGCCGGTTCGTGGGGTAACATAGCGTCCAGCATTGTCGTTACCTTGCGCCCATGCACCAGTTGAAAGGGTGTCACTCCGGTGGTTTCTTGTACGGCCGTGTTGTAGGCAAAGGTGACATACGGCAACACCTCGTCCCATGTCTTGTGCTCCACGTCGACGTACATGGAAATCATGTCGGCGATGGTCTTGTTGAGTCTTTCCGTCAGCCCGTTGGTCTGAGGGTGGTACGCCGTGGTGCGACGATGGCTGGTGTGGCTGAGACGAAGGACTTCTTGTGTCAGCTGGGCCATGAACGAGGATCCACGGTCTGAGATCAGGACTTCGGGAGCGCCGTGCCGGAGGACAATGGATTCAATGAAAAACTTGGCAACTTCCACAGCAGTTCCGAAAGGAAGGGCTTTCGTTTCGGCGTACCGCGTGAGATAATCTGTGGCGACGATGATCCAGCGATTTCCTGACGTCGACGGCGGAAAAGGGCCAAGTAGATCCATTCCGATCTGCTGGAAAGGTGCCGTTGGCGGAGGAATTGACTGCAAGAGTCCGGCCGGCCTTGTTGGAGGTTTCTTTCGTCGCTGGCATTCATGGCATGATCGTGCGTATAGGTGGACGGTTTTGGGGAGCTTGGGCCAGTAATACTTTTCACGAATACGGGCCAGTGTCCGGCTGTAACCAAGGTGTCCGGACGTCGGGTCGTCGTGGCAGGCTTGGAAGATCTCCTCTCGAAGGTCGGTTGGGATTACCAGCAGCCACGTGGAGTTGTTGTTGCCGAAGTTCTCTTTGTAGAGAACTCCTTGTCTAATGGCGAAGGTCGGCAGGGCTCGTGAAAAAACGCGTGGTATGGCACTCCCACGCCCTTCCAGGTGCTCTATTAGTGCACGCAGCTCAGGATCGTCTCGTTGACGTCGTGCCATGTCGTCGCTGTTCACTGCGCCCAGGAAACACTCGTCGTCATCGTCGTCGCTGCTGTCGGAGGGTGTTTCGACGGGAGCTCTGGACAGGCAGTCGGCGTCGCTGTGCTTGCGGCCCGACTTGTAGACTACGGTCATGTTGAACTCTTGTACTCGGAGACTCCATCGCGCAAGGCGTCCTGACGGGTCCTTGATTTTCGCAAGCCAGCAGAGCGAATGGTGGTCTGTGACTACACGGAACGGGCTTCCGTATAAGTACGGACGAAACTTCGTGATCGCCCAGACGACCGCAAGGCATTCTTTTTCAGTCGTGGAGTAATTTCGCTCCGCCTTGGACAATGTCCGACTTGCGTAGGCGATGACTCGCTCGGTGCCCTCTTGTACTTGAACCAGTACCGCGCCAAGTCCTGCGTTACTTGCGTCCGTGTGAATCTCGGTTTCCGCATCCTGGTCGAAATGTCCAAGAACAGGAGGCGCCTGCAGTCGTCGCTTCAGCTCGTCAAATGCCTGCTGCTGCTCCTCGGCCCATTCGAACTTCTCGGCGTCCTTCGTGAGGCTTGTGAGCGGTGCGGAAATCCTTGCGAAGTCTCGAACGAAGCGCCGATAGTAGGCACATAGCCCAAGGAACCTTCGCACGGCCTTCTTGTCCGTCGGCGCTGGAAATGCTGCGACGGCGCGAGTCTTCTCTGGGTCGGGGCGAACGCCTTCGTTACTGACCACGTGACCTAGGAACTTCAGCTCGTCATAGGCGAACCGACATTTTGACGGCTTCAGGGTGAGTCCGGCGGTTCGTATGGCTTGGAGAACAGCTTGTAGTCGTCGCAGGTGCTCGTCGAAGTTGCTGGAAAACACTACGACGTCGTCGAGGTAGACGAGACAGCTCTGCCACTTCAGTCCTGCCAGTACGGTGTCCATGACACGCTGGAAAGTTGCTGGCGCCGTGCACAGTCCGAAGGGCATCACCTTGAACTCGTACAGCCCATCCGGCGTGACGAAAGCTGTCTTCTCTCGGTCCCGTTCGTCGACTTCGATCTGCCAGTAGCCGCTCTTCAGGTCCATCGATGAAAAGTATCGGGAGTGGCGCAGCCGGTCTAACGTGTCGTCGATGCGGGGGAGTGGATAGACGTCTTTCTTCGTCACCGCGTTCAGTTGCCGGTAGTCCACGCAGAACCTAAGTGTTCCGTCCTTCTTCTTAACCAGTACGACTGGAGAGGCCCAGGGACTGCTTGAAGGTTGGATTATGTCGTCGTTCAGCATCTCTTGAACTTGCTCCTGGATCACTTCCCTTTCTTTAGCGGAGACTCTGTACGGTGACCGATGCACAGGCCGCGCGTCGTCCTCGGTAACGATGCGGTGCTTCGCAACGGTGGTTTGGCGCACCTTTGACGACGTGGCAAAGCAGTCGCGGTATTCGGTGAGGAGGTCACTGAGCTGTCGTCGTTTCAGGCCCAGAAGCTTAGGGTCAATGTCGAGCTGCGCTGGCGACGTACTGTGTTGCTGAGGTGGCGAGGATTCGTCAGTAATGGCGGCGATAGCGGCGGAGTTTCGGAGTTCCTCGACCTGGCCCACGGCTGTACCTTTTGTGAGGTGTTGCGCTTCATTTCGGAAGTTCGTCACGAGGACCACAGTGCGGCCATCCTGAAGTTCAGCAACTCCTCTTGCGACGCCTATTCCTCTTCCAAGAAGCAACGGGAGGCTTCCTTCGAGCAGAACTTCGCCGCAGAAAGCTTCGGTGATCCCGACGGGTACGAAAACACTCGACCGCGGCGGTAAGTTCACGTGGCTTGCGAGGACTCGTACCGCAGACGACGTCGCTATGGGTTCCTCCGGTGGTGATACAGGTTTTCGTAGTGTTAACCGGTTTGCTCCGAGGTCGATGACGGCGCCATACTCGCAGAGGAAGTCCATTCCGAGGATAACGTCCCTGGAACAGTCTTGCAGAACGACGAACTTCACAGGGCACGTCTCACCGTGGATCTCGACGCGAGCAGTGCATCGCCCGACTGGTGTGATGAGGTGCCCACCGGCGGTTCGTATTTGAGGGCCTTCCCACGGCGTTGTCACTTTTCGCAGGCGGCGAGAGAGCCTCCCACTCAAGACTGAGTAGTCTGCTCCGGTGTCCACGAGTGCCGATGCGTCGTGGCCGTCGATGATGACGTTTAGGTTGTTGGACACCGTTTCAGGAGCGTCGTTTCGGTCTCCGGTAGCGTTCGAGTGGGGGCCCTCCGACGTTCGTGGAGGATCTTGGCGTCGGTCGTCTTCGGCAACTCCACCTCCAGGGGTTGCCGCGCCTAGTTTCCCCGGCGTGGAGCGAGGGGCGACAGGCTTTCACGTCGGGGTCGGTGCATCGGCGAAGCTGGACGTCGTGGTGAAGGCGATCGGAACTCTCGGCGGGACGCAGGCTCGGGGGACTGGGGTCGTCGCAAGTACTCGTCGATCTCCCGAGGGCGTTCACCATACCTGGGGCGCGGGTCGCTTGGGTGGAATCCGCGCAGCCCGAGTCGTCGGTATGGGCATCGGCGGTACACATGATCAGCTTCCCCGCAGTGGTAACACAGCGGGCGTCGGTCGGCCGTCCTCCAGACGTCTGTCTTCCTCGGCGCAGGTCGGTCTGGGTGAACGTGCGCCTGATGTTCCTGTCGTCGGGGATACTGCGGCGTTGGGGCGTCTCTTCGGGATGGCGCTGCGGCTTGGCTGGGAGCTTGCGGCGGTCGTCGGGCTATGGCAGCGTAGCTCAACGTCGGTTCCTCTGGCGTCGTCATGTTGATCGGAACCTCAGGTTGGAAGGCCCGGTGAACTTCATCTCGCACGACCTCGGCGAGCGACAGGGAGGACGGGCGATCCATAGCGGGGAGCATCTTGCGGATTTCTTCCCGGACGACTTCCCGGATAATTTCGCGGATGTCCGTGCCGGGAGCGTTCTCGCCGCCAAGCAGCGCGGTTGCAGCGACACTTGGATGTCGCTGGTAGTGGGAAGCGCGCGCTTGGAGGGCGCGCTCGATGTTTGTCGCCTCGGTGACGAAGGCTTCGACGGTGCCCGGCGGGTTGCGCACGAGGCCTCCAAAGATGTCGTCTCTCACCCCGCGCATGAGGACCCGCAGCTTCTTGTCGTCTGTGGCTCGTGGGTCGGCACGGGCGCTCAGGCGGAGGACATCTTCTACGAAGCTTGTGACGCTTTCGTCGGGGCCCTGCGTTCGAATTCGGAGGAGATCTTCTGCCTTCTCCCGTCGGTGTAGGGTGGCGAACGTCCGCTGCAACTCGGCCACACAGATGTCCCACGACGTAAGCGAAGCCTCGTGATTCTCGAACCAATGCCTCGCAGTACCCTCCAGCGAAAAGTAGAGGTTCTGGAGGCACTGCTCCGCACTCCATCCGTTGTGCCGCGCCACACGCTCGTAGTGCTTGATCCAGTCTTCGACATCCTCATGGATCTCACCGTGGAAGGGAGTCGGCGTACGGGGAGCGGCGGGCAGGTAGACGACGGCAGGAGCGGCGGGGGTCGGCGACTGGTCGGCCATCGTCGGCTTCGTTGGCTGCTTGGTCCTGGGCGGCAGAAGTCCGAATTCCGGGTGTAGGCCTTGAGTGCGACGACTGAACCGGATCTCGGTAGTGCCTTCGTCGGTTCTTCGTGGGCTTGGCGTCGGACTTGCACTGCGAACCCTCGGAGGGGAACGCTGCACGGGCATGCGTTACCCCGCACCTCCACCAATATCTCACGGGTGGTGACCAAAAACAATAGATGAACAGGAAGAAATAAATGTTTAATGTGGCGAACTTGTGCCAAAAATAAAAGAGTACAAAAGATAATAACAAAGCGTCGCGGGCGTCGAAGTCGGCGAAACCGCAGGATCGAGCGCTGGGGCGAGACTCACTGTGGCTCGCCACGCGGAGCCCCTTATGTACATGAGTGGTCTTCTGGAATAATCGGCGCAGAAACTTCGACGCGTAGAACATTCGGGCCTGGAACAAGCAACATGATTCTCGAATTCTCCAGAACACTAAATTGCAGGAATAAACAAAAGACACGTCACTCCCAGGATTCGAACCCTAGCTTTTCGCGTGGGAGGCAAGCGCGATAACCGTTAGGCCACGCGCGCGCTGCCTAGTTGGCCAGCTGCGCGCGCGGCAATATGGCGATTTAATCAATACATAGAAATAGAGCTGCCAGTTTTTTTATTCACAAATATTCGTTTTGGGATACTAACAAAATAAAAAAAAAAAAACATTATTCTTGAACCGTTTTGAACCGGTTACCGTTATATTTTTCCGGTTCGGTTCCGATTCAGTTTCAAAATGGCGGCGAAGTTTTGGGTTCAGTTCTGGTTCGACTAAAACTTACGGTTCGGTTCCGGTTCGACACCCTGTATTTGTGATCTCTAGTGGAGCTTCTACAAAAAATAATAAGAAAAGCTTACTATTGAGTGGTATAAAACTTTGAATGCAGATAGTGTAGCTAGTTGTTCTTTAAACTTCGGAGCCAGACCAGAATTGCGTCACAAAATAATTTGATTTCCAACGGACACAGCTCATAGAAAACGCAAAAAAGCTACCCTCGGTGGGATTCGAACCCACAATCCCCGGTTTAGGAGACCGATGCCTTATCCGTTAGGCCACGAGGGCGCTGAGAGTCTGCAACCGTGCCTTGGCATCAACTACTCAGGTTTTCTTTTTTTTCTTTTTTTTTTATTATGCTACGTTGTATTTTATGCTGTGTTTGGCCATCAGAAACTTTTTACATTTGATTCCATCCTACTATATTATGAGTTTCGGCAGCAGGGTGCTGACGACAACAGAATAACAACATCGTGAACACCCGAGACGATGTTGTAAGTTCATCAGCCCACACTCTAAAAAAAAGCCCGTGAGTCTGCTTTCCCGCACAACACCGTGAGAGCCAATCACCGCAACTTACGGAGGCAGCTCAGCGAATGACAATGCTGAAACATATGTTTACACCAAAAAACGCAGTCTGAATTGTGACATGAAGCAATGCACGCGTGACGTTTTGCATTGCTTAATGTCACAACTCAGACTGCGTATTTTGTCTAAACATATGCTTTGGCATTGTCATTTGCTGAGCTGCCTCCGTAGGTTACGGTGATTGGCTCTCCGTGTTATGTGCGTGAAAGTAGACGCACAAACATTTTTTAGAGAGCACGTCCATCTTCACCGCTATTTCTAGAATCTAGAATCATAAGCTTATCTTTTTTATGTTCGTCTATGTTTTTGTCTTTTTCTTAGAAATGTATTTTAATCAAATCTAATTGGGGATTTCTGCCGCGTCGCCGTCGCCGACCCGTGCCGTCGTCGGCCAAATATAGGGTGCTAACGTCTTGCTAAGTTTAGCGGCGCGACACAGTGAGTCTCGTGGTAGCATAGCTGGCGTCACTCTTCGTCGAATGGTCAGGTGGCTGGTGGCACTACCGGTCACGTGACTACGTGAAGTGCCCTAGGCCATGCCAGGACACGTGACATCGAAGTGTGACGTCGTGCCGTTATTTTACATCACGGCGTCACATGATTCATGGTGCGAAGTCGCGGTGCCCCGTGACGTCACGATGTCGACAACGTTACTTGATCTAGTAACGTTGGGTGCCAGGCCGGGGTCCAACGTCACGCCGCGCGACCGCTTCGCGTCATGTCAGGTGAAGTAACACCCTGTCACGTGACGTGACCGCGCGTCAGAGATCGTAGACTGAACGTCTACGATCTCTGCTACAGACGATTCCACAAGACTACGGCCATGATTGCAAGGCCAGTCTACCCTGTGCAAGCGCACCTCATCCAAACCCTTCGCTATGATATCACAGCCTGGCTGTTTCCTTAATTCCCGGAAATTAGGAAATAATATAAATCATTGTTTGTCGCATTTTCGTGTCCACCAGTCCCATTAGTATATTTGTTTTTCACGATGTCATTCCGGCAGGCTGTTTTGGCCTGAATTCATATCCCAACCGTACCAGCTCTCCTTCGAGAACGGTGTGGGGTTCGGGGTTGCTGAACACAACTCCATTTTCGTGGGCTTGGCATTTCGCAAATTTCGCGAAGTCTCCATCGGTTCTGATTAGTTCCTATCTCAAATATTCTAGTGAAGATACTGTATCTAAAATATTTTTTAAGTATCTTGGTATCTTGCAAATACCTTTGATCGAGAGTATTTGATACTGTATTTTAATTACATTTCTGAGTATCTTATACTCATTATCTCAAAGACTTTTTTGACATTCCACCATTTTTCCAGTTTTTCAGTATGAAGCGCTGTGAAGTGTCGTGGGCGTGGCACGGGCAAACTTGAACACTCTTTTGAGCAACCAAATCTTGTTGCTAGCTCCGATAAGCTCCGATGACTTAGATTGACCTCGTGAGAACATCTCTTCGTGCCGGGTGTAACTCATATTTCACACGACAATTTGTACAATAAAGGTTTTCCCCTTCGCCCTCCTAAAGCCCTTTTTTTTGGAAAAGTTTCCCGCAAAAATCCTCAAACAAAAGGGGTGGTTTTACGGAAGTAAAAATTGCTACACTTAGGCGCAACACAGAACGGGAAACGACTCGCAACAATGCAGACTTCATTGACAAGAAAATAACAAATAGAAGAAAATGAAAAGTGGGCACAAAGAGAAGACACTTTTTTGTTGTTGTATATTTGACAAAATGTCGAGCTTTTTTTTTGTTTCTTTTCTTTTTGCCGTCAGTCTGGCACTTATTGCTCTCGCAAACACTGCCTGTAAGCGAACATTGATAAGCAGAGACCATGACAGAAAACTAACTACAAGCAGGGTAACCTCTCAAAATGCCAACAACGCGTCTCCCAACGTTGAGTGCCTTTTTGAACGCAGTCTACTTGGAGAAGGTGCAACGAGTGCCGTGGCTATTATCCGGGATATCTCTGTTATCTATTCACTCATTTCCGTATCCTAAGTTCGTTTATAGTGAACTCCCCATATAGAGAATATGGATTGTAGTTAAACGATGCGTCTAAGGTCTGCCGCAGGGCGTGATATTCAGCGATATCACTATTCCTAACTTTCAGCGATGGTGGTACAACGGTGTGAGAATCGCGCTCCCTAGCTGCTGGATGATCGTCTTCATAAGAAAGGTGCTTGCCTACATCTTCCTCGCTCGGAAAATATAAACTAAGGCTGCTCGTATAAACCAAAACTAGATTTAATTACGCGTCGCAGACCCCGCCTCTTACTGCTGTTCTACGACGGTCATCAAAATGAAACCCATTTCGATAGGCACCAGCGCGCCTCTTATAGGTCGTTAAAGTTGCGAATAGCTAAAGCGACCTATTTTTTTTTTTTGTTCCAGAAATGTTTTGTAACATGTATCAGTGGTATTCTGCTCCGTATGCTTTGACTGCATAAAAAAACCTAAGATGTTTTTTTCCGTTTTGTGTTGTTGCCTATGCTAATAAACCATATTTCGGCAACTGTATATCTGTGTTTGTCACTGCCGTCGGTACGAGTTACACAATGCGGAAACATCTTCAAAAGCAATTGCATTACATTTCTAAGTATTTCTACTCTACTCAAATTCGTTACAGTCATAGTATCTTCAGTAGTATTTCGAACACTTTATGAAGCAGGTATTTAGTAACTTAAATACTGTAAACGACTTAATTTTCACGAGGACATAATTTTCGCGAATTGCTGCAATTCCCAAAAAATAAGTCCTGCCAACAATTGCAGTAAAATGTGAACACATTGAAATCTATATTGAGGTCCCAGCGCGGCGCGAAAATTATAACCCGCGAATTATTACAAAACTTCAGCTTTGGCCTAAATCGCGAAATATTGAGCCCGCGAAAAATAAGTCGTTTACAGTACTTTTATTGAGTATTTGATCCAACACTGGTTTCGGGAACATTGTACGACCCCCCCACATTTCGCGCTGGGAAATGGAACGCTTTACGTACGTCACCATCAAGGCATGCATTCTCGTGATCAGTTTTTCGCGGTAGTTCTGAAATCGCGAAATTCTCGAAAGTGGAGTTATCGCAAAAGTCAAATCTTTCGCAGTTATTTCTAAAATAATTTTTAAATCAGATTACTGCTGTTAACACAACCCGGACATTTCAGGTCCGGAAGAGTTTTTCCGGAAGTCACAGAGAAATAAAATAGAAGGCTCTGTCACATCTACCACTAGAGACCAGCGGCTCAATAGTATGCAATGTAATGCAATGCGATACAACGTAAAGGAATGATACGTAATACAATGCAATGCGATACAATGCAAAGTAATGATATGTAATGTAATGTAATGCAATGGGATACAACTTAACGTAATATGTAATGTAATGCAATGCGATAAAATGTAAAGTAATGATATGTAATGAATGCAATGCCATGGTAGGGTGATTCTGAAATAGAGATCGGGGGTAGGGGGCTTGTGCTCCGGCTTAAACGTTGGCATATGTTTTGGATTAAAATATGCCCCTACTGAAAAAAAACATTTGAAATTCAAACGGGTGGCAAACTGGTCGCCCGTTTGAATCAAACTTGTCGATCCGTTTGGATCAAACGTGATTATGGGATACGGGTACCCGTTCGAAACGGTACCCGTTTGATACAGGTGCCCGTTTTATACGGGCGCCCGTATGATAGGAGTACCCGTTTGACCTGGCACGTGACCACACGTTTGAACGTGCCATTCGAATTGGCAAATTACGCGCTAGCCCTAAATGGGTATCGTCTGGGAGGTTGGTTATCTTAAACATATTTAAGACGTCTCGAAACTCATAAACGTATTTATAACATGGAGAAAACACGTAGAGCAAATGAGCTCGCCTAGGTGCTTGTAAATGGACAGGAAAACCGACACAAAGGATTGTTTTCAATTCTCCTTGAAGTTTATTACCTCTTCTGTAGACAAGTACAAACGTGCGAGCGATCTGTGAAGACTATACAGGTAGACTTTCGGGGAAATTATTTTCCCGGCTGCCGCGCAAATAGGCGCTGCATAATTCTATGGATAATCTGGAAGAGTACGCATAGAAGAACGGTCAATCGTTGCCAACACGTAGGTTGCAGTGCACTTACAATAACAATAGCGGACTTGAAAGATGTAATCCGTGATATTTGTCGACACGGTCAAAGCAAGACAACCACACAAACACAAACGAGAGGGAACGGCTCCTTGGAAGTTTCAACACGATGCGGCGCACAAGCTGTCATTTGCCGAACCCAGCCAAACCGCGAGAATTTGCGACTTCTTTGAAGAATCGCTCGTTGCCGATATACACGTGCGACTTTTCGATCACTGATAGCTATAATGCACATCCAATACGTTGTCGAGAAACATCCCAATAAGACCGCAGGGTTAGGTGACAGATTAAAGCAGGTAGGACGAGCGAACTTCGAGCAGCAACTGACAACAAGCAGACAAAGAAAAAAGCGACTGCAAAGCGCGCCCTTCCGGATCTCGATGCTTATCAGCGTGTAGCTCGCGCGCTGCTGTGGGTCACGTGACAGGGGTGACAAGGGAGGAGGGAGGGGGCGAGGTCAAGGCGCTTGGACCACCGGGACAGCCCCTCTCCCTCTCCCCAGGCATTCCAGTGAGATTTGTTTTTGTAGCCTCGAAAAAACAGACGAGCGCGCGCGCGCATTTTAGCACGCTCGAACCTTGGAAATGGCGGCGGGGCGGCCAGAAGCTCGGCTTGCGCCCGAGCGAAGAAAGTGCCCAGCGCGAGCTCGTAGTTTAAGTGCTGAAACGGCGGGCGTGCTGTCGCAATGCTCTATGTTCTTGCAGCCGCGTGTACGCGTGCTACCTTCGCTACGTCTTGAATTAAAGTGAAATGGAGTCTAGACGTACATTCTTTCACGCGGTCGCGTCTTCTGCGAGAGAGATTCGAGCTGAATAAGTAAACTGAGGCAACAAAGATGGGCAAAGTTTTAAAGTACTGTCAAAAACATCGGCTCACCAACGTCGCGCGTTTACGTAAAAAAAAAAAAAAAAAAGGTGTTAGTTTTAGTTGCAGTATAATGGAAAATCAGCGCAATTGAAATATAATTACTTGCATTACGCGGACGATCTGAAATCGATGAACCGGCGCTCCCAGCCTTCCGGAAACATTGGCTGCCACGGCTGAAACGCTAGGCGTGCCCACGCCGCTGATCTGTACGTTCAATATCAAACGGGCTCCGGAGAGCCGTTTGATTAAACCGGTACAGCTTGCAACATGGTCACCGGTTTGAGCAAACGTGCGACAACTTTGCCCAAACGAGTCACCCATTTGCCCAAACGAGTCGCCCATTCGCCCAGACGAGCGACCCGTTTGCCAAACGAGTGACCAGTTTGTCCAAATAGGTGACCGTTATGGCTCATACGGGGGACCCCTTTGAGCCATACGGGCGACCCCTTTGACAAACTGGTGACCAGTATGGTTAAACTGCTAACGGTATGGACCCGTTTATTTTCATACAGGCGCCAAATGGTTTTTTTCAGTAGGGGCTTCATTAGCTTAGTATTCTTGTTTTCTATGATGAATTCGCAGGAGATACCCTGTAGCTAACCTTGGCTCCCAGATGTCTGAACAAGAAGATGTAGTTTCAAAACTAGGCTGCGTTTTTTTTTTTTTTTTGTTTCTGAGCACAGCAGCGCAAAAAAACGTGCTTGACAACTCAAATAATAAAACGAAAGAAGCGAGGGACTGATCGTTTATTTTCACAAAGCAAACTGGGCGAACACACAAAGGGTCACAAGAACAATAAACCTGCGCGTTTGCTTTCAGGAAATATTTTAAAGCAACAGATTCCAGGCGCGTTTATGAGCTCTTTCAAAATTTTAAGGTTGATCATCTATTCGCGGTCACATTAATTTGTGATCGATCAAGTGGCAGCAAAACTAACAACGAGCTTGCCAGGATTCGAACCTGGAATCTTCTGATCCGTAGTCAGACGCGTTATCCGTTGCGCCACAAGCCCGGTTGAGAGTCCGGCATAAGATACAACTATGTATCTCCATTTGAAGGTGTCTACTATGCTAACTCCTGTTTGCACTCCAGCGATAAGAATCGCTGGAGTCGGGGAACCAAGGACAAGCAGAAATGAGTTTATGTTTCTCCCTTGTGTTTGTCCTTTGTTCCCCTTCTCTAGGGATTATCGTAATATTTGTCCAGCTCGATTGCACCTTTGCATTAATCACATAATAATCAGAAAATATTTGATTAGTTGGCAGGGTATTATGAGGTTAAGAGTAGCGTGGTACAAGTGACAGCAAAATATGTTCCTTAAAGGGGCCCTGCAAGGACCTTTTTACTGGTTTTTAATTTGAGCCGAACCTGAGCGCACTGGACGTAGTACCTTCATTAAACTTTCCTTTCCTTGAATTTAGCTTTATTTAAAAAAAATATAGGCAAATTGAAATTACAAACAAGGAAAAAGAAGCCTCCTTCATGACGTCCTTGGTTTCTTGAGTGGCCGTGAACTGGCGGAGGGTTAGTGAGCACAGCGAGCGGTAACGGCTGCCGCACTCCGTGTCGATGGCACGAGAGGGCGCCACTAAAGCTTGTTCTGGCTAGGCTGTATGAAGCGGGCAGCCAGGGGGGCTCGCATTGCATTTGCTGCGCGGGTAAACTCTAATTCCACATGGCACTTCATTGGCCACAAACGACAGCAAACACGGGGTAAAGATCAGTTCAGAACAGGGGGCACTTGACGCTACCATGCCGCTAATAGGCTAAACGGCAAGCCATAGCTGCTCGGCGCAAGCCTTGGGAACGCTCTAAACCGGTCGGATCGCGTCGACGCCTGATCCCACTACCCCTATCTAGTATGCGCTGCCTTTTCCTCCGCAAATAATTAAAACGGTTCGCGCCACTTATATTTTGAATTTCGATTAAAGAGGAGTTTTTAGCGGCTCTGAGTAGTAGTAAGCCCAGGACCAAAGACGTCACATTTCGCGCGCTTTCGGCACCGCGGGACGCCCCCGCAGGTGGAGGAGGTTTCCGCGTCGTCCAGTTAAAATATGACGCACTGATATTTAGTTATCTCTCCGTGCCCGCTGACTTGCCCGAACCCCGAGGGACGTGGAAACCGCAAAAAAGGTAGACGCATAAATATAATTGCAGGGCCCCTTTAAATGCGTAGCATTGATAGGACCAGCTGTAAGGATCTTTGAGCCCGAGCCTCGAATGTAGTTTTGATGGCGGTGTCCAGATGGTGGCGTCACAGTGTCCACCGTGACATCGGTGTCTGATCGTTGCGCTGGAACGATGATGACTCCTAAGAGAGGAAACTCTTAGGTCATTGGATTTTCCGGGATAATGTGACATCTCGTTACAGCGGTGCGACATCCCGTGATATCGTCACGTTATGTCAACTAGTCACGATGGGCGGAAAGTTCTTATTTTGCCAGGGGGGAGGGGGGCCTCCCCCAACTTGCGTAATCCCCTGGATAACGTATGATAAGCATGCTGACTGCATGATACCTAAAGAAATGTCTCCTTTTGTGAACCTATAATTTATCTGTCATTGCAGTTGTGATGAGTGAATTCCGTGGTTCACGCGCACTGACCGTAATGAATTGTTTCAGCGTTTGGGAAAACAAAATGGAGCTTACAAAACGTATTATGTCTTCTACTTCCGTATCCTGCAGGTCCGCTAGAGGTGCCACTGTTGTCATTCACGACTACTTCCAATGGCTTTCGGAGGAATTTTCAGCACTGCCCTTTATCGTATTTGATAATACTACGTAGGGTCTCCGAACAGGACTGAGAGAATAGTTTAAAAAATGTATGCACTCACCAGCTCTGGTCACTTAGTTACCAAGGCTGGTGAATGGATACAGTTTTATTTATCGACTGGACGCCAGCTATCGATATGTGCGGGCACCAGGGCGCACGAATGAGATTAAAGAGGTGCACCCATAGGTTCCGGAGGCGATGGTACTTGCTTTTCCGAAACACTCAGGAGGGGAGGGGGGCGGGGGTGGGGAGGCCCTCGAACCCCCCGTAGTCGGCGCCTATAAGTCACGTGATGTAACTTACATGACACCGTAGCGTCAAGGGATACCATGACGTGACATCGCAACGTCACGTCACCTAATACCCTGGCGCAATGTGATCTGACGTCACGTCACGTGGCGTAAGGTTACCGGACCACGTGCTTTCCTGATGGCCACGTGGTGTCCAGTCACACTGCGACGTCACGTCCGTGATTTTGTGACGCGAAGTGACGTAAGGCGACTGGACCAGGTGCTTTTCAGATAGTCCCGTGACGTCAGGCAACTTTATGACGTCACGGGACGCCCTGATGTCAGGTGGCAAAAACATGCTAAACAAATAAAACTATTACTAAACAATAATAGAAGCAACCGGGGGATCTTCGCGAAGTTCTCTGACGAAATAGAACAGAAAAAAATGAAAGAAGACACGATGAGTCGGAATAATTCAAATCACCTGCGCATTCAGAAATCATGTATAGATCGACACACTTTAGAGCCATAAATTTCATTAACACATATAGATCTGGCAGGTCCATAGAAGTTTTTTGCGCGAATTAATTGCTAATCGATCAAGCGAAAAGAAAAGCAACTACGAGCTTGATTCGAAGCTGGAATCTTCTAATCTATAGTCAGGCGCGTTAGCCGTTGCACCACAAGCTCTTTTTTTTTTCTTTATTGCCAGGCATAGGTGTCAACAAAATTAGGTACAGAATGATAAAAGCAGACACGATGGTTAAACAAAAACTACATACAGAAAGTTAAAAAGGTTTCAAAGGCAGTGCTTCTTCTAGAACAGGCACCCGATCCGGGCAACACTCCTGCGCTCTCCACACCTCAGTGACGTTGCGCAAACACAAAAGTAATCAGAAACCGGCCTAGCATCAACTTCTGCATGACGAACTGCTGTGCGCGATTTCCAGATGCTGTGTAGTTCCAAAAGCATAACCGGACCGTAAGGAACAATATTATCATTTTCTCTGCTTATATACCGGATACCCTGTGGATCCCACGGAAACTCCTTTTTCAATGTGCGTTGCAGCACGCCCAAAAGAAAATCCCATCCCAACAATATAGAAAGACGTGTTCTACAGTCCCGGTTTTCGACACAGTAAACAATTTACCCCCCACGGTACAAACAGACCCGTATCATCCATCCATGTCTTCACCGGCAGGACACAAGTATGTGATTTGAAGAAAAACGTTTTAACACTCGGCGAAACTGTCATCTTCTTAACTCGCTAAAGGACATCTTGCCCCTCCCCAAAGACATATAAAGACCTATACAGTGGAACTGGAGGACAACATCAACAACGTCTCTGTACAATTGTTTCCGAGACACACCGCTCAGATATTCTAAGGAAAAACGTGTACAGAAAAAAAAAAAACGAGTCGTTTGCACCACTTCACAGAAATAGCATTAACTTCCCCCTTCACATGAACTAACAGAAGAAACGACAAACTCTGGAAATGAGCTGGCCAGGCGCACCTGACACACTGCGCGCAGAAAAGGTGTATTCACGTCACGAGGAAAAATATAGCGGTTTACAACCTGTCGCAAAAGTCGGTGCGCCAAGGAGAGTCCCTCAACGCGCACGCGCCTGAAAAGGATCGAGCGGCTTGTTCTTACCCAGGTGGATTCCCAGGTGAAAACAGCAAAAACACGATGTAATCTCTCCACGTTGATACTCAAGCAGTGCATGACCTGAAGCACATACCATAGTTTGCAGACAAAGAACAAATTGCACACCGTGCCACGAGCAAACATCGACAAATCCCTCCCTTTCCGCTTTTCCGTTTTTTTCTCGAAGATGCAGAGCCTACGCTTGCCAGTATGGGTCACTGTGGCGATAATTTTCTAACGGTATTCCTAATTATTTGGCTGGTGTAGTTACCAAGTTCACGTTTTCGAAAATACTAGGCTTTGCTTTACAATCTCCATGCCAAAAACCTAAACACTTGTGCCAATTTACAGCACGACCGCTAAATTTGCAAAGTTTTTCAACAGCTTCACTGCCTCGCTTATGCCACCTCTATCGACACAAAATAGTGCGGTATCATCGGCGTAAAATGACAATCTTACCTCGCACGATTGCAGTTTAAACCCACTACTACTTTCGCATCTAATAATACTTAAACAAAAAGACTCTACCTAGATACAAAAAGGAGGGGTGATAAGGGACAACCTTGACGGAGAGAACGGGACACTTCAGTGCGTTCACTGACAACTTTGTCGATAATGAGACTCGTGGAGCACTTTTTTACGCCATATGTACATCCTCGAACCGAACTGTGCTGACATTTACGTGTTCTAGCACCTTGAACAAAAGTTCGTGTGACACCTGGTCAAACGCTTTTTTCCAGATCAATCTGGAGCATAGCAACCACGCGTTGCATACAGTCAGAGCACTCAAGAACACTTGTGGCGACATGAATATTAATTACTATGGTCCGTCCTCTAATTCCGCATGTTTGGTGAGGCCCTACTATGTCTGTTATCACTGATTGCAACCCTTTAGCTAGAATTTCCATAAACATTTTATAATCAACGTTTGTTAGACTGATGGGACTGTACGCCGACACCTGCCTAAGTCTTATCTTGTCCTCGATTTTGGAAATGAGTATTGTTCGGGAACGACAAAAGGACGGCGGTAGCAGTGGCGTCACGAGGGTCAGTGGCACCCGGAGCGGTGACCCGCCGCAACGCCCCCCCCCCCCCCCCCCCCCCGCCCCGCCCCGGTCTTGCGTGACCCACCGCGACACCCCCCGTCCCCGCTCTCGTTGCCCACCGGGACACCCCCTGAGCCCTGCACCCGGGGCGGTCCGCCCCTCCCCCCCCCCTCCCCCCTCCCTTGTGAAGCCACTAGGCGGTAGTAATTTACGCTCATATGCTTCAGCGTAAACTCTACACCAGTGGTTCTCAATCGTTGATGTTTCGCGGATCACTTGTAGATCGGCTGAGATGATGGAGGACCCCGTTCGTTTTGAGGGGAAGGGAAAGGTGTAGGTTAAGTATAATAATGATCTAATAAATGGATATAACTAAGGGCTGCTGTGAAGTAGACTTCTATCATCGACATACACACGAGAAAATTCACCAAAATTAGAACGTTTCTTCTCAATTTGAAAAAAAAAAAAAGAACTTCTATTACCAGGCTTGACTGATGAGGCAGAGCTTCGCGGACCCCTAAAATGCCCTCGCGGGCCCCAAAGGGTCCGCGGACCCCCATTTGAGAACCACTGCCCTCCACAATACCGGACTAACTTCATGCTTAATCACCTTGTAAAAGGCCGCGGTTAGGCCGTCGGGGCCGGGCGACTTTCCAGGATTCAAATGCTCAGTAGCGTTTTCGAAACGGTAATCTCAGCTTCTACAAAGGAAGTTGTTTCACTGTTTAACCGCGGTAATAGGAAAAAAAAAAACTCGCTTTAAAGTTCGCTAAATCAAAGGTTCGGTGAGAAAACAAATTTTGTAGAATTCACAAGAAGCCTTTTTTATTTCTGCGCGGTCTCATGTAACGGCCCCACGATATTCAATTTCGGCAATCTCGTTGCGGCCAGCGTACCTTTTCTCAGCCACTAGTGGTATTTTCGTCGGCGCTTCCCCACAGAACAACTTTCCTGCTCGCGCTCTAAAGAGTGCTCCGTGGTACCGCTCCTTATCAGGAACTTCCAACTTAGATTTCAAAGTACTTATGCCATCGTTATAAACACCAGGCGAACGACTCTCTTCGCTGATAAGTAACTCCAGATTACTGGGCAGAAGAAATTCTAGTTTTCTTCATTTCTCTATACTTTATCGCGCTCGCTCTATCCATTGCTTTAATTTTATTTCTTGCTTAAACTGTTCCCATTTAAAGCGTAGTCATTCGCTTCCCCTTTGAAGATTCCTCTTAAGCTATCCTTGACAGCGGCCATGATATCATCGTCACTCATGAGTTCACTATTTAATTTCCAAAGCTCCCAACAGAAATCTTTTTTTTTTTCCTTGGAGCTAGCAAGTGTAAACAAAACTAAACAGTGATCACTAGATGACACGGGCGTCACACGATCTTCACTACACTGAGGAAGAAGTTTTAATGAAATATATGCCCTATCGTAACGGGCTTGACTTGACCCTTGGAAGTGAGTATAACGTACATTTCTAGTGTCCCCCAAACAGTCCCCAACATCGTCTAACCCACAGTAATTTAGAATTCATTTAAAACAACCGTGCTTGCATCCTTAAACGGAAGTGTACTCGTTTTATTTCGTGCCGAAAGCACATAGTTAAAGTCGCCAACAATGATGACTATACGCTCCGTTAAAAAAAAAGACCATATATCTTCAGAAAAGTTTTCCGTTCTTCGGCTGTGTTCTGCGCGTAAATGCAAATGACTCGCCACTCGTGCGACAAAAAGGCCAGATCACAGACTTTTAGTCGAACCGATTCTGAGGCCGTAACCTTTTGTACATCCGCTCCCAGGCTCGCGCAAACTAACAACAGACACCTTGCTGATGTTCCTACCGCATGACTGACGCACACGTCATAGTTTGCACTAAAAGGCCACACCATACGCTCTGTCTGGACCTCCCTTTCGACCTTCGGTTCTTGCAAAGCGACGATGTCGAGGTCCTGCTCTATAACTAGACGATACAACTGTCTTTGCTTTCGTCTCTCAGCGAGCCCCCGTACACTTAAGGTCGCTATGCGTACCGGCTTTTCAAACGTGATTATCGTGAAGTGGGACCAGGCTCAGCGTACGGAGCTTACCCTTTTGGCGCGTCTTCATACACGGCAGTCCTCTCGGACAGTGGTGGCCTATTAGGACAGCTTCTCGTGGGAATGCGGTGACGAAGACCGCGGCGGACTGTCGACGCCCTTCCACCCCGCCACCACCCTCCACTTCCGTTCGAGCTGTCGTTGCCGCCGTTCTTGAGATAACTCAGCACCTCCTTCATGGCGACGCTTCACGGCAGTCTTGTCAAGGTCCATTCCAGAGACGGCGGGCTCGCTGTCCGTCGCGGCAACGTCCCTTGCATCGCTTTCTGGCGCAGAAGACGTCGACGAGTCTTCAACAGCTGGAGCAGGGGCTGCAGTCTCCAGCTGCTTCGCTCCCACGACGCTCGCCTCCTCCGGGCCGGTGTCTGGCCGGCCGCCCTTGTCAACCGGGGTGGGATGCTTCGTCGAAGTCGCAGTGAAAGCCGCCGCTCTCTCTGCCTCCTCCTCGTCCATGAGGAGGGCCCGCATCACGTACCACAGCTCGTCCGTACGAGCGTACACAGTCCTGCTGCTCGTGCCCGTAGGAGCGACATTCAGAACACCGAGGAGCCCGGCACTCCCGCCGGATATGCCCAGTTTTGCGGCACCGGAGGCAGATCGGAGCTCGTCCAGGCACCACGACTAGGACCGTGCCGCTTCCGAAACGCAACTAATGCGGAAGGCGCTCGATGGTGACTCCCTCCCGGAGTACGACGCGTACAATCCGGGTGGTGGACTCGGCGCCTTCGAAACCAGCTACCTTCCACCGGTCGTAGGAAACGTCCTTTGCTTTGCCGTAATCCGCGAAGGCCTTTCGAATGTTCTCGTTTGAGACGTCGAACGACACCCAGTAAATGTTTCACTCGAACTTCCTGCCTAGTTGGGTCGACGACGAGGCATGTGCGGCCCTTGACCACGAGCCGCCCCGCTTCGACCAACTTGAGCTTGGCCACGTCGGTATGAAGTTTGAGCAGCCAGACATGGGACATTTGGTATGCCTCAATGCAGTGTTGTACACGTTCCTCAAAAAAGGAAACGAAACCTCGTTCCTCGTTCCTTATGATTTTTGGAATGCGTTCCCGTTACAAGTTCCTTCTGTGAGAAAGGAACTCGTTCCCGTTACAGTTAAAAAAATGGAACGTATCGTTACATCTACATTACATTTGCATTTTTCTGATTACCATAATTAGTTGGATCCAGCAAAGTTTTTTTATCTTTCTCATTAATTAACAACATACAAATTTAAATGCAGTGATGGCAGGGCAACAGGAGAAGAAGACACACGACAGCAGGGTTCTTTTTGTTGATATATTCACCTTCAAAAATCTCAGCGTTTTACCTTATTCCTGTTTGGAATGGGCGATTCAGACGAGCCAAATGTACTGTTACCCCACAATGCACGAGCTTTTGACCACAACCTCACACGTTTCAATCTAACAAAGTACCTTGTTCGAACTTAACAACGGTTGCTTCTCGATGTTGGCGTCCGCAAGACGAGCAGGTAAAGAAGGGGTACGGCTTTTGAAGGTCAGTCTTGAAAAATACAAGTCCTTCTGCATGAAGTGTACATTCGCTGTTCTGTGTGAAGATTGGGGACAAGGGGAGAAGTAAAGACCAATTTTTTTTGTATCATTTAAGTGACGAATATTCGGGATACAAGGGTGCGTTTGATGTCAGTTAACCTGTCCTTTTATTGTAACTGTAGGTCTGTTTGTGGAAGTTCAGTGATGGCTGTAGTCGGGCCTTAGATTTCTGGGTGGATGAGTATTCGTGGAAGAAAAGAAAACGGCTAAGTCTAGAAACGTCCCTCTTTCTGTGTCTTTTCCTTCGACTAAACGTTTTGCGTTTCGTACCGCACTCTCCGGCACTGCAAAAATAATCAAGGTCCACTAGCTCCCCTGCACCTGGCTGTTACCAAGCGAGGACTACACAAAATAAGCCCCAAGTAACCAAAAATTTAACGAGACTCTGCACTTTGTAAAGATATGGTTTTTATACTTATAGAATTGCCCTCTTAGAAATAAAATACAAATTACCCCATTGGACGAAAAAAAGGAGCGCCGTTCCCTTTTCCGTCCCAGTAAAAATGTAACGCGTTCTCGTTCCAGTTCCACGGATGAAAATTGGAACGGCGGCATTCCTTCGTTCCTCCTAAAAGGAACGCGTTCCAGGAACGCCGTTCATTGGAACGCCGTTCCGATCAGGGAAGTGGCTGCCTCAATGCCAGCCACTTCCCTGATCACACCCAGTTCTTCCAGTGGCGCTGGTTGCCAGGCCGGGGTATCTATGCGTTGCATACATAAACAGTTGATGCACAACGACAGAGATCGTAGACTACATGTCTGGTGCAAGCTACAGACAATTCCACACAATTGCGGCCATGATTGCAAGGCCAATCTACACTGTGCAAGCTCACCTCAAGCACGCCCTTTGCTTAGATATCACGTCCTGGTTGCTTTCTTAATTTCCGGAAATTACGAAATACTCAAGGCACGGTGTTTGTTGCATTTTTGTGCCCGCCAGTCTCATATTTATTAATTTTTTTTCGAGATGTCATTCCGGTATGATACCTCTTCGCCTGAATTCATATCGCAAGCGTACCAACTTTCCGTTGAGAACGGGGGTGGGGTTCGCGGTTGCTGAAAACAACTTAATTTTTGTTGGCTTGGTATTTCGCAAATTTTGTGAAGTCTGCGGGGGTTTCGGGAATATTGTACGATCTCAACATTTTGCGGTTGGAAGTGGAACGCTATACATACGTTATCATAAAGTGATGTATTCTCCTGATCAGTTTCTCGCGGTAGTAGTAAAATCTCGAAAATGATGTTATCCCGAAAATCAAGTCTCTCGCAGCAATCGTAAAATAATATTTGAGAAACATTACTGCGGCTAAAATGACCCTGACATTCCAGGTCCGGAAGGGTTCCTTTTAGAGCAAGAAGGCACAGAGAAATAGAATAATAAGCTCTACCACATCTACCACTAGAGACCAGCGGCTCAATTGTATACAATGTAGTGCAATGCGATACAACTTGAAATGATATTATGTAATGTAATGCAATGCGGTACAATGCAAAGAAGTGATATGTTATATAACGCAATAGGATACAACAGAACGCAATGATGTGAAGTGCAATGCAATGCGATAGAATTAAACGTAATGATATGTAATATAATGCAATGCCTGCAGGGTTATTTTGAAATAAAGATTGTGGGTAGGCGGCTCATGCTCCGGCCTATACGCTGGTATATGTTTTAGAATAACATATGCTATATTAGCTTGGTATTCGTTTGTCTATGATGAATTCGGAAGAAACACCCTTGTAGCTAACCATGACTCCCACATATCTGAACAAGGTGAAGTTTCAAAACCAGGCGGCGTTTTTGTTTTAGAGCACAGCACCATAAAAAAGCGTGCTAGGCAACTCAAATAATAAAACAAAAGAAGGGAGCTGCTGATATTTTATTTTCGTAAAGCAAACTGGGGCCAACAGACAAAGGGTCATAAGGACAATGCGTCTGCGCATCTAGAAATCATTTAAAGAGCAACATATTCCAGACGCGTACAACAGCCTTTTCAAATTTTGAATGAGGACTATTTTACATCAATTTGTGATCGGCCAAACGACTGCAAAAGTAACAACGAGCTTGCCAGGATTTGAACCTGGAATCTTCTGATCCGTAGTCAGACGCGTTATCCGTTGCGCCACAAGCCCAGTTGACAGTTAGGCATAAGATGCAACTATGTATGCATTTGTAAAAGTGTTTACCAGAATTTTTTGTTTTTGTTTGCAGTTCTTTTTTTTTTTATTTACAAGAACAAAAAACGAACATCTTCGTGAGCTATTATTTCGAGGGTCGACTGCGTAAATTAACAAATCACACCAGGGGTATTAAACCGCATTTTTTAATAACACGATATTGATACCTTTTTTGTTAAAGAACAATCTAATCGGGTTTTGTGTCATTGGTCCCTATATTTACGAGTTTACTACCCAGCTGCAATACCAGGTTTTGCATAACGATCTCTTAGCCGTCAGGCCATGAGGGCGCGACCTATCTGAATCCGCAACGGAACGTTAGAAAATCGTTGATTACTGAGTAGGGTACTTTGAGCTTAACACTAGCGTGGCGCAAGTGGCAATGCGTAGCATTTATAGTTCCAGCCGTGAGGTTTTCTGAGCCCGAGCCTCGGATGTAGCCTCAACGGCGGTGTCTAGATGGTGGCGTCACGCTGTCCACCTTGACGTCGATGTTTGACCGTTGCTCTGGAACGATGATGAGTCCCAAAAGAGGAAACTCTCAGGTTATTGGATCTCTCGGGATAATGTGGCCTCCGGTGACAGCAGTGTGACGTCACGTGATGTCGTCACGTTATGTCAAGTAGTCGCGTGACGCAAGTTACGGGACACTGTAGCCACAGGCGATAGCGTAACGTGACATCGCAACATTACGTCACGTGATACTCTGACGCCATGTGGCCTGGCGTTACGTCAAGTGGCGTAAGGTTACCGGACCGCACGCCTTCCTGATGGTCACGTGGTGTCAAGTCACACCTTGACCTCTCGTCACGCAATACCGCGACGCGGAGTGACGTAAGGTGACCGTACCACGTGACTTTCAGATAATCGCGTGCCGTCGGGTCACACTCTGACGTCACGTGACAGTGACGTCAGGTGACAAAGCATAAAGGAGAACTAAAAAATATTTAAAAAAAAGAAAAGCAGCCGGGCGATTCTTTACGAAGTCCTGCGACGAAATAAAACAGCGAAAATGAGAGAACAGACATAAAGAGTCAGAAGAATTCAGATCACCTGCTCCTTCAGAAAACATGTAAAAATCGACGCACTTCGGAGCCATAAAGTCTATGGACTTCCAGATGTGGCATGTTCATCACGTTTTCGCGATCGCATTAACTTTTGATCGATCAACCGAGAAGATAAGCAACTATGAGCTTGCCAGGATTCGAACATGGAATGTTCTGATCCGTAATCAGACGCGTTATGGTTGCGCCACAAGCCCGGACGGTTCCTTACTGACGACATGAAGGTTTAAACTACTTTGAAGGTTTAAGCAGCAGATTTTGCGAGCAATTTCTTTTTTTACTTATCATAAAACTAGCTGCCGTGTTCGTGAAGAATTATCTTACGAGTCGTCAAAAAAAGCATACATTCCGAAAAAACATCGGGTACTTCAAAGTAATCGTTCAATGACAAATTTTGAGCCACCATTCGTACGAGAACATCGCTATATATATATCTATCATTGCTGTCTGAAGTGTGCATGTATGAACTCACCGCCTTAATTAACTATAACTTTGCAAAAATGTTCCAAGATGCGCATGCTTGTCATCCATTGAAATCTATACAAGGGTATTAGAAACTCGACGAAACTATAGGTGACATTCACCTATTTATTTATTTATTTCAATCACCTCAGGGCCCAGGGACATTACAGAGGGAGTGGACATAAAATATTCGCTCTCCATAAAATTCAAACAAGGCGACTTGGTTATAAATGTTAGTACGGCACAATCCTAGCAAAAGTGAGTAGTTAGAGTTTTTCTAGATAAATCTGTTGATGAAATAGTTACTTATGATGCGGGAAGGTGGTTCCATTCAGATGACGTTCTAGGGATGAAAGAGTGAAAGAGTTGATGTAAGCAGAAGTTTCACAATGAGGTATGCCAACTTTAAGTTTGTGATCATTGCGGGGAGAAATGAAGGGGGGGGGGGGGCTAATGAATAGTTTGTTTTTCAGTAAGGCGTTGGAATGATAGATTTTAGGGAGTTGTAGTAGATCGTTTTTCTCCTCCGCTACGGTATCCCCGAAGAAAATGCCGCAGCTGCGCATGCGCTCCGTTAGCCTTGTCTGCATAGTTCAAGGTCTTGTGGCGGATTACGGAGCGCTATCCGGGTGCTTAGCGGGCTGAGGAAACGGTCTACTACAACTCCCTTTTATGTAAGAGGCATAGACGAGATATTTTCCGACGTGAGGAAAGAAGAGGCAGGGCTAGGGCGGTTTTTATAAATGAGACTCTTGCGGTGCGATGATAGTCGCAGACTATGAATCGTGCGGCGCGATTTTGCAGGGCTTCGATGTTTGTTATAAGCGTTGAGTGACCTGGATCCCAGATTTCTGCGGCATATTCCAACTTTGAAGGTATTAAAGTCTTATACAAGAGAATTTCTAGGGACATAGGAGTTAAGGAAAAGTTTCTTTTTAAATATCCAAGCATTGAATTTGCGTTAGCGATTATACGATCAGAATGAGTTTTCCATGATAGGTTAGAAGTGACGTGAACACCGAAATACTTGAAAGAGGTTACATATGCCAGCTGAATATTACATATTGAGTATGGTGATGGTGATGTGTTACGACGAGACACCCTCGTAGTTTTACATTTGTTAGTATTCAGAGTCATTTGCCATAAGTTGCACCATTCTGATACCGCGCATAAATCTGCTTGAAGAAGTGCCACGTCGGATTCGTTAGTAATTTCACGATATATTAAAACAATCATCTTCGAATAGGTTAGTATGGGGTGATACACACATTGGTAAGTCATTAATAAAAATAAGAAACAGAAGGGTTCCCAAAACGGACCCCTGTGGAACACCAGAGGTGACGGCACTGAGGCGAGAATTTGCCTCATTGGTAGTAACAAACTGTGATCGATTAGTTAGGAAACATTTAATCCGGGACAAGACTTTAGGACCAATATTAAATTTGTCAAGCTTAAGGAACAGTAGTTGGTGAGATACTTTATCAAAGGCCTTGCAAAAGTCGAGAAAGACGCAGTCAACCTGAGATCCACGGTCAAGGATGAAAAAGAGATCATTAGTGAAAGTTAGAAGTTGTGTTTCACATGACAGGAATTTCCGGAAACCATGTTGCGAGGGTGAAAAAAAAAAGAATTAGAATCTAAAAAACTAACTAGATTAGAGTAAATGACGTGTTCTAAAATTTTACAGGGCGTGCTAGTAAAGGAAATGGGTCGATAATTAAGAGGACTATGTTTGTTACCTGATTTATGAAGTGGAACCTCCTCTCCTATTTTCCGATCCTCCGGCGAAATTCCAAGGTCAAGTGATTGTTCGAAAATTTTAGAAGAAAAACTGAAATGTAAACTTTTGTAGATTTAAGAAATTTAGAGCTCATGTTATCAACACCACGCGACGAGGACACTTTAAGATCATCGATTTGTTTTACAATCTCGTCATAATCAAAAACAAGCGGGTCCATTGGAAAGAAATTATAAACAGGATAAGAGGCGCAATCAGAGTCAACATCACTAGAAAACGCTTTCACAAAAATATGACTTAGTACAGATGCACAGTGCTCGCTCGGAATATCTAGACCGTCATCCCCTGTAAGTGAGAGAACAGTATTTTGGTGGCCGTTCACAACACACCAAAATTGCTGGTTGCTATTGGATAACATGGTAGGTAAAGATACATTAAAATAAAATTGTTTTGGCCTCTTTCACAGCATTCCTATAGAAGTTCGAAACTTCTCTGTAAAAATCCCAACGAGAAGTAAGGGCAGAGGACTTCGAAGCACGGAAAAACGTTTCTTCTTATTAGAAAGACGTTTCAGTGTGACATTAAACCAAGGAGACTGTGGTTTCGAAACAAAAGACCTACATGGAACGAACAATGTGATTAGAGAATATACCTTATTTTAAACATGTTCCGTTTAGTTTCGACCGAACGTTTTAAAAAAGAAAGTAGGAATTCATCTATGAAGGCAGCTAACTCGTTATTCATTGCGTCGAAACTTGCCTTACTATAATCACGGAATTGCTTAGTACTTTTATTCGAAATACGCATTGGACTATGCAAGTTGAAGTGTAGAATGCAATGATCACTAATTCCTGGTAAGTGGGTTATGGAAGAGACGAGGCTAGGGTCAGAGGAAAGAATTAGATCCAACACAGTGGCTGTAGTATCGGTAATGCGAGTGGGTTCAGTAACAAGTTGAGAAAAAGAAAACTCAGAACAAATATCAAGAAAATCAGAGTAAGCGGGCGAATGGCATGTAGTTGTTGGGAAAGCACCGGTCCAATCAATAAGGGGAAGTTAAAGTCAGCCAGCACTAAAATGGGCGCAAGATGAAATCTACACAAAATTGTATTTAAAGTATCGTGTAACTTGGAGCAAAATTCCGCTGTCGCGTTGGGAGGACGATAGCACGCGCACAACAATGGAGAGTTTTAGTAATACGTATAGGGGCAAACGCAAACCCCCTACGTTAGCGTTAACGTTGCGTCGACGGAACGTTACGGAGCGCGTCGAATACGCACTTCTAGTACAGCGGAAGAAGAACGCATACGTAAAGACTTGTAGCGCCATATAGGTGTGCTCCTGTAAACTGCATCAAACAATCCAAGGCGGGTATTCGGTCAAGCCAATGCAAAGCCCCGTTTCTCCTCACTTTGTTACGGAAGTGCGTGTTTCCGTGTGCCTGTTGTGTACGTGTTTTGTCCTTTTTTTTTTTTTTTTTTTTTTTTTGTACCGACTGCACGGTAAACACCTTTTTGGGTTCGACGGCGTCGCCAACGTTTTTGGCTATCGACACCCATCTTTGTGGGTACTCGAAAGGATTCGACGCGTTGACTTCTTCGAGGAGGAGGATGTCATCTTCAATGGTAAAACGAACCCGTACAATGCGCGTAGTACTTCCTCTGGTTTGCCTCACCGCCGCCATTTTTCAAACTGGACTAGTCTCGCGCTCTCCCGTGCGCGACGAAAGCAACGAGATGGCACGCAGGGGATTGCTACGTACGTTCGCAAAAATCGATAGCGAGCGTACGTACGCAAGGCTCGCCGCAGTACGTACGTATGGCGCATGCGCAGTGTGGACGACGCAACGTTAACGTTAACGTATGGGGAGTGCGTTTGCTCCTATACGTATTACTAAAACTCTCTAATATCATATCTATAGACAGACTGCAAACGCACGCATACCAGTTCTAGTGATGTAGCTATATCTACATGATGGCATTCAAGGTTACTTTGTATTGCGATTAAAACCCCGCGATTACGTCTATCAATTCGATCAGAACGAAAAAACCCATAACTGTCAGTACAATAAAAAATTTCATAATCGCGGACAGCACTGGAAAGCCATGTTTCAATTAGAGCAACAACATCACTGGATGACGCATCAATAACTGATGATAGCTCATCGCGATTGCGGATAACACTTCTTATATTGGTAAACAAAACTGACAGTGAACTTGGTATTTTGTTATCATTGATTTTCTTTAACTTCGAAGTTGCAGTTTCATCAGAGCTATGTCTGGATAGTTAGGTGGTAGCTTCATAGACTTGGCAAGTTTCATAATTAAAAAGATATTGTTTATCACCTACGAACAGTTTGTCAACGCGAAGTTTGTAAGTACCTTCCTGTGTACGGGTGAAGTCTAGCAGTTTCTTCCTCGCAAGCTGTACATTTCTCAGGATATCCTCGCCAACAGAAATGTTTGTATTTTTTAGCTTGCAGGATGACCGTAGCACAGCTTCTTTATGTTTAAAGAAAGCAAACTTTACGACGATAGGTCTTTTCTTATCTGGGTTAAACCTGCCAATCCGATGAGTCCTGTCTATTTTATCGGGGTTAGTCTGTATGCCAAGTTCATCGTTACATACGTCCAAAACAAGTTTCTCCGACTCCGCCCATGTTTCCCTGGCCGCGTCTTCTAGCCCAAAAAAAAGTAGGTTAGGTCGACGGGAACGACTTTCGGCATCGTCCGAACGACGCTGAAGAAGTGCTATGTCTGAGAGAACGGATTCTACCCTTGTCTCAATCTCCGTTGTTGCGTTAATTTTTGATTTACAAATGGCAAGGTCACCTTCAATACTCCCGACACGCGTTTTTACTTGACGTCACTCGCAAGGTGCGCTGGCATCGAACACCACGGTCGCCATCTTCGAGGTCTCTTTCCATCCCACGTAGGTGTCAGGTGTCGTCTGGCCGGACCTTTCAGCGTGGTTTAGCAGCACTTTACAACTTGAAAGGTCTTTTTGGGTGAAACTATGGGTTATTTTTATACTTTGGTGCTTTTGAAGCGCCATAGGAATATTTTTTGTGTGTGTTTCAGTTTGTTTTTGTCGCTATCGAACTTGTCCACCGCGGCCGCGTTGCTCCATCGGCTCCATGCAGCGCTCCCTGTAGCGCACCGTGCCCACGGTGGTAGAGCTCTTTTGCAAGAACTGAGTTTTTTACTTTGGTGCTTTTGTAGCACGGTGTGATTACTCTTTGTTTTGTTTTGCTATTTTCTTTATTATTATTCTTTCTAGCGGATTTTCTGCACTATGGACATAACCACGCGTTGCTCCATCGCCTCCGTGTCGTACATCCTGCCTTCGGTGTTCGTTCCTGTGCAGAAACATACCATGCAGCGCGGCGCACCGAGTGCGCAGCTAATGAAAGATGCGGCGCATTTTTATTAGCCCAAACAACTTAAAAACCGCATGTAAGCGATTTGGTGAGCGATGAGACAAGCGACGGCGACCCGCTTCGCTGTCGCTCGGTCACTCGCGCGACGACGCAAACCGCATGAAAGCGATGAAAGCAAACGACCAAGGCGATGAGCTAAGTTTTCTAGAAATCCAAAAACCGAACCACGCGACGAGCGACAATGAAGGGTGAACCGTGGTAAGTGATTGAGCGAGCTACGAGACGAGCGACGGCGACAGCGACAGGAGTCGGCGACGAGCGACGGAGATTTCTCATGGTCGCTCGTCGCGTCGCTCCGTTTTTGGATTTCTAGAAATTGTTGCTCATCGCCTTGGTCGTTTGCTCCCCTCGCTTTTATGCGTTTTGCCTCGTCGCGCGACTGACCGAGCGACAGCGAAGCGGGCCGTCGTCGTCTCATCGCGGTCGCCGTCGATCGTCTCGTCTCGTCGCTCGCTACATTTTTTACATGCGGTTCAGGCCTTATACACGGTACTCGGCGGCAACAAGAAAATTAAAACGTCCCGCCCCCGTGATAAACATTTTGTTTTCTCTCCGTTTAACGAAGCTTCTTTAAAGATGTGAAATTAGCAGCACACACTACCAACGGACGACCGCCGCCAATCCAAGCCAGTCAAACCGCGACCGCGACCTCGAAGATGGCGGATAGACGGTGGCGCACCCTGGCAAAATCGAACTTGCAGGCTCAGTGAATACCACCTATACACCTTTCCAAGAAACACTTGACTCCAGGGGCAACAAACTGTTTTTGAGCCAAGTCATTGGGTTTGAGGCTGGACTCACCGGCGTCCCTGCTAACCTTAACAGAGTG